>NW_023425404.1:69991345-71456345 GCF_014108245.1 Pipistrellus kuhlii
GATGTTTCTATCTCTCCCTCTCTGAAATCAATAAAAATATATTTAGAAAAAAGAATTCCCAAAATGTTATCTCCACCCCAGACAAAACTCATCTCTATCCCCATTTAGAATTATCGCAGGTATCTTAAGATGAGCACATTCAAAAAACAAAGCACCTAATATGTTCCTCCACTCCCAAATCACCATCTTTGTAAATGTCACAATCATCCAGAAAGCCAGAAACCCGATTTCCCCCCTTTTTCTTCACATGACTCATCTAATCCATCAGTTAAACCCCACAAAATTTCCTGTAAAACATATTCTAAATTTGTCCATTTCACTCTGGGGAGGGAGGGGATGTGTGGGAGAGAGGGAGGGGGCAAAAAAAATCAATAAAATATATATATTAAAAAAAAAATTGTCCATTTCTCTCCACATCCTTTTACAACCCTAATCTAAGCCAACTTAAAACCCTGTTTGAACTACTGAAAAAGCCGCTTAGACATCCACTTAGAGATATCTCTAGCACTACTGTTGAGTAGGGTATCTCTACAGGGAGGAGAGGGTCAGTCTGGCACAGAGTGTCAGAGAGCATAAACAAGGGAAAGGGAACAGCTGTGCAGGGGGAATGCCTCAGTAATGGCAATGATACATACAAGGGAAATGACTAAATAAACAAACAAGCATATTAGGATAATAGGAGTGACCCAGGCTGGGTAGCTCTGATGGATAGAGCACCATGTCGATACACCAAGGTTTTGAGTTTGATTGCCAGTCAGGGCTCATAGAAGAATCAACCAATGAATGCATAAATAAGTAAAATAAAATTTATGTTTTCTGGTTCTCTCACATACTCCCCATACGCACTCTCTCTTTCTCTCTAAAAACATTTTTTTTAAATCAGTAAATTTAAAAAAGAAAAAGAAGAAAAAAAAGGATACTAGCAGCCAGGTTTCTCATGGTAGAATAGTTACAAATACAGAAAACTAGAATGAACCCTGTGATATTAGACTGGAACTGGAGGTATGGTTATAAATTCTTGGTTTTCAATAGAGACAGAGAGAAAAATAAAGATGCTAATGTGTGTGCTGATCCCTCTGCCTAAAAAACTTTTCCTTCAACTCTTACCTTAGTTGCCTCTTTGTCATCCTTTCTGTCTCAGCCTAAATGTCACCTCCTCAGCTTACAAGTTTTCTAACTAACCAAAACAGATTTTTGTTTTTTTAAATTTACTTTGCAATCTATATTTTCGTTTTAATTGTGTGGGTTTTTTTTAGTTATATTTTCGTTTTCTGTTATGCACTGTAACTCTCTCCCAAAAACCTGTAAGCTCTCAGAAGTAGAGGTTAATTTTATATACCACCCAGCAGGGTTCTTTTTCTATACATACTCAAGTTTTATTGAATGCGTCCCTCACAAATACCCTTCCCACAACACAAAAAAGTAAATTCACTTACATCTTTTCATGGTATAGCAAAATGCCAAGTCAAGACTCTAACCCAAACTGCTCTCCTAAATTCCAGAATTACAGAACCAACTGCTTCCTGGAGATGTTTCAGGAACTATCAAATACAATCTGCCCAAAACTAAACAAAATTTCCTTACCAAAAAACATACTACTTATTCCCTAAATTGCCATCTAACAGGTTAGTCATATTAAAAAAAAAATCATAAAATTCTTCCAAATTTGTTTCTAAAATTTAAAATCCAATACACAATCTTGATGGTTTTATCTCTACTATGTGTCCCTTCCCTTAAATTTCAACTCTTATTATTTTTTTAAATATTTTTTATTGATTTTTTACAGAGAGGAAAGGAGAGAGATAGAGAGCTAGAAACGTCGATGAGAGAGAAACACCGACCAGCTGCCTCTTGCACACCCCCCACCGGGGATGTACCCGCAACCAACGCACATGCCCCTGACCGGAATCGAACCTGAGACCCTTCAGTCCGTAGACCAACGCTCTACCACTGAGCCAAACCGGTTTCGGCATCAACTCTTATTATTTCTTACCTGGATAACTGCAACATCTTCCTCTAGTCCAGTGCTCCACAAACTCATTAGTCAACAAAGTGGCAAACCGACCACTCTGCTCTAATCCATTCACTAGTCTATCACCAAAAGAATTTATCTTTTTTTTTTTTAAATATATATTTTATTGATTTTGTACAGAGAGGAAGGGAGAGAGATAGAGAGTTAGAAACATCGATGAGAGAGAGTCATCAATCAGCTGCCTCTTGCACACCCTCTACTGGGGATGTGCCCGCAACCAAGGTACATGCCCTTGACTGGAATCGAACCCGGGACCCTTCAGTCCCCAAGCCGACGCTCTATCCATTGAGCCAAACCGGTCCCAGCATCTTTTTTCTTTTTTAAACATGTTTTTATTGATTTCAGAGAGGGAGGAAGAGGGAGAGTTAGAAACATCCATGATGAGAGAGAATTACGGATTGGCTGCCTCCTGTAAGGCCCCCACTAGGGATTGAGCCCACAACCTGGCATGTACCCTTGAACAGAATCGAACCTGGGACCTTTCAGGCTGATGCTCTGTCCACTGAGCCAAACTGGCTAGGACCAAAGTAATTTTTCTAAAAAACAAATCTGAGACTGTCATATCTGGCTTAATTCCTCATTAGTTCCCTACTATTATACCTTGAGGATAAAATCCAAATTCATCAGGATTACACATCTGGCCTGTGATCAGCCTCATTCATTGCATTCTCTACCCCTTCACATACAAACACTCTACTCCTGCTTCACCAAACATTAGAAACTAGTGGCCCTGTGCACAGATTCATGCACATTGAAAGGAAATTAGAAGGTAGCTGGTGGGCAGAACTGGGAGAGACAAGACCGGACACACCCTGGAACCAACCTTCCTCGGTCCCTCCCAGGGTCTGAGGAGTGAGTGGGGTTGCTCCAGCTGGTGAGGTCCCTTGGCCTGGCCTGTGGGGATCGGGCCAAAAACGGCTCTCTGACATCCCAAGGGGTCACAGACTGCAAGAGGGCACTCTGCAAAGTTGCTATTGTACAGGGCATGGAATGTAAACACAAGTGTGTAGTAAACCAGATTCGGGGCCGACAGTGCCCCAGAACCAACATAACCCACAGCCGAAGATGGAATCTTGCGGCCCTGGGAGGAACTGGGCTCCCTCCTCTCTGGTTTTGGGGTGCGTCACCCAAGAACCACTGGTGCCAAGTCACTATAGCTTGGCAGCTCCTGCGTTGATTGTCTGCCCCGTGGTGGTCAGTGCATGTCATAGCATGTCAGATGGTGGGAGGGACACTTAGCATATTAGCCTTTACATATACACTAGAGGCCCAGTGCACGAAATTCGTGCACAGGGGTGGGGGAGTTATCCCTCAACCCAGCCTGCACCCTCTCCAATCTGGGACCCCTCGAGGGATGTTCTACTGCCCATTTAGACCAGGATCGGGTCTAAATGGGCAGTGGGACATCCCTCTCACAATCCAGGACTGCTGACTCCCAACTGCTTACCTGCCTGCCTTCCTGATTGCCCCTAACCACTTCTGCCTGCCAGCCTGATCACCCCTAACCACTCCCATGCCAGCCTGATTGATGCTTAACTGCTCCCCTGCCAACGTGTTTGCCCCTAACTTCCCTCCTCTGCCGGCCGGCCTGGTCACCCCTAACTGCCCTCCCCTGCAGGGTTGATTGCCTTCAACTGCCTCCCTTGCAGGTCTTGTGTTCACAACTGCCCTCCCCTACTTGCCTGATCACCCACAACTTCCCTCCCTTGCAGACCTGGTCCCTCCCAACTGCCCTTCCCTGCTCGTCATCTTGTGTCCACATAGGGGCAGGTTCTTTGACCATATGGGGGCAGCCAGCTTGTGTGTTGGAATGATAGTCAATCTGCATATTACTCTTTTATTAGATAGGACAGAGGCCTGGTGCACAGGTAGGGGCCAGCTGGTTTTCCCTGAAGGGTGTCCTGGATCAGAGTGGGGGTTCCCTTGGGGTGTGGGGCAGCATGAGCGAGGGACTTGTGGTGGTTTGCAGGCCAGCCACACACCCCAGCAACCCAAGTGGAGGCCCTGGTATCTGGGATATATTTACCTTCTACAATTGAAACTTTGTAGCCTTGAGTGGAAGCTTAGGCGGCCTGGGTATGCAGAAAGCTTGGCTTCCTCCATTGCCGGGGAAACGCCTCCCTCCTGCTCTCTGTGGCTGTAGCCATCTTGGTTGGGTTTATTTGCATACTCGAACTGATTGGCTTGTGGGAGTGGCTTTGTGGAGCGGTGTGATGGTTAATTTGCACTTTGTTCTTTTATTATGTAGGACAGACTAGAGACCTGGTGCACAAAATTCGTGCACAGGGGAAGGGGGTGGTCCCTCAACCCAGCCTGCACCCTCTCCAATCTGGGACACCTTGGGGGATGTCTGACTGCCGGTTTAGACCTGATCCCAAACTCTCACAATCCAGGAACGCTGACTCCTAACCACTCGCCTGCCTGTCTGATTGCCCCTAACCGCTTCTGACTTCCAGCCTGATCGCCTCTTAACTGCTCTTCTGCTGCCCTGATTGACACCTAACTGCTCCCCTTCCAGCCTAACCACCCCCAACTGCCCTCCCCTGCCAGCCTGATGGCCCCCAAATGCCCTCCCCTGACAGGGCCTAATTGCCCTCAAATGCACTCCCCTGCCAGCCTGATTGCCCACAACTGCACTCTCCTACTGCGACCCGCCTCCTCTGCTGAGATCCACCTCCTGCACACGGGGCAGTGGAGACGTGGGGACCGGCCTCCTCCGTGCAGCGCAGAGCTGCAAGACCCTACGCCTCACCGCGCGGGGTGGCTACCGGGCTCCATCTCCACTGTGCATACAGACATCTTGCGGCGGCCATCTTGTGGCTTTTATTATATAGGATAGTAGTCATAATTCCCACCCGACTCTAAAGTTTCCAGATCCTATGCCCTTATACATGCCCTCTCTAAGAAACACTGTTATACCCCTTTCTCCTTTTTTTCTTGTCTTATCAAAGCAACTTTTAAATTTAATTTTAAAAATCTATGAAGGCTCAAGTAAGAAAGTACGTCCTCTAGGAAGCCTGCCTTAGGCCAACCTCAGAGCATTCAGTGAATCCCATCTATCACAAATAGCCAGTGTGGCTCAATTGGTTGGGCCTCCTCCCAAACACTAAAAGGTTGCTAGTTCGGTTTTCAGACAGGGTACATGCCCAGGGTGTGAGCTTGATTCATAGTAGGGGACATGCAGGAGGCAACAGATAGATGTCACATTGATGTTTCTCTCCTTTTCCCTTCCTCTCTCTAAAAATCAATTTTAAAATATTTTTTTAAAGCACCCATAAAACTATATCATATTTTCCCATTTACCTGTCTGCTCCATGAAAATATGAGCTTCTTGACAACAGGGTCTATAACTTATCTTTGTTTTCCTATAACCAAGCCCAGTAATTTTTACCTAATGGACACTCAAATATTTGATAAATACATGAAAATAATCCTTGTCTCAAAAAGTTCAGTTTAGTAAGGAGAAAGATAACGTAATTAAGTAAAAACAAATGAGTGCTATAATAGAAACCTAAAAGAAGTAGGTTCATAAAAAGTTCTTAGATAGAAAGCTCAACTCGGGACTTGCAGAAAGAAAAACACAAAAAGTAGTAGTTCCAGTTACATGAAGGTATTCTCTGACTTGAGCAGTTATTGCAAGTATTTAAGATAATATAAAATATGTAGTATAGTGCTCGGAACATAAAAGATGCTCAATAAATAATACTGTAGAAGGTGGCCAGGCAGACAAGCTCCTATATTCCAAGACGAATGGCATGTGCAGCTGCCAGCGTGACTAAGATGTTAAGTGTCAACTTATGAATCAGGAGATCATGGTTTGAATCCCAATCAAGGCACATGCCCAGGGTTGCAGGCTTGACCCCCAGTATGGGGCATTCAGGAGGCAGCTAATCAATTTTTCTCTTATCATTGATGTTTCTATCTCTCTCTCCCTCTCCCTTCCTATCTGAAATCAATAAAAAAAAATATTTTTAAAAAAGAAAAGAATGGCATGTGCAAAGGATGGAAGCTTGAAGAATTATGTGGCAGACTGTATTTTTCAAACAATATCCACAACATTATCTCCCATCCCACATCTCCATATATTCTTGTTTTATGTGTGACTATGATACTCTTACCATTGAGAGGGCCTATGTTCTCACCCCTTGAATCTGGACAGGTTTATGATTACAATGAAAGTGACCACTTTGTGAGTTCTAAAACTAAAACAGAACCAATAAAAGCTCCTGGCTTCTCTAGGGACTCTTGCTCTTGAAACACAACCATCAGTCCAAATAGCCACATTACAAAGCCAGCAGGTGTTGCAACTAACAAACCCAGGAGAGATCCCAATTAGATAAAGCCAGTATTCAGGGCATGTGAGAAAACAAGTCATCAGATGATTCCAGTGCCTAGTCATTAAGCTTTTTGTTATTTATAAGTAGATCATACTATAAATAGTATCCTATAATTTGCTCATTTCTTCAATAGATATGTTGTGACCAACTTTCCACATAAACAGACCTAGCTCTATCTTTCTAATTCTACATAGTATCCAATATAATAAATTGCCATACATTATTAACCATTTAAGTGGTTTCCAGTATTTTACTATTTAAAGCAATGCTGCAATAACCAATCCTTGGATTCTTACTTCCCTTGCAAGGGCAAAAGATTCTCTAAAATCCTTCTGCTGCTAGTGAAATGATCAGACAGGAAAAAAACTTTAAATGGGAGTCTTCTCATCAAAAATAAATACAGTTGCATGGAGTTGCTCAAGATCTGAACAAAAAAAAAAAAAAAAAGGGAAGGCAGAGGACTGAAACATTATTTAACAACCCTCCAATCATGGGTCATTAGTTCTCAGTGAGGGGAGGACACGGGGTCTGGCCACACCATCCAGTGGAGGAAGCCACAGCTGGATCAGATCAGATCTGGTTCTGATGACATGCAGAACTGCACTGTGACACCAGAGTTGTGTCAGAGGAGCAGGGTGGGAGGTTGTGGCAGAGCAGGACCTTACTGCTACAGCTCCTTTAATCTATTGAGAGCACCGCCAGCACAGAACCACTCAAACCGGATCTTGTTGAAGGTATGGTTCCAAAGGATGGTCTTCTGGGTCCAGTTGGAATGCTTGATGATGCATCTCAGGGGCTTGTCAGGGGCAAAGTCCTTCAGACCCTGGTCAACATATCCACAGGATGAATATTGTTGTAGTTGGCTGGATCAACAAAGGTGAGGGGCAGGAGGCCCTGTTTCTTCAGGTTGGTTTCTTGGATCCTGGCAAAGCTCTTAGTAATGATGGCCACACCCCTAAAGAGGCCGAGTTCCAGTTTTGCCTTGCTCCTGGCTTGAGTCCTTACCATAGTTCTTGTCTCCAATCACCACCTACCGGATGCCATGTTTCTTGTAGTAGAGGGCAGTGTCAAACTCCTGAGTGACGGCACTGTACGAAGTGTTGTACAATTTTTTATGTTGATGGCACCAATGAGCAAGTTGTTGAAGATGTCCAGGCACCCACAGAACTTGAGCCAGCTGAGATGTGGTCATTTCCCTTTGACTTAGTAAGAATTTGCAAGTCCTCTAGGTCTTTGCCATCCAATTTGTCAAAAAGCTTAAAGAGACTCACACCACCCACTGCCCACTGCTATCCTTGGGATGGTGCTGGTAGGTGTTCTGCCCAGAGTCAAACTCAGCATGGGGAAGTTCATCCACATCCAGAGCCTCAAACTTGAATGTCTTGGCATCCTTGCCTATCAGGAAGTCAACCTCTGGGTTGAACTTGAGAGTGCCAGCAATGGCCAGTGCTATGACAATCTCTATGGACATGACAAAGACATGGGTCTTAAGGCTCGCATCATTGTGTCCCATGAAGTTCCTGTTATAGGAGATAATGATTACGTTCTTCTCCCCTTCTAATGTCCCTTCTGCCCCACTGGTCAATGCAGGGGCCACAGGCATTGGCCTGGACAAAGTCATCCACATCCCTCAGGACCTGTGCAGAGCTATCCCATCTAATGTGATGGTCAACTGTGGGCAGCATGGCTTCCTTGGGCAGCACAATGAGGATGAGCTGCAGCATGACCATCTGGGCTGTGGCATCCTGCATGGTCATATGCATGGGCAGCAACCACAGTTATGTCTTGCCCTGCTCAATCTCCTGATTGGATGAGTCACCAGATGTTCATACACAATCTTCTCAAAGAGGGTCAGGGGTGGTTCACTCTGCAGCTGGATAACCAGGAGGCTGAAAGGCACCACTTTGTGCACTAACAAAGATGAGGTTGCATGCAACAAATCTTAAAATATATCTTTGCACAACTGTACCAGTGTTTATGAAGGAAAGATTTTCAGAGGTGTTTCTATGTGTACCTTCTTGGTTTGACTGATATTATCAAACTTCTGAAGCTATACTAATGCATAATTCTACCAGAAGCATTTAAAGTACTTATCTCACCACTCCTAGGCCAATTAGAAAGATACTACCTTTAAATTTTTGCTAAATTGTTAATTACTTTTTAACTTCATTCCATAATATTTGGGTATGACAGGATTAACAAACTTTTACAATTAAATACAGAATAGTCAACCCCCACCAAGAAAATAAAAGACTCTAACACTGTATACACGTACATACAAATGTACGCACACACGCACACAAAAAGACTTCAAGATATAAAAAGTGTCTAATTAAAATAGCAAAAGTCGGCCCATCCAGCATGACTCAGTGGCTGAGCACCAACCTATGGACCAGGAGATCACAGTTCAGTTTCCAGTCAGGCCATATGCCCGGGTTGTGGGCTCGATCCCTAAGGTTGGGCATGCAGGAAACGGCCCATCAATGATACTCTCTCATTATTAATGTTTCTATTTCTCTCTCCCTCTCCCCTCCTCTCTAAAATCAATAAAAATATATTAAAATAGCAAAAGTCAAAAATAAACCCCAAAGTAAATTCAATCAATCAATTTATTTCTGTATATTTAATACAGACTTTATTTTTGTATGAACATTTACTTGAGGCAGTTATAAAACATAAAACTACCACACTGGGCACATATAAACATGATTTTAAAATGTTCATTCAAATTTCTCTTAAAAGATAAAAATCAAAAGTTATTAACTTATTCATTTATGCCTGCAAGGAATGAAATCTTATAAAATTATTTTCAATTAGATTTTCCTATAATCAGCTTTAAAGTTCAAAGCAATAAAAAACCATAAGATCCTCTACCAAAAACAGTACTATTTAAATTAGTTAAAAGAAGGTTATTATATACAAACATATTTGGTCAAAATTCTAAAAATAATTAAATATTATTTTAAACAGATAAAGGAAACTGATTTTCCCTTTTATGTAACTAGAGGCTCGGTGCACAAAATTCGTGCACAGGGGACAGGGGAGGGGTTCCCTCAGCCCAGGCTGCATTCTCTCCAATCCAGGACCCCTCAGGGGTTGTCTGACTGCTGGGATTGGGCCTAAACTGGCAACCAGATATCCCTCTCCAAATACGGAATCACTGGCTCCTAATCACTCACCTGCCTGCCTGCCTGGTCGCCCCTTAACTGTCTCCCCACCGCTCCCCGGACCCTCCGCCAGCCTGATTGCCCCTCACTGCCTCTGTGTGCTGGCCTGATCACCCCTAACTGCCCCCCAAACCCGTCTGGTCGCCCCCTAACTGTCCCCCGCTGCCGGCCAGGTCACCCACAACTGCCCCCTCCCTGCCAGCCTGGTTGCTCCTAACTGCCCCTGCCCCTGCTGGCCTGGTCACCTCACGCAGCCAGCTTGTTCAGGCGTTTGGTCGTCCCTCACTAACCACCCTGTCAGCCTGGTCACCCCAGGCAGCCTGCTTGTTCAGTCATTTGATCGTCCCTCGGGCTGGCCTTGGGCGGCTGGGCAACAGCCATCCAAGGCTTGCCTGCATCTTGGGCTGGCCCTGGGCACCTGGAGGATGGGGGGACTGGGGGACTCTGGAGGCAGGCATGCGGGGCATAGCTGAAGGGACTGGGCATCGCCATCTTTGAGGGCATAGCAGTCAATTAGCATATTCCCTCCTTATTGGCTGTGGGCCTGTGACATTCATTTAGCATATTCCCTCTTTATTAGATGGGATTTTGAAGTCAACAATTCAAAAAATGTTATCAGGCAATAATGTATATACAGATGTGCTCACTTTGATATAACCTACAGAGCTAATATTAAAGGCATGATTAAGTATATGACATATACATAATAGATTACACAGGTTTTTAAAAACTGCTAAGTACTGCTATAATACAAATATTCTAAATAGAAATATTAGGTAAGAGAAAAGGAAAAAATATCCATATGGTGTTGTAACGTGAGAGAAAAAACTAGAGCAAACAGGTAAAATGGCTAACTTCTAGATTGTGCAATTAAAAGATAATTTTCATTCTATAAACTTTGATTTTTCCAAATTTTGAAACATATTTTGTAACTCAAAAAAAATAAAAGTAAACTTTAGAGTAAGCTTGTTACAGCCTGTCTTTTCCAAAGATTATAACCAAAAACCTTGGAAAGAACACAAAGAAACAACTGAGGACTCTAAATAGTAAACAAAGGCAGATAGATTGGGGAAGGAAGTCAAAACAAGTAATGATCCTTGATGGAAATGAGTGAAAGAGTGTTTTTTACTCTCCTCTTTTCTTTTCCAGTTTTGGGACTTGGGATAGGCCAGTGGTCGGCAAACTCAGTCAACAGAGCAGCAAACCGCGGCTCATAAGCCGCAGTTTGCCAACCACTGACTGGGTCCCAAAACTATCTATAGGAGCCAAACAAAAAACTAAGAGGACCAAGAAAAGGGGCCTCTGTAAACCAGAGGATATAGGGACAAATTCTGGGAGTTTTTTTCCTCCCAGCCTAGCCCCAAGCCAGCCCCAAGTGTAAGCCACAGAGAAAACTTAGTGGCACAGGAGAGAAATAAAAAGTGTAAAAAACAAGTGAAAATTTGAGAAATGACAAATACAATATGGAATAGGGAGGGGATTCACTGGGAGGTCTCAAGAGTGGAATGAAGATCACACAATCAGTAAACTTCAACATTAATTTTTAAAAAACTATCCAATTTGAATAAGGGAGGAAAAAAAAAAGATTGGGGAAAAAATGAAACATAATGTTAGCGGCCTGAGAGAAGATATTAAAAAGTGTTAAAAATTTGTGCTACCAGCTGAGACAGGTTTGGCTCAGTGGATAGAGCGTCGGCCTGCGGACTGAAAGGTCCCAGGTTCGATTCCGGTCAAGGGCATGTACCTTGGTTGCGGTCACATCCCCAGTAGAGGGTGTGCAAGAGGCAGCTGATCGATGATTCTCTCTCATTGATGTTTCTAACTCTCTATCCCTCTCTTTTCCTCTCTGTGAAAAATCAATAAAATATATATTTTTTTAAATTTGTGCTACTGGAGTCCCAGAAAAGAGAAAAAATTAGTCCAGAAAATAGATATAAAGGAGAAACTCCCAAATTTGATGAAATACAGATGCAAGAAAATCAGCAACCTCAAATACCAGATGTACATTAATATGTGAATTTTTTCAGTACATGGAATTACACATATGTTGATATATATATGCCATTTGATATGTATACTATTTTGTTGTATAGACAACAAGCTTCAAAACTTCATATATCAAATTTTTTGAAGGTGTTAACATGATAGGTATTTTTATGCTTAAAAATGTTGAATTTCGCCCTAACCACTTTGGCTCAGTGGATAGAGTGCCGACCTGCGGACTGAAGGATCCAAGGTTCGATTCGAATCAAGGGCATGTATCTTGGTTCGGGCACATCCCCAGTAGGGGGTGTGCAGGAGGCAGCTGATCCATGTTTCTCTCATTGATGTATCCAACTCTCTATCCCTCTCCCTTCCTCTCTGTAAAAAAAAAAAATCAATAAAAAATATTCAAATAATGAAAAAGGCAGAGTGCTAGCTTCAGCAGCACATATACTAAAATTGGAATGATACAGAAAAGATTAGCATGAACTCTATGCAAGAATAACATACAAATTTGTGAAAGTGTTCCATATTTTTTAAAAAGATAAAACGGCAAAACAGAAGAAATAGACAAACAGGCAAGCAAACAAACAAACAAACAAAAACAGAACAGCAAAAAAAAAAAAAACCCCAAAAGAAATAACATTAAACATGTATCCAAACATACCAAAAATTACATTAAATGAAAATGGTCTAAATTCACCAATTCAAAACAAACTGTCAGGTTGCATTAAAAAAAAAGAAAAAGAAAGAAAAACAAGCCCTAGCCCATGTGCCTCAGTTGATTCGGTGTTGTCCAGTGCACAGAAAGGTCACCAATTCAACTCCCAAGCTCAGGTTGTGGGTTCAATCCCCAATTAAGGTGCGTGCAAGAGGCAACAAATCAATGTTTCTCTCACCTCTCTCACCTCTCTCTCTCTCTCACTCTTTTCCCCCCTCCCTTCCTCTCTCTCTAACATCAATAAAAACATTTTTTTAAAAAGCCAAAAAGGAAAGATTAACACACCCACACATAAGCCAGCAGTATACTGTCTATAAGAAACCCACATTATATATAATGATATAAAGGGGTTAAAACTAAAAGGCTGGAAAAAGATATACCAAACAAACCCTTTCAAAAGAAATCGCGAGCCCAGCCAGTGTGGCTCAGTTAGTTGGCTGAGTGTTGTTTCATGCACATGCCCGGGTTTTGGGCTCGCTCCCCAGTAGGAGAGGGGCATGAATGAGGCAGCCAATCAATGTTTCTATTTCTCCCTCTCCCTTCCTCTCTCTGAAATCAATAAAAAGAAAGCAAGCTTGTATGCTATATTTATATCAAAGTAAACTTAGGAACAAGGAAAATTATTGGAGATAAAGAGGGACATTACCTAATGATGAAATCCTAAAATAAACTAACAGAGCTTCAAAATATATGATGCAAAAACTGAGAGAACTGCCGAAACCGGTTTGGCTAAGTGGATAGAGCATTGGTCTGCGGACTGAAAGGTCCCAGGTTCAATTCCGGTCAAGGGCATGTACCCAGTTAGGGGTATGCAGGAGGCAGCTGGTAGAGGTTTCTCTCTCAACGAAGTTTCTAGCTCTCTATCCCTCTCCCTTCCTCTCTGTGGAAAATCAATAAAATATATATATATTTTTTAAAAGTGAACATATCATTTATGTATTAAAAAAAACAAAACTGGGAGAACTGATGAGTAATATAGATAAGTCTACAATTATAACTGGAACTTCAACACCTCTCAATAACCTATCAAACAAAACATAAAACTAATGAAGATATACATTGAACAACACTATCAATAAACTTGACTTAATGTGACACTTGCAGAACATCCCACCAAACAAGAGCAGAATATACATTCTTCTCATCTGCATTTGGACCATTCACCAAAAATAGACCACATCAAGGACCATAAAACAAACCTTAACAAATTTTAAATAATTAAATTATATAAAGTATGTTCTCTGACTACAATAGTAACAGAAATATCTGTGAAACCCCCAAATATTTGGAAATTAAGCAACATACTTCTAAATAAGCCAAGGGTAAAAAAGGAAGTTTTTAAAAAAAAAACTGTAAAATACTTTTAAACAAATGAAAATATACATCAACTAAAGCAGAAAAGACAACTTTATAGTACTAAATGCTTATATTAGAAAAGATCTCAAATCACTGACATCAGCTTCCACCTAAAAAATTAGGGGGAAAAAAGCAAATTAAACTCAATCAACACAGAATAAAAAGCAGAAATCAGTGAAGCTTAAAAGAGAAAAATAAATGAAACCAAAGCTGATTCTTTGACAAAATTAATAAATTTGATAAATCTCTAGCCAGACTGATCAAAAGATAAAAATCAGTAATATCAAGATGAAAAGGAGAATTATCACTAAAGACTGTACAAATATCCAAAGGATACTACTACAAACAACTCTATGACCATAAATTTTAATTTATATTAAATAGACCAAATCCTTGAAAGACATACTATTAAAATTTACTGAAGAATTAATTAGCCTAAACAGTCCTCTATTACAGAAAATAAATTAGTAGTAGAGACCTACAAACATATCAATTTAATCTCTTATGGTCTGTTTTTTTTTTAAGATATATTTTTATTGGTTTCAGAGGGAAAGGAAGAGGAAGAAATAGAAACATCAATGATGAGCAAGAACCATTAATCAGTTGCCTCCTGCACACCCCACATTGTGGATAGAGGCCGCAACCCAGGCATGTGCTCCTGACCAGAATCAAACCCAAGACACTTCAGTCCAAAGGCGACACTCTACCCGCTGAGTCAAACCAAGTAGGGCTGGTCTATGCTTTTGGTGTTCATTCAATAAATATTTGCCTAACCTAGAGTCACAAAAGGATTTCTCTTTGTTTTTTTCTAGAGGTTTTATTGTTTTAAGTTTTAAATTTAGGTTTATGATTCATTTTTAGTGTATTTTTTTAATACAATATAGGGTATGGATCAAAGTTATTTTTTTCTTTTTTTGCATATGAATATGCAATTGTTTCAGCCCCATTAAAAAGGTATCCTTTATCTACTTAACTGCCTTTGCATCTTTGTTGAAATAAGTTCTTGATGTATGTGTTAGTCTATTCCTGATTTCTATTTCATTGGTCCATTTATCTTTACACCAATACTACACTGTTTTGATTACTACAGTTGTATAATAAGAATTGAAATACAGTAGCATTACTTCTCCAACTTTATTCTTTACCAAAATTGTTTTGGCTAGTCTAGGTACATTGTATTTCCATATGAATTTTGAAATCAGTTTGTCAATTCTCCATCTTGTCAGACTAATCTCTGTAATTTTAAAAGAAATGAAAACTCATATTTACACAGAAATCTGTATGCTAATGTTTATATCAACTTTAGTTACATTTTCACCAAAACCAGAAAAACCTAAATATCCTTCAAGAGGTGAATAAACCATATGTGATACATGCATGAAATGGAATACTACTCAGAAATAAAAGGAAAGGAACTATTATACACACAGCAACACAAATTACTCAAATGCAATATATTACATGAAAGAAGCCAGACTCAAAAGGCTACATACTGTATGTATGATTCCATTTATATGACTCTATAGAGGCCCATTGCATGAAATTCTTGCTTGGGGGTGGGAGGGTAGTGGGAGGGCTCAGCCTGGCCTGCACCTGGTTGCATTCTGGGACCCCTCAGGATCAGGCCTAAACCAGCAATCCGGGACTGCTGGCTCCTAACCACTCACCTGTCTTCCTGCCTGATCGCCCCTAACCACTCTGCCTCAGTCCCCACCACTGCAGGTTCATCTAGAATGATGTCCAGAAGTCGTTCATCTGTCCAGTCTAATTAGCATATTACACTTTTATTATTACAGATTCTGAAAGAGTCAAAACTACGGCAACAGAGAACAGACCACTGGATACCAGGCACTGAGGCTACAGGAGGGCTTAACTTCAAAAGGATGGTTCCAAGGAATTTTGGGGGGTGATAGAATTGTTCTAAATTTCAAATGTGCTGTGGTTACACAACTATATGCATTTGTTAAATTAAGATTTCAGCATACACAATTTTAAATAAGTTTAAGAAAAAATTAAATATTATGCATACTTGCAGCCCTCCCTGAATAGTGCTAAACTATACATGTATGGCACAAAATTTTATATACATTACAATTAAAGAGTTATTAAAAATTTTTAAATTGCTAAAATTTATTTTTATATATTAAACCCAGTACTACACTATTACACCAACTTACAGACCCAAAGGTAGCCTAATTAGAAAAGTTTAAGATTACTCAGTCTATATAGAACTACTATCAGACCAGTAAACCATATGAATCCAACTTTAAGCAATGATTCCCAAATTGCTACCTATTATACAATGACAACTTAACAAGATCCCCCAGGTGACTCACATTATGCATATTGAAGTTTTAAAAACACTGCTCCTGACAAGAGCCAATTCTCTCCCATTTTTTGTTGTGTCTTGTTTTCAGAATCCTTACACTATGGATTATCCATTTTTTCTCCCATCACTTTGACCTTTAAAAGAAGAAGCCCACATCCCCATTCCAACCAAACTTCTCAAAAAATTTTTGCATTTTGTCTCCATTTCTTCACTTTCTACTTACTCCTCAATCCATTCAGATCTGTCCCTCATCACCATTCCACTCTGAGTCCTCATTAAGATCAATGATCTTGAGAATGTTGCTAAATCTTTTAGTCTTCAGCCCTACTTGACCCCTCACCATATTCAACACAATTGTCCTTTTTATTCTTTTTTTTTTTTTAATATATTTTATTGATTTTTTTACAGAGAGGAAAGAAGAGAGATAGAGAGCTAGAATCGTCGATGACAGAGTAACATCGACCAGCTGCCTCCTGCACACCCCCCACCGGGGATGTGCCCGCAACCAAGGTACATGCCCTTGACCGGAATCGAACCCGGGACCTTTCAGTCCGCAGACCGACGCTCTACCACTGAGCCAAACCGGTTTCGGCCTTTTATTCTTGATTCATTTCTTTCATGTGCTGGCATGTAAACTAATCTATAATAATAAAAGCATAATATGCTAATTAGACCGGACATCTTTCTGGACAAAGCCAGGGCTGGGAGGGAAGCAGGAGTCCTGGGTGCCTGCCAGTGGCCAAAGGGAGGCCAGTTCCTGCAGTCAGGGGAAGGCCTGCCTACTCTTGCACAAAATGTCATGCATCAGGCCTATAGTGGTGGACAAAACTGTTGGTGCTTTAGCATGAATCAAGGTAGTGGCACTGAATTGTACAAGTTTTGGCGTGGAAATTTTTAAAAGCAACTTTACTATAGAATAATCTTGGTGAAGCAAAAGAAATCATTAATTTCACTAACCACAAACCTTGAATACATCTTTTAAATATTTTACTTAAGGAAACAGGACGAAAGTATCAAGTACTTCTGCATACCAAAGAATGATGATTGGGTCAAGGAAAAGTACTTGTACAACCTTTAAATAGCCCAACTAGCCACTTTTTTCATGCAACATCATTTTTACTTGAAAGAACATCAAACCGTGGTTATGTAGACTTGGATATCTGGCAAACATTTTCTCAAAAATTAATGAAGTTAAGCCTTCCATTTCAAGGAAAGCAATTTAACAATATCTGTTGCCGTTGATAATAGTTAAGTATTCAAGCAAAAATTATAATTTTGGGAAACTTGTGTCTGCCATTGTGACACTGACAGCTCCCCAATATTTAAAGATTCTGATGAAATCAGTAGTCATATCAGCAAATGTGTTTTTTATATTTGGATGACATATGTCAACTTAGGATATCTGTATAACTCAGTAGACCAATATTTTTCACATGACCAGTAAGTATATGACTTTACAAACTTTTTTAAAAAATATATATTTTTGGTTTTTTTACAGAGAGGAAGAGAGGGATAGAGAGCTAGAAACATCGATGAGAGAGAATCATCGATCAACTGCCTCTTGCACATCCCCTACTGGGGATGTGCCCGCAACCAAGGTACATGCCCTTGACAGGAATCGAACCTGGGACCTTTCAGTCCGCAGACTGACGCTCTATCCACTGAGCCAAACCGATTCCGGCTGACTTTACAAACTTAAATATGGGTTAAAAACCTACGCAATGTACAAGACAGACCAATAGCTTTTAATGTAATAGTATGAAAAGTTCATTGATATTATTTCAGAATCCACATTCTCACCCTTAAGAAACTATTATTTGCCCAGTTTTGGTATGCTATCAAAGGAGAATGTCCATTGATGGGGGGGGGGGGGGAATATTACAACATTCCTCCTTTTTTTCCAACTACATCTATAGAGGATTTTTTTTTCATATATTTTAATCAAAACAACATAATGCAACAGACTGAATGCAGAAGCAGATATGAGAATCCAGCCAAACCCAAACTCATGACCTCAGTCCCTCAAAACATGCTCCTCTGTTCCAGTGTTCTCTCTCACTGAATGGCATCATCCATTGTAACCTGAATCATACGTTACCTCCTTCTGTTTCACTTTCATACTCAACAAGTCCTATTTTTTTAAATATTTTTATTGATTTTGTACAGAGAGGAAGGGAGAGAGAGAGTTAGAAACATCGACGAGAGAGTCATCGATCAGCTGCCTCTTGCACACCCCCTACTGGGGATGTGCCCGCAACCAAGGTACATGCCCTTGACTGGAATCGAACCCGGGACCCTTCAGTCCCCAAGCCGACGCTCTATCCATTGAGCCAAACCAGTTTCGGCTCAGCAAGTCCTATTTTACCTCCTAAATGTGTCTCCAATCTATCCATTTATTTATACTTTTATTATAGCAATCCTTTCTCTGACTCATAACCTAACAAGTCTACAAGCATTTGTCCTCAACTATTCTCCAAAAGCAGGTTATATTTTTAAAAGTAAAATTTAATCACATCTCTCTTTCATTGCACTTCCCATCGCCTTGAGACAAAACCAAAAGCTTTACTTAGCATACACAAAAGACTCCATCTGATATTGATGCTACCTCAACTCAGCTCGCCAGCAACTCTTCCTTGCCCCAGTCACATGAGCTTTTTCCAAGTTCCTCAGCTGAGGATTATTAATTACTCACTTATTAATTCATCTTCAATAATGATTCATTCAAAAATGAAGACAATTAAATATGTGTTATCAATTTAATAATACAATCTTTTTCCCACTTCAAAGAAATTAAGATGCATCAAATTTTATACAACATCTCAAATATTTTCTATTAACTACCTCAAAATGGTATTAAAACAGCATTCAAAAAAAAAAAAAACATGGCATTAATGGCTACTCTAATAATGAATTCTCTTTTACATTTTTGCTTAACTTCTACATTTTAACCTCTGAATAAAACTGTTTAAACTTTCTAAACTTCATAATCTGTTTCTACTATTCCAAAAAGTATGCCATGTGGATACCATGCAATTTATACCCTCTAAACTGAAATTTAAAAGACAATGATTTGCTGGAACAAAAGATGTCATGTAACTTAATACCGTATTTTTCGGACCATAAGACGCTCCGGACCATAAGACGCACCAGTTTTTAGAGAAGGGAAATGAAGAAAAAAAGATTCTGAAACAAATAGTGTCCTAAAATATTTTATGTGCATTAAAACCCAACATCACAGTCATAAACACATGTAATCAACCCTGTAAAGTAAACAGCAGCATTTAGAACCATTTTGGAGCCGGGCAAGCACACAGAGACCACACAGAGCCGGGCAAGTAAAAAAACTTTTTTTTTAAAGTATATGTGTAGGCTATATTTGGACCATAAGACGCAGGGACTTTTCCCCCCCACTTCTGGGGGGAAAAAAGTGCGTCTTATGGTCCGAAAAATACGGTACTTATAAAAATTGGCATTTATAAACATATGTTCATTATCATCTACATTTTCATATCGATTTCTAGTTAATTTCTTGGTACAGGAATAGTTACCTTTAAGTATCTATATTTTAGCAGTTCATAACATATTTTGAAAATGAATTAACCAAGCTATGGTTAAAAATGTATTCCCTACTTAACCCTATTCATTCAATAAATACATATTGTGTCATCACAATTATCATTACTCGACTTACTACACAGAAAATTATAAATGCAAAACTGCTAAACTTTTTAAAAAATAGCTTTAAAATCCTAAACAAACTGAAGTCAGCAAATAGTCAAAAACAGATGTCACTACAGCAACCCCAAAGGAAGATGATGAAGTGATGTACTTACGTTTCAAAACATCGGTCCACGTTGTCAGACATCAAAAGCAGCATGCATAGCTGTTCAAGTGCTATTAGTTGCATGTCCCTTTCATCTCCCTGTCCCATCTGTAGCCATTCCAGCAATGTGTCTGGATCCACATCTGCCATGTTTTTTTTTAAGCCTCTTTGCTTAAATTAAAAAAGTAAATGGGAAAAATTCCTTTAAATGTCCAGGATTGATCAGTTGGGGTTTAAAATTTTTTCCTTTGCATCAGTTGGAACCAAATTTTCATGGTGTCCTCCTAGAAATTAGAAAACACTCATTAAGTTCTGTTGTTGTTGTTTTTTTAACATAGTGCTTAGTGCTTTCAACTCTCCTTATTCCTCAGACTTAACGTTCCTATAGCATACCAAATAAAAGCCAGTTTTGCACAAGAGTATAAGCTGATTAGGTTTCGGCTTAGTTGGAAACCAGAGCTCTCTGTCAAAGTCTCAAACAAGCTTCGGATCCCACTACTGCTATCACTAACGCCGGTGCCAAAAGGCAAAGAACACCTTACTAAAGGCTCTCTCTCTCTCTCTCTCTCTCTCTCTCTCTCTCTCTCTCTCTCTTCCGGCAAACTTCTTCCCCCACTCCTCCGCCCCAAACTGATCTTCAGATAAGGGTTCGATTCGGACTCAGCAGCACTTTGAACCATTACCCCTCCGAATTAAGTTCCTGCTTTAAAAACTGCCTCTCGAGTCACACATTTTGCTGACTCTTAATTCACACTCTACTATCTGTAAGATGTCCAAATACAAACGACAATCCGGTACTAAGATGTACCTACGAATACAGACTTGATGAGGGATTTTTGGCAGTCTCGTCAATTGTTCTTAAAAAAGTTTCAAAAGAAATGCTAAACGTAAATAACAATGAACTAAAAAAAAAAACATGACGACCAGAATGTAGGCCAATCCAAGGACCTCCTTCCCCATCCGCACAGAAGGGAGCAGTTGGTTCACACACACACACACACACACACACACACACTCTCACACACGCGCGCACCCCAAAAGGAAAGTCACCCCCGAAGCCTGGAAGCGCCCCAATGGAGGGCGGGCAGCCCTGGGTCCCCCGCAGCCCGGAGCTGCAGGTGTGTGAGCCCGGAGGCGGCCGGGGGGGCCCCAGCGGCGGCGACCAGCGGGGACGACCGCCCCGGCACTCGGGGCGCCCCGCACCCCGCCAAGGCAGCCCCCGTGACCAGGAGGCGAGCCCCGCCAGGAGGCCCCGGCCGGGCCGGGACGGGACGGCGCGTATCGGGGAGCGGCGCCCAGAACTCCGGAGGCCCGGCGGGTCGTCCCCGGCGTGGCCGGGCAGCGAAGCCTCCTGAAGGGCAAGGGGGAGGAAGAGGGGTGCCCGGGGACCCGGCTCGGGCAAGCGGGGCTCCGCCGCCGGAGGGAAACAAAGGGGCTCAGCGGGTGAGTCGGCAGTCGCCCCGCCGACCTTACCAGGGGCCAGGGGTCTGGTTCCCCGCCGCCGCCGCCGCCCGCCTTCCTGATCTCGGCCCCGAAGCCTCGCCCTTCCGACCGCCCGAAGCGCTCCCGCGTCCCCTTCCCTCCAGCTCTCACCCGGCCTCGGAGTCCCAAACCGCTCCGCTCCGGGCAGGCCGCGGGCAGAGTCAGGGCAGGCCGCGGCCCTCGGGTGGCCAGGAAGCCGCAGGTCGAGCCGGGGAAGGCGGCACAGGAAACGCCGCGCCTCGTCCCTCCCCTTCCTCCGCGGGGCCCGGCTGACAGGGAAGGGAGAGCTCCCCCGGCCCGCGGGAGGCAGCGCACGTCCCGGCCCCGCACGCGGCTCCGCAGGCCCGCAGCTCAGTCAGAGGCACGCGCGGAGCTGCCGGCGGCGGCGGCGGCGGCGGCGGCGGGGGGAGGCCGCGTCCATCGCGATGCCAAAGGGGGGGGGGCCGCCTGGGCGAGAGCTGGGCGGGGAGGCCGGCGAGCTCGGCGGGGGCGGGGCCAATGGGCTCCGGCGTCGGCCTCCCGCCGGCCGCCACGTGGGGCGCTGCGGAGGCCGCTTGGCCAGCCGCGCTGGGGCGCCCCCAGGCCGGAGGCGTTGCTGCCCCCGCCAGGGCGTTCGGGCCCCCCGGGGCCCCGACTCCCTGGGCCGGGCCGCCGTCGCGCCGCTGGCGTACGTGCTGACGCATTTACGCTTCGCTGTCAGGCCGAGCGCGCTCCCCGTGCTCCTGCGCGGCGCTTGCCCCCCGCGAGCCCGGCAGAGGCTCCGCGCGGCGCCGCCGAGCCGCGGCCCGGCCTCCCGCCCGGGCGCCCGCGCTCCGCGAGCTCCGTTCCTCGGTCCCTGGAGGCTAGAGGCCCCTCGGTCCAGCAGAAAGAAACCCTTTCGCCAAAACCCTGGGAAGCAAACGCCGGGTGTTGCCTCCACGGTACCGATGTGAGAACCGGCCCCTGGGCGCCCCAAGTCTGCAGCGGCGCCCCGAGGGTGCTTTGGGCTCTCCTGCGGGGCTTGGGCTCCAGTGTGTCCCTGGGGATTCCCCTCCAACGTGTTCTTTCCCACGCACTGGAAATAAAATGTGCCTGCTGACAGGACATACTACTTGGAAATACTTAGGGTCTAATTAACCGGAAATGGGACTATGGCTATCGCTTTTAAAATTAAAAAAAAAAAAAAAATGAATCCCTCGGGTTGTGAGATAAATACACTCATGTCCCCAGACACTCCCACTGTACGTGTTCATCTTTTAAACAAAAATGGATATTACAGGATAGTGTTTGAGACGTGTTCCTTTAGGAAATGAGAGATGCTGCTTCGTAAGGTAGAAGAACCAGCATTTGGATTGGTCCCTCTTTCACCTGTGGTGGAGTTTGAATGGATCTATACTTGTGTTAATACAACTATACAACCTTGTGTTTCCCCTTCCCTCCCCCAGGTCAAATCTGTGATAATTTTTTTTTCTTTTTTAATTATTTATTGTTGAAAGTAAAAGAAAAAGAAACATTATCGCCCTACCTGGTTTGGCTTGGTGGGTAGAGCGCCAGCCTTCTGACTGAAGGGTTCCAGCTTAGATTCCAGTGAAGAGCACAAGCCCGGGTTGTAGGCCAGATCCCCAATGGGGGGCATGCAGGAGGCAGCCAATCCATGATTTTCTCTCATCATTGATGTTTCTATCGCTCTCGCTCTCCTTCCTCTCTGAAGTCAATAAAAATATTTTTTAAAAGTGACGTGATTTTTATTGTTTTTTATTATAATATTAATAAAGAAAAAAAAGTGATGTGACTGTTATTGTTTTTTACTTTATTATTTTAAATTAAAATATCAGATCCCAGAAGAAGAGCACTGAAGAAAATGAATAAAGCCATGAAAAAAACAAGACCCGGATGAAAGCAACTGACCTTAAATGTTTCTCCCAAGAAACTGGGATATGTTTACAAGCTAATTATTTTTACCTTAATGTCAAAATTTAAGAATAATGAGTATTGAGAATTACTATGTGCCAAGCACAGTGGAAGGCGCAGTGAGTAAGTCACAGACTTCATCTTCAATGAACTATAAAAGTCTAGGGGAAGGTAGATGTCAATACACTTCCTGTGTCTACCTCTGTGATGGTACTTACCACATAATATTGTCAAGCACCGTGGGAACATCAAGGAGGTGGTGGCATCTCAGAAGGCTTCAAATGTGGTGTGTGAACTAGAGCTCAGATGTTGAATTGGAGCTGGCCAGACCTTAGGAGGACCATGTGGAAAGGCATAGTGATGTGAAGAGAACTCTTGGGTGAGCAGAGGGAACAGGCTGCCTGTTGATCCCACTTCCTTGAAGGATCTTCAATAGACACACCATCACTGGGACCCATCCACAAGATCAAAAAGGAAAAAAAAAAAAAAAGAATTGAATCTTGTAGTATAGAATGACCATATTTGTATCTAAGATTTTAAAGGAAATCTTGTCAAGTGCCTTCCAGAAATTCACATATTTCAACTATGGTATCCCAGTAATAACATTTGGGAAAGTTGGGAAAGGATGTATATGCAGAAAAATCTTTTCATTTTTTGGCAAGTTTTTATATCTCAATTTTTTTAATTAAAAGTTAAAAAACAGTAAGTTTAGCTTGAGATGTCTAATTTTTATTAATGCTTCTATAAATCGCTCTTTTCTAAAAATTCAAAACGATGTATTTAAAAATAAATTCTAGAATTTGGACAATTTTTTATAAGATTCACAAAATCCACCATATATTCCTTGACAATGAAGACAAAAACCAAATAATAATTGTAAAAGTTGTATGCTTTATGTTCCTAGATAATTGTTTTTCCTCCAAAGTTAAAATTATACAATTTGCTATAATTCTTTGTAAACATCTGTACCCTTTGTCTTGAGGAAAATTATTCTCTCCAATAAATAAAAATATTGTTCATCTTTATTAGCATACTTGGGTGTATATTAATTACCTTATAAGCTTATTTAAAATAAAAGTAGGATCTGATTTACAAAAATTTATTCAACAGAAAACTTTCAAGAACATAACTTCTATAAAGAATTATATCTTCCTTTTTTTTCTTTTAAGAATGATATCTTAGTACATATGTCAAAGTGTGTATTAGAGTAAAAACCTATTTGATTATTGGATAAATTTTAAATTTTCCCTTCTGGATGTATGCTATCAAGGAATTATTGTTAATTGTTTTTATCTATGATAATTGTATAATGATTTTATTTTCTGAAAAAAAGTTCTCATCACTTAGAGCAGTATTCTAGATTACCGTATTTACAGATCAAATTATATGACAACTAGAATTTGCCTCAAAATAATTTGAGGGAATAATGGGTAGATGAAACAATTGGTCAGGATAAATCTTGAATCTGGGACTTAGGAACATGGCAGTTCATTATACTATAGATACTAGTTCACTATACTAGTATCTATATTTTGTGCATTTGAAACCTATAAAAATGTTTTTTTTTAATATATGGTAGATCTGGGAGAATATAGGAAGCAATAAGAAGACATTCTGTTTTTTGAGGCAATCTAATAGAAATGTTTCTTAATTTTAAATTATGAAATAATTTTACCTAATATCTGCAAAGAGAGACTGCTATAATTATTTGAGCTTTTTTAAAAAAAATATTTATTTCAGAGAGAAAGGAAGAGGGAGAGATAGAAACATCAATTATGAGCGAGAATCATTGATTGGCTGCCTCCTGCACCACCCCCCCCACCCAACTGGGGATCAAACCAGAAATCTGGGCATGTACCCTTGACCAGAATGGATCCTGGGACCCTTAAGTCTGCAGGCCGATGCTGTACCACTGAGCAAAACCTGCTAGGGCTCAGGGGTTGGGGTGGGGGGGCATATCTAGGGAGGGGTTTGGGATGGGAATGGAATAAAAACAATTATGTGAGACCATAATCAATAAAAAAATAAAAAATAAAAAAACCTGCTAGGGCTATTTGAGCTTTTTAAAACTCAAAATAGTTTAAGTATGTCCCTATATTTTTTTTATATAATAAATAGGTAACATTCTAGGGGAAAATGAAAAGAAAGGGTATCTTTAAAATTAACCTGCAAACACTTATACAGAACTTACTAATGTGCAGGTACCCTTTTAAGTGCTTCACAATTACAATTCATTTAATCCTCCTAACAAAGCTACAAGGGAGATAATGTTATCTCCTACTTACAAATGGGGAAATCAAAGCCTATAGAGTAGTGGTTCTCAACCTTTCTAATGCCTCGACCCTTTAATACAGTTCCTCATGTTGTGGTGACCCCCAACCATGAAATTATTTTCATTGCTACTTCATAACTATAATTTTGCTACTGTTAATGAATCATAATATAAATATCTGTGTTTTCCGATGGTCTTAGGCTCTACAGCAGTGGTTCTCAACCTTACAGTTATGAAGTAGCAACGAAAATAATTTTATGGTTGGGGGTTACCACAACATGAGGAACTGTATTAAAGGGTTGCAGGATTAGAAAGGTTGAGAACCACTGCTATAGAGGTTAAATAACCTGAACAAAGTCACACAGCTGGTCAACAATAGAGTGGGTTTTGAATCCAGAAAGTCTAACTGCAGAAACTCCTGATGATAAGAAATATGCCTTGAAGAATTGAGTCTAGAGATCCAAGATGGCTGCGCCCAGGTGAACACCTAGCTGCAGCCACACACAACAATTTCAAAAAAAACCAACTAAAATATAAAATGGACATTGCCCAGAACTACAGGAAGGTTGACTGACTGGAAATTCTACAGCGAGAAGCAAGGAGAAAACCAGAAGGAGGCGCGGAGGAGCCGGAAAAGCCCAAGGTACGGAGACGCAGCGCTTGGAGAGGACGGAGCCAGAGAGGAGGGAGGCCAAGTGCCTGGCGGGCGTTCCCTAGCGGAAAGGAGCTAAAACTCCGACTGTGCTGGGCCCGGGACTGCTCTGAACCCCAGTTCTAGGCCAGACCCCGGGGACTCAGGCTCAGCCATAGGGAGCCTGGCTGTAAGGTGGAACCCCGGGGAAGTGGCAAAAGGAGGTCCCGGCGGCGAGCACACTGCGCACAGAGAAGGGACGGTCGGCTGTGCCGTGGGATTGCCCTGACGGGAAGGAGACTGGGGCTCCAGACTGCTCTGAGCGCCACCTCCAACTTCACTTCCAACTGAACTGAACCCCAATACCGGGCTCATTGGGGGAGAGCATAGACTGTTTGGCAGCAGGCGAAAATCGAGGGCACCTTTCTCTCAGAGGCGCCGGCAGCAAGCACTGAAGGACCCGCATAGGGCGGGGTTGACGGAAGCCAAAGCTGCAGACTCCACCCTGAAACCCTGTCCCATCTGTAACTGCGAAATGCGACAACAAAATAGATCACAAAAGAAAGAAATGGAGGACAAAAAGCGTCTGGATATAGAGTTCAAATCTACACTTATAAGGTTTTTCAAGAATTTCCTAGAAAAGATGGATAAGACCTATGAGGATATGAAAAGAGATCAACTAGAATTAATAAGGAGTCATCAAGAAATGATAAGGGATCAACAAGAAATAAAGAATACATTGTCTGAAATAAAAAATATTTTACAGAGTCCTAAAAACAGAAGGGAAGATCGCAAGAATCAAGTCAAAGATTTGGAACATAAAGAGCCAGAAGACACTCCTCCACAGAAGCTAGAAGGCAAGAGAATCCAGAAAATTGAAGATAATGTAAGAAACCTCTGGGACAACTTCAAGCAAACCAACATCAGAATTATGGGGGTCCCAGAAGATGAGAGAGAGCAAGATATGGAAAACATACTGAAAGAAATAGTGACAGAAAACTTCCCCCACCTGGTGAAAGAATTAGACTTACAAGTCCAGGAAGTGCACAGAACTCCAAACAAAAGGAATCCAAAAAAGACCACACCAAGACACATCATTATTAAAATCCCAAGAGCAAAAGACAAAGAGAGAATATTAAAAGAAGCAAGAGCAAAGAAGGTAGTTACCTATAAAGGAGCACCTATACGATTGTCAGCTGACTTCTCAACAGAAACCATGCAGGCCAGAAGGGAATGGCAAGAAATATTCAAGGTGATGAATAGTAAGAACCTACAGCCAAAGATAATCTATCCAGCAAAGCTATCACTCAGAATCGAAGGCCAGATAAAGAGCTTCACTAACAAAAAAAAAAGCTAAAGGAGGGAGAATCCAAGATGGTTGCTCAGGTAGACACCTAACCGCAGCCGCACACAACAATTTCAATAAAATACAACTAAAATATAAAATGGACATTACCCAGAACTACAGGAAAGTCGACTGACTGGAAATTCTACAACGAGAAGCAAGGAGAAAACCAGAAGGAAGCGCAGAGGAGCTGGAAAAGCCTGAGGTACAGAGAAAAGTGCGGCACGCAGAGAGGACAGAGCCAGAGAGGAGGGAGGCCGAGTGCCTGGCTGGCGTTCCCTAGCAGGAAGGAGATAAAACTCCAACTGTGCTGGGCCCCACTTCCGACAGCTCTGAACCCCAGTTCTAGGCCAGACCCCGGTGACCCAGGCTCATCCATAGGGAGCTAGGCTGCGAGGCGGAACCCCGGGGAAGCGGCAAAAGGAGGTCCCAGAGGCGCACACATTGCACACAGAGAAGGGACGGTTGGCTGTGGGAAGGAGACAGGGGCTCCAGTCTGCTCTGAACGCCATCTCCAACTCCACTTCCAACTGAACTGAACCCCAATACCGGGCTCATTGTGGGAGAGCATAGACTGTTTGGCAGCAGGCGAAAATCGAGGGCACCTATCTCTCAGAGGCACTTTGCAGCGAGTACTAAAGGACCCTGGGGATTACTGAGACCACATAGGCGGGGCTGACGGAAGCCAAGGCTGTAGGCTCCACCCTGAAACCCCGCCCCATCTGTAGCTGCGAAATGCAACAACAAAATAGATCACAAACGAAAGAAATGGAGGACAAAAAGCGACTGGATATAGAGTTCAAATCTACGCTTATAAAGTTTTTCAAGAATTTTCTAGAAAAGATGGATAAGACCTATGAGGATATGAAAAGAGATCAACTAGAATTAATAAGGAATCAACAAGAAATGATAAGGGATCAACAAGAAATGATAAGGGATCAACAAGAAATGATAAGGGATCAACAAGAAATAAAGAATACATTGTCTGAAATAAAAAATATTATACAGAGTCCTAAAAACAGAATGGAAGATCGCAAGAATCAAGTCAAAGATTTGGAACATAAAGAGCCAGAAGACACTCCTCCACAGAAGCTAGAAGGCAAGAGAATCCAGAAAATTGAAGATAATGTAAGAATCCTCTGGGACAACTTCAAGCGAACCAACATCAGAATTATGGGGGTCCCAGAAGATGAGAGAGAGCAAGATATCGAAAACATACTGAAAGAAATAGTGACAGAAAACTTCCCCCACCTGGTGAAAGAATTAGACTTACAAGTCCAGGAAGCACACAGAACTCCAAACAAAAGGAATCCAAAGAGGACCACACCAAGACAAATCATAATTAAAATTCCAAGAGCAAAAGACAAAGAGAGAATATTAAAAGCAGCAAGAGCAAAGCAAGTAGTTACCTATAAAGGAGCACCTATACGATTGTCAGCTGATTTCTCAACAGAAACCATGCAGGCCAGATGAGAATGGCAAGAAATATTCAAGGTGATGAATAGTAAGAACCTACAGCCAAAGATAATCTATCCAGCAAAGCTATCACTCAGAATCGAAGGTCAGATAAAGAGCTTCACTAATAAAAAAAAAGCTAAAGGAGTTCATCACCACCAAACCAGAATTATATGAATTGCTGAAGGGGGTTCTTTCAGAAGAGAAAGTAAATAAAGATAAAAATTATGAGCAACAAATACGTAACTATCAACAAGTGAATCTAAAAACGAAGGAACTTAAAAAAAATCTGATGAACAATATTAACTGTTGACTATAATAGAATCAGAGGTATGGAAGGGAAGTGAACTGACGATTCTTGGGGAAAAGGGGAGAGGGGGATGTGGGAAGAGACTGAACATAAACTGTGCACCTATGGATGAGGACAATGGGGGGTGGGGAAAGAGCAGAGGGTGGGATGGGAACCCGGTGGAGGAGAGCAACGGAGGGGGGTTAAAAAAGAGGAACATTTGTAAGAATATGAACAATAAAGATTTATTTTAAAAAATAAGAAACAACTGCATAAAGCACTGATTATAAAACCAAGTTGATGAGTGTACAGTGTATAAAACATGAGTTATCCTAATTAATAAAAGAGTAATATGCAAATTAACCATCACTCTGCTGCACCCACAAAGCCACGCCCACCAGCCAAGCCTGCCACCCAATCAGAGCAAGTATGCAAATAAACCCAAACAGCCACAGAGAAGAGGAGGGAAGCTTGGGTTTCCCAGGCAATGGAGGAAGCTAAGCCTCCACTCAAGGTTAAAAGTTTCAATTATAGAAGCTAAACAAATCCAAACATAAATGGCGGCAGCTATGGAGCTGGAGAGAGCAAGAGGCTAGGGTTTCCCCCGACAATAGAGGAAGCCAAGCTTCTGCAGCCCTGGCCAGCCTAGGCCTCCACTCCAGGCTACAAAGTTTCAATTGTAGAAGATAAATAAATCCCAGATACTAAGGCCTCCACGTGGGTCATGGGGGAGCGTGGCCAGCCTTCAAACCACCATAGGCCCCTCGTCCAGGCTGCCCCACGCCTCGAGAGAACCCCTACCCTGATCTGGGGCATGCTTCAGGGCAAACCAGCTGGTCCCCACCCATGCACCAGGCCTCTATCCTATCTAATAAAAGAGTAATATGCAGGTTGACCATCCCTCCAACACACAAGATGGCTCACCCCCTGTATCAAAGATCCTGACCCCATGTGGACACAAGATGGCCACCACAAGATGGCCAACAGGGGAGGGCAGTTGGGAGGAACCAGGTTTGCAAGGGAGGGCAGTTGGGGGCAATCAAGCCTGCAGGGGAGGGCAGTTATGAGTGACCAGGCTGGCAAAGGAGGGAAGTTAGGGGTGACCAGGCCTTCAGGGAAGGGCAGTTGGAAGGGACCCAGACCTGTAGGGGAGAGCAGTTGGGGGGGCGGGGGGACCAGGCCTGCAGGGAAGGCAGTTAGGGGCAAACAGGCTGGCAGGGGAGCAGTTAGGCATCAATCAGGCTGGCATGGGAGTGGTTTGGGGGTGATCAGGCTGGCAGGCAGAAGTGGTTAGGGGCAATCAAGAAGGCAGTCAGACGAGCAGTTGTGAGCCAGCAGTCCTGGATTGTGAAAGGGATGTCCAACTGCCCTCAAGGGGTCCCAGATTGGAGAGGGTGCAGGCTGGGCTGAGGACCCCCCCCCCCCCCCCCCGCCCCCCGCATGCACGAATTTTGTGCACTGGGCCTCTAATATATAAAATAAAACAGGACCCAAAAGAGAGCTGGAATAGCTCCAGGAAATAGACTTTAAAACAAAAATTGTGCCCTGGCTGGTTAGCTCAGTTGGTTAGAGCATTGTCCTGATATGCCAAGGTTTTGGGTTCAATCCCCAGTCAGGGTATATGCAAGAATCAACCAATGAAATCATAGGTGAGTGAAACAACAAATTGATGCTGATACTATTTATATGATACCATTTATATCAGGAGTTGGCAAATCCACAGAGATAGAAAGTAGATTAGTGGTTTCCAGGGATGGAGGTTGGAGAGAATATGGAGTGCCTGCTAATAGGTATGGGTTTTCTTTTATAGGTTGATTAAAATGTTATTGAATTAGGCCCTAACCGGTTTGGCTCAGTGGATAGAGCATCAGCCTGCGGACTCAAGGTCCCAGTTTGATTCTGGTCAAGGGCATGTACTTTGATTGCAGGCACATACCCAGTAGGGAGTGTGCGGGAGGCAGCTGATTGATATTTCTAACTCTTTATTCCTCTCCCTTCCTCTCTATAAAAAAAATCAATAAAACATGTTTAAAAATAATAAAATGTTATTAAATAATGATAACTCATGTACATTGTGAACATACTGAACTAGACACTTTAAAAGGATAAATTTCATGGTGTGAATTATATTTTTAGAAAGCTGTTATTAAAAGTTTATATATATAATGTACACACATTTGTGTATATATAATCTTTATATATGTACTAGAGACCCAATGCATGAAATTCATGCAAGGGACTCAGCCCTTGCAGGCCCGGCTTTGTTCAGAAGGTAGTCCAAAAGGACGTCTGGAAAATTGTTTGGCTATTCGGTCTAATTAGCATATTAGCTCTTTATTATATAGAATATGGTATAATATATATGATATACACATCAGAATATAAACCTAAATAAGCTGTATAATAAAAAAACATGAAATTATACAGTCATGATGGTTTTCAAAGAAAATTTGGTACATATAACATTTTCTAGAAAGCTAGGTAGTTAATTTCCTTGGTCAAGAAGCTCCCTGCCTTAATCTCTAGATCACACATGTCAAACACAAGGCCCGCGGGCCAAATCCAGCCCACCAGGCCTTGCAATGTGGCCCGCACTGCGCTGTCATCACTGCACTCTGCTGCGTTCCATCACAATGACGCGCGGTGACATAGGAGGCTTGTGATCTCGCCGGCCGCTGTACTTGCTATCTATTACGCATGCGCATAGATAACAAGTCACGCGAAATTCAGGAGGCGTAACCTATAGTCCGGCATCCGATGTGGTTGTGCGGGTGGCAGAGCAGAGGAGAGAGTGAGTGTGCGGGCATAAAAAATACACAGCAGAAGCTGCCAGTTCCTGGCATAAAGTGCAGGCATAAAAATCACAACAGAATCTGCTATCTGTACCCAGCCAGGCATTTATTGACTGACTTTTTTTCTCTCCACTCCATCTGCCAAATCAAGCTATCCCTGTGCAGTTTTCAACTTTTTCCTCCTAATGCAGATTTCCAATAAACTACATCTTTTACTGCCAATATTGATCCCAAAATGTCCAGGAAAAGAAAAGTTGACGGTGAAGGCAGACAATTTAATGACAAATGGGAAAATGAATACATGTTTGTGCTTAGAGAGGGCAAACCAGTGTGTATATTGTGTTATGAGACAGTGTCGGTGATGAAAGAGTACAATATAAGTTGTCATTTTGACACCAAACATAATGTTAAGTATGGCAAATGTACTTTGGAAGAAAAGCATAAAATTGTTAAAGAACTAAAAGGCAAACTACAATCACAGCAGCAAATGTTTACAAAGGCTACAGCGAAAAATGATGCTGCAGTGAAAGCAAGCTTTATAGTGGCTGAAGAAATTGCTCGTACTTCAAGGTGTTTTTCAGAGGGTGCCTTTTTGAAGCAATGCATGCTAAAAGTGTGTGAGCAAGTATGCCCAGACCAGATACAGAGTTTTCAAAATGTCAGTTTGTCAAGAAACACCATTGCAGATAGAGTTCAAGAACTCTCAGGAAATCTATCATCACAGCTGGCTGAACAGGCATGCAGTTATCTCGCTTTTTCACTTGCTATCGATGAAAGCACAGACAACACTGATACAGCGCAGCTGTCCATCTTTATACGTGCTACGAAGACCGACCTCTCTGTCACTGAGGAACTTTAGGATGTAGCTGCCATGCATGGGACGACGACTGGTAGAGATATATTTGAGGCTGTGGAGAAATCTATAAATAATTTTAAATTACCCTGGGAAAAGTTGGTGGGGCTAACTACCGATGGCGCACCTTCAATGTGCGGAGAAAAGAAAGGCTTGGTTGGACTAATGAAGGAAAGAATGCAAAAAAGTCACTGCCACACACCCTTGATTACTTATCATTGCATTATCCACCAAGAGGCTATGTGTGGAAAAGTTCTGGACATGAATGACCACAGTCATTAAAACTATTAACTTTATACGGGCACGTGGCCTGAATCATGGCCAGTTCCAGCAGTTTTTACAGGAGGTGGGTGCAGAGCATGGAGACGTGCCATACCACACAGAAGTAAGATGGCTGAGCAAGAGCGCAGTCCTCAAAAGATTTTTTGAGCTCAGAGAACAAATTGCTCTTTTCATGGAAAGGAAAGGAAAGCCCTTGCCTGAACTGTCGGATCCCGCCTGGCTATGTGATTTTGCTATGATGTGTGACATATGCGAGCATCTCGCCCAACTGAATCTGAAGCTGCAGGGACGCAAACAAGTCATCACGAAGATGTCTGACATGATCACAGCATTCCAGCGTAAACTTCAACTATGGAAGTCCCAACTGGAACAGGACAATCTTGCCCACTTTCCCGTTTGTTTGAGTATCTCAACCACTATTTCTGGTACTTTTCCTTGCAGTCGGCTGGCTACCAAAGTTAGCCGTTTACTAAGTGAATTTGAGCGGCGCTTCTCTGACTTTAGAACACAGCACTCAGGCTTTGACATCTTTGCCAATCCTTTTACAGTTGATGTCAACAATGTGCCCCATCACCTTCAGATGGAGATAATCGAGCTTCAGTCTGACAGTGGCCTGAAATCAAGGTTTCAGGATGTTGAAATTGAGGACTTCTACCCTCTACTGCCCCCTGACTCAATGCCAGAGCTCCGACTTCATGCTGCCCGTATTCTATCCATGTTCGGGAGCACCTATCTTTGTGAACAGATGTTTTCAATAATGAATCTGAACAAAAACAAGCACAGATCACGCATTACCGATGACAACCTCCATGCTGTTTTGCGGGTTGCTACAGCCCAAGAAATAAAACCGAACATTGACTCATTGATCCGGGGAAAACGGTGTCAGACATCTAGCCAGAAAACAAAACAATGAGCATTTTAGGTACATTCCAATATTACTGTTTTGCTTGATACCAATATTACTGTTTTGCTTGATAGCATGTGAGTTGGTTAACAGCACTGTTAAGGAAAAGATTGTTCCACTCATTTTAAATTCACATTTCTGGTTAACATTGTCAGTTTATGACTGTTCAGTAAACCATTCGGCCCGCGATTTAGGCTGGATTTTAGATTTTGGCCCCTTCTCTGATTGAGTTCGACACCCCTGCAGTCTAGATTAATAATCCTATATAATAAAAGGATAATATGCAAATTGACCCTAATGGCAGAATGACCAGGAATGACTGGTCACTACGATGCATACTGACCATCAGGGAGCAGACACTAATGCAGGAGCTGCCCCCTGGTGGTCATTGTGCTCCCACAGGAGGGAACTCTGCTTAGCCACCAGCCGGGCTGACCGCTGCGAGCACAATGGCAGTGGCAGGAGCCTCTTCTGCTTCCTCAGCAACACTAGGGACATCCCCACTGCCACAGCTGGACATCCCCCAAGGGCTACCAGACTGCCAGAGGGATGTCTGACTGCCAGCTTAGGCCTGATCCCCTGGGGAGTGGGCCCAAGTTGGCAGGTGGACATCCTCCGAGGACCCCTGGGCTGTGAGAGGGCACAGGCTGGGCTGAGGGACACCTCCCCCCAAGTGCATGAAATCTCGTGCACCGGGCCTCTAGGACATATATAATTCTGTAGGTGATCTTAAACCATTGGCATTGTCTGTTAAACATTATTGGTTTCCAAGTTTATATTAAAATCCAATTTACCTTCCTAGGTCTTATAAACAAAAATTCAAATAATCTTAGCATTGCATCTCCAGAGAAGTAAAAAAGGTAATTTTGGTTTTAAATGACCTAGGGCCTAGGTGGATTTCTCTTCTAAGAAGCTTTACTTGATTAACTGCTTGCCTCTTTAACTCTGCTACACCAGACATGCTGATCTCTAAGAGTGAAAATTCAATCCTCAGGGATGAAGTAAAGCAGCTAGTTTTCCTGGCTCGGTCATTAAAGCCTAGCCCTGAGGCTTCTCTAGTTAGCTGATAAAAGGGATTTAAAAACAACTCCTTTATTACCACACTAGTTAGGATGGTGATAGGTAGATGCATTTTTAAAATTTTATCTGAGAGTATTTTATTAAAGTTAGGGACATGAAACAAGGAAGGACCCAGGATAGAAAACAAAACAACAACAACAAAAAAAACCGGGAGCAAGACTAGGTTGGGCTGCTTTGGCTGTCTGGAAATGTCATGGGAAAGAAGTGAACCAAGTTGGGGGCTGCTGTTAGCTCACTAGAGAATCAGAGAAAAAGGGACCTTGGGTACAGGTTCAGGGCGTTAGCCCCGGGATCAGCTACCTCGGCCATTGCTCCCCTGGTTGCAAATCTCATGGGACCCCTTAGAGTTTAGGAGATGCATGCCTATGGGGGAGAAGATGGGTAAGGTAAAGGCACACAGGTAGATGAATTTTGGACTTTGATGATATAAGAAACCCAAGAAAAGGGCTTAAGACTTGTTTAATGTTACATTAACTTCATATTGTTTAGTAATATGATCACAATCTGGAATATACTTTATTTTATATGTTTATATTTATTAACATAAAAACCACTGAAAGCTGTAAAGAATTTTTGTGAGTTTATTTGAGCCAAACTGTTGACAATTGCCGGGAAGCAGAACCTCAATGGATTGAGAATGGAAGTTTACATGTACATTTATACATTGCAATCAAAGGAAGAGAGGAAGATGGGTTACATGAAATTCATTGGTGATAGACTAGAGAGGCGGGAGAAAGCAAAGGGGGGGGGAGGGGAACCCCCTGGGATTGGATAAAAAGTAAAATGATAGACACATACTTAGGTGGGTGCAGGAATAATTAACATGGTAATAATGAAGGAATTTATGGTATCTTTCCTGGCACCCAGGCACATTAGGTTGTGCCCCCAGGGGGTCCAGAAAAAGGGAAGTTACAAGTTACCCAGACATTTCAAGGATTCATAGGTGCAAATAGACAGATAGGCTCAGTTAAGGTAAAGGTTGACCTTGTCAGTGAAGATACCAGCCTAGGAGGTGACTACCCACCATAACGGCTTTTATTTATTTTTTAAAAATATATTTTATTGATTTTTCACAGAGAGGAAGGGAGAGGGATAGAGAGTTAGAAACATGGATGAGAGAGAATTGATTGGCTGCCTCCTGCACACCCCAACCAAGGTACATGCCCTTGACAGGAATTGAATCTGGGACCTTTCAGTCTATTTACTGAGCCAAACCAGTTAGGGCCATGGCTGCTTTTAGTTCAAATTTAATTTCAGACCATCCTTTGTGGTTACTTTAGGTCTTTGAGTTTGCAAGACCGCCATGCAGGCCTTCCCTGATCTTGTCAGGTTTGCAAGTGACTCCTTTTGTCCACAGGGCCATAAAATGTTATCAAAATGTAACCTTTTGATTAATTATTGTTTTTCTTGTTAGTCTATCAGATTTTTTCCACTGTTTGTAAGCATTATATTATTTTTTTAAATTACAAAATACTCTCTTTGATTTCCTTTCTTCTAATCTACTTTTCAGATAAAATCACATAATAATTTGATGTATATTCTTTTACACTTCTCAAACTATATAGAGTTTTAAAATGGGATCTTAATGCCCGCAACCAATGTACATGCCCTTGACCGGAATCGAACCTGGGACCCTTCATTCCGCAAAGTGACGCTCTATCCACTGAGCCAAACCGGTTTCAGCTATACTATTTTTTATGTTTAGATATGTATATTTACTTTAACAGTGCTTTGTACATAATATCTTGGCTTATTTTTAGGCTATTAAAATTTTTCAAAATACTCAGTTCACATCTGCTATTTCTCTCATATTTAATCCCATTTCAATAGTTTTTACACTGTAATTATCTATAATTTTTAAAGTTTTATTTATTGATTTAGAGAGAGAGAGAGAAATATCGATTTGGTGATGCACTTATTTATGCATTTATTTTTGATTCTTGTATATGGCCTGACTGGGGATTGAACCTGCAACCTTAGCCTATCAGAATGATGCTCTAACCAACTGAGATACCTGGCCAGGGCTACACTGTACTCATCTAAAGTAATGTGGTTTAGTGGGAAGACTAAGTTTTGAATAAAAAATCCTAGCATCTACTAATGCCTTTCAATTCATTGACTGATTTTTATAATCTGGATTAAGCCATTTACTCACTATCCAGGCTTCAATTTCCTAACTCAGAAGGGAGAGCCCTGGCTCATGTGGCTCCATTGGTTGAGTGTCGTCCCAAGCACCTAAAGGTCACCAGTGGCTAGCCTTTGCCTTACTCTCTTACACACTGTTTATAACCAAATAAAAATGTAAGAAAAATTTCTCTTCTTTCACACTCACATTCTTGTTTTCTTTAGCTAAAGAACCCAATATTCTTTCTTTAGTGGTCTGGAATCTTATTAGCAAACAAAATGTTGTTGTTTTTTTAATTCAAAATGTTTATATTAGCATTACTGTCACATTGTGTACATGGGAGATGAAAAACTCTAAAAATAACTAACCTAGCTTTAGAAAATAGGTTGAATTACATATGCTGCATATTCTCACAGATTTAAGTGTTTGGGTAAGATAATATTGACTGTTGGAGCAAATCACAATTGAAATCCTTCTCCCCTCAATTAGGGTTTTTCCCTTTCTCCCAAACCTGGGTCTGACTGCAGCATTTTGTTGTTGATGTTGTTTTTTATTTGTTTATATTTTTAAAAAGGCAGTTTGTGCCCTGCAGGTGTAGCTCAGCGGATGACCAGGCATCAACCAAGAGCTGCTGGTTCAATTCCCAGTCAGAACAAATGCCCGGGTTGTTGGCTCGATCTCCTGTGGAGGTATACAGGAGGCAAACAATCGATGATGTTTCTCTCTCATAGATTTTTCTCTATCCTTCTTCCTTCCTCTCTCTAAAAAAAAAAATCAATAAAAACATGTTTAAAATATATAAAATAAAGTGGCAATTTGCAGTTTCAATAAACAAAGCATATAATCTTTATATGGTGATTTCTTTCATAAGACACATTCTGTATTATGACATTGATGAAATTATGACAGATTATTAAGTAATAGGACAATCGCTTTTCTCCCATTTGACCTATTATAGCCACTGGAAAAAAATGTTCTTGTCTCACAGATTTATTTATTTCATGGCTGCTCTGTCTGTGGAGTAGCCACTCTGTCTCACTGTTTCACTAATAAACATCCTTTAAAAAAAATTTTTTTTTTTAATGTATTGATTGGCCCTAACCAGTTTGGCTAACCAGTTTGGCTAACCAGTTTGGCTCAGTGGATAGAGTGTCAGCCTGAGGACTGAAAGGTCCCAGGTTCGATTCCAGTCAAGAGCATGTACTTTGGTTGCCGGCACATCCCTAATAGGAGGTGTGTAGGAGGCAACTAATCAATATTTCTCCCTCCCCTCATCAATGTTTCTAATTTTCTATCCCTCTCTCTTCCTCTCTGAAAAAAAAATCAATAAAATATATTTTAAAAAATGTATTGATTGATTTTTAGAGAGAGTCCATTTGTTGTTCCTGACTGTGTATCAAATCCACAACCTTGGCAAATTGGGACGATGCTCTAACCAATTTGTTATCAGTGGGGTGCCCTCTGCGTCCCCACCTGTTGCTGGTGGAAGTGGAATTCTTGCAATATCACAAGAAAAGTCATTTCCTGAGACTTGCACAGGAGTATGAGTGACATTGATTAGCATGGAACTAAACCTCTGGGTTTCCACAGTCCCATCTCTCTCCATCTCACTATGGAAAAAGTCCAGCTTTGTCTTCAGCAGGCCTAATAGCAAAGCCACTGCCTCAGTTAAAAAGCACAGTCCAGTCCAGCATTTAGCTGGTTCAGCTTGTGCTCCCAGCTGTAGTCCATGCCTGTGGGGTCCACATGGTGGGCTAGCATATGGGCACGCACAGGTCATGGAGGAAGTAAGAAACAGGAGCACAGGGAGAGAAAGTTTCTTGGTCTGGGGTTTTGACCCTCCAAGATTTCGGTGTGCTTGCAGTGGCTCCACTCCTAACTAGTTATCGGACAGGCTGGTACCTTCACTACATCACTCTGACTTCACGGTGCATGCCCCATTTCCCTTCCTCCAATGAGGGGCAGGGAATGGACTCTTGGTTCCCTGTGGAGTCTGAAGTTTCAGCTTCCAAATGTCTGGGCTCCCCTTTGTTCTCTTCCTATTTTAATATTAGCTAATTATGATGATAACAACTGAGCTAACTGACCTGGGCCACTAATACATATTATTGCCCTCTCTCTCTCTCTCTCTCCCTTTCTTTCTTTCCTTACTTATTTATATACTAGAGGCCCAGAAGCCCTCAGGGGATGTCCTACTGACAGCTTAGGCCTGCTCCCCCTAAGCCACAGTCTGGCCTCCCTCTGTGGGAGGTGACTGGGCTGATTAAGGGAAGGCACCGCCCCCATCACCCTGCTGCTGCTGCCACTGCCGACCACAGGCCTCCCAGCTACTGTGGTTTTGTCCTGATGGATGTCCAGAAGACATCTGCCCTAATTAGCATATTACCCTTTTATTAGTATAGATTTTTTTTAATTTTATTGATTTTTTCACAGAGAGGAAGGGAGAGGGATAGAGAGTTAGAAACATCAACCAGCTGCCTCCTGCACATCCCCTATTGGGGTTGTGCCTGTAACCAATGTACATGCCCTTGATCGGAATCGGACCTGGGAACTTTCAGTCTGCAGGCTGATGCTCTATCCACTGAGCCAAACCAGTTTCAGCTAGTATAGATTTTTAATGATTTCAGAGCCTGTCTCCTGCACTTCCCCTACTGGGGATTAAGCTCACAACCTTGGCATGTGCCCTTGACTGGAATCGAACCTGGGACCCTTCAGTCTGTAGGCCAACTCTCTATCATCTGAGCCAAACTGGCTGGGGCTATTTATTTATTTTTTATTGAATTTATTGGAGTGACCCTGGTTAACTTTCATTCTTTGAAAATAAATAAATAAATAAATAAATAAATAAATAAATAAATAAATAAATGTATTTTTTTAAAATGTTAATTCCTTTTCTTGTTCTAGTTCTTATTTCTAACTATTAAGAATAAATTTATTTATAACCCATAAATGTTCATCTTTTCATTTTTTTAAAAACTAAAGCAGGAAGTGATTAGCATCTGCTTCTGACTCTTTCTTATAGGTATGCCAGCTCCCCAGTGCTACACAATACTGGAGAGCCTGAAACATAATGTCCGTGTCTTTGTAAAGGCACTGCAAGATGTTTACACACTTAAGCTGCTGGCGCTGACAAGGGGACGGGTGTCACATGTACACCATAACGTGTGTCATTCCCAGGCAAATATATTGTGCAATGGGCAGCAATGGGCAGCAATGGACACTGTGTGAAAGGTTGCCTAATAAGCTGAGCCAGGATTAGTCAGCTTCTTGAGGTGAGGTGCGTGTGGCCAAGACACTGGAGGTCCTAGGTAATGGAAAGGCAGGCTGACCAATGGCAGAAACGGAAAGGAGGGGAAATTCAACTCTTGGTACACAATGGAATCTTGGCACCAGGTTTTGTTCTCGGAGGTGCAGAGGGTGAGGGGCTACTGAGAAACATCGGAGGAAAAGATGTTTTTCAGACTTTGTTTTCCGCGAAAGCTTTTTCCGGCATGAAATCTTAGAAGCCAATGCAATTTCAGACCATGTTAATTTATGGTGGAACCAAAAAGTACTTTCTGGGGAAAATTGTTTTCCTTTTTTAACAAAAAGTTTAATTATTAAAAACATAACCACTCTAAATAAAATTAGGAAACAAAACAAAGGTGAAAAAACTCATAATCCTTTTGCCCACAAGCAATTGCAGTATCATAGTAGCATACATTCTTAGTCTCTGAACTGTTTCACATGTTTGTAATCATACAATTAGAAGATTCTGTCATGCAATTTTTGGTTAACTATTATAAGCCTCCCCCCATAGTGCTACATAACCATCTTTTTAAAAATATATATATATATATTATTGATTTTTCACAGAGAGGAAGGGAGAGGGATAGAGAGCTAGAAACGTCGATGAGAGAGAAACATCACCCAGCTGCCTCCTGCACAACCCCCACTGGGGATGTGCCCGCAACCAAGGCACATGCCCTTGACTGGAATCGGATCTGGGACCCCTCAGTCCACAGACCGACGCTCCATCCACTGAGCCAAACCGGTTTCGGCCATAACCACCTTTTAAATAACTGAGTAAGTAGTGTTACATCCAGCACATGGCTGAACCAATGTTCGCTTTAACCATTCTGACAAATAGGCTGTTTCTGTTTTATGCTGTTGTTATTATAAATAACACTGAAATAAAAATAACTTGAAATATAGCTTTCTAGGTATAAAACTCTTTTAAATTAATATGTATATATTAAAAAACATATGTATAAATATATATGAATAACAAAGATTCATAATAAAACGAACAGCTGACTAACCACTTCCAATTTAAGAAATAAAATATTACCTATAGCCCTGGATGGGAGGCTCAGTTGATTGGAGCATTGCCCATGCACCAAAAGGTTGCAAGTTTGATTCCTGATTAGGGAACATGTGGGAACCCCTTTCAAGTCCCGAGTGGTTGAGGGTTCTGGTTCAAAGTTTGGGTTCTGTAGAAAGCCACACACACAAATAAAAGAGATTAGAAAAGAATTAATTGGGGGCCAGCCAAGAGTCCACCTCTAGGGGGAGGACTACACCCCGCTCTGGCCTTGTTATCCCTTTTATTAAGGTTATGGGATATACTCATATCCTTTAGGCAGGAAATTCCATTAATAGCCAATCAGCAATAATTTACATATCACTAACAGGTGGAGGCTGCTTCAGCTACCTTTCCAGCAGGAACATACCTGAGTTTTGGGTTTGATCCCCAGTTGGGGAGCACACAGGAGGCAAGCAATCGATGTTTCTCTCTCACTTTGATGTTTTTCTCTCTCTCTCCTCCTTCCTCTCTCTCAAATCAATAAACTTATCCTGTGGTGAGGATAAAAAACAAACAAACCAAAAACATTGACTGTTACTTAAAAGCCTGCCTGTGTGCTTCTCTCTGGTTTCATCTGCTCTCTTCTAGCCCTATGAACTAGCCTACATATTTTGTTTATTACATTTTTTTTATGTTTTAGATTTTTCTTTAGGATATGTTCATTCTAGGAGAATTTAATAACTAAGGGAAGTGGGATATATGTGTATTAGGACTAGTTCCTAATGTTGCTGGAAAACATTGGTTTACTTTTCTCCAAAAATTATCAGGCTCAACACACCCGAGTAGGCAGGGCGGGTCCACAGACCAGAGAAAAATTTGCCTCATAAGGAAGTACACTCTGTGGCAGCTCTCCCAAGGATGAAGATATTAGGGTTAAGACTGAGAGCCTAGCCCTAACCAGTTTGGCTCAGTGGATAGAACGTCAGCCTGCAGACTGAAGAATGCCAGGTTTGATTCCAGTCAAGGTCATGTACCTTGGCTGCAGGCACATCCCCAGTAGGGAGTGTGCAGGAAGCAACTGATTGATTTTTGTCTCTTATCAATATTTCTAACTCTCTATCTTCTCCTCTCCTCTCTGTAAAAAAAAAAAAAAAAAAAAAAAAAAAAAAAAAAGACTGAGAGCCTTTATTGTAGAGAGATGATTCTGGTTTTCTCTATAACTAGAGGCCCAGTGCACAAAATTTGTGCACAAGGAGGGGGGTTGCCTCAGCTGGCCTGTGCCCCTGGGATCGGGCCTAAACTGGCAGTCAGACATCCCTCTCACAATCTGGGACACTGCATGCAGCAGTAACCATACTTTTCATACAGGTGAAAGGCATCTTGCTATTGTATGGGCACCTACATTTTTTGCCCTGATTATAAAAAGTAGTACATAACATGGTCCTTCTGAGGCAGTCGTACCATTTTCCCCATCTTATGGGAGGAAAAACTGAAGCAGAGAGAAGTTAAGTAATTGGCTTTGTCACACAGTTATAACTGTCAGAATCAGGGCTGACCACAAAATGTGGAAGCCAGAGTCCATCCGTGTCATCATTACATCATCCTGTTTTTTCAGCGTTAGAGCAGCCTTGCCTGGCTTTAATTTTTAAGTCTAAGAAACTGTTCCCAATATATAGGGTAGGGTCCCTAGGCTTGGTGGTGATCAGGACTGATCTGTGGGGCAACCAGCAGGCGGGGTGATGCGCAGGGCAGATGTGTGTGGGGGTGTTGTCTCCCTCTGCTTTGGCTGGTAATCTGGAGCCACCCACTGGCTGGCTGTGCCTTGCCAGTTGCCTCCCCAATTGCCACTGCCAGTTGCCTCTCTCTCAGGGAGCAGATGCTCAACCCAGGAGCAGCCCCTGACCAGGGGCCACTCCTGCATTGAACGTCGGCCGCCTGGTGGTCAGTGCACATCATTCTGCCACTCTTTTGCCCATTTGGTCAATTTGAATATTAGGGTTTTATTATATAAGATGGTTATCCTTTCTTCTCCTGGTCCTTTTTCCATTCCCCAGTTATTTTGGTTTTGGTTTGTCACTTATATGTGTTGTGGGGTCGAACCCTGGGTTCAAAATAAGACCACCGGAGGCTGATGATTTATTAAAAAAGCAGGCAAGGGTTTATTGAAATATCTGGCCAGGGCAGCCGCAAGAGCACCACATGCAGGCGGACCCTACATGACTGCGCCGCTTTAGGGGCAGGTAGTTATCTTTAAAGGTTCTGAGAAGGAAAACCCCCATTCTGCAACAAACTGTTGTTTGGAATTTTCTGCTGTTCTTCATAGATAAAATGTTGCTTTCTAGTTTGCTTTAGCCCGTTTGAAGAATGATGAAGATAAACATAGCTGTCTGACCTTGCAGGCCAGAGACCAGATATGCCCACAATCTCAATACCATGCCAGGTGCACTTTTTTTAAATTGGATAGAACAGCATTGTTTTTCAAGGCCAGCATCGAGATAACCACTAAGTGCACATAGGGCTGGCTCTTTAATAAAAAAAAAAAAAAAAAGAAGTTCTGCCTGTAACTTGCATAGAATTTGAATTCATCCTATTTCAATACGTTGTTATTTAAATCACTTGTTTATTTAAAACAAATAGTTCTTTTTATTCTATTCAATATATTGGTGTCTATCTTCTGGGATAAATGCCAATAATAATGGAGTTCAACTTGACCTAGCTCCAAGGAATCAGATTGGTCAGTGTAGAGGGCCCCCTGGGAAGGCTCATGGGCATTTCTTTTAATTATAGTCAGCTGAACTCAGTGTGTTAGGCAGAACCACGGCCTGGGAACATGCTTCCCCAATGAGGCTGGACATGTTGTCAGCTTGGCCTTCATATCAGCCCAGGTGTTTACTACATATGTAAATCCAGGAATGCTAGGGCCTACTCAATGCAAATAAGCTCCTTTGATCCTAAGTTTTTGGTGATACTTCCTGGTATTTGGGGGTATAAAATAAATATGCTGTGTGGGCTTGCCGTCCGTCTCTCCAGCAGAAGAGGGCAGCAGCCCACCTAGCTCCCAGCTTTTTAAATCGATCTCTGTGTCTTCTTTCTATTTTTATTTCTTTTATTTCTCAATCCCTGGCCACCTCCACTTAGAACCAGTTTGTTCATCTCTTTTTCTGTGTTGGACTTGGAAAAGGGAGATCCCTACCACATCTGGCCCCAGCCACATCTGGCTGCCACAGGTCAAACTGAAAAAATTTTGGAAATGGAGTAACTAAAACAATTTTTAAAATAATTGGTCAGTAATAGAACCAGTAAGTATGGTTAGCTTTTAGGACAATAGTAAAAAAATCCCAACAGCTAAACCATGAGATGATGATGATGATGAGATTATTGCTGTTTTACACAACAAATTTTGAGGCAGTTTGGTTGGCAGCAAGAGAACTCAAACTTCTTTGATTGCTCTCCATGCAGTTGCCATTCATTCATTTAATAAATATTTGTAAAGTGTCTTCTCTGTGCCCTTCGGGTCCCGCCGTGTTCCTCTTCCCTTCTTTAATGCCAGTGGTTTTTCCTGAAGCTCAAGAATGAAGTCAGTGTCCAGCCGGCGTTGCTCAGTGGTTTAGCATCAGCCTATGTGTAGGGAGCGGCTATAGGGTTAAGCCTCAGACTGACCTGTTGACAAAGCCATTAACAAGTCTCAGCTTAGAGGTCACAGCCCTCTTTAGCATAATTAAGCTTGACCTTATGACACCCTATAGATCCTATCTGAGTAGCTTATGGGCTATGGGAGGGGCAAGCAAGTGCTGCCAAAACAAGTGAAACTCACAAGAACATTGTAACTATGGAGGCCACTACCTTGTTTACCTCTGGCTATAAAATAAAGGCTCAGTTTGCCTTCTGGGTCTTTTCTCTGTGTTCTTAGCCAGGCACAGCAGATCCACCTAGACCCAGCTTGTTCTCTTTGTCTGTGTTTTCTTCAATCCTTTACCGCCCTCCCTCGGGCTCGTCGAACCCGTGGCTGTGCCGGCACGGCACACCTATGAATCCAGGAGGTCATGGTTCAATTCCCTGTCAGAACACATGTTCTGATTTTGGAATTGATCCCCAGTGGAGGTTGTGCAGGAGGCAGCCGATCAGTGGTTCTCTCGTATCATTGATGTTTCTATCTCTCTCTCCGGCCCTTTTCTTTCCTTTCTGAAATCAATAAAAATATATTGAATGAAGGGAGGGAAGGAAAGAAGGAGGGAGGAAGAAAGGGAGGGAGGAAAAGAATGGAGTCAAGTCCTTGAAAACAAATGCTCCAGTCCTTATTATCCAAGAACTCAAGGGTGAGTCTCTCACCTGTCTGGCTAAGTCCGGCTGGTGCTTCTGAGGCACTGCCACCCGTGACGGTGTATCTCCAGCCAAGGGAGCTCTCTGGTTGAGACTCTGAACTGGGCCTGTTGGAATTGTGGTAGCCCAAGCTGGGGCAATGGCTCTGGGTGGGTGTGAGGTCTGTATGGTTTGCTGTGTCTATAGTAGCTGCTACCAGAAATGGGAAAAGAATAGACATATGAAATAAGGAAGAGCAGTAGGAGAATTTATGGCAACAGGAAGAGGAGGAACATGAGGAAGAAGCTTACAGGAGAATGAATTATGGTAGCCAAAAGAGAGCCAGAAAGAGAACGGCTGTATTTTAAAACACCCAGACACTGAAAGAGAAGCTTTTAGTAAATAAGAACTAAAATATATTAAAACATATTGTGCACTTACTGTGTTATTGCTCTAACTGCTTTAAATATGACCTCACTTAACCTACTATTATTATCTGCACCCGCATTTTGCAAGTAGTGAAACTCAGACAGAGGGTAAGTAATTTGCAGGAGTGAATCCCAAGAAGTCTGGTTCCAGAATCCATGCTCTTAATGACTGAACTTCTTTTTTTCATCATGTGTAGTGTTTTTGAGGCTGCCCTTCTGAATATAGAGGCATATTTGTTCTTTCACAAAGGAATGAGGATGAAAGGAAAAGAAAGAGTGGTGGAAGTAGGCAAAGACGAGGCCAGAGATGAAAGAAACAAGAACCATAAAATCAAAGACAAGAGACAGAAAAAATTTCAGGACAGAATGTATAATATGATCCTATTTATAAATTAAGATGCACGCGCACACACACACACACACACACACACACACACACACACGTCTTTTAGAGGAAAAAAATATATATTTTAGATTCACTGGTTTCCTGAACAATCTGATTAGTTTCTGTTTGCCAGTTATCTTTATTTTTCAGAATACTATTTAAACAAATGGTGGTGAGAGCATTCTGTGGGAAAGAAAGAAAAAGTCCTAAATTGTCTAATTCAAAATCTGACAGATTTAGGGGATGTTGGAGTGTCTGCAGCGAGTCTGGAGGCTTGAGAGACAAACCGCTTCCAGAAACGTCCTCCCTTTGACTCCTCAGCGTGTGTGTGACACGAAGCTCCCTGTGTACTTAGAAGAACAGGATATCCTGACTTAAATAATAAAGGCAGCCATGTGAGAGCTCCAGATGAGGGTTCCCAGGCTTTTCCTGTTACCCAAATTAGCATCTCCGTTCAAAAACAAGATCCAGCCTGGGGTTCTCTGTTGTCTTCCAAAGATAGATCCCCCAAAACTGGGCTGACGAGGATGCTGGCCCCATGCCTTCGTTGAGCTTGGAGCAAAGTTGGCCTGGCTCTTTTGTTACATCTTTTTCTCTTTTTTATTTTTTTAAATATGTTTTTATTGATTTGAGAGAGAGAGAGAGAGGAAAAGAGAGGGAGATAGAAACATTGATGAAAGAAACCTTGACATTGATCAGCTGCCTCCTGCATGCCCCCTGCTGGGGATCAAGCCCACAACCGGGGCATGAGCCCTGGTGGGAATTGAATCGGTGACCTCCTGGTGCACATGTGTCAAACACAAGGCCCGCGGGCCAAATCCGTCCCGCCAGGCCTTGCAATGTGGCCCGCACCACGCTGTCATCACTGCACTCCGCTGCGTTTCCATCACAATGACAGTTTATGACTGTTTAGTAAACCATTCGGCCCGCGATTTAGGCTGGATTTTAGATTTTGGCCCCTTCTCTGATTGAGTTTGACACCCCTATCCTGGTGCATAGGTCTGCATTCAATCCTCTGAGCCACACCCACTTTTTATAGTGGAGCTCTGCCTAGCAACCTCCAGGATCCCAGGTGGGCAAGAGCCAGCTGCCTGTGCTGAGCTTTCCTCCATCATCCCAATGCCCTGCTGTTAGCTATGACCATATGCTCCTTAGCTCTCCGATGCCAGTCATTACTCTCTACAGACACAAGCCAGGCTATTCCTGGGTTTGAGTGTGTGCTCATTGGTAGTTGGGGAACAAAGCGTAAACCTCTTCCCTTGACGATGGCACCTAAATCAACAGGGCTCACAGGGACCAGGGAGCATGCCTAAATCAATCAAACAATTGTTATCACCATGTAAGTATCCAATGATGAAAACATCATGCTGGGACAGAAGAAACTGATGCCTTAGGAAAGAGAAGATGTATTTAAAAGGGGTGAACAAAATAGAAAAACTTCTCCAGTAGTCTCTAGTCCTTTTGATTCTCTCAATGGCCAGTTGAAGGGTAGATGGAGTAACTTATAAGACCAAGGGACTTACTACAAAAAAACCAGAAAGATCCTCTCACTTGGTTACCCCATGGGAAGAGCCTTGAAAACATCTAAACTTCTAAACTAAACTGTGTGCACTGGTGTGTGTGTGTGTGTGTGTGGCGAATTATAACTGCTCCACGGTCACATCTCATTTCCAGATAGGAGGATTCCCCTGATTTCCTGAAATACAGGAGCTACAGAGGCTTAATGCACTAATGCTTTCTGTTGGGTGTACGGTAGCCCGGATGATTAAGGGAGATGCAAAAGCTGCCATCAAAATGCAGAATTTTGTTAAGCACAGATCCAACGCGGAGATTCTTGATTTTCAACATTAGGAAGGCTGATTGCATTTCCAGAGTGGTGGATAAGGTAGCTTCTTAAACGCCTTAGAATAGTTTTTGTTCATCAACAGTTTAAATGACAAACTTTGTGCTCATGCAAGGAAATTCAATAGCAAGGAAGGGATTAGGTGATTTCCTGCCCCCAGTCCCTCATCACCATTAAGAGTTTCTGATCCTCCTAGAAAATCCCTGTGCTTATGAAAGAGCACGTGATTGCATGCACGCACACACAGTACAGCAAATATACGAATTTGTATACAAATAAACATACTTGTTTAATATATGTATAATCTGTTTACATAATATACATAATATACAGTCTATTCTGCAGTCTTTAAAGACAATTGAGTATATGTTGGGCTTTTCATATATCAGTATAATTGATGTGTCACATAGAAAAAAACCAGTTTCTCCCTGGCTGGGTAGCTCAGTTGGTTAGAGCGTCGTCCTGATACATCAAAGTTAGGGGTTTGATCTTCGGCCAGGATACATACAAGAGGCAACCAGTGAGTAAAAAGAACTGCAATAAAGATTTCAATTCTTAAATTTTAAGATGCATCCACAGCTCTCAGATCTCTTCCCTGGAGGCAAATACAAACACCGGCAGTCACGTTGCCCACGTCAGAAGGTTCCTTCTAGAACTCAGCAACCGTTCTTAAGGTGGTCACGTCTTGCTCTGTTCTCCTTCTGCCTCTCTCTGGCTCCTTGCTCTGTCTTCCTTCTGGTTTCATTCTTTTCCATTCTTTTCTTCTCTCTGCCCAGCCACTCATTCACTCTCTTTCTTCTTTTTCTAGCTCCTTGTAAGAACTATAACCTTGGTTTTATTTATTTATTTAATCTTTATTGTTGAAAATATTACATCTGTGAGGCAAGCTAAGTTGGAGAAGACAGCAAAGATAAGGGTATCACCTTTGATGCCCTCCAGTGCCTAGACCATGAACAGCAGCTCCGCCCAGCCGCTCCTGGTTCCAGTGCCGTTCCCGCCGCAGATCCCAGCCCTGCCCTCAGCTGACTTGTGCCGCTCCACAAAAACTCATGCCAGATCTCAATGCTCACCTCAGCAGGCGGCACTGGTCTATACAGAAGAAAACCCATTCCAGTACAAAAAGCGAGTTCAGGGTTTCTAAAACCTCTGCACCTCCTTGAAAAAGGATGTGGTTATTCCCATTAATGTGCAGGTGAGGCAGTACCTTCTCCAGATAAACACTATACCTCTAAGCAAGAAAAAAGATGGCAACTAGTGAATATGAATAAATAAGTGAAACAGCAGATTAACAATTCTCTCTCCCCCCCCCTCTCTCTCTTAAAATCAGTGAATAATAAATTTTTTTTAAATAGGTCCATATAATTCCAATATTACTGTGCTTTAACTGGAATCTTGACAATGAACGTTTAGTTGCTCATAGTTTTTATCTTTAAAATAGGTATTACTTGCCCAGCCGGTGAGCTCAGTGGTTGAATGTCGACCTATGAATCAGAAGATAGTGGTTTGAGTCCCAGTCAAGGCACATGACCGTGTTTCAGGCTCAGTTCCCAGTGTGGGGTGTGCAGGAGGCATCTGATCATTGATTCTCTCTCATCACTGATGTTTCAATCTCTTTCCCTCTCCCTTCCTCTCAGAAATCAACAAAAGTATATTAAAAAAAAATAAAGTAGCTATTACTTCATTGGCCTTCGATATGTTGCCCCAGTTACTACTCCCACCAAAGGTAAATGTGAATGTCCATTTCTGAGCACCCCTATTGTAACCGAGGCTTATCAAAACCTTTCTAAGTAGATTTTAATTTTTTTCTAACTCAGTCCTTTGCAGTGGAAATGCATGAAGTCAGCACACTAACAAACTATAGATTCTTGGGTCAGTGTAAGAGCAAAGGTACAAGGACCCTCTGATTTGTGATTCTCTGCTTTGTTTCCTGCAGACCTGGGGCTTGGGAAGGACGATCTCATACGATGTTCCAAGTGGTGAGCAGGCCCGCAGGCTGGACCATGGACCTTTGTTTCCAGTGTCCAGGGCACGTGCAGTCACAGCCCCTGAGTAGAAGCTGGCAGTTGGAGGTGCTAATCACAGTGTTTAAGCACGGCTTGTGTGTGTGGGTATGGGGTGGGGTGACATTTAGACATCCAGCTTGGGAGGCCAGAAGCACATTTCCCCTCCCCTGTGGTGACATGGGGCAGACCCACCACCTCTCACCTCCTGCCTTCCTCATGCTGGGAGACCCAACGTCCTCAGAGTTTTGGGTCTTGGCAAGAGGCCACTCTGCCTTATATTCTTGTTGAATGAAAGACAAACCGAGAGCGGAGACTACTGAAATATGGTAGCAATCATACTTGGGTAAAAGCTGCTGTTTGAATTGTAACCCTACTCTTCTGACTTGGACCTTCACTTACTTGCTTTGCTCATCGCACGATGGGCTTAGGGAGGATGAGTTCAAGTTCAGGGCAAGGTTACAGGCAGAACTTTCGTTTTCATTAAAGAGCCAGCCCTATGTACACTTAGTAGTTATCTCAATGCTGGCCTCGAAAACAATGCTGTTCTATCCAATTAAAAGAAAAAGAAATGCACCTGGCATGGTATTGAGATTGTGGGCATATCTGGTCTCTGGCCTGCAAGGTCAGACAGCTAAGTTTATCTTCATCATTCTTCAAATGGGCTAAAGCAAACTAGAAAGCAACATTTTATCTAGGAAGAACAGCAGAAAATTCCAAACAACAGTTTGTTGCAGAATGGGGGTTTTCCTTCTCAGAACCTTTAAAGATAACTACCTGCCCCTAACGCGGCGCAGTCGTGTAGGGTCCGCCTGCGTGTGGTGCTCTTGCGGCTGCCCTGGCCAGATATTTCAATAAATCCTTGTTTGCTTTTTTAATTAATCATCAGCCTCCGGTGGTCTTATTTTGAACCCAGGGTTCGACCCCACAACAACTGCTAAATGAGAGAAGGGGAAAGAGGAGTGGGGAAGGTAGGTAAACATTTCCCTGAGCGATGAAGGAAAGGCTGAGGGTTGCTGTCCCCTTGCTGACAAGGTGAAGATGGCCCAGAGGCCCAGGAACAGGCTCAAAATAGTGATCTGTCAGGTCATGTCCACAATGTCTTCTTTCAGTCAGCAACTGAAAGGCCAAAGGAAGGGCATTTTTCCAGTTGCTTGACCAACTTGCTAGCAACCAGCAGTTTCATCAGATCCCCTGAGTAAGGAAGTAGAGTTCTCTCCTACGTTGAGGAAAAGGAACCCATTTCCTGGAAATAGCAATGCCATATTTCACCAGAAATACCTGTATAGAGCCTGGCGGGAGTTGGCTCAGTTGGTTGAGCTTCATTCTATGCACTGATAGGTTGCTATTTGATTCCCAGGCAGGGCACATACCTCAGTTGCCTCGTTGTTTATATTTCACAAGACTGGTGATGTTCTATGTTCTCAGAAGGAAAGGACAAGCAAAGTAAACACAAATCTGCTTCAGCATTCTGAATGCCAGGGTGCACAAAGAATAGGACGCATGCTCTTACCTCGTAACACAAATCACACAGTGTCTGTTTCTGGCACTGAAAAACATCAAACCAGAAACACTAGTTTTTTTGTACAAAGGTTATTATTTTCCTTTTTTAAATATATTTTATTGATTTTTCACAGAGAAGAAGGGAGAGAGATAGAGAGCTAGAAACGTTGATGAAAGAGAAACATCGACCAGCTACCTCTTGCACACCCCCTACTGGAGATGTGCCCACAACCCAGATACATGCCCTTGACCGGAATCGAATCTGGGACCTTCCAGTCCACAGACCGATGCTCTACCACTGAGCCAAACCGGTTTTGGCTGTTTTCTTTTTGTTTTTAACAACCCTTACCTTAAAATGCCTATCAATTGGTTTTTTAAATTTTTAAAAAATATATATGTTTTATTGATTTTTTTTACAGAGAGGAAGAGAGAGTTGATTAAGCATATCTGCTTTTACCCTGGAATTTGGTTGTTGATCCAGCAACCTGCTAATAGGTGTCTTGCAGGATGCTTGCCTTCAGACCTTTTAGCTGGCCTTCTGGTCTGTGGCGCAAGGTGGCAGGTACAATCTCGAGGGGTGGGAGATGATGAAAATCATGGCGATTCTAGGTACCCTTGTTGGTAAGGTACCAGTAGACGTTGTCTCCAGGCAAACTACTCCTCAGTAGCCTTGTGACTTGAGAGACCTTTATGACATGAAGGTTGGGCGCATTCTTGTCTGCCAGCTTGCAGTGCTTGGACTTGTTGGCATCCTTCTTGGCCACCATCACTCCTTCCTCTAAATCTGGCTCTTTGTGGGCATCAAGATCATCTGGGGTCAGGGCTGGAAAGCCAAGATACCCTATTAAACCTACTCCTTTATAATGAAAATTCTGGCAGTCTACCGAGTAGGACCAGAGTAACTGCTTTTCATACAGGGCTACTCCCAGAGAATTCTTAAAAAGCTCAGTTTCTTGGAAAGGTGGAGGCACTTGGGAGGAAGAAATCCTTTCTTGTACACACTGCTAAAGAAGAATAACAATATCGTTTTAAAAGTCTTATTTCCTTTATGCTTATCCCTACAAATGGAAAAGACATAATGACCAACCTAGTCAATCATTTTGACTTAATTGCTAAACTTTACCTTTGTATCGGCCAATTGCTGCAACTTCCAAAGGCAGGCAGAGATATTTTTAGTCTGACAGCGGAAACAGGAACTTATAAGACTTTTAGACCAAACAGGCTAAATCATAAACTCACCACACCTGCAAACTCTCCATCTTACAGGGGGAAAAGAAAACAAACACAGCAAAAAACATGGGGAGGGATTTGTGCACCTTCTCCACGGAATGTCGCCAGCTCGCTGTGGTGCCCGCAGGATGCCTCCTGAGCAGGAGAGACTGGCATCTGGGTAGAACACTACAAGCCTGACCGTGACTTTGATAACTCTGATACACACTCAGGACCAAGTCAGGCTTGGATTGGACCTATTTGGCCCAATTTGATCTTTTGTCAGAAATTCCTTATCATGTAGGATTTAAAGATGTTAAAAGCTCTCTTTCTCACCCTTCCCCCAGCTTCAGAGAAAGTTAACGAACTCAGAGGCCAGGGGACAGGGTTGGTAGCCAAAATTGTAGAATTATGAGAACTTTCACCACCCACCAGGTGTACAAAGTAAACCAGCACACGTCTTTTAATTTCTTCATAGTCCATTAGGTAACATATAATACTCTTCTTCAACTGAAAGAATTTAAAGTCACATGCCTAGGGCCTTCTTATACATCCGGTCTCACCCCTGTTGACCATGCATTACCAAAAATATCTTATGTAGATATTCATGCTACTAGATTTTGGTTATGTGTAAACAAGAATTGTTATTGGAGTCATAATTAGTCTCCAGGTAATTAACTCATGAACTTGTGGCTAAAAGTTTCCTTTGTTAACATAGCCTTAGATTCCACTAAAGTAGAGTTTGCAGATAGGGCAGAGGAGCAAATTCAGTTGGGGAAATTACTCTTTGGTACATACTTCTTAAACCAGTTGAGCTTGATTTTATTGAATTTTTGATTGGTCAAGGGTGGCAGGGGGAGGGGTAAGAGACTACATAACTGTTGTTTTAATTTGCTGAGTTAGATAAATTTCTCACTTTGTTATTTAGTTCCTTAAATAGTTTTTGTAAACCTAGCTCTTTTGACTTTCTCCATGAATATTCATTCAGTAATTATTTGGGGCTTATATTTTGGATCCAGCTGTTTAAGAAGAACGACTGAGAAGGAAATTAGGGCAAATTTTATTCTATGAGGTGAGATCAAGACAGGCATTGATCTTAAGCCTACAGCCAAAATGAAGTCAGGCTCACAGAAACAAACTTACAAGGTGATTATGAAGCTTGCTTCTAAATTAAATATAAATCTGTGGCAAGCTGCATCTCATTTCAGTCAGCGAAGGGCCAGCTGGCAGCCTCTGTAGTCACTTGCAGTGTGGTAAAGCCACTCAAGACTTTGAGTTCAGCTACTTCCCTCTCCCTTGTCTTGGAAGTTATGAAAATAGGACAACAGATTCAGTTGTCAGCACTAGCAGTGTGAGTCACTTGCTGTTTTGTTGTTGTTATTTACTTACTTATTTTTAAAGCCTTTACTAGAAAGTTGATTTTATATTATCTCATGCTGGATTAAATCAATATCTGAGGATGCTAAAAGCCTTACTGCCATGCCAGTTTTGAATGCGGTCCAAACTGGGGACAGAGGAGCCGTCATTGGAATGACAGCCAAGACGCTAGTCAGTTGTAGGTGTAGCTTGAAAGGTCATTGGCTCACTTGCAAGAATGCTGACAGCCTCAACATTTGCTAGAAATTCCTCTCATTAGTCAGTTGTTTCCGAATTTCTTTCCTCCGGGAAACCCAAGAATGCCTCCTGCCTGAGTGTACCATTCTCAGCTGATCGCTCTTGCCAAGATGTTGAGAATGGCGCCTGGCAACGTGGCCTGTGAATCACAGGTCAGGAGGCAGGAAGCCTTCCAAGTTCTGTGCCTATACTGCCGCCACCCTGTCTCCCTGTGACTCAGCCCGCACTCTCAGAAGGGCATAAACAACATACCTTGAGGAAAGCACATGAGGCTTAGACCCGAAGCATCAGAACCGGAAAAGATCCCAGCCTGTCCAAGAGGGGAACTAACCGTCCTGGCTTACCTGGTACTGGGAAGTACAGACCTTTCAGTGCTAAGCTTGCAACCCTAGGCAAACGGGGATATGAGGTCACACTGTTCCCCACTGCTTGGCAGAGAAGAAACAGGCCCCGGAAGCTGACTTGCCCAAGCTAACAACATTAGTCAGCTAGACGCCAGTTCCCTGGCACTGGAGTCCAGTGCTCCTTCTGTGCTGGCATTCCATGTTCCTGCGTGTTTGAGTTTCTACTGTGGTTGTTTTTTCGAGTTCAAGGGAAGTGCTTTTCATAGATATAATCATTCCTTTTTTAAAAAAATGTATTTTATTGATTTTTCACAGAGAGGAAGGGAGAGGAATAGATAGCTAGAAACATCGATGAGAGAGAATCATTGACCAGTTGCCTCCTGCACACCCCCTACTGAGGATGTGCCTGCAACCAATGTACATGCCCTTGACCGGAATCAAACCTGGGACCTTTCAGTCCGCAGACCGACACTCTATCCACTGAGCCAAAACGGTTTCGATGATATGATCATTCCTAATTAGCAATGATCTCACTCAAGGTCATCATGAATCAATGGTAAAATAAAATCTCTACTAGACTGAACAAAGCAGAGTCATGAAAGGGAGGGAGGCTTGACAGCAATAATTGTACAAAGATGAAGAGACCTATGTGTACAGGTTGCCTGAGCAACATTTCAGCAGTGGACATAGGAAACCAAAATGGAGTGTAAGCACAAAACACAAGGATGTATTGTTTCCCAGTCCTCAGAGAAAGAGCACAGTAAAAAGATAACTATCATTTCTCTGACAAAGGTAAACACACACACACACACACACACACACACACACACACACACACAGAGTAATGACCAGGTGATGAAAATTTATATCACTTGATATTCATGGCTATATATTTTTCAGAACAGTGTTCTTTGTTCTCCCAGGTCTGAGATTTGCCCCGTTTTTCTTGCCAATTTCCTACCCTGGATATTTTTTTTAACACACCAGCCTAAATTACTAGGGGCCATTAATCTGTTATACCTAGACCTTTATGATCACTTAACTAAACACTGCTATAATCTCACCTGCAAGAGACACTGGTGTTTTCCCCATGAGGGAACAGAGACTAGCTGAGGATTAAGAATGAAGAAATGACTATTGAAACCAAGGGTCCAAGAACATTCTTTACTGTAGCCTTCTTCACCAGCTTACTTGTGGGTAGTGGTTGGCACTTGATTTCTTTTATCTGGGATGGAGCCCAAGGAAAAGTAGTACGCGGAAAGGGAGCAACATAAACAAAATAGAAGTGACTAAGGTGTTTTGACACTCATTAAGATGGGTGGGACTTTCAAAATGGGAGCCAGGTACCTATTTTCTATTCCACCACACCTTTTCCTGCTGGTGACCAGAGACAGAGCTACCTCTTCTACTGACTAATCCCTAAAAACGTAGGTGAACAGAGGCTGAGCGGACCTACTTTGTAAATACCTGCTATAGAGTTGACCAGCAAACTTCCTGAAAGCAGTGGTCATGCTCACACAGCTGCTCTGCTTTAGGCTGGGCGCCAGCCTGGGAGCTGACCTTAGGATAGTGCTTCTTAAAGAATGGCATGTGACCATCCATCAGAAGCAAGGGCGATAGGAAACAAGTGCAGATTAAAAATGCAAATTATTAGACCTTACCCTAGACATCATGAATCAGATATTTTTCTTTTAAAATAAGCTTTTAAATTTAGAATCATTTTTTTTGGATTTATATAAAAGTTGTGAAGAAAATACAGTATACCAATTTTGTTTATACATTCATCAATTGATGAACAAGTACTTGGGTTGTTCCCATTTTTTGGCTATTACTAGTAATTATGCTATAAATATTCATATACAAGTTTTTGTGCAAAATTTTTTAAATCTTTACCCAAGGACATGCTCATTGATGAGAGAGAGAGAGAGAGAGAGAGAGAGAGAGAGAGAGAGAGAGAGAGAGAGGGGTGGGTCGATAGCCTCTTGTACACACCCTGACTGGGTATTGAACTCACAGCCTTTCGATGTATGGGATAACGCTTCAACCAACTGAGCCACTCAGCCAGGGCATTTTTTTTCTTTTTCTTTTCTTTTAAAATTAATTTTTAGAAAGAGAGGAAGGGAGAGAGAAACATCAATTTGTTCCACTTATATATGCATTCATTGGTAACTATTTTTTTAAAGACTTTTAACATTTGAGTTTTAGAGAGAGAGGGAAAGAGAAGGTGAGAGAGAAACATCTATGTGAGAGCAAACATTCATTGATTGCCTTCTTCATGCCCTCTTGGGGACCAAACCCAAAACCTGGGCATGTGCCCCCTCGGGAATCAAACTGGTGACATCCGGTACAGGTGATGATGCCCAACCAACTGAGCCACACTAGGCTCCACAAAACTTTAAATACATTGGGAAACCAGAATAATCCCATAAACAACGAAAAAAGCCCTGGTCGGTGTGGCTCAGTTGGTTGAATGTTGTCCCATACACTGAGAGGTCACCAGTTGGATTCCCAGTCAGGGCAGATGCCAGGATTGCTGGCTGGATCCCTACTGTGGTGAGTGCAGGAGGCAGCTGATCAATGATTCTTTCTCACCATTGATGTTTCATCTCTCCTTCTCCCGTCCTCTCTGAAATCAATAAAAAATATATTTAAAAAAGAAAAGAAAAAATGCATTTGCAATAAAAATGTAGCAAATGCACAGTAACAACACCTCTAACTGTGAATAGGAAGTGGCCTGGTATAACCACTTTTCCTTTGATAATGACTCACAATAGGTCTGTTGACTGTCGAAAGAAAAGCATTTCCATCATTTAGAAAAATCCATTTTTAGGAAGCTTTTGTGTTTAAAAAAGGCTAAGATGACATTTTACTTGACACTATTAGGGAGAGAAAGGTATGGAAACACTAGTCACACTGGCGATTCAGGGAGTAGTGAGAACTCCTTTAGCATTTGGTCATAAAAAACAAATCCCAAAGCTTTGTTAATCAAGATCAGAAACAAGTAACCAACAGATAATTTCCTGGCTTAAAGGCTTAATTGTTCAGCAGAGCCTGTTTTGGTTGGACATGCTTGTGTGTTTTTTCTGAGACCATTTGCACTACCTCCATAAATAACATAACAAAAATCCTCTTGGCATAGTTTAAATTGCTTTTAAAAATATCTCACTTGCCTAGGCAGTTTGGCTCAGTGGATGGAGCATCGGCCTGTGGACTAATTCCAGTCAAGGGCACATGCCCAGATTGCGGGCTTGACTCCCCACTAGGGGGCGTGCAGGAGGCAGCCAAGCAATGATTCTCTCATCACTGATGTTTCTATCTCTCCCTCTCTTTCTCCCTTCTTCTCTGAAATAAATAAAAATATATTTAAAAAAGCACCTCACTTATATTGTTCTTTCTTACAACAGTATCTTATATAATAAAAGCCCAATATGCAAATCGAACAACGGAATGACTGGTCGCTATGATGCCCACAGACCACCAGGGGACATACACTCAATGCAGGAACTGCCCCCAACCTGCAGGCCCCAGGCCAGCCAAGGTGGGTGCCAGCGGGGGGGGGGCTCCCTGATCGCCCTGCCAGTTGCCCTGCAGAGGGAGGTGACTGGTGGTGGCAGTGGGGGGCGGGGCCAGCCAGCAGGCAGGTCCAGGCCCTGCCAACGCAGGTGCCAATGGGGACCCCCAATCACCCTGCTGGTCGCTCCACAGATGGGCCTTGACCACCAGCCAAGCCTAGGGACCCTACCTATACATGAACTTCGTGAACTGGGTCTCTAGTAGTTTAAAAAGAGTTGACTACATCGTGTGTGAGTGTGAGTGTGTGTGAGTGTGTGTGTGTGTGTGTGTGTGTGTGTGTGTGTATCTTTTACCTTTAGGTACTTTTTTCTGGAAAAAAAATTAAATGAATAAATTTTGATTCCATTAAACAAAACATTGTCAACATTAGTTTTTCATCAGCAACAATGACCTCTTATTTTCTTAAAAACATAGTTAGAATGATTTTAAAAACGTTTTAAAAAATAAAATACATTGTCTATTTAAAGAATGATTTGTGGATATATATTAAGAATGGCCATCAAATAAAGAGAAATTTTCCCAAGTAGTCTGTGGAACAATCATTTCAAAATGCCCCAATACAATAGTGCAGGAGTCCTAACCAAACAGAAATACAATGAAAGGAAGCCAGCTCCTTTGAATTTAAAGACACTGGAATTGTATTTGTGGTCTTTACTGGATATATTCCAGCTCTATATCACAACACAAAATTTCCCATTTCCTCAAAGCTAAAAGCCCAGGCATCAGTTAAACAGATGGGTAAACAGAAGTGAATGGCCACAACTCATTAACTGACAGTTGAATTGACAATCGATCATTGTCAGTTAGCTCCCAGTAGAGTAACTAGATTGCTAGCAAACATGGAGATAAATTTCTCCTAATAAATTGAGGTCTTGTAAGGGTAAGAAGTTTGTAAAGAGGAAAGTGCATTCAATTGATGGAGAAATTGCAATATGTGTCAGTTATAAATGTTATGTTAATGGACTTTGGAAAGATACATAGGCAGGCTGTTGAAGATGTAGGACTGTTGCCTTAATGTAGGGAAATGCAGTCATTAAACCAGCAGAAATGATTCAACATTTTAACTTTAGTTTTTTTGTTGTTGTTGTTTTGTTTTTTAATATATTTTACTGACCTTGTACAGAGAGGGAGATATAGAAGCATCGATGAGAGAGTCATCGATCAGCTGCCTCTTGCACAACCCCCACTGGGGATATGCCCGCAACCAAGGTACATGCCCTTGACCGGAATCGAACCCGGGACCCTTCAGTCCCCAAGCCGACGCTCTATCCACTGAGCCAAACCGGTTTCAGCAACTTTAGTTTTTTTGAGCATAGAATTTATTTCACCCTACCTGTTGATAGAGCGTTGACCTGCAGACTGTAGGGTCCTGGGTTCGATTCTGTTCAAGGGCATGTACTTTAGGTATAGGCTCGAACCCTGGCTCTGGTCCGGGCATGTACAGGAGGCAACCCATCAATGCATTTCTCTCACTGATGTTTCTCTCTCTGTTTCTCCCCTTCCTTTTCACTCTCTCTAAAAATCAATGGAAAAATATCCTTGGGTGAGTAATAAAATAATTTACTTCACATATTGTCAGTTCTGTATTAATATTTTCATAGTTTACTAGCTTGAGGGCTGAATTTCTTCTCTCATAGTACAAACTAACATAATTAAAAAAAAAAAAAAAACACCCAGGGAATTCTTTAGGATATGGAATATGGGGAACTTTCAGAGTCAATGATATGAAGACTTTTGGGTTACGCACTTAATATGTATTTATCCCTTCAAGTAAATACTATTCTGATCGCCTATATCATAAAGTTCATTTCTTTCCATAAAGCCTATTTCTGAAGCTTCAGTTTTCTTCTCTGGGCTCCCATAGCACTAGGCTTATATGACTTTACAACATTTATCAGGATCTGTTTAAGTGTTCCCTTTAAATTGAAGGTAGCAGTGAAAGAAAACCTATATCTTGATAGAGTCTGAACTGCCTCAGCACTTTTTCTGTCTTCAGTATGAACCCTAGGTCCAAATCTCAGCTATCAAGCCTTAATTTTCTTATCAGTAAGGACATATTTACTAATACAATGTTTATTAAATATGTTGTATTGATGCATTTTTAAAAAGGCTACAGAATAGACCCTAGCTCAAAGATCCTCATTCTATGGCATTGGAAATATTTTTTTGTAACTATTGACATTCATATGGCAACTTTAATCCAAACAATTCAGGACACCATATCACTAAATGGTGAGTATAAATCCTAATGTTTATTTAAAAAATATTTTTATTGACTTCAGAGGGAGAGGGAGAGAAAGAAACATCAATGATGAGAGACTATTATTGATCGGCTACCTCCTGAACATCCCACACTGGGGATTGAGCCCCCAACCCGGGCATGAGCCCTGATTGGGAATTGAACCTTGACCTCTTGGTTTATAGGTGGACGCTCACTACTGAGCCATGCTGGCCAGGCTAGAAATCTTAATGTTTGAAAACTGATTTTAAAAAACAGACAAATTCAACTGAATATATTTTAAAAATCTTACTGGCTTTATTTAACAATGAATGAAATCAGGCAGCGTACTATCTGGCAGATAGGAGCTCTGAGGAGCTACACAAAATGAAAGACTTTCATAGGCAAAAGGAAGTGGGAACAAGAAAGTTGTACTAATAAGCATATTTGTTGTGGGAAGGTCACTTTCTTTTAGCAGGTGGAAGGGGTCTGGCAGGCTGATGACCTCATACTGCTGATTAGATGACTTATGACTGATTGAAGATTCCATTTCTGGGAGAGGCCAAACTGTAATTAAGTTCCAGTATGGTGACATAGGACTTAGCATGAGCAGCTCTGTTGGAGCCTCTTGTCTTGTTTTTAACTGAACAAACTAAAGGATACAATTAAAAGATGCATTAAGGACTATAGGGCAATGCAGTCCTTAAGGCCATTTGTAAGTTTCCCGGCACAGGAAAACTTGCTGGACACCAAGAATCAGACCACATAAGGAATTCAGACTGTCCTCAAAACACCCGATTGCACATCTGAATTCCATCTGCATTATGAGCTCACCAGCTCAGCTCCCAGCCTCAATGAGGACAAGAACTTCCCACCAGTGACTGCATATATGAAACTCCAATTTCTGGGTGCTGCCATCATCGACCCAATACCCCTTAGGCTCAGTGCTGTGCAGTTAAATTTGGTCATTATATGTGGAAGGAAAAAAATCAAAGGAGAGCCTGGTCTGGGCATATGCTGGGATTGTGGGCTCGATCCCCACTGGGAGCATGCAGGAGGCAGCCAATCAATGATTCTCTCTCTCCCTTCCTCTCTGGAAAAAAAAAAAAAAAAAAAAAAAAAAAAAATATATATATATATATATATACACACACACACACACACACACACACAACATATATTGGCGTGTGTGTATAATATATATATATTGTGTGTGTGTGTGTATGTATGTGTATATATATATATATATATATCTCACATATAAAATATAACATATATTAATATATATTAAAGGAGAATTACCAAGGTGAGGAGATATGGTGATATTTAAACCAGGCCCAAAAGGTGTGGAAACCTGCCAGATAGAACATAGGAGGGAAGGGCATCCAGGTGAAAGAAACAGTAAGAAGTACACTCTCAAATTCCTCAAGACAATTAAGAAAACAGAGTACCCAAACCATTGCAAAGAATGCTCCAAAGAAAGGGCTCCTCTGAGAAAAAAGGCCAAGTTACAGAGAAGTGATATTATTTGCCCTGTAAAATTGATTTTCTGAAATCTGGGAGATTAACCAGCCATCTTATAAATAATTTCAAATACAAGAATAAAGAAAATTAGCTTTATTTATGTAAATTAGAAAAATTGATAGTGTTACAGTTTGTCAAATGTTTTCACTCTAAACAATTTAAGAGTATTTATATACAAACATAATAAAATAGAGTACATTACATTGCTTTTGCTTGATTCAAAGTGTTTTCTCAATTCTGAACATGCCCCATCACTTCAGTTTTCAATATTTAACAAGGAAATGCTTTGTTTAGATATACTGCTTGATTCACAGGGTAACACTGAAGTGGAAGGAGAATTACAGATCACCAACAGTTAAAAAATATTTTTCAACCAAGATGACTTTATCATTAGATTTTTTTTCTATATTAAAATATGTTTCATGTTAAAAAACCATACTTGTATTCACTGATGATCTAAATTTACTGTACTAAATTTGACATTTATATAAACCCATAGTTGATCTAAATATAGATATGAGTCTATATTAAACTCATTGGTATGAATATTTGCCACAAATGCAAATGAACAAAGTTGTTAGGAATAGAGGTAACAGAAAATCCACTTGAAACATTGAAGTGCAATGCCCTCTTTTATTTAAAATGAGTAAAATTTCTATTTTCTGAACCCAATACAAATAAAACCAAAAGATGACTGAAAACCCATGATATTTATAGACATCAAATCTTAAGTCACACTGTAGGGGTGTAATTAATTTGTACTATTATATATTGAATAATTCCAAATCAACCTTCCTAAGTAATTTTCCAATAATTTGTTGTTTGAGGAATCCAAGAAAGTTTAATATAACTGCTAATAAGGCAGGATTTTAATTTAAAATTGGGATATAACATAAATGCAGATAATTTATGATAGAGTCCAACCTGTCATAATATTCAGAGTGTACGGGCTGTCAGAAGAAACCCATTTCATTCTTAAAGCAGTGGATTGTTTAGTAAGGTCAGTTCTTTAGCACTTTATTGAAATTCCTGGCAAGAACTCTGATAGAGCTGTGCAGCTTTATTTAATGAAAAACAAAACCCCACAAAAAAACGTTGTTTTGTGACTTTGAAAAGTCAGTTAAATTAAAACAATCAACCAGACCTCCAAGTATCTAAAATGTCACTTTTGTCCCCAAAAGAAGTAAATAAAATAATCAAGTACTATATTAAGGTGCTTATTAATAAAAACAAGTAACATCAGAGGAAACTGGTCTTCAATTGGATGCTTGAATTCTTCCCAGGGTGGTTAGTATGTTTAGATGTTGGTGTCCCGATTTTGACACTTTCTTGATTGCCTTTTATAGCAGCCTCAAGGCGGGCTTTCAGGGCTGGAGAAGAAGCCATTACACTTTTAAACACTGATGAAAATTGAGGCCCAATTTGCATGAGTTTTTGCAAAGCAAAGTCATGTAAATTTCTCATTATGGAAGTTGCTGATCCCAGAGCATTCTCATCCAAAAGGAAGGAAATGAGGATGGGTAGAAGACAAGCCACCAGCTGAGAGCCTGGAAAGTAAATAAATGAAGTAAGCCCTACATTCAGGAATATAAATGTGTATTACACAAAGTTGTAAACACACTTGATCTGGAAACATTCTTTTACACTTATGAGGAAAACAATTTTTCCTATCTCTTCTCCCAAATGAATACTACTTGGGATTAAAATAACACTGCCTTTCAATAAATATGAAAATATAATATTAAGTGACTCTTACATTTTTAAATTTATTCATTTAACCAATATGTGAATGCTTTACACTTTCACATTAAATTTCTGATTTTGGACAGATTCTGACCTAATATGAACTTCATGCTGACACTTACGGTGCTGCTCTTCAGCAATGGTTACCAGTGCTTCCAAGACCTTTATACCTTCTTGAAAGATCTGAAGCTCAGTGGCGTCTTCAGGATATTTTTGGTCTATTTCCTGTAGTTTTTCCATGATAGAGGAGACTAAAGAGTAAATGTAAGGGTAGGAAACAGCTGGATTTGGATACTGAAAAATGGAAAGTAGGAGCTGGTAGGTCTTGATTTGTACCTAATCAAGTAAGAGAAAAAAATAGTATGAACTGTAAATAAGTTTACATTAAAAAGTATATTTTAAAGTAAATTTTAAAAAGTTAATTTAAAAATTCCTAAAAAGGTATTTAAATTTATTTCTAATTTATCTTTTATTTTGAAGTCCAAATAGTAACAGGTATTCAAACTTGCATGCTAACAGTGGCTGCGACACTTCGGACTGGGAACAGGCACGTGAATGCATACACTAGGATATGAAAACTTGCCTTCCCTGTTGTATCCTTTATTCAATACATTGTAATGGTTAATTTTCTTCTTTTCTGTACTTCTATTCCTTTCCATCCCCAATATGCCCTTCTATAATCTCAGTAAAATTAAACTAAAACACATATACAGACTTGAAAAGTATTTTGGAGATTTCAGAAAATGTCTTAAAAAGATCACATATATTTAAAATTCAAATGTCATGGTCTTAAGGAACCATGTTTGGACCATATTATGGGTCATCACATATCAGAACCATCATTTTGAGAGTGCTATCTAAAGCTCCTTCATGGCTGTAGGCAACAAAAAGAACAGAAGAAAAGGAGATGACTGTACAACAATTACAGCAAGTGCTCAAATAATGTCATTTGTTGTAACATTGATGAAATACCTTAGGAACTTAACTCTTATTTACTATTAGCCTATGGTAAAATGAGTTTCTTTTCTTTTTTCTTTTTTTTAAAATATATTTTTATTGATTTCAGAGAAGAAAGGAGAGGGGGAGAGAGAGATAGAAACATCAATGATGAGAGAATCATTGATTGGCTGCCTCCTGTACGCCCCCCACTGGGATCAAGCCCGAAACCTGGGCATGTGCCTTAGGCTGGAATTGAACCTGGGACCTTTCAGTCTGCAGGCCTACACCCTATCCACTGAGCCAAACCGGCTAGGGCAAAACTGATATCTTTATACACCATTTTTCTTAAAGTCATAGAACCTATCAACGATGTTAAATGAGGACTTACTGCATATAATATCTTTATTCAATAAATTGTGATGGTCTTTGGATGATTAAATTTTTCTGAGAGAAAATCTGGTTCCTATACTTTAGGAGTCGAAATAGTTGTGTCCTAGCTGGTTTGGCTCAGTGCAGTGGTCGGCAAACTGCGGCTCGAGAGCCACATGTGGCTCTTTGGCCCCTTGAGTGTGGCTCTTCCACAAATACTATGGCCTGGGCGAGTCTATTTTGAAGAAGTGGCGTTAGAAGTTTAAGTTTAAAAAATTTGGCTCTCATAAGAAATTTCAATCGTTGTACTGTTGATATTTGGCTCTGTTGGCTACTGAATTTGCTGACCACTGGGTCAGTGAATAGAATGTCAGCCTGTGGATGGAAAGGTTCTGGGTTCGATTCTGGTCAAGGGCACACGCTGGGTTGCAGCCTTGATCCTCAGTAGGAGGCGTGCCAGAAGCAGCCGGTTAATGATTCTCTCTCATCATTGATGTTTCTCTCTCTTCCCCCCTCTCTCTATCTTCCTTCCTCTCTGAAATCAATAAAAATATATTTAAAAAATAAAATAAAAATATGTTAAAAAAAAAAAAGAAAGAAATAGTTGTGATCATGTGCTACAAACTCATTTTGTAGCACATAAAGGACTAGAGAATTAATTCAGCAAATGAAGGGACCGTAGAGCAATGGGATCGATTTGTTAGGCTGTTTTTGGAGTGGGTCCCCTTATTTCATGATCACATACTAAAGGTATGTCTGTACTGGAGCCCTGGCTAAGTAGCTCAGTTGGTTAGAGCATTGTCCTGATGTGCCAGGTTGCAGATTTGATCTCTGGTCAAGGCACACAAGAAGCAACAACTGAATGCATAAATATGTGGAACAACAAATCGATGTTTCTCTCTCCCTCTCTCTAAAATCAATAATAAATAAATAAAGACATATGCTGAAGCCTTTCTTTTTTTTTCTACAAAAAGAAAATCCACTATAATAATTTATAATATATTTTACTAAATATCCCTTGAAAAAAACATTAGAAATATGTCAATTTTAAGATGCCCCTATTTCAAATTTAGTTTTTGTTGGTTTTTTAAAAACATGCTTTTAGAGAGAGAGGAAGGGAAAGAGGCAGAGAGATAGAAATATCAATGAGAGAGAAATATCACTGAGCAGCTGCCTCTTGCATGCCCCTTATTGGGGATCAAGCCCACAACCCAGGCCCAGACCCGGCATCGAGCTGGTGATCGCTTGGTTTGTGGGTCAACGCTCAAACACTGAGCCACATCGACCAGGCAGTTTTTTGTTGATTTTTTTTTTTTAAATCTCCTATATCATTTTCCAATTATGCTCTATCCCCAGGGCCAAATAATAAGACTATATTTATTTGGTATTTTCACCCCAAGAATATATCACCCCAAACATAAAAATAAGAATTTTAGTCTGATACTTGTTAGAGTCAACAAAAATCAAAGAAAAGTTTTGCAAAAGCCTAAACATATTCCTATCACAAACATCTCTCTGCTAAAGACACTTACCATAGCATCTTTAATCTCAAGTGTAACTTTAAATTTCTCAATACAGCGCTTTTGAAGGCATGGGATGATAGTTACTTCTGGACTGGTAGACAAAATAAATACTGTGATAGCAGTAAGCAGACTGACTTCATCAAGTTCTTGGTGTGATCCATCTTCTAAAGAGAAAATGATGTATGAGAAACAGATCCTAATATTGCTGTATCTACTGTCCATGGGAAGCCATCTCTAGTTTGGTAGTAATAATTTCTTTTGTTCCAGTTATAGACAGTAAACACTGATTGACTTTAAAACTCCTGGCAAATGTTTCAGGCTTTAAAAGTGCATTATAAGTACTCTAGAACCAAGAATCACCAAAGCAATGATAATCTTCACAAAAAAAAGACATCAGTAAATACATATACTTACTAGGAATATACATTTATTAGTTGTATGACCTGGAATATCTAACCCTGTCTTCAGCTTTCTTATCTGTAAAATGGGAGTAAGCAAAGGACTTACATTTATAAGGTTAAATGAGTTAATCTATATAATGCATTAGAATAGTATATTGTATATAATACTAAATGTGTGTTATTCATTTTATTACTATCTTCATTGTGGAGTAATACAGAAATGCTTGGACAATTGTCTTTTCTTTGTTAAGTTTAAAGTATTCATATATTGATAATACATGTGTCAAGTGAAAATCCGTTAGCACTTTGCTACAAATACCATTTCTTAATAGTAGAGAAAAAACTTAAAAATTCCACTGTGGGAGGCTAAAAAGTATTAATTGTCCTTCTACCTTCTAATTTCTTCTAGCTGGGCTAATAACCAAATTAACAGAGACAGATTAACAGGAGAAAATAAAATTTTAATGCATATGCATGGGGAATTCACATTAAGCATGAAAATTCCAAATACAGAGGCAAAACTCGGTGTGTGTGTGTGTGTGTGTGTGTGTGTGTGTATGACATTTTGGACAAAGGAGAAAATGAGGAGATGGGATCTTAGATTTCAAAAGTGAGAATGAGCCATTTATAGGTAATTTGTTTATTAATAGCCAACTTGAAAATCAATACCCTAAAAGGCAGAACTTTTGGTCCCCTTCACCACCAATCATTTAAAGGAATTTTCTATTAGATGTAATTCATATTTCAAAGTCAAAATCTCATTAAATAATTTTAATGAACCCGCTGTGACAAATCAGTATTATTTGAAAAGGAGAGCTAAATTCAACTCATTAACTTGCATAAGAATGGATTGCTACACCCCCCTCCACCTTCCCCCTGGATTGCTACTTTTGAAAACGTCATAGAGTCCATTTACCCAAACCTAGGTGGTAGAGCCTCTACACACCTGGGTTAGACGGAATAGCCTATTGCTCCTAGGCCCGTGTTGGCAAACTACAGCTCGCGAGCCACATGCGGCTCTTTGGCCCTTTGAGTGTGGCTCTTCCACAAAATACCACGTCCTGGGTGAGTCTATTTTGTAGAAGTGGCGTTAGAAGAAGTTTAAGTTTAAGAAATTTGGCTTTCAAAAGAAACTTCAATCGTTGTACTGTTGATATTGGGCTCTGTTGACTAATGAGTTTGCCGACCACTGTTCTAGGCTACAAACCTGTACAACATGCTATGGTGCTGAATACTGTAAACAACTATAGCACAATGGTAAATATTTACGTATATAAACTTAGAAAAAGTACAGACAAACTCTGTATAAAAGATAGTGTGTGTGTATGTGTGTGTCAGGGGGAGGATTCTTGAGGGAGACACCAGAGGAAGAGATGTCAGGAGGAGGGAGGGAAGAAGAGAGGGAAGGAAGAGAAGGGGAGACAGGAAGAGCAGAGATCAAAGAGACCCAGAGAGATAACACTTGAGAGGAGACACAATAAAAGGGAGAGGAATGGGGCTGGGAGGAAAGATAATGAGGAAACGGAGGAAAAGGAAGTGAGTTTGTAAGAGGAACAGGAATGGGAGCAAAGAGAGACAAAGATAAATGGAAAGAAGGGAAGTGAGTCTGTGAGTGCAGGGGCAGACAGGGGTGTGTGTAGAGGCTGCCCCTTACCCCAGCCCTGGCCAACTTCTGGTTCCAGCCTCTGGTGATAGAATCCTGAGCCAGTCTCCTCTTATTTATTTATTTATTTATTTATTTATAAAAATATATTTTATTGATTTTTGTACAGAGAGGAAGGGAGAGAGACAGAGTTAAAAACATCAATGAGAGATTCATTGATCAGCTGCCTCTTGCACACCTCCCATTGGGGACATGCCCGCAACCAAGGTACGTGCCCTTGACCGGAATCGAACCCGGGACCTTTCAGTCCCCAAGCCGACGCCCTATCCATTAAGCCAAACCGGTCTCGGCTCCTCTCGTTTATTTAATTAAACCACCTAGAAGTCAGTCAATTCAACATCATAGACTGGTCCAACCTTTTCTTATAATGTCACAAAAAAGTTTTTGCTTATAATCAATTATAATCTTACTAGAGGCCCAGTGCATGAAAATTCATGCACTGGTGGGGGGGTCCCTCAGTCCTGCTTGTCCCCTCTCACAGTCCAGGAGTCCTCAGGGGTGGGAGGCGACCCAGCAGTTGGGGGAAAGTGATGCCCCCGTCACACCTCTGCTGCTGCCCTGCCAGCAGCACGAGCCTTGGTTGGCCCTGATTACCTGAGCCTTGGGCAGCCGTGGGTGGCTGGGCAGCCACCACCCGAGGCTTGTCTGCAACTCAGGCTGGCCCTAGGCACCTGAGGGGACTAGGGGACTCTGAAGGCGGGCATGCAGAGTGGCTGAACCCATCTGGGGGTGGGCCTGGCTGTGGGGACCGGGTGCTGTAGGGCTGAGGGGACTGGGTGCTGCCATCTTGTGGCTGTGGATGCCGCCATATTTGAGGGTGTAGCAGTCAATGAGAGTATTCCTTCTTTATTGGCTGTGGATACTGCCATCTTTGTGAGGGTATGACAGTCAATTAGCATATTCACTCTTTATTAGATAAGATGGGACCACCACTGTAATATGTGGTCTGCCAATGATGGAAATGTGGTTATGCAGTGCATGACTATATTACTATTCTTTTTTCTTCACTTTCTAATTACAGCCCCTTCTCTTTTATTTAGGATAGATGTAAGGTTCCCTTAGCATTAGCCTAAGGAGAGGCCCATGTGGTAAGGAAGTGTGGCCTCTTGCTAACAGCCAGAGGGAAAGTGAAGCCTCTTGCCAACAGCCTTGACTGAGTCAATGAGTCATTTTGGAAGTGGATGCTCTAGTTGCAGTCCTGCCAACATCTTAACAGCAACCTTATGAGAGATCCTGAGCCAGAAATACCTAGCTATGCTGCTCTGGATTCCTGACCCATAACTATCAGATAATGTTTAAGCCAATAATTTATTATGTAGCTAATGGTTTTCCTGTCATGATCAGCTGCTTCTTTAATTTCTCAGTAGCCAGCCTAAATCCTCAAGTTCCTAACCTCATTCCCTGATACACAGCAAAACACATCACTCTCAATATAAAAATTCAGACACAGTATTTCGGTCCTTTTGTTTTTTCCTTTGCTCTCATGGGTAGAGGTTAAGCTTTTAAAATTCAGTTAATGTTATTTCCTGCCTAGAAAGGGGCATGTTTCCCTCCTAAAACTTCCAATTTCAACCTCATCTCTATCTTCTTCTTTCTGTCAAGAGGAGCCTATACTTTGAACCTCCCCTTCCTTACCTCTTTTTTTGTACCTCAGCACTATTTTACACTGCTGACCACTTTCGTTTTCTTTTTGCTTGTGACCTCATTCTCTTCTGAATCTCTTCCCATCTTGCTCTGTAAATTCAAGTTGGGTGATTTCAACCATCCAAAAGGTTGCACGCACAACTGCCTAATACAGGTAGTCTAAAATCACCTCTAGGCCAGACTACTTTCTTGAACTCCAGACCTCTGTGTATTCTGTTCCACTTGATTATCCTACGGGCAATTCACACTTAACTTCAGTATATTCCCCTGAAAATGCTCGCCATGGTATTTCTGTTCATGGTACTGAGTGCTCTACTCACTCTACCCTTCAACTCCTACACCAAACTGCCAGTAAATTCTGATAGCAGATGCTTAATATTTTAGTTTTCAGTATTCTATTCCTCTTTATCCTTATTGCTACTATCTCATCTCCAAAAACCTGCTCTCTTTTCTATACTGCTGCCAGAGTGATTCTTTAAAAATGCAGATCACTTTACTCTCCTTAAAACTCTTCAGTAATTCCACATGCATATTAAAAGCAATTCACCGAGATAATGCCAAATCTTCCATCCTTTGGCCCTAAATACCATCCAATGCATATCTTTTTCTAATAATCATCATTCACCACCTTCTTACTCCTTCCCCCCAAACCCAATTCTCTCATTTCTTTATTTGCTATCCACAAATGTACTTACTTACATTAGGTCTCCGGATGTTTGATCAAAATTTTGTGCCTTGAATTCCTACCTATAATGTCCAAGTGGAGAACCTCTCTAACACTTTAATAAATGGTTCTTCTGAGAAGCCTCCTGTGGCAGATACAGAGGTGTACCCCTTCGCTGGGAAAGGTGCTGCCCAGCTGCTCCTTCAGGGTTGGCCTTAGCTACAGAGTTGCCCTGACTGCAATCACATCCTTCCTGGGCAATCCACATCTGGGGATCAAGGCCAGGCCATTTTTGCCCTAGGTGGGACACTCTAACGGGCAATCTCTAAAGCTCTCAAGTTCCCTGAGCTTTTGAGGGCCTGCACTGTAGTGTGACTTCTATTGCCCCCAAATTGCTTTTCTTTACTCCTTTCACATATTTGGTTCCTTAATAAAATTCCTTTTCCCCAAACTCCATCCTAGAATGAGCTTCCAAAGAACACTATCTGTGACACTGCCTGATTTACTCAGAGCTGGTTACTCTAAATTTTTGCCAGTTAGTCTCTCTTTCTTTTCAGTGTACTAGAAATCCAGTGACTGTTAAGACATTATTGTCATCTTCAAGGAGAACTTATGTCATTCATTATACCCTACAGCAATTTATAGGTACTAGATTCCTAACTCTAGGTGCAAAGTAGGTGGTCAATAAATGCTGAATTCAACCGAAACCTTTTTACCATATGAAATAGAATATAGTGAACTGGTACACTTATCCTCACTAGAATAAGAAAAGTGGAAATAATTTGTAATTTGTCTAAAGACTTTCTATAATCACTATACATATGTTGAAAATGAACATAATGACAAGAGCAAACAAGTGAACATAATAAGAGCAAACACATTTTAATGGACAGTGAACATAATACTAGCTATCATTTATTAATATATGCCAGGTAATAAGCGAGATGCTTTTCATATATTATGTTACAGCCTTAACATTCCCTGTAACTTAATATTCTTATTTTGTTAATGAGAAATTTAAGGCTCAGAGAAGTTGGGTAATTTGGCTAGTTAGTTAGCTATTAAGTGCTGACTATATGAACCAGATTGGTCTTTTTCTTTTATATAGTTTTATTGACTTCAGAAAGGGGAAGAAAGAGGGAAAAAGAGATAGAAACATCAATGAGAAAGTATCAGTGATCCATTGCCTCCTGCACATCCCTTATTGGGGACTGAGCCCACAATCTGGGCATGTGCCCTAATTGGGAATTGAACTGTGACCTCCTGGTTCATAGGTCAACGCTCAACCACTGAGCCACACTGGCTGGGCTGATTGATCTTATTTGTATTTATAATTCATAGCTTATGAACTTTTCAGTATCCTATGCGTGTAAGAAGTTCTGTCAGCTGGTCTGGATCATATTATATTTTGAAATTAACATAATACTACACTTGAAGTTTTCTCATGTCAACTTATACAGGCTGCCATTCATTTACTTGTATTACAGGTTAAAGATACTAACATGAGAACATAGATGTTCTATCCTCGTATGTTCTTTAACCACATTATGTAATAAATATGGTCTCTTTCAGGTGCGACTACCAAACATGATCAAGTCAATAGCTTCTCAAAAAATAAAACAAGAGCTTCCAAAAAACTTTAATTACCTGGATCCCAGCAGTCCAGAATTGTTGTTAAAGCGCTCCGGAGAAGGCCAGTCCAAGCAGTCTGGCTCTTCTCTGCTCGGGCCATGGGAGAAGACAGTATTCCTTTCAGAGCCTGCAGGGAAGCTGCAACTGTTGACGATAACTGGCCCCCCGGCAATTTCACAGCAGTTTCTCTCAGGACCCCAATTGTGAGGTACAGAATCGTAGGGAGAATTGAGATGCTTCCTAGAAGACACATTAAAAAAAAACACCAAAAACAATACACTCTGTATTTCAGTCTATGTATATAGTTCCTAAAAAGAAATCATCAATGATAAGACAATGTCAAAGAGTTCTTGCTTTTAATATTATGTTTCATAAAGAACTTTAACCTTTAAGGAAATTTAAATAACCTTTAGATTTTAAAGATTGAATCAGCCTGGCTGGCATGGCTCAGGGGTTGAGCAGCAACCTATGAACCAGGAGGTCACGGTTTGATTTCCAGTCAGGGTACATGCCTGGGTTATGGGCTTGATCCCTCGTGTGGGGTGTGAGGGAAGCAGCCAACCAATGATTTTTGCTCATCATTGATGTTTCTATCTCTCTCTCCATCTCCCTTCCTTTCTAAAAATCAATAAAAGTAAATTAAAAAAAAAGATTGGATTCTACTTTGGTTATAATTGAAAATGTTATTTAAATCATAGCTCAGTATCTTTTGCTATATTTTTTACTTGGAAATTGGCAAATGTCAAATTTATTTTTATTTGTTTTTTTAGTGTGGTAAAATATACATAACAAAACTTACCACTTTAACCATTTTAAAGTGTATAATTTAGCAGCATCAAGTATATTCACAATGTTTTACAACCACTGGCACTGCCCATTTAACTTCATTTTAAACCTTTTTCAAGGAATTTGTAGCAATCCACTAAGTACAAAATATTAAAGTTTTAATGGCTACTAAAGGAGTAAAATAGTCAAATATGTTTAAAATTAAAGAGACTAAAGTTAAAATGGTCAATTTTCCTAGATGCTACTCAACAAAACTTGTATAGTGTATTTTTACCTCTCATCCTCTGCTAGTCAGTTTCTGCCATTCTTGATGTGGCAGAAAGGAAGTGTGTGAGAACAAGGAATATAGTTTTTAATTGAAATTTAAAGTCACTTTAAAAGTAAGATAGCACATAAATTGGTCAAGACACATTTAAGTAGAAATATGCTTACCAATTGAAAAATATTAAGTACTGAGCACCTATTATGTGCTAGATTTCTTAGAGGATAAAAAATGTCAATAGAAATAAGACATGTCTCTCTATATGTATATATTTATCTTATTTACATATAATAATCAATGACATATAAAGCTTCTATATGACACATAAAAACTTTGTCTTTACATATAGAACCAACACACACACATATATGTATATATAGGGAAGCTTCACAGATGAGGTATGCCTGGAGTTGAACTTCAAAGGAATGCAAAATTTCAAGTAGAAGAGAAGGGATGGGATCATATAACACCATGGACAATAGCACAGAATAGGGATGAGCATAAAGCCTCCTGGGTTCAAAATTCTCCCAGAAGGAATGAAGAGGAGGCAGTGACTCAGCAGAGCCCTACAGAGAGCCTTAAAATGCTGAACTAAAAGAATGGAGTTGATTCCAAACATAACTGGATATGATGAAAACTTCTGTCATCACTGAGGTAGGGGAAGTCCGTTGGATATTGTATACAACAAAAAAAAAAAAAAAAAAAAAAAAAGCCCAAGAGTGAATAACTGCCACTGATAGATTTAAAATACTGTCAACCATAAAAAACAAAAACAAAAACAAACATATATATATATACGTGTGTGTGTGTGTGTGTGTGTGTGTGTGTGTATATATATATATATATATATATATATATATATATATATATGGTATATATATCTGCAGTACATGCAGTCTATTTACTTAAACCCTTTTAGTAAAACCAATTACTAGGATGTAATGTTCATCTTAGAGAATTAATAACATTACCCAAACCTTTAGGTCAAATTGCTTTAATGAGAAAAGGATTAGCAACCATTATCTCCTTTACCTATTACAACCATTTTTCTCCTTCCAGGTCCAGTAAAGCAACCACACACCACAGCATACCTTCAGGAGAACACACTGCGGGAAGTTCAGCGAGGATAACTAAGGCTGCTGAAACCAATCTACTTCCATCTTCCGACAGCATCTGTGGCTTTGTAGCTTTTATTCCTGGGCTACCTGTCAATTTAGGATTTAGTTCTGGGAGCTGTCTAACTAGAATGCATACACACAATTCCAGTGTTGCAAAAACCAAAGATTTCCCAGGCACAAGTCCTCCTGTGTCCTTTCCCTCTCCAAATTCTGGCAGGGTTTCCTTTTCAGCAGCCCCATCATCAACTAAAAGAAAGAAAGAATAGGGTTGAATAAATGCTTCTTTATATTTACTTTGCTCTGGTAGATGGCAATTTAGCTCACTTGTGTTGTAGGCAACACATTTAAATGACAAAAGTCTGGGGTATTAAATAAAAGTAGTTGTCTTTATTATGACTTCTTACTGGAATTAATCAAAAGAAATCCCTGGCAATCCTCCCAGCCTTAAAAGGTTGGCCCTGACCTAGTAGCTCAGTTGGTTAGAGCGTTGTCTATAGATGCCAAGGTTATGGGTTCAATTCCTGATCAGGGCACATACAACAATTAACCAAAGAATGCATAAATAAGTGGAAGAGCAAATCAATGTTTCTCTCTCTCTAAAAAAAATTTCTTGTTAACATCATGCTCATAAGTATGTGAACCCGGCCCTGGCCAGGTAGTTCAGTTGGCTGGGTGTTGTCCCATACACTTAAGGTGGCGGGTTCGATTCCCAGTCAGGGCCCATGAGAGAGATTGAGAGAATATGTCTTTGTGTTTTAAACCCACTGTTATATTGGGTTTTGTTATATGTAGTCAAATGTAATATTGAATAATTAACTCACCAATATTGAATTAGACTTGTAAATAAGCCATTTAATCACTTTGTAAATTCTAAGTCATTAAAAATGTTAGCTGTTCCTTCCATGTACATTAGTGAACTCTTACAGCTAGTGTAAGTACTCAATCAGAATACGAGATTTTTTTTGCTTCTAGGGCTTTGTTAAAATTCTCATTTTCTCAAGGAATAGTATAGTATGGACAACATCCAAACTAACATGTAAAGGTGAATGGGAGAACTTATAGCCATACCTAGGATGCTTCCTTTGTGCTACACATAACAGATTATCAGAATGACAGATACATAAGCAATACTTTAAAAAATAGTGATGCTATGTGATTAATTTGGCATTGTGGGTTAACATTCACCTTCTGCACTTCGTCTTTTCTCCTTCACATGTTCTTGTGCTGCACAGATAATCTGTCTTACCACTTCAAGTGAAGCCAACTGAATGGAAGGTGATTCTCGGGTCAAAATTACTCGATGCAGTACATTCAACAACTCGATACCCAAGGCCTATCACAGGAAACATTTAGGGGAGATTGTATTGGAAATACTTTCTTTAAAACCCCCCCACAAAAACCAGTGCTAAATAAATTCTATGACAAAATCGTAAAAAAAGAGATTTTAACCAATTGTTCACAAAAAATAAAGGTGTTAGTGCAATAAAGTTATATAACATCTGCTCCACTTTAAACCAACTCCAGATTGGTTTTTGTCCGATCTGTGGAAGATGGCACTATGACAAAAGGTCATTTGCACACAGGTCCTAAAGTGGGAAAACTGAAAGGGAATTTCCAAAACAAGATGAGAAATTTGGCTAAAAAAATACAAGGACTGCCATGTAGAATCCCAGATTTATATTAAGTATTTTTTTTTAAAACAACAGAGAATAATGGAAAAGCATGACATTAAAATTGAATAACAAGCATAGAATGGATATCTCTATAAAGAATAAAATACACTGGACAAATAACACTTCATTCCCACCCCTTTCTTTTCTAGTAGTTACTTAGTGGCTTTCTTTCATCTTTGAAAATAACAGGGAAAACCTATCATTATAGTACTTGTTTTAAGATACAGAATAAATGAGCACAAAAAGTTTAAAATTTATTCAAATACAATCCAAGTCAGGTAGGAACCTGATTAATACCTTAAAATTAAAAAACAATAGTGTCAATAGGTAAATAATAGTCTGTATATAGAGAGGAAATGATACCATCCATGTTTTGTAACATCCAAGAGTCAGTGATAAGAATTTTACATACTGGTAATACCGGGTGCTGAGGGTGCCTGTGCAATGCAGAGTTGCTCTTGGGAAAGCAGGCAAAGGCAGCGCCATACTCTGTACAGTGATCCTTTTACCATGGTCACAACTGAGTCAGATATTAGCACCTGACTCCACCTATAGGCTAGTCGGCAGTCTCTTAAAAAGACCTGGAGGGAGAACTCAGACAGGAATACTTTGTCATAGGCTACAGAGGGCCTGGAACGCAGCCAAATGAACCAAGCAGGGTCTCTCTTAAGGAAATGGAACATAAAATACAGATGTATGTGAGGAGCCGGGGTGCAGTGAAGCAGAAAGAGGCAAAGAAGGAGCGCCACCTGCAGCTAGTGGCTATTACACTGGACAATGAGTATCAGGTCCGTCCCATCACTGTAGAAGTCTGACGGAAGAGTTGCTATACAGAGTGGTTAGCTGGTGGCAGCAGAAAGAAGCGCAGCAGAGGCAAAGGCAGAGACAGAAAGCAGCAGTCAGAGGCATGATTGCTCCCAGGTCAGCACAGCTGCTGACGGCATTCCAGTTCTGAGGCCTATTATAGCTGTGCAGCTGTTTAGTTTTCTTTTTACTTCTGTGTTCATTCTCTGTTTGCTGTAGTAACCCGAACATGTTTCTGTTCCTGTTCTTTGAAAACTACAGAAGCCTACCAAAAAACAACGAATCACCTGATCACTGCCAATTTTAGATCTGGGCCAAGGAACATCCAGAAGGGTCTGTAATGCATGTAAACAAGCAGTAATGCTTTCCATGGTTGCATCTGAGCGCAAGGAACACAGAAATTCCACACTGATTCCTGTAGAAAGCAGAAAAGACAAGACAGACTTTTTTTGAGAGTTAAAGCTCATTAAGTTAAAAATTCAGTTTTAATTTTGGTAAAATGTACAAATAAGCTTAGCAAAAGGGTAATGCAAACAAGCAACAATAAATTTAGGACTTGAAACAATCAAGTGAAAGGCAAATCTTTTAATAGATTAAATTGTCCCAGATGTGACATGCAGAGTTTCATAACTTTATTCTGACTAAAATTTATTGAGTGATTACCAGGTATCACGCTCTGCACTTTATACATATATTTTCATTTCATTCTCACAATACCTGAGGAAGTAGGTACTATTATTAGCACCTTTTCTGAGAGAACAAAATGAACACAGAAGAGTTGAAGCAATATAATCTATGCAAGGTCAGTTACAATGGGATACATCAAGAATGTGAACTGAGGTAGTTGAGCTGCATGGCTTATACTGATGCTATCTCTGCTGTCCTTCATTCTATAAAGTCCTTTTTTGCCCTAACCGGTTTGGCTTAGTGGGTAGAGCGTCACCTGCGGACTGAAGGTTCAATTCCGGTCAAAGGCATGTACCTTGTTGTGGGCACATCCCCAGTAGGAGGTGTGCAGGAGAAAGCTGATCGAGGTTTCTCTCTCACTGATGTTTCTAACTCTATCCCTCTCCCTTCCTTTCTGAAAAAAAATCAATAAAATATATATTTTAAAAAGTCCCTTTTCAAAAAGCTCTCATGTCAAGACAAATGGAAACAAAATTTTAATATACCGATAATATAGGAAATTTAGTCATGTCTGGCCTTGGAAGGAATAGAAACTCTATGACCCCAAAAGCTTACTTAATTTAATAACCTTCAAAACCCTCACATTAAAAAATAAAAAAATTTACACACCAAAACCCCCCCCCTCACATTTCATTTAATCAAAAACTTTATAGGTAATAAAAGTAGATAAAATATGAAAACCATTGATTCCATTTATTCTAGAAACTCCCTGTACCTTTGAAAGATACATTACTTTAAAAATAAAGTTCCAGGAAAGAAAAAAAAAGGGGGTGGTTTTAAACTTCATAAACTTCATAAATGTAAAAACTCTCATTTATCTTTGACATTAAGTATTTGTTTGCCATTCTGTACCTTTGAGCATACTTTTCTAATACCTTGCAATTCTTGAGAATAGGGGGAAGGAATGACCCCTCAGTACAGCTGTAAATACCACATGGGTCTTCTAAAAATTCTGTGCAAAAACTAGACTTCTCTTGCAATTTTAAAGTCAGCTTATAATGGAATTCTAGACTTAACAATTAAATTTGCAATTTTATAAAATGTGTACAAGTTTACTCAGTTATATCACTAACATCTAATACAGTCACGAAGAGCTACAGGCAGCGAGGCACACTTCAAGAAAAACGCTGTAGGGTTGGAAGCTTGGAAGCACTTTTTACTGACCTAAAATAAGATGGAATCGATCAGAGTAAACATCCTCAGGGGACTTTGCTATGGCCCCAGAGGATGGTCCCTGGCACATGGAAGTTGGTGTTACAGGCCTGGAGAGATTGGATGCTCCTTCATCTGGGTCAGCAGCAACGAAGCCTGTGCTTGTAAGCCACAGTGCTGTAGCGTGGAGGATAAGCGCCCACGAATTGTTATAATGCAATTTTGCATTTTCACTTGTCTCTGCTGTATAGAAAGCACCACCTACAAAAAAGGGGAAACAAACAGTTTCAGGAGGAATGATAAAGCTATGAAATACTACTTCATACCCATCAGATTGTTAAAAATTAAGTATAACATATAACGGTAGGGAGATATAGTGAAACAGAAACATCCTATGTTTCTTTCAATCTTTTTTTTTCATCTATCTGTTTTATTTCCCCAATACCATTTATTGAGTAGACCAAGCATGTAAACTCAAAGGCTAATACAGGCCAAAAAAACAAGGTTTAAATTTATGTGGGACGCAAAAATAAACAAAAACACACATACACACAAAAGCCTCAATTTTCACAGAAATGTAGATTTTGAGAGCCAAATTTTTTTAAACTTGAATTTCTTCTAATGCCCAGGCCGTGAAATGTAGATTTTGAATAATATATATAAAAAAAAGAACAGGAGCAATGATAAAATTAACGTTTTCTTCCTGACACTTGGCATCTCTTCTCTGCTTCTACCTTTCCTATTTCGGGGGAAATCTTGTTCACTGGATTATTTTCAAAACTGACCCAAGGTGAATGTCAGTTATTCTGAATCTGACAGGAGATTTATTTCCCTTCATAACTGTAAATAACTGCTCACACTTCTATATTGGCTGGGTCACAAAAATATTTGTTGTGGCCAAAGCCGGTTTGGCTCAGTGGTAGAGCGTCGGTCTGTGGATTGAAAGGTCCCAGGTTCTATTCCGGTCAAGGGCATGTACCTTGGTTGCGGGCACGTCCCCGGTAGGGGGTGTGCAAGAGGCAGCTGGTTGATGTTTCTCTCTCATCGATGTTTCTAGCTATCTCTCACCCTTTCTCTCTGTTAAAAATCAATAAAATATATTAAAAAATATATATTTGTTGTGGAACCATGAGTTTGACATACTTGAAGTAGACGGTCTTTACCCCGCTGTATGTTCTTGCCTTCTTTATCAAATATTAATAACCATATACGCATGTGTATATTTCTGGTTTCTCTAGTCTGTTCCATTGATCTATATGCTTGTTTTTATGCCAGTACCATGCTGTTTGATTACTATGGCCTTGTAGTTTACTTTGATACAGTATCAGGTAGTGTGTTAAAAAAAAAGCTGGCATAAAAGCAGAAACATGTTGTTGTTTCATGTAACATAAATAGTTATAACCACTTTGGAGACCAATTTGCCAGTATCTTGGGAGTTGAGATGTGCATGCCTCATGACCTAGTCCAGTGGTTGGCAAACTCATTAAGTCAACAGAGCCAAATATCAACAGTACAATGATTGACATTTTTTGAGAGCCCAATTTTTTAAACTTAAGTTTCTTCTAATGCCCAGGCTGTGGTATTTTGTGGAAGAGCCACACTCAAGGGACCAAAGAGCCACATGTGGCTTGCGAGCCGCAGTTTGCTGACCACAGACCTAGTCAATCAACTTCAGTGTGTCTAACCTGAGGCAACTCTCACAGGCTCATTCTATGAATGAAAACTATTCTGGGAAAAATATTTCAGATAACCAAGTAAAGGAAAAGTAAAGTAGACTCTAACGAGTTATGTAACACTTTACCCTCTTACCTTTAATAGGAAGTTGGGAGGCAAATTCAGAAGGCAGGGTTAGGAGAGCAAAATCCTGCAGCGCAGCAAGCCAGAGCCTACTTAGAGTGCCCAGGTCTGTGTGGACCAAGTCAAGCAGTCCAGGCGATGAGTCTGACCCATCTCTAACACTCTCCTCTAGACGGGAGGTAGTCGTCAGAGGTTGTGTGTTGTTTTTATGTCTTTCTACAGCGATTATGTAGACCTGTTAAAGATTAATTTGTGAATAGGAAGATCTTGTGCCTGTTTAAAAGATGCTATAATATTTTATCTTGCTGAGGAGGCAGACTTATCTTTGAGTATACTGGACCTGAAATAGGTAGCAATACCAAAAGTTATACACGTGTAACCATATACTAGTATACAAAAATGGGGTAGAGAGATCCAATGAGAAACATCAGGGATAAAAATCTGTGGTAAACATGCTGCCACTCTGTACTTTCACAACCATGATAGCTGTAACTAAATGATCTCAGCACTCTTTCTCATTAAGACTTATCATGGCCTTAAAATCCATCTCAACATAAGATTTTAGATAGCCATCTCTGAACCACAGTAGACGGAAATTCTAAAAGTATTCTCTTTCAAAGTTATCACTAAATCACTACAAGAAGTTTTACATACATAAACTTAACATGGACTGTTTATAGGACTACTAGAGGCCCGATGCATGAAATTTGTGCAAGAGGAGGCCTTCCTTCCCCTGGCTGCCGGCACCAGCTTCCCTCTGGGACCCGGGTTTCCCTTCAATCCTGGCTTCATCTAGAAGGACGTCCAGTCTAATTAGCATATTACCCTTTTATTATTATAGACTAGAGGCCTGGTGCACAAAAATTCATGCACTCGGGGGTGGGGTGGGGTGGGTGCCTCAGTCTGGTCTGCACCCTCTCACAATCCAGAACTCCTTGGGTCGGGTCCCTGGGCTTGGCCTGAGATGAGGGTCTATCAGGGCTTTCCTTCCCCGGGCTGCAGGCAGCTGGCCCCACCCCCGCCACTGCCTCTGTTGCCATTTGTGTGGCATTACTCCCCTCCCCTGCCACCGGTGTTCTCCCTCTCCAGGCAATAGGCTGGGGTGCAATGGCTTGGCTGGCCTGGGCCTCCCTCTTTCTTTGTTTGGGAACAGAGCCAACCCGGGCTGTCTGCCTACCTGATCACCCCTAACTGCTGGTCTGCCCACCTGGTCACCCCTTACCACACTGCCTGTCTGTCTGAATGCCCCTAACCACTTGCTTGGGGGCGGGGCCAGCCCAGAAAGGGGCTGTTTGTCTACTTGATCTCCCCTAATTGCTTGCTTGCCTATCTGATCAACACTAACCACTGACAGCAGCAGATAACAGACAATGAACACTTTAGAATGTTTGGCCAAAATATCAATTAATATACAATAAATTATATGTTGAAAGCATTTTGTTAACTTTAAAAAAGGACTTATTTGTGTTTTAAAAAGTTAACTTCAATTTATGGCCTAAGCTGTTTATTAACAACTTCCAAAATTCCCATTACAAGTTAAGAAGTACTAACCTCTGCCCAGGCTTTCAGCACAGCTAAGATCTCCATGGTAGAAGCACTTTCATTATATAAGTGACTTAGAGCTTCTTTTCCAGCCTGTATTTTTGTTAATGATGAGACAAGCAAATGATGAACTCTTCGGAGATCATTAAGGTCACTTACAACTCCACTTGCTATCCAGGCACTGCAAACCTGGTTTTTAAGAAAATAAGAAGTTACATTTGAAAATTATAAATATCTTCCTGTAAGTTCAACATACCTCACACAAATCTTAGGAATCTAGTCAATGAAATCACTTTGCTATCAAAAATCCAATGAGAAGCTACTTATTATGATCCTCAAAAGCCAGCATTTCAAAAGGAAATGAAGTCTAAGGTTGAAGCAAGGACACCAGTACTAATCAGCACATAAAATCAAAGAGATTCAGAACGAATCACTTTCATAAGTGTTTGAATTAACATTTAAATTAAATCTTCAGCCCGAGCTGGTTTGGCTCAGTGGATAGAGTGTCGACCTGTGGACTGGGGGTCCCAGATTCGATTCCAGCCAAGAGCACATGCCCGGGGTTGCCAGCTCGATCCCCAGTTGGGGGCATGCAGAGGCAGCCAATCAATGAGTCTCTTTCATCATTGATATTTCTCTCTCTCTCCTCTCTCCCTTCCTCTCTGAAATCAATAAAACTATATTAAAAAAATAAATTAAATCCTTAGTCCTTATTATTTCATCTTATTATTTTAAAATTTGAGATTGTGCCTGGAGTGGTTCAGTGGTTGAGCACTGACCTATGAACCAGGAGGTCACAGTTTGATTCCTGCTCAGTCCCCAGTGGTGGGCATTCAGGAGACAGCCGATCAATGATTATCCCTCATCATTGGTATTTCTGTCTCTCCCTCTCCCTTCCTCTCTGAAATCAATAAAAATATAAATTAAAAAAAAACACAACACACTGAATTGTGTGGTTACTTAATGTAACTTTCTTAAAAGATAAAGCATCTATTATAACACTAAAAACCCAAAGAAGATTTTGATTTTTTTGGAAATAAGGTATTAAAAATTTCTTTAAAAAATTTAAAATATAAACATAATTAATAATTTTCTAATGCAAAAAATGTACTTAGTTATCAGGGATGTTTATGGTTTTCTAAGGTGTCATGGTATTTAACTTCTTCTAGAGAAAATTTTACCTTTTCCATCTATTTAATCACTTCCTGCCCCATTTCACAAAATCTCAAGTGACTTACAGCAGAAACATATATAATAAAGTGATTGAAAAATTAAAAAACTCAGTACAGCCCTGACCTTAGTTGGCTGAGTGTCGTCTGTTGCCAGTTTGATTCGGGCCAGGGCACATGCCTAGGTTATGGGCTCAATCCCCAGTAAGGGGTGTGCAGGAGGCAGCCAATCAAATACCTTCAATATTTCTCTTTCTCATGGATGTTTCTCTCTCTCTCTCCCTTCCTCCCTCTCTCAAATCAATAAAAAACAAACAAAAAAACAAACAAAACAAACGCTCTGGTTTGAAAAAAAAGAGGCTCAGTACAACATTGAAACAATTCAGGCACTCAAACGCTTCCTAAATACAACTGAATAAAATAAAGTTGAAAGACCTGACTAAAACCAATCATTTATTATGTTTTTAATTAACTCAATTCAAGCTAGTTCTGTTTTTAATAATTTTAGGTCATGCAGGGCTGGATTTTGAGTGTTTGACAGCCACTCCAAGAAAAATACCTGTTTAGAATGGTATATTATACGGGACTTTGATATGTAAAAGAGCATTCAATCTCATTTGAAATGCAAATCTAAACTAGTATATTGATATACTCTTTTTACTCTATCACATACACAAAAATCTAAATGTTTGACATCTCACAAAATTGCTCAGACAATAATGTTTGCATACATTACTGTTAGGAGATGAAACTGGTAAACCCCTATAATATGCTCTTTAACTTTGCAATTCAATTTTGGAGTTTATTTTACAGATAAGATTGCACCAAGTCAAAATGACCTATGCTGAAGGCCATTCACCCTAGCACTATTTGAAATAGCAAACCATTAAAAAACCCACTTATTTGTCACCCATAAATTATGACTTATTTATATACTGGATTACCATGCAATTACACAAAAGAGAGAGGAAGTTCTCTAAATTTAAAAAGTAAAGGAGCTGAAACCGGTTTGGCTCAGTGGTAGAGTGTCGGTCTGTGGATTGAAAAGTACCGGGTTCGATTCCGATCAAGTGCATATACATTGGTTGCAGGCACATCCCTGGTGGGGGTGTGTGCAAGAGGTAGCTGGTCGATGTTTCTCTCTCATTCATGTTTCTAGCTCTCTATCCCTCTCCCTTCCTCTCTGTAAAAAAATCAATAAAATATATTTTAAAAAGTAAAGGAGAAGGAACAGCTGAGATTAACAGAAAACTATATAGAACCCTGGTATCAAATAATAACTAGAGAATTGCATCCAAAGAGAGGGTTTTATTTGTTAAGCTTTGTCATTTTAGGCATTTACCTGACATGCTTTGGCAGTGACATCAGGTGCTGTCTCTGAAGTGAAGGCTGGTCTAAGTGCTGCTCCTACCTGGCAAGAAATTATATGACATATAAGGACAGTAAGTAAGACAGCACAAGCATCCTCTTTTTAATGTTATTAAAGTTATTTGTTTATAGCAGGTATTATGAAGAACATTGTTGTTTTTCTACCCAGTATATTGTCCTTTGCTTTTACCTCATAGCATTCCAATTTTCCTTTCTGGAACCTTCTCTCTCCCCAAATCTTAGCCCATGTTGTGCTATGGAGCTAACAGCACTGCCTGGCTCCAGAGACTTATCCTGGGACAATGGAAGTTCTCCTTCAGACTTGCTGGGAGTACTGGGAAAGCATAATCGCTATAAGATTCTGGTTGCTTCTTAGAGAACCATCTTGATAGAACTTGGAGAGAGCAAATTTGAGAACAAAGCCAGTGTGGAACCAAGCACAGCCAAATACAATTTCTGAGAACAATTTTTCTTTTCTGCTGAGTTGTATTTATCCTATCATTTGCATTTTCAAGAGGACTACAAACACAACAGAGATCCCCTTAATTAGGTTGAATTATAATATTTTATATTAATACGATAGTTCTATGTACTGTCACTCCCTTCCTTTTGAGTTTTCTTCAAGTGTTCATTGGCGTCATCAGCTGGGAAGACATGATGAGAGATTGCTAACTAACTGGTGAACTGCTCTGGTCTTCCTAACTGCTAGCTGTCAGGAACTGTCTCTGGCCCTAGGTGGTGTGGCTCAGATGGTTGAGTGTCCTCCTGTGCATTGAAGAGTCTCGGGTTCAATTCCCAGTCAGGGCATCTACCCTGGTTGTGGGCTTGATCTCTGGTTGGGGTGCGTGTCAGGGTATGTGTGGAAGGTAGGTGACCAATGTTTCTTTCTTTCTCTAAAATCAATAAAAGTATATGGGGGAAAAAAGAAAAAGAAGCTGCCTCTGAATCATAATGAGAGGTACTCTGGGATAAATGCTGCAGGATTATGTGTGATGTAACATGATGATTCTGTTATCTTACTGGTTCTTCCAAATGGCTCAATGCATCAAACACCAGTTAAAAAGTTTATAGTACTAGAACCCTGAGCTCTTTTCTAAGTCCAGAAAAACAATGAAGGTGGTTCTATCTACTTTAGGAACAATGATTTGCAAATAGAACATGCATATAGCCCAAACAAAATGTTTAGTAATGATTTACTGTTATTTTAAGCTTATTCAGATATTTTGTAAAAAATTTAATTACTAAAGTTCTTTATTTCCCAATATTACCATGAAGATGTTAATTATTAAAATTAATCTTTAATAAAAGACTTTTTTAAAGTATTATTTTGCTTTTACATGAAGACTTCTTCTTCAAACATATGCATTTTCTAAATACTAATTATAATGGTGATATATAAGCAGAGATATCCACTTATTTATGTATTAAAAGGTGACATGACAACTAGTTTAATAGGTTTTTTATCTGGGTGTTTAATAATTCATCTCTTGCAGAAAATGCTTACATTGGCTTGATACTGTTCCAGAATCACGTGTCCTGGAAACTCTGGTTCTGGAATAGTTGCAAATCGCCGAATAACAATTAACAACATTTGAAGGCCAGAAAGACGGAGCTGGTCACTATGATCTGTGGCAGCCATAAAAGCCATGCGAATCAAGTCGGCAAGATGCAGCACCAAAAAGTCATCTGGAAGATTAAAAAAATCTTACCAAGGGAAAGAGTAGTATGCTGGAGCTAAGATTTATGTTAAGTTTTTAACTTAATTTCATAATCTAGACTTGCTTTTTAAGTACCTCTGATTTAATTTACTGTTTTATTTTACAAATTATATTCAAAATGAAAAACTGAACATGATACTAGATACTAGGATAAAAATAAATTCCTTGTGCTAAGGAAGATCAACATTCTCTAGTAGGGAGTATAGTAGATTGTACTGGGTATGCTGTTTTAATACCATGGCCTTGAATGGATTTATGAAGGTTCCTGAATCCACTGATAATGTCTAAGAACATGATTATTCTCTATAAACTTAACTCATTCGATAAATCCATTCATCAAGTTATGAGTATCAATTTAAGAAACTTAATAATTAAAAATGTATTTAGACATTAAAAATATACTATACTTACTGTTTATGTAAAGGTATAGTAGTTTCATAACTGATTTGGAATAACTTTTTAGTTTTATCTTTTAAGTTAATATTAAGCATATAAGCAGACAGAATTTCTATGTATAATATTGTTGTTGTTTTTTCATTATTATACCACTTACTTCTTGAATCCTTTTTTTTCATTTCTTGTGCTAAAGCAATGTCAAAATGTGCACAGTGTGCACTCTCACACTGGTTAATTATCCTGCAGACACATTCAGCAGCGAAGACTCTAGTGGCCCACCGGGGATTGGTAAAGGGATGGGATCTGTCATCACTTCTGGTGGTCAGAACTGAGTCATCATCCCCTTTATCTCCTTCCTCTTCTTGCATTGTATCCACACAAGTTACAGCTGTAAAATCTTTTATCAAGGAAGAGTACATATATATTTATAAAGGAACACAAATGACTTCAAATTCAGACCAGAATTATTGTTCATCAATCATATGTCTTTTAACAATGTAAAGTAATCATGCCTATTAAATAAGCATCATAACAGCGGCATTTAAAGAAATGCTGTTAGAACTATTCTAATTCAAAGTAAGAAAACTGCCAAATTATATTCAAAATGAAAAACTGAACATGATACTAGATACTAGGATAATAATAAATTCCTTGTGCTAAGGAAGATCAACATTCTCTAGTAGGGAGTGTAGTGGATTGTACTGGGTATGCTGTTTTAATACTGTGGCCTTGAATGGATTTATGAAGGTTCCTGAATCCACTGACAAGGTCTGAAATATTTGTTAGAATAGACCCATTGCTGTCATTGTAGTCTCACATTGTCCTGATAACCAGAACCAGACTTTAGTGAATTATTTTCTCTTTATACTGTTAGTTTACTAACTCTAGTTAAAAATAAAACTAATGCTATAAAACAAACCAAACTGGTTTTCTTAAGTTAGCTTGTATGTCAACATTTTTTAGTGTGTTATGACAGATAATAAAAGTTATGGCAAAGTCCTGTGTTTTGACTGAGAAGTCAACAGAAACTGATGTTTTCCTAATAAGAAGGGAAAGGGCTAACCTACAAGGTATAAAGAATATATGGTAGCCATAGCTGGTTTGGCTCAGTGGATAAGAGCATTGGCCTGGGGACTGAAGGGTCCTGAGTTCGAGCCTGGTCAAGGGCACATGCCCAGGTTGTGGGTTTGGTCACCAATGGGGGTTGTGCAGGAGGCAGCCGATAAATGATTCTCTCTCAGCATTGATGTTTCTATCTCTTTCTTCCTCCTCTTTCTTCTCTGAAATCAATACAAATATATTTTTAAAAAGTAATGAATAGTAAAATAAAATGGAGCTAGAGAGCTCAGAGTATAAATGTAAAATTTAAAAAAGGTAGGTGAGATATCAGAAAAGTGCAATCACTTGTTTTGTCTGTGCACATACACCTTTTCTTTTAAAGGAAAGAAGTCCGTGTAAGTTCTTAAATAGTTGAGATAGAAGAGAGCATTAAAGAAAATGTGGAAAATAGCCGAAACCGGTTTGGCTCAGTGGTACAGCGTCGGACTGCGGACTAAAAGGTCCCGGGTTCGATTCCGGTCAAGGGCATGTACATTGGCTGTGGGCACATCCCCGGTAGGGGGTGTGCAAGAGGCAGCTGGTCGATGTTTCTCTCTCATTGATGTTTCTAGTTCTCTATCTCTCTCTCTTCCTCTCTGTAAAAAATCAATAAAATATATTAAAAAGAAAAGAAAAGAAAATGTGGAAAATGATTGAAAGAGCAGGTCTAAATCACTGGAAGAGAAGAGGATCATTAAGAATCGAGGTAAAGAGTGAAGAATGTAAAAAAAAAATTAAAAAAATCCCAGGACTTTATGGTATCTTTCTCCCTTTCACATAATTGTAGAGATCAGAGCTACATTAAATTATAAGATTCAAGCAACTGAGTTGAGAGTTACTGAAATATAGTAAGAAATTGGGTTTTAAAATACTGCAAGCTAAGGTTTGAATCCATCTCTGTGTCTTTGGGCAATTACTTAACCATTCCAAGACTTGATTTCTCTGTATGTAATAAAATGGAATAATACTGCCTACGCATAGGATGATTAAATGGTTAAATCAGATAAAATACGTACAATACCTAGAACAGAATTTGTTTCTATCTTCTTTCTTTCTCTAATTTTATTTTTTAAAATATATTTTTATTGATTTCAGAGAGAGGATTTCTTATTCAAAGGATATAAAAGTTTAAAGATTCTAATACACCTTCTTACCAACAATTATCTTATTTTAGCAAAGACACTTAGAAATAACACTAATTTCAAACACTATTTGAAACTAACATTATTAAGAATTGAGAAACTGACTTGCTCAAATTGTCATACCTGTTGATGAATTTTTCTATTATGTTGACTCAAGGCAATTCCTCAAATATTTATTGCATGCATGTAAACAAATGATGGGGCTATTATAAGCTAGTTCATCTTTTTTATAGCATAAATAAGGATTCTACATTTTAGTTTGTTTTACATAGGAATGTCATAAGACAACAACAAAAAAGCAAGCTTATTATGTGCTAGACTTAAACACTAGCGCTGGACTCTTCATTTGAAGAAAGCCACAAATATTTTAATCTCAATATTCAGACAAGATTGATAATCACTGGCAAACAACTTTATATAACATCTTTACTTTCAATTTTATTATTTCAACCGGTAGTCGCCAGTACTTACCTGCTGATGCAGCAAGTACATCTTTACAAAGCTTTAACCAAAAGGAAAGTTTGTCCACTGCCATAGATGTCAGCATATGATTTAAAGTCTCTTTGATATCATGGCACAATTTCTGATCTGTCTCTTTGTCCAGTAAGGTCAGTAATGCCCCTTCAAGGCCCACTTCTCTGATGTTAGCATCTGACAAGAAGAAAATGGATGATCTAAGTAATACAGAAAACAAAACTGCCATATGAGAAGCACACACATTCAGCAGTTATTAAAATAGTAGTTCCTAGTATATTTTAAAGAAATAGTCCAAATACTGTGCCTTAACCTACTGAGGTCTATTTTAATTCAGTTAGTTTGGTGTTATTCACGGTACTATTTTTTTTTAATGTACAATGTTATTGAAAGATAAGTCTTTATTGAGAGTTATTAATATGTCTTCCTTAAATTAGATAAACATTTAACCCAATTAATGTTCAATACTTAATTAAGCTTTCCTTATTCTGGTAAGGAAAAGGTTTTAAATTTATTAACATCAGAATAAAACGCAGAAAACACCTCCTGTATAGAAAACAGTGTTTAATTACTACAACTAAGCCACTGAGAAACTAAAGAACACTACTAAATTAATATAAATTACTACATAATATTCTCATTGCAAAGTAATAAAACATCTCAAGGAGAAATATAGGTCTTGATCTAGCATCTATTTCCTATAATTCTGGAAATGCTAAAAGAACACATTTTCTCTTAAAGATTTAACTCACCTAGTATTTATGAAAGCATTTATTTTCTAAATATTTTTTCCACTATTAGACTATTTTAAAAGAGGAATGATTTGTAAAGTTCGAAAGGAAGTGGTAGGAATGTTTCCAATTAGGGATCTAAAGAGAGAATAACCAATGCAATGTGTGAGTCATGACTGTATCCTAAATTTGGGTGGGGTTGATGGGTGTAGGAATGAGTCATAAAAGATTTTTTTTAACTGGGGAAATTTGTGTCAGAAGTATATATTCTATGTTACTAAAATCATTAATTTTATTAGGCATGGAAATGATATGTGGTTATGTAAGAGAATGTCCTTGGAAAATGTATTGTAAAACTAAGGCATTTTACATAGGGGTGCCTGATTTAGGGGTACAAACTGTCGTAATGTTTGCAACTTGCTTTAAGATAGTTTGGTAAAGGGTTTTTATATCTGTATATAGGAAATAGAGAAAAAGATATATGTAATAAAGTTACTAAGTAGGTGAATCTCTGTGTTCAATGTACATTTCTATAAACTTTTCCATGAGTTTGAAAACTTAAAAAAATTAAAAAAAGGAATTAGATATGAATTCTTCATTATAATTTCACTTGCATATCCAATTCAATCTATAAAATAAAAGGCCAATATGCTAATTAGACCAGATGTCTTTTCATCATTTCGATGTCCTTCCTGATGAAGCTTAGCCGAAGGGAAGCCAGCCCGGGTCCCGGGTGCCTATGGGAAGCCTTAGAGAAGCCATCCTGGTTCCGGGGTGCCTGTGGACGGCCGGAGGAGGGAAGCAGCATGGGTCCCAGAGGAGGGAAGCAGCATGGGTCCCAGCATGGGTGCTGGCTGCCAGGAGAAGGAAGGCCTACTCTTGCACGAATTTTCATGCACAGGGCCTCTAGTAATTCTAGGAACATGTACCAGCATATGGACACAATCAAAGCGTAAAGCAATAGATGTAGATAATTTCAATGGTGAATATAAATCAAAGGTCATTTGGGGAGAATATCTCACATAGTTATGAGATTAATGTATTTCTGATTAAGGTTAAGTAATTACAGAACAGTTTTCAAATGAGTTGTGCAACCTGTCTGATAACTACTAGCATACTAGTTCAGCAATGTTGATTAACTCAAGTCAGAGTAAAAGTTTAAATAATAAAACTGTTATTTAAAAAGCACAGCATTAGAATAAAACACATTACAGCTTTGAGAGTTTTAGATATTGGAAAACTTTGTGAAGTCTGAGACCTAAAAGTGTGATAGCACTTTGGAAACTGTAATATATATATTATATAATATATACTAGTATATATTACACACACACACACACACACACACACACACACACACACACTAGGCCCAGTGCATGAAAATTCATGCACTGGGGGGGGGGGGGGGGCCCTCAGCCTGGCCTGTACCCTCTCACAGTTCAGGACCCCTCAGGGGATGTCCACCTGCTGGCTTAGGCCTGTTCCCAGGGGGATTGGGCCTAAGCTGACAGTCAGACATCCCTCTTGCAGCCTGGGACTCTTGGGGAATGTCCACCTGTCAGCTTAGGCCCGCTCCCCAGGGGATTGGGCCTAAGCTGTCAGTCAGACATCCTTAGCAATACCGCAGAGGTGGAAGAGGTTCCCACCACCGCCACTTTGCGCACAGCCATCAGCCTGGCTTGTGGCTGAGCTTACCTCCCCTGTGGGAGCGCAATGACCTCTGGGGGCAGCTCCTGTGTTGAGCGTCTGCCCATTGGTAGTCATTGTGCGTCATTGAGACTGGTCGTTCTGCTGTTAGGGTCAATTTGCATATTACTCTTATTATATAGGAGGCAATATATATATATATATATATATATATATATATATATATATATGTATATATATATATATATATATAATATGGCATCATTACTATTTTTGTAGGATGTAGGATGTTTGGGTTTATATGTGTGTTTGGATTATTTAATTTTAAAATAAAGGGATATACACTTAAAAACAAATCTTACTGGCTAAGAAATCATTTAATTCATTTCTCAAATATAGAAGAGGCCTGAAAATCCTTTAATTTGAAGCAGATTCATCTATGGTGAATTTTATTAAATGAGATTTGGGGGGAAGAAAGGCACATTAATCAATTACTTAAGGGCTAAATCCAATTTCAATGGACTACTATGAAAAAACTTGCTCTAAACCCAGTGGCTTTCAAACTCCAGTATACATTACACAGGGACTATAAAAACACAGAAAACAGATTGCTGGGCCTATTCCCAGATTTTTGCTTTAGCAGATATGGGATGGGACTAATGGTATGCATTTCTGACAAGTTCCTAGGTGAAGTGGATGTTGCTGGTTTGGGGGCCTAAATTTGAGAACCACTGTCCTAAACCAGTAACATCAATGGTTGAAATGATAATATTGTGAGCAATTTTCTCTTGTAGTAGGTTTAAGACATATTATATATTCACTTTCAAATTTTAATTTAAAAACTCATGTTTGCACATAAGATTTAAGATGAAAACAATCACTTGAACTGGAGATAATGTTGATAAAAAGAATTACCTGGAGTCAACTCTTCTCTGCTATCCTTAGCAAGCGTAACAGCATGTTCTGAAACTTCAGCTGCCTCTCTCTGCACAAGCTGACGTAAACAAGCCAGTACTGCTCTTCTCAGTAACAAATAGGGACTGCAAAGATTCACCTGGAAAATACCATTTGGGAACTGAAAGAGCCGAAATTCTTGCTAGCACTCAGTAAGTCTAACAGATATCCACTGGACCCCTCCTCTTCTGTCCAGCCCATCAGTGGGCTGGATGCAACTTATTAATGAAATACACAGATATTCAAATATTCTAGCGTATCTTTTTTTAATTGTTTAAAGTATTTCATATGTCTCCTTTCCCCCCCGACTGACCCTTCCTCAGCCACTCCCACCCCCCAGGACAAGCCCCCATGGCCCTAGTGTCCGTGTCCATTGGTTATGCTAATGTGCATGCATACAAGTCCTTTGGTTGTTCTCTTATCCCTTTCTAGTATGTATTTTTTATTATGTATCAATAACTTATACATTACTTAAGGAGTAATACATGTACTTGATTATGCAATATTCATAAATCCAAGCAGAAGCCTCTTGACAATGTTAGTAGACATAACATTTATATTAGCAAAAATAGTTTTGAGATAAAAAATATAACTGAGAAATAAATTATTCGCAGTTTATACATTTGTGCTCATGCAATTATAATTTTTTATTATTCTCTAAGTAGGACTTTACACAAATCTATATAAAAATATAGTATACTGTTAAAATGGAGACTCAGGAGTCAAACTGTCTCAGTTTGAATCCTAGGTCCACCTCTTACTAGCTATGTGACATTGGGCAAGTTATTTAACCTCTCTGTTCCTTAATTTCCTCATTTGTAAAATGGAGATAACACTATCCCCATCTCACAAGGATGTTGTGAAGTTAACACAAAGAAACATGCAAAAGCGTTTACACAAGACCTGGCAAATAGTAAATACTCAATAAATATTAGTTATTATTATTTTAATGTTTTTATTGATTTTAGAAACAGGAGGAGAGAGGGAGAGAGAAAAATCTATGAGAAACATCAACACGCCTCCTGCACGCCCCCTGCTGGGGAATCGAGCTGGCAAGCAAGGCATGTGACCAGACCTGGAATTGAACCAGCAACCTCCTGGTGGTACAGGGGATGATGCTCAACCACTGAGCAACACCAGCCAGGTGATGGTTAGTTATTATTAATGCAAGTCTCTATCAATAATATTTTATTCAGGGTAAGTGAATGCATTTTCAAATAAAGACAGAAAGAGTTTTACTCAGAAAACATATTTAACAATAATGTTCTCTAGAGATAAATATAATGGATAGCAAAACGTATGTATATGTATATCTACTTGTATGTGGATCTACATATATGTACATAGGTATGTATATATCTTAAAGATATAGAATATTTCTGCTCAGAATGACAGACCCAATTCATATTTATTTTATTTAGAAGTGTTTAAACAATGGTAATCTCAATTGGTTGTATAAATGATACAGTAAATTTTATAACTGGTGATACCTTAAATGAGAAAGTAAAAAAAAAACAAAGGTTTTTGAAAACAAATTCTTACTCAGTGATTTCATAAGTAGAATAAAGTGTAGATTTAAAAAAATATATATATATACATTTTATTGATTTTTTCAGAGAGGGATAGAGAGTTAGAAACATCAATGAGAGAGAATCATCGATCAGCTGCTTCCTGCACACTCCCCACTGGGGATGTGCCCACAACCAAGGTACATGCTCTTGACCGAATTCGAACCTGGGACCTTTCAGTCCGCAGGCTGACACTCTACCCACTGAGCCAAACCGGTTTCGGCAATTTTTTGAAATTTATTTTGTTTTAAATATGATAGTAAAGACCAGTTTGACAAGGTTTAAGACAACGAATACATGTGTCTTATAATAGTAACTTTCCAAGTAAAATTTGAGAATAATGGCATAATTCTTATAGTGATCTTTAGATCTGGTGTGTATGGGTAAAAAAGCCTGAAGTAGGCAAGTTTACTGAAAACAGCAGATTAATTCTGAGTAAAAGAGTAGGTGTTGGAAGCTGGCTTTTAGATATATAAGAAGAAACATGCAAAGAAAGCGAAATCCTAATTTTATCAGAAGCCAAAAGACAGAAAAAGTTTGTAAATATATCATCAGGGAAACATATGGACAGGAACTGCTTTATAAATACATTCTATTATTTCCTCAAGCCATATCATGAACTCAAAGGCAGAAAGAGAGGAATGTTATTCACAAAGTCCAAGGTAATGTCATTGCAGTCATGTTTAAGAACTGTTGTTAGAAACTAGTACAAAGAATAATAGAGAAGTTAAAAGGTAAAAAAACAATAAGTTTGTTCATGTTCAAAATTATGGCTATATTTAATAATAATGACAGAAAAGTATTCTAAAAGACAATTTTAAAGAAAAGTTAATGAATCTATTAGTTATTTTAACTGGAATTTCACAAGCGTGTAATACAAGGCAGATGCAGCATTATTCAGGCTGGTCAAATAATTTTTTAGTAAAAGCATGCTTAAAAGTACTCTTTGTTTGGTGGAAAAAAAGATTGAAGGCTGCCACACAAAGCAAAATGGGATGCTTAGTATCTCCATGTCATTCTCCAGCATTTATAATGGGAAGAGGAATAGAGTGAGTTAAGGCAAACAGACCAAACAAGCAAAATGCAGAAATTAAATCAAACTGTAATTACAATTCTTTTCTGAAATGAATACATAAAATCAAAATGGTGCAACATGAAGTGCAAGGAGTGAATATACCAGCTGGAGAAGGTTAGGGAGGATTTTTTTTTTTTTTACAATGGTATTAAATAAACATCATGTAACATGCTACACATACTGGATTTGCGTTAATGGTTAGCTTAAACAGAGAGGCAGAGGAAAGCAGAAACAAACATCTACAACCAAAAACATGACAAAGAAACAGCACCGCAAACCTTAAAACAGTTAGGAATTGAGGGTCAGGGACCTACCAACACAGAATTATCCAACAAGATCTCCTGCACAAAAACAAATGACAGACCAGTCAAGACAAAACTAAAAGATAAATGCTAGGATGACTTTGACAATACAAATGTTGATAGAGCTCTATCATTAAAACTGGCTTAGCTTCAGCTTTAAAAATATGCCATAAATACTTCATTTTCCCACTTAAAGTATGAATTGAGCCAAGATCTTGAAAAAAGTCAATTCAAGATGCAAAGATATAAAATATAAAATAATTAAAAATGTAAGTTTGTATAATATGGTGGTGGTGGTTGTTGTTTTTATCTCTCATTAAGCTGCAGTAATAAAACCAGATCAAGTAGACAAGAGTGTGACAGGAGTGATCTGGATTGCATTCACATGAACAGGTGTCTGGCAAGGGACAGAGTTAATGGTTTATCTCATCACAAGTTAATTATAGATTTTGTTTTAACCCTTGGAAGCCAAATTTTAAAACTGAGGGTACTCAGAATTGCTAGTGTAGCTACGGTTAAGTTCAGAATAGAAGTTAAGTAGCATGCAGTTAGAATAAAGTCCTTTACACTAGATTTTTTAAACAAAAATCTTTGGTAAAAGTATTGCATATGTTTCCTTTTTTCCCCCCGTAAGATTTTTTCTTAATGATGAAAGGTATTCTGAATATTCAGAGAGTTTCAATCAATATGAAAACACTTCATGCTAAATAATTAAATTCTTTGTAGAAAAGAAAATCTGATCGTGAACTTGTTAAAACAGGAAAGCAAAATCTATTTCCTAACTACAGGGAATATTCTAAAATGTAATACTAAATTCAATCTAATAAATTTAGAATAAAAATATTAATACACAAAATTAACATATTATAGTGACAGCAATTTTTAATAGGGTTTCTGTATAAGGAAAAAATCATTTTACAGCTTAAATGTTATAACTAACATGAATAAGATTTGTAATTGTTACTTCTGATTTTCTCAATTGCTCTGAATGTATCCGCAAGGAAAATCTGATGATGATCTCTATTCTTCTATACATGTATGTAAGCCTTCTTGTCTAATAAAATAATGAGTTTGATGACTTTGAACTTTATTTAATAAATGAACTCAGAGTTAAAGAAGATTAAAAAGGCTATTACTGGAAATTGCCTACTATAATTTAAAAAGAAAAAATAATGGCGGTATCACTATATTTGAATGGAGTAAAAGTTAGACCAACTTGTAAAACAGTAGATATTTTTCAATAATTGGTTTTGGCAATGGATCTTTAAATATAAAAGCAGTATTCTTGGGGAAAAGTCATTGAGAAGAAAAGGTAAAATCCTTTTCTATTTTCCTGTGCTATTTTCTCTAACACATGTTTAGTTCCAGGAACCAAAGTTTCCACCAGAAAAGTCAGTCATATCCTCTTTTTAAAGAGTCTTACACAATTATGATTATCAAAATCAATATGAAGATAAAATAATCTATATTTAAGTTATATACTAAGAAAATAAAAACAACTGCTACTTAATAATTGGTTATTAGATGCCTGAGACATGCACTTTTATAGGCAGCATCTTGTGTGATTACTGTGTTTTACAGACAAGGGAGCTGAGGCTGGAAGGCGTTACAGGGTGTCCCTAAAGCTGCCTGAAGAGGAGGTGGCAGAGCTGGGAGCTATTCATAACCACAAAGTCCGTCTGAAATAATGAAATGAGGACTGGACAAGAAGTCCAGGAACCTAGCTCCTAGACTTAGAGGTTCTACTGACTAGTCAAATTATTTGAATTTTTGGTCCTCAGTTTATCTTTTCATTGAGAACACTGGTTTTAACAATGTTTGGGGAGCTTTCAAGTCTGAAATGCTGCACATTTTGCCTCAATCTTGAAAATGAAAGATTTTTCTACATAAAGTAATAGTTCTTAGCTATTGTGGTACTAATGCAAGTGTGCTATGAACACTGCAGGGGCAGAAAAAGTTTTCATTCCAAAAGTAACAATTTTTGAGGCAAGTCCAGACAGAAATTGATGATGCAAAGGTAAATCTTAAAACCACTGATGATTATGAAGCACCTCCTACATTCATTAGACACATTAGGAGAACCAAGATATTGGCATAATATACTGCTAGGTTATTAAGGAAAAACGTTATGTGTCCATCTGGGATGGAAAGAACTTTGTATGTAGTAATTTGGAATAGAGAAAGAGAGGGGAAAAAGGTTAGCACAAAATTTTCCATGTCCTATAGTATTTATATAGTACCTGGGATATTTAAGCCATACAACATATGCTTATTGATTAATAAACGAATATTCAAAACATTAAGTTCAACATTAATGGGGGAAAAAATCAATATGAGAGATTTAAGATGTGATTATATAAAAATTGGCCCCTCAGTTCCCCAAAAGGACCAGAACTGAGAGAAAATAGCTATTTACAATAAAATGAATCTGTTTCCAATAAAAGAAACTAAAAAACTCATAATTTTATACTCACACAGAGGCAGCTGACCAGGCTAGACAAGTTGACATGTCGTGGAGCAAACATATGAAGCTGCTGAAGGCAAGAGATGGCCTGCGCCTGCACAAGGCAGTCTGGGTTATCTTGCATCACTGCACAACCCAACAGACAGGACGTCCTCAGGGTAGAAACTGAAGTACTGCTACCTAAAATGAAAGCAGAAGGTTTTCAACAATTAGCCAAGGAAACCATGTCTCTTTTTCCAATTTTAAATTTAAGAACTTGTGAAGTAAATTTCTTCTACAAAAGCAGGAATAATCCAGCTGAAAGATTTTTAGTTATTCTTAGTCTGAAAGGTTTTTGACAACATAAATCATTAGGTAAAGAAAAACTTAAGACTGTAGATTATATCAATTTGTTATGAAACGCAGAAATAGAAATTGCTGCCGAAACCGGTTTGGCTCAATGGATAGAGTGTCGGCTTGGGGACTGAAAGGTCCCAGGTTCAGTTCTGGTCATGAGTATGTACCTTGGTTGTGGGCATATCCCCAGTAGGGGGTGTGCAAGAGGCAGCTGATCGATGATTCTCATCGATGTTTCTAACTCTCTCTCTCCCTTCCTCTCTGTACAAAATCAATAAAATATATTTTAAAAAATTGCTAATAAACTTAGCCCTACTTGTATTAGTTGAGAGTTGCTTTCATATAGTATATTAACATCATATATTGTGCATTTGAACAGATTGGGATAGCTGAGTTTTCAGATGCAGTCATTTATTTCTTAAGAGAGATTGAGTTCTTTAAACTATTCTACTTCATGTCTGTTATTTTAATTGTTAAAAGAAGCATTTTTAGGAAATATCAAATCTTTCTAAATATGTACCCTTGTCTTTTCAAGGGAAGAGAATCAGACTGAATGGTATTTATTTAGCAAGATATAATCCTGAGCACCTACCACATGCCAGTAACAAAGGCTTTCAACTTTTCTTCACTTGATAGAGGAGAAAACCAAAACCCAGAGATGTAAGAATTTCAACAATGTCACCCAATTAAGTAGTGGTAGAGTTTAAAGTAAGTATATTAGTTTCTATGTTATTTTTCTATCATGCCATCATCCAGGATTCAAGGTCTTCCCAAGAGAACTCCCAAAATTCTGCCAATATAACTGAATAGAACATTCTGTTGAACTTTACCTCACTTCAATGACAAGCATTTGAGTCAGTCACAGAAATTGAACTCATTTTTATATGTGTATTTTCCAGGTAAAACACCCCAAAAAACAGCTATGCATACCTTGTAGCTCTGGACCTAATGTAGTAATAAGGGCATTCAAACAACGACCGAGACTTTGGTGGACTTCAGCATGAGTAGGAGGCACATTTAACAACAACATTATAATAAGAGAAAGGGTAGGTTCCACATGCATATAATAGAGTGGGCCCGCAGAATCAATGATCAATGACAGAGAGTGTAGTGCCCAGGTCTGTGAAGACAGAAAAAAAAAAAAAAATTAAAATGCTACAGCAGCATTAAGAAACATAAAAAAACAATGAATTATTATTTTGTTGAAGCAAGTGATAAATGGCAAAATAAAGTATTCGTATGCTACTTCTAATTTGGAAAGAGAAATGAAGAACTTTATTTAAAATGAAGAACTTTAAAAGTTTAAGAAAATCTTTCTTTAACTATCTAGTAAAAAACTGAAGACAATCATCTAATTTAGAATGGTATATTTAGACATATCTCAGCACTAAGAATTCCAAGATAATTTTGATTCTTTAGCTAACAGCTTTAGCTAAATCTATTTTGTTGAAAATTGTTTATTGATTGATCTATATAGAGAATGAAAATTCAAGTTTTTAAAAGATTCAACAAAATCTACAACTACATGCCATAATATGAACAAATTTCTCAAAAACAATGTTGAAAAAGCCAGACGTGAAAAAGTACATACCATATGACTCCACTGATATAAAATACATAAAAGTAGGCAAAACTAGTATGTGTTGTTGCAAATTAGGACAATGGTTATCCTTGGTAGGACAGGCAGTAACTATTGGGTCGGCAGCTAAGTAATTGCGGATTTTTTAAAGAAAATCAAAGACAATTTTTTCATGGAACTAAATAACTTTATTCTGTAATGTATTGCCCATTTTGATCAATGACCTTTTGCCATCTTTCAGGCAGCATCATAATCCCACGTTCAAAAAACTTCTGGTTTTTATTAGCAAAAAACTGAATCAGGTACGATTTGACATCATCATCATTATTGAAATTTTTACCATTCAAGGAGTTTTGTAAAGATTGAAACAAAAAGTAATCAGATGGTGCAAGGTCAGGACTATATGGTGGATGTGGCAAAACATCCCAACCAAGCTCCATTAATTTTTGCCGAGTGACCAAAGATGTGTGTGGCCTTGCATTGTCATGATGGAATACAACACCTTTTCGATTTGTCAATTCGGGCCGCTTTTCTTCAACTGCATTGTTTAATTTCATTAGTTGTTCAATGTAGACATCAGAATTGATCGTTCGGTTGGGTGGTAAGAGTTCAAAGTAGACAATTCCTTTGTAATCCCACCAAACTGATAACAAAACCTTCTTTTGATGAATATCAGCTTTTGATGTTGTTTGAGTTGGTTCACCTGGCCTGCTCCACGATCTTTTCCGCTTGATATTGTTGTAAACAACCCATTTTTCATCGCCAGTTATCAGTCGTTTTAAAAATGGATCATTTTCATTACGTTTCTTTAGCAAATCGCAGCTGCTAATGCGTTGTGCGTTAACTGTGATTCTTTCAGTTCGTGAGGAACCCATGTATCGAGATTTTGAACATAGCCAAGTTGTTTTAAGTGATTTTCAATGCATGTATGTGATACATGAAGCTTCTCTGCAATCTCACGTGTTGTACTGTGACAGTCCGAATTGATTATTGCTTTGATTAGGGCGTCATCAACTTCAACTGGACGACCAGAGCGTTTTTCATCTTTGAGTGAAAAATCACCAGAACGAAATTTGGCAAACCAATTTTGACACTGCCGTTCTTTTAAGGCTTCGTCACCATAAACAGCACATAACTTTTTATGAGCTTGCGATGCGTTTTTCCCTTTGCGGAAATAAAAAAGCAAAATATGACGAAAATGTTCCTTTTGATTTTCCATTTTTCAACGAACGCCAAACGAAAACTACAAAACAGATCAAAAAACTTTTTTTACTGATTAACAGCTGAATAGCCAACTATCAAATAACAAAATGTGTTTTACATTTGTACTACGTCTGCAAACCTAAAAATTCAACTGAAGCCATATATGTGTGGAACCCGCAATTACTTAGTTGCCGACCCAATAGAAAAGAATACGAGGACAGTATTTGGGGTACCAATATTCTGTTTATTAATCTAGGTGTTGGACACATTGTATTCAGTTTGAGATTTGATTCACAGAGATGAACACTATGACAGGTGCACTTTTATAAATATATTTATAAAATAAATATATTTATATCAATAAATACATAAAAATAAATATATACTTATATATTAAACAAATAAAATGCCCTCAAGACAAATCTGGTCTTTCACCTGTTTTTATAAATGAAGTTTTTCTGAAACACAATTATGGCCCTTGCCAGTTTGGCTCAGTGGATAGAGTGTTGGCCTGTGGACTGAAGGATCCTGTTTGATTCCAGTCAAGGGCACATGCCTGGGTTGCAGGCTCAATCCCTAGTGGGGGGCATGCAGGAGGCAGTTGATCAATGATTTTCTCTCATCGTTGGTATTTCTATCTCTCTCTCCCTCTCCCTTCCTTTCTGAAATCAATAAAAAAATATTAAAAAAACGAAACACAATTATGCTCATTCATTTATATATTACTTATGGCTGCTTTCCTGCTACAATAGCAGAATTGAGCAGTGACAGAGACTATGTGACTAAATAGTTTAGTATCTGACCCTTTATAGAATAAACATGCCAACTCTGGTTTAAATGAAACAAGTCTGGCCATGTACTGATAACCACTGAAGTCAGATAATGAGTATAATAGATTCTTTATAGGATACTCTCAACTTTTATGTATGTTTTAATTTTCCAAAATAAGTATATAAAAATGTCTTCCATTAGGAAACCAACTTAGAAAGTTTTACTGCTTTAATCAATGGATGCATAAAAAAGTGTATAGTACTTTAAATGCAATTAAAAAGGAAATTCTGTTAAGTGAGAGAGAGCAGCAATCAAGAAGAATCAGATTTGATGATACTGGAAAGAAACCCTTTATCAACAAAAAGTGTTCAATATAAAAGTATGTACATTCAGAACAGGCTTCTTAAATAAGAGGAATATAATAAATAGAAGCAAAAAGTACTATACTAAAAGAAGGGTGAAAGAAAGGAACACCTCAACTTAATCAAGTACTAGATGATGTGGCAAGACTATTAATATAGTAATTCCAAGAATGAAAGCTTATTGTGGCCGAAGAATATGAAGTTTGACAAGAAGGTAGTTAGATTGGATCTTAAAATACTAAAATGTTTGGATTGTCAGATAGGAATAAGGAGAAGAGCAGCAGGAAAAACAGAAGTGCAGATATGAGAATGATATGTGTGGGATAAAAGCAGGTAGATCATCTATAGGAGAATACCAATACTTGGGTAGTAAGAGAGAAGATTCCTGGGTCAGCTAATGAAACTTGAGTGAGAAATTGATCTAAGAAGCAATAAACAGTTTTGTAGCTTTTCAGTAGGGAAGTGGCAAGATGAAAACTTTCAGGAAAACAAATTTGGCTTCACATCTAGGGAGAGTTGAAAAGAACCTAAAAGTAAAATGACCAGGTAGGAGGCTACTATCTATATATATAAAAGCCTAAGTGACGGGCCGACCAGTACTATGACACACACTGACTACCAGGGGGCAGATGCTCAATGCAGGAGTGGAAACCACCGGCACAGAACAGATGGATGAATCTCAGCGGGATGGGGGTAGGGAGTAGGGCGGGAAGAGATCAACCAAAGATTTTATATGCATACTAGAAGCCTGGTGTATGGATTCGTGCACCAGTGGGGTCCCTTGGCCTGGTCTGTGCCCTCTTGAAATCTGGACCCCTCAGGGAATGTCAGAGAACCATGTGGCCTGATCACTACAGGCCAAGCTGAGGGACCCCACCAGTGCACGAATCCTCTAATCCTATATAATAAAGAGGTAAAATGCAAATTAACCCTCAGCCCTCACAATATGGCTGCCTAAGACCTGGCCAGCACGAAAGTTAGTGAGGGATGACCAAACGACTGAACAGCAGGCTGTGAGGCATGACCAGGCCAGTGAGGGGCGAGGCAGTTGGGGGTGACCAGGTCAGCAGGGGGGACAGCTGGGGGTTATTAGGCTGGCAGGGGGGCAGTGAGGGGCAACTAGGCCAGTGGAGGGGGCAGTTGGGGCAACCAGGCTGGTACAGGGGGTAGTAAGAGGTGAACAAGCCAGGGGGGGGGGGGCAGTTAGGGGTAACCAGGCAGGCAGGTGAGCAATTAGGAGCCAGCAGTCCAGGATTGTGAAAGGGATGTCCAACTGCCAGTTTAGGTCCGATCCCTGAGATCGGGCCTAAACTGGCAGTTGGACATCCCCCAAAGGATCCCTGATTGGAGAGGGCGCAGGTGGGCTGAGGGGACATCCCCCTCCCTCCCCCATGCACGAAGTTTGTGCATTGGGCCTCTAGTAGTAAATAAAGTCATACAGGAGTCTTGGCTGGATTGCTCAGTTGGTTGAAGCGTCATCCAGATGTGCTAAGGTTACAGATTTGATTCCTGGTCAGGGCGCATACAGGAGGCAACCAATAATGCATCAATAGATGGAACAACAAGTCAATGTTTCTCTTTCTCTCCCCCCCACCTCCTCAAATCAATTAAAAAAAAAAAGACAGGAAACCAAGATGAGGAAAGCAAAAGAGCAGGAAGAGTAACAATCATTCAAGATTTGATTAAATTATCAGGAAAATGATAATTTCAACAGAATTGGGTAAGCTAAGTACAACAATATGGCAAAGTGGTTAAGAACATAAATTTGGAGTCCATGACTTGCGTGTTTTTTTTTGTGTGTGTGTGTTTTTAAAAAAATATATATATTTTATAGATTTTCCAGAGAGAGGAAGGGAGAGGGATAGAGAGCTAGAAACATCGATGAGAGAGAAACATCGACAAGCTGCCTCCTGCACACCCCCTACCTGGGATGTGCCCACAACCAATATATATGCCCTTGACTGGAATTGAACCTGGGACCCCCAATCTGTAGCCGACGCTCTATCCACTGAGCCAAACCAGCTTTGGCTTAAAAAAAAAAAAAAAAAAAAAAAAAATATATATATATATATATATATATATATATATATATATATATATATATATATATATTATTGATCTTTTTATAGGAGAGAGATAGAAAGTTAGAAACATTGATGAGAGAGAAACATTGATCAATTGCCTCCTGCACACCCCCTACTGGGGATGTGCCCACAACCAAGGCACATGCTCTTGCCTGGAACAGAACCTGGGACCCCTCAATCCACAGGCTGAGCTCTATCCAACTGAGCTAAACCAGTCAGGGCATGACTTGTGTTCTTAACCTGGGTTACTTAATTTCTGTAAGCCTCAATTTTCTTTCTGTATAATAAGAATATATACCCTAGGTTACTATGAAGATAAAATATATTAATATGTTTAGAAGAATATAATTCAATGTCTGCTACCTATTAAGCTCTTCAAAATAATTGATCTTATCATTAAGGTGACAGATTCGTTCACAGAAAAAGATATTGAACTTGACTTTAGACACTGAGTGTGAAAAAGAGATTTAAATTTTAAAAATCCATCATGGTTAAAATGGCTTTAATATTTACTACAAGCGGGCTCTAGCCTGTCTGGTTCAGTGGATAGAGCATCAGTCTGCAGACTGAAGGGTCCTGGGTTTGATTCTGGTCAAGAGCAATACCCAGGTTGTGGGCTCAATCCCCAGTATGGGGCGTGCATAAACATCATTAATGTTTCTATCTCTCTCTCTCCTTCTCCCTTCCCCTCCCCTCTGAAATCAATGAAAATATATTTAAAAAAATATTTACTATGAGAGGGGAATTTTTTACAAACTAGAGGCCTGGTGCACAAAATTCTTGCACTCGGGTGGGGGGGGGAGGTCGTCTCTTAGGTGCACTTAATTCATGCACTCGGAAGTGAGGGGGTGGTCCCCTCAGGCCGGCCTGTGCCCTCCCACAGTATGGGAGCCATCAGTCGTACATCCTTAGGGCTCCCGCCACCACGGCTGCACTCACCAGTCATGAGCCCGGCTTCTGGCTGAGCGGCACTCCCCCTGTGGGAGCACACTGACCACCAGGGGGCAGCTCCTGCATTGAGCATCTGTCTCCTGGTGATCAGTGTGCATCATAACAACTGGTCTTTCTGCCGTTTGGCTGATTTGCATATTAGACTTCTATTATATAGGATTACTAATGATCAATAAAAACCTAATTTGCAAATCATGAATTTCAAGGAGGATATCACATGGAGTTCTTACCTGCACATCAGGAGATGTACTGTCTTGAGACAAAGTATATAGGATTCCTATACAAGAATTCAAATGTTGAGAACTTATTCCTCCTAAATACCTATGGAGGGATCCCAAAGCCAATGAATGCCCTGTTCTGGTAACCACGTCCCTTGCTGATTTCAGTCTGTAATTATGGAAATAAAAAATATATGATAACCACTGAAGCAAAAATATATGATAATCACTGCATGATACTGTCATTTACACAAAACTTTTTGTATTAATAGATCCGAAATTCAGAAATGTATTTACTGTTAAATGATAAAAAAAATTTCTGAAATAACCAGATAGGTATCTTGCAAAGAAAAAAATTTTAAATAAAAATATCTTCATGTTATTATAGATTATTTAAGTAAAAGCAATTTCAATGTCTTTCAGAGATATACACACACTAAATTTATATGGAGAACATTGTTACTTTATTAAATTACATTTCAAAAACATTGCTGAGATATGTTAATTCTACAGAGAGAGTTCAACTCAAGAACTTTTATTTTAAAATTAAATATAATAGGATAAATTAATATATGAGAAATTTTCTATGTATTGTACACTAATTTAAATGCTTTACATTTAGTCCTTTAATCCTCCCAACCTTGAAATCCATACTATTATCAATTCCTTTTTACATACGAGGAAACCCAAATAGGATAGCCAAAGTATCTCTTACAAAGTAGCCAACTATTAAATGGAAGAGTTGGGATTTGAACCAAATTAGTAATCTGACTCCAGACTCTTAACCAAATCAGACACATATTCAGCAGTCTAGAAGGTCAAAGTGCTGCTGCACTTCTACCACCACTACTAATGGAACTTTATGTATTTACATATATTACCAATCTAACCATAAACTTTTATTTGTATTTTTTTTAAAAACACTTTCTTATTTATTATCTCATTTACCTTAACATTCTTTAAATAGGCAGGGTAGTATTAACAACCTTCTATACCCAGTTTTGAGCCTAGGAATATTAAATAAGAAATTCACTTACTTGTCAAAGCTAACTTGAGCTAACGAAGCAGTAAAAGGGCCCTCGTCAACCACTTGGGCTAACCTAGCCCATGCCTCTGCAGCTGCACATCTCAAGAGGGGGTTGGGACTTTCTAAGGCTCCTGTCACTAATGCGAGGGCAGGTCTTCTCATTTCTTCTGGACCCAAACTTCCCTTGGAGCCAGCCACATACTGAAATATGCAAAGAACAACCCAAACTTACAATTGCAGCGAATTTTATCTAATTTGGAACATATGTTCTGGTTAACCAAATGTGTTCATACTTGGATTACTACTTTAAAAAAATCAGAACATAAAAACTCCACTGAACATAATTTGATTTTTGTGACAAAGTACTTTAGAATTTTAATCCTTCAGACAAACAATGTGGTGATCAATTATCACTGTAGTATATACATATGTTCAGAAGAATATTAAAAGGGATTTTATGATAAGTTATAAACGTTAACAATGAGCCAGATTTGGAACATATGCCATAGTCTGCCAATGCCTGGTCTAGGCCATTAGGCTCAGTAGAGTAAGGCATGGCTCCAGTACAAGGTTATCTGACTAACAAGTTTTATGTGGAGAAAAAGTAAAAGGGAAGTTATAAATCACAAAACATTTTCATCAGGAGGTTAAGAAAAACTGGGGGGTGAGGGGCAGGAAATAATGTAGCCCTTTAACAATACCTTTCTCCAACCTCCTTAGTTGCTCATACCTTAAAAAAAAAAAAATAAAGCAAACATGAATTTAAAAAAAATATAAAATTACCTTTAAGAAACTGGAAACTGAAGAAACGACATGTAACTGAACTACTTGTTGACGAGCTCCTTTTGTGTGCTTTATACTGTCCAAAAGCTGTTCCAATGTAAGAAGCCTAAAGGCAGAAACAAAATATTTAAAAGCAAATAGAAAAGACAGCATTGTTAACCAAGATAAAGTAAGTCAATGGGCAGTACTAAATATTTATTGCTAATCTGTTTTGTTGCATTATTTTGTTGGTACTACTAAAATGAACACACTAAAGCATTTTTGGAAAAGAAAAAATATTATAACCAATGCAAAAGTATTTTAATTAGGTGTCATTCTGACAGTGGGGGAGAAGCATTATTTTGTGGAAAACAACAATAACAAATGGTTGTATCACTTAATGAAGATTTACCTGGGCAAATCCAGCTATTTCAGCAATTATTTTCTAAACAAAGGATAGCTCAGAAACTACTTGCATCGATTTTTGTTTTTAATAACAGAACTTAATTGGATTCAAACACATTGCTTCATTTTAAAGGTGGCACCAACTTATGTCATCTATATTTAACGCCTCTCAACTATACTTTAAAAATGTACTTGGGATCATATTATATACAACACAACATTAACTCATGCTTTTCCCATTTTCTCCTGACTATATCCAGGACTGACAGTCCCCAAGTTTCCCCCCATCTTTTAATCCCAAATCATAATAGATTTCAAAAACAAAACAAAAAATAACATCAACAACAACAAAAAATTCTGAATTTTCAGGAAGATGGAGATGACATTTTTCCTTTATAATTTTTTTTCCAATTACAGTTGACATTCAATATTACATTCATTTCAGAGGTTTACAGCGTAGTGGTTAAACATTATATAACGTATGAAATGGTAAGTGTCGTACCCATCTGACACCTACATAGTTATTGCTTACATTGACTATATTCTCTATGCTATATTGTATTTGACATCCCCATGACTATTCTGTAACTGCCAATTTGTATTTTTTTAATTCCCCTTTCACCTTTTCCAACCATTCCACCCATCCCCAATTCCCCTCCCATCTAGCAATGGTCAAAATGTTCTCTGTATCTATGAATCTGTTTCTGTTCTGCTTGTTTTTTAGATTCCAAATCATATGGAATGCTATATGATCAACACAGGGGTACATATACCTTTTCAAATTAGTGTTTTGGATTTCTTAAGATAAAAAACCAAAAGTGGAATTGTGGGGTCATAAAGCAGTTCTACTTTTAATTTTCTGAGGAACTAAGAATGAGCATTCAGTAACACTGAATTGGTCTTTCTAAGTGGTATAAATTAAAACATGTAATTATTGTAATGAAATTAGATGCTATTGTAAAACAAAGTTTTGAGTATAGTTGAAACAAAAATACATAGTTAACTGAGTAAATAGCAGACACAATATTTGAAAATACTGATTTACTTTATTCTTTCAGGGAGGGTGTATAATGGTGAAAAATTTTAATATTGAAAACTATAACTATGCTTTTCCTCTCTCTACATCCTCAACTCGCAATCTACAGCATTTTAAAAGCTCTTATTGCAGTGGTTCTTAACCTTGGCAGCTCGTCCGAATTACCTAAGGTGTTAAAAGTTTCAATGCTTCTCTTCTCAGACCATAATGGCATAAAACTGGAAATTAACTACAATAAAAATAATCCAAAAAAATCAAACACGTGGAGACTAAACAGCATGCTATTAAACAAGGACTGGGTTACCAGAGAAATCAAGGAAGAAATTAAAAACATCCTGAAAACAAATGACAATGAAAACACAACAATCCAAAATCTATGGGACACAGCAAAAGCAGTTTTGAGAGGGAAGTTCATATCCTTACAAGCCTATTGCAAAAAACTAGAAAAAAGGGTAACAGATGATCTAACTCTACAACTCAAAGAGTTAGAAAAAGAGCAACAAGAAAAGCCCAGTGTAAGTACAATAGAAGGAAGGAAATAACAAAAATCAGAGCACAGATAAACGACATAGAGACCAAAGAAACAATACATAAGATCAACAAAATCAAGAGCTGGTTCTTTGAAAGGATAAACAAGATAGATGGACCTCTAGCCAGACTAACCAAGAAACAAAGAGAGAGGACCCAAATAAACAAAATCAGAAATGAAAGAGGTGAAATAACAACAGACCCCGCCGAAATACAACGGATTGTTACAAAATACTATGAACAACTCTACTCCAACAAACTGAACAACCTGGAGGAAATGGACATATTCCTAGAAAAATATAATCTTCCAAAACTCAATCAGGAAGAATCTAAAAATCTCAATAAACCAGTGACTTGGGAAGAAATTGAAACAGTCATCAAAAAGCTTCCAGCAAACAAAAGCCCAGGGCCAGATGGCTTCACAGGAGAGTTTTACCAAACATTCAAGGAAGAACTAAACACTATCCTCCTCAGACTATTCCAAAAAATCAAAGAGGGAGGAACACTTCCAAATTCCTTCTATGAAGCCAGCATCACCCTAATACCAAAACCAGATAAAGACAACTCAATGAAAGAGAATTACAGGCCAATATCCCTCATGAACATAGATGCCAAAATCCTCAACAAAATTCTAGCAAATCGACTCCAGAAGAACATCACAAAGATCATACACCACGACCAAGTAGGATTTATTCCAGGAATGCAAGGATGGTACAATATCCGCAAATCAATAAACGTGATACATCACATAAACAAATTGAAAGATAAAAATCATATAGTCATATCAATTGATGCAGAAAAAGCATTCGATAAAATCCAACACCCTTTTCCGATAAAAACTCTTAACAAGGTGGGAGTACAAGGATCATACCTCAACATAATAAAAGCTATATATGATAAACCCACAGCCAACATTATACTCAATGGGCAAAAACTAAAACCATTCCCTCTAAGAACAGGAACAAGACAGGGATGCCCACTCTTGCCACTCCTGTTTGACATAGTACTGGAAGTACTAGCCATTGCAATTAGACAAGAGGAGGAAATAAAAGGCATCCAAATTGGAAAAGAAGAAGTAAAGTTATCCTTATGTGCAGATGACATGATATTGTACATAAAAAACCCAAAAGACTCCATTAAAAAACTAATTGACTTAATAAATGAATTTGGCAATGTAGCAGGATACAAAATTAATGCCAAGAAATCCATGGCTTTTCTATACACCAACAGAGAAACTGCAGAAACAGAGACTAAAAAAGCAATTCCATTTAACATTGCACCAAAAAAATTAAGATACCTAGGAATAAATTTAACTAAGGAAGTAAAGGACCTATATGCGGAAAACTACACGACACTGAAAAAAGAGATAGAGGAAGATGGAAGGAGATGGAAGAACATACCATGTTCATGGATTGGTAGGATCAACATCATCAAAATGTCCATACTTCCTAAAGCAATCTATAGGTTCAATGCACTCCCCATTAAAATACCAAAGACATATTTCACTGACCTAGAAAGAACTCTCCAAAAGTTCATTTGGAACAATAAAAGACCCCGAATAGCCACAGCAATCCTGAGAAAGAAGAGTAAAGTAGGAGGGATCTCAATACCAGACTTCAAACTATATTACAAAGCCACTGTTCTCAAAACAGCCTGGTACTGGCACAAGAACAGACATATAGATCAATGGAATCGAATCGAGAACCCAGATATCAACCCAAATCACTATGCTCAATTAATATTTGACAAAGGAGGCACGAATATACAATGGAGTCAAGACAGTTTCTTCAATAAATGGTGTTGGGAAAATTGGACAGACACATGCAAAAGAATGAAACTAGATCACCAACTTACACCATTCACGAAAATAAACTCAAAATGGATACAGGACTTAAACATCAGACGGGAAACCATAAAAATACTAGAAGCATCCACAGGCAGCAAAATCTCAGACGTATGCCAAAAGAACTTCTTCACTGATACTACCCCTAGGGCAATGGAAGCTAAAGAGAAAATAAACAAATGGGACTACATCAAAATAAAAAGCTTTTTTACAGCAAAAGAAACCATCAACAAAACAACAAGAAAGCCCACGGTGTGGGAGAACATATTTGGAAATGATTCCACTGATAAAGGTTTAATCTCCAACATCTACAAACAGCTTATACAACTAAATAAAAGGAAGATAAATAATCCAATTAAAAAATGGGCAATGGACCTAAATAGAACATTTTCAAAAGAAGACAGAAGGAAGGCCAAAAGGCACATGAAAACATGCTCAAAGTCACTAATTGTCCGAGAGATGCAAATCAAAACAACAATGCGGTACCATCTCACACCTGTCAGAATGGCCAACATCAACAAATCAACAAACGACAAGTGTTGGCGAGGTTGCGGAGAAAAAGGAACCCTCGTGCACTGCTGGTGGGAATGCAGACTGGTGCAACCACTGTGGAGAACAGTGTGGAGTTTCCTCAAAAAACTGAAAATGGAACTCCCATTTGACCCAGTAATCCCACTTCTAGGAATATATCCCAAGAAACTAGAAACACCAATCAGAAAGGATATATGCACCCCTATGTTCATAGCAGCACAATCTACAATATAATAGCCAGAATTTGGAAACAGCCTAAGTGTCCGTCAGCAGATGATTGGATCCAAAAACTATGGTACATCTACACAATGGAATACTATGCTGCCATAAAAAAGAAGGAATTCTCATCATTTGCAGCAACCTGGATGGAATTGGAGAACATCATGCTGAGTGAAATAAGCCAATCAATGAAAGAGAAACACCACATGACCTCACTCATTTGTGGATAATAAAGAGCATTATAAACTGAAGAAAAAAAAAAGTTTCAATGCTTCAATGGACACAAAACTCTGGGGAGGGAGGGTTTATATAGGAGGGAGGGATAATGTTAAAATATGTACACAGATAATAATTTAATAAAAAAAATCAATAAAATATATTAAAAAAAAGTTTCAATGCTTAACATAGAATGTACACCATACTATTACATCAGAATCTACTGATTTAAAGAAAGTTGTCCAAATGATTGCAATGTGCAATTGGAAGTCGAACAATAATCAAGTTAATGAATTAATTCATTCTTTGCAATTAGGTGGAAAAAAAAATACATGAAAAGTAACCACAACATTTGTACAAAGTCAGTATTTCTTTTCTGTATAAAATGTTGACATTCTACAATTTTTTTTGTTAATCCTCACTCGAAAATACTTTTCCATTGTTTTACAGAAAGTGGAAGGAGGGAGGGAGAAGGGGAGGGAAAGAGACAGAGAGAGAGAAACACTACTATGAGAAACACATCAATATGTTGCCTCCCATATGTGCACAGATCAACCTACAACCTAGTTATGTGCCCTGATAGGGAATCGAACCTTCAACCTCTTTGGTGCATAGGGTGACATTCCAACCAATTAAGCCACTGACCAGGTTATGAGTTGAACTTTTAAATTTACAATTTATTTTTTTATATTTTCTAAATCTTCTATTAGTATGTACTGTGTTTCCCCGAAAATAAGACATCCTCCGAAAATAAGATCTACTTACAGGTTTCCTTCTGAATGAAATATAAGGCATCCCCCCAAAATAAGCCCCCCCTAGGCTAAACATGAGAGATTTGGTCCATTGATTCTGAAAGAAATGGAGTCACAAGAAATTCACCAGGAAATTCAGGAATTGGATTGTTATGATGATGTTCCAGAAGATGATGACATGATTGTCATTGAATAAATGAGTAAATTCTTGATACTGTAGGATTCACAGTTTGTCTGGTTTGTGTTGACAACTACCGTACTGCCGTACTGTATACAGGTAATAAATTTCCTTTATTTTCATTTAACAATAAATGTGTACCATATTCTTCTTCATGGAAAAATAAGACATCCCCTGAAAATAAGACCTAGCACATCTTTGGGAGCAAAAATTAATATAAGACACTGTCTTATTTTCAGGGAAACAGGGTATTACTTTTATAATTAAACAAAATAGATGCTATTATAAATCAATATTTGTGACTTCCCATATACTGTAAGAACACAAATAAAATTAAAATTAATATTAGCTATTTTAACTTCAGAAGGGAGGATAAGTGATGATAAAAATCATTTTAAAAAAGAGAAAGTTTGTATGAACTATATTCTTTTCTTTTTTGCTTTTTACGTTAGATTTACTAAAAAAAGGAGAGCCGTTTAAGAACATGCTTAATTTAAGTCATTTATCCACAAGGCCACCTGTTTCATCCACTGTAATTAGCTGTATTAATTCAAGTGAACTATTTTAAATTAACTGAATTCTGTATAAAATACAGAATAGTAGTTACAGACTAGTTAATCTCATCTTTTCCACCAATTCATCTTTGAATATCCCAGACAACTATGATTTTCCTCTCATCTTTTAGTACCACAGCATTAATTTATAATTGTCAGATGTTTTCTTAAATATCTTTTTTAAATTATTTTTTTTATTTTAAAAAATATATACTTTATTGATTTTTTACAGAGAGGAAGGGAAAGAGATAGAGAGCTAGAAACATCGATGAGAAACATCAACCAACTGCCTCCTACACACCCTGCACCAGGGATGTGCCCACAACCAATGCACATGCCCCTGTCTGGAATCGAACCGGGGACCTTTCAGTCCACAGACAGACAGACGCTCTTTCCACTGAGCCAAACCGGTTTCAGCATTCTTAAATATCTTATAACCATAACTTTATAGACACAGTACAAACAGGGAGCTATATGCTACAAATAAATTTGGGGAAAATACATTTTGAAATTAAAACTCTGAAAAGACACCTCAAAGTGTGTGTATGCGTATACCTTAATGCTACCAGCCTTTTAAATAAAATAACATGAAAGTGTTAAAAATGAACATATATTCACTTTTCTATCCACTGAAAGACCTGTTTCAGAAATGTGTTGTTGACAAGACTCAAATATATTTGTGAATCTTCAGCAAGAGACCAAAGCAAATTTCCTACCTAACTTGAAGACATAACTGGATAAAATTATATTATATAATGAGTGGCCAGATTATTATGATCTCTGAACGCATAATAATCTGGCCACTCATTGTATATCCTATATAATAAAAGGCTAATATGCAAATTGTCCCCTCGACCAAGAGTTTGACCAGCAGGCAGGCTGGCCAACTGCCCATGTCCCCTCCCCTTGGCCAGGCTGGCTGGACCTCACCCATGCACGAATTCATGCACTGGGCCTCTTAATATCTATATATCTATATACCTATATACTGAGTGGCCAGATTATTATGTGTTCAGAGATCATAATAATCTGGCCACTCAGTGTATATATATATAAAGAGAGAATATGAATGATGATAGTTTACAATTTGTACACTGTAGACCAGTAAAGCCTACAGGAAAGATTCACTTTCCTTTAGTATCTCAGATAAAAACTGAATTTTCTGGGTCGTGGATATGAATAATTTTTTTAAATTTCCAAGAATAGTATTTCCTCAGTCAATTAAGAAGCTGTTATTTTCACTGAGAAATCATTATCCAACTTTGAGTTTTCAAAACCAAAATTCACTTTGAACTGAAATCCATCAAACTGAAGACTAATCACTGGACCCATAATGATTCCATGAAGGCTCCAAGAAAGCAAGCCTAGGAGACCTAATCTAAGTAGAAAACCAATGTTTTTCCTTGTGACAATGGCTCATAAATCATTGTTCTATTTTTTTTTTTTTTTTTTTTACTTTCATTAGCATTTATTTTATGCTGAATTTACTCTTGGGCCCTGCTTTTGTTCTCTTTCTTCTGGGATATCTTTTTCTTCTGTTCAAACTCCGGAGCAACCTGCGTTTTTTATGAAGGATCCTCTCAGTGTGGCAAAGAGAGTTTGTGTGTGGGTTAAACTGCTCCCTCCCCCCTCTTGATATGCATGATTTTGTGGAGTTTTCTGGGTCAAGTGAATAGTAAGCCATTTTCAAAGGCCACCTCAGGCTGCTTCCAGGAAGAGAAATCAATGTTCCTGTGTCACTGAGTTTCCAGTTCTATTTTCAGATCGATAATAAGCTAACTGTGGGTTAAGTATTATATGCACAATAGTACTATCAACTGTTAGTTTAATGTAATCATTTAGTTTTATCGTTAACTTACTTATTAAATATTAGGTAAATAAGTAAACAAGAGACAGCAACTCATCCTGGCTGATTGTGCTCAGTGGTTAAGAGTGTTGGCCCGCAGACCCCAGGGTTTAATTCCCAGTTAAGGACACATATCTCAGTTGCAAGTTCGATCCCCTGCCAGTGGGAGGCAACCAACCAATGTGTCTCTCCCATGTTGATGTTTCTCTCTCTCCCCCTCCCCCCTTGCACTTTCTCAAAAACAAGAACAATAATAACAACAAAAAAACAAACAGAAAAATGAATGGAAAAAATATTGTCGGCCGAGAATTAAAAAAAAAAAAACAAGAGAGAGAGAGAGAGAGAGCGCGCGCGCGCGCATCTCACTTTCATCTGTAAGTTTTTTATATTAGTGAGAACTTCTAACAACATTCTTCTTACCCACCCAATTCTACATGATGCATTCATTGAACCAATTGCCAGTCTGGAAATATTACATTTCAGAATGAGTAAACTATTTATTTCAGGGTAAGTGAATTACTGGAGATGGTTTACCTTTGAGCTTCTCCCACATGAGCACATACAACTCCAAAGAGCTTGGCTGCAGAGCTAATCACTGACAGTGCTGGAGGTAGGGGCTTAGGCACTGATTCTCCCCCTACATCTTTCTCATAAACAGAATAGGCGTCATACTCAAGGCTTCCACAAGCAATACCATTACTAAGCAGGAGCTAAAAGAAAAAATAAATCATGTAATATAAGGTTTTAAAACCACTGTTCACACAGGAATGAACCCAAGGGTTATTGAAAATGACCATACCTGTTCCTCAATAAATCTATGGTCAGTCTCTTGTAGCAAAGGACTTAATAACAAAAGATCTTCCTGATGACAGAGGGGTGGAAGTAAAAATGTGGATGCTGCCACCTGTATGTCAGGGCCAGTCAAGTCAGCAGTCAGCTCTTTGAGGATAGCACAGAGGTGTCCTGTTGAGTCAAAGGAGAAAGAACAATTAGTAATTTAGTAATAGCAGTTAGCTGTTTAGAGTATGGGGTTAAAAAAAAGCCCAGGTGGAACTTTAATGGTACACACTGGCTAACTTTAATCATCACAGCCAAAGATCAATCTGATCCTAGAAAAATACTGTACACATATCAATAATACCTCCAAAAAGAAACCAAGATGGCGGCATAGGGTAGACACCCGAATGCAGCCTACCACAACAAATTTGAATTTAGAACTGAAAAACAGGGGGGGCATTGCACTGAAGCGCCAGACGGCTGGCTGAGAGGAGGCTCTGCCATCTGGGAATGAGAGAGAAGGCACGCTGAACCTCAAAAACTGTGAAGGACTTTTCTAAGGCGAGACTGACAGGGAACCAAAGATTGTCTGCGCCACCCCGAGACCCCGCCCTATTCAAGCAGAGTACGGAAACCCTCCTAGCTGAGACACTGCTGATCCTCACAGCCAATTGGCTTGGAGATCAACGCTTCCCAGTGATACCAACAATAAGCAAGGCTTAACAACAAGACTGCACACACAGCCCACAAAGGGCTACACCAAGACTGTCCACTGTAGGTAACTGGGAAGGCTGTGCTACTGGGCTCTACCAGAACACCTAGCACACAAAGCTATTCCATCAAATCAGGGAAACAACTAAAATGCAGACAAGAAGAAGGACACAAAGGAAGGAGATGGAGGAAAAGAAAAGATTGGACATTGAGTTCAAAACTACAGTTATAAGGTTATTCAACAATATCCTAAAAAAGGTCGATAAAATAAATGAGACCTATGAGGATATGAAAAGGGAGCAACTAGAAATAATAAGGGATCAACAAGAAATGAAGAAAACATTGTCTGAAATAAAAAATATTATACAAAGTCCTAAAAACAGACTGGAAGATCGCAAGAATCAAGACAAAGACTTAGAACACAAAGAGCCAGAGGACACTCCTCTGCAGAAGGGAGAAGATAAGAGAATCCAGAAAGTTGAAGATAGTGTAAGAAACCTCTGGGACAATTTCAAGCGAACCAACATCAGAATTATGGGGATTCCAGAAGAGAGAGAGCAAGATACAGAAAGAATATTGAAAGAAATAGTGACAGAAAACTTCCCCCACCTGGGGAAAGAAATAGACTTACAAGTCCAGGAAGCCTGCAGAACCCCAAACAAAAGGAATCCAAGGAGGACCACACCAAGACATATCATAATTAAAATTCCAAGAGCAAAAGACAAAGAGAGAATATCAAAAGCAGCAAGAGAAAAGCAGGTAGTGACCTATAAAGGAGCACCCATAAGATTGTCAGCTGATTTCTCAACAGAAACCATGCAGGCCAGAAGGGAATGGCAAGAAATATTCAAGGTGATGAATAACAAGAACCTACAGCCAAAAATAATCTACCCAGCAAAGCTATCACTTGAAATCAAAGGACAGATAAAGAGCTTCACAAATAAAAAAAAGCTAAAAGAGTTCATCACCACCAAACCAGAATTATATGAATTGCTGAAGGAGGTTATTTAGGAAGAGGAAGAAGATAAAGATAAAAATTATGATCAACAAATACGTAGCTATCAACAAGTGAATCTAAAAACCAAGGGAATTTAAAAATCTGATGAACAATATTAACTGGTGAATATAATAGAATCAGAGGTATGGAAGGGGAGTGGACTGACGATTCTCAGGGAAAAGGGGAGTGGGGGTGCGGGACGAGACTGAACAAAAACTGTGCACCTATGGATGAGGACAATGGGGGATGGGAAAAGGACAGAGGGTGGGGTGGGAACCTGGTGAAGGGGAGCAATTGAGGGGGGGAAGAGGATCACATTTGTAATAATCTGAACAATAAAGATTTATTTAAAAAAAAAGAAAAAAAAAGAAAAATACTGTACAAACGAATAACTCAACCAATTGGGCTACTGGTTGCAAGGCTGACTGGATACTGAAAAGTCACACATCTCAATGTATGTGTGTAAACCTTATGATACTACCATCATTTTAAATAAAATGACTTAAAGTAAAAAAACAGAATACAATAGATACAAAAGCTGATAAATTATATTTGTTTAAAAAAATGATGGCCTCAGCCTGGCGGTGTGGCTCAATGGATGAACATGGACCCATAAACCAGGAGGTGACGGTTAATTCCCAGTCAAGGCACATGCTTGGGTTTCAAACCCAGCAGATGGTATGCAGAAGGCAGCTGATTGGTAATTCTCTCATCATTGATGTTTCTATCTCTCTCCGTCTCCCTTCATCTCTCTGAAATCAATAAAAATATATTTTAAAAAAAAGTAGCTTCAAAAATATTTATAAATATTAGATATGTTTTTATCATGGAAAATTTCAAACAGATATAAAACCAGACATAATAGTATTATGACACCCCAACTCCCTACAGCTAGCATGATTGTCATTCATCTTGACCAAGTGGGTCTATCTTGTTTCACCTCTACCCTCCTTCACTATCTCACTATTTCCCACATTATTTTGAAGCAAATCCTAGAAAGAATATAATTTCATCTATAAATATTTCACTGTGTTTCACTAAAGTTAAGGACATTTTAAATAGTTCACTATTTCCCATATTATTTTGATGCAAACCCTGGAAAGAATATAATTTCATCTATAAATATTTCATTGTGTATCACTAAAGTTAAGGACATTTTAAATATAATTCATGATCATAATATCATATTTTAAAAACCACGAAACAAAATATTCATTTAGTCTTTAAATTTTGAGTGGACTCAAATGCCTATTTTTATTTGCTTTTATGTTTGAATCAAGTTCTAAGTAAATCTACATGAAATAGTTAGTTGATATATCTTAAGTCTCTTTCAATTTAAAGGTTTTCCCTCCCCCCAGTAATTTATCTAAAGAAATTAGATTGTTTGTTCTGTAGAAATTTCTAGTCTGGATTTTAATTATCCCCACCCCCACTCCAAGTGCAGTTTAATTTATTCCTCCACCATCTGTATTATTTTTATAATTTGGAACTTAGATCTAGAGAGGATTCTTTTTTTTAGTTTGTTTTGGGGGCCAAGCTAATGCACAGGTGGCATTGTAATTATCTATAAGACATGAGACAAGGCATGGCTGTCATACACACACACACACACACTAGAGGCCTGTTGCATGATAGTCATGCAAGAATAGGCCTTCCTTCCCCTGGCTTCACTCCCAGCTGCCCGGGAGGGGGCATGTCCCCACTCCCTGGCTGACCAGAGCCAGCAAGTCCTCGCTTCTGTCTGGAGCACCACTCCAGTAGCTCCCTCTGCCACTCACCTTCCCCTCATAGCAGGCTTCACACCGCTCTGCACTTACATATGCAAAATAACCTCCATCTTTGTTGGGCTAATTTGCATACTTACTCTGATTGGCTGTGGGTGTGGCAGAGTGATGGTTAATTTGCATGTTTCTGTTTTATTAGGTAACGTGTGTGTGTGTGTGTGTGTGTGTAGATATATATATATATATTTTAGACTAAGGCTATATATATTTGATTGTATGCTTCCTGGTGGTCAGTGTATGTCATACCGAGTGGTCCCTTTCCCTGGCCTGCAGGCTCTGATTGACCAATGGTGAATGGGGAACTGGGGTGGGTGGCACCAGGACAAGCCCCCACTCCACAGGTCGCTCCACACACAGAGGGTGACCTGTGGCAGGGGCGGAGCCGGCGAGCTGGTGGTAATAGCCAACCTCTCAGGCCCTTCCCCCGACTGTCAGGCTCTGATTACCTGATGGCGAATGGGGAACTGGGGGTGGGTGGTGGCGGGGGACAGGGCCAACTCTGGGCAGCCAGGGAAAATGGCCCTGATCGCAGACCAAGCCTAGGGACCGTCCCTGTGCACAAATTTCATGCGTAGGGCCTCTAGTGTTTCATAAAAGATGAAACAAAGTATTGTTAAGTTTATAGAAAGGAGAGGTTATATACAGGAACTAGGAAGGTGGGGACAGGGGTCACTGAAGGCTTACTGAAGCAAATGAATGTGTGTGTAAGTTTAACTGCCAACATATGGTACTCAGAAAAATAATTCTGTTAGTAGTACAATATGCAAGGTATTTGGTAACTACAGGCAAGTATAAAAATAGTGGCAAATCTCTATTTCTTACTTAAAGTGACTGCTCCACAACTGCCCCCAAACAAAATGAAGGTGATTCTAAATTTAAATGCAAATACGCTTTCATTGTATAAAAACACCACTGGCTTTCTGATGCATAAGAGAAAAAATTTCAGTGTAGAGAATACTAAAAGATTTTAAAGGAGATCCATAACAAAACTAAGATAGGAAAGAAAACCTAAGAACCCACTTAATTACTCCATAAAATTCAGAAAGTCACTATTATCACAAAAGTCTGCATCTGCTGGACAATCATGAAAAAAAGTTATTTAAATTCTTAAAAATGTCTCATGTAACAAAAGCAGTTTATTACTACACTGGAAGTCTGGTGCACGATATTCGTGCATTGGTGGTGGTGGGGGGGAGGTCCATCAGCCTGGCCTGAGCCCTCTCACAGTCTGGGGGATATCCCCCCAGGGATCAGGCCTATGCCAGCAGTCAGACATCCCCCTCGCAGTGTGGGCTCTGACAGTCCAGCACTCCTCACTCCTTACTTCCCACCACTACCGCTATGCTTGCCAGATGTTAGCCTGGCTTCCTGTGAGAGTGCACTGACCACCAGGGGGCAGCTCCTGCACTGAGCATCTGTCCTGGTGGTCAGTGTATGTCATAGCAACGGGTTGTTTTGCCATTCGGTTGATTTGCATATTACACTTTTATTATATAGGATTATATATTTCTATCTCTCTCCTCCCTTTCTCTCTGGAACCAATAAAAATATCTAAAAAAAAAACAAAAAAAAACCAAACAATACAGAAAATCATAAGCAAAAATACATTTACAGTATTTATAAAAAAAATCCCCCATATAGCTGGGACCGGTTTGGCTCAGTGGATAGAGCGTCGGCCTGCGGACTGAAAGGTCCCGGGTTCGATTCCGGTCAAGGGCATGTACCTTGGTTGCAGGCACATCCCCAGTAGGGGGTGTGCAAGAGGCAGCTGATCTATGTTTCTCTCTCATTGATGTTTCTAACTCTCTATCCCTCTCTCTTCCTCTCTGTGAAAAATCAATAACATATATTTAAAAAAAAGAAAAAAAGAATGTAAATAATTGAAAAAATTCTGTTACATCTATACCATGGAATACTGCTCAGAAATAAAAAAGAATAAGCTATTGACACACACACACACAAAAAAAAAAATTTAAAAAAGAAAAAAAAGAAAAAGAAAAAAAAAATTCCCCATATAAGTGGACCCATGCAGTTCAAACCAGTGTTGTCCAAGATTCAATGTAACACATACAATTGCTAGCACAGTGCCTGGCATACAGAAATGGTTCTTTGGATATATTTTCTGAGAAATGGCAATGTATCTCCCCCTCTCCCAGTTCTTTAGAAGTACAGACTAAATGCTTCCTTTAATTCAAATATTTTGCTAAGTATATTTATGAACTAGGAAGAGAGGCAGGAGAAACAATATCATTCACAAAAATGATAAAGGCCAATAGAGAAGTTGTAAATTAACATTTTAAACTATTGTGGTATATACTATATTGCATTTATTTGTAGACTAAGACTATAAGCCAATAAATGTATTTATACAAAAAAATATATGAAGTAATGATCAATTTAATGTGTTTGGCTACTGAAAATTATTAAAACTAAAATAATATAGACATTCTCATTGGTGATCATTTTAAACTTTTACCTCTTAAAACAAAAGTTTTGACTTATTCAGTAGTATGGCACAGTTTTTCTTAAAGTTGTATTTTAAATTTACAAGGAAGGTTTTAGGACAACTTTTAAAATAGATTCAAGTTTATTTTACGTCTTTGAACATATTAGAGCAAAACCTACATTATAAACTTTATAAAATCAATTATACCTTGGTAGTTCAATATTAAACTTCTATCTGGACAGAGTTAAGAATAGAATAGTGGAACAGAATGCATGTGATAATCACTATAGACGCAGGCGTCTTCAAACTACGGCCCGCGGGCCACATGCGGCCCGCAGAGGAGTCTGATCCGGCCCGCCAGGTTTTTTGGGCAGTGAGCGCAGCCGAGGCGTTACAGTAGGAATTAGTAGTTCATATAGTCCGGCCCTCTAGCTCTCTGAGGGACCGTGATCTGGCCCCCACTTTAAAAAGTTTGAGGACGCCTGCTCTAGAGGGAAACTAGGAATGGCCAAATTTCTAACCGATTTGCATTATATAATCTGTACCAAACCCTGGACAGAATTGAGACCAATCTTTGTTACTCATTCTCTCCCAGAGGAACTATATTTTTTCCCAGAAGAGAGGAGCAAGACAAGAAAAAGCAGGTTTTTAAATATATATACTTTATTTTTTATAGAATGGTAATAAACACATGGATTAAGACCGAACTTACTACACCTCCTAGAAACAGGGCACTAAACAACTGCCATGCACTCAATTCACTCAGTTATTATTTCCAGGCACTGTACTAGCTACAAACAAGAAAACGCTTTGGTCTAAAGCACATACCTTCATAGGTCTCAGGAGGTAATAGAATCAGTAATTCATAAAGCCTGTGTCTATATACTACTGATGGTGTTTTCAAAGGACTTCCATATGTTTTTATTATTGAAGAAAGCCTTAAAATAAAAAAGAAAGTATATCTTACATGTGTAACTTATATAACAATGAACAAATATTGAACAGGTTGACATATAAACATAAAACAACTATACATAGTATTAGTGAACATTACTGTTACTTTTATTTATTTTACTAAGGTGTGATTACAAATGTCACACATGGAAATCATTCTGCCATCTTTTCTATCATACCCCATAAAACAAAACTATATATATTCAGCTTAGAGTTCTAAGAACGTATTTTGTTGAGAAAATAAAACCATTAACTAAATTCCAAAATTTATAACATGGCATTTGTAAACAATAAAATCTGTTATGGTAGAAAAGGAATCAGCTGAAGAAGCAAAAAGGAGAAAAAAATACCTAGAAAAAAATCCAAGTGTTTATTAGAAACTTGATGTAGAATATCATCACCAAATCGAATCATAAAAATATGCAAAACCATAAACAAAATTCTCTTTTAATAAAGACAGCCATCGCTTCTCGGCCTTTTTGCTAAGATCAAGTGTAATAAAGAGAGCCAGTGTTTCTCCAATAGTTATATTCACAATATTTCTTATCACTTTCTTCATACTCTTCTTTAACTTTCATCTATTTTTCTTTATTTTCTGTTATTTTCTCATTATTGTTATTAAGACAGTTTACTATAAGGTTCATTCATTTAACAAGTGAACCTTATTAAAGGATTGCTACTCTTTGCAAAGTACCATTTTATCAATTGGTTTTAATCTCTTTTAGCAATACAGACATTCAATGGGATCATTTTTGTTGTTATGCCAGAATAAGTCAACTAAAGGGTTATGGCATGAGGTTTCCAGGCACTCTAAGAAATTCTGGCAATGTTCATTTATTTGGATGTTCTAGAAAACTACTACCTGCTATTCTAGTTATCCATATTAACACATATCACTCGGAACACAATGATAAATTCTAGATGAATTAAAGACTTAAATGTGAAAGATAAAACCTTAAACATTTTAGAGAGAAATATAAAAATATGTCTTTATAACTATGAAGTAGGAAGATTTTTTAAAAAGTAGGTGTGTTCTCCCTCCTAGGAGCATGCATCTCCTAAACTCTAAGGGTGCCCACCAGTTTTGCAAACCAGGGGAGCAATAAGCAGCGGCGGCTCATTTTTGGCTAACCCCCTAAACCTGTTTCCAAGGCCCCCTTTTCTCTGATTTCCCAGTGAACCAAAGCAGCCCCACCTAAGCTTTCTCCTTTTCCTTCTTTTATCCTAAGCCCTTCCTTGTAATAAACATACTCTCACAATAAAAAAGACAAAAAGTAATCAAAAAAACATTTTATCTAAAAATAGGTAAAGGTATGCATAAATAGGGATTTCATAGAAGGGGAACACTGAGGATTAGTAAGTACATAAAAAGACACAGCCATTAGGAATCTTACCTAATAATAGACAAACATGTAAATTGATAGTACCTCTGTTACTCCACCAGCTTATCAGAAGTGATATGCAAATTAACCCAACAAAGATGGCAGTTAATTTGCATACTCAGCCACTGAGTGGGGGTAGGGGGGAAGGGGAGGCGCATTCTGCCCCACCCTCGGTCTCTCAGGGCCTCTAGCAGCATGGGAAGGAGGGGCCGGAACAGAAAGAGGCGGCTCCTGGAATGGAAAGAGGCAGCTCTGGGGCCTGAGCAGGAAGGAGCTGAGCTGGACTGGAAAGGCGGTGCCAGCAGTCAGGGAAAGGAAAGCCCATTCTAGTATGAATCTTCCTGTATAGGGCTTAGTCAGATATATATAAGTCATAAATGAAATACCAATTTATACTTACTGAATGGGCTAAAACTGATGTCTGATTAATGTTGGTAAAGAAGTGAATCAAAGGGTACTCACATATATTGTACTATCTATAGAAATACACAAGAATTTTGGAAGGTATTTTGGCTATTTCATTGACAGGAGATAAATAAAATGCTGTATAGTCACATAATTAAATATTATACAGCAATCAAAATGAAGGAAGAAATTTGCACATAAATGAAATTTAGACACATAATGCTGTATAAAAAATAAATTAAGTCTCAGGCCCTGCCAGCATGGCTCAGTGGCTGAGTGTCAACTTATGAACCAGGAGGTCCTGATTTGAATCCTGGTCAGGGCACATGCCCAGATTGTGGGCTCGATCCCCAGAGTGGGGCATGCAGGAAGCAGCTGATCAATGATTCTCTCTCATCATTGATATTTCTCTCTGTCTCTGAAATCAATAAAAATATATTTAAAATAATTAAGTCTCAGAAAAAGTATGCCATGTGCTGAATCAAAACCAAGCAAAACTAACCATGTGCTGTTTAGGGAAAAATACACTTTTTAAAAATGCAGGGAATGACATCTATAAAATTCATGATGGTGAGTATCTCTAAAGGAAGGCAGGAAGAATGGTAGTAGAGTGGAACACACAGACAACTTCAACAGTATTGTGAATGTTCCAGAGTTCAGGGATAGCTGAATCTGACCCATTCCCTGTTTCTGTAAAGTTTTACTGGAACATAGCCACACTGATTAATTTACAGATTATCTGTCTGCTTTTGAGCTGAAACAACACAGCTGACTAGGTATATCAGAGACCATCTGGCCCTTACAGCACACATTTGCTAACCCCACTCTAGATGTGCTGAACTCATATCTAGAGTTCATTTTATTATCTACAATAATAAAAGTGTAATATGCTAATTAGACCAGATGTCCTTCCGGATGACCTTCTGAACAAAGCCGGGGCTGCAAGGGAAGCCTGGGTCCCGGGTGCCAGAGGGAAGCAGGTGCTGGCAGCTGGGGGAAGGAAGGCCTACTCTTGCACCAATTTCATGCATCGGGTCTCTAGTGCTTTATATAATAAACCACATCTTAAATATATTTTTCTGTATACATAAAATGTTGTATCATTAAGTACATTTGAAAGACTTTCTCCAAACTATACATTTTATTAATTTGGAAATTATAGATTCTTGTGACATAAACTAGATTTTCTTTCTGTTTTCTTATAAGTCAGACATATGAAAAATATAAACAACAAAGACAATGAAATTGTTAACAAGCATCTTGTTCTTATGAACACAAGAAAAGCACTTACCAATAAAATGCAAACCTGAAAAGGTTAACAGGCTTTATATTAATTTTTCTGTTAAATCTGACTACAGAAATACACATCCACCAAGAAATTTTTCTTCCCTTTTAATATATATTTTCTTTCAAAACTCTAGCCTAATAAGAAACAATCACATAACTAAATATTTGCCTTCCTCTGCAAAAGGAAAATAATTCACTGATCATAGAAACTGGTGTTATTGCACTGAAAAGGTATTACATAATCAGAGGGTAACTGATTACTATTATACTTTTTAAAAATCCTATCTAAACAGCAGATCCTTACTGAGTTAGCAAAGCCACAGCACAAGGAAGTGGTGGAAGAAGACGCTGAATTACTTCTGCTGTAAGGAGATCACCACAGTGGGAAACAAAGCTCTTGATAGCTGAAAGACAGAACACGCTTTTACTTGGCAGAATGTAATGAACTATGAAAAAAGCATTCAATTATGCTACAGCGCTTCCATTTTTATTAGAGGAATAAAAAAAATGTGTTAAAAACAAACAAAAATTCTTGAAACTCTAGTATAAAAAGAAAGCTAGTGTCTTCTATTTCTAACCAAACTTCCTCAAATTAATACCAGAGGCCTCTAACCAAGCTAACAAAATGTTTCTTTCCTGAATTCTACTCGGATCTCAGAAGAAGAATAAATTAGCTTAGACTCTAAAGTTTGCCAGTTCTATAGTAATTCTGAAGGACCATTCTACTTTTGAGTCAGCATGTTAGTTTTTGAAAGTGTTACCTAAAACACATGTTTTTGTAAGGAGTTAATTTCTTATATAGAAGAAAATAAATATTTTCAAGTTAGGTTGACTTTCAAAATTGTTTTCTATTCTTAAGAGTCAAAAAGCACCATGAATAAACAAACAAAACCAAAGTCAGTGCTTTAATGTCTTTTCAGGGATCCCACCCTTCCTTAGTTTGTTTTCATAGTGAATACTATTTTAATTACCTACATATTATAAAGGGTATAACTTCATATATTAAAAAACTAAATGGGCCGAAGCCAGTTTGGCTCAGTGGTAGAGCGTCGGTCTGCGGACTGAAAGGTCCCAGGTTCGATTCCGGTCAAGGGCATGTACATTGGTTGAGGGCACATCCCCAGTAGGGGGTGCGCAAGAGGCAGCTGGTCGATGTTTCTCTCTCATCGACGTTTCTAGCTCTCTATCTCTCTCCCTTCCTCTCTGTAAAAAAAATCAATAAAATATATTTTAAAAAAAAACAAAAACAAAAAAACTAAATGGAAACATGCTTAATTAACACTAAGTAAATCCAACCCTAGTGTTGGTGAAAAGAGGAATGAATGCTTAGTTAAGGAAAAGCAATCTTGACATTTCTCAACTGGAGTGCACCTAATAAAACATGTTATCCTAAGGATCAGAACTCTTAAATTTGGTTTATTACATCTACTTCTGTTATAATCACCAACTGGATAGACTAGTAATCAATTATATTCAATTACCCCACCCTCTCAAAAAAAAACAAAACAAAAAAAACACCAGAAAAATGTCATTTTCCTCTAAAATTAAGTAAAATATACAAGTATGTGTAAAGTTAAAGAGTGGGGAAAAGCCAAAAAATGGGAGCAAAAAGACTAAACTCAACCTACCACAGAGTGCACCAGCTCGTCCTTCTAAGGTTACCTGCCATGTAAACGAATCTCCTCGGCTCTTTTCTGTCTCTAGATCTTTAGGAGACACTGGAAAGACACACTTCCACAACAGCAGGACACGAGCAAGGTGATGACTGACAACTGCAGGACCTGTAATTCATTCAATTTATCACTTATAAAAGAACGCAAAGTGGCTGCTCTTTAAAAATCTATTAATAAACATATTTTAACACTCTACTGCAATACTTTGTCCCTTTTCTTGCATTCTGATTCCAATGAATGCACTACTGATTATTATCTGAACGTACAGGAGTAGAGAGAAAAACAAGGAACCAACAGTTAAGTCTGGGTTCTAGTGTCAGCTCCTTCACTATTGCTATGACCTCTGAGACTCCATTTCTTTTATCCAAACTTCCTCAAATTAATACCAGAGGCCTCCAAGGGTTTGTCTGATCTAAATGATAGTGTCCTTTAAAGTAGTCTGAAAAAAATGTGATTTACCATGTAACTGCAAGATAATACTGTTTTGGTAACAAATAACATTGTATCCTGAGAGTAATGCTAACTTTTGATAGCAACCTGTTCTAGGCCAAAATTCAGAAGTAATACATCTAAATGAAATAAAAAAAATTTTTCCCCCCAAAGCAACATCGTTTAGAACTAAGGAATCATGAATACACAAAGCAAGTAATGAAAGGTAATGTACAATGATAGTATTTTATTTACCACCATTTTCAGTTAAAAAATATATATAAAAAAAGAAAGTATAAAAAATAAAACCTATAGCTTTTCTCTCCAAGTAATTTTCTTTAAAATTCTGAGGTTATCTCAAAATTCTCCTATAAGTACTTGTTATTTCTTATTTCTGTGTTGGGCTGACTGTATGTTTTCCTTCTGCAGTATAGCAGCATAGCAAAAACTGCATTGAACTCTGGAATGAGAACACAGGTTAACTTCCTGACTCCATCCACTCGCTGTGTAAACTTGGTTAAGTTACTCAACCATTTTCTGCCTCAATTTCCTCATCTATAAAAGGGAATTACAATAGTATTTATCTCACTGGACAGTTTTCTAGACTTACAAGAGTTTATATAGGAAAGTGTATGACTCATGATAAGCATTTACATAATGGATGACATTACACAATTATTATTAAAAAATTGCCTCATTTACATTTGAAGAACTGAAGCTATATGGTAAAAGAAACCAGCATTTGCAAACCAATCTTTTTTTTTTAAATTTGTTTTATTGATTTTTTTACAGAGAGAGAGGGAGAGAGAAACATCGATCGGCTGCCTCCTGCACACCTCCTACTGGGGATGTGACCGCAACCAACATACATGCCCCTGACCAGACTCAAACCTGGGACCCTCCAGTCTGTAGGCCAATGTTCTATCCACTTAGCCACACAGGCCAGGAAGCAAAACCAATCTTTTTTAATGCATGCAATTTACTAGATTAAAATATAATTAATTTTTCCACTTTTTTCTTCTAATTTGCTTTTTAGGAAGAGGCTATTGTTAATTCAAAATAAGATGAATTCAACACTCTTTGCTCACTACTTTCTTTGATGTAATGGTACTAAAAACCACAAAATACCTAGAATTGGAATAAAAAAAGGAAATAGAGTCAAGTAATTAAGAATAAATGACTGTAAGAGGTTTGTGTGCATGAGTGCCATGTGTGCACATCAGCCCATTCATATACCACAGGCTGTGGGGATACAGAAAATTCTAAAAGTACAATTTAGTTTAGGGGTATCGAACTCAATCAGAGAAGGGGCCAAAATCTAAAATCCAGCCTAAATCGCGGGCCTTATGGTTTACTGAACAGTCATAAACTGTCATTGTGATGGAAACGCAGCGGAGTGCAGTGATGACAGCGAGGTGCGTGCCACATTGCAAGGCCTGGGGGGACGGATTTGGCCCGCGGGCCTTGTGTTTGACACATGTGATTTAGTTAATAAAAGCACAGCATCACTGGGAATGCTCATAGTTGACAAAAGTTTCTAAATATTTGCTACTATACTAAGATTTCTCATTAACTCAATAGTGAACAATGTAGCATCTCTTTCCTAAAGGTATCAAGATGTTATCTCAGAGACATACATGAACTAAGTTGACAAAAATTAGTTTATGATAATTATAAACATAAACAAGAGCAAGTCTTTTTATATCAAGAATCCTAATATAGGAGAAACCAAGATGGCAGCATAGGTAAACACCTAAACTGCTGCCTCGCACAATTTCAAAACTACAACTAAAAGGTAAAACGGACATCATCCAGAACCATAGGAAGGCTGGCTGAGTGGAAATTCTACAACTAGAAAGAAAGAGAAAAGCACACTGAGACTCAGAGAAGCTGCAGGAAGCAGAGGTACTGAGAGGTGAGCATGGAGAGGGTGAGCAACTGAGTACATGACTGGCTTTCTCAAGCAGGAGGGAAATAAAAGCTCTTGACTGCACTGAACTCCAGTTCCAGGCGAGACTCTGGGTATCCAGACTCATTCAGGGAGAAACTGGACTGTCTGGCAATGAATAGAACTCAAGGGTGGCTTTCTCTCAAAGGTGCTTGCAGTGATTACCACAGGACACTGAGACACAGGGGCCTCATAGGGCAGGGCTGACAAGAAACCAATGCTGTCTGCTCCGACCTGAGACTCTGCCCCATCCAAGCTGAGCACAGAGGCTTTTGCAAGTCTTATCTCATAAGAGTGGCTCCAGCACAGAAGTTCTCCCATCGTAGACACAGCTGATCTTCACAGCCAATTGGCATGGAGGTCAATTCCTCCCAGTGATACCAACAACAATCAAGGCTTAACTACAACAAGACTGTGCACACAGCCCACAAAGGGTTGCATCAATAGTGTCCAACTCAGGTAACTGCGGAGGCTGAGCCACTGGGCTCTATAGGACACCTAGCACACAAAGCCACTCCATCAATTTAGGGAAGTAGCCAAAATGTGAAGACAAAGAAATGAAAGAAATGGAGGAAAGCAAACGACTGGATATAGAGTTCAAAACCACAGTTATAAGGTTTTTATAGAATTTCCTAGAAAAGGCCGATAAATTTAGTGAGACCCTTGAAGATATGAAAAAGGACCAACTAGAAATTAAGCATAAACTGACTGAAATAAAAACAACTACAACATTATACAGAGATTTAACAACAGACTAGAGGATTGCAAGAATCAAGTCAAATATTTGAAATACAAAGAAGCAGAAAACACTCAACCAGAAAAGAAAAAAGAATCCAAAAATATGAAGATAGTGTAAGGAGCTTCTGAGACAACTTCAAGTGTACCAACATCATAATTATGGGGGTGCCAGAAGAAGAGAGAAGATACTGAAAATCTATTTGAAGAAATAATGACAGAAAACTTCCCCCACCTGATGAAAGAAATAGACTTACAAATCCAGGAAGTGCACAGAAGGAATTCCCAAACAAAAGGAATCCAAAGAGGACCACTCCAAGACACATCATAATTAAAATGCCAAGAGCAAAAAACAAAGAGAGAATTTTAAAAGCAGCAAGAGAAAAACAGTTATCTACAAGGGAGCACCCATACAACTTTCAGCTGATTTCTCAACAGAAACCAGACGGGAGTGGCAAGAAATATTCAAAGTGATGAATAACAAGAACCTACAACCAAGATTACTCTACCTAGCAAAGCTATAATTCAGAATTGAAGGACAGATAAAGAGCTTCACAGATAAGAAAAAGCTAAAGGAGTTCATCACCACCAAAACAGTATTATATGAAATGCTGAAAGGTGTTCTTTAAAAAGAGAAAGAAGAAAAAGGTAAAGATAAAAATTATGAACAACAAACACATGTCTATCAACAAGTGAATCTAAAAATCAAGTGAAAAAAAAAATCTGAGGACAGAATAAACTGGTGAATATAACAGAATAAGGAGCATAGGAAGGGAGTGGACTGACAATTCTGATGGGGAAAGGAGTGTGGGGGTTGCAGGAAGAGACTGGACAAAAATTGTACACCTATGGATGAGGACAGTGGGAGGCGGTAAGAGCAAAGGGTGTGGTGGGAACCAGGTGAAAAAGAGCTATGGGGAGGAGGAGAAAGAGGAACAATTGTAATAATCTGAACAATAAAGATTTATTATGTAAATTAAAAAATAATCTTAATATATAAAAACCCTTGGTCCATCACGACCAGAGGCTGGACCATCTGGAAGTCAGTCCTGTAGTCAGCTCTGGGTTGCCATGGCGACCCAGCACTGACTGCTGAGGGGGTTGAAATCAGGTCCAGAGAGAGGCCTGAAGAAGCAGCATCTGATATATAGCCTCTATGGCAGATGTTGGTCAGCACTCTCCTCTTTCTCTCCAGCAGCTGTGCCACCATTTCTCTCCAGGCCTCCACTGGGGCTCCTAATCAGCCTCACCTTTCTGATCAGGCCCCATTGATAGGCCCAGAGACACTGACTGGCATAGAAACCGACCAATCAGAACTAAATCTGGATGAACTGTGAGGAGCCAATGGCTGCCTAGGAGGCAGAGCTTTTGATGCTGACTGGCATAGAAACCGACCAATCAGAACCAAATTGGCCAGCAGAGGAGGGCATTGGAGTATAGGCTGAACTCTGATGTACCATATTTTCCAGCGTATAACATGACCCCCTAATTTTTACAGTTAAAACATAGGTTTAGGCCTATATTCGCTGTATAAGACTATCCCCCACTTCCGAGGCAACACCAGTTCTTTTTTTAATAGACCGCCTCTCTGACTCTGGCCAATCTGAGCAGGCTTTTTACTAGAACACAGTGTAGCTTTGGGTACAGAACATGTATAATTTGCATGCATAAAATGCCTGCTTTTTTTATACACCGGAAAATACAGTAGTCCAATAAATCTCTTTAATCATCTCAAGAACATTAATACTTAAAGTGGTTCTTCATTTATGATTATTTTAATTTAAGCTCCTTTTAGATCAAATTATTTCAGAGATGTCAAAATGATTCATTGATCAAATCCAGTCACTTTTCTATTCTAGCAATAAATCACATGACTCTAGAGACTTAAAACAAAATTTAGCAGTAATTAATAAAATTAAATTTCAAAGTCATAGGATATAACTATAATAGTCATGATCATAAAACACATACTAACTTAAAAAATATATATTTTAAATGAGCCCTATCTCCTTCAATGTAACTACCTTATTGGTGTTACCAATTCCCAAAACAACTACAGAAATGAATTCGTATGTTCTCTTGCCTAACTTATGTTTTGGAAAATGTTTTTTTTTTCTGATGATGGATATAAATTATTTCTTGAAAAGCCAGAGTCATTCAAAGTTAAGCCTGAAAGATGATTAAATTGGCTTATCCTATTTAAGGTTCATAAACTGGCCTTGAAGAGAATTTTAAATAAAGAAATCTAAAAACATTTGGAGAGAGAACCCAGAAATAGTCCCAAGCCATTATGCTCAATTAATATTTTTGACAAAGGAGGCAAGAGCATACAACGGAGTCAAGACAGTCTCTTCAAAAAATGGTGCTAGGAAATTTGGTCAGACATATGAAAAAAAAAAAAAGAAACTAGATCACCAACTTACACCATACACAAAAATAAACTCGAAGTGGGTAAAGTTCTTGAATTTTAGACAGGAAATCATAAAAATCTTAGAAGAATCCATAGGCAGCAAAATATCAGACATATGTCATAGCAATATCTTTACTGATACAGCTTCTAGGGCAATGGAAACTAAGGAGAAAAATAAACAAATGGGACTAGTACATTAAAATAAAAAGCTTCTGCACAGCAAAAGAATCCATCAATAAAACAATGAGAGCCCACTTGCACAGGAGAACATATTTGCCAATATTATCATAGATAAGAGTTTAATCTCCAAGATTTAAAGAGAACTCATAGAACTTAACAAAAGGAAGATAATCCAATAAAAAAATGGGCACTTTTTGAAAGAGGGCATACACAAGGCTGAAAGACATATGAAGACATGCTCAAAGTCACTTATCACCAGAGAGATGCAAATCAAAACGACAATGAGGTACTATCTCACACCTGTCACAATGGCTATTATCAACAAATTAATAAACGACAAGTGCTGGCTCGGATGTGGAACAAAAGGAACCCTCGTGCACTGCTGGTGCGAATGCAGACTGGTGCAGCCACTGTGGAGAACAGTATGGAGTTTCTTCAAAAAACTAAAAATGGAACTCCCATTTTGACCCAGTGATCCTACTTCTAGGAATATATCCCAAGAAACAGGAAACACGAATCAGAGAAGATATATGCACCCCTATGTGCATAGTAGCACAATTTATAATAGTTAAGATTTGGAAACAGCCTAAGTGCCATCATCAGAGTGTATTAAAAAACTATTGTAAATCTACACAATGCAATACTATGCTGCTGTAAAAAAGAAGATACTCGTACCATTTGCAACAGCATGGATGGAACTGGAGAGCATTGTGCTAAGCGAAATAAGCCAGTCAGAGAAAGATAAATATTATATGATCTCACTCATATGTGGGATATAATGATCAACATAAACTGATGAACAAAAATAGATCCAGAGACAAGGGGCAGGGGAGGAGGGGTTTTAGAGATCAACCAAGGACTTGTATGCATGCATATTAGCATAACCAATGGACACAGACACGGGGCAGTGAAGGCTTGCCCTCGGGGCTAGAAGCAGTGGGAAGGGTGGGGAGGGGAGAAAGGAGAGGTTCAATGGGGAGAAAAGGAGACATATATAATACTTTAAACAATAAAAAAAATTATACTTGAATGCAGCTGTTTAGACAAGATTTTATTTTAATTTTATAGGCAATGGGAAGCCACTTAAGATTTGGAAATGAAGAAAAACTATAGAAAAAATTGCCAGTAAAGAATTATTCAGATTGAAATATAAAAAAGAAAGAAGACACAGAGTAACACAGGGATGTACACACAGAGAGGATAAAATAACGATGTGATAACATGATAAGAAGGTGGCCATATGTAAGCCTCAGATCTTGTTCTTCTAGCCTCCAGAAATGAGAGACAATAAATTTCTGTTAAACCAAAAAGAACACATTTTGGGGAATGGAATCAGTATATGGTTTCCTAAGGTGACTAGCTAGAAAACAAGTATTTGTGTGGATATTTAAATTCTGGTATATATTAAATGTTAATCTGGTCAAATCACCCATTACAATATTTTACATCAGAAAACACTAAGTTCAGTTATGTAAATCTTAAACAAGATCGTTACCTAATGTCATCAGAGCAGCAATCAACAACCATCCAGCTTGTGTGCGCTGAGCTGAAAGGCGACTGTTTTGAGTAGCAGAACACAGCAAATCCTCTGCTAATGTCAAAATAATCTATTTACATATAAAAGAACAAGTAAAAAAAAAAAGGCATTTCAGTTTATGGGTTACTGGGGAAATGACAGCAACTAATAATAATGTCTTGAAAATTTAATTCTCATATTGGCGTATAAGTGTACACAGAAACCCTATAATTGTTTGTAGAACATGTGCAACAACATAGTACAACAATTAGCTGTACAGAATTTGAACTTACTTTTAGTTTTAAGTAACCATCTTAGATAATAACTACCAAAGAAAACCTCATTACAGGAATCTTGCTTTTAAAATTTTTACATACCACCTTAAAATACACACACACACACACACACATTTACTGATTTCAGAGATAAATGGAGAGGGAAAGAGAGATGGAAACATCAATGATGAGAGAGAATCATTGATTGGCTGTCTCCCATACAGCCCCCATGGGGGATCGAGCCTGCGCCTGGGCATATGCCCTGACTAGGAATCAAACTGTGACCTCTTGGTTCATAGGTTGATGCTCTATCACTGAGCCACTACTGGGCTGGGCTAAAATTTTGCATACCACTTTGATACTTGAGTGGCTATATACTACAGAGGTTAAAAGCTTTCAAAATCACCTCATATTGAAGTAAGTTTCAAAGTACAGTGAGATTCATTAAAATGTTACATTTTAAAAGTCTATGAAATAGGCAGTGTTATAAACTGAGAGGAAAAACAAGATATTTCACATTTATGACTAATGCATGTTTGTACAGTACAAAGGCCAACAAGTATCTAATATGCCTAAGAAAATATCTCTATTACTAATCATTTCTATTATGAGTTGGCATGTAAATTTTCTAAAGAGATAGGCTAATGGATTTCAAAACAACTAACCAACTTACTGCTACTTTAGGACTACTTGCGGCCTATACTCAATGGATAACACTTAGAGAGTGAGGACCAAACCAAACAAACCATCCTGTCTGGCTAATCCAGTGGTTGGCAAACTCATTAGTCACCAGAGCGGCAAACCGCTGATTGAAAGCTGAATGTGGCTTGAGAGCCGCAGTTTGCCGACCACTGGGCTAACTTACTATGATCTGAGGATAGTAAATGTAACTATATAAATGCAGTGGTAATTCTTACTTAGCAAGATGTAATGTGTTTAGAATATAACTAAAATAATAAATTTAAATAAAGATATCACTTCCCAAAGTTGTTAGTCACCTTAATTCAAATGGTGTTGGCAATACTCAAAATAGTTTTAACGTTTTTGAAGTAATGTTAAACCAATAGTGGAAATTTATTTTAAAAGAACTACTTATATGTGTGTAAGCCCAGATTATGATGGCTTTCATTCTGAAACAATATTCTCTGACAAATTGCAATTCCTAGCTAGCTATTCAAAAAGATACAAATATTTTGTTTTATATTTCATTAAAACTGTTACTTCAGTTCTCTTAAAAATTCTTTGCACATTAAAACCGGATTATTTGCCCTAACCGGTTTGGCTCAGTGGTAGATAGAGTGTTGGCCTACAGACTGAAGGGTCCAAGGTTCAATTCCAGTCAAGGGCATGTACCTTGGTTGCAGGCACATCCCCAGTAGAGGGTGTGCAGGAGGCAGCTGATTATGATTCTCTCTCATTGATGTTTCTAACTCTCTATCCCTCTCCCTTCCTCTCTATAAAAAAAATCAATAAAATATATTTTAAAAATAAATAAAACCGGATTATTTATTCACCAGGTTCTACATAGGTATTTTATCAGTTTGAAAGTGCTTCTTTCAAAAGCATGAATTTGCCCAGAAAATCATATTCTGGGGACAGCAACACAATGTTAGGAGAACTTTATTTTAGTATAAGTATGAACTCATGAGGGCTTATATATTTTGTGTTTCAAGCCACGTGTGCTGTCATTATAACGACGCAACATTCTCTCATCTTTGGTCAGTGGAGATCTGTGTCCTTTTACAGTGAACATATTATATAAGTGATTACTTCCTTGTTTTCCATCATGACCAGATATCCCAGGCTTGTACTGTGCATTTCCTGCCCCAGACATAGAACCAGTCCTTCCTCCATGAAGCTCTGGTTCCTTTACTAGAATGGTATTTAGAGCCATAATCTAGGCACTAGGGGTTGTCCCTCCTACTTCGTTGTCATTGCTTTGAGGTCTTTTCACTGGACAGAGGATATAAGTGTTTTCAAAAATAGAAAATTATAAGTTCATAGTAATATTTTCTATTCAAATTTAATATATGGACTTTTACTTAACTTTCTTGCTTCTAATGCGATAGTTTTTAAAATATGGAAAGTCTTGGTTCCTAAGAACATTGTATCTACTTTCTCTAATTATATTTAATTTCAAAATAATATCAACATTAATAATATTAACTATAAAACAATTACATGAAATTTAAGATCTCTTTTGCAGCTCTATTTGTCTTTTACAATGCAACTTAAATATTTTTATTGATTTCAGAGAGGAAGGGAGAGAGATAGACAGAAATATCAATGATGAAAATCACTGATGGGCTGCCTGATGCACGCCCCCTACTGGGGAATAAGCCTGAAACCTGGGTATGTGCCCTGACTGGAAATTGAACCCTGAACTCCTGGTTCATAGGTCAACATTCAACCACTAAGCCATACTAGCCAAGCTACAATGCAATTTAAAATGTACTTTATGGCAGAGCTAAAAATATAGTAAAATAAAGCCTTTAGCAACAAGTTCCCTTATTAAATAAAGAGACTTTTAACAAAATGCACAGAAAGCATTCCTGTTTAAGAGTGGGTAAGGCATTATTTAACCAGTGCTTCCATTTTCACACTAATTATATTGATAATATTTAACACTTAAGTGATACATAGCTGACTGCTCAGAAATTTGTCTTGCATGGTACTCTGAAGATACCAGAACCATTGAACTGTATACTTTAAAAGGGTGAACTTTGTATAATGTGAATTATCTAAGACCATGATGTTTTAAGAAAAACTTAAAATGTTATTATTGTATGTAGAGAATGAAATCATTACCTTGCCCTTTCCATGAGGAATTCCTAAAGGACAATGTTTCACTGCTCCCAATAAAGCTGCCACAGCAAAACTAAAGCCAGTCACTGCTTCAGGTGAAGACTTAAGTACAGTAAGCCTTTCAAGGCAACGGTCCAAGAGCGGTGTTAGGTAAGAAGGTAAAGCCACAGCAATGCAGTGTAGACACCAAGCTGCTGTTAGCTGAACAGAAATGCTAGGATGAATAATAACTGAAATGACACTGTCAAGAATGCCTGGAAGAACAGAAAAAACAAACAATGCCTTAGCTACACAGTTGCAGGAATAAGTAGTTACATGGATAAAGTATGTATCTTTATCAAAAGCTAACTCAGAATAAAAAAAAAAAAGGGATACATAATTATAAACAACTTTTGTATCTAATAGTTGTTTCTTCTAATATATCTCATGAAAACTGGCTTAAGTCAGTACAAAAAAGAAAACCTGTATTTCCTAAATATGCCAATGTTCTGCTTACTTTACCTTGAGATAATTATTAATGATACTAGCATTAAAGATTATGAGTAAGCTGTTAGACTGGCATGGCTCAGTGGTTAAATGTTGGCCTATGAACTAGGAGGTCAAGGTTCGATTCCTGGTCAGGGCACATATGTGGGTTGCGGGCTCCATCCCCAATCAATGATTCTTTGTCATCTTTGATGTTTCTATCTCTCTCCCTCTCCCTTCCTCTCTGAAATCAATAAAAAAAATTTTTAAAAAGTTATCAGTAAGCAACAAAAGTACCTTGAGAAGAAATGTTACACACCATGCTCCATTCTCCTTAAAAAAAAAAAAAATCCCTTCTGGCACATTTATATATGTAATTAATATACTTCCTTTCTACCATATTGCTATTATATGAGAACAAAATATTAAGCTCTAGGATTTGCTAGGTCCTCAATGCACTACTAAACAACTATGAAGAAAGTGGACTACCACTACTAGTTAGAAAATATGTCCACATTTGCAACGATTCAACATACACCTTTATTAAAACATGTCATGTAGCAGTTCAAGTCAATTGCTACTTAACATGTGCCCTGGGATAAAGAGTTTATAAACAAAATATGATGTAAAGCTCCAGTGCACAGGAAATGTGTATCACAAAGGACAAAAGCCATTAAAAATTTTTTTTAAAGTGACTCATAAAAGAAGCCAGTCACAATGGACCACATACTATATGATTCCATTTACATGAAATGTCCAAATAGGGAAATCCATAGAGACAAAAAGCAGATCAGTGGTTGTCAAAGGCTTGGGAAAAGGGAAATGGGGAGTGACTGCTAATGGATGCAGGACTCCTTGGGATGATGAATACTTCCTGGAATTAGATAATGGTGGTAATTGCACAACTCTGAACACACCAGAACCAATGAATTATATACTTTAAAAGGGTGAACTCTATATAATGTGAATTATCTCTCACAATGATTAAATAAGTTTCAAGAAGAGAAAGAAAACAGAGATTGCTTGCAAAAAAACTTTGGGGAAGTAAATTACTTGTACCATATAAAAACTAATGTTTTCACTGCGGATGAGAGATATGAGTTCAGGTTTACTTCCTCATTTTTCCATTATCTTAACTATCCCCAGAGAGAAGAGAAGGATGGTAGGAGAGACATAGAGAACAACCTTCAATAGTGAAAGCAACCCAATATATATATATAAATAAACTTGATTATGTATATTTCATAAAACATCTCTAGTACATATACAGTGGGATCTATAAGAAATAAACGGTAGAAGGGAGATTTTCTTCCTTGGATAAAAGTTGTCTAGAGTAAAAATAAAACAAGGAGTTCAGATGAGTCACAACAATAGATACCTGCACTTGAATCCTGCAGCAAAGGTGCAGCTGTGGTCCCGAGACCGTGTATGAGATTTCCGAGTTCTTGTAAAGCACATACCAGCATATGCTGGCTGGCTGCTACATCTGATGAGCCAAGCCGGGTTTCCAAATTACCGTCACACATCACAGCATCTGACAGAAGTATAAGAATTAACTATGCAACAATGCTTTGCTAAAATAGATTATAGCAGGTGAGTATTAGGAGTAGAACAGTATAAAAGCAAAAATTAGTACCTCCACTTGATCTATATAACATATACTAAAAAGGGGACTTGTATCAACAAAGAATTGAATTCATTTACCAAATCAGTTCAAGCAATCTGACCATAGATCCCTTATTATTTATTCCCTTAACAAGTGACACTGAAAGAGAGAACTAATGGAAAACTAGAAAAGATTCCAATTTTATTGATACATAAGATGAACAGTAAAGGAATTGAGATGAAAACTGTTTCAAAAACAATGCATCAGCTTCTACAGTAAGATCATGAATTCTGATGAAATATTATTATCAATCTTTAAGATCTGTACATATGATGGTTATTACTACAATATGTTAGGTAACTTATGTATCATTTATGTATTGACTACTTTACTCTGAAACAACTGATGTCTATTATTAGTGCCTTTTATATTAATATACTAGTAGTAATATACCAGTCCAGCTTTTCCTTAGGGACAATTCCTTTAGCACTGTTAAAAAAGGTGGTTTTAGTATTGATAGATTCATACCGACAACTTTCTTTAACTTCCAAATAGCCTGGCAAATATCCTTGGCAGCAGCAATCTGAGCCTTTTCTCCAAGAAGGCCTCCTATAGTCGCTCGGAGGATAAATGAAACACAACGGCGACTGCAGACAGCATCCACCTGAGCTTGGGTGACTTTAGGGTGTGACTGTGACACAAGGCTTAGGACGTGAGAAAGAATGGCAGCAAAATTCTTCTCCAGCCACGCTCCTCCTAGGGTTGAAATAAACACCACATACGCCTAAAAAAGAAAGGGAAGTTTTATCTTCAAAGTGAAATAACTTCAATTCTATGTTAATATCTTCTCTTCCACAAATATGCAGAATTTATTAATATTTCTTTTATCTTTCCCCATTTAGAGCCACTTTAGCTATATGATACAATACTATTGTTTTGTTTGTTTTCTAAGCCAAACTGAAATTTGCAGTCTTTCATTAAGGCTGCCTGTTTTATTTTGGTTTTCTGAAAGGTTTCAGAATAGTCAGCATAGCCAGTAAATAGGTTAAACATGTCTGTGGATTCTTTGAATAAAGAATTCAAGCACTTTCACATTCTGAATAAGAAAATCCAATAAAACATATAAACACATTGTAAGAATTAACTGTGTTCCAATATCATAACTAAGTTTATAGTGATAAATCACTGCTCTTTATTTTCAAGAAAGTAATGGTTGCCCTAGCTGGTTTGGCTCAGTGGATAGAGTGTCGACCTGCGGACTGAAGGGTCCCAGGTTCAATTCCAGTCAAGGGCATATATGTCTGGGTTTGCAGCTTGATCCCCAGTGGGGATGTGCAGGAGGCAGCTGATCAATGATTCTGTCTCATCACTGATGCTTCCATCTCTCTCTTTTACCTTCAATAAAAATATATTTTAAAAAAATAAAGTTTATTGTTTATCTTACTCCAGAGATACAAGAACAGTTTTTTTATGTAATTTGTTTTTTAAAAAATCTAGTTTACAATTAATTATACTGAGACATTCCCAGTGGGGTATGTGAGGAGGCAGCCAATTGATTCTTTCATCAATGATGTTTTAAATCTCTCCCCCTCACTTCTCTCTGAAATCAATAGAGATATATACGTACTAGTATATTTTAAATTAAAAAATAATATAAGCTTGTTTTGAACTATAATGGCATTCAGGAAATAAGGTAATTTTAGGAAAGAATGCAGAGATCTCTGTTTTGTTTTATTCTGAGATACTTTTCCCAGAGTTTAGTTTATTAAATTTTGTTTAGGATATGGAATTTAAGCACTTGAGTAGATAACATGCTGTAATGTTTACGTAGGAGTTGAAATCATATAAAATGGAAATACAATACTGCCCAGGCTGAATAATATGTACCTAATAGCTAAACTTGAATTATACATGCACACATAAACACAATGAAAAACATGTTAAACCACAAGATACAACATTAAGTACAAGGCCTAAAAACAAAATACTCATGTTTCAAAAAAAATAAACAAAAATATTCCATTACTAGAAACTGAAAGTATTGTGTGGAATAGTCGATCTAGTGGCTTTGATTATGGCACATAAGGTTGTCTCTCATAATCTAGCTTTTAAAAAGCATTTTGACCTAGGCCTAGCTGGTTTAGCTCAGTGGATAGAGCATCAGCCTGTGGACCCAAGAGTCCCAGGTTTGATTCTGGTCAAGGGCACATGCCTGGGTTGCAGGCTCAGTCTAACATGCAGGAGGCAGCCAATCAATGACTCCCTCTCATCATTGATGTTTCTATCTCTCTCCTCCTCTCTTCCTGAAGTCAATAAAAATATAATTTTTTAAGAAGTGTTTTGGCCTCACCATATCTATTTATAAATATAAGAGCAAGCGTGATGACCCTACATAGTATCACTTCTGGCTGGAGTCAGATCCTAAAACTTTCATTACGGGACAGTGAGAATTACATTTAGATACTGACTTGTGATCCTAACCTGAGTAATTCCAACTCGAACATCCCTACTGACTGAACTGGTTCCTTTCAGCATATCACCACTGGCTCGAAGAAATCCTGAACTCCCACGTAGAAACCCTGTTCCTAGTAATTCCAGAACTTCCTCCAGAGTTACTCTGCGAATGCTTTGACGTGAGGCTGCTATAACAAAGAACAAAACATGTGATTTTGTATTTTGCAGACTATATTTTAATGCATGATCTTGATTAGAATGTTAACTGAAATAAAAATAAATTAAAAACTCAAATAAAATAAAAATTTAGAGGGCATTATAACATTAACACACAAAGTCACACAAGGGCTCAGAGGCTGAATCACAATGGACTCTGAAGCACCATTTCATTGACATCTGAAAGTCTACATCACTTTGAGATTATGTGCTATTGCTCTCTTTTCCTCAAAGAATTTAAAGGGCTAACAGTATCCAAAAACAAGGGAAAACAAATAAATTGGCCTAATTCTCCATGAATGAAAATGCAATACAATGCTTTGAAGTTCTTTTAAAATAATTAAATTGCCAAAACAATAATTTTATTTTTCCAAAGGCTTATATAAAGTAACCACTGTATCCTACTTTTAAAAATTCTCAACTACAAGTACAACTTTTGTTATATCCCCAGTCTCTACAGAAATCAAAGATATCTCAGCCAGCCCTTAGGCTACAATGATTAAAAGATTAGTCTGTCTTCAGTTTGACACAGCTGTTTCTCCCTTTGAGTATCACCTTAAAACAAACAAACAAAAAGAATCCACTTTCTTCATTTTTCTGAAAAATGATGGTCAAGAGCTCTGACTCTTGTTGATTCAAGTCATACACAGTACAGAAATAAACTTCCATTAATCAAAAATATGAACAACGACAAAAAATCTCCTCCTTAAAGAGATGTTCCGTGGAAACAAAGGAAAATCTATATTGGCCTTTAGAAGAGAAACTTTAGCAAACAGTACAAAATCCATGCCCTTGTGCATCAGAAATTCTAGGAAGGAGACAACAATAAATACATGAATAGGCATATAGTATGCTAGATAGTGATTGAAAGCTATACCAAAAAAAAAATAATAATAAATAAAATAAAAAATAGAACAGGGCCGAAATACAAGGAGTGAGGGGGCATTGTTGTGTTTTTCAACAAGGTAGTCAGGGTATAGCTAATTGAAAGGGTGACCTCTGAACATAATTCCCTAAGTGAGGGAATTAGGTATGCAGATCCTAAAATTTTAGGATCCGAAAGTTCTAAGCAGGGGTTTTTATCTGTTTTGCTCAATAACATATCCTACATACTTAGATCCAGCCAATATAAACACTCAACGAATTACTTATTACTGAGTGAATAAATAAACATGGAGGTCATTGGTTGTCTTTACAAAAAATAATTTTGGTGGAGTGATTGGGTTTGAAAATTATGGCAGGAGAGGAACTAAAGAGGGAGGTGTCAACTCCTTTGAAGGAATATAGTCAGCAATAATTATGTATGGTGCCAGGTGGGTACTTCAAATATCAGGGTGGGGTGGAGGGACTGCTCTGAGAAGTGCAAGATTGTCTAACCACTATGCTATACATCTGAAACTAATACAGAACAGTACTGAATGTAAAATGTAATTGAAAATAAATAAAAATGATGCAAATAACACCGAAAAATAAAACAAAAGAAACCTCTCTTGAGGAATTTGCTGCAAAGGGAAGAGAAATGGGGCTCTAGCTGGCTGATATACACAATTTTCTTTTTTAAGGAGAAGGCATTAAAAAAAAGCATGTTTTGTAAGGAATAATCTGATAGAGAGGGAAATGTTGAAATATGAAAGGGAGACTTCCTAGAGCAATATCCTTGAGAAGGTGAGGGAATGAAGTCTAATATATATAAAAAATGTGGCTTTAACAGAAGATTGTATAATTCATCTTGAGTATAGTGGGTAAGTCAGAGTATATGTGTTCAAATGGTAGAAGATGAGTGAATTTGATAGGGAAGCTTATGGAAGATATGACATCAAGTAAAAATAAGATGGGGGAGGAAGAAGATATAAAACAGTCAATTAGAAAGTGGGAGAGTGAATGGACTAGGGAAAATATTGTATCTGCTAGCCACCATTAAGGACCTACTTAAGGTTCATGGTCAATAAGTGATTAAGATTACATAAATCCCTGGCAATTTAACCCAATGCTAGGAGAATATCATATTCAATCCCTGCTTTTTAAATACACTGGTATAATATACAACCTATTTTAAGCTCATCAGTTTGACTAAGGATGTCATTTTAGTTCTGTACCTCATAATCTTTGTCTATTGTGGTTGAAATGTACAATCCTCCACTACATTTGTTTTCTAAATTCTTAAAAGCTATTACTATTACTATCAGTCTCCTACTTTTAAAAAAATATATCATGACATTTAGATCACTTTTTAGTTGTATGAAAATAACTCAATTATAATGCAATCTAGAACTTATAGATGAGTTTCTAAAATATTAGGCCAAAGTTTTTTATTGTAGGTGAAGATAGTTCTTCATTTTGTTTAGTCTGATTATAAAACTGCTGGTGTTAGTTTACAAATATTATCACATTTGTTATATAACTCTACATTTTTAGTTGTTTTTATTGCAAGTATGTGCTAGTGCTAATGACACATTAATGTGCAATTCACCTTTTCAACAGGGCTTAATTAAACATGTCTTCTAACTTCAAATTTTTAGGTGGCTCAAGATTTAACCACTCAAATGACCTGAAGAACTTTTTTTCTAGTTTTGTGAATTTCTTTGCTTTTTGCTTCTTCCTCTTCCCAAACCACCTTTCTACCTTACCTCCAACCTCCATCATAAATTAGAGAGTACTGAATTACAAGATTAGAAGAAGCACAATAAAAATTTCTTAGTATACATTTTAAACTTGTGGGTCTCGATTGGAGAATGAGGGGACTGTACAGGTTGTTAGTGTTCTCAGTTAATTCTGATATGGTATATACTGCCTGACATCTCTCATCTCTGGTTCAGAAAGCACTATAACTAGAAAAAAACAGAATCTGCTTTTTAATAACAATAAAAAAGAGCAATGGTTGTCAAACTTCATTGTGTATGCAAATTTTCTTTTATATCTGCCAGCCACCATTAAGGGTTCTTATTAAAATGAGAATTTTGTTTTACTAAGTTGGGCTGGGCCTGGGTTTCTGAATTTCTTATAAGCTCCAAGGTGATGTCAGTACATCTGGTCTACAAATGTGAGAGAGACAAGGTTGTACAGCATAAACACATTTTCACTTGTATGACACTGTTTATTCTTTGGAGATGAATAATAAAGCAAGTTTTCAATTATTCGTCATTATTTTATATACACTATAGATCAACCCAGGAAAACTCTCATTTTCAAAAATACCCTATGCTTCCTTGCTCACTGCCTAGAAGTGTACAAATAGAGAACAAAAACTAACACCAAGCAAATTTTCCAAATATAGTAAATTTCAAATAGCTGATGTTTGGACTTATTTATATCATTGCTCCCTTATACAAACTTAGTAAATAGCAAGCCAAATAAATGTCTGTAATCAGATGCATGCTGTTCAAGATTTAATCTCTCTTATTGGATAATACTTCACATTTACGTAAAACACCCAGAATATAGAGGAAGACAGTGATAGAAAAGTAAATTTCTTCAAGAATAAATAAAAAAAAGTATTTCCCCCCCTCAAACTTTTATTGAATTATTTGAAAATGAAATATTAGGACCTAGAGCAGTGGTTGGCAAACTCATTAGTCAACAGAGCCAAATATCAACAGTACAATGATTAAAATTTCTTTTGAGAGCCAAATTTTTTAAACTTAAAACTTCTTCTAACACCACTTCTTCAAAATAGACTCGCCCAGGCCGTGGTATTTTGTGGAAGAGCCACACTCAAGGGGCCAAAGAGCCGCATATGGCTCGGCTCGCAAGCTGTAGTTTGCCAACCACGGACCTAGAGCAATGCTACAAACTAAAGCTGATTTATAAATAGTCTGTCTTTAAAAAAAATAAATTAGTGGGTAGTAGTAATGCTACATATGTTTGTTTAAATCAATTGGTAAGAAAATTACAGAAGACATTTGAAAATAATTAAATGAATTTACCTGCTCCGGGATGTTTAGAAAGTATAGCTTTAGCCAACACCGTCCCTAGTAGCTTTGAAACTGAAATCCGCACATCATAATTGGAACCTTCAAAGGACTTAAAGCATAGCGCAGCCACACTGTCCAGATCTGTACTCCACATGAAGCTGGCCTCATTCTGAAGTTCAAAGAGACACTGCTCAAGCAGAAAAATAGAAATTAATGAAGAACAAAATGTAAGTATCAAGTTCCGATTTAAATAAATTATAGAAAATATTAAGATTTAAGAAAAATAGAACACAAACCCAAAGTCTCTAAGTAATGATTACAGGGACAAGTGAATACCTATGAAAAATCACAAAAGCAATGTGCTCATATAGTGTGGGAGGCCAGGGCTGTAAAAGATGTCCTTAGGCCCGGCCAGTGTGGCGCAATGGTTGAGCATCGACCTTATGAACCTGGAAGTCCTGGTTCAATTCCCGGCCAGGACACATGACCAGGCTGCAGGCTCAATGCCCAGTGTGGGGCATGCAAGAGGCAGCTGATCAATGATTCTCTCTCATCATTGATGTTTCTATCTCTCTCTCCCTCTCCTTTCCTCTCTAAAATCATTAAAAATGTATTTTTTTAAAATGTCCTTAGAACTACTCTATTGGCTATGAGCAATTGTGAGAATAATTCCATCATAAACAACTTTACTATACTATCTATTCAAATATGTTAATAAGGCATGATAAAAACAAAAACAAATCACTTTCAAAAAGCATAAATCTTATATGTAAATTTTAGTTTATACAATTTCAGGAAAGAAGCTTAGTAGCAAAGAAATACTGCGTCTGATCATTTGAACTCACTACATTGGACAATGAGTGCACTGCTAATTACTAGATGAACCTTGGGAAATTCATATAACTCTCTGGGTCCCAGTTTCCTCATGTTAAAGTGAGACAGCTGATTACTACCAAAGTTGCAGCTCTAAGATCACGGGGCTGTTTCCAGTTTTTTCACAGGAATAAACTGATTTACTTTTCAAACAGAAATTCTGCTTATAGGCCATTTCACCTTTGCAGCAGCACAACGAACAGCCATGGACCTATCGGTTAAGCAGGATCTGGCAGCTTTATAAATATCTCTGTGGCAAGGTATAGCAGCAGCTCCAAGTCCTTTCAATATATTTTGCAGGCTCAACATAATCTCATATCGACCTTGAGACTACCAAAGAGAAAAGAAAAAATTTAAAGAATAGAAGGGAAAAAGTACTGTGAAGAATAGCATTAAGCAATGAAATTTATCTCATAAATGAGAGAAATACTCAAGATTTTTGTACACACAGACCAACCTATTCTGACATCAACAAATATTAATATTTGGTATTTTATAAATATATATTACACTTCAACACAATACAAATTTCATAATGTTGATGTGAAGATTAAGTAAAAATATATGAAAAAGTGCCTAGCACAAAGCTTGCATGTTTTTAAATAGCCAGTAAATGGTTGCTATAAAGGAGGCGACATGGTAAGAGTGCAGGGTCTGACAACTACTAGATACCTGACCTTGAACAAATCTATTTATTTAACTGTTAAATGGAGGTAATAGTACCCACTTCTTAGGTTGTCCCAAGGCTCAACAGTTACTACATGCAAAGTACTTAGAATAGTGCCTGAAATACAGTAAATGTTCAATAAATCTTATAACTATTAATACTTTTATCATTTATTGATCCAAGTAGTTTAACTCAGAGGTTAGAAGTCTGGGCTTTAGATTTAAAAAGGCCTGGGTTTGAGTCTTGGCTCTGACCCTTAGTATCTGTGTGACTTTAAGTTGTTCTTACTTCTTTCTTCATCTATAAAATGAGGTTAGGTGAACGGCATAGAGCCAGTGTAAGAAGCCCGTTGGGAAGACATTCACTACAGGGCTTGGCACATAATAAACACTCAAGAAGTAGTCGCTGCTTGTATTACTGATGTTTTACTAAATGCCCCAAATGATTTCAACATCCCAGGAAGTTCAGTACACCGAAGATGGAAGACAAAAGTCAACATATTTTATATTTTGAAATTTTCCATATTTTTATCTTGAAACACTAAAAAAAAAAAATTGCATGTAACTTCCAATATTTTTATAAATTACTTCTGCATGGTATTCTAGATTGTTTTTCTAAGTAAGGTAAGAACAAGAACTGGGGTGATGTTTTTATCAATATATTTAAAGATGCTGAGATATCCCTGAATATTAAGAATAAGGCTTAAAATTTTTGATATATAAACGTACAAATGCTTTCACTTCAATCTGATCAGTAAAGCTCTAGTTGGCAAGAGACTACAGTATCTTGGGAATCAAATAAAGGGACAGCTACAGAAACAAAGGGTGTTCTACAGCAGTAAATGATGCCAACAAATCAATGAGACTAAGACTGAGCATATACTCCTCTGACAAGTAAAAGGCTATCCAAATACTGGTCATACTTACATCCTCCATGCTCTTTTCAACCCTGAGTATATTCCTTACTCCCTTCCGGTGCTGGTATAATACTAATCCATCCATTAGGCATATAGTAGTTACCAACTATGTATCTGGATCCTTGGCATCAAGCACTTGCTCTGGCACTAGTAAGTAGTATCAGATGGAAGAGGTGATAGGAGGAGAGATTGGTCTACCAAATACCTTAGTTTTGCCCATTTGTATTTGTCTGAATACATGAAATTATATTACTGCATTATTGCTTTTCTCTTAAAGCAATATACAAAGTACATGTATATCGCCTAGAAATAGTTTATTTATGGTTCTATTTCTTTTTTCATTCTTTTTAAAATCTTTATTACTCAAAGTATTACATACTTTTTCCCCATTGACTCCCTTCCCCCTGCCAGGCCTTCACCACAGTATTGTGTCCATGGCTTAAGCATGTAGGTTCTTTGGTTGATCTCTACCACTCCATTTCGGATAACTGTCTGTCTGTTCCAAGCTTCTATTTCTATGGATCTACTTTGTTTATCAGTTTATTTTGTTCATTAGATTCCACATATGCGTGAGATCATGTGATATTTGACTTTGGCTTATTTCGCTTAGCATAATACTCTTCAAGTCCCTCCATGCTGTCTCGAAGGATAAGGGAAGGGATCCCTCCACCATCCCCCCCTCCTTTTTTTTTTTACAGCTGCATAGTATTTCATGGTAAAAATGTACCACAGCTTTTTTATCCACTCATCTACTGATGGACACTTGGGCTGTTTCCAGATCCTAGCTATTATAAATTGGGCTGCTATGAACATGAGGATGCATATATTCTTTTCAACTGGTGTTTTGGGTTTCTTAGGATATATTCCTAAAAGTGGAATGTATATTTCTAAACATATATATATATATGCTTGTCATAGGTAAAAAAAAAAACATAAGACCTATGAAATACTATCATTTTATCCTTTGGTCAAACTTGTAGTTACTTACCTCTGCACTCTTCATAGCTTTAAGAATATTCCCCACTGTTTCAGTAAAAGTGTTACTCAGTATTCTACCCAACTTCTTGTACAAGGAACCCAAACATACCACAGCAGCACTGAAACAACATTTAAATTAGAAATTAGTCATAAATGGAAATAACAGAAATAAAAAAAATAACTTAGAATAAAGGTGACTTTTTAATTTTACTTTCAAAGGATAAAACTTCCCAGAATCTACGCCACTGTTAAATTCTAAGGCATGACACTTAGGTGACTATAAAATATTACACATTATTTTTTAAGTTATATGTATGTATATATACACATATATACACACATATATATTTTTTATTTCAGAGAGGTAGACAGAGATCGAAACATCAATGATGAGAGAGAATTATTGATCAGCTCCCTGTGGGAGTGCACTGACCACCAGGGGGCAGTTCCTGTGTTGGGCATCTGCCCCCTGATGGTCATAGCAACTGGCTGTTCCACCTTCAGTCAATTTGCATATTAGGGTTTTATTATATAGGATACTTAAAGATAGTCTTAAAGATAAAAGATAAGAAAAGCAAGAAATAATATTCTCAAGTCTGAAAATTTCATCAGAAAATATGTTCTGATATAAGCTAAAATTAAATCAACAAAAATCTCTGAAATTACTATTGTGAAATTATACATGGCAAATCAACTTCCCTAAAAACACAGGTAATAAAAATGATCTGAATTCTATGAAGAAAGAAACTAAGCTTCTATTTTTAGGATCTTAGAAGAGTAGTTTTCTATGACATTTACTATTAATTTTAACTATTAAAAACACACAAAAAGGATATCCAAAATATGCGTGAAGAATTTAAAATACCTTTTCTTAAATATTCAATTGCTAAAATTTTAGTGAGATAGTTTTCATTTCTAAATTCTAAACTTCAAATATGCCTAAAATAATTTCTTAAAGAACTCTTTCTCAGTCAATAGGAATATCTTAGATTACTTTTAAATTTGGATTTAAAATGATTAAAAATTTTATATTTTGTTTCAAAATAATTATTAAGTAGTTTGGGATATTTATAAAAATGATTATTATAAGGAAGCACTATTTTATTCTTGTTCAGTTTTATTATCTAACTTACAGTTTAGTGGGAAGGTAGCTTGGAGAGTCATCTTTGCTACGAATAAGATCATTACATTTATCGATTGTCTCATAGACAGAGAATGTGTCTCCAATACCATAAAGAATGCCTAGATTCTTGGCAAGGAGTCTGCGAGTAGGAGGCCCTGGGGAGCTGTTCAACAAAGACAGGAGCTGCTCAACAAGAGTCTTCTGTTTCTCCTTCACATCACTCTAGAAAGGAAGGTAACAAAAAGACAATTCCAAGTCAATATAATTACATGCAATTCTCTATTTCCCCCCATATATTGAAGAACTAACTGAAAGGCTCTAGAAAAGTTTAAAATTATTTTGATTAAAAATTTCAAGTAAATTGGTGGTGTGATCCTCGTAAAACATGAACAGGTTATCTCCACAAAACAAATTCTGGACCACAACATACTGGAGTCTCTGTGAACAAAGACAATGGCTCTATTTCTTTTATATCTTTCTTCTTATGTTTGAAAGGTAGAGCAAATTTGTATTTTAACAAAAGCTTCTTAGTTATTAAGCTCCCACTCTATATATAGTTGCATAATAAGCAACAACCTATAACCCATTATCAGAGCTGACCATGTAATGGTTACTTGTTTTACTCAGACCTTTTTCTAAGTTCAGTGCAATTTTCTTTTTGCAAGCTTATGCACCTAAATGCCAATGTTATTCCATTTTATTTGTCTGCTCTCTCAAAAAGAAATAGAGAATATTATTACAATGGCAATGGTATTCAGATGCTCACCAAGACTTAAACTTCCCCAGTGAAATATCTGTTAATTAAGTGTGTGGATTTTGTCTTTTGTTAAATTCTAAATATCTCTCTGCCAAAACCGGTTTGGCTCAGTGGATAGAGCATCAGTCTGTGGACTAAAAGGTCCCAGGTTTGATTCCGGTCAAGGGCATGTACATTGGTTGCAGGCACATCACCAGTAGGGGCTGTGCAGGAGGCAGCTGGTCGATGTTTCTCTCTCATCGATGTTTCTATCAATAGCTTTCTATCCTTCTCCCTTCCTCTTTGTAAAAAATCAATAAAATATATTTAAAATAAATAAATAAATAAATTCTAAATGTCTCCACAAGTAGTGTCTTTGCACCATTTCTGCATTACAAATAGCATTGTTATTTTGTAGGAGAATATCCTTATATTTAGAGGTATGCAAAAAGTATTTAGAAATAAAGCAGAACTTCACATGGCTCAGTAAATCAATACATTAATCAAATATGGCAAAATATTAATAACTGCTGAATGTATATGAAGGGTATGATTGATTAGTTTTCTTTTTTTGTACCCATTTTATAAGCTTTTAAAAGGGAATATGTTTACTCAACAACTCTCCCATTAAAGGGCCCATCTTTCTTTAACTTGAAACTCCTATGACATTATTTAGTGCTATACTTCAGGGCTTCGCACATATGGAGATACATAAAATACAGGATATAATGAAAATCAAATCAAATACAATGTAGTTTGCAGTTAGTTTCTAAAATAGTTTTGAGTAATATATAAAATATGGGCTAATTTTTATTGTTTTTTTGAACAGAATATATAAACTTCCCGTAACATTTCATTATAAAGTCTTAATAAGGTCTAGCATTTGAAAGCTAATTTAGGTTATTCTGAACAGAACTAGAAAAGCAAACCAAAGGAACAAAATATTATCTGGCTTAAAGAAAAATACAAAAACCAGTTTTTACAGTTTTACCTACCCTGCTGGTTGCTAGCAAGAGCTTTTCCAAATATCTCAACCAATCAAAAATAAACTCTGCCTTCTGAACTTCACCTAGTTGATTGCATGCTTCTTCATTCAGCAATAAGCTATGAGCTAATTCCATTCCTTGCAGAAAAATTCTAACTGGTCTTGATTGTTCTCATTAAACATCAGTCAATATACCTAAGAAAAAAACCTGTAACAGAGAAAAATAACATTTTAAAACGAGAGTGAAAAGGCAGGCAATCATAATGCTGGAAATTTTCCACAGAATAGCACAAAGCATAATTAAATAGAGACATCTTTTATAACAGGTCTAAGGAGAAACTGGGAAAATTCCAATATTAAACTCCTTTTTACAAAGACATAAAATCCATTTTTTGTATTCTTTACTCCTTATTTAGGAAGCTGACAGGCAAAACAGAGTAGCATTATTGACATTCATATGCAAAAATGTGCTAACCAGAGAGACATTCCATTAAAATTCTGAAAATTTTGAGGTTAGACTACTCAAGTATTTCATTGTAATACAGTAAACCTTACACTTTGTGGACCTCTATTTAATGAACTTCGAATATACTGAACAAAATTTCCGGTCTGTACGTCATATGTGAAGACTAATACCATGTTAATTTTAGAATGCTTTTAACCAAGATTTGCTCATAATTAAATTTAACAGGCTACTCTTTTGCTATTAATTCACTGTTATTTTAAACAAATTTTAGCAAATGAATCATATTTTGGAAAAAACACTGTAGTAATTTTGCCAACATAAATAAATATGACATATCTACAACGAGAGCCTACATTTAAATCCAAGTCACCGTGCTTGTAAACAATGTTCGGTGAATGATTAGCATATGATCCCATCGCACCCAACGCGGTAATTGGTTCTGTTGTCAGTAATTGGTTCTGTTGTCAGTAATTGGTTCTGCTGTCAGTAATTGGTTCTGCTGTGGCAGGGAGTGGCTTTCTGCAGCAGTTTAACACACTGCCAGCCGATGTCCCCATGGGCACTAAGCCACACCCACCGTGTGCAGTCACTTGGGTAACCGGTGAGTGCACCCATTTACTAGACCTATTCAGTATACATTTTAAATTATAGTAATACATATAGAAAACTTTTCTGTGAAATTAAACTTTTGACACATAATGTTTTCATTACACAAATGTTTCTACATAAGTAAAAATAGGTAATCTAACTAATTTGTCAATTTCTTAAGGTACACATTCAGAAAGCCTACTCAACAACTTTGTTATATAACAGAATTTTGCCTGAATTAGTCCGTTATATCTAAGTCTTACTGCATAAAAATGGGTCATGGGTGCATATTAACAAATGACCAGATATCTAGACCTCCTACTAAAACTCTATAGTAAAGCTTCACGCCTCCCTGGGCTTCACCTAAAAATATATACAGTCATTTACCCGGAGATCCAAACCAGGAGCAGAAGGTACTACTCCCGTTAGCATCTGTTCCCCTAGCCTAGTAAGACTCTGCTGTAGCTTGAGGCTAGCAGTTCTAGGAAAGAGTTCCAACTCAACCAGTAGTCTCCTTATCTCTGTGAGCCTTGTGAAAGTAAACTGTTTTAGAAGGCACCTGGATGTTGTCCAGAGATTGCAGCAATAAAGACCATATCTGCTCTGACCCAGATCCAATGTAGCCTTCACTTTGCTGTAGCAAATAATCAACAAAGGACAGAGAATGTTTCATTTTTAAATTCATGAGCATCTCCTGAACATACCCTAGTGCCTTTCTGGAACACAAATAACAGAAAGTGCGTACACACACACACACAAACACACACACACAGTTACATACCAATTTATAAGATGAGACTGTGATCATGGAATTTCTTATCTTTAGAACATGCATGCTCAAGTATGTATTGGTAAAGTAGCATGATGTCTGCAACTCATTTTCAAATGGTTTAGCACAGTGGTCGGCAAACTGCGGCTCGCCGAGCCACATGCAGCTCACAAGCCGCAGTTGCTGACCACCGTCATATACTACACTTTAACTCTTTGCACACAATATGCCACAACTGCCTAATCCTCAGAGCTTCCAACTACAACATTTAATCTAGTCCAGTGGTTGGCAAACTCATTAGTCAACAGAGTGTCAAACTGCGGCTCTCAAACCGCGGTTTGCAGACCATTGGTCTAGCAAACCAATTAGTCAGCCAGAAAATTTGGCAAAATGTAACAGTTGAATGTTGGTAGTGGGTAGGTGAGTTATCTTTTCTGTATTTTTTAAAAGATCATGGTAAGTTGGAAAAAATTATTGAAGAAAATAAATTTAAAAATACACAAGCTTGCTTTTAAAAACAAATTGTTAGTATTACATATAGGAGTGACAGATATCAACAAGAATATTAAACACCAGAAAAGGCACCATATACATAATACATGAGCACTATATGTGTTGAAAAAGAATACTTTCAACAATAAAGATAAATTTAAAAAAAACAGGACTTTTATTTTTTTTTAAAAAGATGAGTACTCTTATTCAAGTATCAAAACTAAGTTTGAGCCTGGCCAGTGTAGTTCGGTGGATACGGCATCAGCCCATTCATGGAAGGATTGTGCGTTTGATTCTGGTCAAGGGCATGTACTTGGGTTGCAGGTGTTGATCCCAGCCTCCATGGGTGTGTGTGCAGGAGGCAACTAATCGATGTTTCTCACATCAATGTTTCTCTCTCTCGCCTTACTCTCTTCCACTCTTTAAAAATCAATTGAAAAAATAACTTCGGGTAAGGATAACAAAAAAACACTAAGTTTGATATCCTATCTAATAAATTAGTAATATGCAAATTGGCTACACCTCCTACACCCACAAGCCACGCCCACCAGCCAATCAGGAGCAAGTATGCAAATTAACCCAATCAAGATGGCTGTATCCACGAAGCGAGCAGGAGGATTGGGTTTCCCCAGCAATGGAGGAAGCCAAGCTCCCCCAGCCATGGCCTCTGCTCAAGGCTACAAAGTTTCAATTATAGAAGATAAATCCCAGATACTAGGGCCTCTGCTTGGGTTGCCAGGGGATGTGGCTGGCCTGTAAACCATCACAGGCCCCTTGCCCAGGCTGCCCTACACCCCAAGGGAACCTCAAGCTTGATCCAGGACACCTTTCAGGGCAAACCAGCCAGCCCCCACTTGTGTACCAGGCCTCTATCCTATCTAATAAAAGAGTAATATACAGATTGACCATCATTCCAACACACAAGATGGCTGCCCCCATGAGGACACAAGATGGTCATCACAAGATGGCCAGCAGGGGAGGGCAGTTAGGGGTGACCAGGCTGGCAGAGGATGACAATCAGGCTAGAAGGGTAGCAGTTAGGTATCAATCAGGCTGGCAGGCAGAAGCAGTTAGGGGCAATCAGGAAGGCAGGCAGGTGAGCAGTTGAGAGCCAGCAGTCCTGGATTGTGATAGGGATGCCCGATTGCCCATTAGACATTCCTCTAAGGTAGGGGTGTCGAACTCAATCAGAGAAGGGGTCAAAATCTAAAATCCAGCCTAAATCGCAGGCCAAATGGTTTACTGAACAGTCATAAACTGTCATTGTGATGGAAACGCAGCGGAGTGCAGTGATGACAGCGCGGTGCGGGCCACATTGCAAGGCCTGGCGGGAGGGATTTGGCCCGCGGGCCTTGTGTTTGACACATGTGCTCTAAGGGTCCAGATTGGAGAGGGTTCAGGCTGGGCTGAAAAACACCCCCACCCCGTGCACAAATTTCATGCACCGGGCCTCTAGTCTATATTATAAAAGGCCAGTGGTTATAATGCCGTAATGACCAAATGACCTATCACCAGGAGGCGCACTGATGGGTTTCCTGGCGTGGCAGGTCTGGATTCCCTCTCGATTTTACACACTGGGCCTCTAGTATCCTACCTAATAAAAGAGAAACATGCAAATTGACCATACCTTTGCTATGCACATCAGCCAATCAGGGCGAGTATGCAAATTAACCCAACCAAGATGGCAGTTAAATTTGCACATCCAGGCCAGAGCGAAGACTAAAGACAGTGTAGAAAGAAGCCAAGTGCTGTAGAAGGGAGCAAAGCTGTGGAGAAGCAAGCAAGTGGGGCGGGGGAGAAGGGAGGGAAGAAGACAGGGTGGGGAGAAGAGAGGGAAGAAGGAGGGGTGACGACTGCAGCTGGAAGCCCTATTGCAGAATTCTTCCTGCAACAGTCCTCTAGTTATAAATAAAACTCCAAGCTAAACATAAATACGTCATTGGAACTGCACAGAAATATAGATAGAATGCTACAAGTAATTAAATAAAAACATTTAAAATGTATTGTTCATATTCCCTTAAACAAATGTCAATCTTTTATAGAGAAGCCAGTAAGTAAAGATGTTTTAGAAAATCATATGGGAGATATGAAGAAGGTTTCCCATTTCCTTCTTTCCTCTCTCCCTTTCTCCCTCCCTCCCTCTTTCCTTCTCTTCTTCCCTTTTATTTTTCTCCCTGAGAGTTTACTGGTATAAAATTACCTACAGTATAATAATTATAATTATTAAATAACAGAAAAGAGCCTCTTTCAAAGACAGTAGTCACAAACTGATACCAAATTAACCAAATTTGGCTTGTAATGAATTAGGGGAAAAAATTAGTTACTAATATTTAAACGTAAGATTTATACAAGCACCTGGGTCCATGTTCCCATACAGCTCCTCTCAGATTGGAGGAGCAGGGACTCTTGAACAGGCCTCAGCTGCCACCAGGCTGGCACTATTCATTTACATTATTTGCCAACTTCAATGGGTATTTAAATTTTCAACTCCTATTGCATCCTCTGGCTTGGGCCAGTCTCTAGATTCTGACTGTGATGCTGCCCCTGAGGCCAAAAGACAGATTTTACCCATCCACCAAATGTCTCCTGCCTGTGTGCTGCTTTAGCCATCTAGGTCGTCCCTCTCAATCAGTCCTGTCCGTCTGCCAATACCATCCACAATTCTCAAGAAAAGTACATATTAGGTTATTTTTAGAAATGTCAATTTTAAGGAACAAGAATAATACAAACAATGGTGTTAACAAATCACTTTACCAGACAACATGAATTTTAGCTTCTTGTTTAAAAAAAACACTTCCTTTCCTTTCTTAAATTAGCATAGGGAATTGATAAAAATATAAACAATTAAGGATAAAGGTAATAAATGCTAGAGAAATAATTTCTGGAAGAAACCGAATATACAGAAGGAGAAAAGCAATGTCTATGATTGTGTAAGGGGAAAAAATAACCTCAATGTCATAGAGAAAATTTCTTATAAACACCAGGCAAGTCAAAATCCTATCTTAAGAATCAAATTACCCTTTTTGAGGTCATTACGACTGCTGAAAAGACTTTTTTTCCCCTTAGGCAGCAGCAATATTGTGGTGTAAAATGATCTATTAAGAAGCAAAATAGCTAACACAATGCAATAATAAATAATTCAGTAAAAAGCTTGAGATCGTAAGCAGAGCATAAAGTTATCTCCAAGGAGCTCAATACATTTCTCATATAAATGACACCTAAAAGAAGTACACAATTTATATTAGTAATCCCATATCTAAAATCCCAAATCAAAAATGCACCTATGATCCCCTAGTGTGCCCGTCAAGGAGACAAGTAACTGCATTTAGCAAATAACATACCTCTGTTCTTATCTGAAGTTTCACTTTAGGAAGATGACTAAAATGCAATCTATCTATTCTAGATTTTTTAAATATATTTTTTTATTGATTTCAGAGAGGAAGGGAGAGAGAGAAACAGAGAATCATGGATTGGCTGCCTCCTGCACGCCCCACACTGAGGATTGAGCCCACAATCTGGGCATATGCCCTTGACCAGAATCGAACCCAGGATCCTTCAGTCCGCAGGCTGACGCTCTATCCACTGAGCCAAACCAGTCAGGGCTTTACTATACATTTTAATATAACCACAACCTTGTTTATATAACATCTAGTAGAGAATGCTTATTTTTCAAATTTTTTTACATTTTCCATGTTCCTGTTGAGATTACGAAGTGGTTTGTTTATTAAAAGTATATATATAGCAAAATATTTTTCAAATTAGTTATGTTATTTGAAAAAAATATTTCATAAAATTGCTGCTCCCACCTTATTTTTGAAAGAAGCTAATTTTTTTTGACCACTTACTATACTCTAGGCCAGTGGTCGGCAAACTCATTAGTCAACAGAACCAAATATCAACAGTACAACGATTGAAATTTCTTTTGAGAGCCAAATTTCTATCTAGGGTTTACAGATCTATTTTAGTAGAGATGGAAATAGGTTGAAATTTGTTTGGGAGTGGAGAGGCTCCTTAATCTTCTTGGTCATTTTAGTTCCTTAAAATGATGTGATATATCTTTTTGAGAAGGGAAAAGAGGAAAATCACAAGTAATCAAAAGAGAACATCAAATACAAAATAAGATAGGTTTGTTGGATTGGTTTGTTCGTTTTTTTCTTTCCAGAGCACAAAAAAGACCAATTTACAAAATGAACCAGCCACTAGGCAGTAAATGGAACTAATTCTAGCAAGCCTTAAGGTTCTGGAACATGTCTCATACTTAAAATTCAATTACTTTTCTTTGGCTTTCATTTCTCTAAAAGACATCACAATTGCTTCAAATCAGCCTCTAGTCTTTAGTTTCTCATTTTGTTCAAAAAGCATAAAATAAGCCCCAAAATCCCTCTCAAGAATCTCCAAATGTTCAGGAGAGATACATAAGTCTTAAAATACAAACCTTTAAAAAAATATATCAACAACACAAGAGACAAAACAGTAATTAGCTTTAATTTAGAAAAAAGCTGGGTCATTTTATCCCGACCTGAGATTTCCTTTGACCTGTGGCTCAGGCTTTGCAAAATTATAGGTTATAAAATAGAAACCCAGAAGTTACACAGAGCATCACACTTATGATGTTGCTTTAAGGAGGGATGCCTTGGTAGAAAGAAAAGAGGTCTTTTTGCTCCTGTATTTTAAACATCCCTAGACACAGTCCTAAAATTGGTTTGCTGATGCCCCCTTCCCTCCTAGGGATTGAGCCAAAAACCCAGGCATAGGCTCCTCCCGGTTCATTTGGGTGATGCTCAATCACTGAGCCACACGAGCCAGGCTATCTTGATTTTTAAAGCGCATCTGTATTTATCCCATTTTTTAACCTGAAATATCTTGCTTTTTTCTATCGTAAACTCACTATTTTAAAATTCATCTTAAGAAAATCACTTCCTTCAGGAAGCCTCTCATGATTAATTACCCTATTCTTGTACTGTCTCCTTTTGGCATAGCATCTTTTTCATTATTATATTTATGCTTCTTAAAATAATGTTTGGCTTCTCTAGACATTCATCCATCACTTTGACTATAAGATTCTCCTGTTGTTGTTTTTTCCAAATCATGATTCAAAAATCAGTGATTCTCAAATAGCAGCATTGTGGGTAATATTCTTTCTCTGGCCTCCAAATTTTTAGTGATTGAAAATCTTTCAAAATGAAATTCTTAAAAACCAATAAACAAACTAAATTTCTGTTAGATTCCTAACTTGACTCCCAAATCACAAAAATGACAATGGTAGCCATAATCCACTGAGCCAGGAACTTTTTAGTGCTTAACTTATATCTCATCATCACAAGGAAGAAAGCTCGAAGACATCCCTATTTTATGGATGAAGGAACTATTAAGATGCCAGTAAATAGCTGAAGTGAACCCAGATTTTCTTGGCAACAAAGCTCATTCTCTTTATTCTAGGAAGCCTTTCCACGGATTTGGGGGAGGGCAGTGTTTTTGACATTAAGATGCAAGAGACACTTCAAATAATAATTCTTAAAAAAATGTAAGGAACAAAATGTATGGAACAAACAGGGCAAGGGGTGGAAATTGGACAAATATTTGAAGGCTCTTTCTCTACCAATTTCTACCTACATCTTTCAGTAAATCACAAAATGAGCTTCATTTCCCAACTCTTCCAAGGATAAAGGTCAAACAATTAAAAAGGGAGTGTTGGGAAAATAGCAAAGGGAACAAGAGATAAGGTAGGTAAACTTAAAAATTAAAGGAAGCTAAAATTAAAGATAGCAGACCTAGAACAATGTAGACTAGTAGTTTTCAACTCTAGCTGCTTTAAAGAAATACCAAAGTTGAGCCTAAACCAACTGAATTAGAACCTCTGAAGGCTGGGGTGCTGTGATAAATGAATTTTTCATTTAATCCCCATACCACTACCATAAACATCTACTAACACTATTAATTTATAAATAAAAATATTGAGACTAGACAATATAGATGATTTTAATAGCTAATTAGTGCTCACTACTCTCCTCTAATTCATCTAAGAAATATTTACCTTGATATTATTTTTAGATAAGCCCATAGCAACTAAAAACTGCTTTAGAAAATAGCAAGAAAGTGACAATAAAGTTCAAACTAAATTTTAGTCTGATTCTCTATAGCGACCCTAAAAATAAATTCATTATCATATTTTAAATGTGAAGTATACAATAATGATTTAAGCTCAGTAAGAATATGTTTTAGCTGAGTTTTCAGATTCAAAATTACACATATATGAAATCTAAATATGATAAGTATAAAAACTGTTATAGCAAATAGTGAATCTTTATTTTAATTTAAAAATTTTATTGATTTTTACAGAGAGGAAGAAGAGGGATAGAGACTTAGAAACATCGATGAGAGAGAAACATCGATCAGCTGCCTCCAGCACCCCCCACCCTTCTGGGGATGTGCACGGAACCAAGATACATGCCCTTGACCAGAATCAAACCTGGGACCCTTTATTCCACAGGCCGATGCTCTATCCATTGAGCCAAGCCGATTAGGGCCCAATACTGAGATTTTAGAAAAGTTGTTAAATTTTATAGTGACAGTACAAACAGGTTCAACTCTTTTGGAAAACATAAATGTATCACAAGTCATAAAAATATCAAAACCATTTGACAAAAGTATCCAGTTTTGTCATGGTAAAGAAAAAAAGCACCAGAAGGATAAGTGCTGATTATCCTATATAAAAAAGGATATGCAAATGGTCATCACGCCCTTTGTCCCCTCTCCCCCTGCCCTGAAGCCAGCGGACCTGAGGTTGCCTCCCCCACCCCAGTGCTGGGGCCCCCCGCCTGGCAGGGCTTGATGGGGGACCTGAGGCTGTGCCCCCCACCTGTTGGTGATTGACAGGGATGGGGCTGGCCAGGTCTGGATCACGCCCATTGGGGGTGGGGCAGGCTGGATCTGGTTCTCAAGTGATTTTGAGTCATCGCTGGAGGGCAGGGACTTGATTCTGGGTCCTGTGGTACACCCCAGACTCTGACAGGAAGAAGATTTTCATATACATTTTACTAATTTTCTTTCATCTCTGACACTTCTATTATAAAGGGCAATAGCAATATTAAATTATTTCCTCTAAGTAATTCCCTAAAAATGTGCACAAATTTCGTGCACCAGGCCACTAGTCCTATATAATAAAAGCCTAATATGCAAATCACCCCAATGGTGGAACAACTGGTCACTATGCCATGCACTGATCACCAAGGGGCAGATGCTCAACGCAGGAGGTTCCCCCAGCCCACATGCCCCAGGCCAGCCAAGGTGGGTGTCAGAGGGCCCCCTCTCCCCAATTGTCCCACTGGTAGCCCCACAGAGGGAGGCAACTGGCAGTGGTTGGGGGAGGGGATTTAGGAACAGCGAGTGGGTGGTGCCAGGTCAACCAAGGCGGTGCCAGTGTAGGCCCCCCCAATCGCCACGCCAGTCACCCCATAGATTGGCCCTGATCGCCGGCCAGGCCTACCCAAATTCATGCTGGCTGGGGGGGGGGGGGGGGGGGGAGGGAGGGGTGGTTGTACTTCATCCCAGCCTACACCCTCCCCAACTGGTGGGTGGACATCCCTTTCACAATCCAGGACTATTAGTTCCCAACTGCTTGACTGTCTCTGCCTGACTGCATCTCACTGCTTCTGCCTGCCAGCCTGATCACCCCCTAACCACTCCACTGCCAGTCTGATCAAAACCTAATTGCTCCCCAGCTGGCCCAGTCACCCATAACTGTCTTCCCCTGCAGGCCTGATTGCCCCTACCTCCCCTGTTGGCCTTGTCACCCATAACTGCCCTCTCCTGCTGACCAGGTCTCCCCCAACTGCTCTCCTCTGCTGACCTTGTCACCTGCAACTGCCTTCCCCTACCCCATCTTGTGGCAGCCATCTTGTGTCCACATGGGGGCAGCTATCTTTGACCACATGGGGGCAGCCATCTTGTGTTTTGGAGTGATGATCAATTTGCATATCACTATTTTATTAGATAGGATACGCCTAAGCAACCATTTGACCAGTAGCTAAGATGCGCACTGACTGCCAGGGGGCAGATGCTCAGTGCACAGACATGGAAACATAGAACAGACTAATGAATCTCAGAGGGGCTAGGGTAGGGGGAAGGGCAGAAAGAGATTAACCAAAGATATTATATGCATACTAGAGGCCCCATGCATGGATTTGTGCATCAGTGGGGTCCCTCAGCCTGGCCTGCAGGGATAAGGCCAAAACTGGCTCTCTGGCAGCCCCCAAGGGGTACCGGATTGTGAGAGGGTGCAGGCCAGGCCAACGCACCTCACCAGTGCATGAATCCATGTACTGGGCCTCTAGTTAGGGATAAGAAGAATGGTAGAAACTGGATTCAGTGAAGATGATTACCAATAGGGCTCCCAATTGAAGTCTAGCCCTTTATGGCAATTCTCCTTTCAGATTACAAAAAAGGAAACCCTTAGAAGGTAAAAGGAAGTGTTGGGGGTGGACTGAATGACTGAACAGTAGGAACCAATTCTAATAAAGCAAAAATAGAAAAAGGAACTAATTTTTTTTAGGATTCAGTTACTGGAACTTTTTAACTATTTCATTTAATCCTTGCAACACTGAAATTAAGATATTATTATCCTCCTTTTACATTTAATGATGGGTAAGAAATTTGTCCAAGGTCAAGATACTATTTAAGTAGGAGATCTCTATATATAAAAGGCTAAGTGACCGACCATCCGTCTGTCCAACTGTCTAACCATCAAGCTGGTACATATGGGGTGCACTGGCAATTTAAAAATAAACACTGCATCACACATGTGTGATACACATAAAGCTATTGCTGGTGCCAATCACATGTGTGTGTTTCAATACTGGTCTCCCATTTAAATTAATTCAGATAGTTTCCCATGATGCCAGCATTTGCCATGACTATTAATAAATCACAAGGACAAACAAGACAGAGTAGAAATATTCCTATCTAAACCCGATTTCAGATATGGTTAGTTATATGTTGCTTTCTCTCGAGTTCGAAGAGCAAGTGACGTTAAAGTTGTAAATACTTCATTACAAGGGAAATTGGTCAAGCACTCTGAAAGTGTTTTTACTCTTAATGTGGTATACAGGGAGATATTAGAATAAGTTTAATAAATTTATCAGTCACTGGTTTTATTGATGTTTTTGTTGTTTTTATGTGTCTTTGTTGTTGTTATATCATGTTATCAATTTATATATTATCTTCATATACATTTTACTAATTTTCTTTCATCTCTGACACTTCTATTATAGAGAAAGGGTGAATATCGATATTAACATATTTCTTCTAATTAATTTCCTTTCAATGTGCACGAATTCATGCACTGGGCCACTGGTAACACCTATATCTGTGTATTTTCAATGTCCATGTTCCTTCAACAACTTCAGATAGCCTCTTCATGCAGTCTCTAATTACAGATATTACTAAATTATTGCCATTCCCAAATCATCTAATTCTTCTTTGTTGTTCAACACTTCACTTTCCTCTAAAGCACATGTGTCAAACACAAGGCCCGCGGGCCAAATCCGTCCCGCCAGGCCTTGCAATGTGGCCCGCACCACGCTGTCATCACTGCACTCCGCTGCGTTTCCATCACAATGACAGTTTATGACTGTTCAGTAAACCATTCAGCCCGCGATTTAGGCTGGATTTTAGATTTTGGCCCCTTCTCTGATTGAGTTCGACACCCCTACTAAAGTCTCATACTTTGAGGCATTTTGTTAAAGTGTGGTGTCTTCTAGAGACATCAACTTCCAAAGGGCCCTTTCCATCTTGAAAGCAATCAAGAAGCACTAACAGTGTTACTTTTGTCTTTGGCTATTCTTAATCATTTTTATCACTTTTCATTCTACAAACCAACTCTTCCAACTCCCTTTGGGGAGAGAGATTTCATTCTGAATACTTAGGAGTTCCAGAAAGCAGATTTTAAGATAACAGAATTTTTACTCTTCTTATATCTCCCACCTCATTCATCCAAAAGTCACCATCTAAGCAATCTCACTACTTGGTCTACTCAAGAATCCAGTAACATGAATTTAAAAAAAAAAAAAAAAAAAAAAAAAAAAAAAAGTTGTCTTAAAACACTATAGATGAATTAACTGTTTCAAAGATCATAAACTTTACTGATATTTGAATCCTCAGAGCCTGTTCATTCTTAGTTCAGACATGACTAATTATCCAATTATTTGGATTCTAGCTAGGGTGGTAGACAGCATCATATTAAAAGTGAAGGAGCAAACTCATTGAGAACAGGAAGAAGTCAGAGCAAGCAGCTATCAGTGATAGAAATGACCAAAATATTATTTACTACAGATATTTTAAAAACCAGGGCAATATAGGGCTACTTAGTACGAGAGCCAAGTATGCAAAATGCCATTATTCCCTTGACTCAGCAGAGGCCAGGAATCCTTGCTCAATTTTTCAAAGTAACTTTATCCTTATATTTGCTGTTCATGCAATCTGCCACATAGGATTTCCTAGTTCAGCCAATAGACACTGCCTTCTTTAGAATGTCCTCCTTCTAACTGTTCATGGCTCTTACATCATCTTTTTTTTAATATGTTGTTTTTTAAAAAAAATCCTTACTGAGGATATTTTTTCCATTGATTTTTACAGAGAGTGGAAAGGAGGGATGAAGGGAGAGGGAGAGGAAGAGAGAGGGAGGGAGGTTGGGAGAGAGATGGGGGGGAAGAGAGAAAGAGAGATAGAGATAGAGAGAGAGGGAGGGAGATCAAAGACATGAAAGGGACACAATAATTGGTTGGCTTGCACATGCCCCAATGGGCTGAGGATAGAACCAACAATATAGGTATGGGTCACTGACGGAATTGAACCCACAGTCGTGGGCTGACGCTTTAACCTCTGAGCAACTAGCCAACAATGTTGTTTTTTAGAAAGAGGAAGAAAGGGAAGAGAGAAATATAACCCTCAAAAAGAAACATCGATTGCCTGCCTCCTGTATGCTCCCTACTGGGGATTGAGCCTGTGGAACAGGGGCATGTGCCCTGATGGGGTATCCAGCCAGCCACCTCTTGATGCACGGGAAGACATTTCAAACCAACAGCCACATAGGCCGGGCATGGCTCTTACTTCTTGGTGAGCATTCAGATTCACCCTTAATCTGCACTATGGTCTGACATTTTGGCTTTCCTCATGATCCCTTCCGACAACATGCCGTATGGGATATATCTTGCCTAGAATTTAGGTACATGTCTTACCCTCCTGTATTCCTCCCCGAGGGGTTTTCCTGGCAGACTTCTTTCTCACTCCTTGCCAGGTGCCCAGCTTTGCAAGTATAGCTTCCTAGAACAACTCTCTTATTACCCTGCCTTTTGGTTATGACTGCCATAGCCCACCCAAATAATATAGTGTATTACCATCTATTACTCTAGCCCCAAGTGGGTCTGGGGCAGCATGCCATAATCAAACTCACTGATATTTCTGCAGCAAAAGATGAACATAGTCACATACGGTGGGGTTAAAAAATGACTCTAAATAGCTTCTTATTTCAGGTCATGTTTTCCTGTCAAATGAATTAAGAAAAAAACTTTTCAGAGAACTTGGAATTCTGTTTAAGATCAAGAAATTTTTAACCATGTATGTATGGTTTTTGCTTTTCATATTTCCTCCACAAAATTTTAAAAAATATTTCTTGGGGTCCTGACAAGTTTGGCTCAGTGGTTGGAGCTTGGGACTGTGGACTAAAGGGTCCTGGGTTTGATTCCAGTCACAGGCATGTACCTTTGTTGCAGGCTCCATCCCTGGCCTGGGTCAGGGTACTTGTGGGGGCAACCAATCAGGAAGCAACGAATCGATGTGTCTCTCTCACATCAATGTTTCTCTGTCTCTGTCTCTCCCCCTTCCTTCCACTCTGTCTAAAAAGCAATGGAAAAAATATCCTCAAATGAAGATTAAACAAACAAAAATTTGTTTTAGTGTTTCAATGGGTAATTTCAATTTTCTGTTATTTTTATTACATAAAGAATATACTAAATAAATGAGGTATTATTTTGCATATATATGCACAAAAACAAGCATATTTCAACATATAGAAACCTACAAATGCAACAGAAGAGGATACAGATACATGCTACTGTATAACTGTTAGATATTGGTAATTAATCAATAAAGAAGCATTATCTGGGCAATAAGTATAACTAAGTTATTGATGAAGTACATATATAAGTCCTAGCTGGTTTGGCTCAGTGGATAGAACATTAGCCTGTGGATTGAAGGGTCCTGGGTTTGATTTCTGTCAAGGGCATATGCCTAGATTGTGGGCTAGCTAGATAACCAGTAGGGGGCATGCAGGAGGCAGCCAATCAATGATTCTTTCATCTGTCATTCTCTCTCCTTTCCTCTCTGAAATCAATAAAAATATATTTTTAAAAATGAAAAGTACACATATAAAACATCTTATTTAATGCAATTAGAACCATACCATGGTTTTAAGATTAAAAATAGTATATGCTGAGCTTTAAATATTTAGAATTGTCACTTCTTACAAGTTTTTCCTCTTTCCTATAACATACCTAGCTCTAATTTCTTAGGTTGGTGACATTAACATAGTGCTTTAATATGGATATGTTATTTTTCTTTTCTAGAAATATTTACCTTTTCTATTGTTACTGCTTAAAAAAAAGCAAAAAGCCCAAGCATGACTCAGGATGCATGCTCCATTTTCAGTAGGTTGGATATCTTCTTAGAGAGTTCTAGTTTCCCATTTGGGTCTTACTGTAGATAAACATTTGACTTCATGTTCATAGTTACAGTTACACTGCTATATCATAGAATTCATGTAAAAAAAAAGTAACTTACTGTTACTTGTGATATACACCATGAATGATATGTTAAAGAGTTTACTAAATGAAAAAAAAACTTTCCACACCAGATCTAAATGAAAACTAACAATTATAAAGTTGTTAAAGAAACATAAAAATCCTTTCCTCTCTCTAGCCTTACCAAAAGACTAACTTTGTTAAGGTTAAAAATCTTTATTCTAAGCAAATGTAACAGAAAAACCATGCCCCTCTTCCCTCATTACACATCTAGGATCCCGAAACAATACAGTTTACTTGACATAATATGAAAAAGCAAGATTAATCATTAAAACTGAACTTAACCTTTTCCTCCTACAAAAAAGACCTACTGGTTAAGAGTTTAGAAGTCTAGTCTAGTCCAGGGTATGGCAAATTTTTTTTCTGTCAAGTACAGGAGAGGCTTTAGGCTTTGTGAGCCACACAGTCTCTATCCCACATAAACGATGCATAAACAGCCATAAAATCTACAAACCCTGGCAGCAGGCTGGATTTGACCCACACGCTGTCAGCTGTTGACACCTGGTCTATGCCAAAGACTTTAAACACTAGAACTAGACAAGGGATTCAATTAAATCCATAAACAAATCTTTATTAATTCCTAAGGACTCCATTAATTCATTTCTTAAGTGGAGTTTAATGACAGTTTCTGTAGTCTCCTTAAAATGCAGAAGCGCTTTTACTATAGGAGAATCATGGTCCTGATTCAAGGACGGTTCAAACCCCTCAATATACTGTGGATAACTAATGAAACACAAAAGACTCAATAAAACTTAAAAAAAAAAATACATGTGTCATTGAACCTTCTGCTTCTGAACGGTACTTGGGACACCCCTTCCCGATCTCCCCCTCCTTTTCACATCTTCTCTAGGCCGTACGTTTCTTAAGGGCGCGTCCAAGGCGTTAACTATCTGAACAGTGTACCTAAAACAAAGTTTAATTGTGACTTTTAATGAGGGGACTCCCATCCCTCTGACAACTACTTTCTGACTTGCCAATTTCTGAAATCCTCACGGGCTCGCACCCTACAGCGCCGTGTGAGTTTCTAAGACTTTACAACGACTTGGAATGACGCCGCGCTGGCCCAGAGCAGTGCAATTTCCTCCAGCGGAGCTCAGGTCACCCCGGCAGACGCTTCCCTCCCCGCGGGCTGGACAGAGCCCCCCGCGGTCCCTCCACCGCCGCCTCTGGGGACGCACCCCGGGGGCAGCGCGCGGCGCCCGGACAGCCGCGTCCCAAGCCGGTCGGGGCCGGCGGGCGTAGCCGGGGCGGGGCCGGGAGCGGCCGGCCGGCGGGGCGAGCTCCGACCTCCCGACCTTCCCGACGCGCGGCTCCCGCCCGCGGGCAGAGTCCACGCCTACCTGTTGTGCCGGGAGCGGCGCGGCTTCCCCGCCGCCGGAGGGAGTGCGGACGGACGGCGCGGGCTGTGTCCGCCGTCCCCGCGCCCCGCTCAGCCCGGCCCGCAGGCCCTGTCACTAACCCCCCCGCCGGCTCCCACACGCGGGGTCCCGGCTCCGCCACCCCCTCGCTGCGGCCGCCGCCCCGAGGTCCTCCCCGCTGCTCCACTCACCCTGCAGGCCCGTGCGCGGTCCCTCCGGCCGGCAGGCAGCCCGCACCCCGCCCCGCGCGCGGCAGCCCCTCCACTCCCGGGATCCCCACTGCTCGTCCCGCGAGGGGTCCCCCACGGCTCAGCGCAAGTCCCAGTCCCGCTACGACACCGGCTTCTCCGCGCTGGGACTGGCAGGCGGCGGCGGCGGCGGCAGGGAGGCGGGAGGGGCGCGCGCGGGGCGGGGCCGCCAGGCTCGGAGTCCCCGGCCCCGCCCCGCCCCGAGCCCCCAGGCCCGCCAGCCGGCCGCCGAGCCATCGAGCGCCCACTCTGGCAGGCGTGACTGCTCCACCGCCGAGAGAGCGATGGAGGACCCTGTGGTCCACTCTGAGGCCGGGCAGGGGCTTTGCGGTCCAGAGAGAATGACCACCACTACTGTTGTCTGTTTGTTTGTTTTTTGTTTTATCACCAGCCAGCATCCTTGGAGGGCGGCCACGGGGCATCCGAAGTCTACGCCTGGAGAAATTTAGGCAGGGAGGGCTATGGGTGTGGTTGACCTGAATGAAGATGCAAACGGAGGCAGGCTAAAAACAAGAAAAAGAAAATGACTTTATTTGGGAATAGCTGAGGAATTGCTACTGTGACAAGCAAACTACTAGCAACAAGCTACAGGAGAGTCCGTGGAGGGTTTGGGATAGGCTGTTATTTAAGAGCAGAAAATGTGAAAAGGGGAGAGTTCAGAGAAAGCTAAGATTTAAAACACACACACACACACACACACGGATGGCCCCCCACCCCGACCCCACCCACACTCCACCCCACCCCACCCCCAAGCGGCCCGAGCGCCCCGCCCCGCCCGCCGGACCGCCTCCTCCCCGCGGCTCCGCCCGCGTCAGCTGCCGGCGGGTGTAAGAGGGAGGCCGAGCTCACAGCTCAGCTGCCACCGTCTCCGCTGCTGATCTCACTCCAGGCCGAGCCCCTCCGTGCCCGCCGCTCCCAGCCCCGTGCCCGCAGCTCCGCCAAGATGCTGTGCGGTGGCACCTCCGCCGCCAAGCCCGCCACGGCCGAGATCCAGGCCATCGCCGACAAGGTGAAGCCCCAGCTGGAGGAGAAGGCAAACAAGAAGTACCCCACGTTCAAGGCCACGGAGTACAAGAGCCAGCTGGTCGCGGGGACTAACTACTTCATCAAGGTTCAAGTTGAAGATGATGACTTCGTGCACATCCGCGTGTTTCAGAGTCTCCCTCATGAAAGCAAGGCCTTGGCCTTGCACGACTACCAGACCAACAAGACCAAGCAGGACGAGCTGACCTATTTCTAGTTCTGGATCTTGAACTGAACCTTCGCCACCATGTCCTCTGCCACGTGGTCGTGTGCCCGGGTCCTAAATGAGCATCGTCTCTGTGCGTCAATCTGGCGTCTCTGCTTCTGCCTTTAATAGCGTGATTTTCCTCCCAATCAATGATCTTAATGGAATTGCTTTCCGAGAGGGCTTAGGTGATTTCTAACTAAATACATTTTTAAGTTTTTGCAAAAAATAAAAAAATAAATAAAATAAAATAAACACACACACACACACACACACAAAATAAAATAAAAAATAAAAATAAATAAAATAAAATAAAAACATACACACACACACACACACACAAAATAAATAAATAAATAAATAAATAAATAAATAAATAAAAATAAACACCAAAGAGTTCCCCCATTTATGCCGGCTCTGTGTCTTTGTGTGTGGTTTAAATTCTTTTGTAAAAAAAAATTTTTTTTGTGTGATATTGCAAAACATATTTTAAATACAGAAAATGTGAAAGAGTAGCATATACCATATACTCATTATCCACAGTCTACACTCACATTTTACTTCTGCGCCCTTCTGACACGCCTCCATCATTCTCAGAGCACTCTTACTTTCTGGCCCAGGCTCATCCTGCCCCAGCCCTGGATGCAGCCATTTATCCAGGAGCCTTGAAAATTTATGAATAGACAAAACCACCCCAGTCACACAAATATGGCTAAATTCCACCTGCTTTGCAAGACCCACCTGACCTGGGTCATCTCCTGTTTGTGCCCCTGGCAAAACTTCCCAAGCCTGATATGAGACATCTGGCCCCACCTCACCTCTCCAAGAAAGTGTAACACTCAGTTTTCCGTAAAAAAAGGTATTTAAGGAAAATCAGTCTCTTATCCTTAAATGTTGTCTTCCTGAGGGCACATGCCTGAGATTCCCCATCTTATATTCTCTGGTCCTATTTCAGATTGAAATTCTTTCACAGTGCAGATGGGGGAATGTTAGAGGGGGGAGTGATTCTAGAATGCCCTATCTCCTCCTTTTACAGCCTGAATCAATGGTGGAATTGGGGCAAACAGCTTTGGTTCCAAGTCAAGTGCATGTTTCCAGTATACTCAGTCTTTTGAAAGTAATTTTTAAAAATTTTATTTTAAAACAGTCTTGCCCTAGCTGGTTTGGCTTAGTGGATAGAGTGTTGGCCTGGGGACTGAAGGGTCCCAGGTACGATTCCAGTCAAGGGCATGTACCTTGGTTGCGGGCACATCCTTAATGCAGTGTTTTTCAACCTTTTTTGGGCAAAGGCACACTTGTTTCATGAAAAAAATCACGAGGCACACCACCATTAGAAAATGTTAAAAAATTTAACTCTGTGCCTATATTGACTATAAATAAAGTAATTCTCTTGAATAGGAATCAAATAAACACGAAGAAAGTATTTTATAATTACTTTATTATGAAATATTAAGTAAACAAAATAGTGAAAAATTATAAAATTCTTGTTTTGTCTGCACCTACGGCACACCAGGCAACATCTCGCGGCACACTAGTGTGCCACGGAACAGCGGTTGAAAAACGCTGCCTTAATGGAAGGTGTGCAGGAGGTAGCTGTTTGATGCTTCTCTCTCATCAATGTTTCTAAGTCTCTATCTCTCTCCCTTCCTCTCTGTAAAAAATCAATAAAAATATATTTTAAAAAATAATAAAACAGTTTCAAGCTTACAAAAATGTTGCAAGTATAGTACAAAGAACATTTTTCCCCCCCAGAACTATTTGAGATTTAAGTTGCTGACACAATGTCACATTGTTACTAAGTACTTTAGCATGTGTCCTAATAATAAGTACCCTATACTACATAATCACACTATAACTATAGTAAAATCAAAACATTTATGTGATGGGTTTTGACAATCGTCCCAATAATATTCTTTTTGGTGAAAGAATTCACTCCAGCAGCAAGCATTAAATTTACTTGTCATGCAATTGGAGTTGCCTTCACGATGGAGCACTTCCTCGGTCTTTCCTTGACTTTTATAATGTTGACATTTTTGAAGATCCCCAGCCTATTTTTTATAGAATGGCTTTCACTTTGCATTTGTCTGATGTTACTCATGATTAGATTCAGGGTAGGGATCTTTGACAGGAAGTGATGCTGTGTTCTCACTGCATTCTATCCGGTGGCATATTATTGGAATTTGTCTCATTATTGATGCTTATTTTAATAAGGTGGTGTCAGACTTCACTGTAAAATTACTTTTTCCACTTGGTAATTAGTATGTATTTTATAAGGGACATCCTTTGAAACTAGCTAAGTCTTTTTTTTGTTTCTCATCTAACTTTTAATTTATATCAGTATGAATTCATTTTCCTACTTAATGTAAGGTGACCAGACGTCACGCCTTTGGCGGGACAGTCCCGATTTTTAACAATTTGTCCCGCGGCCCGCGGCATTTTAAAATTGGGACTTTTTTTTTTTAAGCGCCGCGGGACAGATTGTTAGAAATCGGGACTGTCCCGCCAAAAGCGGGACGCCTGGTCACCTTATCTTAATGGATTATAATCTGTTTATATCATTATTTATTTAATCATCTAGTTATTTTAATCCTCACATAAGGATATGTTTTTCTTACCTTTCTGTATGTGGCACAATGCTCCAAACAACTGAACCACCAGGCCAAGGCTATCATTATTTTGATGTTCAAATTGTCCCAAGTTTGGTCAAAGAGAGCCCCATTTATGCTGGCTTCTGTGTCTTGTTTTAAATCCTTTCATAAGAAATTCGTTCACAGCTTTTTATTGTAAAACATTTTTAAAATACAGAAAATTTGGAAAAGTTGTATATATCATATACTCACCATATTCTTCATTAACATTTTACTAGTCCGTGCCTTTTCGACACCCTCCATCACTCTTGAGCCATCTCTTACTTTCTGGCTCAATAAGACGTTCCAGGTTCATCTTGCCCAGCTCTGGATGCAGCCATTCATCGAGGAGCCCTGGTTCCTGTCAGTGAAGAAAGGTATTTAGAAACAATAGGTGAGCTCACTGTTATTGGGGTATCACTGCTTAGGCTGTGTTAGTAGGTGCAGCTAGGGAAAATTGTGCACTCACATACAGTGCATCTATATACGTATGCTCACACATTTAAAGCTATATATCTTTATTGAATAATATATATTAAAAAACTATATGTTCACAATAATACCTCCAATGCAGCATCACAGTTTGTTATAGTTTTTTTTTTTTCCTTCCATATTTATAATCCTTCCCTCTTACAGAGAGAAACCTGGATCCTATTGTTCTTGGGTGTTTACTTGTGGAACACCTTCCCTATATTTAAGCCATCACCACAGCTGCCATCTCTACCTTTGAAGGATGCTGCTCTTACCCCAGCAAGATCTTAAAAATCCAAAATTACACCATAAGTCCTCTTTCTCTTTCCTTACTTACCCCTGCTCTCAAACCTGTGCCTATGCCCAGCCTGTGCCCTCCCCACCCTGTTCAGACTCCATCCTTGCCAAGCATCCCTCCTGACCGCACTTGCTACATACAAGTGAGTGAGTGAGTGTGTGTGTGTGTGTGTGTGTGTGTGTGCACAGGCACACATGTAGGGTACTATAGAGTACCATGAGAAAGGAACAAAAGCATTATAAATCCTGAGGGAGACAGCAATTACTATGACTCCCAGCTGGGAGGCTCATGAAGGATTTACAGAAAGAGTTAGTACTTAAAACGAGCTTTGAAGGATGCATAAGAATGGGTGAGTGGATACACTCTACCAGATATTGAGAAACTCTAGAAAATAATTTGAGCAGATCCAAACTAGAGAAAGGAATTCATTTAGACTGTGCATGTCCAATAATAGCACTAGAATTTTAGGGCTGGAAGGAATATTATGTATCATTGAGTTCAACCACTAGTTTTACAGAGGATTCAAAGATGGCTCTAAAGTTAGAGCCTAAATGACTAAGAATTAAATTAGAAGGAGGAGTCAGTTTGGAGGAGGATATAATAAGTTTAATTGTAAACATGTGACATTTGAGGTGATGGTAGAGTATCTAAGGAGAAATGGGGGACTACAACTTAGAAGTAGGGTCAAGATTCAAAACTAGAGATCTAGATTCAGAACTTTTCCAATGTGAGCTGACAGGTGATACAATGAAAGAGAAAAAATAAAGAGAAAACAACAAGGACTCTGAAAAACAACCAATCTAGTCTTAACCAAATGGACATGCACTTCATCTTTCAATTACTATTATACTTTGTTCAATCTCAAATTGAGATTTTGAGTCAGAATAAAGAGGAAGCTGTATTATAAATAGTGGGAAAAGGACAGCTTTGGAATTAGGTGATTTGTGTTCAAATCCTAATTCTGGAAAGGAACCAGGACCAAGGTGGGTCTGTCCTGGTGTGGTCTGAAATGTGTGCTTCTTCACTTTGTGCAGGAAAGATTTCACGACACCCATCCAGGTAATAATTAAAGCTAGCGACAGAGAAACAAAGGAAAGGTTTAAGATAGAAGAGGCAAGATCATGGCAACAAGAGAAAGCTTAGACTAGGCTGCCTAGACTCAGAAAAGGAGGTCATAGTAACTAAGTGAGCCAGGCTGGGCTGTGTGGGCTTAGGAAAGGAAGTTACAGCGGCAAAAGGAGGGCCCTTGGAGATAGGTTCAAGGGGCTAGCTCCTGACAAGCTGTCCCTGCCCACTGCTCCTCTGGTTTCAAGTCTCCTGGGAGCCATCAGAGCTTAGGAAAAAGAAAGCAAAAGTACACACCTGAGAAAGGGTGAAGGGGGGGGGGGGAGGTTGGGGAGCACCCGGGTCCTTAAGGGAGAGCTATATTGGGTTCTTTATCTTAAGGGATTTTTATCTGATTTCTTAAGGCCAGAGTTATAGGGGAGATCTCAGGGGAGGATATAAATATAATATTCAACAGCTTCCTAGGTATGTCCTTTAATATGCTGATACATAAAAATGATCCTATAAGGGAGTTTGGGATTATTCTCTGGTCAGCTTCATTGCTTCACCTTTACCTGGGATTTGTCTGGCTCTAATGGCAGACAAAATTTCCCCCAACTTCATCCCTTCTGGGATTTGGCTGGTACTAATGACACTAACTGGATCTCTGTTATCCATTCCCTGACTAGGATGATTAAAGCCTTCACTCTCTGGTTGCGGAGTGTCCTTGTTCTGTGCCTGAGTGTCCTTGTTCAGGGAAAATAAGGTCTTGTGATTTAGTAGCAGGTTGTTAGTTGCTCGACCTTATTTAACTATTTGTCTCAGTTTCCCTCACTCCACTTGTCAAGTAATTTCCTAGCTTCTTTCTATCCTGCCTCAATTCTACCACTTAATAGGCACAACATAGGAAGAACTACTTTATATCTCTGAAGCTCAATTTCCTAACGTTAAAGTTAAAATAATATCTTCCTCTCTAATGAGATGTGCTAAAGATCCCAGATACAGTAGGAACAACAAAGCATGTTGCCCACTATCAAATGATAGCTAGCAGTATTAAGCACTTATCTTACCTTTCTACTATCTACTTTACCCTATCTTGTCAACTATGTTGGTGTCACTATTTGGCACACAAAAGGCACTCATCAAGTATTTATTGAAGGAATGAAGAGTTTTATATACTTTCTATTTATTTTACTTTCATCATGATAATGTATTTTACTGCATCTTCCTGGATTTCTACAAAGAAATAATTTCCCTACCAATAAATGAAGCATTCTAAGAAGTAGAACTGTTAGTATTTAGTGGTATTTAGTTAGCATTTTAGCACTAATTTCCAAAAATGTAAAACTGTCAAGTATATCACAAGTTACCCCTTTGGCTATGCAATATCCTCCTTTAATTTATTGCTCAAATACATCTGACACAATGATTCCGGGTTCCAACCAATATACATTTGGGAAACTGAAAATAATAGATTACCTTTGACATTGCTTCTCCCCCTGAGATTATACAATTCAGTGATGCAATATTACTCAGGTGGCTCAGCTGGTCAGAGCACATCCCATACACCAAAAGGCTGCGGGTTCAATTATTGGTGGGGGCACATACCTAGGTTGTGGGTTCCATCTCTGGACAGGGTGCATTTGAGAGGCAATTGATCAATGTTTCTCTCTCTCTTTCTCTCCTCCTACCTTCCTCTTTCTCTCTAAAAATCAATAAACATATTCTTGGGTGAGGATAAAAAAAAAAATAGGCATGCTCAAATACATTTGAGAAAGATTATATGGCTGTATTTTACAGCCACGTCTTGGAGAGTCATTTTTTATATTACTAGGCTCCATTTTTTTGGAAACATGCCATGTTTCCAAAGTTTATTTGGCAATGGAAGATAACATATGTTTAAAAAGGAATCCATGCTAATGTCTTTTAGAACTGGAGTTCTGGGAGCAGACTTTGGGAGATGCGGCTCTGTAAGTCTGTCATTTAGTGACTCACTCCAGCCATGTCAGGTTGATCAATGTGGATAAAGTCATCGAGGAGACGAGCGTACATGTGGCAAGCTCATGTCATAAAACTCAAGGGCTGGGGACAGCTGCCAATCTGTCAATTTCACTGACCTCAAGTCTGAAACGACACCGATGGTCCATGGCAGCAAAAGATCTGCTGGTCCTTGTGATACAGCTTTCTACTTTTTGGTCTATCAGGCTTTATTTGTCAATGTACTACTGAGCTTGCTGTAATCTGTAACAGATTTTAGCACTAATTTCCAAAAATGAACTTTTGGCCATGGGTGGAATTTTCTTCAGTAGGAAAACTACCATCACAAATATTCAGCCAAGAAATACTTACACCCTTTTAGTGACATAGTGCTGGGGTTTCTGCCAAGGCCAAATTCCTTGGCTTAGGAACCATTTGAATGTTACTTTCAGATCATTTTCTCATTTTGAGTCAAGGTGTCTAAGAACGCCAAGCTCAGTGTGGTACCTCTGAGACTCAGCACCATGCTCCCCAAGTGGCAGAGCATTCTCCCAGCCCTGTACCTCTATGGGGTCTGGACCCTCCTGCTGTGCCCTTCAGGCCTGTGTGGTGAGTACAGTGGTTATTGGGGAAAGGAGGTAGTTTCTCTCGCAGGCGTCCTCAAACTTTTTAAAGTGGGGGCCAGATACGGTCCCTCAGAGAGCTGGAGGGCCGGACTATATGAACTACGTACTAATTCCTACTGTAACACCTCGGCTGCGCTCACTGCCCAAAAAACCTGGCGGGCCGGATCAGACTCCTCTGCGGGCCGCATGTGGCCCGCGGGCCGTAGTTTGAAGACGCCTGCAAGAAAAATACCAAACACTTCATCAAAGGTAGTCAATTGATGGTAGTTTATAACCTTTTCGAAAGAGTATAATGAGCCAAGTTTGGCTCAATGGATAGAGCGTCGGCTTGGGGACTGAAGGGTTCCGGGTTCAATTCCGGTCAAGGGCATGTACCTTGGTTTCGGGCATATCCCCAGTAGGGGGTGTGCAAGAGGCGCTGATCGATGACACTCTCTCATCGATGTTTCTCTCTATCTCTCTCCCTTCTTCTCTGTACAAAATAAAATATATATTAAAAAAAAGAGAGTATAATGAACTATGTTATTAATAAAAATGAAGAATTTTAAAATACAAAAGAAATTGGTCTAGATAGAGGCTGTTATTATGTCTAGAATAATTGTGTTGATATTTAAAAATTCTTGCTGAAACTGGTTTGGCTCAGCGGTAGAGCGTCAGTCAGTCTGCGGACTGAAAGGTCCCAGGTTCGATTCTGGTCAAGGGAATATACGTTGGTTGAGGGCATGTCCCCCGTAGGGGGTGTGCAAGAGGCAGCTGGTCGACATTTCTCTCTCATCGACGTTTCTGGCTCTCTATCTCTCTCCCTTTCTGTAAAAAAATCAATAAAATATATTTTAAAAAATTCTTGTGAGGCTGCTTTAGCAAGAAATAATCTTTAGTTTTCATATCAATTTCTTATATTTAATGCTCCAAAATGTTTAAAATACATTTACCTTCTAACTAAGTTAATTATGCCATCTACAATCTTAATTAGTGATTCATTGGGGGAAGGAGGTTCTACCAGTAACGCAAAAATATTGTCTGTTATCACAAATAATTAGTATTTCTAGAGTAAAAGATAGGGCACTTGGAGAATTATAAACAATTATATAAATATATAAGGCATTGTTATTAAAGTGGAGAAAATATTTTATAAACAAAGGAAAAATAAAAGACTTTAAAAGAAGAAAAAAAAAGACTTACAACATAGCATAGATCTTGATCTATGATGAAAAGTAAGTAATAATAAATTATCCAACCTCAGAAGAAGCATACAAAACATCTGTGACTTGACTTGGGGTGGTAAATGCACAATATACAGAGGATGTATTGTAGAACTGTATACCTGAAACCTGTATAATTTTATTAATCAACGTCACCTCCATAAATTCACTAAAAAAGGAAAAAAGGACTGACTGCAATGTTCATACTTGATTGGGACACCTAAGTTCCCTTCCAATTCTCATTCTCTGACTATATTAAGAAATACAGCATTTACATTTTTCTCCTCTGGAAAGTGAACATACCATATTAAAAAATCTCCAAGATCTTCAATTTTAAAATTTAAATCTTCTACTATTATTCTTACAAAAATCTCTTCGAAGTAAATAGAGTAACTATTATTTGGAAGAAATAGAAACTAAAGCCCAGAATAGCTAAGTGATTTATCCATGTTTGGAACAAGATTCCAGAAGATTTCAAAACCAGGCCTTCTGAATCCTTATCTTATATATATTTCCATATTATCAGAGTACCACATATATTCAAAACTGTATAAAATATGTTAAACTAACAATATTTTCAAAAAATCTTTCTTTATAGACATGTAATCATACATTTATTTTAAAAGATTATTATTAATATCATCTTGAAAATACATTTTTTTTAAAACTCAAGGGAACAAAATCATAATCCTACTACCTCCACATGACATTTATTTTCATTTGATTTTCTTTTAGCTGTTACTCACACTTCTAAGGAAAGTTATACACACATAGCACATCAAATTTGTAGCCATCACCACTGACCACGTTAAGATAAGTTCCTAGGTAAAACATTGCTAGTACTCAATCACATGGACTGAAGGTGGTGGTGGTGGGTGTGTGTGTGTGTGTGTGTGTGTGTGTCCCTGCTATTTCCTACCTGCAGATATAGCCATAATTGGCAAAAAGTGAAAAGAACCTAAAATGATTCAGTAGTTTGCTATGGTATCTGGCTTTAAACTCATATCTGGCTTTAAACTCTTATGGTTAACAATTATTTCTCTGTTTTTCATAAGAAAGACTATGAAAGAGACTTTTGGAAGTCAATGTTAAGATACCTTAACCTGGGATTGGAGAAAAAATCCTGGAGATTTCTTCCAGCTTATTCCTTTAATAAAGTTTTCACCTTGGAAAATAGGGAAAATATGACCCTGAAGAAGTGAGCAGCAAGGACAGGAGGTTTCTGTGGAGAGGGAGGATTGGGCAGCAACAAACCCGCAGTGGCCAGGGAGAGAAGGCTCTGAAAGATGGGATCTGGAGCAGACTCGAAGAAGGGGGAAGGTGTCAGTGGGGAATCAATAAAAGTGGAGCTGAGAGGAATTAGAAGAGAGTTCTAGGTCAGCTTGTCAATTTTCCCCTGCCAGAAACTTCCTGATGGGAACCACAGGAAATGTCATCATAAGCCAAATTAATCACAAACTAAATCTATCAAGGTGAAGAAGCAACATTTAATGACATTAGCAGCTCAGTTCTAAACATGAGCCAGAACCCAAGGAATGGGATAGGTTAAGCCAGAGCTAGGACTGGGGAGGAGGACTGTGTTACTATTGTACAAACCCTCAACTTTGGCGGCAAGCTCTTAGGCAAGTAAACTGTTTACTTCTAGATAGGAGAATGTAAGAGAATGATTCAGGGCTTTAATTTAGGGATGTTTCAGACTTTATAAGTAGCATAGATAGCATCTCACCAAAACTGAATTCACTGATTGGAGAAATTTAAAACCGATGATGGACAATCATCACTTAAAAATGAAATGTATTGAAATAATCATCCTGCAACATAATGTGACAATAGTAAGATGCAAATAATTCATTGTGAAATTCATAATTTAGGATTATTTGAATAGCTCAAGAAATTGAACTTACTCAGTGAAAAGGGTAAACCGACCTGGTTGATAAATAGTATTCTTGCTGAATTATCACACTTAAGGAAAAACTATATACAACATTATATTGTAAAAAACTTATGGAAATTCTTATAAGTTACTGTGTTTATGAATATAGATTAATTATGAACTTCTTTGGAATATATTATTCTTGAAGTAAATTCTAACAAAAATTAGGTCATAGGTCAGAATTCTTGTTTAGCTACAAGCTTTGAAGAGAGAATCTTATCTAGATACAACTATTTAAATGACCAGCATGAACAATAGCTGGAAATTAAATTAACCATATAATATGGTTAAGGTAATCAGTGGAGCCAGAGTCATAGATTAGGAAGAAAAATAAACACGTTAATATTATGGAATAGAATTATATACCCTTGAAATCAATTTGCCAACCTACAGGCATTCACAGACCACAGAACAAATCCATTTATAGACTATACTTGTTCATCTTAATAATGTTTTATTGACTTTTATACTTTCTCATTTTATCTGCCTCCTTCCTTCCCCTTATACTCCCTTACATTAAAAAAAAATACTTAAAAATATTTATGACAGAACATTGAATTTTTAAAACACAAAATATAGAATTCTTTTACAACTAACCTGTGATAAAATATGTGCTTGGCTATGAACAAAGATTATAGGGAATAAATAGAAATGTATTTGAAGAATGAGATGTCAGGTTTTTTTATCCTTTAAATATGTCTAATTGTGTATATTGCTTTTATAAAATAAAGAGAAAAAACATTTAAGTTATTTTCTTTTTGCAATTTTCTGGTGCAATTTTCCCCCTTTAGAAAAGCACCTAACTCATCGTAGGTGCTCAATATAAATTTGTTAAATAATATACAAAATGGCAATGGCTGGCTGGCAGATTTTCTTTAGAGAAAGTCCAAATAATAGCACTGATTATTATGAGGCAAGAATTAAATAAGTCACTATTTATTTACCCACCTGCCCAGGACTTCTAATTACCTATCTTTGAAATTATTATTAGTAGAGTATTCATGTAATTTGCTGTCTACTAAGATACTTTTGACAGTGTAGGGGAGTAAGTTATAAATATGCTAGGTTCTTAGATACAACACCTAAAACACAGCAACCAAAAATAAAGAAATAAACTGTGGCTTCATTAAAATTTAAAACTTTTGTTATTCAAAGGATATTATCTACACTAATAAAAGAGTAAGATGCAAATTGACCATATCTTTATGACACTCAGCAGCCAATTAGGAGTGAGTATGCAAATTAACCCAACAAAGATGGCGGGTTAATTTGCATACACAGGCTCCTAACAGCCAGGGGTGGGGCGGGACACCGCCCCAGCCACTCTGGCCTCTGGGCAGCATGCAAAACCAGAAAGACGGATCCAGGCCAGAGTGGAAAGGCAGCTCTGGTGGAGTGAAGGCAGTGCTAGCAGCCAGGGAAGGAAGGCCCATTCTTGCATGAATCTTTGTGCATCAGGCCTCTAGTCAAGAAAATAAGACAACCCATAAAATGAGAGAAAATATTTGAATCATTTGAGAAGGATCTAGTATCCAAAATATATAAAGAACTATTATAAGTAACAATGAAAAGACAAATAACCCAATTAAAAAATGGACAAGGAATTTGAATGGAGTTGTGGCTGGTGAGGTTTAGTTGGTTAGGTATCATGTGCACTGAAGGGTTGTCAGCTCGAATCTCAGTCAGGGCAAATGCCCATATTGTGAGCTTGATCCTGGCAGGGAGCATGCAGGAGGCAGCCAATCAATGTTTCATTCTTACACTGATATTTCTCTTTCTCTCCCTCTCTCCTTTTCTCTCTATTAAAATCAATAAAAAATATTTTTAAAAATGAATATGAATGGACACCTTTTCAAAAAATATACTGTACGAAGGGAATAAGCACATAAAAATAAGCTCAACATTGTTCATTAGGGAAATGTAAATCAAAACCCCAATGATATATCACATCAGAGGCACTAAGATAACTGTAATTTTTTGAAAATAGAAAGTAACTGCTATTGGTGGGAAATGGAGAAATTGGAACTCGCATACATTGCCAGTGGACATGTAAAATGATGTCTACTTGGAAAATAGTTTGGCAGTTTCTCTGGAAGTTAAACAGAGTTACCATATGACCCAGCAATATTATTCATAGGTATATATTATATTTATGATTTCTAACCTCAGTTAGTTGACTCACATACTCATTTCCTAAAGTAGCTGTGTCAAACATTTACTACTATCTTCTAGCCACTAATCCCCGCCATTTTCCTTTCTCCCAGATGACCAAATCCTATGTTTTATAGCAAAAGTAGAAGGCACGATGTCTGAACTTCATTATAGCTCTCCTTTCATCATACCCTGAGCAATCTTTCCTTCTTATCCCAGTGGACAACCAAAGTTTTCCAAAAGCAAACCTAGGACTTTGCCCCTTAGGTTTATTTCAGAGGCTTGTCTTCTTTCTCAATATTTCTCTCTATTTCTTCTTCCTCAGAAAACATGCTCAGATTTTCTGCATTAAAACAATAATAATAATGAAATATCCCTTAATACTGCCTTCCTACAAAACTACAGCTCTTGGATTTCCTTCATTCTCAACTTCCTGAAAGAGTCTGCTGCCCTTACTATATTTCTTAAGTCCCATTCAATCCTCAAGATATTTGGCTTACATGATAGCAAGGAACCTGTCTGTACTCAATAATGTTTCTATTGGCCTCCTAACTGTTAATTCCAATGGCTTTTTATTTTATTTATTTATTTATTTTTTTAAATATATTTTATTGATTTTGTACAGAGAGGAAGGGAGAGAGATAGAGAGTTAGAAACATCGATGAGAGAGAGTCATCAATCAGCTGCCTCTTGCACACCCCCTACTGGGGATATGCCCGCAACCAAGGTACATGCCCTTGACTGGAATCGAACCCGGACCCTTCAGTCCTCAAGCCGACGCTCTATCCATTGAGCCAAACCGGTTTCGGCTCCAATGGCTTTTTAAAAATTCTTTTCTATGTGAACTCTCTAGTAGATTGGATATTGTTCACCACAACCTACTTGAATAGAAATCCTCCCTTCCCTTGGATGACATGACACCATTATCTTCTAATTGTATGCTTCCTCTCTTCCCCTAGCTTTGTCAGCCTCTTGAATGCAACTCTTAACCTGCCTGTTTCTTTAAATATTCAACTTCCTACTGTTTCTTGACAACTTTCCATACATTCTCTTAGAAAATATCATCTACTCTGATGACTTTTTAAAAAAATATATACTTCAGTAGCTTAAGTATACTTTCATTGTGTGTGACAGGTCTTCAGAACTTTAAAAAAAAATCTTTCATGACTAATACTCTATACTTTTTAAATAACAAGACCCCATATCCTCCCCCCACCCCGTCTTTGCAACCACCATACTACTTTTTGTTTCTATAAGTATGACTACTCTATATATCGCATGTAAGTGGAATTATATATACAGTATTTTTCTTTTTGTGACCAGTTCACTTCACTTCGCATAATGTTCTCAAGGTTCACTCATGTAGCATGTAACAGGATTTTCCTTTATTTCTAAGGCTGAATAATATTCCACAGTATGCATATACATTTTGTTTTCATTAATCTTTGGATGGGCATTTGGGCTATGTCCACTACTTGGCTATTGTGAATAATGCTGCTATAAACATGAGTGTGCAAATATCTCTTTGAGATTCTGCCTTTAATTCTTTTGGCTATATTCCCAGAAGTGGGATTGCTAGATCATATGGTAGTTCCATGATTAATTTTTGAGGAACCACCATACTATGAACTTTGGCAACTTTAGCTACCACATATATGCACCTAACTTCCAAATCTGTATTCCCTGCCCCAATCTCTATGTCTCCTGAACTATATAAATATTTGGACTTATAAACAAAGGAACATGTTTTATCTTTTTATTTCCTGTTTCCTAGTACTGGGGTATAGTTGATTCTAAATAAATTCTTATTTATAAGACTGTACCTTTTCAATTCTGGCTGTATCTAACAAAGAACTCCTAGGAGAGCTAAAGTCCAATATTTTTTTTCTATTAATTTTGTAGAAAATTGCATCAGGATGAATCCCTGTTGTGAACTTAATAGTAGCCACCTTGCAATATACTTATCTTTTTGCTTATAATGTCTACCACTGCTTTGCACATTTTAGGTAGTAAGTATCTGGTTAATTAAATAATCTCAAATATCAATTGAGCTGAGAGTAGCAATGGCTCAAATTGAAATGCTTGCATAATTTTTCTTATTTCTAAATTAAAATATCAAGGAAAAAAGAGGAGAAAATAAGGAGTTAATATGTTTTGACTATACTTCTACACATATTTTAGGATAAATGAAAATGATAGGACATATACTGATGATGTTTATTCTGATAATATGACTTCAGTAAATAAGAATCTGCCATCAACAATTTTTTTTGAAAAGTTTAGCAAATTTATGATACCACCGAAAAGAAAAATGTTTTTCAAAAAATCTTTGAGGATACCCATCATTATTATTTATGAGATGATAGAAAGAACACTGAGTAACACTTAAAATAATATTCTGAAATCATCTTGAAACTAAAATTAGGCTCATTTTTATAATGGAAAAAACCACTAACAAAAACCAAGGTGATTGAAGGCACAAATTGAATCATTACTGAAGACAATAAGACTCTCTTGCTAGTAAACACAGCTTTAAAACTTGCGGTAACTCCTGCCAACTCAGAACCCTGAGAAAATAAGTCACTTTCTTCTTTTGTAGGGAGAAGAAGAAAAAAGGATATTATGAACAACGTGAAAGGAATGCAGAGTGGCACTGGCTCAAAGTGGGCCTGGCAGACTGAACACTGGGGTCACCAAGGAAACATGGAGCTATGGAATGGCAAAGGGCTGAGTGACACGTCTGACGCTCATTCAAACTTTTAAAGAACCGAAATCTAAGCTTTAAAAATTCTAAGTTTTTAAAAACCAAATGAAAACCCATGAGATGCAGAAAGACTTTAGTTGTTTTGAAGAGTAACTCACATTCTATTGAATTTAAAAAGACAATTGTAGCTTGAATGAATACAAACCTAAACATTTTTTTCCAGTTCCTCTGATTAAAGTTTAAACAACTCCTTCTAATTTACAGGGTTCAGTTTTCAGAGTTCCACAAAATGATAGTGTTGAGCAGGATCTCAGAATTGTCAAGTTCAAACCCCTCCCTTTTGGGATGAATCCTGGAGGGTTTGAGATAACCTATAGTAGTATAACACAATCCATGGGGAAAACAGAGACTACAACAGAGGCCTCTTGACACTTGGTTCGGTCCTCAGATGCTAAAAGTGCATGTGAAAAATGCAGGTTTTCAGGCCCCTTCTCAGAAATTTTGATTCAGTAGGTCAAGGGTGAGATACAGGAATATAATCTTTATGTGGAGGGCAACTGTCTATGATGCAGTAATAAGCAAATGTCAGGCAGGACATTTTCAACATCTGGCTTACAAAAGACAAGTATGCATATAATGAAAATAAATCAGAGCCATGAGAACTATCTAAATGCAACCAGGAGAGAAGATAATCCAGGCACTGAGCAAACTAAACTTTGAAGATGATTACATCTATATACTCATGAGGCTGCACAGTAAGTTAAAAGTGCCTTGTCTGGCCAATGTGACTTATCGGTTGAGCATCAACCCAGGAACTGGTTTGATTCCTGGTCAGGGCACATGCCCAGGTTGTGAGCTCTTGCAGGAGGCAGCTGGTCAATGATGTTTCTCTCTCATCAGTGTTTCTATTTCTCCATTCCTCTCCCTTCCTTTCTCTAAAAATCAATAAAAATATTCTTTAAAGTGCCTGGTTTAGTTTATTTATGTTAGTACAAAACTAAGTGAAGAGTATCTCAAACTTGGATCCAAGGATGGCGTTTTTGCTAGCATGGCCAAACATTCACTGAAAATCTCCCTGCAATTTCAGACTAAAAAAAAAGTCTGCTATTACTTTCCCAACCTCAACTGTTTATGACAGTATTAGCTAATGGTTCTCAGATACTGTTAGATAGGGTGTGGTGCATTTTCAACATACATTGCTCTTTTCACATTCAGATAAAAAAGCTGATGTAATAGGTCAAACTTTATTAGGCTTAAAAAAAAAAATGCTTGCTAACCCAGTACAAATAATTCATTCAATGGAAAATCCCAGTAAAAGGAAGTAGGGTCATATTTATCACGAAGTTGGCTCTTTGTGATGCAGCCTACAGAATTGCTTTATTTTGTATTAAATATAGTGAAATTTAATAGAGCTTGTTGCATAAAAATTCAGATTTACAAATAACAAAGACATTTTTATCTGGTTCACAAGGTTTGTTTTACAAAGGACTCAGTTCAGGTTTTCTTAGATGAAGTGGTTTTTCCATTCTGTATTTTAAGAACAACTTGTTTTTTATATGTCTTTTTAAGGTACAGAGCTATTACATAAAAGTTATACTGTATTAGAAAGATACTATAAAGTGCTGCATCTACTAATGGGAACTTGGGCTATTTCCAGATCTTGGCTATTGTAAATAATGCTGCAATGAACATAGGAGTGTATATATTATTTCAAATTAGAGTTTTGGAACTCTTAGGATATATTCCCAGAAGTGGGATCATTGGGTCAAAAGGCAGTTCCATTTTAAATTTTTTTAGGAAACTCCACACTGTTTTCCACAGTGGCTGCAACAATCTGTATTCCCACCAACAGTGCATGAGGGTTCCCTTTTCTCCACATCCTCACCAGCACTGGTTTGTTGATTTATCTATGATAGTCATTCTGGCAGATGTGAGGTGATACCTCATTGTGGTTTTAATTTTCATCTCTCTGATGATTAGAGATGTTGAGTGTCTATTCATCTTGGAGAAATTTTATTCAGGTTATTTGCCCCCCTTTTTAAATTGGATTGTTTGTCTTCCTGTTGTTGAGTAGTATAAATTCTTTAAATGTTTTGGAGATTAACCCCTTATCAGGTGTATTGTTGACAAATATTTTCTCCCATTCAGTAGGTTCCCTTTTCATTTTGTTGATAGTCTCCTTTGTTGTGCAAAACCTTTTTAATTTGATATAGTCCCATTTGTTTATTTTTCCCTTTGTGTCCTTTGCCTAAGGAGATATGTTGGCAAAAATATTACTACAAGATGTTTGAGAGTTTACTGCCTGTGTTTTCTTCTAGGATTTTTGTGGTTTCATGACTTATATTTGCCTTTTATCCATCTTGAGTTTATTCTTGTGCATGGTGTAGATTGGTGATCTAATCATTGTTTTATTTTGCATGTCTCTGTCTAATTTTCCCAATTCAATGTATTGAAGAGACTGTCTTTACTCCATTGTATGCTCTTGCCGCCTTTGTCAAAATACTCATTGACCATAAAATTTCTGGGCTCTATGCTCTCTTCCATTGAAGTATGCCTATTCTTATGCCAGTACCAGGCTCCGTGGAAACGTATGACAGAGTGGCCTCACAGCAGGCAGGACCTGCTGGTGCTGTAACTACAGGAGTGAGTGCTCCTCCCTGGGAAAGTGGTGTCTGGGTCTCCCAAGTGACTGAATCCTCACTGACCTTCACCACCCGATGCTTTTCGGGCTCCTCTTCCTATCACTGTTGCTCTGAATTGGGGGTCCCTGTGTGGGGTTGAGACCCCATGCTCAGGGGAAGATGGCGTTTTACAGCCAATATCCTTCCAGCTTCTCAGCTGCCACGCTGGGGCCTGGAGGCTAGCCCTTTCCGTATCTCTGCCCTTCTTATCGTTCTCTATCCTTGGAGAGTCTGTTTCAGTTCAGTTACTTATTCAGGTTGATTGCTCTGTAATTTAGTCGTAAATCTGGTTTGGGGCCAGGAGCGGGTGAGTGTAGCTTCCACCTACTCTGCAGACATCTTGGAATCCTTCTAAAATTATAGTTGACATACAATATTATATTAGTTTCAGGTGCACAATATTGTGGTAACTGGACACTTATATACCTTATAAATTGTTCATGATAAGTTTAGTACACACCTGACACCATACATAACTATTATAATTTATTGTCTATATTCATTCCATCCTTGTCTTATTTCATAACTCTGCCACCTAATTTAGTAAATAAACCAGTTTATTGGCTATTCTTTATTAAATGACCAATACTGAGAGATGCTAAACTTTTATCAAGATCAATTTTAATAATTCTTATAAGAAAAATCAGAAAGATTGGAAATTACTTCTCCCTATTGTGTGATCTTGAGAAAATTACTTAAGTATTGTCTTCATTTCTACAGCACTATCCCCATTATATATTGGGAAGATAAAATGAGATATTTATTGAGGGTTTTTGAGCACCTTGGGCCAGAAGAGCTACAGAAAACCAAGGTCTAATTATTTTCATATCCACGATTTCTCTTGCCATTTGCCTCTTGTTCTAGTCTCCTTGGAAATAAAACAAAGTTTGTCATCACTTTCTGCCTAATAACCTTTCGTGTGGTTAAAATTGCTATTCTCAAGCAAATTTTTTCTTTTAAAGAAGAATTGCCTGAACTATAAAATAGCAACTTAGAGCTGTGAGTCAGCATTTTACTTACACACAAATCAAAATGATTTAAAATAGGAAACACATAATCTTTTTGAAAGATATATATACCTCCTTGTAGAAACTTTGAGAAAACTGGAGTTTGCAATTTTATGAATAGTTTATTATATTTCAATAAATGTATTTTGAATCAATATAGCAAAAGTTAAGGACAAAGAGCTCATTACCAAGCCAGTTATTGATTCTCAACTTCCAAAATAAAGTAGAGAAAGAATATAGAGAAATATGAGAGCTTTTTGTGTGTGTGTGTGTGTGTGTGTGTGTGTGTGTATGTGTGTGTGATAAAAATGTTAAGTGTTTTAGGAACACTGGCCTAAGGAACTGGTAAGACCAAGAAATTTCAGCAGCTACTTAAGTTTATTCAAGTTAATTTCTTCATCTTTTTGGTTATTAGAATTATTTGGTTTTTACTTTTTACTATTTAAAATATCTTTTTAAATCACATCATAGGAGTTTGCAAACACACTATTATATTTTATTGATTTATTCTTTCAGTTTCTTATAGATCTTCCTCTCTTGCCTTTAGCTGTCTTAACTTGGGCTGTCATATCAAAATACTATAAACTAAATGACTTAAACAGAAATTTATTTTCTCATAGCTCTGAAGGTTAGAAGTTTGAGACCAAGGTGGCAGCATGATCAGTTTCTGGTAAGGGTTCTTCCTAGCTTATAAATGGCCCTCTTCTCACTGCATCCTCACATGGTGCGGAGACAAGGAGCTAGTTCTCTGGTGTCTCTTCTCATGGGGGTGCTAATCCCTCATGAAGGCTCCACTCTTATGGCCTCATTAACCCTAATTATTCCGAAAGTGGCCCGTCTCCAAATACCATCATATTGGGGAACTTCAAAATACAAATTTTGATGTGGGTGGAGGTGGAGGAGGGAGAACAGAAACATTCACTAATAGAAAAAATTACACGGGCTTCAAATCATTAAGTAGATAATACAGAAATGAACAAGTGAACTTGTTTTCCAAAAATTTCAGTAGAAAGTTTCCCTTTGTCTTTCTTTTATAGCTATCTAATTCAATAAGAAAGGAACTATCTTAAAAATTATAAACTAACAATACTTTCATGAAGCATACACTTTTTAAAATGAAAGCGAAGGAAAATCCAAGATGGCGGTGTAAACACCAAACTGCCGCCTTACACAACAATTTTAAAACTACAATACAGAACATCTATCACACAGAGCCATGGGAGGGCTGGCTGAGTGGAAGTTCTACAACTAGGCGGAAAGAGAAAAGAGCATTCAGTGCACAAACGCTGAAAAGCTGAGGTATGAGGATGCGCATGCGCTATGGGCTGGTGGTGGATCCTGGCTGGTGGCAGGCGTTGCTTTCTTCAACCTGAGGGAGACAAGCTCCCGATTTCTTTGAAATCCAGTTTCTGGGGGGACACGCAGGAACCAAACGCCTATGGGGAGAAGCTGGACTGTCTGCCATCGGGTTGGGAAGTGAATGTGGCTTGCTTGCAGAGCTGTGCAGAGGAATAATTGTTTGCTGCACTGGGGTGTGAGATGCAGGGATGCTGGCAGAAGTGCGGGACAGCAGGTTGCCAGCCATTGCTGTTTTCCATGCCCTAGCCTAGTGACACCCTGAGACCCCGCCCTGCAAAACCTATAAACCCACCCAAGCTCCAAGCAGCTGCTTTTGCACAGAATGGCCTTCACTATCGCCCTTAACCTAGCAAACTTGCAAACCGATTCAAACAGCTCCATAATCCACAAATCCCAAGTAGGGAGGAGAGGACTGTAGTTCTTACTGTAGCTCTTGCAGGGTGGCCTCACATAGAAGCTGACTGCACCCCATTGGAGATCCAGAAGCCAGTGTTCCTAGCAGTCAGTGTGAGACACAGATTTCAACTCCACACATCCGTAAGTGACACATTCAAGAGGCAGACTCAGTGAGCACCAAAGCCCCACTGAAACAAGGCCTGCACCATAAGCATGTCTCCAGCACAGAAGTTCTTCCATTATAAACACAGTGGGTTCCCACAGCCAATTGGCCTGGAGAACAATTCCTCCCAGTGTACCAACAGCAATCAAGGCTTAATTACACCAAGACTTTGCACTCAACCCACAAAGGGGTGTACCAAGACTGTCCACCTCAGGTGATTTGAGGAGGCTAAGCTACTGGCCCCTGTGGTTCACCTACCACACAAAGCCGCTCCATCAATACAAGGAAGCAGCCAAAATGTGGAGACACAGAAACATGTCACAAAAGAAATGGAGGAAAGCAAACTATGGGATGACATAGAGTTCAAAACCACATTTATAAGGTTACTCAAGAATCTTCTAAAAAACAGAGACTTGAGACCTTCAAGGACCTTAATGAGAATGCCAAAAAGAAAAAAAAAGAAAAAAAAATGTAAAAAGACCAGTCAGAAATTAACCATACGCTGTCTGAAATAAAGAATATACAGAAACTCAACTATAGATCAATGTACCCCAAGAATCAAACCAAAGATCTTAAATATGAGGAAACAAAAAGCACTCAATGAAAAAAACAGAAAGAAAAAAGGATCCAAAAATTTGAAGATAATGTAAGGAGCCTCTGAAACAACTTTAAGCATACCAACATCCAATTTTTTGGGGGTTCCAGGAGAAGAGAGAGAGCAAAATATTGAAAACCTATTTGAAGAAACAATGCCAGAAAACTTTCCCTACCTGGTGAAAGAAATAGACTTACAAGTTCAGGCAGTGCACAGAACCCAAAACAAGAGAAATCTGAAGAGGACCACACCAAGACATTTCATAATTAAAATGCCAAGGGCTAAAGACAAAGAGAGAATCTTGAAAGCAGTAAGAGAAAAATAGTTAGTTACCTACAAGGGAGTACCCATCTGACTGTCAGCTGATTTCTCAAGAGAAACTATGCAGGCCAGAAGGGAGTGGCAAGAAATATTCAAAGTGATGAACAGCAAGAATCTACAACCAAGATTACTCTCCCTAGCAAAGCTATCATTCAGAATTGAAGGTCAGATAAAGAGCTTCACAGATAAGAAAAAGCTAAAGGAGTTCATCACCACCAAACCAGGATTACATGAAATGCTGATGGGTATTCTTTACAAAGAGAAAGAAGAAGAAAAAGGTAAAGATAAAAATTATGAACACCAATAAATAAATAAATAAATAAATAAATAAATAAATAAATAGATAAATAAATAAAATTAAATACATACTTACCAACAAGTGAAGCTAAAAATCAAGTGAATAAAAGTCTGGCCAAAACCGGTTTGGCTCAGTGGATAGAGCGTCAACCTACGGACTGAAAAGTCCCAGGTTCGATTCCAGTCAAGGGAATGTACCTTGCTTGTGGGCACATCCCCAGTAGGGGGTGTGCAGAAGGCAACTGATCGATGTTTCTCATCAATGTTTCTAACTTTCTATCCCTCTCCCTCCTCTCTGTAAAAAAACAATAAAATATATTAAAAAAAAAAAAAAGTCAGAATGGACTGGTGAATATAATGGAATCAGGGACATAGAAAGGGAGTGGACTGACAATTCTCAGGGGAAGGGGGTCTGAGGGGTGTGGGAAGAGACTGGACAAAAGTCTTAGAGCTATGGATGAAGACAGTGGAGGGGGGTAAGGGCATGAGGTGGGGTGGGGAATCAGGTGGAGGGGATGTATGGTTGAAAAAAGAGGAACACCTGTAATAATCTGAACAATAAAGATTTATTTTTAAAAACTGAAAGAGAAAAAAAATGAGACATATATTATATTGGAAAAACTGAGAGAAAGAAAATAGCAACTCATTGACATAGTAAATAAAAACAACTTTTAATTCCTCATACCTTATTCCTATATCAAATAGCGATTCTTAAAATGATTTAAAAACACTTGGATACCCTTGGAAAGTAATATTATAATACAAAGCAACATTTCTATACTACATTTTCATAGGTATTAAAAGTAATAGTAAAACAAAACTGACAAGATTATCATTGGTTTGTGCTGGATTTTAACTAATTTTAACAGTTATTTTTATTACATACTACATAAATTTGAGGGCGTAAGAAATACATTTTTCTTGATTGCACAAAATTCTTCGTTTGCAAAACATACAGCCTAGAACATTTCCACAGTGACCATAAAGTGAATAGAAAGCATTTCTCAAAGTCTCAAGTCAAAGTGTAGGGAAAGCAGAATGAAAGGTGACTGAGATCCTGAGTACAAGGGATTGGCAGGATCATTCAATTAGCAAGTTGCAGAGTTATGGATGGGACCCGGATTTTCTTGTCTAAAAATGCTTCAGATTATCATATTCAAGAAGAAGGGGGACAGGGGGAATCTAATTATAGTCCAGATCACCTCACACCAGGAAACATCTGTAGAGAGTTTTAATTTCTCAAAACTCAATCAGGTGTGTGTATGGTCCATTGGTATCCAGCTTTAGCACCTGCCTGTTCCCATAAGTGCCATGTTCCACCACCACCCCAGCTTCGGCACACTTGCTGTTCGCTGCCAATTCCTTTTCACAGAGAAGCACAAATTGGGAATAGAGTTCTAACCCTTCTTCTTTCCCAGAGTTAGAGTGGTACTGCATGCTTCTTCCTTTCACTTTCCCCCCAAGGGTGGCCTGAGGAATGATAAGAATGTTGCCAGGTAGATCCAATATGGAGACGAGCTTGCCATTTTCGGTTTCACTTAATTTCACATTTAATAGAGTATTCACTGGGTGGGGAAGAAAGGAAAAATGTTTAAAAGTGAAAAACAAATGGAGAAAAGAAAACCAACAATTCTCTAGTCAGCAAATCTCATTATTTAAAACCCAGTTTTTCAGTTCATGCTTTTTACCCGAAGTCTCTATTTAGATTTTAAAAACTGCTTCACTAAGCTAAAAGATCAAAGAATGAAAAGCAAGGCAAATTTCAAGCAGAAAATGGCATAAAGTTTTAAATGTGACTTGGCGGTTAAGATCTCCTAACAATAAGTTTATCCGGAAAGAACTAAAATAACTGTATACTGAAACCTCAAAATAAAGGGTGTCCCCAAAAATGTGTAACACACTTGGAATGATTAAAAAGCCAGTTTATTTACATAGAGTTTATTTTTAAAGTTTAAAAGAATCTACAAAGATGAATACTTTTTTTTTTGTCAATGCCTGTTTTCAAACTGATGGCCTTTCTGGTCCAGGCACTGCTGATAACTTGAAGCAATGGAATAAAAAACATCAAGAATCATTTCGTTCAATGTTTGTGTGCTCTAAATTTGCCAGGTTTTGTGTTACAAACTTTATCTTTTATGTATCCCCATAAAAAAAAGTATAGTGGTGCTTTAGGATAAATTCTCTTTGTTCAAAGCTTAGTCTGGCTTTCTGCATTATTTCAAATCACTTAAATCTGAAAAGAAGTGAAAATTAGGTGCTTTGTCAACTGATAAAGTGTGTATACTTTTTTTTTTAGAACATCCTATATTGTTGCCCCAGGAGGATACATGAGAAGATTTTGCCTTCTTGTTCCTTTTTACATTTCATAAGCAAATAGTATTAAAAAAATACAGTGATAAATCCTTCTCTATAAAGCACCAAATTCTGCTAGAGGCCCGATGCACGAAATTCATGCAAGAGTAGGCCTTCCTCCCCCCAGGTGCCAGCAGCGGTTTCCCTCTGGCACCCAGAACCTGGGCTTCCCTCGTAGTCCAGCTTCATCCGGAAGGTCATCCGGAAGGACGTCTGGTCTAGTTAGCATATTTTGCTTTTTTTAATTATAGGTATTAGCCCTGGCCAGGTAGCTCAGTTGTTCAGAGTGTTGTAAAACTCATACTCCAATAATCTGGCTTGAAAAAGTATGCTTTCTGGTGGGCTATTCAATGTTTTCAATATCATGGGGTCTGTAGTAAATATTACTAAGGATTCAGTATGATTACCTCACTTGACAAATCAGGAAATTAATCTGGTAAAAATCTGCCAAGGTGACCATCCAAATGAATTTCTATCAATTTTCTTTCTTTTTTCTTTTTATAATCCTCACTGGAGAATATGTGTGTTTTTTAAAATTGATTTGAGAGAGAGAGAGAAGGAAAAGAGGAGAGAGAGAAACGTGGATGTGAGAGAGAAACAATGATTGGTTGCCTCCTGTATACACCCCAGCAGGGGATGGAACCCACAACCTAGGTATGTGCCCTGACCAGCAATCGAACCTGCAACCTTTTTGGTGCCTGGGATGATGCTCCAACCGAATATGCACCTGGCCAGGGCAAGCACTATCAATTTTCACTTAACTTACACCTATTTTAAACTATCGCTGCTGTTCTCCATTACAAATAGGACTTTGCTGCATAGACTGACTGCTTCTAAGGAAACTAACTCTCCAGAGCACTTCATTTCAGTGGAACGCACCCCCTAGCCATCCAGGCCTCAGGCTAGTAACAGCGGTAATTTTGGAATACAAGGCCAGAGAGGTTAGTATAATTTTTTTCTGAGGAAAGTACAATTTATTATCCTTTTACACACCTACCTCTAGAGGCTATAATTGAGAATTCATTTAATGCTGTTGGTATACAAATATCAGTATGCAGAAATAAATATAATATAAATACAAACTGTCAGTAGGTGGAATTAAAATGAGGTAATGAATTAATGGCATGTTGCAAACTCAATGATCCCAAGACAGGTTATCAATCAAGTATATCTAATGATGTATCCAGAAAGTTCAGTTTTGACAGGTCCCTGGATCTCAGGCCAATTATATTGAAGATGAATTGAGGAAGATTTGGCACATCTGCTAGGCATGCTATTTCAGACTTTCTGGAGATAACTGGTTGTTACGTTCCCAAGGGCACATGATTTGATTGGAAAGATCTGAATCCATGTAATAAGTATGAGGTGGGGTTTAAGAGAATCCCATCATACAGGCTTCCTTTGCCTTCTGGAATAGAGGGAAATACATATCAGGAAATTATCTATAATAATAGATGGACTTATTTTGCTTATAACTGACATCAGCAGAATGTGATTCTTACAGTCATAGTTCTTTACTGAGGATTATGATATATAAAGCTTTGTGTTAAACTATTCATTAGAAGAGTTAAGGTGAACCTCCCCAGTGTTTGTAATTCACCACAATTTATACATGTATTCAAAGTGAACTCAGGAGGATATTTTTGGAAGCATACAGGATTTGACTATTATAAAACAAAATGCATCTTGGATGTGGTTGGTTTATTTCATCCTATAACTTAAGATCCATTTAAAAAAATATAAAAACAGCCCTAACCGGTTTGGCCCAGTGGATAGAGCGTCAGCCTGTGAACTCAAGCGTCCCAGGTTCGATTCTGGTCAAAGGCAAGTACCTTGGTTGTAGGCACATACCCAGTAAGGGAGTGTGCAGGAAGCAGCTGATCAATGTTTCTCTCTCACCGATGTTTCTAACTCTCTATCCCTCTCCCTTCCTTTCTGTAAAAAAATCAATAAAATATGTTTAAAAAAAATATATATATATAGCCGAGACCGGTTTGGCTCAATGGATAGAGCGTTGGTTTGGGGACTGAAAGGTCCTGGGTTCGATTCTGGTCAAGGGCATGTACATTGGTTGCGGGCACATCCCCGGTAGGGGGTGTGCAGGAGGCAGCTGATTGATGATTCTCTCTCATCGATGTTTCTAACTCTCTATCCCTCTCTCTTCCTCTTATAAAAAATCAATAAAATATTAAAAAAATAAAATAAAATAAACAAAGAACCAGCTTAAAAAAAAAAAACACACAGACACACACACACACACAACTTTAGGACATTAATCTTACATCACAATAACAAAAATTCTCTTCCTGTTCTTGAAGATTTCTACTATACTATTTTATGATTAATAAAGATTTAATTCAAGGCAAAATATTAACTCAGGAAAATGGACAGAATGTATAATTCCCAATTAGGTTCTGGTAAATAACCCTTTATAACAGGAGCCCTTATTTCATGTTCTCTAAGCTCCCTATTATCCTGCAGATTAAAATTTTAAACCATTACAGTTTCTGGCTTCCCATTCCCACCTATTGTAGGTCCCTTAAGTCTAGTTTTAATCCTTGGACAAATTGTCAAACATGTTCGATGTCTCAGTATAAAATTCCCTCTAGGGGTTTTAGCTGTTAGTTTAAGCTGTTCTTCAATGATCTATTTACCCTGGAGATCCACTACTTGAAGCTTTTTAGTTTAGCTTCTGCATGCTTCAACTACCCATTTGTGTAATTTATGTCGTATTAATCGAACTAATGGGTACTGTCCTTCATTCATCAAGAGAATATAACCTGTCTCCAATTTGGGGATAGCAGCATTATTTTAGGGTTTTGGGGGGCATAATCATTATATCAAATACTGTCTTGAAACTACATGAATGTAAATATCACAAAGAATGGGCAATGCTATGGACCATCCAGTACACTGAAAGGCTGCAGGCAGGTCAATTATTGTTCAGAGAGCTTAAACATTGCCTCTGCTTTCTCTGCCCCTGGATGATGTGGATGTAATGACACTGAGCTTGGTTCAATAATTAGATGTACTTATACACATTTTCTACAAATAAATGCATAAAGGGTTAATATAAATTCTCCCATAATCATGATGCCAACCTGAGCTGTCCAGATTTGAAGGGGCCACATCTTATGCATCCCATGTCACCTACATGCTCCTGTTAGGGATTCTGGGAGATAAGAAAACTATATTACAAAATGCAGCATCTGTTTCTCCCTATACGTGGCCACCCTGTTTCCAACAAGTTTCTGTATCCCTGGCTGAATCTCAGTGGTGTATGTGTGTGTGTGTGTTTACACAATTCTATAAGCCATCTGAATTGCTGCATATAGTTTAAAAGAATTCCATCACACTCCTTAACTTTAAACTTTGGAATAGGGAAACAGCTAAAGACAACAACAGTACAGAATTAAGTCATTTACAACCTCCCAGTAAATTTAAGATTGTGCCTTTTTCCCTATCTGGAAACTTATCTATCTATTGCTACACATTCTCACTAAAAAAAGAAACATCAAAACGTACCCATTTTTGGAAGAAGTTCTTTATCAGCTCCCTTGAAAAAGCACACGTAGATCACTAATCCTCTCTGAATCTATGAGAAATCACCACAGTAAACGCAGATTAGAAAGAAACTTCTATGTAGAGCTAAAGAGGGAAGTGGATAAAATTTCACAACTGTAAAGTTTAAAGGCAAAAGAGAAGTAGGTTTTTACAATATTGTTTTCTTAAATATGTTGAGGAAACAAAATCTTTCCAATATTCAATCTCCTCAATTATCATTTGTTTCAGAAAATTGTTTAAAATACAGCCAACAGTGTGAAGAACACAAGTTTTACCTTTAACATTTACTTCTCATCAAAATCATTAAACTATGAATTATTATAGTTTCTTCCCCCAAAGTAAGACTGACAGACACATTTAGTTTGCAGGGCCCCATTTATTCAACACCAAAATGAATGTGCATTATATCTCATATACCTAGCTGATGACATCATCACTCTATTCCTCCTGAATAGATCATGAAATTACTTGCAGATCATAAAAATAAGGGTCTGATTTTATTTCACTAAACTCCAAGAAACCTTCCAACCATTTCTTGTGATTGTTAATGCTTTAAACAAACATCATTATTAGGCTTTGGAAACTGCATTTATGATACTATTATAAGTTCTACATCACGAAGTTGTTACGAGGATCGTAAGCTATTTGTTTTATATAATGACTTGGATATTTCTTTATGTTTTATTTTTATTTAAAAATATATTTTATTGATTATTTTACAGAGAGGAAGGGGGAGGGATAGAGAGTTAGAAACATCAATGAGAGAGAAATATCGATCAGCTGCCTACTGCACACTGGGGATGTGCCCACAACCAAGGTAAATACATGCCCTTGACCAGAATCGAACCTGGGACCCTTGAGTCTCCAGGCCAACACTCTATCCACTGAGCCAAACCGGTTAGGGCCCAATAATAGATCCTAAATTATGACCTACAAATTCCCCTGTTCAAGTCAGAATCACTTGCCCTGCATCTTCTTTCAGAATAAACATATCAAATATATATAAAAGTACAATATTTCTCACTGTAGCTTAAAACAAGTTCACCTTCTAAGAAGGAAAACAGTAGTTTGTGACAGCAAAGCTCTACATAAATGAAACTAAAAATGCAAAATAACCTTCAAATCTTTTGACAATTAAAACAAGTTTTTAAAAAATTAGAACTTTCGATAATAGGGGAGAGGATGCTTGAGAAAGAGAAGAGAATTTACTTTTTAACTATCTCTTTATATGTACTAATTTAACCATGAGTAGGAGTGAAAAAGAAAGGTTTAAAATAGATTTAAAGTTAGTAAGTGCAAACTGATAGTTTGGAAGGCTGCTAAAATATTTGTGGTTTTGCATAAGGAGATGTGGCACGAAAAATATAAAAAGGTAAAGAAGCATGGCAGAGCCGAAACTGGTTTGGCTCAGTGGATAGAGCGTCGGTCTGTGGACTGAAATGTCCCAGGTTTGATTCTGGTCAAGGGCATGTAGGTTGGTTGCGGGCACATCCCCAGTAGGGGTTGTGCAGGAGGCGGCTGGTCGATGTTTCTCTCTCATCGACGTTTCTGGCTCTCTATCTCTCTCCCTTCCTCTCTATAAAAAAATCAATAAAATATATTTAAAGAAAAAAAAAAGAAGCATGGCAGAAATCTAAAGGATTAACAGTTTGGGATTTACTGTACCATGAGGCAACTATGAAAAGTCAATTCTCTGGATAAGATGGCAAATATCCATCTATCTATCTATATAAAACCCTAATGTGCAAATCGACCGACTATCCTGTTTCCCCGAAAATAAGACAGTGTCTTATATTAATTTTTGCTCCCAAAAATGTGCTAGGTCTTATTTTCAGGGGATGTCTTATTTTTCCATGAAGAAGAATATGGTACACATTTATTGTTAAATGAAAATAAAGGAAATTTATTACATGTATACAGTACGGTAGTACGGCAGTTGTCAACACAAAGCAGACAAACTGTGAATCCTACAGTATCAAGAATTTACTCATTTATTCAATGATAATCATGTCATCATCTTCTGGAACATCATCATAACAATCCAATTCCTGAATTTCCTGGTGAATTTCTTGTGACTCCATTTCTTTCAGAATCAATGGACCAATTCTCTCATGTTTAGCCTAGGGGGGGCCTTATTTTTTGGGGATGCCTTATATTTCACTCAGAAGGAAACCTGTAAGTAGGTCTTATTTTCTGAGGATATCTTATTTTCGGGGAAACAACGGTAGCAAAATGACTGGTTGCTATGATGCGCACTGACCACCAGGGGACAGACACTCAACGCAGGTGCTGCCCCAGCCCACAGGTCCTAACTGGCTGCAGCAGAGGGTGGAGGGATTGGGAAAGGGGAGAGGGGCAGGGCTGGCAAGAAGATGGTGCCATACAAGACAAGGCAGGTGCAAGTGCCCCCTCCCCTGCAATCATCCCCCCATTGCCCCACAGATCTGCCCTGATTGCCAGCCAGGCCTAGGGATTCCACTGGTGCCACAAATTTTGTGTACTGGGCCTCTAGTAAAGAGAATAAAATTTCAATATATGTAAGAGAAATCAAGATCTCAGAAAAGGCCACAACAAAAACAAGGAGTAAGAAACATGAATATTTAGAAAGCAAAAGGGAGGGGGAAATATAGGAATGTTTATAAGTATTTCCAACTTGGCAGAGGGTAACAGATTCTGATTTAAGAAAAATCAGCCATATATCATCGTTTATGGGCAGTATTTAAAATAATGACTTTGTGTTAAGGAATGCTAGATCTGGGACCAATTCAGCAGGAAATGCGATGCTCCTCTATTAAAGTTTCTGAGTACCTCTAAAAAGTCTTCATTATAAACTAACATTTCTCTCATTTCATCTTACTCCCAAAATAACTTTCTTGGAAAAAATATCACTTCTATGTTGACCCAGCTGCTGTCAACATAAAGGGAAAATCAAGTCAAAACAGACCTTTAATAATATTTGCAACAAATTTAACCAACAAACTCGGACCATCTCAGCCCAGCAATGCTGAGGGCTGGAAAAGGCTCTTTTAAAGCAAGTGATCTGGGACAACCAGGTATGCAGTCCACCCAGGCTGCGGTGAATGCAAGTTCGAACACCCGCGGGCCTGGGCTGGGGACGGGCTACGCCTCCGGAGGCGGAAGGCGGAGGGAGAAGGGGCGGGGCCGAGGCCCGGGGCGGGGCCAGGCCGGCCGCTGAGGGCAGGCTGATTGGGCAGACCGGCGGAAGTCCCGAGCCACCCCGCAACAGCTGCTGGGCCACGTGGCCGCCCCTAGAGAGACGTGGGGAGAAGGGGCGAACCAGGCACCGAGACCGCACGGGAAGGACCGCCCCTGCTCCCGGGGATAATGGGAGCACTGGGCTCACTTTACCTCCACCCACTGGGCCGCGGAGTCCGCCTCGGCGGGGCGCACTTGCAGCCGGGCGTGCAGGCACTGCTGCAGGAGCGCCCGGGCCTGCGGCGGCCGGCCGCCGTCAGCCATGGCTCCGGCCGCGTGCGATGCAGACTGTACCCGCCCGGCGCAGGGAGGGCGCGGGGAGTGGCGTCCTGATGGCTGGGGCCCCGCCCTCACGGGGGCGTGGCCTTCCTGGCCCTGGGCTGACTCCCGTGAGGTCTTCTAAGAGGATGTAGGCACCTACCTGCTTCTCTAGTAGGTGCCCAATGTATGTTTTTTCTTCTTTCTTTCTTTTTTTTAAAAATATATTTTATTGATTTATTCACAGAGAGGAAGAGAGAGGGATATAGAGTTAGAGACATCGATGAGAGAGAATCATCGATCAGCTGCCTCCTGCACACCCCCTACTGGGGATGTGGCGGCAACCAGGTACATGCCCTTGCCCGGAATCGAACCCGGGACCTTTCAGTCCGCAGGCCGACGCTCTATCCACTGAGCCAAACCGGTCCCGACTTTTCTTTCTTTTTAAATATATTTTATTGAATTTTTACAGAGAGGAAGAGAGAGAGAGTTAGAAACGTCGATGAGAGAGAAACATCGACCAGCTGCCTCCTGCACACCCCCCACTGGGGATGTGCCTGCAACCAAGGTATATACCCTTGACCGGAATCGAACCCGGGACCCTTCAGTCCCCAGGCCGATGCTCTTCCACTGAGTCAAACCAGTTTCAACCCAGTGTATGTTTTAAACGAGTGAAAAGACTTATTAGATCGGCTCCCTAAATTTTCAGACATTGAAAAAAATTAAATCTGCTTAAATCCATATTGTGCCCATATTAGGCCATGAAGCTAAGTAAATAGAATCAGTTGAATCACAAAATGTAAGCGGAGATTAAACTAAAAGCTATAACTTTCAAAAAAAATTCTTTTACCCCAAACAATAAAACAACGCTGCCTCCACTGTAAGGATGCTGCAAATCATTCTGATGCTGCAGTTGTGGGAAAGTTTTGGTATGCTATGTGAATATACATTTGGAGATCAATCCTTTATTTTAAAAAAATTTTAAGTTCTCAACCGAGGATCTTTTTTTCATTGATTCTTGGAGAGAGAAACATCTATCGATGTACATGCCCTGGACCAAAATTGAGCCCAGGACCCCTCAGACCACAGGCTAAGTTTCTACCCACTGAGCCAAACTGCCTAGGGCTGGAGATCAATCCTTTAGAAAACATCCTTGCTAAAAATATTCTTACCCAAGAATGTGTGGGATTGTTAATAAACGTTATAACTTGCTACAAATACAAAAATAAAACGACATACAGGCACACACTGATATTCAATTCTGTGATGTGTTTCCTGTGAGTAGAAATTAACCAAGGGCTTGATTGCCTTTCCCACATAACATATTCCTTGAACATCCATCGGATTAGCATTATTTTTCTATGGGTTGGGAGGATTTAGAGGAGAAATAATAGTGTTACCCTGATTGCATTACTCAGGTCATTGATTTGGGCTGTTGGCACAATGTGCCTATACATTCGGGCCTGTTGTTTTTTAGAAGGTGACATCACTGATAGTGTTGCTATCCATACAAAGTAGTGTGGTGGAAGAAAATAATCCATGCATAATCAACAGTCTTTTCTACACAAAATTGAAGCTGCCTGTTTGCTGGTTGTCTTGCAGCTGCCTCACACTTGTTGCAGAAAACGAACAGCAAAATCTCACATTATCTCTGATTGCTGCATTGCAGGGGTTGGCATTTTAAAACATTCATTGACATTTGGAAAGCATAGACAAGTTATGTTGTCTGTACCTTTTTAAAATTGTTTAAAGTATTACATGTCTTGACCCCTCCCCCCCACTCGCCCCCTCAAACACTCCCACCCCGGAGGGCAAGCCCCCACTGCCCCAGTGTCTGTGTCCATTGGTTATGTTAATATGCATGCATACAAGTCCTTTGGTTGATCTCTACCCTCCCTCCCACCCCCCTGCCTTCTCTCTGAGGTTGACAGTGTCTGCACCTTTATGTCATTATAACTATTGAGTCTCTTTTCTTTTTCAATTCCAGACTCAAGTTTTATAAGGCATAAGGAATTTTCACATAGAGGCCCTTATCATTGACCTAAAGTCAGAAAGGACTTTGATGTCTGTTTGTATATGGGTACAGGAGTTAGGGAGGTCTTTTGAAAATAGGGTATGTGGTTACCAGAGATCTTTCCATAATGAAGGGACTTTAGCAAAGTGGAAAATATTTCCTGTGAATAGATGGAGTCTGGTTGGTAATGGTTAACATCTTAAAGATCACCAATTACTTTAAACATTTCTTCCTCTTGGCAGTGATCTCTGGGACACTACTATAGGTAGTACAATAATAGGTTGTGGCTCACTTATTTTTCCTTCTTCCTGCAGAGGGCAGTAGATAGTAAGCACCGAAGAGAAAGTATTTATTTTCTCTATTTTATTTATTTATTTATTTATTTATTTATTTATTTATTTATTTTTGAGCATCTAACAGACGTCTTCAAACTACGGCCCGCGGGCCACATGCGGCCCACAGAGGAGTCTGATCCGGCCCACCAGGTTTTTTGGGCAGTGAGCGCAGCCGAGGTGTTACAGTAGGAATTAGTAGTTCATATAGTCCGGCCCTCCAGCTCTCTGAGGGACCGTGATCTGGCCCCCACTTTAAAAAGTTTGAGGACCCCTGATTCTAGACTCATTCCACAAAGAATTTAAGAAGGCAAGACATACATACACTAAAATAGTAAAATGTTAGAAGTAAACAAAATGGAATTTTGTAAAGTAAATCATAATGGAGGAAATAAATAAGATTAGTTCTTGTCTATAGTACTAAGATGATAAAGTATGTAGCAAAGTTTCCACAGAAACATAACTTTAATTTTTTTATATATATTTATTTATTTTTTACAGAGAGGAAGGAAGAGGGATAGAGAGCTAGAAACGTTGATGAGAGAGAAACATCGACCAGCTGCCTCTTGCACACCCTACCGGGGATGTGCCTGCAGCCAAGGTACATGCCCTTGACCAAAATCAAACCCGGGACCCTTAAGTCTGCAGGCCGACGCTCTATCCACTGAGCTAAACCGGTTTCGGCATAACTTTAATTTTTGTTACAAAACATTATGTCCATAGTATGTAATGTCATGAAGGAGCATGTTGTACAATTTCCTTCATGTTAGAAATCAAAGGCAAAGCATAGCATTAAGAAAGGAAGAAGTGGCCGAAACCGGTTTGGCTCAGCGGTAGAGCATCGGTCTGCGGACTGAAAGATCCCAGGTTCGATTCTGGTCAAGGACATGTACTTAACAGCCGAAATCAGTTTGGCTCAGTGGATAGAGCGGCGGCTTGCACACTGAAAGGTCCCAGGTTCGATTCCGGTCAAGGGCATGTACATTGGTTGCGGGCACATCCCCGGTAGGGGGTGTGCAAGAGGCAGCTGGTTGATTTTTCTATTGTAGCTCTCTCTTTCCCTTCTTCTCTGTAAAAAATCAATAAAATATATTTTTAAAAAAGAATAATACTATTTATTAAAAAAAAAGAAGAAGAAGAAAAAAAAGAAAGGAAGGAAGAAGTGATTCACTGGGACATAGCGAGCTTTGCCTCCTGAGTATAAGAAATCAGCCTGGGCAGGAATAGATCTCACAGCTCTACAATGCTGAAAGGGGACCCTATGGATTATGGGTTAATTATTAATGCATTCTAGGCCCCCTGCAATGATAGAATAATTTACTTAGAGGTGTTTTTTCAAAATGAATTAATTATTTTTTGGTGTTAATCCTAACCGAGGATATTTTTTCCCGTTGACTTTTTTTTTTTTTTTTTTTTTTTAAGAGAGAGTGGAAGGGAGGGAGGTGTGTGGGAGATAGAGAAACATTGATGTGAGAGACACATCAATTGGTTGCCTCCTGCATGCACCCCAACCAGGGTGAGCGTATAACCTGCAACCCAAGTTATGTGCTGGGTGACTCAGGAGACCCTTCGGTGTGTGGTGCATGCTCAAACACTAAGCAACACCCGACAGGATTATATAGAGGTTTTTTTTTTTTTTTTTTAAAATATATTTTATTGATTTTTTTACAGAGAGGAAGGGAGAGAGATAGAGAGCCAGAAACGTCAATGAGAGAGTAACATCGACCAGCTGCCTCTTGCACACCCACTACCGGGGATGTGCCCGCAACCAACGTACATGCCCCTGACCGGAATCGAACCCGGGACCTTTCAGTCCGCAGAGCGGCGCTCTACCACTGAGCCAAACCGGTTTGGGCTAGAGGTTTTAAGTTGTTTAAATAATCCAAGTTGGCTGTCCCAAATTTTAATATTCAAAAGTATTCCACAAATATGAAAGATTTGAGAACAATTTCTAAAAGATCCTTTACAATTGATGCTAAGCTTCCTGATTGTAAAGAGGAAAGGAAAGAGAAAGGAACGATATTCTGTTTCATAGTCTTCAAAATAAGCGGAAGTTTTACTAAGATTTAGCTCTAAAACGAGCCTCTTACCTGAGACCTGACCTAAGGGTATGCCAATCAGTAGAAGTGCTGCTGCAAGAGGGAGATGTTTCATCCTAGGGGAGGCTGGAGGAAATCTAGCCCCCCACTTCAGAGCTCAGAGATTTACAATAGTTCTTCCGTGCTCAGGGAGGTGACTGGGTTCTTAGAAATCGGTTCACACTAACTAAAATGCACATGAGTTGGGGTAGGACCAGAATACTAATTTATTCATTTATAAGAAATGTTGCTGTGACTGGAGCAGAAGTTCTCACATGGGGTGCATGCGATCAGCATATTTCCCCTGTGGCCTCTTTACTAATTTGCATGAGAGAGAGATGCTCTTTCACCAGGCATCGAAACTGAGGTGAGAAAGACCCACATTAAACTTGGCTTCAAGCCACTTGCCACATGCATTAAGACTGAGGAAAGAGGAAACAAACAGATTCAAATAAGAGCCTGAAATAAAAAGTGAAAGGGCAAATATTCCAAACCACCACCATATATTTGTCACGGAGCCTCTTCTTACAGAGGCAGAAACTGGGGCCACAAGGGCCAACACAGTTGAATCCCCTTCGTATGGAAACGTGAGGCTTGGGAAAATGCGAGTTTCCACCTAAAAGCTGAGTCTGTCTTCGCATGGTTCGTTTGTGCAACCAGGTGGGGGATGGAATTTAGTTTGGAACTTTGTATTGATTGCTCTTTTGTTCGGTCAACTTTTAAAAAAATTCTTATTTCATTACTGCACCACAAGCTGGTGTGTTGCCTAGGTAACATAATATAGCAAGGGCTTTTTACTCTAGTCTAAGGCAATGATGTATCTCTTTGGCAGTCTGTAGGACTTCCTCAGGGTAGGCTGATGAATTATCTTGACATTTGAGTTATTTTTCAGTTCATAGTATTGTGATAACTTAGCAAAGTGATGCATAACCTTTTGAATATTTGTCTACTTCTGTTGGTTGTTTTATCACGTTAGGCCATCCTGTTGTAAGGCATTTTTATAATTTTGTGTGCTCTGTAAGAAAAAAATTGTGAAATATTTTGAAATGGACAAGAGATTTCCAGACATCCTTTGACTGGAAAGCTAATGCCTCTGGAGATTACCTGATAGCCATATGGGACTTCATAGGATTTGTCTTTGACTAGGCTGTTTTACAACTTGTAGAGATAGAAGTTAACTTTTTAATCATTGATACAATAGTAAGCAAATTGTTTCTATCATGCTGAAATCGGGTTTGCTCAGTGGTTAGAGCGTTGGCCTGGGGACTGAAAGGACCTGGGTTCGATTCCAGTCAAGGGCATGTACATTGGTTGCGAGCACATCTCCAGTAGAGGGTGTGCAGGAGGCAGCTGATCTATGATTCTCCCTCATTGATGTTTCTAACTTTCTATCTCTCTCTCTTCCTCTCTGTAAAAAATCAACAAAATATATTAAAAAATTGTTTCTATCATAAACATGTAAAATTTTACTATTACCCAGTGCAGATTGACCAGTTTTGTCAGTTTTGCATTTATTTGTAAATTTATTTTAGCATTCCTTACTTGACTATAAATGTATAGCACCTTAAGTTCTCTCTTTAAATAAACTTCAAATTTTAGAACAGATTGAGATTTCCAGAAAAGTTACAAAGGTAGTACAGAGAATTTCCATTTACCCATCACCCATTTGCCCCTATTATTAACATTTCAAATTCCTTTGGTATGTGTTTGCCACATCTACGGAACCATCACTGGTACATTAGTTAAACTCCATACTTTATTCAGATTTTATTAGTTTTTCTTGAAATTTTTTTTCTGGATTCCCATCCAGAATATCACATTACATTTAGTCATCATGTTTCCTTAGACTGTGATAGTTCCTCAGACTTTCCTTCTTTTTAATGACCTTGAGAGTTTTGAGGAGTATTGATTGGTCAGATATATATTCTAGATGCCCTTCTGTTGGAATTTGCTGTTTTTCTCAAGGTTAGCCTGGGAGAAACCAAGATGGCGGCATAGGTAAAAACCTAAATTGCAGTCTCAAGGTTAGCCTGAAGGGAGAAAGGGATGGAGTCTGGCATCTGTAGATAGAGACTTACCTAGACACTTAGATGAAGGCATTGGCTTGCCAAGAAGCACAGCCAATTCCAGGTGACCCTTTAGGAAGGGAACTAGGGACATAAATACCCTACCCCATCCTCCATCTTTCTTCCATTTCCTGCCAGAGCTCCCCATTGGCAAAACCCAACCAGAAATCAGAACACATGCCCCAGTCTACAGGGCAGAAAGCAGGGTGCAGAATGCTTGAATGTGGATCTGGAAGACAAGCAAAAGATATCCAGCACTCTAATTGAAGAGGTCTTAAAGGTCAATGTGGGGACTCCTTTGTCTTTCTTGTTGGAAGATAGCAGCTGGGAAGACAAAGAAAGAAATAGCTGCAGTTCCTATTTCTAATGAAATTCTATAATTTCTCCAAGAGTTTATACAGGTGAAGTTTGACTTAATGAGTTATTAGTGTGAGATACATCAAGGTCCATGACTCCCTCCCCCCCCCCCCTCTTTTTTTTGTTTTTCCGGTCACTGGGAATATTGCCTACCTGTAGTGAAAATGCCCCTACCCAGTTCAACTTGCATGGCAGGAAAGGATGGAACCACTGACTTCCAGGAGATTCACGGATTATAATAAGAGGCATGTTAGAAGGGGCCACTATGGACCTACATCCTTACAGCTCTCCTGGGATCTTTTGTACTGTGGGGGAGGAGACTTGGAATCACATTTGATTTGCTACAGAAAAAAAAAAAAAAGAATCATCTTATTGTCGTTGAGTGTGGTAACTAAGTTCACACTGACTCCAGCAGGAAGTAAGTAAAGATCATGAATTGTTTATATACACCTCATTCTTCCATTTCTTTTGCTTGAGAAGCAAAGAGAAAGCAGTATTATCAGATGGCAGCCTCCTGGTTGTTTGCTCCTTTTGGCAAGTGAAGCAAAAGAAATAGAGTATCTGATCGGCAGGCTCGAGGAAGGACATTCTAAAGATCTCACAAATAGAGAAAATTTCAACTCTAGAATTAATTAATAATGGCGTTACTGTATTTGTCCAATTGTTTACAAACATTTATGTATCATGCCAAACACTGAACGAGGTGTTGGGAGTATATGAGGAACAAGATGCTCTCGAGGAGCTCAGACTTCAGTGAAGAGACAAGGAAAACGACGAGGAGCATTACTGTCTCCCATGTGATCTTCCCCTCTCGCAGGGGAAGGACAGGGCTTGATGGGGAGTCACCTCCTGGGAAGCCTGAGCTAAACTAAACAGGTGACTGGCTTTTACCGGAGGGATAAGATCTGTGGGATGATAAGATCTGTGGCCTAAACCAGATTTTCAGGGCCATACCACTTCTAAGCAATTATTTTCTTAGACATCAATTGACTCTCTCTCTCCAGAATACCTCTCTGCTTATCTCTTTTATAGCACTTCCCCTTACAGTTAAGTCCTAACTTAACTAACTTAACTGTATGGGGGTATAGGTTCTGCAACTTTAAGCGAAATGATGTTTAAAGAAACCAATTTTACCCTAAGCTAATTGACATAAATAAGAGTTAAATTCCTACAGCATCTCGTCAATGTTATAATGAAATGATGTTGAATGAAATGGTGCTATTGGAGGGTCTGCAGTACACACATGCTGACTTCAGGGTCTCCAAAATTCACTTCAGGCCTGACCTCCAACTCAGAGGATTTCCTCCCATTAGGCCACAATCAAAAGTAAAGTCCTAAGCACTGTGTTTAGCTGCACTCTGCTGGGTGTGAAGCTGATTAAAGTAATTCCCATTAACTTGTGAATGAAACTTAACCATCTTAAAAGGTATATTTGCATTTTAATAGCAGCCCCTTAACACAAATTAATCTCTAATTGGTAGAATGTGTGAGATTTACTTTTTTTTGTGGAAAGAAGGAGGGGGAATTTCTCCTGAATTCTCTAAATTTAAAATACTTGCTGCTTTCAGAGCCCTTAGATTCTCACCTCCCAGTCACTCCTCACACAATGAAATTTTGCTTCTCTTCCAGAAGCTAATTACTCTGGAAAGCTTGGTTAAATTCAATGGACAATGTCATCTTCTGAAGAGCTTTTCCATTTGGGGAAATTCCCACATTGTGAGAATCCTGTTTCCTCTCATTTAGAAGTCGGAACTAGGCTCCCCAGCCTCCTGTGCAGCTAAGATTCCAGCTTGCCGGTTAGATACCCTCACGCAAGATTAAATGAGCAATGTGAATAAATGAGCTCTATGTGGGGCTCCCACTCCCCTGATGTTGGTGTTGGCAGAGCTTCCAGGCACAGGAGGGTTCAAGACCTGATGCAGAAGTAGCATTGACTGGCCGTAGCAGCTGCATAAAACCAAATTGCTGGTATTTTGGTTCAGCAACAGCAGTTGCTACCATTTATTAAGACAGAGAATACCAGCCATAGACTCCTGATCTAGAAAGTTTTGAGGCATGTCGTGGGCACTGTTCCTGGGAGCCCTGAATGCTTGTCCAGCCATCCTAATAATTCTGTGAACTACTTAACATCCTTTAATAAATCAGTTTTTGGTTAAACCAGCCAGAATGAAATCTTTTTACAACCAAGATATATTCTTCTTCCTTTTTTTTTTTTTTTTGTTTGTGTTTTGTTTTGTTAATCCTCATCCAAGGATATCTTTTTTTCCCATTGATTTTTAGAGACAGTGGAAGGGAGGGGGAGAGACAAAGAGAGAAACATTGATGTGAGAGAGACACATTGATTGGTTGCGTCCCATACACACTTCAACCAGGGCTGGGAATTGAGCCTGCAGTCGTGCCCTTGACCAGAATAGAACGTGGGGCCCTTCACTCCTCAGGCTGATGCTCTAACCGCTGAGCCAGACAAGCTCAGGCTATGACTTCTAATTGATACAGGAGCCCCCCCTAAACTTTCCCCTCTTCCTCTACTTCTGAGCCAACAGAATTGATAGGACAAGCCTACTTTTCTCCATCCCCACTTCCACTTTCCTGGCTCGGGCCACATCACCTGTTAACTGGATGACTGCAACACCATCCAGTTTGACCACTCATCTCCCGTTTTGACCTCTCTGTGACAGCAGACAGAGGGATCTTTCTAAAATGCAAGTTTAATCCTTCAGTGGCTCTCTAACGCCCTCAGGATAGAGTCTAGGGTCAAGTCCAAACTTCTTAGTAGGGTTTTCTGAAATAGAGGGCTGGCTGACTTTCCTGCTCATCTTGGCTCTGCCTGTTTCTTGCACCTAAACTTCAATCATACTCTTTTCTAGCTCTGTACTGGCAGCAAGGGATCCTCTGGGATACTGTCAGAAATGCAGAATCTCAATCCTACTCCAGACTTATTGAACCAGAATCAGCATTTTACTTTGTAAGTGGATCTTGACATTTTCTAGGCACTTCTGTTTGATTTTTTTTTTGCATCCAAGAAGGTGACTTCTGATTAAATAAACAGACTAGGTAGATCTGGGCTGACAGCCAAGTCTCACTGCCTCCCAGCAGTGGCCTCAGACACAGAGTATAATAGTTTAGCACCAGCCTGCCTATTGCATAATACTGTATCTTCCAATTGCTTCCTGTATTTCCTTGGGCAAGTGCTTTGGTTTCATAGTTTGTAAAACAGGGATAATAATATGACCTACTTTGTAGAATTGCTGTAGGATTAAGTGAGTAACAATTTGTAAAGCACTTAGAATCATGCCTGGGGTACAAGGTAGATGTGATGTAAACCTTTCTAATCCTATCATTTTAACCTAAAGTCGTTTTCCAAGTCACATAATGTGATTACCCATCGTCAACTTTCATTACCTAGCTTTTACTGGATGTCAATTGCATATAATATTATAGGAAAGAAATACTGTGACTGGTAGGCTTTTTTCTGTTCTTGGAAACTTTACGATCCATAGAGAGAGGGAAGAAAGGACCGCGTACGAGAGAACCTTGAAACAGCACGTCTTTGTTATCACAGCAGGTCTGAGGGACACAGAAGGCTCTCTCTCTAGCTGCTGGGTTTCCAAAGCGCAATCTTGTTTCAAAAAACATCCTGTGTCCTTTCCAGTAACTTTCTTCTTCATCCTGCATCATAAACGCCGCGGGCTTGTCAGGACCCGGGAGAGGGTGGGGAGGGAAGGAGCACTCAGAGCCACAGGCTGGTCATCAATCTTCCTCCTCCCGCTCTGGGAAACCGTTCAGGTTCCCAAAGCCTGAAATAGGGGCCAACGATGAAAGTCTTCATCTGCTCACAGCTTTTGGTCCCTCATGTTTAAAGTGAGACCCAGGCCCCCAGTTGTCGGGCAGCAGTGATACCGGGACAATGAGCAGGATTCCTAGGGCATCAAACTATCACTTTCCCTCTGTAAAGAGCTAGTATTGAGGTTAATTTACCTTCCTTTCTATAGTAGTACCCTCCTTTTTGGGGATTTCGGAATACGATATGTACCTGTGGTTTGCAATGGTTTGGGCAAAGTTAGCTGGAATATTTAGGGACTGAGCATGCATTATGGCCTAAATATTTATCCTGTATCAATTGAAATATCTCTTTGTTGCTATCTATTGTCTTATAGAACTGACTATCTAAAGGTAATAATAGGTCAGTGATAGTACATGGTCCTAGATAACTGAGGTGCTGTAATGTGTTGCAAAAGCTTGAAGCAAAATTTGAATACCAGAGAAGACAAATTAATATTATCATTGCTGTTCTAAAATTAAATATACTATGACATTACCCAGATGGATTCTTAAACATTTGTAATTGTCTTAACCCCGTATTTCTGAGATAGCTCAATCTCTAGGTATTAAAAAGAGACACTTAAGATTTCTTTATACTTAAACATTAAAGTATAAATGTCTTTATATTTTAACATGGATATGACAAGCTGAGTGCCTTGTCATATCCATGTTAACTTTTGTTCATATCTATATTATAAAAAGCCAGTGGCCATAATGCTGGAACGCCGGAATGACCAAACAACCAGTCACCAAGAGGTGCATGGAGCATCTCTCGGTCCCTCCCTCAGGCCTGTTAGCCGCTCGTGGCGGTGAGGTGGGGCTTGTGGCTCTCACGGCTTGTGTGGTTCAGAAGGGCTTGCTCGAGGCATCCTGCCCAAAAGTCTATTTATAGAAGATTCTCTGATAGAGAATTCAGATAAATTAAAACTACTGATATTTAGAAATTGATATTCCTATAGCCCTAAAAGTCAGAGGCCAAGACTCACAGGTGCACCCCCTCACACTGACTAGAATGGCTATAAATTATAAAAGGAAAATAGTAAGTGAAGAATAACACTACAGCAATAATAAAATGTAACATGAAAATAACGTGAAAAAACTGGAACTCTTGTACATTGCTGGTATTAATGTAACATATATAGTACAGCTTCTCTAGAAACATTTGGTGAGAACTCAAAAAGTTGAACAGAACTAACAAATGACCCAGAAATTAAAAATAATTCAAAATAATTGAAAACAAGGACTGAAACAGTAGGGCAGTGTTCATAGTAGCATTCTTTACAATAGTCAAAAGGTGGGAACGACTTAATGTTCCTTAAGAGAAGAATGGATTAACAAAACATAGTATTTACATACAATGGAATATTACATAGCCATAAAGAAAATGAAGTTTTGATACATATTACAACATGGATGAACCTTGAAAACATTATGCTAAATAAAATGAACCACACACAAAGGAGAAATATTGTATGATTGAACTTATATAGAATATCTAGAATAGGTAAATTTATAGAGACATATAATAGATTGGAGGTTATGAAAGGGTTTGGGAGTTGGAAAAAATGAGGAATTATTGCTTAATGGGCATAGTGTTTTTCTTTGGGGTGATAAAAAATTCTGGAAATAGCGATGATGGTTGTAAACACTGTGAATGTAGTTAATGCCACTGAAATTTATACTTGCAATGGTGAAAATGACAAATTTTGGGTTATACAGTGGATCTTTGAACAATATGGTATAAGGGACTCCCACCCTTCACACAGTCAAAAACGTATAACTTTTGACTCCCTAAAAACTTAACTAGTAATAGCCTACTGTTGACTGGAAACCTCACCAGTAACATTAGGTTGATTAATACATATTTGTATGTTATATGTATTATAAAATGTATTCATTTAAAAATTTTTAATTTTTAAACTACAGTTTATATTCAATATTATTTTGTATTAGGTGTACAGCATAACGGTTAGACAATCACCTACTTTACAAAGAGGTCCCCTCGATATTTCAAGTATCTACCTGGCACTGTACACATAATTGTTATAATATTACGGACTATATTCCCTGGGCTGTACTTTATATCCCTATGACTATTTTGTGACTACCAATTTGTACGTTTTAATTCCATCACTATTTTTACCCACGCCCTCCAATCCTCTATATACTGTATTCATACAATAAAATGAGCTAGAGAAAAGAAAATGTCACTGTGAAAGTCCAAATCCATATTGTTCAAGGGACAATATTTTACCACAATATGGAAGGGGAAAATTACATCCAGAACATGACCTATTGCTTACTTTCTTATAGCTCTTTTAATCTTCACAATTTAATAATAATACAGCCTAGATGTCTCTTTAATATAGAGCTATAATTGTACAGGAGTAGGGAGTATATCTCTGGTTGTGTAATTAACTAAGAGTTCATGGGACCCTGAATTTAAATGTAGGTTTCCGAATTTAGGTTTTGTGTTCTTTCTGGAGAATAATCCTCACTGAACGTTGACTCAAACAGAGCAAGAATGGATTTCTTGAAAACCTTTTTGAAGTTCTCCCCTATAAACAGGTAGAGTAGGGGAGAAAAGACAGCATTGCAAGAAGTGGTAATTACTGCAAGTAACAGAGCCAACTGTAAAAGTAGAGATTGGATCTTAGTGAGAAGTAAGCCCTGATACACATAGTAGGGCATCCAACACACAAAGAAAGAGATGATGGCAGTCATCATGACTTTGAAAGGCTTGCTGGATTTAAACAGGCCCCTCTTTTTCATCTTGTTGGCTATTCTTCCGTAGCAAAAGGTGATGATCAAGAAAGGCAGAAGGAAGCCTAGCAAGAAGCGGCTGGTGAAACATCCCACATGAATCCATTTTTTAAATGTTTGCGTCTTTTCGCTTTCCCAGTCAGTGGACACCTCATAGCTATTCTGGCAGATCACCCTTCCTTCATGGTCATCATATGTCTCCCTGAAAACCAAATAGGGCGTGCCAAGGACCGTGGCAGAGATCCAGACTACCAGGATTATGCTGGAAGCCCGGCGTGGGGTTCGGTGCAGCTGTGACCACACGGGGTAAAGAGTGAAAAGGTAACGGTCAACACTGATGGCTGAGAGGAAGAAACTGGAGGCGAATATTCCCATGTATAAAATGCTGTTGAAGACCTTGCACATGGCAGTTCCAAAGATCCAGTGATTGTCCCAAAGGTAGGAGATGGTTATAAATGGCACAATTAATGTTGCAATAAAATATGAGAAAATGAGATGAAAATATAAAAGAGTATTGACAGTCCTTTTCATCTTGAATTTCAGTACCCACAGATAGAGAGCATTGCTGATTATGCCAATTATCGATGCCAATAACAAAGAAAGGACAATGAAAGTTTTTGTGGCAGGAGCTGGGAAGTGAGTGCCATTTCTTACTAATGTAGAGACAGTGACCTGGTAATCAGAAGAGTTGATCAGATCCATAATTACTGGCGGGGTAAGAAACTGAAAATGAGAACAAAAAAGAAACAAAAGAAAAGATTAAATATAGAAATTAAAATATCAACAGACAAATTAACAATATGTTCTAAATGGCAAACCTAATATTTCTACAATAACACAAATCAGATATTTTTTCCTAAAGCCTTTACTTTGTTTTGTATGAAGAATTTAGATCAAATTAATTTGAGCATCAAAAATAAAAATACTACAAATGATATGAAATTAATGTGAAACGGATATTTTGACTTTGCTAAGTAATTCACTTAGGTAGCTAAAAATCTTCTGTTTAGACATTAACAAGAACTCTGATCCTTTTTGATGAGCACATCTTGAATAAGGCAACATAGAATCAGTTTTACTTGATTAAGACTTGGTCAAGGCAAATGTTGCTAATGAAGTTGAATAACAAAAATGCTGCAAATTAGTAATCATGGAGAGCTACAATTAGTTTTCTCCCATGAGCTAATAATCTCTCTATATAAAAGCCTAATACGCATATTGTCCTCTCAAGAGTTTGACTGGGAGACCAGGAGTTTCATTGCTTGCTATGATGTGTGCTGACCACCAGGGGCGATATGGAATGAAGAAAGGCCCCAACTGGCAGCTGGCAGCTGGCGGCTGGGGAAGGAAAGCCCTGGCTGGCAGCCAGAAGGCCCTGATCGGCCCTGATCACCAGCCAGGCCTAGGGACCCTACCAATGCACAAATTTCATGCACTGGACCTCTAGTGTATAAAAAATGCTATTATCTAGTATTCTAACACTGAGCACACAACAGTAAGAACTGATATTCATATGGGAGCCCTAGAACACTATAAGATTGTGAAGAGTCTTCAGAATCATCAGTGAAATAAGAAAATGTGTTATAGAATACAGTAGTGGTTCTTAGGAGCCGTCAAGGCACTGATATTTATTCAATACTTATTATATGCCAGGAGCATTTTATGAAAATCATTTATTTTTTTTTCTTCCACAAAGACAAATATTTAAACAGAGGCAAAAGTGAGGCTTAAAAGGGTTAAATTTCTTATTAATTATTATCTCTTACCAATCTTCCATTGTGGCAGGTTGGGAATCCTACCAGTATTTTGTGCTACTTAGTTATTTCATGCCTAGTGTTTTGATAATGCTCTATGAATCAGAATATTTGATTATCTAAAATACCCCATTTCTTGAATAATGGTTCCTATGGTATTGAAAATACAAATCTGCGAATATTTGAGAAAATACCTGTTATAACAGAATCATATCATCAAATTGTTTTTTGATAAATTGTATAAGTCAATTGAAATTACTAGTGATTTTTTTTTTACTAAGCAAAAAAAATTCTAAGAGAGAAGAAATAAAAGTAATTGTTATTAAAACCACAACTGTGTTAACTTAATTCTGCCATCTAAGGGAGTTGCAAAGTTTTTCTCTGAAGTAGAAAAATGATTTTTTTTTTCTTCAAGAAAATAGCCTGGTAATGCACTTGGGAAATAAAAAGTGAAATCTAAGGACCTGGAATGGATCAGCAATGGTGAGTGCAAGAGTGGGACCCAGTGAAGGTCCTGGGACCATGAGAAGAGGGTGGTGGAGTGAGGATGGTCTTCAGAGAGGAGAGAACAGGAAAAACACAGCAGGAGGCCAGGAGGCTGCAGAGCACAAGGGTCAGTGAGATATTCAGAGGCGCAGAAATTACACAGGGGCTTTAAAATGAGGGGTGTCTAATACTCAATGTTAATCAATTTGCTATACTTGGACATGGTATAATGTCCCTTCTCATTAGTTACAACTGTCTGATGTTGGTGATTGCTCTGGAGAGTGGAAGAAAAAGAACTGTTTGGGATGGAGTGGATGGAGAGAAGAGGCCAGTAGCAGAAGGTAAGATATAAATGAGATGATATATATGGTGGAAACTAGACATAAGTTAGGGTATAGCAGACAAGGAGAAACAAAATCCCATGAAGAATTTCTGACTCTGTATGTAGGGCATGTGAGTATCTGTGGTCTGTCTGTATAGCTGCAGTGTGTTTGTGTGTATGTATGCGGCTATATACTCTGTATGTGTGTCTCTGTGATGTATTTTGGATCCACACGGAGTATGTGTGGAGCTGTGTGTGTGTGAGATTTATGCATCTATGTTGTATTTGTGTATGGTCTCTGTATGGTCTCTATGTGGTGTTTGTATTTATCTGGATAGTGTGTGTTCAGGTGGTGTTTGTATGTCTGGTGTGTGTATGTGTGTGTGGTCTCTGTGTATGTGCATTTGAGAAAACTTCTGAATTATAGGGAAGATTTTAAAAAATGTGTTGCTGAACTCTACAAGGGCATCTGAAAGTAATGTAAAATTTGAACAAAATAAATGTTGGTAGTGGTTGTAAATATCATATAAATTATTCTAGGAGTTTTCATTTATTATTGCGCACAACCAGGAGATTTCATCATACTTAAACATCTTCTAAAGTGGTTTTTAAGTGCTTGAGTATAAATTAGTGGACAGAGCTAGGGCTCTGACATCCCACAGAACTGGTTTCAATCCTACCTCTACCACTTATCAACTCTGCGACCTTGGATTCTTAACTCTGAGCCTCTTTACCTTCTAAACCACAATGAGTTTTTATAAGGACTAAATGAGATCATGCATATGAATCACATAGCTCCCTTCATGGCACATATTCAGCACTCAAAAACTTTTTACCTATTGTTTTACTCAACTTGTTATATTAAGGTTAGCAAGAGCCTCATTTTGCCCTTTTAATGTGGCACATTTTTTCTTCCTCCCCAAAGCTTCTCTGCTGAATTCTAAGGTATCATCAGATTTATGGTCATTTTGAGGGCTTGCTGTTGTGATAGCTTTGGCACAAATGGCTTTCAGGAAGAACCAACCCCCTCTGCTTGTGGTGGGGAGGGCATGCGGATCGCAAGAAGCTGTTCTGGAGGAAGCCTAGATGGTCTGTTCAGATACTAGCCCTAGGGTCCACCTGCTGGCCCAGGGAATCGTACCTTGGAGTTATGTCTTCATGTCAGATGGTCTTGGGCAGCCAGAGTGACTCCAAGTCAGCAATCTTCTCTCCAGGGACAGAGGAAAAATCAGTGACGCTCGGACTTCCTCTGCCTTTCTTCTTGCTAATGCTACTTCCCAACTTAAAACCTATCTATATATTCAGTGAGAACTTCCCATTCTTTCCAAGTTCCTTTTTCTGTGGAATATTTTCTTCAGAGGAGGGGGTGGAGTGATTAGTATTTCTTCAAATCATTTCTCCTTTTTGAGAGGAGACTTTAAAAATGACACAGAGTTCCGGCTGTAAAAACACTGATTAAAAATTAACTTTTCATATACAGTCATCCTACCAGGCTCCCACTCTGCTTCAGTTCTAGGGTGTGCATTGACATATGGATGCATGATGCTGGATACAAAGGGAGGAGGTAAATAGCACCTGGGAATATAGAATCGGGACATGAGCAACCTAATCGTGCTGGAGAGAAAATGGTCAGAAAGGAAAACTTAAACACTGATTTCACATTAAAATTGGACGTATGAGGACAGGCCAAAGATTATTATTTCGTTTGGAAAGGCAGAGACTGACAGGCAGATCCATGCGCGTTTGTCAGTACATCTTTGAGAATGGTTGGAAAGAACACAAGTGTGTTACCGTATCCTGGAAGACGATCTCGTTATTAAAAACATCCTATCACACAGGTAATACATTTATGGACTGACTGAATTCTAAATTTTCTATTTTCCTCTCTCAAATTCATCTGTGACATTTTTAAGGATCAGCTTGTGTGCTGCCCTCGGTGTCCTGGTTCCGTTCCAGTTTGCTTTCCTCTTCATCTCTTCACCGCCAGTGGAGAAAATACATCAATACAGCCTTGTAGCTTCAGTGGTGAAGCTTGGGAATCAGTTACCCAGAGTGTATCAGTTTTAGAATTGTAAAGCTTTCACTGGTATTGTAGCCTTATTAAAAATAGACTTCAATTTTTTTTCTTAATTTCCTGGGGCTGTCACCTTCAGCCTAAGAATTGATCTTTGCTTCAGGATAAGGATATGATTTGAAACTTGCTATTGCATTTAGAAGTGACTTCTTTCCAGGTTTCTGTACTTTTTGGGTTAATTCACAGGTCTGGAAACAACCTGAGATATTAATTTGCTCTAAACCCAGTGATTGAAGTTCAGCAAACCGAGACACAAAGAGGTTGATTCATCAGGGGCTTTCACCAAGAAAAGAACCGAGGGCTCTTCTGACTGCCCTACACTATTTTATTAATAACAATAATGAAAAATGGATTTAGACCAGGTTCTTCCACTTCTACCCTCCACTATATATTTCCAAATTTTACAATTAGAAAAATGCAAAAGTAAACACGTCAGAGACTAGTGTTTAATTGCATCCCCCAACCCAAACATGCACAAGGGCTAGTACCACCATTAAACAGCCTAAAATATAATCCTTTTAAAAGAATTTTTACAAGGGATTTTATAAAGCCTTCATAAGGAAAGTGTTCCTCAGAAAAATCTTTAATTAGTGAATATTTTCTTCTAATAGATACTTAGACCAATGATATTAACTCTTGAGAAATACACAGACAGTGTTTGAGGAAATAACTTCTGTGCTTTAGCGATGTGACTCCATTTCATTTTTCATATTTCAGACTAAGTCTGACGGTTTCAAGGAAACAACTCATGGAAATGGAAACTGTTTAATGTTATTTTGATGTAAACACAGTATGCATTATGCAGAAATGCAGAAGCAGGTGGTGTTTAGAACCGAATGCTTGAAAGTCTAGGAACTCATAAATGTATATGATATTGAAAGCTGGAGGAGACTGAGGAGTTCACTTCATCTAATTCTCAATTCTATAGGTAAAGAGGCTAAGAGATATTTGGGAACTTGTTCTAGATTCCATTATCTATAATAATAAAAGTGTAATATGCTAATTAGACCAGACATCCTTCTGGATGATCTGGTCAAAGCTGGGGCTACAAGGGAAGCCTGAGTCCCCGGTGCCAGAGGGAAGCCAGTGCTGGCAGCCAGGGGAAGGAAGGCCTACTCTTGCACGAATTTCATGCATCAGGCCTCTAGTTAGTTAATAAAATAGTTGGGGCAGGAATAACATACACTAAAAAATACAGATGCACTGCTTGCAGGCTATATAGTGATTGTACAAGACAGTGTAGGATAGAGAATAAAACCCTAAATATAAATCCCAATTCTACTACTTGCCATTTATATAATCTCTCTGAGTCTTAGTCTCCTTATTTGTTAGTTAAAAACAAAACAAAACCCTCTCTTGAAGAATTCTTTTGAGGATTTAATGAGATATTATAGATACTAAGACTAAGGGCTTAGCACAATACCTGGCACTTGGCAAGTACTAAGTAAATGATAGCTAATCTATATGTATAAAAAGCCAGTGACCATAATGGCCATAATGACCTTTATGACACCCATTGTGGCCAACGAACTGGCCTGATCAGGGGTGGGGCTGGCTGGCCAACCTTGAGGCCCCTCCCCACTACCTGCTGCCCCTGATTGGACTCTTCCACCCCGATCAAGAGTGGGCCACCTGCCGAAGCCAGTTTGGCTCAGTGGATAGAGCGTTAGCCTGTGGACTGAAGGGTCCTGGGTTCGATTCTGGTCAAGGGCATGTATCTTGGTTATGGGCACATCGCCAGTAGGAGGTGTGCAGGAGGCAGCTGATCGATGTTTCTCTCCCATCGATGTTTCTAACTCTCTATCCCTCTCCCTTCTTCTCTGTAAAAAAAAAAAATCAATAAAATATATTAAAAAAAAGAAAGAAAAAAGAGTGGGCCACCTGCTAAATGCTCCCTCCTTTCCCCCAAGGCCAGACTGTCCCTTATCAGCCCCACCATGACAGGCCCACAGCCCCTCTACCCTGGCTGGCCCACCCCTGATTGCAACCTCCCACCCCAATAGGTGCAGGGCCAGCTTGCCAACTATCCATGGCCCATCCCCCAGACTACTGGCCCCCTGATTGGCACTTCTTACCTCATTTGGGGGCAGAGCCAGCAGGCCCACTACTCACAGCCTCTCCCCATGGCCAGCCATGCCCCCAATTGGCCTCCCAACCCCAATCAGGGGTGATGCCTGTTGGCCAATTGCCCTTGGCCCCACCCCTCAGCTGACCCGGCACTGATTGGGCCCTGATTGGGGTGAGCTGGCCAGCCAACCTCCCACCATCTCCTCTTCCCGACAGGCCCAGTTCTGATCTGCCCCTATTGGGGCTGGGCTGGCCAGATCCCACCAGTTCATGAATTCATGCACTGGGCCTCTATCATTAATATACGAAAGCTGAGGCAGAGTACACCAACAAGCCCAGTGGGTTAGAGCAACTCTCTGAGTAATGCAATTCAAGAAACAGTTATTGAGTATCTAGCACATGCCAGACAGTATTTGAACTAATTGTCTTAATATTTATAGTTATTAAAGAAGATACTTGAATTGAATGTGAGGAAAGCTTAATCAAGGCCTTGGAAAAAGAGAGCAAGGCTTCATTTGTCTGGTCCGGTTCTGCACTTTTCAAGATCACTTCTCACCAACCTCTACATCTCAGCATAGTGGGAACAACAATGCAGGTGTAGCCCAAAAGGGTGAAGTCAGAATCACTTGGAGGTTTTTTTTAAAAATGCAGCATATTCCTGAGCTTTAGTTCATCCATCTAGTATTTACCAAGTTACTGTATTTGAAGAACTATTTTTGCCACTGGGGCTATAGAATAGATGAGAAAAGCTTTGTTTTCATGAGCTTACATTCTAGTGGAGAGAAATAGATAACTGCTAAATAAAAAAAAATAGCTAGCACTACAGTACTAGGCAGAGGATTAAAACATAGAAATGTGATGAGTAATTTAAAGGCTGCTATAGAGAATAGAAAAGCCTTTCAGTAGATAGCAATTAATATTAAATGTTGGAAAGACAGAATGGAACCAACTATGCAGCAATTAAGAGGAAGAACATTACATAACCTGGACTAAACTCACATTATGCTCCATGTCTATTTCTCCCATATTAATCCCTTTCTACCTGCAATCTGTTCTTGCTCTCTTCATTGGGTTTCCCCATTTATTGACATTTTGGCTAATGACTGTTCAACCTCATTCCACTGTTCATGGCTTGCATTCTTCTCCTTGCCAGCATGCTTGTTAAGATAGCATTCCTGTAAACAAGAATTCAGCTTCACTCCTGGCTTCTGCCCCCAGCACTGTTGGATATGGTCCACTATGTCAGGCTCCAGCTTCTCCCCATGTCTGGATAGCGTTCCCGGAACTGCGGGTAGAATGTTTCTGGGGGACAGGCAGAAGGTGAGGCTGGGAAGGTGGCTCAGATCTTGATTATGAAAGAATTTGGACTCACAATAAGTTTTGGGAGAAAAAGGTTTGGGGTTTAGAGCACATGGAGAGATAGGCCTTCTACAGGAGTGAGAATTAGGCCTTGGCTAGGCTTGTTACTCTGCAAATTCAGACTTAAGGTAAACTGCTGAAAGTAAACAGAGGAAGCATTTTGGAAAGTGAGGAGGGTTTAGAATTTCCTATGAAAGCAATAAGACATATCTACAGTTATTGAGTGGTATTAAGGGTTTGTTTGAGATTAGGGACCACTTCCTTGTGGGTCTCCTCCTGAAAAGTGGGGAAAACACACCATTGTGCTAATTTTAAGCTCTGAGTATCTCACTGTGTTATATTTATTTCCAGCTTGGTCATAGAAACATTGTCAAAATATTCAAAATATCGATGGTTTATAAGCTAATAGTACCAGGAGAGAAGGTCAGCATAGCTGAGAGTAAGGGTTAGGGAGCAGTGGAAGCATGTTGCTGGGAATTTAGGTGGAATAGGGAGTATACAAAGCCATGATGAGTTTGACAGATGGGAAGAAAGGGAGGAATTGAGGGACTGGGAGTTTGGTGTTAGCAGAGTAGCAGTATCTGAATAGGTATAGAAGACTATAGTCAGAATGTGGAAAATCGGAATTTTCGATTTTCAAGATGCAGCAATTCTGTGTGATGGTGAGGTCTCTAGAGTGAGGTGAACGAATTCAGGTAGTAAAGCCATCATTGGAACTAGCATCAAGAAAGTTGAAACTGAGGTATTTTGTGGTCTTTATCCTCAGAGCAGTGGGAAATCAATGAAAAGTTTAGGTATGAAGTGATATGGTCACAGTGGTAGTTTAAAAAGATAGCCCAGCTTTTGAGATGGAGAATGGATTGTTGAGAGGTAAGAGCGGAAGTGGGAAGACCAACTACCTTATTTTGGGTTCCTCTAGAAGCAGACCCCAGGAAAGGGGTGGGGAAGAGAGACAGGGAAAGGCAGAAGCAAATAAAGGATGAATTAATAAACAATATGTAGATGTAGGTAATTAATGCTTAATCCTGATGACAAACTGAATAATGGTGTAGAGCGCATGCACTGGAGGAATAAGGAGCTGCAATATTTATACACCAACTCCTGCCTGTTTTTGGTTGAGAGATACTCCCAGAAGGTGCTAATTTTTTTTTGGTATTTCTTCTGCCACATGAGCTGGAGAGAGCTGGAGAAAGCTTTTTGGGAGAAAATAAAGTAGATTCTGGCAGAAGGAAGTCTGACTAGGAAAGAATGACATAGTAAAAACAAGAAGTATGTGTGGGCATCAAAGAGGATCTGCTACATCTGTTAAACAGTGAAATAAGCCAGCCGGAGAAAAATAAATATCACATGATCTCACTCATTTACGAATATAGTAACCACATAAACTGACGAACAAAAACAGATCTAGAGACAGAGAAACATTGATCAGACCGTCAAACCTCAGAGGGAAGGTAGGGGAGGGTGGGATAAGGGGGAGAGATCAACCAAAGGACTTGTATGCATGTATATCAGCCTAACCAGTGGACACAGACACCAAGGTGTAAAGGGCATGAGTGGGGGAAGGAGGAGATAAGGACACATATGTAATACCTTAATCAATAAAGAAAAAAAATTTAAGGCTATGGTTTTTTTTAAAAAAGGCTATATTATTAGTCCAAGCAAGAGACAAAGCTGACTTGGAATAGGGGAATGGTGATGAAGATGAAGACAAGTGATAAGATTTAAGAGGTACATATGCACTACTTTTGTGCACATTAATTTCATGTTCTCCATTTTGTTAACTGTGTATTGTAAAGGTTTTACATTTTTTATCCTCTATTATTTTATTTTAAGGATAGATATAGAAATTTATTTACAAAGATGTTCATTACCACATTATTTATCATATAATAATTGGTTAGAAATCTATACATTCAAGAGCTGATTGGGTTAAGTGGAATGCCTTTAAATAATTGAATTTTAACTGGCCATTATAATGAGATAGCAAAGCACTTTTCTTTTTATTGATTTTTGGCTCATTGAACCACGACTCCTGGTTCACAGGTCGATGCTCAACCACTGAACCATCCCAGCCAGGCTGTATAATTCATTTTCATAATGTATTTCGTTTAACCCAATATACTCAAGTATAATCATTTCAACACGTGAACAATACAAAACGTATTAATAAAGTAATTTACATCATTTTTTGTGTGCTAAGTTTTTAAAATCTGATGTGTATTTTACACTTCAAGTCCATCTCAATTTGTACTAGCCACACTTCAAGTGCTCAATAGCTGCCATATTGGACAGTGCAGGTGTAAGTTTGTTTAAGAAATGTGTTCTTTGTCTGGCTGGTGTTGCTCAGTAGTTGAGCATTGAACTATGAACCAAGAAATCAGGATTCAATTCTTGGTCAGTAATCCCCAGTAGGAGGCATGCAGGAGACAGCTGATCATTGATTCTCTCAACATTGACGTTTCTATCTCTCTCTCCCTCTCCCTTCCTCTCTGAAATAAATAAAAAAATATTTTTTAAAAAAGAAATGTGTTCTTTTACATAGCCACCGACGAGTAGAAGAAAAATATATATGTTTTCAAATTTCTTCTATTACAGTTTATATTCAATATTATTTTGTATCAGTTTCAGGTGTACAGCATAGTGGTTAGACAATTACGGTATATACTTTACAAAGTCTTTTTCCTAAAGGAAAATACTTTGCATTTAACTATCTAATGTTAAAACTAAATGCAACAGGCAATATTAATATGGTTTATGACTTTCCTTCATATATATTAATTTGATATTTCCAAATCAAGTGGGAGATATAACTTAGTTTAGGTTTCTACTAATGAGAACTAGACAACTAGAATGATAACTTTTAACAAACTTTTTGACCTTAAAATGATTAGTTAGGATGGTTTCCTGAAGACAAATATTTTTTACTAGAGGCCCGGTGCATGAAATTTGTGCATGGGATGAGGTCCCTCACCTTGGCCTGCACCCTCTCTAATTCAGGACCCCTTAGGGGATATCCAACTACCTCTCACAATCCGGGACCACTGGTTCCTAACAACTCTCCTGCCTGCCTGATTGCCCCTAACTGCTTCCCTGCTGGCCTGATCACCTCTAACCGCCTCTGTCTTGCCCTGCACCCAGGACCCAGGCTTCCCTCCCTTTGGCCAGCCACAGGCACTCAGGACTCAGGTTGGCTTTGCTTCGGCTGGCTGCAGCTGCAGGGGACTGTGGGCGGGTGGCTTCACCCTGGCTGAAGCCACAGGTGCTGGCACCTGGGACCACGGAGTGGGAGGCTTGTCCCTCTCCTGGGCTGCAGCCTGGCTGGTCCCTATTCCTCTTTCCCCAGTGTTGAGTGTTTGAGCCATTATGGCATTACGGCGTGAGGGTGAGGCGACCGTTTGCATATTAGCTCTTTGTTATTTAGGATTATTTGCCAGTTGGATAGGAAGTCCTCTTTAAGTTTTTTATATCAGTCAGTCTTTTTGGAGCTCACTTTACTTTTATGTCTATTAGGGAGCATCCCAATGTCCTTCCTTCCTTTTCTTATTTCAAAAACACAATTATCAGCAGATAATATTATATAAGGCTGGAATTCAGAGCTCATTGTCTTATGAATCATGGCCCATTTTTCCCCCTCCATCTTCATGATGGAAATGAGGAATTTATATTGCCAGGGAAATGAAATAACTTAAGACAATATAAAATCATTCTTGAAATTATGATCTCACTATCAAAGGTTCAGGTATACTCGGATGAATGGAATTAAATATTTTAATATAATTATACTTCTAAAACTGCAACCTTTAAGATATTCTATGCAAGCCATGGTCAAATGTGGCTCCTTTATGTTTTTCTCTCAATTTGTATAAATAGTACAAAAACTAAGGCAATTCAGGCCTACCATAGCTTAGTCAATGTGAGTAAGGAGTCATTATTGTCATGCACAGTTTGGAAATGAGGAGTTTACTGCTGAATATCACAATTTCATTTGTATAAACTCTTTAGGGCAGCAATCGCCAACCTTTCGGATCTCACAGAGCACCAGTGGCCCATGGACCACCAATTGGGGACCACAGCTTTAGTGAGTGTGGGATAGATTGCCTTATATGGATAGACCTGGAGACTATTACGCTAAATGAAATAAGCCAATCTGAGAAAGACAAATATCGTTTGATCTCACTTATTTGTGGAATCTAATGAACAAAATGAATTGACCAACAAAATAAGACCCAAAGCATGGAGGCATGGAATAGACTGACATAACTCGATATGGGGTTGGGTGGATGAGAAGAACTTATATACTTATATGCATAGTCCATGGACACGGGCAATAAGGTGGCGAAGACCTGGAAGAAGTGGGTAGGGGCTAGGAGGAGGCGGGGAAGGAGAGGGAAATAGGAGGCATCTGTAATACCATCAACAATAAAAAATTCATATATAAAATAAAATAAAAAACTATTAAAAAAATAAAGCATTCCCCTGAGGAGCCTGGGCCACCACTCAAAGGTGACCAAAGAAGCAAGCTAATGAAAAGTAAAAAAGGCTTTGGAGCTTTGGCTTCAGCTACCCTTGGATACAAATCCTGGCTATACTATTTGTTATAAGATGTGGTCTCAGTCCAATTAGATTCTCTCAGTTTCAGATGTCCCCTGTTTATTTTAAAGAGCTTTTTAAAAAACTGTATAACCCACTATATTTTTTGCTATGGTGTATAGATTTAAATATGTGTATTTAGTTCTATAAAAATGGAACCACATATGCATCCTGTATGGTAGCGTCTTTTCTTTAATGCTAGAAATGTTTTCCATATTAATAAACTAGCATGCCATCCATGATATCATGTTATTAAGTATTTAACATTCCATTGCATTTTATTTTCAGGATTACATGAGATAAAATATGTGAACATAACTGGCATATATAGTAATTTAAAAACAACTGCAAAATATAAAAGGTACCGAAATTCAGACTTCACGTGATCAGCCTGCTGGTTGACATTTGCACACTTATGTTTGCGGGCTAGCCACCATCTTGCAGGCAGTCTCCAGCTGTCCTCAAGCCAGACCTCCTCACAGAATTGCTTCCTACATCAGGACAGCTTCCTACATCAGGACCACTTCACTCATCAGCATCTCAGATATCACTGTGGGCAGCAAAACAAGGGTGGCTTCGGGACCTGCATAGAAGACGTCCTCTGATGGTAGGTAATAAAATATAGAGGCTCTTTAGAGAGGGAAAATGTATACTAGACTGATCCCAGACCAGGAGGGCCAGCAGACCCCTAGAGGAAAGAACTTTTTAGAGATGGCTTCTCTAGCTGAAAGTTAATTTGCATCTCTGTGAAGCTCTTCATTTCTAGCACCCTGGAAGTGTTTGTTCCTCTCCTTATGGAAAAAGCTCAGCTAATGACCTCGCATTTCAGTAAGGTTATCAGAACACAAGGAACACTCCAGATTCCTATTTGAAAACACATCCTCCTCTTACTGTATTTCTAGTTTAAAAGTACCCCCTTTAACATTCCAAAAATGACTTTAAATATATATATATATTTTAATTTATTTTTTAGAGCTAGAAACATCAATGAGAGAAACATTGATCAGCTGCCTCCTGCACATCCCCTACTGGGGATGTGTCCGCAACCAAGGCAGATGCTCTTGACTGGAATCGAACCCGGGACCCTTCAGTCCACTGGCCGATGCTCTATCCACTGAGCCAACTGGCTTCGGCACAAAAATTACTTTTGCAAGGGTTCTTGGCTGCAATTCAAAACACTGTGTGTAGCATTTGCTAGGCTAGCTCATAGTTCCTCTCTGAATACCAAGTTACAGAAGTGCTCTCGGATGGTCTGGGAGAGAAACAGATCCTAGAGGCTCAGCTTGCTAAGTCACACGGGGCAGCGCCTAAGAGATGAACTCTGAGGTGCATCGTCAGCCATTTGTCCTTTACACTACACCTCTGGGGAAGGGTACTCTGAGCTGTAGGGGCTGGCGAAATAGAGCCCACTGGGAAGGAGGGCTACATATGTGAGATCTTATGATGCTATCCCACTGGATTTCCAACTAAGCCATGGATGTCTCAATTCCTCAGCAGAGATGGCTGTAAGTATTAAAAAAAGAGCATCCGCCAAATGGCCAGCTAATAATATTGAAAGCATGCTGTGTGCCAAGTACTGTGTTGGCACCGTGGGTAGAGAAGTAAACAAGATAGGAGCGGTTCAGCTATTGTGACACTTTTGAATTAGTGGAGGGGAAAACAGAGACATGAAGGAAAAATAATGTTGACTGTGCTTAGGGAAAACTGACTGAGACCAGGAGTCAGGGAGATTTCATTTGAGATGAGACATAAAGTGAGGTGGTAATAAGGGGGGGGGAGGGGCAAGACTGGCATTTCCAAAAAAGGACACACTCTGGGAGAAGGTCCTCTGTCTGATGGAGAACTGAGAGAAGGTCAGTAAGCAGAGAGCTAGGGTGAGAGATAGGGCAGGGGATGTGCATAGGGCCTCATTTTATTTTATTTTATTTTATTTTAAGGGTGCTGGGAAGGGAAGGGGGAAGATTCCATATGTATCAGTTTGCTAGGACTGTCATCATGAAATACCACAGACTTGGTGGCTTAAACAGCAGAAATCTATTTTCTCTCAGTTCTGGGAGCTGGAAGTCTGAGATCAAGGTGCTGACAGAGTTGGTTTCATGTGAGGCCTCTCTCTACATCTTGCAGATGGCCCCTTTCTTGTTGCCTCTTCATATGGTCTTTTCTCTCTGTGTGCATGCCTCTAATGCTCCTTGGTGTGTCAAAGGTTCCTTTTCTTACAAGGACACCAGTGGATAATGACTTCATTTTAACTTAATCACCTCTTCCAAGTTTAAAGGCTTTATCTCCAAACGCAGTCACATTCTGAGGTATTGGGAGGTAGGGAGTCAATGTATGAATTTTGGGAGGAAACCGTTCAGCCCATAAGACCCCTGATGTGCGTGCAGTGTGGGAATGGGATGGAGAGGGGCCATAGTGAGGACTCAAAGGAGGCTGTAGAGAAAAGTGATGGTGACCTACCAATGAAGATAGTGTCGTGAAGGTAGAGCAAGGGGAACGGCATGAGAAGCATTTTGATGGAGAATTGATGGGATCTCAGAGTGAGAAAGAGGGAGAAGTCAAAGATGACTCCTAAATTTCTGGCTTCTGCATCTGGATGGAGGGTGAGATAGTAAGTTTATTTAGATAGACAACAATGGAGAGCCCTGGCCAGTGACACACAGGTAAGAGCGTTGACCCTCGAACCCAAGGGTCACAGTTTGATTCTGATCAAGAGCACAAACCTGGGGTGCATGTTAAGCCCCAGCCCCAGTCAAGGCTCATGGGGGACACAGCCAAGTGATGTGTCTTTCTCACATTGATATTTCCCTTCTCTCTCTCTCTCTCTCTCTCTCTCTCTCTCTCTCTCTCTCTCTCTCTCTTTCTCTCTTTCTCTCTCTCTCCTTTTCCTCCCTTCCACTCTTTCTAAAAAATAAATGGAAAGATGTCAAAGGGAGAAAAAAGGGGACTTATGTAATTCTTTCAACCAAAAAAGTTTTAAATAATTTTTAAAAAATCAATGGAAAAAAATCCTCAGGTGAGGATTAACAACAACATTTTTTTTTTTTTTTTTTTTAAAGAGAACAATGGAGAAAGAGAAGAATAGTTTGTAGGGGAACATGGTATGTTCAGTTCTGTTCATGGTGAGTTTGAGGTGTCTGTCAGATATCAACTGCAGATTGTTTATTGGAGAAGAAGTCAGCTCCATACCAGACCGAGCTGGTCATTATATAGATAGCCTCTATACTAAAGCTGCTCTCACCTGGCCCTTATATTTTAATTTCTATTAAAAAATTTGAAGCCCTTTTCATAATTGCTCTTGACATCCTTAGAAATTTGTTCTCAAATTTGTTAGACTAGGGAAGGTTCAACAGCTATTTACAGTTAACATTGCAGAATATTTCTTTAACAATTTTCCATAGTCAGTTTGACTTATAACTTAATGTGCCTAAATTTATTACACTCCACTTGAGGGTTAAACCACTCTTTTTAAAAAAAAGATTAAAAAAAATTGATTTCTAGAGAGAGAGGAAGTGGGGAGAGAGAAAGAAAAAGGGAGGGAGGGAGGGAGGGAGCGAGCGAGCGAGCGAGCGAGAGAGAGAGAGAGAGAGAGAGAGAGAGAAGAGAAATGTAAACCCGAGAGCTAAACATCTATCGGCTGCCTCCTGCACACACCATACTGGGGACCTTGGCATGTGCTCTGACCTGGAATCAAACCAGCAATCCTTCCGTGCACGGAGACAACACCCAAGCAACTGAGCCACCCGGGCCAGGGCTAAAACCCCTCTTTTCATTTTCTTCCTGCATGCCAAAGCTCAGTAGAGGTGAAGCCTTGCATTAAAAGTCTATAGAATTCCCGATGTTGATGGTACAAAATCCAAGGCAGCACAGCCTTCTGGGAACTCGGTGGCTCCTCAGGGGGAGCAAGGATATTAATGGCAGATGGGGAGGAGAGAGGCAGTGCCAGGAGGCAGAGTGTGCTGGTCATGTCAGCGTGTCCCTGGGAATGAAGACTGAGCCCTGGGGTAGCTGGAGGCAGGTTGGAGCTAGGTCAGAGGGCTGGAAAGAGCTGAGTATTCCTGGTAAAAGAGAGCTTTGTACCACAGCGCTGCAAGAGCCAAGAAAGAGATGCCACTTTGCCAAAAGATAGCTGTAAGGGATTAGGGTGACTAATAACTGTCTTGGTTTGCCTGGGACTGTGGGATGGCTGGGAAGAAGGCCTTATGGTTTTAAAACTAGGAACTAAGTCCTGGGCAAACTGGGATGAGTTGGTTACCTTATGAAAAAATTCTAATAGGGTTCTTGAGTGGTCTCAAAAAAGGTAACTTTAGCCTAAAGCAAGTAAAACTGCATGACTAACATGTCACAACCTTCTTAGTAAAAGGACTGTTACAATCTGCTTTATATTTTAAATAAATTAATAATTTATGTTTTTAATAAATTAGAAATTATTAGAGTAGCTGAATGCTCCAGTTTGCCTGGGATAGGCCTAGTTTATGCCTGCTGTCCTGCATTATTAATAGTGTTCTTTTCATTTTCAAAAGTATCCTATTTGAATGACAAATTATATGATCACCCTGTCTTTAATAAAATGATCTTCCTAATTCTTGAACTAGAGTACTATTTTGTGAATGCTGGCAAAGCAGACCAATTTTTATACCACAGTGTTTGACAGTGTTCCTTTTAAGATGGATTCACTACTTATTACATTTAATAAATAAAATGTTTAACATTAAAAGTTTTAGCCCCACTGATATGGCTAAGTGGTTGAGTGTCAACCTATGAACCAAGAGGTCACGGTTCAATTCCTGGTCAGGGCACATGCCCAGATTGTGGGCTCCATCCCCAGCAGGGGGTGTGCAGGAGGCAGCCATCAATGATTCTCTCTCATCATTGATGTTTCTCTCTCTCTTTCTCCCTTCTTCTCTAAATAAAAAAAAGTTTAAATAATTAAATAAATAAAAAGTTTTATATTCAAAAATACTTCATAGTTCAACACCTGAAAGCAGACTGTATTACATCTCTTCTCTCAGTGTTAGTATACAACAGAAGTATCTATTATTCAGAGAATAAATATAGAATATTTATGTGTGGTATCAAAAGAAATTGTATTCTAAATAAACATCTTTTCAAATTCTGAGACACATTTTAAAACATTTCACATTTATTTACACCAAAATTGAATGTTTTATCACCTTTCTCTCACATTTAAGATCACTCTTGCCTGGTTTTCCATTTCATTGAATGTTATTGACCACTAGAGGGAGAAACAAGAAAAGCATTGAAAATTTTGACAAATCATAGACTAGTCCAATGCCAGTGGTAAATCGCACTAATTATATGGATTCAAGGAAGGCACTTGCAGATAGCTATTGTTGGTTTGTCAATTTTATGAAATCCTGTAGGAATAATGTAACAGAAAGATGTTGTGATTTCTCTAAGCATGAGAAAGAACGTGTTCTGTGGTTGACTAAATTCTAGTTTTTTATTCAACTTGTTTGCCCAAAGAGTAAGTACAACAAACATATCCATTAAGGATGAATGACAAAAGGATGAGCATCAGACTCAAAGGTGAGAAAAATGGCAGTAAATGAAAAATACCATCATAAAACAATTTCTCTATACTTTGCATTGAGTGAATTTGACAATACTTAAAAATTACAGTTAAATATATAGACTATACCTGTTATAAAGTGACTGAAAATTCTAACCAGTTACAGATGTGTTTATCTTAAACTGCTCAATATGTGAATTTCTCAAGAGGAAATTTCTTGAACTCTATTATTTTGTTAGAAAATGTCTGAATTATTTCTTACCAAAGAAATCATTGACTCCTTTAGTTGTAAGAAAAATATATAAAAATACATTAATTCAACAAACAAATGTTGACCATCTACTTAGTGTAATATACTCAGGCGATTTAAGACTGAATTGGACAGGAATTTTTTTTTTCTCAAGAAATTTATCTTCTAAATAAAAAACCTACTTATAAAAACTGGTAAAACAAGGTAGATGTGGGACATGCCATTAAAGAAGCAGAGTCGGGACCCTATGGCTGTTCAGAAGCAAAGGTTACTTCTAGTTTGATGTGTCTGTGGGGAGTGTTCAGGTGTGATGAGTCATGAAAGATTTGAGCACGAACAGGCGTCTTCAAACTACGGCCGGCGGGCCACATGTGGCCCGCAGAGGAGTCTGATCCGGCCCACCAGGTTTTTTGGGCAGTGAGCGCAGCCGAGGTGTTACAGTAGGAATTAGTAGTTCATATAGTCCGGCCCTCCAGCTCTCTGAGGGACCGTGATCTGGCCCCCACTTTAAAAAGTTTGAGGACCCCTGGATATTTAGGATTTAGAAACGTGGCGATTACAGGATAAATATTCTAGGTGCAGGGAGGCAAAGTTCTGCTGAGCAAAAGAAAAATGTATGAACACAAAAATGAAGCAGAGAAAAGGATGTATGTAAAATCAAGAAAACAAAATCGTAATCTAAGTGAAAGAAGAAGCATAAATTATAACCCCAATAGCCTGATATAACCAATTTTAGAATTTGGTAATATTTTCTTTCAGAAACTTTTTCCTTTGTAATTTTTAATGTATGTGAAACTTTAGTGCATATAAAATTATGTAGTTTATTTTTCCCCCTTAACATACTACCATAAACACACTCCCATATTGTTTCATAGTTTTAGGAACTATAATTTTTAATGCCTGTATACTATATAATCTGTAAACTTACTATAATTTTCATAGTCATTTCCTATTTTTGGATATTAAGGTTGATATAGACATTTTTCTCTATTTTAAGATAACCAATGTCAATATTTTTGTAAGTACAGGTTTTCCATATTTTGAATTATTTCAGAATAAATTCTCAGATATGAATATTTTTATAGTCTAAATTGCTTTTCACAAATGCAGTACCAAGTTATAAGGACATTGAAATAAAACCGTGAATTTGACTACTCAATATTCACCCTCATAGTTATTAATAAAAGATTTTCTTTGGTAGGAATGTCACTTGTTATAAAAACCTCACTTCCCTATGCTCCCTTGTGGCGAGCTTGTCCCTATGATGGTTGTGGTCTATGAAGTTTGTTGGAGTGAGCTTCTAGAAATACTTTTGTTTTACTAATTAAAAGGAAGCAGCTGGCACATACCCTTTCCTTTTCCCCCTGCCTTTACTTGGAGGTGAAACTAAGTCATCACTATGGACAGCTTTGACCACATAATCCTACCAAACTGGATTTAAATGTCCTTCAGAAGAAGGGAGATTGAGACATAAAAGCAAGGCATGTATTGATTGTACCATGTACCCAACATATGAAAGCAGGTTGATTCCCCTCTTCTTTTCAGAGAACGATCTGGCAAGAGCAATAAAAGGAAATCTTTTCCCTGCCCTATGTATCCGCTGCGGTGTCTGGCTTCTCCACGCCAGCTGCCACCTGCAGTCAAGCACCCTGATAGGTTATTTGTGCTGAGAAATAGCTTAAAAAATTTATTGTGGAATAAAAGAAATAGGTAAAAATACCTGAGGCATACTGATCTGTTCATAAATATTAATTACATCTGGATTTACACAATAAAGGCTTGTTCAGGGAAGTTTGCAAACTTGCTATTTCTTTATTTATTTTTTTAAATATATATTTTATTGATTTTGTACAGAGAGGAAGGGAGAGAGATACAGAGCTAGAAACATCAATGAGAGAGAGTCATCGATCAGCTGCCTCTTGCACACCTCCCACTGGGGATATGCCCGCAACCAAGGTACATGCCCTTTACCGGAATCGAACCCGGGACCCTTCAGTCCCCAAGCTGACGCTCTATCCATTGAGCCAAACCAGTTTCGGCCAAACTTGCTATTTAGACAACTGCATTTTATTTTATTTTATTTATTTGGTATTTTTTCTTTATTAATTAAGGTATTACATATGTGTCCTTATCTCCCCCCCTCCCGCCCCCATTCATACCCTCACCCCACTGGTGTCTGTGTCCATTGGCTAGGCTTATATGCATGCAATACAAGTCCTTTTGGTTGATCTCTCCCCTTTACCCTCACCATCTCCTACCTTCCCTTTGAGGTTTGACAGTCTAATTGATGTTTCTCTGTCTCTGGATCTGTTTTTGTTCATCAGTTTATGTTGTTCATTATATTCCACAAATGAGTGATATTTATATTTCTCTGACTGGCTTATTTCACTTAACATATGCTCTTCAGTTCCATCCATGCTATTGCAAATGGTAAGAATTCCTCTTTTTTACAGCAGTATAGTATTTTTTAATTCACTCATCTGCTGATGGGCACTTAGGCTGTTTCCAAATCTTAGCTATTGTAAATTGTGCTGCTATGAACATAGGGGTGCACTTATCCTTTCTGACTGGTGTTTCTGTTTTCTTGGGATATATTCCTAGAAGTGGGATCACTGGGTCAAATGGGAGTTCCATTTTTAGTCAACTGCATTTTATACTGAGCCCAGAGCAACTGACATTAGCTTCCAACAGATAGTTAGGGCTACATGTAGCTAAAACAGTGGTCAGCAAACTACGGCTCGTGAGTCACATGTGGCTCTTTGGCCCCTTGAGTGTGGCTCTTCCACAAAATACCATGTGCTGGCACGCATGTACAGTGCAATTTAAACTTCTTGGCCCATGCGCAGAAGTTGGTTTTCAGTTCTCAAAGAAGAAATTTCAATCGTACTGTTGATATTTGGCTCTATTGACTAATTGTGGAATGAAAGAAATAGGTAAAAATTCCTGAGGCATTTGCCAACCGCTGAGCTAAAACATCCTAATAGCCATGCAACTTCATGCTTCTGGACCTTGTCTCACCTGCCGAGAATTCTGTACTCTGACCTTTGAGAGTTTGCATGAGTTTGTGTTCTCTTGGAAGCGTTTTCTGACCACTCCCATTCTTGTCTATTCTCCCAGAACGTCTCATACAAAATCATATCATTGAGCTCTAGTGTTAACTAATTGTTCTTGCTTGCCTGTTCCACTGTAATTTCGGGACAGGTTGCAACTATGTTTTATTCATCTTTGGAAAAAAAAAAAAAAAAAAAAAGGCCTAGCCAAATTCCTGGCCCACACTCAGAAAGGATTTGTTGAAAGGATGAAAACAGATAAGTTTCATCGGGGTCCCCTCATCTCCCTACTTTTTTCCTTCTCCTTGTGGTGTCCTAGCCTACTTCATCCATCTCACCATTTTATGTCTTCATCCATTCTCCCCTGACTTGCTGATGCCTCCTATTTCCCACCCCCTCTGGGTTTGGTAATAAGTTTACTTATGTCGTAAATTAAAAACTGCTGGAGAAAGGGAAAGTGTTGATTCCCCATTTAAAAAGTGTTGAATCCTTCAGTAATTAGCAGAGTGCTTTTCACGCATTAGGTGTTTGTTTAGATTTAAATATGTATTGCTTTTATCCATTTATAAAAGTAATATATATTCATTATAGAGAATTTTTTATAAACACAGAATATCATTAATAATGTACCAACACTTATCCATCACTTATAGATGCACTATCAATATGTTGGTACATTGATACATATAACAAAATGTTTTTTTTTCCAAATAATTACTGTATAAACTCTTTTCGTCCTGCCTTTTCCATTTAACATTCTATCATGAGCATTTTATCATGGTTTTAAGTATTCCCTTAAAATGTCACTGATTTCATAGTTTTCTTATTTCTGGACATTCAGATCCATTTTTTCCCCTTTTATAAACAAGTCTTTGATGAAAATTTTATATATAAATATGTACATCTATTACTTTAAGTTCTTAGAGAAATTATTTGACCACTCTGTCAACATTTTAAGATATTTTGATACTTATAGCCAAAACAACTTTCAGAAATATTACCATTTATCGAATCAGTTAACAAATACTTATTGAGCCTTTACTATGTGCTTGATACTGAACAGGGGCTCAGATTATAATGAGGAATACAGTAGCCAAGGTCCTTGCCTTCAAGCTTTTAGGGGGAGACAGATAACAAATAAGAAAATGAAAAGAATAACATATTATTGGTAGTGCTCTGAAGAAAGCTCTGACTGATAGATCCTACTTTGGTCAGGATGGTGAGGAAAGCTTTTCTGAGAGATCTCATTTAATTTGAAGCCTGAAACATTGAAAAAATAGCAGTCATGAAGATAGAGTGAAGTCCGCTGGGAAGGAGAGAATGGCAAGAAATGAGGCTGAGAGGGGGTAGGTAGAAGGCAAAGGGCCAATCGATGATCCTCTGTTAAGTGATAGGAGACTATTAAACCAATCATGATAATGTGTTTACAGGTATCAGCAGGTTAACGCTTTACCACTTTTATTGAACATTTGCATTCTAACAGACATCTCCTGAGATAATCTCCTTAACTCAAAGCAATGCCCTCACTGGTGGAATTTGGCACCAGGACAGGTGGGCATTTCACTGTCTCTCAGATCACGTTTTATATAGAGTAGCCTCCATTGCACATACAAGAGAGTTCATCCCCTATCGTGTCCTCTTCCATCAGCGCCCAGGAGTCTGCACAGGTGTAATGGCCACATACAGCAGCTGTGTGTGGATCATGGCTCATCTTTCCTCTTCAATCAAGGTTAATAAAAGCTGCCCAGCCATGACTCTTGGATTGAATGTATACTTCTGTGGCAGTGGAATTAATTAAGATGAGTTTTAGAATTTTTAATTTAAATGTTTGTTGAGCACTTTCAAATCTACACATATTTATAAATGAAAAGCTTTTTAAAAAATTTATTCTGTTTGGACCTGGATTTTATTTATTTCTTACCCATCAAAAAGAAAATGATCCTCTATTAGAATTCAGACTTTTCCAAGACCACTCCAAAATCAAATAAGATTGTAATGAGAAAGGTATTCTTTCAATACTTTGTCTAAAAAAGCAGGTCTATACAACATTATTCTGTGTTCACTTTGATAAGATATTGTTATAAGCTATCAAAACAAAGCTGTATTGCATAAAATCTAATGAAATCAACAAATATTTACTGAATGTCTGCAGTATACCAGGACCTGAGTAGTCACTGTGAGTACAATGGAGAAGTATAGTGTGTAACCCTGCCTTATAGGAGCTTAGAGACAAAACAACAGGGGGGACAAAACAACATGGGGGAGGGCAACCAAGGATACTGACCTCTCTGAAGCACCTGTCATGGCCTAGGAATTGTTCTAGGTGCTTCCACCTAAATTTCCTCTGTATAGCTCAGCTCATTATCACTCCCCAATTCTCTAGTTTTCTCTTTTCCATTCTCTTCCCAATCTCTGATTGTGTTCTTCAGGCCATCCTCAGTCCTCACCACTCTGCTCACCTCTCACATCCTATCACCACTAAATCCTGTTCTGGACCCTTCCAATGGCCTGACTCCTCTCATTGCTTCTGTTCCCTTCTGTTATTCTCTATCTTTCCCCCTACCCCCACCCCCGTTAGCGACAGACTGAATTCTCTAAAATGCAAATATGCTTAAGAACACTCATTTGGGATGCAAGTAACAGAATTTGTTTAAGATGGTGCATGCTTTTGCTCTACATATCTACTAGTACTTTATCTCTTACTGCAGATCAGTTCTTTCTTCTTTCTGGCTACACAGTGAAAAATGACAGCAAACTGAACCTCATCTCAGTTTCCCGTCTAAATTTGTTAGGAAGGGACTTATTGAGCCGACTTAGGTCAGAAGTCACCCTTGGATCAATCACCAGTGGTAATCAGGGTTTCTTGTAAAGACAAGGGAACTGTAACCATGTTGTTGGAACAAAGTTTTTCTCAGAAAAAGGGTTTCTAGGCAGATAAACCAGTAGGTATTTCTTGGAAAGGATGAGGATTTGAGTTAACTGGAGCATATGCTTGAGTTTGAGGTAAAAAGAAATACGTTTTCCAAGATGAATGCTTGGGGCCAAATTTTTAAGAATCTTTATGTGAAGCTAAAGAGTTTGAACTTTATCTTACAGACATTGGGGAGTTATTGTAGTTTTTTTTAAAAAATAGAGTGACTTGAACAATATTTAGGATAATTAATCTAGAAGTAGATTAGATGAATTTAAATGGGAGAAACTGGAAGATGTTGTAGGAGTCAGATATGAGACGATAAGGACATTGAAAGAATATGGAGTAAAAACGTTAGAGAACACATCTAAGTAGATTACTTAGACCTACCTTGTTTCCCCCAAAATAAGATAGTGTCTTATATTAATTTTTGCTCCCAAAGATGGGCTAGGTTTTATTTTTTAGGGGATGTCTTTTTTTTTTTTTTTTTTTTTTTTTTTAATGAAGAAGAATATGGTAGCCGAAACCGGTTTGGCTCAGTGGTAGAGCGTCGGTCTGCAGACTGAAAGGTCCCAGGTTGAATTCCGGTCAAGGGCATGTACAGCAGTTGCGGGCACATCCCTAATAGGGAGTGTGCAGGAGGCAGCTGGTCGATGTTTCTCTTTCATCGACGTTTCTGGCTTTCTATCTCTTTCCCTTCCTCTCTGTAAGAAATCAATAAAATATATTTTTAAAAAAAGAATATGGTACACATTTATTGTTAAATGAAAATAAAGGAAATTTAATATCTGTATATGGTACAGTAGTACGGTAGTTGTCAACACAAACCAGACAAACTGTGAATCCTACAGTATCAAGAATTTACTCATTTATTCAATGACAATCATCTCATCATCTTCTGGAACATCATCATAACAATCCAATTCCTGGATTTCCTGGTGAATTTCTTGTGACTCCATTTCTTTCAGAATCAGTGGACCAAATCTCTCATGTTTAGCAATAGCACTGTCTTTAAATGAGTACGTCTTGTCAAGGTAGCCTGCTCTCAGTGCATTTGTAATGCAACTGTCAGTGATTTTCTCCCATGAATTCTTCATCCAAGTCACAACTTCTTGCAGTTTAGGTTTCACAAAGTTTCCATGCTGAGTTCTCTCCATTCTATTTTCAATGTATGTCATTAATTTCCATGAGCAAATTGTCTTTGAATGGCTTGTTTATCGCAATATCAAGAGTCTGGAGATAGGCCTTCATTCCTGCAGGAATCATTATCTGATCTATTTTTCTTTCATGAAGAAATGTCTTCATGTCTTTAGCGCAGTGAGTGCTGGCTGCATCCCAGACTAGCAGACCTCTTTGGCTCCCTCGCATAACAAGCGGCAGCATTAAATCGACCCACTTTCTTATAACTGCTTGTATGGCCCAGGCTTTTTCAGTTTCAAGAATAAAAACGCCCAAAACACGTTCAATCTTTTCCTTCTTGCCCTTAGAAATGATTAAAGGTGGGATTTTAGTGCCATCCAGATGAATTGCCAAAATACAGGAAATACATGCATTTTCGTAAGCAGTGGAGGAAATGTACACTAAGGAGGCACCCCGCTGTTCAATTGTTGTTTGAGATGATTGGCCCATAAACACTGCAGTTTCATCCATAGCAGTCATCTGGAAAGATTATATTTAGAGAAGTCAGCATCATCAATAAAGGACTTGAATGCAAGTGCTCGCTTAATAACTTGAGTATCTTCCAACCTAAACAATGTTGTAGATCTTCTTAAAGACAGTTCACTTCGCTGAAGAAAATTATCCAGCCATTGTTGTGATGCTTTGAAGTCTTTGGGGGTTATGTCAAACTGTGGTGCCATTGCAAGGGCAAATTCTTGAATCTGAGCCCTATTCACAACCAAAGCCTTTGCTCTCCTGTCAACAACCCATTCACAGATCAGGTATTCCAGCTCGGAAAATACCTGATCCACACTTGTGCTTTTTAGCATTTCCCTTGTCCACTTGTTCAATGAGTTTACCATACTCTGCTCGCCATTTTTGGACCAATTGGATACTCATCATCTTCTCTTTGCAGAAAGCAGTAAGATTTTGGCCCCAAGAGTCTTCACGATTCCTTTCTTGTACTCCACGGAGTAGCTTTTTATTTTTGTGCTCATTTCTAGGGGTAAAAAATAGGAATTGGGTATCAAGGTGTGAGGAGGGGGATCACTTAAACTGACACAAGGGGGATCAGAGGGGGGAATCAAAATGGCACAGGAGAATCAGGGGGGGCGGTTACCATTTTAGTAACCCCTTTTGATCCTCCTGTCATTTTGATTGCCCCCTCTGATTCTCCTGTCATTTTAAGTGATCCCCTCCCACTACCCCTGTGCTACTGAACACCTTCACCAGACATCCCCCCTACCCCTTTATCAACATTTACCCCCTGGGGCCTGCCTGGGGACTGTCACTGGGTTTTCTGGGGCCTGGATCTGGGCTGGAGCAGGGTCTGCCACTGACTGAGAACCTTCAGTCATCATGAGGGCTGCCGTAAACATCAGGTAGTGTCACTAGAGACAGACCAGCACTCACCACCTTCGCTGCGTCCCGTCTGCTCTAATCCTCCTGTTCTTCTACACGCATCTGCGAAAGTCTCCTCCTCCCTTCCACCTGGCGCTCACCACTCACTCTGACCTCTGCTCCACCTCCACACAGTAGTGACGTCAGGACTCCGCGTAACGTCACTGGTTGCTAGACGCCAGTCAGGGCGGCCATAGCAACCAGTTTACGGTAAATTAATTTTCATTCTGAGACAGAGTCTAGGCGGGCCTTATTTTCGGGGGGATGCCTTATATTTCACTCAGAAGGAAACCTGTAAGTAGGTCTTATTTTCGGAGGATGTATTATTTTCAGGGAAACATGGTAGTGGTGGATTTTGTTTTTTTAATCTCTGTGAGTTTTTTTGTGATGGCCATATTAAAATAGAACACAACAACAACAAAAAACCAGACCATATGTTTCATGGTTCATTAAGGTGGATTCATGTAGTTCTAACAATTTTATCCATGTTTTAAAATTTCTTTCCCCTGGAAGATAAAGACCAGTTTTTTTGTTTGTTTGTTTGTTTCTCTCATCATCCCCACTCCAGGCCACCATATATTGGGAGGATATTATTAGAAATAGAAATGAAACCATAAAACCCTGGTGACTAGTTAGGAAGAGAGATAGGAGAGAGACAAAACAATGATGAATTATTTTCAATTCACGATGAAAGTTCCTGTAACAAGGAAAAAACTAATATCATTTGCTAAAAGTACTGGACAAGGAGTCATTTTTAAGGAAGCTCTGTCAGGTTCCCATAGCGTTTTCTGTGTAGAGTTTACTTTATCATTTATCACATTAGAGCTGTCTGTCCATGTGGCCACCTCCACGTGGGCTGTCAGCTTCCCTAGGGCAGAGACTCTTGTTTATTAATCTTGATATCCACAGTGCTTGGCATTCACCTTGACTTATGTAGATGCTGAACAATATTGAGTATCCCCCAGTTGATTATGGGCTTTTAAAGAAGGGTCTGGGAGTCTTCATATACCTTGAAAAGCACGGGAAAGGGGTAATTGAAGGAAAATTGCTAATATATGTACTGTCAGTCTTCACTCTGGTTCTTTTGTATTTTTTATAACAAGAATGAAAACCAAACAGAATATAAATAAAACAACAAGGCACTAGCTAGTTTGGATCAGTGGATAGAGCGTCAGCCTGTGGACTGAAGGGTCCTAGGTTTGATTCCAGTCAAGGGCACATGCTTAGGTTCCAGGCTTGATCCCCAGTAGGGAGCGTGCAGGAGGCAGCCAAACAATGATTCTCTCTCATCATTGATGTTTCTATCCCTCTCTCCCTCTCCTTTCCTCTCTGAAATAATTAAAAATATATATTTAAAAATATTTAAAAATAAAAAACAACAAGAAGTCTAGGCTCGGGTTAAAAGTTTTCTAGGGGCTTATACAAAATGAGGTGATGGGCTACCTGGGATGCGTGAGGAGACTGGAGGTGAGAGAATACAGGGGATTTTAAAAAGTGTATTTGTGTTCTTGGTATTTGAACAACACAAGTTGCCTTATTCTCCTCTTTTCCCCCCTCTCAATCCCTCCAACCCCCAGTCCTCCCACCATAGCTGTCATCCTGCTCTCTATCTTTGAGTCAGTCTCTGTTTTGCTTGTTAGTTCATTTTGTTCATTAGATTCCACATATAAGCAAAATTATATGGAACTTTCTCTGACTTACTTCACTTAGCATAATGCTCTCCAGGGCCATGCATGCTGTTGCAAAGGCTAAGATTTCCTTCTTTTTATGGCTGAACAGTATTCCACTATGTAAATGTACCATTTTTTTTTTTTTTAATTTTTATCCACCCATCTACTGATGGGTACTTGGGTTGCTTTCAAATCTTGGTTATTGTAAATAGTGATGCAATAAACATAAGGGTGAATATATTGTATTCTTTTGAATTAGTGTTTTGGGTTTCTTCAGGTGGAGTCAAGGACTTGCCTTATTTTTGAACTCCTTTTTGTTCTTGAATTGTGTTATTTTGATGACACCATTCTGGGGGTGAAACTACACAGATCGAAACTATTTAAGTTTTGTATTTATTTAATAAAGATCCATGAAGGGAAGGAGAAAAAAAAAAAGACAATAAGGACTCAAGGAAGGAAGGAAGGAAGGGGCACATTAATGTCAGATTTCATAGTGGAGATCATTGAATGTAAACTATGTACCTTCATTTCCATTTTGAAACCAATATAGTTCATCTGAATTATATATTAATTTTCCCTGAAATGAGTGAGATTTCCAATCAGAAGTAAATAAGGGCCTAAGTGAATTTCAGTGAGAATCAAGAGCATTAGAAGAAGCTTATTGACATTAAAAAATTCAGCTAATCATTTACTATAAATGAAATGAACACTGAATAGTAATTTTGATTTTAAAAGGAAGCATTTAATATCTTAAAAATACCTCTGTTATTAGTTCTCAAAATGAATTATTTTATAATAGAGACCAAACTTTCCCCACCTCCCCCAAAGGATATTTTCCTCTTAAAATCCAGTATTTTTGTATAAGAGTGTCATTCTTGGCATCAATAAAAATACTGCATTTTTTTTTTTCTCAGAAACATTTAAAAATTAAGATGAGCTGAAACCGGTTTGGCTCAGTAGGTTTGCGGACTGAAGGGTCCCAAGTTCGATTCTGGTCAAGGGCATGTACATTGGTTGTGGGCACATCCCCAGGGGTGTGTGTGTGTGTGTGTGTGTGTGTGTGTGCAGGAGGCAGCTGGTCGATATTTATAGCTCTCTATTCCTCTCTGTAAAAAAATCAATAAAATATATTTAAAAAATAAAAATAAAAATTAATATTAATGTAATAAACTATACCCCGAGGAGCTTTAAAATAGAACATCAAAAATATTTAAAGGGCAATAGAAATAAAATGAATTTCAAGAATAAATTAGTTTTTAGGATCATGTATTATTTACTACTATTATCCTATATAATAAAGAGCTATAATAGCTCTGTAGGCTAGAAGTCTAAAACCAACGCGTAAGAGGTTGGTTTCTTCTCAGAACTCTTACTTTGCCTTGCAGATTGTAGTCTTCTCCCCATATTCTCACATGGTCTTTCTTCCATGAATGCACATCCCTGGTACTTTTTATATGTCTAAATTTCCTCCTCCTATACCCAAAACACCAGTCAGAAAGAATGTATGCACCCCTATGTTCACAGCAGCACAATTTACAATAGTTAAGATCTGGAAACAGCCCAAGTGCTCATCAGTAGATGAGTGGATAAAAATGCTGTGGCACATTTATACCATGGAATACTACGCAGCAGTAAAAAAGAATAATTTTTTACCCTTTGAGACAGCATGGAGGGACCTGGAAAGTATCATACTATGTAAAATAAGTCAGAGAAAGAAAAGTATCACATGATCTCACTCATATGTGGAATCTAAGTAACTAAATAAACTGATGAACTGAGTTGATCCAGAGACATGGGAGCATGGAACAGTGTGTGGAATCTCGGAGGGAAGGTGGGGATAGTGGGTGGGTGGGAGGTAATCAACCAAAGATCTTGAATGCATATATGCATAGCCCATGGATGCATACAGTGGGGTGGTAAAAGCTTGGGCCTGGGGTGAGGTTATCTGGAGGGGGTTAATGGAGGGTAAAAAGGAGCATATGTAATACTTTCAACAATAATGATTTTTAAAAATTTTCCTCTTCTTATAAGGACACCAATCAGATTGGATTAGGGCACAACCTAATTTTAATGTAATTAATAATTTAGTAATAATTTCAAGTACTGTACTCTTTTTGGATGCCAGTCCTGTTCAATATGAATCAACCCAGTATTTTAGTGAATAAAATTTTAAAGTGTTAACACATTTTTTTTTACAGTAGCATTGATTTGTTAGGAAGTCTCCTGTGGATATAGCAGGGTATTTTTAATTGATTTGAAGTCAGAGAATAATAATATATTTATAGAAAAGACAATTTCATTTTACACAGAAATCAATGACATTTTACCATGGTAAGGCTTGATGAAATGCTGACTGGAGATTTGAATCTTGAAATATTTCCTTTCACACACCCAATGGAATCATTTATTCATACGTATAAAATTAAAAATTATGCTTCCCTATTTTGTAGGACTGTTGTGTAATCATAAACAAGATTTCATGCTAAATATGGACATACATTATAATTTTCCTAGCAAGATAATTACTACACTGCATTTTAATTAAAGGAAAAATCCATTTAAGTTCTTGAATTTGGCACTAGAATTGAAAACAAAAATATGTGAAATACTCTTTTTTAAATATTTTTTCAAGTATTTACTCATTTTAAGAAGCCTAAATTATCATATCTGCTTATTTCACTTCTCCTTGAAAATTTAGAATTGCATGCATATTGTATGTTGTTCTTTACTTTAAACCGGTGTATTTTAATCCTGGATGCACATTAAAATCAAGTGAGTTGCTTTTATTTATTTATTTATTTATTTATTTATTTATTTATTTATTTTAATATATTTTATTGATTTTACACAGAGAGGAATTGAGAGGGACAGAGAGTTAGAAATGTCGATGAGAGAGAAACATCGACCAGCTGCCTCTTGCACACCCGCCCCTGGGGATGTGCCCGCAACCAAGGTACATGCCCTTGACCAGAATCGAACCTGGGACCCTTCAGTTCGCAGGCCGACGCTCTATCCACTGAGCCAAACCAGTCCTGGCAAAAATCAAGTGAGTTGCTTTTAAAAAGTAGCACCTGGGCTGCAGGCACCTTGAGAGTAGTAGTCTGTCACTTCTATTCTTTTAAAGCAACCCAGTGATTTTAATGTATAGCTTAGGTTGAGACTTGCTTTAAATGGTCACTAGAATTGGTGAATTTTAGGGTAGGTAAATTATACCACAATAGAATTGTTTAAAATAATGATCACTAGCAGGTATGTAAAATTGTACCAAAGTCAAGTGTCACACCTACATAAATATCAGGTGCCAGCCGAACCAGTTTACCAGGTCACAGAGGCTTCCCCACCTGTGGGACTTTTTTTTAAAACAATATATTTTTATTGATTTTTTACAGAGAGGAAGGGAGAGGGATAGAGAGCTGGGAATGTGCCCGCTACCCAGGTACATGCCCTTGACCGGAACTGAACCTGGGACCCTTCAGTCCGCAGGCCGACGCTCTATCCACTGAGCAAAACCGGTTTCGGCACCTGAGGAACTTTTGGTGCTAATCATGGGAAAGTTCTGAGCACAATGGGCCAGCTGATCACCTTATAACAGGGAGGAAATGGCCTCTCTGGATGGGAGGGCCTTTGCCCCACCTCAGTCAAGGTTATTTGAAGAGAAACTGATGCTTTCACTTTTTTGTCCACTTAGGAGACACTCATTGTTGTTACACTCAGTCAATTAGCATCTTGCCTTTGGCTTCAAACTCCACCTCATTGAAATTACCCTCTTAGAGAGGACCAATGACTTCTTGTCTCCACATCTAATGTCTCACCTCTGTCTACTGCTCTTTCCTCTATTCTTTATAGCTTTCTGTAGCAGAGGATCAGACTGCTTTTCCTATTTCTCCTCAAAAGATTCCCGTTTCCTTTGCTGGTTCCATTTCTTGTTTGTCTCCTTGATGCAGACATTTTTCACGGTTCTGTTCGTGGCTCTCTTTTCTTGCCTATACATGCTCATGATTTCACCTAATTCATTTCTGCATATATTTATTCCCCGTTGTCAATAGCTGTTACCATGACCGCGATATCCATTCCCCCTCGGTATTCATGTCCTCATTGTGGTGACAGGAGAATAGACCTGTAGAACGTTAAAAAAAAACTTCACTGCCTTCACAATGAGTTCTGGCATTTTAGGGGCCAGGGTTGTGATGTGACATCTAGGACAGATTCACAGGAATGAACTTCATCAAAGATTTATATTTCCTGTCTCAGTAAACTGCAAACTGCACGAGGGCCCCTCCATTGTATCCACAGCATTAAACAAGGTGCTTGTTTAATAAAAAAAATTATTTTTGTTGCTACTTCAGTCCCTTATGTTGTGGTGACCCCCAACCATAAAATTATTTTTGTTGCTAAGAAATAGAGTAACTAATTTTCAATATCAACAAATTTTCAGTTCTCACTTTCTGCTTTGTATTTCTTCATAGGATCTCTAACTGTCATAACACTTGCTTTATCCTCTATCTTCCTTCATCCTATTTAATAAAGAAGGAATATGCTAATTGACCATCATTCCATCACAAAGGTGGCTGCACCCACAGCTGAGGCCAAGTTCCCATAAGGAGCCTTAACAAGCAATCAGCAGGGACCTGAGGCTACGCCCTCCACAGCCCCCATGGGGCTGGACAGGGACCTCAGGCTGCGACCCTCCGCCCTGGTGCCAGGCCAGGGGACCTGAGGCCAAGCCTCCCCTCAAGGTGCACTTCCTGTCCTGTTGCTGGGCTAGGGGACCTCAGGCATGCCTCCCACCAGGTGGAGCTTGACAGGCGACTTCAAGCTGCGCTCCTCCCCCATTCCCCCTCCCCGGCACTGGGCCAGGGACCTGAGGCTGCACTCCCCTGCCTGGCAGGGCTTGACAGGACAGGGGACCTCAAGGTGCACCCCCAGTGCTGGGTTGGGGAAACTCAGGCCACACCCCCTGCCCAGTGGGGCTTGATGGGGGACCTCAGGCCGTGTCCCCCCACCTGATGGGGCTTGATGGGGGACCTCAGGCCGTGTCCCCCCACCTGATGGGGCTTGATGGGGGACCTCAGGCCGTGTCCCCCCACCTGATGGGGCTTGACAGGGCACCTCAAGGCACTCCCCCTGTCCTGGCACTGAGCCAAGAGACCTGAGGCTACGTCCCCTGCTCTGTGGGGCTTGACAAGGGTGGGACTGGCTGGGTCTGGATCTAACCCAATGTGTGTGTGTGTGTGGGCGGGGGGGGGGGGGGGGGGGTTGGGAAGGCCAGATTTGGGTCTCTTGTGATTTTGAGGCCTGGTACACGGATCGGGGCCGCCTGGTTTACCCTGAAAGGTGTCCCGGATCAGGGTGGGGGTTCCCTTGGGGCGTGGGGTGGCCTGGGTGAGGGGCCTGTGGTGGTTTGCAGGCCACAATAAATCAGCTTTTAAAACCAATGAATCAAAAGATTATAATATATGGATATTATTTAGCCAGGGGCTGTGCAGGAGGCAGCTGATGAATGTTTGACTCTCACATCGATATTTCTCTTTGTCTCTCCCTCTCCCTTCCTCCCTCTCAAAATAGAAAAAAAAAAAAAAAAGTTTATTTTAAAAGCACTTTCTCACTTTCTAGCACTACAATATGTTATAAGCTCATCTTGCATATTTCCTGCCCAGCCCTAGAGTAAGCCATTTCTCTAAGGAGTAGTGGTTTATTTTATTGGAGAATGGTATTACCTACATTTCTTTAAGTCATTTTCTTTTCTTACTGACTGCTTGTTTTAACTTCATTTTTGGAAATAATATTACTAGTCAGTGTTCATTCCCATTTTGATTTGGGTATGATTACTAAAATCCAGAAACTCTAAACCAGAGTCTGCCTATTCTCTTGCACAAGAAATAAAAACAGATCTTTAAGTAAAAATTGAAATTGCAAGCACCCTGTTTTCTATAAAAAAAAAAAAAAGTTTTATTGCTTTTAGAGAGAAAGAAAAGGAGAGGGAGAGAAAGAAACATCAATCAGTTGCCTCCTGCATGCCCTGTACTTGGGATTGAGGCTGCAATCTGAACTGGGAATCAAGCCTTTGACCTCCTGAAACTACGCTCAACCAACTGAGCAACACTAGCTGGGCCTGAGAGCTTCCTTTTCGATAACACAGAATCCCTGAAGGGATTAAATTATCTATTATGAGATAGAAAAGTGCAGCTCAAGGAACATGTAGGATGAAGCTATGGAAACGAACAAGAGAGTATATGTTTTTTACTTCATAATTCTTGTCTCAATTTTTATTTTGGAACTTTACTCAATAATTCTGTCTCTGGAAGAGCTGGGATATCTTTTTTTCAATCAACATGTTATGAAAAAATTCAAATGTGTAGCAAAGTTGAAAGAATTTTAGAGTGAAATAATTTTACAGGGAAAGCTATTCATACCACCTAGATTTTACTAAGTTTTTACTCTACTTGTTTTATCACATACTTATTTATTCATCCCTCTATCCATCTATTAATCTATCGTATTTTTATGCAGTTTAAAGTAAATTGCAGACATCCGTATACTTCTTCCTACATACTTCAGCCTTTAAAATGTAAAATTTACATACAATGAAACGTGAAAATCTGAAGTGTGTATTTGCTGAATTTTGACACATACACATGTGTACCTCAAGCCACTCTGACAATGTGGAACATTGCTGTCACTCGAGAAAGTTCCTCCTGCCTTTACCTCTTCCAGTGGTGATCTATTTTTTTTATCCACCATGGTTTAGTTTTGCCTGATCTGAAATTTAATATAAATGGAGTCACGTAGAAGATACCCCCATGTGTTAGGTTTCTTTCACTAGCATAATTTTTTTAAATTTATCTATGTCATTATATGTTTGTTCCATTGCTTTTTATTTATAAATAAACAACATTTAAAAAATCTGTTTTTCTATTGATGTAACATCTGGGCTATTTCCAAATTGGGGCTATTATGAATAAAACTGTTATGAATACTTGCATTCAAGTCTTCGTGGGACATATGTTTTCATTTATCTTCAGTAATAAATGCCTAGGAGTGGAATTTCTGAGTCATATGGTAGGTATGTATAAGTAAGTCTTACAATGCCAGACTATTTTCCAATGTGGTTATACCATTTTAAATTTACACCACTAATATAAGAAAATTCCAGTCACCCCACAACTTGTCAATGTTGGGTTTTGTCATTCCTTTAAATTTTAGCCATTCTAGTTGATATGTAGTGAGTGATTATCATAGTAATTTTAATTTACATTGTTGACTGATGATGTTGAGCACTTTCTTGTGTATTTATTGGCTATTCATATATCATCACCTTTATGAAACATCTTTTAAAACATTTTGCCTATTTTTCAATTGGATTGTATTTGTTATTGTGAATTGTGGTATTTTTTTATATTCTAGATAAGTGTTATCTAATAGAATTTTATGGATAGTCCAGTATGTTTAGTGTGAAATGTGGCTAATAAAAACAAAGATATATTTGTTTAAAGCAGATTTTCTCAACCTTTCTAATGCTGGGAATCTTTAATACAGTCCCTTATGTTGTGGTGACCCCCAACCATAAAATTATTTTCGTTGCTACTCCATAAGTGCAATTTTGCTACTGTTATGCATCATAATGTAAATATCTGTGTTTTCCAATGGTCATAGGTGACCCTGCTGGCGGTTCTCAACCTGTGGGTTGCGATTTTAAAGAGAGTGGAAGGGAGGGAAGAAGGGAGAGAGAGAAACATGAAAGAAAGAATTATTGATGTGTGAGAGACATATTGACTGGTTTCCTCCTGCATGCCCTGACTGGGGCCAGGGATGAACCTTCAACCCAGGTACATGCTCATGACCGGAATCAAGCCTGCAACCCTTTGGTGTGCGGGCCGACACTGTAACCATTGAGACATACCAGACAGGGCAAGAAGTATGTTTTTAATGATTTAATTTAATTAATTTAAATTGAAACAGCTATATTAATGGCTGCCATATCGAACAGTGCAGCTCTAGATACCAGCCCTAATCAGACATGTTTTGTGAATATTTTCTCCCAGTTTGTGGCTTGCCTATTCACTTTTTTAATGGTGTCTTTTGCATGAACATAAGTTTAAAATTTTAATAAAGTCAAATTTAAATTTTTTTTTCTTTAATGGTTATGTTCTATGACACATCTAAGAAACTTTTGATTACCTCTAAGTCACAATATTTATGTTTGGGTTTATGATTCATCTTGATGGGGTGGGTTGAGTCAGGATTACTTGGGTACCATTGTTGAAAAGATTTTTGGCATCTTTTTGTAAAACCAAAAACTGTGTGAGTGTGGATCTACCTCTGAACTCTCTATTCTCTTTCATCGATTTATTTGTTTTGCTTCATGCCCTTATTAAACTATTTTGAATATTATAGTTTGATTGCAAATCTTAAGGTAAGAAGCATGAATTTTCTATTTTGTTCTTTTTCAAGATGGCTTCAGGTATTTTAGGTCCTTTGAATTTCCATATAAATTTTAGAGGCAGCTTGTCAATTGTTGGGATTATGACTGGGATTTTGTTAAATCTATAGATATTAGATATGATGAAAGGTTTGTTATTTCTAATTTGAGATGTTTAGCAATGGATGTCTATATACTTTGTCAAGAAGAACAACAGGGTCTGGCCAGTCTTCTATGATCTAGGCCAGAAGAGAGCCTATAATTGTATGTGTTTCTTCCATTTTGCATTGTTTACTCAGAAGGGCCTTTGGACAGTAATTTTTTTTTTATTTTTTTTTTACAAAACCTGAGCATAGAGTTGGCTGGAGCATGAAAAGTCAAGAATATAGAGTTCACCCTGGTGGGTATGGCTCAGTTGTTTGGGTGTCATCCCATTCACTGAGAGATTACTGGTTCCATTCTGGGTCGGAGTGTGTGTGCATGTGTGTGTGTGTGTGTGTGTGTGTGTGTGTGTGTGTATGGGGGCGGTGCTCTGGGTTCAATCTTCAGGAGAGGGCGGGCAGAAGGCAGCTGATTGCTGTTTCTCTTTCTCATCAATGTTTCTCTCTCACACTTCCTCCCTTCCTCTATCTCTAAAATCAATAAAAACATACATTAAAAAAAATCTAGGTTCTAAAGACAGATATACCATTTTCGAAATGAACTAATGATTCTAAAATTAAAAGTCTATGTATAATTCTTTAAAAAAATAGCATTCTCAAAATTAAAAAAAAAGTTCATTGATTTTTAGAGGGAGAGGAAGGGGCAAGGAAATGAGAGAGAGAGAGAGAGAGAGAGAGAGAGAGAGAGAGAGCGAGCGAGAGAGAGAGAGAGAGAGAGAGAGAGAGAGAGAGACATTGAAACACCACAATAGCCAGGGCAATCTTATATATAATTCTTTATGTCCTAGTTAAGGAAGGCAATAAATATTCTTTTTCTGCTGTGCAGGATCTCCAAACAGTTTTCCTTGATTTTTCTCAAAATTATTTTAGGAAAAGTAAAGCTACACAACTTTGTACTCTTAATTCTTATTTTAATTCATTGTAAGCCTGGAAAATAAATCTGCAGATTATTTAGATTAATCTATTCATGTATATCAGTGTTTCTCAAACTTCTCTCATGATGAGAATCACCTGGTGGCGCTGTTAAAATACAGATTCCTGAATTAAGCTTAGAACATTAGTTAAGTATACAATTTTACCTATATGTTCCCAAAAATTCTAGTTTAGCACTTCTTAGTTGGGATTCAGGAACCTGTATTTTAACAACTCCACCAGGTGATTCTCATCATGAGAGAAGTTTGGGAAACACTGATGTACAATATATGAAGAAATAGAGAGTTAACTAATTGGTTAAAATCATATAACTAGTTAGTAGCAGAGTTCTGACAATATTTCAGGCTTTCCAATCCCTCTACTCCACTGACATTTCCACTATGCATTTCTGTCATAATCCTAAACTGTCAGTACTGGAGCCCCTGCCGTGTGCCTGGGCCTTGGCTTTGTATTGATGACATAAATATTAAGTTGTAGCCTCACAAATACCACAGAGTCTTATGTAAGAGAAGACACAATTAGAAAATGGTAAGAGGCGATATGTAATAAGTTCCAAGTTGGAAAGAATTTAGGATCCAGTGCTATGAATGCATATATAGAAGTTATATTGTGCCTCATTTTAAATGAATCTGGCTGGGTCGTGGCAATATTGAACTGTAATTGAAAGCAGGTTGTATAAGAGAGGCCTGAAAGAGGCCAGCTGTGCTAACTTAAACGTATAAAATGAAAGCAATCAAATTGTACCTTAAATTAATGTTCTGTTAAATAAAATGTTAATAATTGTTAAGGTAAAGACTCATACTTGATGTGATTATTGTAGAATTATGAAAAAAGTAGGGATTGAGACACAATTTCAAGGAATGACGGAATTAAGAAGGGCAAAGGGATTGTAAACTATTATAATTAACAATATTTTAATGAGAATTTGAATACCTTATAAGTGAAATGTGATTTCAATGCAGCTCATGAGGAAGCCATTAAATATGTTTACGGGTCTGTGAAATAAATGCTTTAACTAAAGTTAATGAAGCTTCCATTTATAGGAGAAGCTTAGAGGTAGAAATGCCTGCTGAATTAGGTAGTTGAGTAGGAATCTAGATTTCTCCCTTGCAGGGGTGGCTGTTTTGCCCAGGTGCCTCTCCTCATTTGGTTTGGCCGTCCCTAGGCATTAGGAGTGAGTAATTAAATGTTTGACCAAATATAGCAGGCTAATTTTTAAAAACTTTATATATACTTTATTTTTTTTTTACAGAGAGGAAGGGAGAGGGATAGAGAGCTAAAAACATCTATCAGCTGCCTCCTGCACACCCCCTACTGAGGATGTGCCCACAACCAAAGGACTTACCCTTGACTGGAATCGAACCCTGGACCCTTCAGTTTGCAGGCCAATGCTCTGTCCACTGAGCCAAACTGGTCAGGGCATAGCAGGCTAATTTTTAAGTTGATAATTTTGCATGGCCCATGAATGATGATCCAATATCCAAACGGCCCTTGGCAGAAAGAGGGTTCCTTACCCTCACAGACTAAGTTTAAAGTACTAAAATAAGCACATTATTTCTGTTCTTTCTCCAGTGCTGTCAACTATGAAATGAGAGAGCCTTACATCATTAGACCCTGGGAAAGCTGAATTGCACTTCAGAAAAGCATTAGAGAAAAAGACAATATCATATGGGTATACATTTTATCAACAAATGGTGTATTTCATAAGCAAATGGTGTTGATTTTGTTAAATCAGTAACTGATATCTATTAAAAATGGCATTCTCAATGCATATTCCCAGCAAGTTCTCACAAAATTAGCCTCAGTTAAATAAAATAGTAATTCTTGCATATGATTACAAATTCACAAAATATATTCAAAATGGCATTAATGTAATAAGGTGATTGACTTTGAGTAATTGATAAAACTTCATCAAGATAATTAATAGTTCTTTGTATTCTTGACCAAGTCAAAACATCAGCTATTAAATTACTTAGAACAATTATGCCCCAAATTAACTTCCATGCGAAAACATTTTTGTCTGTTTTGAAGACTAGCAAAGACTGGAAAAGCTTAAATTGGGAGAGATTAGTAATTAACACTTTAATAGTGTTTGAATTGTTGAGTTATGGTTAGTGGATGAATCAAGGGTAGCCAGGAAAAATCCTGTTTTATTTTTAAGCTGCAGAAGAAGATGCTGTGGAAAATTGACCCAAATACAGCCAGTAAGATTGGTTAGTATAAATCAGAGAACTTCAAGCAGCCTAAGAGCTGTGTGGAAGGCAAAGGCAAAGATAAGCTTCATACTTTTAAGTGTGCTAGTTTTTCCCAGAGCAAATTGATATCATAATCTTTAATGTTGGTATTTCTGCTCTTTTGTTCTAAATCAGAATATAGTTACATTTTGAGAGATTATAGTGACGTGGTAGTTATATAAATGGATTTTGTCTGCAATATTTATTCCCTATCATAGATAGTATCTACATTTATGGTCAAATATATCCTAAATAGAAAAGGTTAATAAATTGGCAAGATTTGATACCAGAACACCAAATAAACTAAGATATTATGTAAAAACACATGTTTATGGAGGTTATCCTCACATTTTGGTAGCAGTATAAAATAGACAAAAATCTATATTATCTCCTTTTCCCTGAAGAAAATAGAACTTCACATTACCTGAGTGAAGGCCATGCTGGCAGCCAGCAGAAGGAAGGCCTATTCTTGCATGAATCTTCGTGCATTGGGCCTCTGGTTTATTTATAAAACTGCTGTACAAAATATGTGTGTTTGGTAGGGTCCCTCAACCTAGCCTGTGCCCTTTTGCATTCCAGAAGCCCTCAGGGGATGTCTGACTGATGGCCACTATCACTGTGCTTGCCAGTCATGAACCCAGCTTCTGGCTGAGCAATGTTGCCCCTGTGGGATTGCACTGACCCCTAGGGGGCAGGTCCTGCATTGAGCGTCTGCTCCCTGGTGGTAAGTGCATATCATAGTGACCAGTTGTTCTGCTGTTCGATCAATTTGCAAATTAGCCTTTTATTATATAGGATTTCTCTCAGGGGAGAATAGAAACTTAATCTAGTTAAATACAGATTCCACCAGTGTTGTACCTGTTAAGTGTCCAGATGTCCACATGAATTTAATCCTCAAGGTCTTTATCTATGCATACCAGCATCCATTGGGATACCAGGTACTTAAAAATGCACATTGTTGTGCATGGCAGCAGTGGCTCAGTGGTTGAGCATCAATGCATGAACCAGGAGTACATGCCTGGTTTGTGGGCTCAATTTCTGTTGTGGGGTGTGCAGGAGGCAGCCGATCAATGATTCTCTCCCATCATTGCTTTTCTCTCTCTCTCTCTCTCTCTCTCTCTCTCTCTCTCTCTCTCTCTCTCTCTCTCCCTCCCTTTCTCTCTGAAATCAATAAAAATATTTAAAAAATGCATATTGTTGCCAAATCTTTCCTTATTCTTGACATTAAAGTCTCTTAAGGATCAGCTTTCTCTCAGCCACTCCTGTGGCTCCTTGCAGGGGCAAACCCTAAGAGGCTGTCTCAGACTGTCTGCCTAAACACAACACTCAATCATTTTTATTCTGTGGTTCTGCCACTGTCTAGGAATTGGGGGCATTGATTCTGTTGTTCTCACATCCCTCAAGCTGATTTGGGGCTCTATCCCCCTCCCCACACATACCAATTTTGGAGTGAATAAGAGAGGTAGTTCCTGTGTATGGGGTTCCTTCTTAGGAGCTATAACAGGCATGGGTTACTTTAATTTCAAATCCTAACCAAAATCCTAACCAGCAGTGGTTAAAACAATTACCTCACACAACAAGAGGCCTGGAGATGCAGGGCAAGATTGACATAGCAGCCTAATTATATAACCAAGAATTCATCTTCCTGCTGTATTTCTACTTTGTTACCCTTTGCTGATGGCTTTTGTGTTTGTCACCATTGTGCTTGTCATGTTCACAAGACAACTGCCCCATTTCCAGGTGTCATATCTATGGTTGAGATGGGAAAAGGGGTAACACCAAATATGTCTCACTCTATCAGAAAAGCAGAAGCTTTCTTTGAAGCTCCCACCCAAATTTTCCTTACACTGCACTGCTCAGAGAACTATGTCATACATGCCCAGAACTATAAGTGAGACTAAGAAAGTGAGTATATGTATTTCTAGCCTTTATAGTTAAAGCTGGCGAAGAAACAGGTTTAAGAGTGTTACTGGGATATTCAACTCCAATATCTGGCTTAAGAACCCATATACTAGGTATATTTAAATTCTCACTTTTTTTTTCCTATTTGTATCTCCCACAATCTTATAAAATTTAAAGTAGTCTCTCTAGAACAAATATTTAGTTGGCTTACTCAATGTCCATTTCTAACCACTTTCTCCATCACTTTCCTCTATTCTATGGGTTAGAGATTCTAAATGCTTGATTTCTCAGCTTTTCTTGTTTCTAAGGGTAGTCATGTGACCTGGTTCTAGTCAATCTGATGTGTGTGTGTGTGTGTGTGTGTGTGTGTGTGTGTGGCTTCCTTCCCCAAATAAAAAAGGAAAAGACTCACTAGGGGAAGTAGTTTTTGAAATCTTTGTCATTCTTATCTTCCTGTGTCGAAGTCTTTTTTTTTTCTTCTTCTTCTTCAAATATATTTTTATTGATTTTAAAGCGGAAAGGAGAGGGAGAGATAGAAACACCAATGATGAGAGAGAATATTGATCAGCTGCCTCCTGCATGCCTCCTACTGGGGATAATTTTGATGCCTAAAGGTGCAGCCACCATCTTGTGACTGCGAGGGGACAAAAATGACACAGAGATGATGAAACAAAAAGAATGAGTTTGGGACATAATAGCACGGGGGGTCCACTGCATCAGACCTGCAGAGCCTATCTGTGAACTTTTCATACAAGACTAATATATCCCTACTTGTTTATGACAGTCTTAGAGTTCCCTGTTACTTGTGGCCAAATGTAATCCTTACTCACATAGGCAAGAAACAATGTTTTTATATTATCATATAGTTCTTCCAAATCTATTGTCATTGTCAGAGCTGTCCCCATTCTCTTAAAAGCTCCTAACTTTCAAAATTCAAAAGAAAAGAAATAATCTCCTTTCTCTAACATTCTGTGATATCATACAATGACACCACATAATTTTTCCAAATGGGGAAGGGCTATATGAGGTACAAGGAATATAGGGGGGAAATCCCTGATAAATATTACAAAATATAGCTCACCATAGTTACAAGTACATAGAAACCCACCCAAATTAAGCAAAAGAGGAAAGAGAATTTGTTAGATGGATGTAAGTGTATTTCATAGACCCAATAATAGGAAGTACAGTTGAAACTCACTATGGTCTAGAAATAGGATCGGGAGAGCTATTATGAACCAGTGCAATTGTTCTTTCTTCCTCTCTGGACACATCATTTCTTCTGGTTGGCTTTCTTCTTCTCTCAAGACATTGGTTTTTTCTGCTTCTGTGTGCACAGGCTATCAATGCAAATGCAAACTAAGATTGAGTAGTGTCTTTTCTTTTTTAAAATCTCTGTTCAATATGGTTGCATGTCAATTTTTATTCCAATTAGTGACCATGGGGATGGGGGTCAAATAACTTATGAGTTCTTAGGAACTAAGGGAGAATACTATTTTGAGTAAATACCTGTATGTGTGGCTGTGATTATTGAAGAAGAAAAAATAGATATCTTTGGTATACTCCTGATATCCAAATCTGCAGACAGGTAAATCTAATTAATGATTCATTCATTCTGCAAACATTGGTCTCACTTGTTCCTCCCCTGTGTTTTCTCTTAGAGAATGTCAGTACCATTCATCTAGTTGCTCACATCATAAACCTCCTCACAACCACAAATCATCACAATAGCTAACAGTTAATAAGTATGTGTACTAAGCATTCTATATGCATTATTTTAAATTCAGCCTTACAACAACTTAGCAAGTAAGTCTTACCTATTTTATGGGTAAGCAAAGTGAAATTTGGATTTGTTAAGTCAAGCTTTCAACATTTCTCTTGGATTACTACAATAACCTCTTGTTTCCCAGCCTCTGCTATTGCCTCTCCTTATCCACTCTCCCTCTTCTTTCCTAATAATCAGAGTGGCATTTCTAAAACACAAGTCTTATCATGTTACTTTCCTGCTTAAAACCCTTCTATGGTTCCTTCATGATAAAATCCAAATTCCTTTACATGGCCTACAAAGCATTTCAAGGCCTGGACAACATTCATCTTTAACAACCTCCATCTGAACCTCTTTCAATCTGGTACCTCTGAAAATAATCTATGCTCAAGCCACATAGATTATTTTCAGAGATTAACGGTTTGTTTCTCACCTCTGCACAACAACTCAGTAGCTATTCTCCTAAGGCACTACTACACATTAGCCACACTTAGGAGTCAGCTTAGATGTTACCCTATCCAGAAACAATACTTGTTTAATTTGGGTGCTCTTTGTTAACACTTCTGTATTACTCAGTACCTTTTTTTCTATACTTATTACATCATACTGTAATTGTTAGATAATATACTCTGTCTCTCTTGTTATAATGTAAAGTCCATGAGTGGAGAAATTATGTCTTGTTCAATGTTGAAAACGCTAAGATTAGTGTAGTGTTTGGAACATAGTAGATGTTCAATACTAGTAAATGTTTGTAAATGAATGAATCTTCAGAAGTCTGGAAGAACTTACAAAGCTATGTGGAGAGAAACAGATATTTATTATTTCCTGTTTTGTGAATGTATTGTTCTGACAGCTATCCCTTTTATCCCTATTCTTTTGGCCTATAATTTATAAACATTGAGCAGATAAACATTTAAAAATTAATAAATCAGCTGAGGAAACACATCACAAAATAACAGAAAGTGATATAAAATGGTAAGTTAAATGTGTCAAACTTAGTGAGAGGTAAAGAAAGTTTAAAGAAGCAATAAGGTGGTGAGATTGGGGGAGAAAAAGCAAGAAACTGAATTTCCCCCAGCTTATTAAATTTAATGTATTTTGCTGGCAATATTTCATTTGATCCTCACAAGAATTCTCTTGAGGTTGATATACAATATTATGCCTGTAGTAAAGAAAAGGAAATTAGATCAGGTTAGAACACAATTAACTGAATGATTATACAACAAATTCCCTACAGATAGAAATTAAATCAACCTTCAAAAATATGGCCAAAACTGGTTTGGCTTAGTGGATAGAGTGTTGTTCTGCGGACTGAAAGGTCCCAGGTTCGATTCCGGTCAGGGGCATGTACCTTGGTTGTGGGTACATCCCCGGTAGGGGGTGTGCAAGAGGCAGCTGATAGATGTTTCTAGCTTTCTATCCCTCTCTCTTCCTCTCTGTAAAAACTCAATAAAATATATTAAAAAGAGAAAAGAAAATATTATGGAGACATGCCAGGGTAAACCACCCCATACCCTGAATGATCCTTTTTTTGGGGTCTGGGTTCCTGTATCAGTGTTTATCTTTCTCTCTTAAACCTATTTCCTTCACTCACTTATCCACTTTGTAGACATACTGCCTTCCGTCAAGATAAATTCCACCTCCTTCCTCATGTAAGTTCTTTCTTGAGCAAAACTTGCTTAATTAAACCTGCTTTCTGATTTAGCGAAACTTTTTCCAGCCCAGATAAGCATCCCAATTTCTCCTTCAGATAGTTGTCAACAACACAGCAGGAAATATCAACACGAAGCAGATTGTTATTGTAATTCACGCAAGGGAGAAAAAGGGTAAAATATTTAACTGTAGAAGTGTTTGACTATATTCTGCCCAGTGAGACAACTGGAAGTCATTTTCAAGTTCCACCATTTCTTACTTCTTTTCAGTCAGGTCAAGTTTCTAAACTTTCTAAATCCCTGTTTTCTTGCTAATAAAAAGAAAATAAGATTCTAGAAAATAGGGGAAAAAGAAGACATATGTACTACTATTTGTAATAGTTTAAACAATAAAATTTTTTTTTAATATTATACTTAAAAATTAAATCTAGGGGGAAATTGTAAATGTATAAAATATTCATTAAAATGACTAACTCAATCAAATTATTTTAATTAAAATAATGTTTAGTAAATGTGATTGATCAAATATTTGCTTCAGAATATAGTTTCTCAATGAAAATTCACATAGTACCAATGTGGAAAACTCATCTAAATGTAGAATTAAAATAACTTTGGGGGAAAAAAGAAAAGAAACTCAAAGGAGGCTAGTCGCTAGGGAGAGGAAGCCGGGCGTTGCTACGTGACGTCATTACCCGGCGCCCACAGCGACGTTTCCGGCCGGGCTGTGGGCCGCCCTCTGCGGAATGGGGTCGTGGCAGCGCTGGCTGCGTGTTGGCGGGCTGTCGCTCCGGGGTGGCGGGGCCTGCGTCCCGCTCGGGGGCAGCCGCTCGGTTTGCGGGCGCCAGGTCCGTGGTGCAGCGGGAGGGGCGGGGGCGGGGGCGGGGGCGGGACGGAGCTGCCGGCGCGGGGCCGCAGGCGCCCGGCGTGGCCTCCGCCCAAGGCTCCCGAGCCCCGGGGCCCGCCCACCGGCAGCTCCGTGAGACCGGCGGCTGGGCCCCCGCCTTCCACACGGGCCCCAGTGGGAGGAGGCCCCGGTGTGGAGGGACGGGGAACTGGCGGCTGGAACTGGATGTGTCACTTGCACATGGCAGTCTTAAGCCTCGGTTTACTTAGAGAAGGAAAACTCGTGGGGTCCCATTTTTAACGTTTGGGCGTCTTGACAGACAAGTCAGCTGAACCACGTGTCTCCTGGGTTGTGATCAATTACAGTAGGTGAATAACACCTACCTAGTAGAAATGAATAGAATTGGACTGGAAAAAAAAAAAAAAAAGAACGCTCTTTTAATCACAAACTCCGTATCGTTTTTACTTTCACAGCCTGATAATAAAGATGGCTTATTTTAAAACTTTTTTTTTTTTTTTAAAGTTATCTGGCGCTGAAAATGAGACCCTAGAACAGAGAAGAACACAAATCATGTCCCGCGGACTTCCAAAGCAGAAACCAATAGAAGGTGTTAAACAAGTAATAGTTGTGGCTTCTGGAAAGGGTGGAGTTGGAAAGTCTACAACAGCAGGTATTATAGGATATTAATTCTAATCTCAATTAGGAACTTGTGGCAACGGGTGAGTGCACAGTATTACATTTGTAGATTTGTTTTTTCCAAGTTAGTATTTGTGAAGTTCATATTAGCTGGTTACTTAATGTCAGGAGCTGGTAGAGATTAGGAGCCTAGATTTTGGAATTAATAGACAAAACTTGGTAGGTAGCCAGGCCTTTGACTCCTTAACTGAGGCAAAGGTTGTCAAGTTGCCCATCAGATCTTTAGTTTACTTAACAGTTCAATGTTTTCCAAAGTGTGGTACGCATACCCCCAGGCGTAACGGGAAGAGTTTGGTGGGGTACCCGGTGCACTGGAGTTTGGTAAGGATATGCATTGCACTGTGCTTAGCTGCGCCTAATTCTGCATTCTCAAGAGTACGAGGGGTACTCAGCATTATGAAAATTATAGAAAGGTACACATATGTCAAAAGTTTGGGGAACACTGACTTAAATGTAAAATGGCAAGATGACAATCTTTTGCATTAGATTGTTACGTAAATTAAACTGCACACTTAGCCCAGTGTCTCCTACATAGTGAGTGCTCAGTATTTGGTTACTGTTATTATTTGAAAACCATCTATTGACTTTAATACTGAATTATTTCTGTTCTTTGGCAACCTTTTCCAGTCATTTTCCATTTAAATATAGTTGTTCATGTACTTGTAATGAGATTGTTTACATTATTGTGACCTTTTTTATTTAATGGTAATAAAATATAATTTTCAGCATTTATAAAGTCAATATTTTCAAATATAAGGTCTATATTAGGTCTAAGGTTTAATGTAATTATTTATCTTCTAATCTTTATATCTTTTATATTAATATATTGGAGCAGAGAATATATATATATATGTTTTTATGGTGGCTCTTCTTAATTTATTGTAGATTTCATGGTGCCTGAAGTGGTGCTTTTATTACCCATAACCAGAAATAGAAGACTTACCATCCAAAACTAATAAACAGATATTCCCAAGTTTTTTTTCAAAAGAAACCTCTTATTTCTAAAAAGTTAATCCAGTGTAATAATTTTAAAGGGTAACATCCCTTCTCCCAATCCTACTCAACAGAGTATTATTAATTTTGGGTCATAAAGTTCTCATGTCTTATGGTTGCCTCATATTTAATTTTCAGTTATTTCAATAGGAATGGCTGCTAATTCAGGTCTTAGCTAACCAATCTTTTTATTTTTTATTTTATATTTTATTTTTAAAAATATATATTTTATTGATTTTTTACGGAGAGGAAGAGAGAGGGATAGAGTTAGAAACGTCCATGAGAAAGAATCATCGATCAGCTGCCTCTTGCACACCCCCTACTGGGGATGTGCCTGCAAGCAAAGTACATGCCCTTGACCGGAATCAAACGCGGGACATTTCAGTCCGCAGGCTGACGCTCTGTCCACTGAGCCAAACCGGTTTCGGCTAACCTATCTTTTTATTTGCAGTTAATTAAAAAAAAATGACTACCTTATTATATTTCACTTTAATTTTAGTTGCTTCTATACTGATCTTTAAAATTTGTGGACTTCTCCCCTCCCCGAGATTATTAACCTGAAGTTACGGCATATATATCTCTCAAAATTCTTTATTTCTATTGAAATTAATGACATTTTTGAAATAAGAAGGGCCAGGTACAGAGTTCTGTGACTGTCACTAGAAATCTGTGTCTTTACTTAAAGCCATATTTAGTAATTCCTAGGTCTTAGTGGTTTTATAGTTGCACAATTAGCAATAAATCCGATGATATAATTTTATTAGTTCATTTACCTCTTCCCCATTTTTACTTGAAGGTAATTGTAAAAGAGTTTCTTCAGATGTTTGAAGAAATTCATATCTACCAAGTATTGTAGTGATGACAGACCCTTAATTTACTATTTAATAGATTATAAACTATTAAAATGATTAGTTAGTGACTGTTCTAAAGAATTCATGCTGTATCAGACACACTTTTGCTTTCCTAGGGGTCTACAATCCATCTATTTTATATTTTGTTTTTAAGATTTAGAAGTTCTTAGTTTTTGGCCGAAACCGGTTTGGCTCAGTGGTAGAACGTCGGTCTACGGACTGAAAGGTCCCGGGTTTGATTCCGGCCAGGGGCATGTACATTGGTTACGGGCACATCCCCGGTGGGGATGCAAGAGGCAGCTGGTTGATGTTTCTCTCTCATCGACGTTTCTAGCTCTCTATCTCTCTCCCTTCCTCTCTGTAAAAAATCAATAAAATATATTAAAAAAAAGAAAGAAGTTCTTAGTCCTTGGTTCTTGTATACATCTCTTTTTAAAATTTAAATTCAGAGTATATTTACATATTTTCAGTGGTGTGAATAATTTTGTATGCTCTGTGACTACTTGGTCTAGTTAAAAAATCTAAGTTATTTTCCTGATGAGACCCATAATTTGCTGGGTCTATAAGCTAGCACTTTTTTTTTTTTTTTTTTTTTTTTTTTTTTTTTTTTTTTTGAATCAGAGGTATGGAAGGGGAGTGAATTGACGATTCTTGGGGAAAAGGGGAGAAGGGGATGTGGGAAGAGACTGAACATAAACTGTGCACCTATGGATGAGGACAATGGGGAGTGGGGAAAGGGCAGAGGGTGGGAAGGAACATTTGTAATAATATGAACAATAAAAATTTATTTAAAAAAAATAAGCTAGCACTTTTTTTTTTTTTAAAGCTGATTGTTCATTGCTTTTAGTTAGAAGATTACCTATTGCCATGGAATGTGATAGCATATAAATAGGTAAATATATGAGAAAATGTATAGTATATGTCACATGTAGGTGTTTTAGTAAGTTCCCTTCTTTGCTTTTTTTCCTTTGTTAATGTTATACAACCTGTCCCAAACAACTGGCCTATCCTTTTTTCATAACAGCCCTATCTGCATACATAAGCCTTAGAAATAGGTTATTTCTAAGTAACTGTTGTTATTATGTTTATTTCCCTTTTATATATTTATTCTTGTGCCAAATGATTTGAAAATACTTCCCATTTGAATGTGTATGCTAGAGATATTTTGGATTAGAATGATAACATTTGATTAGTACAAACATGCTCTGTGATCCTATTGTATAAATATTGAAACTCCCTAACATTAAAATGAATTAACCTTTGACGGTTTCCACTTAATGTTGGATTATGTTAGGTTTATGATGTACTTGAAAATCAGAATTACTTTATAATTTATAAAGATTAATTTATCAAGTGCCATGCCCTAGGCTAAGTACTTTGCATACAGTATTTCATATAATTCTCAGAACAGTTATGAAATAGGAATTATTCTTATTTTATAGAGGCAGAAACAGACTTAGGGGCTAAAATATCCTATTCAAGGTTACATAAGGTGGTGGTGGAACTGGGATTTGAACCAGGCCTACCCAGAAACCTATGCTCTTAACTACTTTAAAGGAAACAATCTCGGCTTCATTTATAACATAGATTTGTAAGGAATGTGATCCATAGTATAAGGGTCCATTTACCAGTCATGGAACATCTTTATTGCTGCTCTAAAGGTGGTTTTCAGACTACTACTTTCTTCCTTGCTAGTCTTTGGGATTCACTAGAATAGACTGTTTTCAGAACATGTTTTACCACTTTATCTTTTACCTTCCTCCCTTTTCTTTGTACAGTGACTCAGACTTTCATATATGTAAATATTATGAGTTACATATTTAGAATTCCTGCATCAGTCGCATTTATTTTTAAAAAACAATATAATCATACCCATTTTTATTTATTAAAAGGTAGATATTTTTTTGAAAACATGTTTTTGAAATAATTAAATATATATACCATTAACATAGTTTTAAAAAAACTAAGTAGATTATTTAAACAAAATTATAATAGATTATAAATGAATTATTTGAAATTTTAAAAAGCATCTATTATGTTGGAATCTTACTTTTGAGGGTTTTTTTTTTTTTTTTTTTTTTTTTTTTTTTTTTTTTTTTTTTTTTTTTTTTTTTTTTTTACTTCCTGAATTCTCTCCATGTCCTTGTAAAAAACATATAAGGAAAATATATTAAATGTTTCTGTGCTTTGGTTATTACATTGTAAATATTAAGAGAGAAAATGAATTTTAGTAGAAGGAAATTTACTAAATTCAATTACTTTTTTGTTTCTTACAGTTAACCTTGCACTTGCTCTATCAGCGAATGATTCGGTAGGTGTTCATTAATAGAAATATTAATTTATTAAAATGTTTCTTAAGGCACTGATAAAGAGCATATTGATGTTTTTCATTTATTCTGTCAAAAGCTATTAATGCTGCTCTTGTAAGTTGCATGTCTTTAAGGAATTCAAAATCTCCAGTAATCACTGGTTATGTTTAATAACACTAATAAAAATAAAGGGGACCACTAGTCACAGAATTTAGGCAGCCTCTAGAAACTAGAAAAGGCAAGGAAATGGATTCTTCCCTAGAGCTTCCAAAATATGTAATTCTGCCAATATACTAACATTAGCTCCTTGAACCCATTTTGGACATATGTGATAATTTCTTACAGTAGAAATAGGAAACTAGATAGAAAGTCCCTTTTCTTAATTCTTGACTTTCCAAATATCTCTTTATTTTGCCTTCATATTTGATAGCTTGACTAGATGTAGAATTCTAGGTTTAAAATAATTTCCTCTCTGAACCTTGAAAAAAAAATTCCATTTTCTTCTACATGCTAATGAAATGTCTGATGCTAGTCTGATTCATATTGCTTTATAATAACCTATTTTTTTCCTCTCAAAGCTTTTTGAGTTTTTTTGTTGTTGTTTGAGTTTAGAAATGTCACAGTTATGCATCTAATTGTTGGCTTTACATTTCTTTTTTTACTTGCTTGGAAACTAGCCAAACAGTATCAAAGTTTCAGTTTTTTTGAGCTTAGGGCAATTTTTTTTTTATTGATTACTTGTTGTGATGTGTTTGTTGTCTCTCCAGAAACCTATTAGGTAGATATGGACCCTTTATGCCAGTTAATTTTTCTCTCATATTCTCTATCTCTTTGTCTTTTGTTTTGTCTTTTAGAAGATGTCTTAGATAATTTTCTACACTGCTGTACTAAATTTTAGTTGTTATTTAGTCCTAATTTTTTTAAAATTCAGAAATTGTATTTTTTCCAGTTTTTCAGAACGATTTTTTATTTTCCAATTGCTGTCCCTACCCACTTTAAAAGAATGGTTGTATTATTTGTTTGAATCTCTCTGAGGATGCTAATTAGAATTAATAAAGAAATAATCTTTTTAATGAGCATTCTGTTTACTTAGCATGATGGTTTTCATAATATGGTCCTCAAACCAGCAGAGTCAGCATTACCTGGGAACATGTTAGACATACAAAATCATCAGCTCCATGTCATACCTACTGAATCTGAAATTCTGAGGGTGGAGTCCTGTAATCTGTGTTTAAATTAGTCTTCTTGGGTATTTTGATACATGGATCTAGAGGTTTTTAAAACTAATCTGCAAATGGCACCCTTTTTGATTTTCTAATGTTGTTATATATTTTTTTCTGGAGTAGGATGACACATTTGCATAATTTTTAAAAAATTTATCATTATTTTAAATACTGTTGAGGTTATTACAGATATCCCTCTTTTTCTCCCCCTTTCCCTCTTTCATTCATTTTCTGCCCCACCCCAGGCCTTCTCCACCCTATCGACTGTGTCCATAGGTAATGTATATATGCATTTAAGATCTTTGTTTAATCTCTTCCCTCCACCTACCCCTTTTTCCTCTGGGAATCATCAGTCTGTTCCATTTCCATGCCTCTGATTCTATTTTATTCACCAGTTTATTCTGCTCATTAGATTTCTTATTCGTTTATTTTGATTTTTAAATTCAATTGTTGATAGGTATGTATTTGTTGTTCTTATTTTTTATCTTTTTATTTTTCTTCTTCTTCCTCATTTTAAAGAATACCCTGTTGCATTTCATATAATACTGGTTTGGTGGTGATGAACTCCTTTAGCTTTTTCTTGTCTGTGAAGCTCTTTATCTGACCTTCAGTTCTGAATGATAGCTTTGCTAGGTAGAGTAATCTTGGTTGTAAGTGCTTGCTATTCACCACTCTAAGTATTTCTTGCCACTTCTTTCTGGCCTGCATAGTTTCTGTTGAGAAATCAGCTGACAATCATATGAGCATTCCCTTGTGGGTAATTAACTGCTTTTCTCTTCTGCCTTTTAAGATTCTCTCTTTGTCTTTAGCCCTTGGCATTTTATTATTATTATTATTATTTATTATTTTTTTAATATATTTTATTGATTTTTTACAGAGAGGAAGGGAGAGAGATAGAGAGCTAGAAATGTCAATGAGATAGAAACATCGACCAGTTAGTTGCCTCTTGCACACCCCCTACCGGGGATGTGCCCGCAACCAAGGTACATTCCCTTGACCAGAATTGAACCCGGGACCTTTCAGTCCGCAGACCGACACTCTACCACTGAGCCAAACCGGTTTTGGCATAGCCCTTGACATTTTAATTATGATGTGTCTTGTGTGGTCCTCTTTGGATTCCTCTTGTTTGGGATTCTCTGTGCTTCCTGGACTTGTAAATCTATTTCTTTCATCAGGTAGGGGAAGTTTTCTGTTATTATTTTTTCAAATAGGTTTTCAATATCTTGCTCTCTCTTCTTCTGATACCCCCATAATGTGAATGTTGATATGTTTGAAGTTGTCCCAGAAGCTACTTCCACTATCTTCGTATTTTTGGATTCTTTTTTTTTTTTTTTCTCTTTTGGTTGGGTATTTTTTGCTTCCTCATATTTCAGATTGTTGATTTGACTCTCAGAGTCCTCTACTCTTCTGTTGAATCCCCATATATTATTCTTTATTTCATTCATGCTTAATTTCTGACTGGTCCTTTTCCATTTTTTTTTTTTTTTTAGGTTTCTAGAAGATTCTCAAGTAACCTTATAACTGTGGGTTTCTATAGCCAGTAGTTTGCTTTTTTTCCCCCACTTGTGACATATTTCTTTGTCTCTGCATTTTGTCTGCTTCCATGTGTTTGTTTCTATGTATCGGGTAGAGCTGCTAAGTGTCCTTGAGTTGGTAGAGTGGCCTTGTGCAGTAGGTGTCCTATGGGGGCCAGTGGCTCAGCTTCCCTAATCACCTGAGCTAGGAGTTCTAAGTGCACCCCTTTGTGCGCTGTGAGCACAGTCTTGTTGTAGTGGAGACTTGATTGCTGTTGGTGTCACTGGGAGGATTTGACATCCAGGCCAATTGGTTGTGAGGACTGAGACACCCTTATGGGGCAGGACTTGGTTCAGTGGGGCTTTGGTGCTCAGAGTCTGTCCCTTGAGTGTGTTGCTTATGAATGCGTAGAGTTGTAATATGTTATGGTCTGACATTGATCACTGGGTACACTGGCTCTTGGGTCTCCAGGGCAGTGCAGTCAGCCACCCAGCAGGAGCTACAGAAAGATCTGCAGATTTCTCCTCTTTGTATTGGGTTTGGAAGTGTCCAGATGAGGCCAGCTATGAGCAAGGCAGGCTGGTGCTGGTACTGGTTCTTGGACCTTTTATTGATAGGTTTGGGACTCCCTAACCTAGCTGCAGCTTGTTTGAGTGATTTTAGCCTGAGCAAGGACAGGCCATTCATATGCAAAAGCCGCTGTTCACAGCTTGGGTGGGGTTGTAAATTGGATGAGGTGGGGTCTTAGGAATCGTCAGGGCGGAGCAAACAGAAATGGCTGCCAGTCAGCCCTGCAATTGGGGAGGTCCCAGCATAGGAACAATGATTTCTACAAGCACCTTGATCTGGTTTCTGCCCTGAATCCAATTCCTCCTTGATCTGGTGTCTATATTCCCCAGAGCCTCACCTTGGTGCTGGAGCACAGAGGAAGTGGGAGCTTGTAAGTTCAGTTCATGGTGCTGGCCTTTTAAGAAGAACAGCTGGGTCTCCAGCAGCCTCTGTGTCACTGAGCCCCAATCCGCACTGGTTTTTACAGCCATTAGTTCTTGCTGCCTATAGGGACTTCTTTTCCCAGCTCTGGGACCCTGAGCTGAGGCTCTGATGTGGAGCTGGGATCGCTTGCTCCTCTAGCAGCCTCCACATTAAAAAGTGGCACACATGGGTGCCAGACCAATCCTTTCTGTGCCTCTGCACCTCCTACCAGTCTCAGTGTGCTTTCTTCTCTACTTCTCTAGTTGTAGGATTTCCATTCAGGCAGCTTTCTGGTGGTTCTGGATGACGGTTGTTCTGTGTTTTAGTTGTAATTTTGATGTGGTTGTGGAGGTGAGGAGTAAGGCTTTTACCTACGTCGCCATCTTTTGGATTTCTGGTTATATTTTTTTATTTAGTTGTAAACTATTTTTTTCTATTATTGTTTCAATGGGAATTTGGGATAGAAGAGAGAAAATCATATATATTTAGTCAATGTTGTTGAAGTAAGAGCCAGTAATACATTAAAAAATAATTTTTATTAGGATACTTTGTTACCTAGGGGAAGGAACCATATTTTTCTTAAAGAAGGGAGGAAACAGAAAATTGAATGGGTGGGAGGGTAGATGCATTTGGGGGATCTTTATTTATTATTATTATTTTTTAAAATATATTTTATTGATTTTTTACAGAGAGGAAGGGAGAGGGATAGAGAGCTAGGAACATTGATGAGAGAGAAACATCGACCAGCTGCCTCCTGCACAGCCCCCGCCGGGTTTGTGCCCTCAACCAAGGTACATGCCCTTGTCTGGAATCAAACCCAGGACCTTCCAGTCTGCAGGCCGATGCTCTATCCACTGAGCCAAATCGGTTCTGGCATAAACAAATATGTTAACACTAGAGGCCACTCACCTGCCTCCCTGATTCCCCTTGTGTTCTCAGCCTGCCTGCCTGGTCACCTCTAAATGCTCTGCTTGCCTGGTCACCTCTAAATCTCTGCCTGCCTGTCTTCTCACCTCTGAATGCTCCCCTGCTTGCCTGATCGCCCCTAACTGCCCAGGTTTGTCCAGAAGGTTGTTCGGTTGTCCAGTCTAATTATCATATTATGTTTTTATTATTATAGATAAAAGTTTGGATGTCATGGCCAAAGAAAAAGGAATTTCTGGGCTGGATCTTAGTCCCAGTTTAAAAGAAGACTATTTTGTAGATTGAGGTGAAGGCCTTATAGAAATGGGGTGTGGCTTTTCCCTGCCTTTACCTTGCCTTTTATACTTTACCTTGAGGTTATAGAAGTTAGTATTTAAGAGCATATTGCCTGTCATGCATCTAGAAATTGTATGCAGTGATGTGTTGGAGCTTGCTTATGGTTGCTTTGTGTGAGCAGATGGTTAAATTTTTAGGAATTTTGCAAACCAGTTGATATGTTGTTAGCTTGAAATAGGCCACGATGGGAGTAATTAAACCATGAAAATTGGCAAATACTGAAAATCAGACTTTCCACCACATTCTGAGCCAGTTGTTAAACAATTACTGGGAAACCACCATCATGCATATTTATAATCATATTTCTTGATTTTTCTTTTTTCTATCTTATTAACCATCCTTATGGATCTTTTTCTTCTACAGTATAAATTTAATAAATGGGTGAGAAGAGCACTCAGATTGTGAGAGGAAAACATAAAGGTCACTATTGATAAACTCTGTGAGATTTCCTAAGTTAGTTCATTTCAGTGCAACAGGCTTAAAAAATTTTTTTTTTCTTTATTAGTTAAGGTATTACATATGTCCTAACCCCTCTTCCCTCCCCGCTTACTCTCCCACTCATGTCCTCACCCCCCTGGTGTCTGTGTCCATTGGTAAGGCTTATATGCATGCATACAAGTTCTTTGGTTGATCTCTTTTGTTGAGCACCTATAACACTGTTAGACACTCTGGGAATATAAAGAAAAATTGTGTGTGTGTGTGTGTGTGTGTGTGTGTGTGTATTTTGGTTATGTATAGCTGAATTAGGTTCAATAATAATTCTGTGAGTTAGAAAATGTTAATTAAAGCAACACTTAAGATTTTAATGTGCTTCATAATGGACAAATTATGTACTATTAAATGTTTTATAATGTAGTGAAGACAGAGGATGATAGATGTCTTAAAATAATGAGATATATTCAAGGTCAAATATAGTAGTGTATCTGTCCAAGATGACTAGTTTTTATTCCAGAGAAAAGCAGTCTTTTTTTTTTTTTTTTTTTTAATGAACATAATTATATTTCATTTTCACAGAAATCTGTGATGCAGTGCATGTAATACTTACCAGTTTTACAGTCTTTATTGATTCTTGCCCTATCCTTATCTCATTTCATCAGCCAGCAAATGTCCTTATTTCTGTCTCTGAATTGTTTTTCCAGTGTATATCTTTCTATTTCCATTATTCCCACTCTAATTAAGGCTCATTACTTCTTTTAGGCTCAATCATTCATTTATACTTCAAGTAGTTGTTGAGTGCCCAATTCGTCCCAAGTACTTTCTAGATAGACGGTATAGAAATGAATGAAACATAGCCCCTGCCTTTGAGGAACTTACAGGCTGGCACCACTGCTCATGCTCAGATCTGTTCAGTATATAATGCCAGACTACTCTTATTAAAGCATGGTTGGTATTACATTACTTTCCTGTTCAGAATACTGCTCAATGCCTTTATGACTCAAAATCTGACTCTCATCTACCTTTCTGGGTTTATCTTTAGCTCTTCTGAATGATCCCTGTGCTCTAGCCAATCTGGGTTACTTTCCATTGCTAGCTTGTACTTGATAATTTACAGCCTTTCTTCTACATTTATATTGGAGTGTTCACTTCAGCTTTATCTGTTCTGTCTTCCAGGCTTGCATGTATGGCTGTACTGGTTATATCCTGCATAAGGGTGCTTCTTGAGAGGGTTGAGTGATGACAGAAATCCATGCTACCCTCTTCATCATATGCATCTGCAGGCTGCATTCTAATTCACACAGAGGCACTGTATGAGCTAGTGTGAAGGGCAGCTTAGTGAAGTGCTCCATGAATACCCCCCAAGTGAGGGTCATTTTTCCATCTTGTGAAATCCAGTTATACTATTTATTTGTATTATTATTGTACCCATTTTGGTACTTTTTATGATAACAATATAATTAACATTTATTGAGCATCTATTATATGTCAAACTGTGGTACTCATGACATGGTTCTTAACTAATTTACTCTTTTTTTTATTTTTATTGATTATGGTATCACATAATTGTCTTCATCCCCCCATTCTCATCCCAAACCCCTCCCTACATATACATTTGCTCTTTATAGCAACCATATGGGAATGGATACTATTGTGATCCTTGTTGTAGATAAGAACTCATAAGTACCTGGAGGCTAAGTAATTTGACTAAGGTCACCCAAGAAATAAATGATAGAGCCAAGGTTTGAATACCAACCTAGATCCTGTGCTCTTAACCTACTTGGTATATGACTACTATCTTGGCTAGATTCTTATGATTAGTAAATATGTTCTCTTTATCCTTGGCTGTTTTTAGCAGTTAGCACAATGTTTTAAGACTTAGGAAAAACATAATAAATATTTGCTACATGGATGAATTTAGTGCATAGACAGGTTTCACAGTATGTAAGTGCAAAGTTTTATCTTGTTTTGCTTTGTTTTTCAAGGACTGGTATGGAACAGAGGGCTTGTTGTTGCTTATTTGCTTATGCACTGTTTTTTTTTAAAATTTTTTTTTATACTTCTTAAAAGATGGTGTACTCCATGATTATATCTGGCCCTCTTTTCATTTTATACTTTTTATCCAGTAATTGCATCTTTCCCCACTTCCCAGTTACTGCATATGTGCCCTATTCCAAATGCATCACCAGCCCAGATATCTCCTGGAAACAAGACCTGTGTGTCTAGTTGTCTATTATAGATGTCTATTTAAGTGCTTCATGAGCCTTCAAACTCAACATGTGTGAAACCTAATTCTTCTCTATAACTTTCTTTGTCTTACACAGATATGTTATCAGTCACCTTCTCCAGGTATTTCTACCACTTAAAGCTTTCTAGAATATGTGCTCTCATTTTGTTCCTTAATGCCACTGCCTTATTCAGACCCTTATAATGGGGTCTTCTGTCAAGTGACCCTTGCTCTCTATTTTCTTTGCTGTGATGCTTTGGGAAAAGGACTAACATTTTCCACATTATTTTAAAAGGGTTTACTATCTCCTATGCCAGTCTATGAACCTTTTGAGGGCAATGATTTTGGTTTTATTCTTTTTTAAATCCTCAGTCCCTCGCCTAGTGATGGTACATAGTAAACTCTTGGGAGAAATGTTGGTAATGACAGTAGAACATGTTAACTGAAGAGTGGTCATGAGTATATGTATATTTGATATATATGGCAAATTCGAATTGTCTATAGTTTTTCTAAATAATAGTTTTTCTTCAATAATAGTTATGTATATAGCAGTTAATAGACTAGTTTTTTTGGTATCAGAGAGATTTGGGCTTGATTCTGGCCCTGCCTTTTGTAAACTATGTGACTCTTGCTTGTGCCTATCTCTTAAGGGTGTACTAAAGGAGATAAGACATATAAAACACTTAGCACAGTGTCTGCACATAGTACATGCTGATAAGAAACATATTCTCTTTTTATGTTTCTAAGTCTTAAATTTTCTTTTTTAATTATAGTTCATGTTCAGAATTATTTTGTATTTCAGGTGTAAAGCATAATGGTTAGACAATCATATACTTACAAAGTGTTCTCCTAATATTTCAAGGACCCACCTGGAACCATACATAGTTATTATGATATTATTGACTATATTTCCTATACTGTACTTTACATCCCTGAGATTATTTTGTAACTATCAATTGTTACTTAATCTCTTCACCTTTTTCACCCAGTCCTCCAATCTCCCTCCCCTCAGGCAACCCTTAGTCGGTTCTTTGTATCTATGAGTCTGTTTCTATTTGTTCATTTATTTTGCTAATAAGAGCTATTCTTATTAGCTGTTATAACTGTCCAAATGCCAGCATGAACATATAGTTATAATCTGAAATATTAGTTATGGTGTGAATTTGGATTAAATATGGATGAAACTGTTTTTCTCATAATTACATATGGAAATCCTGATATATATTGTACTACATAGTTCAAGTTCATAAGGTTGGTGTTCATCTTTTTTTAATGCCAGTGTTGTAAAGGGAGAACACTATATTAAATTAGTTTGTTCTTATGTTTTTATTTATTATAGGTTGGTAGTATATACAACAGACACATTTCTTATGAAAAAATAGTTTGTTTCAATAGTATGGTTAGCCTTTTTGAGGAAGGGTACACTATTAGTATTTAAAACATAGTTGTTTTAAAGCTAGAGGGGAGACTGGGGCAGGAGATCCAGAAGGAACAGCTGCAAAATCATTATTTTTTACTTTTCTTCATTCAAAGGCAATTCTTGATAAGAAGCATGTTGTATAAGTGCATTTAAATTCACAAATTTTTACATTTACTGAGGAGAAGACACAGCAAATATATTTGTAATTAGAGCAAAAGTGTTTACTAAAACTAAGAATTTCTTTTAGGATAAGAAATAAAAATATTCATAATGGTTGATGAGTTGTTTGCAAATATTTGATAATTGTAATAATAGCTACATGGAGGGTTTATAATCAATGAAAATAATGAATAGTTTTCTGATAAATTACTTTTTTTCCTGTTCCTTCATAAATAGTTTTGCTTATTCATTCATCAAACATTTATTAAGAGCCTGTCATCTCCTAGTGATCTTCTTGTCATGGGAATACAGAGCTGAAAAAGACCGCCCCTATCCTCACTCTTAGTTAATTTACAGCCTGAGTGACTATTTGGGAAATGGTCATTTCCATTTGGAGAGAGGATCTCTGTATGACTTGATTCTTGACATGTCTCCAGTCTACTTCTCATTTGATACAGATGCTTCTTCTAGATCTTTTCCTCTCTGAAGCCTTCTATCCTATTCTAGTGTTTTCTCTCCCAGCACATTATCTTGCCTCCTATTTCATAAAAATGGCTTTTTATTGGTAACTTATTTACTGTTCTCTCCCTCTATTAAGTGTATCTCTGTATTCATCATGATTTCCTTACCCTCCTTCCTCAGAGAAAGAAATGTCAGGCCTGATACCTCTTCCAGAATTCTTGATCCTTCATTTCTTACCTTTTCTAGGACTTTAACTCACAAATTCCTTTTGGTTATCTTTAGTTTCTCTACTAATACCTTCCCTTTAGTCTGCATATTTACTCATCTTACTCATATACACTGAGAAATATACATGTGTATTTGTTGGGTGCGACTGAATGAATCAGCAGTTCTTTTTTAAACCCTGGATTCTCTCAAACTTCTTACTTCTGTTACTTTCCCATTATTGTTGTATTTGAGAGAGTAGTCTACACTGGCTGTGTCAGTTTACCCAGTTTTTTGGTTGTATGGCATTTTAAAGCTTTAAATTTGGCCTTGGTATATTTCATATTACAGATTTCATTCCAGCCTGTTAGTTTTTTTGTAAGGAGCATGTGACCGTTCATTTTTGGCAGTTGCACTTTGTGAAAGGGCTGGGGTTAGCACTGCTGTCAGAAATAGGTCAATGAGTGTTCAGATGAATGAGAAAAAACTTTTAAAGAGGCTTTATTCATTGTAATAAGACAAAGTGATTATAAGCTTCAACCTCTTACCATGTTCTTGCTTCCTGGAACTTCATCCCTCAAATGCTTTGCCAAATTAACCACTTCAATCAATTTTACTGAAAATGAGTTACTGTTTTAAATAATTCTTTAGATATTATTTGTAAGAAGTTTCCTTTCTTTTGTCTTCCAAAAGGACGTAAGTCTCCTTTGTACTTATGTAAAAATCTTAGGCTACTGGTTTAAGAGAGCAGGCTGCTTGTTCTAAATACAGCGAGTGTAAAGTATAACTGTCTATTTTCAGCTGAGCTGGAAGGGAGAACTCTATTCTACTGTTGCTTTAAAAAATGATTGTATTACTGTCAGGGCAGATAACAAGCTAGGATTTTCTAAGAGCAATAAATGACAAGTTGGTTTCCTGCCTGTGGCTCTTAACCAATGTAACATTCTTAAATTAAGGTAGGAGTACTCAGGTAGTCTTTGCATGCAGCTTAGATCCTCTGTATGGATATAGGGTTGCTCTGTGTTTAGATTTTTCCTGAACTGAACAAGACACACAAGATTTCTTCAAACCCTGAAACAGCTTATAGCTCTCCAATTTGTGTTGGAATGTTATCTGGACTGTCATGGGGTTCTTTGCCAGTCACCATGGAAACTGACCAAGGCTCTATCTAGTCCTATTCTTTGGGCTGTTTGGGGTAGCTTAAATAAAAGATGATGACCAACATAGCTAATCCTCTTCTCTACATATGAATTTTCTTTCAAAAATGATTAAAAATAGCTTACATAAGAGAATATAGGGTATAGATGGATCATATTTCTGTTAGGCTACTTAAAATGTTCTGTGTAGCTGAAGAATATGCCTGCCAAGAAACATTAATGAAAATTTTTCATTTTGTATGGGCATAATTCCATTGGTTTGTAATTTTGTCTGTTGGCCTCTGTGCTTATATATGCAACAGAATGGCAAATGCTAAATTTTCATTTGTGATGCCATAGAAATTAGGGCATGAGCACTTTATCATTCCATTGCCAAGTGAAATATGGCTTAAGTTATGGTGTCAGAGACATAAAAGTTAAAAGCATCTGTAAGGAATTAAGGTAATTAAGTATTTAGATATTATAGACATCTAATAGTACACCTTTCAAAATAACCAGCAGGTAGCTAAAGTTAGGAAAGGCTTTATACGTATGCTAGTCTTTAGAAGTCTGAACCTTGACAACCCCTCCTATTTCCTTGGTGAGGAACTAGTGAACAGGGGAGGAAGATCTGAGCAGAAACTATGTGAGGAGTTGCCTGATGCTGCTAGAAGTGTCTTTTTAAAATTAATTAATTTAAAAAATTGAGGTGACCTTCACATTGTTAGAAGAGTTTGTCCTGTGAACCACATTGGTGGCATTGGTTCATTTTCAAAGTCTGACTCTGGTAAAAAGGCAAAATGAGAACTTGGATGATTGAGGTGCCCTTTAGTTGTTTCAAATAACATGATTTCCTTTAATGTCCAATAAAGCCTATTTATATGAAATAAAAATGAAAGTATAATACTCAGTGCTTCTACATATCTAGATACTTGCATTCATTTATTCATTCAGGTACTTACCATGTGCTAGGCCTTTTCCGGGTCCTAGAGATAGAGTGGGGAGAAAAGTCCAAGTTCCTATTTTTAAGGGGTTTATAGTCTAGTACAGTATTAAAATATATATATATATATATATATATATATATTTATATATTGATTTATATATATATATTGATTTTTATATATATATATATATATATATATATATATTGATTTTTTTACAGAGGAAAGGAAAGGGATAGAGAGCTAGAAACATTGATGAGAGAGAAACATCGACCAGCTGCCTCCTGCACACCCCCTACCGGGGATGTGCCCGCAACTACTGTACATGTCCTTGACCAGAATCGAACCTGGGACCCCTCAGTCCGCAGGCCGACGCTCTATCCACTGAGCCAAACCGGTTTCGGCCTAGTACAGTGTTTTCTACATTTTCCACCTCATGGCACACATAAACTAATTGCTAAAATTCTGTGACGCACCAAAAAGTATATTTTTTTCTGATATGACAAAAAAGGTATAATTTTGATTCATTCACACTGGACCACTTGTGTTGGCTGTTGTCATTTTCCTATTTGACAGTCTAAGGGAGAAGAGGTCAGTGCCCCTGACTAAACAGTCACAGAGATAGAGTGGAAGAGTCTTTTTAAAAAAAATTCTTGTGGAACATTGGCTGAAAATCTAGTGAAAGAGATATAGTAAGTAAATATATACTTTTAGGAAGTAATAAGAGTTATGAAAGCTAATAAAGCAGTGTAAGAAAATAGAAAGTGATGGGAGGTGCTATTTTATTTATTTTTTATTTCCCCCCCTATTTTTTATTAAGGTATTATATGTGTACATATCTTACCATTGGCCCTCCACCCCTCACTCCCCTACATGGGAGGTGCTGTTTTAGATAGGGTTGTCAGAAAGGGGCTCTCTGAAGACATTTGAGCAGAGAGATCACAGGGAGAGCCCTGAGCTGGATCAACTTGGATTGTTGATGGAATAGCAAGAAGGTCGCTATGACTAGAGTAGACCCGGGGGATGGTAGGCAGTGCATGTCATGCCAAGCCTTATAAACCATGGCGGAAATTTGGACTTCTTTTCTGAGTATGATGTGGTTGTTGGATCAGGATAATGATGTGGTCTAATTTATTCCTTAAATGATGTAGCTGCATTGATAGAGGATGGGCTGTAGGGAAATAAGAATGGAAACGGGCGGACTTGCTAGTAGCTAATGCTGAAATTTAGGCTAAAGACAGTAGTTTTGACTGTCATCTACCTTGGTAAAGGTAGCGGTAAGTACTTAGGTTCCAAAAATATTTTGAAGATAGAGCCAGGAGGACTTCCTAGTGAGTTGGATGTAGAAGGTGAAGGCAAGAGATGGTTTCTTGTTTTTCTTTTTTTTTGTATTGTAAAATGACTTACATAATATAAAATTTATGTTAACCATTTATAATAATAAAAGCATAATATGCTAATTAGACTGGACATCCTTCTGGCTGCCCTTCCTGATGAACTTCCAGACGAAGCCAGAGCTGAGAGGGAAGCCCAGGTTCTGGATGCCTGCCGGTGGCCAGAGGGAAGCCCGGGTCCTGGATGCCTGCCAGTGGCGGGAGGGAAGCCCAGGTCCCAGGTGCCAGAGGAAAGCCAGTGCCGGCAGCCTGAGGACAGGAGGTCTACTCTTGCAAGAATTTTGTGCATCAGGTTTCTAGTTTAAAATATTTTTTTTAAAAGTTTATTATCTTGAGAGAGAGAAAAACATTGATTCCCACCTCCCACTTATTTATGCATTCATGGGTTTATTCTTGTATGTGCCCTGATCAGGAATTGAACCTGCAATCTTGGTGTATTAGGATGATATTCTAACCAACTGAGCTACCCAGCTAGGGCTTAACCATGTTTAGTGTACAGTTCAGTGGCATAAATGCACACCCACTATTATACAACCATTACCACTATCTAGCTCCCAAACTATTTTATTATCCTAAACTGACACTGTAACCATTAAACAATAACTCCCTATTTTTCCTGTTCCTAGCCGATAACAGTCACAATTCTACTTTCATTCTCTGTGAATTTGACTCTTCTAGGTACCTTATATAAATGGAATCATACAATATTTGTCTGATTGTGTTTGGATTATTTCACTTAGTTTAATGTTTTCAAGACTAATGTTGTAGCATGTATCAAAATTTTAGATTTCTTGAGTTTGGTTTAAGCAACTGTGAATTGTAGTGATATTTCCTGAGATGGAAAAGACTTCTGAAGAGAGGGTGGAGGTTAAAATTAGTTTTCTCTACACATGTCAAGTTTAAAATGCTTACTAGACACCTCAGTGGATATGTTGATAAGTATAGAGCTCAGAAGAGAAGTTGTGCCCGGAGATTTAAATTTGGATGTCATCAGACTATAGGTGGTATTTAAGACTATGGAACCGAGTAAGACCACCTGGGAAATCAGAGTAGATATGAGAAAATGGTCTGTTAACTAGTAGTACACTTTACAGTTGTGATAAAGGAATAAACATACTCTAAGACATCTAAGTTGATAAAACTACAGAGAGTTTTAAAAATTGACATTTGTTTTATTATTTATTTTTTAAATTTTATTTATTTATTTTTTTGAAATTTAGAAACAAATTTTATTTAAGATCTGAAATACAGTTCCTAAAATATCAACTTCTCCAGAAAATCGTGGCTACACAATAATGCATTGCCTCTATCATCTTGGAACGTGCATTAGACTCAAATACAAAAACCATGAGACAAACCACCATCCTTCAATAATTTGAGCAAAGATAGAATGCCTAAGGAACAACATAGATGGATTTGCAGAGGATGGGCTGTTTTACTTCAAGCACCACTAAAAAAAGAGCACAAATGCATGGGTTTTCAGGTATATACATTAAGTTGAACCTTTGGCACTAGGAATCAGGGCATTTTTATCACATAGAATTAGCACATAATTAGAAAATTGTGTAGTGTCAAAGGGATAGAACCACCAACATTCAAGCAATGTTGTCAACTATGCAAGAAAATGTTCTACTGAATGTTTCTTTCTTTCTTTTTTTCCCCTAATTACTGCATACACTGGTAGCAACTTTGAAATGAGAAAAGGAGCTTGTACTCCTCCTTTTATTTTCTGTTTTAAAACAAAACAGAAAAACTGAAATATAAGCCCTGTTATACATTAACAATTTTAAAGGACATCAATTATACAAGAAAAAGACTAAAAACCAAAAGAGTGTTTACAGATACCAGACATGATAGTGAGCGGTCAGTAGACCCTCACAGGGCTTTGCCATGGTACTCAGCTGAAGCTACTTTGTAATCACTGGCAGTAAACAGAGATGCAGCATTCTTTGCCAGATATTTTAGGAAATCATGCAAATAGCCCAACAATAATGGGAGGCTCTTCTCATCAAGGGGTGTATATGCCAGCATTGCTCTGATTCTTATGAATAATCTCAGTAGGTGTGGTGCTCCATAACCCTGGGACATGGGCACATCAGGGTGAGCCAAGAGGATTTCAGCATACTGGGGCCTCAAATTTGTAGAGCAGCTGAGTGCCCAACATCACATTGAAGTATTCTTTTATTCCTGCAACCACTTCATTCACTGCATACTCCTTATTGTCGACATTTCCCTGTGATTTCTTGCAGCTTGCATACTCTTCTAGAATGGCATCTACATTTTTCTTAGCAGGGAGTTGAAACAGCTGTTTCTGCCTGGTAACTAAGTCCCAGTCCTCAACAAGCCATGGTTTTAATTCTTCAGGAATCTTCACTTTAACTTCCATTCTATTCTTAAATGCATCCTCGCTTTCAACAGTGGGGTCAGCCCGGGCTCTTTTCTTCCGAGGTGGCTGAGGGGCTTCGCTGGTACTGCCACCATCCCCGTTTCCAGAAGTCTTCTGCTTGTTCTTTCTGGTCTTCCTCACGGATCCAGAAGGGGGATTCTCTGCAGAGCGACCCCCCCACCCCCATGTGCCTGGGAGGGCTGGTTTCAGATTCTTCTGCTGTGGACCAGCTGTCTTCTTTCCTGATGAGGCCCCTCTCATTGTACTTCTTGCATATTGCTTCTATTGTAGTTGGTTTTTTGAAGTTGTCTTCTTTTGCAGATTGTTGTCCACGAGTTTGAGAACCCTGCTTTCTGGAACTCATTCAACCCTGCTTTTATTTCAACCAAATAATCCTTTCTTCTTAGTCTTCTAAGAACTTGTAGTGCTTTCCTAGATGGAATTTTACAGATCTTCTGAGAAGGTATGGAAGGATGAGGTGGGAGCCAACCCAAGATTCTGTAATCAGGATCAGGCCTTCTGATCCTTACTATGCAGCAAACTTAGCTTTTCTGATAATGGCCTGAAATGGGAAATCCACTTCTTCCCAGCAGCTGTTCCTCCAACAGCCATCGACATTTGTTTTAAATGTTCTAATTGGTATAGCACATTGGTTTTAAGTGGTTGTCTGCTTGTTATTTTATTTATCAATTCCCTTTCTTTGGCTTAAAATAGTGGTAAGCTTTGTTCTCTGAGGAATTAAAAAATAATTTGGGTCGGGGGGGGGGAAAAAAAAATAATTTGGGTCAGGATGAATTGGGAACTGACTAAAATGGTTACTACAAAAAGCTGCATAGCATAGAATTTTATCGTGGTAGGGACAATTTGAAAAATAACAGTTATCATTGATAATAGGATAGAGGGGCATTGTTTATGAATGGAGTAGTTTAGTGAGCAAATACCAACTAGGCCTGAGTAAAGGTGGCACTCATCCAGGGGCAGGACATTTTGGGGTAAATTTGTGTACTTAAAAACAAAACAAAACAAAACAGCAGAGAGTCTTTTTAGTTAGACCACTCTTTTCTTTACCAAAGGATTACATTTCAAAAGAAGGACCAGAACATTCTGGTGGGGTGAAGTGGGAGTGGAGACATACTTGGAATAAGAGGGATGTTTGAAACAATACAGGGTAGAACTTTCCCTAGACACTGTGCTTCATAGACTTGTCTCCAAGTACTTAACAGATCTTATTATTTGTTTTCCTCTATTTGATGAGAACTGCTCAGCAAAGCTCCTAATTTTGTCTTACAGTGATCACACCATGGAGCTTGTGAATATTAATTCTCTTAAAATAATTTTCTCCATTATAAATAATACATGTTTTTAGTATCAAATCTTTGCAAAAGTAGTCTGGTAGTATACATTATTTTTATAATGGAGAAAAAGGCTTTGATTTCATATTACTAAAGGATTACTTATAGTAATCAAAAGAAAAAGAAAAATTTGATCTAGAGAGTTTACCAAGTGTCATTTTTAAAGGAGGAAATTGAAGTCAGGAAAGAATAAACTTGCTTGGAAACAAGTCCTATAAATGGAACTCGAGTAGCTAACATCTGCCTTTGACAAAAAAAAATTCCTGCCAAGCTGCTACTTCTCCTTGAGGTCCTTCAGTTAGGGTTCTGCCATATTCACATTTGCCATGGAAATGATTGCGATAATATAAATTATGTTTTATTTTTATACATGATTAGATAGGGAAGATGGAAGCCAGCTGTTTAAGTGCGTGACTTATAAAACATTACTGGGAATGTGACATAGGCAGTAGTAAATTAAAGGTGACAGAGAGAGATTGCAGAGGCTGGTGAACAAGAGTGGACAGATACCTCTCTTGTTTCTCTTGTTGACCTTGGTTTTGGCTCTGGCAGAGTTGATAGGTTAAAATTTTTTTTTTCATGGTAATAATTATAGCCCCAAATTATTTATCATTCATCTATCTATTTATCATCTATCTCTGTCTGTCTGTCTGTCTATCTATCTATCTATCAATCATGTATCTTCCTCTTCTTCCAAGTCCGCCTCTTCCCCCTCGCCTGCTTCCCTCCACACACACACACACACACACACACACGCACGCACGCACGCACACACACACACACACACACACACACACACACTGGAATGAAAACTGGAGAGCAAGAATCTTTGTGTCAGAAAACCCAGAGTGGAAAGGAGTGTGGGGAGGCGAAGGAACCTAAAGAAGGCCAATGAGGTGGTAGTCAGTGTGAGAGGGAGAGTAGCAGCCTTGGAGACCATGTGAAGAATTTTAGAATTTATCCTAAGGGCAGTATAGACATGGTCAGATTTGCTTAAAAATTACTTCACTGTTGCATGGATAATGGAGGGGATGTTGGAATGGGCACAGGAGATCACTTCAAGTTTTGGTGCTGAATGAAAAAAAGTTATGTGATTTATGAAAATGTATTTCCCAATCTAAAATAGAATTGGGTTCTTACTCTACAACACTTATTGAATATGAAACTTGATGCTCAAGACCCTATAATTTCACCTTCTAATTAGCAAACTAATATAGAAGAAGCAGTTGGAGGTAGTAAAGTGGTTTTTAAGTGTTACTCCTAAGACCAATGTCATCTTGCTGCATAAGAGTCACCTGGGAAGCTTGTTAAATAAATCAGAATACCTGTGAATTGATATTTATAGGTCTTGGATTTGACCATTAATTTTGTTAACAAGTTCCCCAGGTGATTCCGATACCCAGCTTAGGTTTGGATATATTTTGTAGGAAAAGTTTGGACTTTGGTTTCAGGCAAATATGAATTAGAATCTCAACTCTTTACTTACTAATTGTGTGAAGTTGGGCAAGGCACTTGACCTCTTAGAGTTTAGGTCCCTCATGTATGAAATTTGTAAGAATAATATTGCAGCTGCTTTACAGAGCTATATATGTAATGTTTCTAGCATAATGACTCACACATAGTAAGGACTCAGTAACTGGATATTTTTGTGTGTGTGTGTGTTAGTCTGTAGTAAGTACTGTGAGTTTGATTTAGAAAAGAAACACAGATGTCTTTACAGCTACAACAACAACAAAAAAGAAGCAGAATGTAATAAATTGCTTCTCTTCTTGCTTGGTAAGCTGATTTTCTTTGGTCCAGCCAAATATCTTTTAGGCATATGAATCTTTATTTTATTATTGCATTTTTGGATGTGTCTGTTCTGTGCAATCTATATACATATGTAACTTAAAAATTGGCTAGTATACTAAAAACCCTAAATCCAATTTCTGTGAAATATGTTACTTAATATTTAGTAGAGGCTATTTTCACAGTGGTGTTATATAAAACCTTAAGCTAGACATGATTCTTTCTTTTTTTACAAAACAACCCTCCCCAGAAACTATTATAATATTGTATGTCAACTGTAATTGAAAAATAAAAAGACTATTTAAAAAAAACACACATTGGTATAACGATTGAAAGACCTGCATTTCAAGCTCAGTTCTCCCAATTACTTGTCGAGTGATCTACTTACAGCAATTCACTTGAAAAAAGCACAAAAGCAAAAACCCTAGACCAGTGTTTGGCAAACTGTGGCTTGAGAGCCACATGAGACTCTTTGGCCCCTTGAGTGTGGCTCTTCTACAAAATATCATGTGCAGGTGCACACGTACAGTGTGATTGAAACTTTGTGGCCCATGCACAGAAGTCAGTTTTCGGCTCTCAAAAAAAATTTCAGTTGTTGTACTGGTGATATTTGACTCTGAGTTTGCCAACCACTGCCCTAGACAATATCAGATAGGAGTTATAAGTGCACATTGAAGATTATTTTGATATTGTTAAAGCTTATGTTACACTAGAGGCTTAGTGCACGAAAATTGTGCACTGTTTGTGTGTGTGTGTGTGTGTGTGTGTGTGTGTGTCTGTGTGTGTGTGGTGCGGGGTGGTCCCTCAGCCTAGCCTGCATCTTCTCACAGTCCAGGACTCCTCGGGGGATTGAGCCTAAGCTGGCAGTCAGACATCCCTCTTGCAGTCTGGGGCTCTCGCAGTCTGGGACTCCTCACTCCACACCGCTTGCCTTCAGTGAAGGTGGGAGAGGCTCCTGCCACCGCCACTGCGCTCGCCAGCCATGAGCCTGGGCATCTCCTGCATTAAGCATCTGCCACCTGGTGGTCAGTGTGCATCAAAGCGACTGGTTGTTCCACTGGTCATTCTGCTGTTCAATCTATTTGCATATTAGGGTTTTATTATATAGGATAGGATAGGATAGTTGCCTGGGTTAATAATTATAATGTTATTTTGAATGGTTATCTCCTGTGGTAAATAACTACTTGCTGAACATAAATGCTTATTTTTCCAGTTTCAGCAAATAAAGGGGTCTTAGTGGAAGGGAGAAAAGACAATAACATTGAGTATGTACTCTGTGCTAGGAATTTGACTTAATTAGTCTCATTAGAGAAAGGGAGCATATTGTAGTGGTTACCTATGGATTCTGAAGGCATGTTGCTTAGGTTCCTCTCCATTTCTGCTCTTATAGCTTCCTGATTTCAGGCAAATTATTTAACTTTCAGTGCCTAGGTTTCTTCATTGACTATTTTTATACACTTCTTGCATAAGCTTGTTATGAGGATTAAATAAGGTAACTAACAGTGTTTAGGAAGTGCCTATATAACTGTTAGCTATTCTTTAAAGTTCACAAATTCACACTGTTTTATAACCTCACAAAAATCCTGGAATGTAGGTATCGTCTTAATTTTTATTTTATAGATAAGAATACTAGTTTGGTGAAGATTGTAACTTATCTACAATCATCCATCTTTTTAGTGAGGCAAATCTTAGTTTGCTTCTTCATGCATTCTACCATGCCTTTAATATGTTAGTTACTTTAAAATATCCAAAAAATGATTATCACTTATATGATTCATGTGGTATTAAGTAACAATGTTTCATTTATCATAAAAATGTTGCTATTTGGCAACAAAATTAGTAGAATAACTATTTTTGAACTTTACAGTGTTAATACAGGCAGTCCTCGGGTTACACTGGACTTCACGTACGTCATTTAGTGTTATGTCCTCATCTGCCATCCTATGTAATAAAAGCCTAATATGCAAATCGACTGAATGGTGGAATGACTGGTGGAATGACCGGTCGCTATGATGTGCACTGACCGCCAGGTTGACAGTGCAGGAGCTGCCCTCAGCCCGTAGGCCCCAGGCCAGCCAAGGCGGTTTCCAGTGGGATCCTCTATTGCTCAGCTGGTCACCCCACAGATCAGCCCTGATTGCTGGCCAGGCTAGTGACCCTACCGTGCATGAATTTCTTGCATCGAGTTCTAGTTTATTTATAAAAAAAAAAAGTTTAGTCATTTCAATGTATTGTATGAACATATGTGCTTTTTAAAAAATATATATATTTTATTGATATTTTACAGAGAGGAGGAAGGGAGAGAGATAGAGAGCTAGAAACTCAATGAGAGAGAAACATCGACCAGCTGCCTCCTGCACACCCCCTACCGGGGATGTGCCCGCAACCAATGTACATTCCCTTGACCGGAATCGAACCTGGGACCCTTCAGTCCGTAGAACGATGCTCTACCACTGAGCCAAACCGGTTTCGGCGAACATATGTGCTTTTTAATTTATTATTATTATTATTATTATTATTATTATTTATTTACCATAAGTAAAGGCTAGGAATTGTTATCTTTCTTTTAAATTTTATTTATTATTTTTTTATTTTTATTTTATTATTATTATTATTTTTACTGTTTCACTTCATTACTGCTGTGTATGTGCTCCATGTGAGTGATGTAGGTGCTTATGTAGGTGGGTTCCGACTTAATGGTGAAAATTGTGTTATATTGTGCCTTAGGAATGGATCTTTGACGTAAACCTAGGACCTACTGTATTTTGAAAAATATTATTGATCCTTACTTGCATCAGGGATAACTAAGATTTTTAAAAACTATATGTTTTTATTAATTTTTATAGAGAGAGGAACAAGACAAGAGAGAGAGACAAGAGATATAGAAACATCAATGATGAGAGAATCATTGATTGGCTGGCTCCTGCACGCCCCCTACTGGGGATTGAGCTTGCAACCTGGGCATGTGCCCTGACCTGGAATCAAACTGCGATGTCCTGCTTCATGGGTCAACACTCAACGCCTGAGCCACACTGGCGAGGAATAACTGAGATATTTTAAAATACACTATATTTCAGTAGCTATTTAATTGAAATTAATTAAATAAAAATAACTTACCTGGGTTTAGGTAAATATATATTTATAACATCATTTAGTAGGTGATGATTATAATGATACCTTGTGGGTTTTTTTTTTTTTGTAGTTTTTAACCCTATTTTTATTTTTATTTATTTATTTATGTATTTTAAATAAATTTTTATTGTTCATATTATTACAAATGTTCCTCCCCTCCCCCCCCATTGCTCCCTTCCACCAGGTTCCCACCCCACCCTCTGCCCTTTCCCCACTCCCCATTGTCCTCATCCATAGGTGCACAGTTTATGTTCAGTCTCTTCCCATATCCCCCTCTCCCCTTTTCCCCAAGAATCATCAGTTCACTCCTCTTCCATACCTCTGATTCTATTATATTCAACAGTTAATATTGTTCATCAGATTTTTTTTTTTAATTTCCTTGGTTTTTAGATTCACTTTTTGATAGTTACGTATTTGTTGTTCATAATTTTTATCTTTATTTACTTTCTCTTCTGAAAAAACCTCCTTCAGCAATTCATATAATTCTGGTTTGGTGGTGATGAACTCCTTTAGCTTTTTTTTATTAGTGAAGCTCTTTATCTGGCCTTCGATTCTGAGTGATAGCTTTGCTGGATAGATTATCTTTGGCTGTAGGTTCTTACTATTCATCACCTTGAATATTTCTTGCCATTCCCGTCTGGCCTGCATGGTTTCTGTTGAGAAATCAGCTGACAAAGGTAACTACCTTCTTTGCTCTTGCTGCTTTTAATATTCTCTTTGTCTTTTGCTCTTGGGATTTTAATTATGATTTGTCTTGGTGTGGTCCTCTTTGGATTCCTTTTGTTTGGAGTTCTGTGCGCTTCCTGGACTTGTAAGTCTAATTCTTTCACCAGGTGGGGGAAGTTTTCTGTCACTATTTCTTTCAGTATGTTTTTGATAACTTGCTCTCTACAATCTTCTGGGATCCCCCTAATTCTGATGTTGGTTCGCTTGAAGTTGTCCCAGAGGTTTCTTACATTATCTTCAATTTTCTGGATTCTCTTGCCTTCTGGCTTCTGTGGAGGAGTGTCTTCTGGCTTTTTATGTTCCAAATCTTTGACTTGATTCTTGCGATCTTCCATTCTGTGTTTAGGACTCTGTATAATATTTTTTTATTTCAGACAATGTATTCTTTATTTCTCGTTGATCCCTAATCATTTCTTGTTGATCCCTTATCATTTCTTGTTGATCACTTATCATTTCTTGTTGATTCCTTATTAATTCTAGTTGATCTCTTTTCATATCTTTATAGGTCTTATCGATCTTTTCTAGGAAATTCTTGAAAAACTTATAAGCGTAGATTTGAACACTATATCCAGTCGCTTTTTGTCCTCCATTTCTTTCGTTTGTGATCTATTTCGTTGTCACATTTCGCAGCTACAGGTGGGGCGGGGTTTCAGGGTGGAGCCTACAGCCTTGGCTTCCGTCAGCCCCGCCCTATGCGGCTCCTGGGTCTCAGGGTCCTTCAGTGCTCCTTGCAAAGGCCTCTGAGAGAAAGGTGCCCTCGATTTTCGCCTGCTACCAAACAGTCTAGGCTCTCCCCCAATGGCCTGGAACTGGGGTTCAGTTCAGTTGGTAGTGGGATTGGAGGTGGCGTTCAGAGCAGTCTGGAGCCCCTATCTCCTTCCCGTCAGGGCAATCCCGCGGCACAGCCGGCCGGCCCTTCTCTGCACACAATGTGAGCGCCGCCGGGACCTCATTTCGCCGCTTCCCTGGGGCTCCGCCTTACAGCCCAGCTCCCTCTGGATGAGCCTGGGTCCCCTGGGTCTGGCCTAGAACTGAGGTTCAGAGCAGTCGGAACTGGGGCCCAACACAGTCGGAGCTTTTATCTCCTTCCCGCTAGGGAACGCCAGCCAGGCACTCAGCTGCCCTCCTCTCCAGCTCTGTCCTCTCCGCGCGCCGCGTGTCTCCGTACCTCAGGCTTTTACAGCTCCTCCGCGCTTCCTTCTGGTTTTCTCTTTGCTTCTCGTTGTAGAATTTCCAGTCAGTCGACTTTCCTGTAGTTCTGGGTAATGTCCATTTTATATTTTAGTTGTATTTTATTGAAATTGTTGTGTGCGGCTGCGGCTAGGTGTTTACCTGGGCAGCCATCTTGGATTCTGTAGTTTTTAACCCTATTTTTAATTTGTTGTATAATTATTTGTGTATTTGAATATAGTACAGTTTTTTAATTTTACTGATGATTTGTGATTAAACATATTATATCTAAATTCTTAAGGTTCATACATTTTTATAGAAAAAGTTTTATTTGCTAATGGATAACCACTAGAGTTTATTAATTGATCTGAGATGTGTGTCTACCTCTGTGGCATCTTTTATAAGAATAATTCAATGTACTAACTAGATAAAGAACTTAATGTCAAATATTGAAGTGAAAGATAAGGCAGTGTTGTTTATTTAACTTAATTGTATAACAGAGAGATGAAATGTGTTACTATAGATTTTAAAGCCAGTCTTCTCTTAAGAATTTTTCCTTACTTGCTTCTTCTCCTTCTCCTCCATATGCACACAGACACACATTCAGCCAACACAATAAAATAAAAATACTGTTTTATAAGAAAATGTTTGGATAGGTAAAAAGCCCCAGACTGCTTTTCCTTTCTATTTTCTGTATGGCTTTATGTAGAATGCATAATGCACAACATGCTTTAAGATTTCCAATTAGAAGCAGTAGCAGTTTTGTTTTGAATAGCTCCAAAGAAGCCATTAGCTGGATGCTTCCTCCTCAGTACCCTTTGGTCTACCTTTTAAATTTCTTTTGGTAAAGTGCAGCTTGCTGCCAATAATTCATTCTTTCACTTTGTTCATGGAAGTTGCTGAATTTGATTATGAGTTGGAAAGTGAAGAGTTACCCTAATTTTCATTTAATATATTCTTCCTTAGTGTCATTTTATTTATAACATATTGGTAGCAAAACTATTGCACACCCTTTGAGTTTTATAATCTGATTCTGTCAATAAGTTTTTCAGATTTTTCTCAATGAATAATTTTTTTTAAAAATTCTTCTTTCCCCTCCCCCTCCTTAACTTGGCTCTCATCAATTCATTTTTCCTCTCTCAATTTTTTTTCTTCTCAATAATTTATTTTCCCCATCACATCTCCTAGAGGAATAAAAAGGGCCCTTAATCCTCAGCAGGGCATTGTTGGAAGGGTCACTGAGAGGATGAGAACAGAGGGCATATGAAGGCATGGGTTTCAAAACTAGCTGCTTGGTTCCTTTTGAATCTGAAGTGTGGATCAAGTACTCTGTTCACATCCGATTCTGTGATTGCTGCAGTGCTTTTCTTTGGAAGAGCTGCCATCAGAATTATAAGTGCTCTTCTCTGCATTGCAGTTTAGTTAAGGACAATCTGAAGGAATTGGTGTTGGTTTTTATTTATCTAAAGGCTGGGGAAAAGTTCTAGGTTTTTTTTGTTTGTTTTGTTTTTTTAGGTTTCTAGGTCTGGCAAAGAAGTGGCTGGTTGATGTCACAAATAAGATGACTTTACTTTTAGGGGTTAGTGTCTAGAAGTGTCTTCTGCATTTTATGCGTTACTGTGCTGATAGAAGCCTTTCTAATTTTTCTCTGATTTTGAAGACTACTATCTAAGGGCATTAATAATTTTTTTTCTTTATTTATACAGGGCAAGGATTTAAGGTTTTTATTTTCTTAATATTAGATGTTTACTTTCCCTGTTACTAGATGAAAATGGGAGACTTAAAGGAATTGCTTCTTGTCCTACTCATCCTGCTCTGGGAAGGAATAACAAACAAATCCACAACAAAACTCCTATGCAGCATTTTTCTATTTGAACTCCTATTGAACCTAACCTAGTGAGCAAGTTTAAATATTGCTCCTTTTTTAATGAGCCCCTTTATACCATGTTTTGGCTTAGTTTTTAAAGATTTAGATAGTGCGCGCGCGCGCGCGCACACACACACACACACACACACACACACACTGAGTGGCCAGATTGTGATCTCTGAATGCATAATAATCTGGCCACTCAGTGTACTTATGTATAAGGGAAGGCTTGCAAATCTTGATATGCTAAGGAATTGAGATAGTGACCCCCAGTCTCTGGCTAGTAAGTTCTCTGGTTCTTTCTAACTACCCACAATGCAGGTCTTATACATGGAAAAACCTTATTTTAAAACCCCAACTCTGTGGTCAGTCTACACTGAGTGGCCAGATTACTATGTGTTCAGCAATCATAATCTGGCCACTCATTGTATATACTAGAGACCTGGTGCATGAAAATTCATGCACTTGAGGTGGGGGTCACTTAGCCCAGCCTGCCCCTTCTCACAGTCCAGGAGCCCTCAGGGGTGGGAGCCAACCTGGCGATCAGAGAAAGGAAACACCCCATCACACCTCTGCTGCTGCCACTGCTGGCAGTGCAAGCCTTGGCCGGCCCTGGTTACCTGAACCTTGGCCGGTCTTGGGTGGCTGGGCAGTCGACATCCAAGGCTTGCCTGTGCCTTGGGCATTGGCTGGGCAGCCATCCTATGAGGCTTGCCTGTGCCTCAGGCAGGCCCTGGGTGTCTGGGGGACTGAGGGAACTGGGTGCTGCCATATTGTCATTGTGGGCACTGCCATCATCGATGATGTGGCAGTCAATTAGTATATTCTCTCCTTATCGGCTGTGGGCACTGCCATCTTTGTGGTGGTGTGAGGGTCAATTAGCATATCCCTGCTTTATTAGATACGATAGACACACTAGAGGCCCAGATGAATTTGTGCAAGGGTGGAGGACTGGCCTGCCAGGGGGAGGGACTACGGGAGGTTGGCCCTGGTAGCAAGCTAAAGGTGTGGCTGATTCTGTGAGGAATTGGGCTTCCTCCTCCCTCCTGTCTGGGTCTGGGGTGTGGGTGAACCAGATTCGGGGCTGTCAGGCCCCAGCAGCAAGGTCTGGGTCAGTGCGCGTCATAACCATCAGCTGTTTGGTTGTTCTGGTCCTCTCAGTCATTCTGTCATAATGGTTGCTTAGGCTTTTATATATACACTAGAGGCCTGGTGCATAAATTCTTGCATGGGCTAGGTCCCTGGGCCTGGCTGGTGTTTGGGGCCAATCAGGGCTTGCCAGGTGGGAGATAGGGGTACCATGGGAGGTTGGCTGTGGGAGCTCACTTACCACCAGGGGGCATCTCCTGCATTGAGCATCTGCCCCTTGGTGATCAATGCATATCATAGTGACAGGTTGACTGACTGTCACTTAGGCTGTTATATATATAGATAGATATGTTTGCTTTTCCATTTTTTCTTATATTTTTATTTTTGTTCATTTTTTCTCTTTAATTCTTATATAGCAGCCTATCATAGCCAGTTTTTACACTAGATTTTTTTTATTTCTTTTTTTAAATCCTCATATAAGAATATGTTTTATTGTGGTTTTTTTGTTTGTTTGTTTGTTTTTTGAGATAGAGAGAGAGAGAGGAAAGGAGAGAAGGAAAGAATGAGAAACATTGATGTGAGAAAGAAACATTGATCCATTGCCTCCTGTAACATGCCCTGACTGGGGATTGAACCTGCAACCTAGGTATGTGCCCTGACTGGGAATCAAACCCACAACATTTTTGGTATATGCTTCAATGAACTGAGCCAATAGGCCAGGGCTAGATTTTCTTTATAAAGTCCACTTTTCTGGAGTTGAGATTAATAGAAAAATGATGACATTGGATTTTCTTGGGAAAAAGTGGTTGTTAAGAAGACTGCAAGGAAACTTATGGCCCTTTCTTTAACACTGGAAATTTTAAACCATGTATACATTTTATGTAATTATGAATACTATAACTAAAAATGTTAGTATAGAAGTAGAAATCACCCAATGGTAAAGCTTACGAGGGACCATAGGGGTCACATAGTAACCAATCCTGATATTCTTCAGAGGAACAAATAGAGGTTTGTTCATTCATTCATCCATTTACTCATTTACAAAATATTTATTTCATGCTTACTTACTCTTTTATGTGCTTGGGAACATCCCTACCCGTTTGGAGTTTACAATGAATATAATAAACATCACAATGAAGTAATTTACATAGTATGTTAGAAAGTGATACAAATACTAGTAGTCTGGGATAAGGGGGAGGGCAAGTGCTTGAAGGTGAAGGTGTGTTTGCAATTCAGGATAGGGTAGGCCCTACTGAAAATATGACAGTTGAGCAGACTTGAAGATGAAGAGTAGTTTGTGTGACCAACTGAGGAAAAAGTGTGTCAGGCAGGCAGAAGAAAGAGCCAATTCTAAGGTTAATGTCTGGGAGGATGTCTAGCTTACCATTCAAGTAATAATAAAAAGATCACTGTGACTTCTAGGGTAGTAAATGGACTGGAATCATAGGTTCTGAAAATTAACAGGGTTGGGAGGCAGGAGTGTGGGGAACTACATAGACTATGGGGTCTGGTGAATTGTTGTAGGACTTTGGCTTTTACATGAGTGAAATGGAGGGTTGTGGTGGCAATGAAGAGTTTTTGAGCAGACATGATCTGACTTATATTTCAACACAATCATTCTGACTGAACTGTTGAGAAGAAATGCTGGGGTAATGTTGCTAGATTTATAAAATAAAAATATAGGACACCCACTCAATTAAAATTGAATTTTAGATAAACAATAAATTATTTTTTATATACATATATGATATGTGACTATTAACCCATATAGCAGAATGTTAACTACTTTAAAAAAATATATATTTTATTGATTTTTTACAGAGAGGAAGAGAGAGGGATAGAGAGATAGAAACATCGATGAGAGAGAAACATCTACCAGGTGCCTCCTGCACACCCTCTACCGGGGATGTGCCCGAAACCAATGTACATGCCCTTGACTGGAATCGAACCTGTGACCTTTCAATCCACAGGCCGATGTTCTATCCACTGAGCTAAACTGGTTTTGGCAACTACTTTTTTTATAATTAAAAACCTCACAAATCTTCAATGTTACTATTGATTACTGTAGATTATTATTACCATGACTAGAAGCTCGATATACAAAGAATCGTGCTAGAATGGGCTTTCCTTTCCCTGGCTGCCAGCACTGCCTTTCCATCTGGCCCAGTACCTTTATGCTCAGGCCCCGAAGCCACTTCTTTCTGCTCCGACCCCGCCTTTTCACCCTGCCCAGAGGCCCTGAGAGACCGGGGATGGGGTAGAACGCCTGTGGTGACAACACAAGTGTCCCGCCTCAGTCACTGGGCGCCTGTGTATGCAAATTAACTGCCATCTTTGTTGGGTTAATTTGAATATCACTCCTGATTGGCTAGTGGCATAGCGGAGGTATGGTCAATATTACATGTTTGTCTATTATTATGTAAGATCTTGCTGGTTCCAAGGCTTGGGCCCTTATAGCTAATTTTTATTTCTCTCTTTTCTGTAGTACCTATATTATTGTTTTTCACTTTGTGGTTGTCTTATACGCTAGAGTGGTACAAATGCAGTTTATTGGACCCCAACCCAGACCTATTGAATCAGAATTTCTTCAGATGGAGCAGAGTACAGTATCTCCATGTCTGCCTATGTTCTGTTTTTTTTCTACAGTTGTGAATAAAGCATACAAAAATCCTTACCCTGATAGAATTAATATTATAGTTGGGGAGATATAATGAACAAGATAAATAAGTAAATATAGAGTACATTAAATATTAATGTAGGTGCAAAAAAGAAAGAAAAAGCAGGAAGGGGAATAGGAAATATCTAGTGTAATGATGAGGAAGGTACAATATTAGGTAGAATGACCATTGAAGGCCTCATGCATGGTGATGTTTGAATCAAAACTTGAAGGAAGTGACAGAACCAGGTCCCTGTGGGGACAGAATTCTTGGCTGAAGGAACAAGAAATATAAAAGTCCTGGCTCAGTGCTTGAGCATTGACCTAATGAACCAGGAGGTCATGGTTCGATTCCTGCTCAGGACACATGCCTGGTGAAGGGCATGAAGGAGGCAGCTGATCAATGATTCTCATTGATGTTTCTTTTATTTTTTTATTAAAAAAAATCTTTATGGTTTAAAGTATTGCATATGTCCCCTTTTTTCTCCCATTGACCCCTTATAGCCTGCCATGATGTTTCTATCTCTCTCTCCCTCTCCTTTCCTCTCTGGACTCCATAAAAATATATTGAAAAGAAAAAAAGAAAAGATATCTTAAAAATAAAAGTCCTAAGGCATGTGTGTATGCCTGGTGGTTAAAACTGCAGGGGGTAGTGTGTCTGACAAGGAATATAAAGGGAGACTATAGTAGCGGATGAAAAGAAAGAGATGAAAAGGAATGGCTGGTGATTGTTACCAGTTAGGCTTTACGGTATGCTGAGAAGAGATTTGGATCCTAGGCCGAGCTGTGATATTACCTCAGGACCTGTTTCTTCATCATTAGAAAGTAGACAGAAGATAAGATAATCTTGTAGGTTTATTTCTGCTTTAAAATAGTCTTTGAAATCTGTTATTTACCTTTTATTTCTACTTTGTCAGTCTTTTGTAAGCAATTAATTTATCATTTGAGATACTCTGTACTGTTCATGAGTTCATCTCTGTTTGTGCTTCATCCAGACAGGTGACTTTTCCTTTATGTTGCCCTTGTTTGTCCTCTTTCTTGACTGAACTTGAAGATTTAGAAAATTAATAATTTTCTACTTGATAAAGAGTAGAAAATTATATTCTTACTAGAGACCTGATGCACAAAATTTATGCAAACGGCTCAGCCTTCACAGCCCTGGCTGCCTCAGCCCTTCAGGCCCTGCCGCCCACCCATTGGTCATTCTGGAAGGTCATTTTGCCATCTGGTCTAATTAGCATATTAGCTCTTTATTGTATAGGACTAGAAGCCCATTGCATGAAGATTTGGGCAAGGCCTTCCTTCCCCTGGCTTCGCTCCCAGCCACCTGGGAGACTGCAAGTCCTCACTCCCTGCCAGAGCACTGCTCTTGTAGCTAGCTCCCTTTGCCCCCTTCTCTCCCCCTCATAGCAGGCATCCCACCCTACCTGGCCGCTCCCCACCTGTGTATGCAAATTAACCCTCCATCTTTGTCAGGTTAATTTGCATACTCCTGATTGTCTCTGGGAGTAGTAGTGGTATGGTTAGTTTATTTTTATTTATTTTATTTATTTATTATTATTATTTTTATATTGGGAAAGTTTTATTTCTTTAAAAAATATATATATTTTATTGATTTTTTACAGAGTGGAAGAGAGAGTTAGAAACATCGATGAGAGAAACATATATCAGCTGCCTCCTGCACACCCTAGTGAGGATGTGCCCACAACCAAGGTACATGCCCTTGACTGGAATCAAACCTGGGACCCTTGAATCCAAAGGCTGACATTCTATTCACTGAGCCAAACTGGTTAGGGCAAAAGTTCTTTCTTTCTTTCTTTCTTTCTTTCTTTCTTTCTTTCTTTCTTTCTTTCTTTCTTTCTTTTTTTCTTTCTTTTTTCCTTTCTTTCTTTTAAATAAATCTTTATTGTTTATATTATTACAAATGTTCCTCAGTTTTTCCCCCCCTTCCATTGCTCCTCTCCACCAGGTTCCCACCCCACTCTCTGCCCTTTCCCCACCCCCCATTGTCCTCATCGATAGGTGCACAGTTTATGTTCAGTCTCTTCCCACACCCCCACTCCCCTTTTCCCCGAGAATTGTCAGTTCACTCCCCTTCCATACTTCTGATTCTATTATATTCACCAGTTAATATTGTTCATCAGATTTTTTTTTTTAATTCCCTTGGTATTTAGATTCACTTGTTGTATTTGTTATTCATAATTTTTATCTTTATTTTCTTTCTTTTCCGAAAGAACCCCCTTCAGCAATTCATATAATTCTGGTTTGGCGGTGATGAGCCCAGAACTGGAGTTCAGAGCAGTCTGGAGCTTTTGTCTCCTTCCTGCTAGGGCAATCCATAGGCACAGTCAACAGTCCGTTCTCTGCGTTATGTGCGCACCTCTGGGACTGCCTTTCACCGCTCCCTTGAGTTCCCACCTTATAGCGCAGACTTGCTCCGTATGAGCCTGGGTCCCCAGGGTCTGGCCTAGAACTGGGGTTCAGTGTAGTCGGAAATGGGGCTCAGCACAGTCTGGAGCTTTTGTCTCCTTCCCGCTAGGGCAATCTAGCAGCAGAGTTAACAGTTCATCCTCTGCGCACAATGTACGGGCCTCCAGGACTGTCTTTCGCCACTCCCTGAGTTTCCACCTTACAGCCCAGACTCCCTCCTCATGTCTCCTTCCCACTAGGGAACACCAGCCAGGCCTCCCCTTCCTCTCCGGCTCCATCCTCTCCCCACACGCATACCATGTCTCCGTACCTTAGGTTTTTACAGCTCCTCTGAGTTTCCTTCTGGTTTTCTCTTTCCTTCTTGTTGTAGAATTTCCAGTCAGTCAACTTTCCTATAGCTCTGGATAATGTCCATTTTTTATTTTAGTTGTATTTTTTTTGAAATTGTTGTGTGAGGCTGCAGTTAGGCATTTACCTATGCCTCCATCTTGTTTCTCTCACAGTGTGGTCAGTTTACATGTTTGTCTATTATTAGGTAAGATTGCTTTGTCTAACCAGTCCTTCTGACAATAGAATTCTTATTTAATCTTATCTAATAGAATTAAGAAAGATATTGTATCTACTAAGAGATTGAAATTCTTCTGAATGTAAACCTGATTTAAAGAGAAGAGAAGAAAGAAAAGAAAGATGAGGCTTGACCCCACTCTAAATGAACAAATCTCAATTGCCAGTCCAAGATTAAATGGGATATAATGTGCGGAGATTCATGGGATTCTTAAATAGATACTTCTAAGGGAAGGACAATGTTTAGCTAGGTCTTAGTCCTATATGTGTGTTTACTTACAAATAATGGGGTGGGACGACTCTAAGATGTGTTTTGATGAGTTCTATTAGCAGATGACATAGATAAAAGCAATTTGTCATGAAGCTTTACAATCTTCTTTAGTATAAATTCTGTTGGAAGAACAAAGTAGTATCAAAACTGTTGTTGGTGCCTTTGAAATCAAACACACACAAAAATTGAATTTGTAGGCTTTAAAATTGCAGCTTTCATGTAGTAGTAATGAAACAGTATAATCACTCTGAATAATTCTGCCACCTTTTACAGCTTTCACAGGGTATTATGAATATAAAGATTCAAATCCAAAAATACAAATAGCATCTTGGGATTTGAGCTGTCTAGTTTTATATTACCTGCTAGTCTTTGAGTACTGCAGGGGAGTCAGAAAAAAGTATAATATTAGGTACCAAAGTATTAGGTTAAGTTTTACGGTGACATTAAATATGGTAGTTATATTTTACAATAGTAAGTTTATAGTTATTTTTTCTCATAATCATTTTCTTTATCTGTTGTGTATTTGGAGAGGCTTTTGTAGTGATTATTCTTTTGATTATACTTTAAAATCCTGTAATCCCCTTCACCACCCTCTATTCTTTTTTTTATTTATTTTTATTTTTTTTATTGATTTTATACAGAGAGGAAGGGAGAGAGAGAGAGAGTTAGAAACATCGATGAGAGAGAGTCATCGATCAGCTGCCTCTTGCACACCCCTACTGGGGATATGCCCGCAACCAAGGTACATGCCCTTGACCGGAATCGAACCCGGGACCCTTCAGTCCCCAAGCCGAAGCTCTATCCATTGAGCCAAACCGGTCCTGGCACCACCCTCTATTCTTATGTGATAATGTATATTAGCAGCCATCTATGTATATGTAAAATTTACTTCTACTTCAGCAAATTTTAGGGTAGATCTTTAGTTTTTTCCTGAAATGAAAGATAAGAAAAATCCTGATTTGTGCTTTTTTAAACTAAATACAATTTTAGGAGGAGTGAGGTGGAAAGGATACATAAAACTTAGCTGGCTTGACACCCAGTTGCATATGTCATTTATAGCCTCTACTTTGCTCCACAGTAGAAAACTGTCTACAGTAAGCATGTCAAAATCAAAGGCTAAGATGGGCCAAATAAACAAGGTTTAAGTTTATGTGGGCTACAAAAAAAACAAAAGCTTCAATTTCCATAGAAACGTAGGTTTATTTCGATAGAGACATGCTGAATACAAAGGGTTGAAATAAATGAGTAATTTTTGCCGAAACCGGTTTGGCTCAATGAATAGAGCGTCGGCTTGGGGACTGAAGGGTCCTGGATTCGATTCTGGTCAAGGGCATGTACCTTGGTTGCAGGCATATCCCAGTAGGGGGTGTGCAAGAGGCAGCTGTTCGATGACTCTCTCTCATCGATGTTTCTAACTATCTCCCTTCCTCTCTGTAAAAAATCAATAAAAAATATCGATATATTTAAAAAAATAAATGAGTAATTGTTAACATAAAATAAAATTGTTAACATAGAGCATTTTAATAAAAATTATTTTTTTGAACCTATTCAGGCACTGAATAATTGTACAAATTAATAGTAGTAAGCGTAACGCAGATAAACCTATTTTTCTTGTTCTCCGAAATCAAAATATTTCCCGTTGCCCACACCAAACAAATCAGTACAAGACTAATGATGTGACAATCGGCTGCTAAAGTATTCGCTGCTAGGATTAGTGGAGAGAAATGGTATGCCTGCATGTAAGGGAAATGAATGCAACACGATTATAGTAATCAGTCATTAGCAAACATTGTAGTTTGTTATTAATAATTATGTATAACAGAATATTGTAAAAATTAAGTTATTAAATTTTATTAAAATGTTTCTTATGTATTATTATATTGGCTAGGCTGCAAAAATATTCATTGTAGGCTGCATGCAGCCTGCAGGTTGCGAGTTTGACATTTGAGGTCTACAGTATAAAACTGAAAATTTAAATTGAAAGACTATTTGTACACTTAAAATAGAAGTCTATTTAAAACTAGAGGCCTGGTGCACGAAATTCATGCACAAGCGGGAGGTGTCCCTCAGTCCAGCCTGCACCCTCTCCAATCTGGGTCCCACTGCCCATTTAGACCCGATCTTGGTAGGATTACTGTAGGATCGTGCCTAATGGGCATTCGGACATCCCTCTCACAATCCAGAACTGCTGGCTCCCAACTGCTCGCCTGCCTGCCTTTCTGATTGCCTCTAACCGCTTCTGCCTGCCAGCCTGATCACCCCTAACCACTCCTCTGCCAGCCTGATTGCCTCTAACTGCCCTCTCCTGCAAGCCTGATCACCCCTAACTGCCCTCCCCTGCAGGCCTGCTCCCCCCACAACTGCTCTCCCCTGCAGTCCTGGGTTTCCTTCAACTGCCCTTCCCTGCAGGCCCTGTCGCCCCCAACTTCCCTCCTTTGCTGGCCTGTTCACCCATAACTGCCCTCCCTGCAGACTTGATCACCCTCAACTGCTCTCCCCTGCAGGCCTGGTCCCTCCAAACTGCCCTTCCCTGCTGGCCTGATTGCTCACAATTGCCCTCCCCTGTATTCTTGATCCCTCTCAACTGCCCTCTCCTGCTGGCCATTTTGTGGTAGCTATCTTGTGTCAACATGAGGGCAGCCATCTTTGACCAAATAGGGACAGCCATCTTGTGTGTTGGAGTGATGGTCAATTTGCATATTACTTTTATTTGATTGGATAATAGAGTAAATTATGAAGAACAAATGATAAGTTTATTTGGTATCTTTTGAATATTATTGAATATAGCCGGGACCAGTTTGGCTCAGTGGATAGAGCATCGGCCTGCGGACTGAAAGGTTCCGGGTTCAATTCCAGGCAAGGGCATGTACCTTGGTTGTGGGCATATCCTCAGTCGGGGGTGTGCAAGAGGCAGCTGATCGATGATTCTCTCTCATCGATGTTTCTAACTCTCTATCCCTCTCTCTTCCTCTCTGTGAAAAATCAATAAAATATATTAAAAAAAGTTTTTTGAATATTGTTGAATTATAGACTTGAAAATATGCATAAGCTAACTTTCATAGCTACAGTAATTTTACTGGTGCAGTAGTTGTGCCAATTCAAAGAACAACATACGCTAATTAGTATAGGCCTTAGTGTTTCTATTTAATGGACACCGATTTCGTTTATGATATGTAAAATCCAAGCAGGACATGCTAACTTAGTTCCAGTGAAACAGTCTGAAAAGTATCTTCATTACTTGTTTATTTTTTGTTAATCCTCACTCAAGGATATTTTTCCCATTGATTTTTTTTTTTTTTTTTTTTTTTTTTTTTTTTTAGAGAAGTTGGAAGGGAGGGGGAAATATCGATGTGAGAGACATACATCGATTAGTTGCCTCCTGCATGTACCCTGATGAGGCCGAGATCAAGCCTATAACATAGGTACATGCTATGGGCTGATACTCTAACCACTGAGAAAACTAGATAGGGCTTCTATTAGTTTTAAAAACCAGCCAATTAAGGATGAAAAGGTAAATTTTTACTGAAATAGTTTCTCTGACACCAAGAGATATCTCAGTTATTCCTGCTCTTGGCTCTCTACCAAAATTACATTGCTGAGTGATTCAAAAACTTGGTCATGAAAAAGTTTATTCTCTAAATTAATGTCAGCAAACTATAACCTATGGACCAAATCTTGCCTATATGTAAAATTTTATTTGAACACAGCCACACTCATTAATTTACATTTTTTCTGTGCCTGTTGTGGTGCTATAATGATAGCGTCGAGTAGTTGTGGATCAAATGATCCACAAAGCCTAAAATATTTACTATTATCTAGTCTTTTAGGGAAAAGTGCTGACTCCTGCTCTATCTCTTAAGTCTTTCGTAGTCAGCTCATGTTAAAGCTCTGGTGGAGATTTATGTGGTTAGTATTTTTGTGTTGTTTCCATTCTAAGAAAATACTTTTTTTTTTTTTAATGTCATTTTGTGTTGTTAGTGCCCAGCTTTCTTATCCATAAGTAGGTATAATACCACCTATGAGAAATTAATGAGAAATGTAAAGTACTTAGGCATCCAGAGAGAATTCAAGCAATGGGGAGATATAATCAGGGAAGTCTAAGTGTTTATTTGGGTGATTTAGGATGACATGTTTTTAGAGATTCTGATTTTACACAGAGCTGACAGTAATGGCCTAGTTTATCCAGGATTTTAATATAACGTTACTGATTAACTTTCCTCCGTGCTTTTCTTCTTTCTTCCGTCCCTGCCTTTATCCCTCTCTCCCTTTTTCTTTTCTTTCATCTCTTCCTCTTAGTCTTCATACCTTCTTTTCTCTTTCTTTCTTTTTTTTTTTTTTTAAATCTTTACCTGAGAAAATATTTATTAAATTGGTTTTTTTTTTTTTTTTTTTTTTTTTTTTTTTTTTTTTTTTTAAGAGAGAGAGAAAGGGAGGGACGGGACGGGGCAGAAACATTGATGTAAGAGAGAAACTTTGATCAGTTGCCTCCTGTAAACATCCCCCTAGGTGATTGAACCTGCAACCCTGTTAGGTGCCCTGACCAGAATAGAAACCACAACCTTTTGCTGTGCAATACAATGCTCCAACCAGCTGAGCCACCCAGCCAGGGCTCTCTTTTCTTTTTTATATATGTAAGCATTGCTACTAAGTTAAGGTCAGTGGGTAGCTACTCTAGGGGGAGTATGCAGAGAACCTAACACAGAAGAATCTCCCTTATTTTTAATTCCAGTCTCTAGGAAGCAGAGGAACATTAAAATCTTGTAATATCCTTCACCACCCTCTATTCTTATTAGCAGCCATCTATGTATATGTAAAATTTACTTCCACTACAGCAAATTTTAGGGTAGTTTTTTCGTTTGCCCTGAACCATGATGCCTAAGGGTTCATTTAGGCAGGCATGTTTTTTTTTTTTTCTTCTAGAAGACAGGATAGATTATTCCTAATGTTTTGAAAGAAATTAAAAGATTTAGTGATGATAAAATCAAGCCTATCAGTCTTATATTGTAAGCACCTCGTAGTTATTTTCTTTTTTAAAATATATTTTATTGATTTTTTACAGAGAGGAAGGAAGAGGGATAGAGAACTAGAAACAACGATGAGAGAGAAACATCAACCAGCTGCCTCCTGCATGCCCCCTACTGGGGATGTGCCCGGAACCAAGGTACATGCCTTTGACCAGAATTGAACCTGGGACCTTTCAGCCCTCAGACAAATGCTCTATCCACTGAGCCAAACTGGTTTCTGCTTAGTTTTCTTGTTTCATGAAAACATAAGCTTAAAAAGTTGTTATTTTACTTGATAGGTATTTTTAGGAGATCAATTTGAAACCTGGGACCTAGCCCTTTCTAGTTTTTATAAAACCAACAGTAATATAACAGAGCAAGGAAAAAGAACCTTAGAACGTGTTTTGTTTTAATCATCATTTATTATTATTTTGTGGTAGTTTTTAGATTTTGTAGGTGTTAGGAGAAAAGATATGGAAAAGAGGTGAATTCTAGGATGATTATTATAATAGTGACTCTTCTGTTTTAATTTAACTAAATTCTTTTATTTGTGGTTTCAAAGGAGTTAAAGTGGGTCAGAATTTCTCATTGAATGTTTCTACAATTTGAAAGCTAATAAAATTCATTAAACCTAAATTTTATATACTACCATTCTATTAAAGGAAAGTGTCTTTCTGTTGTCTCATCTATAATAATAAAAGCCCAATATGCAAATTGACCGAAAGGCCAAACAGTGGAATGACTTGTCTGGATGACCACACTATGATACCCACTGGCGCCATGCCAGCCAAAGAAGGTGCAATGTGATTGGTTGGGGGCCCCACCATTGTCCCATGATCACCTGGCAGAGGGAGGCCCAGGACACTGACAGGCTGTGGTGGGTGGGAGGGGCCTCCCTCTACTTGGCAATTGATCGTGGGGAGGGAGCATGAGAGGGGGCAGGCTGGGCTGAGGGACCCCCTCCTTCAGTGTATGAATTTCATGCACCGGGCCTCTAGTTTATAAGAAGATGAGATTTTTGGTAGAGGTAGGTATTAATTCCTAATTCTTTTAATCTGGGAGTCACAAAGGAACATGGAATGGTTTTCTTAGAGCTGCAGTTGAGTGAGTATAAAGTTAAGGTTATAAATGTTGAATGTACTTTATTTAGTGTATTTATAGAAATCAGACAGAAAGATTTAAAAAGTGATTTTGTGCCTGGAAATAGGTAGATAATATGGAAGATGAGTATTGTTTAATTAAAAAAGTTTTCATTTGAGAAGTTAAGAGAGATACAGGGAGAGAGTGAGGAGCATGTAAGTCTGGGTGAAACATAACTCAGTCATATAGTTTGCTAGTCCATGAGAAAAACCAATAACAGATTGATTTAATTTATCAAAGGAGAAAGGAGTGGGGAGAAGAAAAAAGACATATTTGGGAATAGTAAATTTTGTTTTCCTTTCTTTGGCTAAGCTGCTGATTAACTGGCAGAAAGTGAAGAGAACAATTAGGATATTCTATGCTTGGGCACCTCGATGGGTCATCAAAGAAAACAGTTTTAGTTGTTTATGAATCTCCAGAAGACCTTGAGTGTTTAACTGTGACTTACACCTGTGTCTCTGTATTATGTCTACCACTATCCTCCTTACCACTTCCATGCCAGATCTGTATCAGAATTTCTCACTTGCTTTAATTATGTTCTTGTTTCTGTGATTTCTTTTATAATTTTTGTATTTTTTGATATGTGAGATGGCCTTTCCAAAAAGTTAATGCTAAATTTTCCTGGGGAATTGTTGGCCATATAATTATTACTTTAACATTGTGTGCTTGTGGTTTGTTAAGTTCTTAGATCAGAAAGTCTCAGTCTGGGTGAGACTATAAGGGAAATGTAAACTGCAGTGTATGCTGTGGATTTCTCTGGTGAGTTCTCCGGTAAACCAACAAAATGTATTTGCTCATGCCGAAACCGGTTTGGCTCAGTGGTAGAGCATCGGTCTGCGGACTGAAAGGTCCCAGGTTCGATTCCGGTCAAGGGCATGTACATTGGTTGCGGGCACATCCCCAGTGGGGCAGGGGGGGGGGTGGTGTGTGCAAGAAGCGGCTGGTCGATGTTCCTCTCTCAACGACTTTTCTAGCTCTCTATCCCTCTCTCCTCCTCTCTGTAAAAAATCAATAAAATATATTTAAAAAGAATGTATTTGCTCAAAGCAATTTATACTCTTTTACCTTACTGTTGCTTTGAAATTTAGGTCATGAATTTGAAATATTTTATAAATTGTCTTTTCTATAGGTAGATTTACTGTTATGTGTTTTATTATTGATGATGAATGGGAATACTGATAAATTATGTTTTCTTACAGTCAAAGGAGATTGGTTTGTTAGATGTTGATGTATATGGCCCATCAATTCCAAAGATGATGAATCTGAAAGGAAATCCAGAATTATCACAGAGTAAGTAAAGAGAGATAAATAGTATGATAATAGCTACTCAGGATAGTTTAGTAATTCTGAAATCAGATATGGAGCTAGGCTGCATGGGTTGAATTCCAGCTCTGTATAGGTTTACTTACTGTGTAGGTTTGAAGGTTTGAGTGAATTGTTTAATCTCTTTGTACCTTAACCCTATTTACCCTCCCCATATATAAAATAGGGTTAACAATTGCTGTGAGTAATCACTCAGTTACATAATTGCTGTAAGTGTAATGCATTTAATAGTGTCTGGCACATAGGAAGTGATCAAAAGTTAGCTCATCACTATTGATTCTTTATATTAAATGTGTCGATATATGGGAGTATTTGAATGGAAAGTATGTATCTGTATTAGAAAAGATGAAAATTACTTTTTCTAATCAGATTTTTATCATATTTGTCTTAAATTGTTTTTTATTTTAAACACTCAAAACATTAGTTTCTTTCCCCATTCTTCAGTACCATCAATAGGACAGAGTAATTTTTTTTTGAGTAAATTTTTAATATTTACTATTTTTGTTATTGTATGTTCTCATAAAGCTATCAAATATAAAGTTTTAAGAACAATAAATGCTATGATCCAAATGAAAAATTGAGATAACTAGTAATTTTTCTTGAAAAATGGTTTTAAGTGATATTAGTTTATTAACATTTATTTCTAATTATAATGAATATAAAATTGAATACCTTTTTGTTTCTTTTATTGAGCTTTTTATTTTCATGGATTTAGAACAAAATTACTGTATTTACTAAAGAGTATTTTTATGTGTGTTTATTTTTCCTCATTCAAAGTTAGCTATAGACATTATCTTCTATTTAAGATGCTTTTGTTTGAATTTTAGTTGCTGGAGTCAATTACAATGTTAAATTCTGGAAAATTATAAGACAATAAGAATTTTCCTTTTTAAAAAATGTATTCTTTATTGATTAAAGTATTCCATATGTCTCCTTTTTCTCCCATTAACCTCTCCTGACCACTTCCACACACAGTACATGCTCTCACCTTCCTACTGTCTGTGTCCATTGGTTAGGCTTATATGCATGCATAATACAAGTCCTTTGGTTGATCTCTTCTCTCCCCCCCCCCCCCCCCAAGGAGCCCCCCCTTCCCCCCCACCTTTCCTTCCTTCCCTCTGAGGTTTGACAGTCTGTTAGATGCTTCTATGTCTCTGGATCTATTTTTGTTCATCAGTTTATGTTGTTCATTATATTCTACAAATGAGTGAGCTCATGTGATATTTATCTTTCTCCTGGCTTATTTTGTTTAGCATAATGCTCTCTACCATTGTGTAGATGTATCACAGTTTTCTAATCCACTCATCTGCTGATGTGTGGGTACTTAGGCTGTTTCCAAATCTTAGCTATTATAAATTGTGCTGCTATGAACATAGGGGTGCATATATCCTTTCTGATTGGTGTTTCTGATTTCTTGGGATATATTCCTAGAAGTGGGATTACTGGGTCAAATGGGAGTTCCGTTTTTAATTTTTTGAGAAAATATGATTATTTTGCTACCTGTGGATACCTCTAAAATTTTTATAGTTTCCTATCTTACGTTTAAGTCCTTTATTTATTTTGAGTATATTTGTGTATGGTATAAGTTGATGGTTTAGTTTCATTTTTGGCATGTATCTGTCCAGTTTTCCCAGTACCATTTATTGAAGAGATTGTCTTAACTACATTGTATGCTGTTACCTCTTTTGTCAAGTTTTAACTGAGCATAATGGCTTGGATTGATTTTGGGTTCTCTGTTCTGTTCCATTGGTCTATATGTCTGTTCTTGTGCTAGTATCGGGCAGTTTTGAGAATGGTGGTTTTGTAATACAGCTTGATATCTGGTATTGAGATCCCTCCTACTTTGTTCTTCTTTCTCAGGATTGCTTCGGCTATTCTGGGTCTTTTTTATTCCATATTAATTTTTGGAGAGTTTGTTCTAGGTATGTGAAATATGCCATTGATATTTTAATGGGGATTGCATTGAATTTATAATTTGCTTTGGATAGAATAAGGATTTTTCTGCCGAGACTGGTTTGGCTCAATGGATAGAGCGTCGGCTTGGGGACTGAAGGGACCCGGGTTCGATTCCGGTGAAGGGCATGTACCTTGGTTGCAGGCATATCCCCAGTAGGGGGTGTGCAAGAGGTAGCTGATTGATGACTCTCTCATCGATGTTTCTAGCTCTCTATCTCTCTCTCTTCCTCTCTGTACAAAATCAATAAAATATATTTAAAAAAAAAGAATAAGGATTTTTCTTAACATTTTGAAGGAAACTTGAAGATCTAATGATTACAAAATTGACTCTAGCAGTTTTATATTTTAAGATCCACTTAATTGTTTTCTTGTTTCATGAAAATATGCACTTACTAAAGCTAACCTATTCTAGTTTCTTTGTTCTTTGTCCTTTTAGTGGAATTCATACTTAGTTTGAAACTATGTGAATGAGCTGGGATGTCAATTTTTTCCAAAGAAATAATAATGAATTTGCATATCTTAAGTGATAGACTCATTATGTCTGTTTCTTGATTAAAGTAATGTGAAAACTGCTGTATACAGCACATGAGTGATGGAAAAATGGAGCGCTTGGTATCAGTCTTTTCTTAAGTAGTTAGTCAGTCTCTGTTATCATAAATACTTGAAGCAAACTTTAATTTCTCTCTTTCTGTTTTACTGAAGCTGTAATCTTAAATTTGATTTTTGCAAATTGGCTGCCATTATATAAGCTTTCTAGTATAGATGAGCTACTGGAAATCTGAAAAGCTTAAAAAGAATACTTTGTGTGTTGACAAGCTGATTTTAAGTCCCCCAAGAAATAAACTGAACTATTAAGGCATTTAATTAAAGCAGGGGTGGGGAACCTTTTTCTACTAAAGGTCATCTGGATATTTATAACATCATTCGCAGATCATACAAAATTATCAACTTAAAAATTATTCTGCTATATTTGGTCAAACATTTAATTAACTCAACACTAATGCCTTGGCAGAGTCGGACCAAATGATTTCTCGAGCCTTATATGGCCTTTGGGCCAGACATTCCTCACTCCAGATTTAAAGGAATGTGGATTCTTTTTTTCTAAGTTTTAAATTTTTATTTATTTCAGAGAGGACGGGAGAAGGAGAGAGAGATCGAAACATCAATGATGAGAGAGAATCATTGATCGGCTATCTCCTACACACCCCCTACTGGGATTGAGCTGCAATCCTGGCACATGTTCTGACTGGGAATCTAACCATGAGCTCCTCCTGGTTCATAGATAGATGCTCAACCACTGAGCCACACCAGCCAAGCAGAATGTGAATTCTTAAAAGCCCAGCTTCTAAATTATTTTTTGATTCTTAGGTAAACTTGCCACCATTATACTAATTGGCATCATTTTGACATTTCTACATTTTATCTTGTCAATATTTTCTTTTTTACTCACTATTATAGCACATAGAATCCAATATGAAAATATCTAATTAACATGGAAGAAAAGCTGTGAAAGCTTCTTGGGCTAAAAGTGTTCCTCTCAGCTTAAAATGACAATAGTGATTTGAATATGTTGTTTAAAAAATATATTTTTATTGATTTCAGAGAGGAAGGGAGAAGGAGAAAGAGATAGAAACATCAATGATGAGAGAGTGTCATTGATCTGCTGCCTGCTGCACATCTCACACTGGGGATTGAGCCTGCAACCCAGGCATATGCCCTCACTGGGAATCGAACTGAGACCTTCTGGTTCATAGGTCGATGCTCAACCACTGAGTTATGCCATTTGGGAAATTTATATATGTTTTTATACAAAATTGTGGGGATGGAAAATATAGCTTGTTTGTAAAAAGCATATTATACAAAAACCTCAACAGATTGACACCATAATGACTGCAAATGACCAATTGCCTTGGGAAATTAATGCACATTAGAATAAAATCCATGTGCAGTTGGGAAAATTATCATCTAAGCAAGAAAGTACTTTAAAAAAAAAAAAAAGAACAAAGGAACAAATACCATTACTTGTCTTTTTTAACTTTCCAAGTAACACCATATTCAAATTTCATATTATAGTATGGGCAAATTATACCCCCAGAAATTACTGAGTGGAAAAGTTTTTAACTGAAATTGCAAGTGAATAAGTGGTAATTGCACACAAAGATGTGTTGCTGTATTTCACAAAAGTAAATATTCTTTTTTTTGTGACCATGTTAAGGATTTTTACTAAGCTTTCTAAAACTATTTTTATTGGTAGAAATAGCTGCTTTCTTTCATAGTTTTGTGATGATAAATCACATTTCAGTACTTGTGAATTTATTACTACTTTGTTTTACTAAAGAATATCTTTTAATGTACTTAGCTAATAGAAGGGGAAATGTTAAGGCCTGCGGAGAAAGGTTATTAAAATTGAAATATAAAGCAATTTTAATGAAGACTAGAGGCCTGATGCACAAAATTCATGCAAGAGTAGACCTTCCTTCCCCCCGGCTGCTGGCACCAACTTCCCTCTGGCACCCGGGAGCCAGGCGTCCCTCGCAGCACCGGCTTTGTCTGGAAGGACATCCGATCTAATTAGCATATTACACTTTTATTATTATAGATAACGTAGTACTTATTAAAGATTAAATGTGAGACTTTTTTTGAGTAAAATCCACTTGCCTTTTCTGTTGTTGGAGGATAGAAATTTTGAACCCATGACAATATTCTGCTCTATCTATCTTAAGGCATTAAGCATTTTTCACATTTAGGAATTGTGTGTGGGCTTATGAGACAGAGAAATTGTGGAAAATCAGCTTGGGCAATTGACCTTTAATAGTAGCACTCAGCTACAGTTAGAACTGCAAAGAAGCAACTAAGATTTCTTAAAAGTAATTTAAATGCATAAAGAATGATAGTGAACTCTACTTATTTCTGAAGTCTTTTTGCTGTTTTTTTCCAGGGAGTAGAATTAAGGGCGTTACTGAAGTTGTTGAGATGGATGATTAAATATTAATGCAGTGGAACTCTCAAAGCTTCTCATTTATAATTTGCTTCTTCTTGCCATTGTCCTGTGGACCCTTGGGTTTCATCTGATACTACAGTTCCTCTGATTATCTCAGGGGAAGAAGGTTCTTGGATGAATTCCATGATCATTGTGTTACAGGAATGACTTTTTCTTTGCTGCTTTCCTGAATTACTTTTATAACCGCTTTTATACCTAGAATATTAAAGACGTGATATTCCTAACATGCGGATGTGTTGAAGGAATCTCAGAAAGTTGTTTTGGTTTGCTCCGGCTTTAGGTGCTTTTATCTTTGAAATATCTCAGAGATGAGGTCTATGTTCTGTGAAGAGTCCCATCACCCTCATTTATCAAAACAGAAGTCCCTCCTTTCTACTTGGTTCATTGTTTCTTGCATAGATCATTGAGTAGACTGAACTAAATATCTGTTAGCGTGGTAAAACCCTTTTCCTTTTCCTTTGACAATCCTGAGCTGAAGAATAGCTAGCTGTTTTTTTTTGTTTTTGTTTTTGTTTTAGTTTTACTTGATCTGCTGCAAACCATCTTAGCCAGAGGCTGCAGTAAGTGAAATCACTAAAGGATGCCTTAATCACTGAACAACTAAATGTACCTTAGTAGCTACTCTCTGTTAATTTTGGTTTTCTTTCACAGGATAGCATCAAATAGTGTTGACTAGGTGTATCTGTATATATGTCAGGCCATACATTTTTATGTTTATAATTAGCATCTGCCACAAGACAAGACTGATATTCTCCTATACCTCGTTCACATTTTGACTTATGTCTGAGGGCTAGCCTTAAGATGTGTAGATTAGTAGTATAGCACATTTGTAATGGGTCCATCTGTTAAGGCTATTTGTACTTCACATTTTTCTTTTAAAAACAAGTAATCATACTTTTTTCCCCCCTTCATATTTCCTAACTTTTTGATGATTTTCAATGTTTTTCAAAATTATCAACACATTTCAGTATCTTCTCTCAGATGAGAAAAATAAAAGAACTTACTATTGCTAGGTAGTGAAAGGATTAGCTTGTAATTATATAATATTTGTAATGCCCTGTTTTTATTGTATTTATGTGCCCTGCAAAACTTTTGCTTTTTAGAATATACCTCATTATTGTTGATTCACAGTTACTTTAATAAATTCACTAGGTACCGTATTTTTCGGACCATAAGACGCACCTTTTTCCCCCCAGAAGTGGGGGGAAAAAGTCCCTGCGTCTTATGGTCCAAATATAGCCTACACATATACTTTAAAAAAAAAAAGTTTTTTTACTTGCCCAGCTCTGTGTGGTCTCTGTGTGCTTGCCCGGCTATAAATGCTGCTGTTTACTTTACAGGGTTGATTACATGTGTTTATGACTGTGATGTTGGGTTTTAATGCACATAAAATATTTTAGGACACTATTTGTTTCAGAATCTTTTTTTCTTCATTTCCCTTCTCTAAAAATGGTGCGTCTTATGGTCTGGGGCATCTTATGGTCCGAAAAATACGGTACTTTAGAAACCCTTTGAGGGTACTTTACCAAAACATATACTGTTATTTTTTTTGTTTTGTTTTGTTTTGTTTTTTTTAAAGGTTAACAGAAATTAAAGCATTTAAAAAGGAAAGTAGTTTGGTGAGTGTGTCAAATGAATTTTGAAAATGTAAGTGAGGAATATTCATCTATGAATTAGGAACCCTATAGGAAAAGGCAAGATACCATTAATATTGTAATAACACTATATATATTATGAGGCATGGAGAGTTTTGCTGATCTAGAATTGGTGAGGCTAACTAGAGAGAGGAAATTATACATGCTAACCCTTGAACCCCCAGGGGGAAAAAAATGAAATAAGACATCTTTTTCACTTCTGGGCTTCTGCTCTATGTTTTGTGTATTTGGTCTGAGTCTATACAGGTGATGGATTGAAATGACATAATTTTCATCAAGATTGGATAGATTTTGTATACCCATGTTCATAGCAGCATTGTTCACTGTAGCTATAATGTGGAAGCTACTTAATGTCCATGAATGGATGGATAGATAAGAAAATGTGGCATATATATACAATGTAATATTATTCAGTTTTGAAAAGGAAATTCTGATATATTCTGCAACATGGATGAACCAAGAGGACATTTTGCTACGTGAAATAAGCTAGTCACAATAAAATAAAAACTGTATAATTTCTCTTAGATAAAGTACTTAGAGTAGTCAGCTTTATTGTATGTTGGAGTGATGGTCAATCTGCATATTACTTTTTTTTTTTAAAATATATTTTATTGATTTTGTACAGAGAGGAAGGGAGAGAGAGAGTTAGAAACATCGATGAGAGAGAGTCATCGATCAGCTGCCTCTTGCACACCCCCTACTGGGGATATGCCCGCAACCAAGGTACATGCCCTTGACCGGAATCGAACCCGGGACCCTTCAGTCCCCAAGCTGACGCTCTATCCATTGAGCCAAACCGGTCTCGGCTGCATATTACTTTTATTAGATAGGATAGAAGCCTGGTGCATGGGTGGGCGCCAGCTGGTTTTTCCTGTCTTCCCTATTAAACAATACAGCATCCAGAGAGCAGAGTCTATATTACTTGATTTGTTTCATTAATGCTTGGTATGTAGTGAATAATGCAGTAAAACCTAGTGGAATTCTACCTAATAAAATAGTAATATGCAAATTAACCATCACTTGGCTCCACAAACCGAGTCACAGACACAGAAAAAGAATGGTGCTTGATGGGAACTGGCAGGAGGGAGAAATGGGGAATTATTGTTTAATAGGTATGGAATTTCAGTTTTATGAAAGGAAAAAAGTTATAGAGGTGGATGGTAGTAATAGTTAGATACCATTTTGTATGTACTTAATACCTCTGAGTTATACACTTAAAAATAATTAAGATGGTAAATTTTATGTTTGTATATTTTACCACATTTGAAAAAAAATACTAGCTAACTTTTCTCTAGAAATTTTACTAGTACTAGATATAACAACACAAGGTTTCTTTTTTTTTTCTTTTTAAAAATATATATTTTATTGATTTTTTTTAAAGAGAGGAAGGGAGAGGGATAGAGAGTTAGAAACATCGATGAGAGAGAATAATTGATTAGCTGCCTCTTGCACACCCCCTATTGGGGATGTGCCCACAACCAAGGTATATGCCCTTGACCAGAATCGAACCCAGAACCCTTCAGTCCACAGGCTGACGCTCTATCAGCAACAACACAGGGTTTCTTAAGTACTATCTATGGTATTGACCCAGTGAATCAACTGTTCTTTAAAAGAGCAGTCCTTACCAAACTGAGAGAAAATAGAATAGTGGTGTTTCATTAGGAGACCTAGTAAGCTTAGCTATAAGCCTTCTCTAATTTCCAGATTGGAAACTTAACTAACCTACAAATTGTTATGAATTATATCTTGAAATTATCCTAATAGAAGAGTAATATGCAAATCGACCATCACTCCAACACACAAAATGGCTGCCTCCATGTGGTCAAAGATGGCTGCCCCCATGTGGACACAAGATGATTGACACAAGATGGCCAGCAGGGGAGGGCAGTTAGGGCTGACTAGGCCATCAGGGGAGGGAAGTTGGGAGGGACCAGGCCTGTAAGGGAGGACAGTTGGAGATGGGATCAGGCCTGCAGGGGAGGGCACTTAGGGGTGACCGGCTGGCAGTGGAGGGCAGTAGAGGAGGGGGAAACCAGGCCTGCAGGGGAGGGCAGTTTGGGGCTACCAGGCCTGCAGGGGAGGGCATTTGGGGGCAACCAAGCCTGCAGGAGAGGGCAGTTGTGGGGACTAGGCCTGCAGGGGAGGGCAGTTAGGGGTTACCAGGCCATCAAGAGAGGGCATTTATGGATTACTAGGTCAGCAGGGGAGGAACCAGGCCTGCAGGGGAGGGCAGTTGAGGGTGACCAGGTTGTCAGGGGAGGGCAGTTAAGGGTGACCAGGCTGACTGGGGAGGGCAGTTAGGGGCAGTAGGGCCAGCAGGGGAGTGATCAGGCTGGCAGGCAGAAGCAGTTAGGGGCAATCGGGAAGGCTGGCAGGTGAGTGGTTGGGAGCCAGCAGTCCTGGATTGTGAGAGGGATGTCCGACTGCCCTTTTAGGCCCAATCCTGGAGGGATCGAACCTAAATGGGCAGTCGGACAGCCCTCAAGGGGCCCCAGATTGGAAAAGGTGCAGGCTGAGCTGAGGGACACTCTCTACTCCCCATACACAGTATGGCTGCCCCCATGTGCTCAAAGATCCCGCCCCTATGTGGACACGAGATGGCCAACAGGGGAGGGCAGTTGTGGGTGATCAGGCCTGAAAGGGAGGGCAGTTGAAGGTAATCAACCCTGCAGGGGAGGGCAGTCAGGGGTGACCAGGTCGGCAGAGGAGGGAAGTTGGGGGCAAACGGGCTGGCAGGGGAGCAGTTAGACATCAATCAGGCTGGCATGGGAGTGATTAGGGGGTGATCAGGCTGGCAGGCAGAAGTGGTTAGGGACAATCAGGAAGCCAGGCAAGCGAGCATTTGGAAGCCAGCAATCCTCGATTGTGAGAGGGATGTTCGACTGCCCATTTAGGTAGGATCAGGCCTAAACAAGCAGTCGGACATCCCTTGAGGGGTTCCAGATTGGAGCGGGTGCAGGCTGGGCTGAGGGACAACCCCCTTTGCCCCCGTGCACGAATTTTGTGCACCAGGCCTCTAGTAAATGAATGAGCTTCCTGCCAAGTTTCTTTTACATTAGCTGCTTACTTTATTTTCTGCTTTGGATATATGAGTAACTTACTTTGCAAACATAATGTACATATTTTTATGAATAATAAAGTTTTAAGACATCTCAGCAGTTAATTATTGTGATATATCTGAGTGGCTGTCTTATACTTACTTTTCATTTTTTAGGAAAAAAATAACCTTTATATAGCTAATGATTTGACTTTTGAGAATTATCTCATATAATAAGAGCCTAATAGGCAAATTATCCCCTTTGGTGGTTGGTTGACTGGGAAACTGGGAGTTTGACCACTTGCTATGACATGTGCTGATCACCAGGGGCAGTGAAGTACATGGTGGGAGTCAGCGACACGATGCTGGCAGCAACAGTAGTGGAGGCACTGCTGGCCCCAATGGGCCCCAACAGGCGCGGGACTGTGGCGAGATGGTGGAGCAAGTGAGCAGGCAGCACCAGGCCAAGGCAGGTGCGGGCACCCATTCTCTTCCCATCCCCCGATCACCCAGCAGACAGCGACCAGCAGTGGTGGGGGGCAGGGCCGCTGCCCAGCTCCCAGGTGCTGAGGGAGCGGTAGGTGGGCCAGGCCCTGATTGATCACCCCACAAGCGGATAGTAGAGCCGGTGTGGGGGTGGCGTCAGGCCAAGGTGGGGTGCCAGGTGGGCCTGCCGGGCTGCGAGGCTGGAGGCGGGAGCTGTGACCTGATCTATGCAGCCCACCCCAGGGCCCCACCCATACACAAATTCGTGCACTGGCCCTCTAGTGTTACATAAAATGAAATGATTGCTTACGTGTCAATATGATGGGACTGCCAGTCTTGCCTCATGTCGTAACTTTGAAATGTCGAGCATTGCTCTGCTTCCTTATAACAAGTAGTGTCATGTAGGATATATGAATCTGAGCCATGGTGGGAAATACAGCTCTGAGACTATCAACAACCTGGACAAAGAGAAGAATTAGTAGCTCAGCATACTCATCATTCTTTCCTTGGAGCATTCTCATTGCCAAGCTAAAATAGTACATGGATACTAATAGGAAGATCTTATTTGAGACCATTTATTCTGGAAATTGGTATTTGTAATGGGTTCAGAGAAGTAGTTTGTGAGGAAGCAGTGGCAGTAGGGTTTTGATTTTAGTCTACTGTCTCTGAGGTCTTTCAGTTAAGGAAAAGAAAGCAGGAACAGCAGCTTGCATTTTAATGGGCTTTGGGATTTCCCTTGCAATATATTGTACAGACCACATACTTTTTTGAAGTGGTAGAATGTCTTCAGCTGGGTTTCTGAGAAAGCAGCACTCTTCAAACTACTAATTAGTGTATTAGGCAGTGCAGAACTGGACTGAGGAAGGAGAAAAGGAAGAAGAGCCAATATAAAACGTGTTATCAAGCTGTTCGTGTTAAATGTGACAGATTGCTTGACTGCATGGGACTAGATAAACTCAATCTCAGGACAGCCTATCTGGGAGAAAAGGGGAAGAATTTACCCGCTGGACAAAGGCTCACCTCAGGAGGTATTAATTCCAAGCTCTGTACGAATGATGCCGGGCAGAGTCGCATGGAGTCTGGTGGTGTCCATACTTTGGCGTCAGTATGGGAGGTGAGAACCACCCAGCATCTAGGGCTGAAGTGAGGTATGGTTAGGTAGCTCCTCTGTGACATTGGGCAGAGCCCATATGGAGCTGGTTGTCACAGTGGGGGCCAAAATAAGAGATGAGTGAGGCTTCTGATACATGGACATGGAAATAGAAAGCTGAGCATCAAAGTCTACATCTAAAAATTTGGCCTCCTTATGATTGAGGTTTATGGGGGTCATGTAATGCTGGTCAGTTGTAAATATTGGGGATTGGGACTTTAATGTAAGGTCTAAGTTTTAACTGATGGTTATATGAGATAAAGACAGATCCATCTGTAAGCCAGTTTATTATTTCAAACAAGTAACTGCATAATTTGATACTGCGTATTGAACATTTGACCCAGAAGCCTCACAATAAACAAGAATGTTTTTGTTGCCAGATTTGGGCAAGAATAGTAACTGAAAATTGAAATATGTCTTAGTTATCAGGAGGACCTGAATTCAGTTTGGATATATTAATAGGCAGCATGGTCATTGTAAGAACATTTGGGGCTCATAAAAAATAAATATTTATCACAAATTCTGTGGCTAATAAAGGACACACACACACACACACACACACACACACACACACATTCAAGTAAAGCATCTTTTAAAAAAATTTCCCTGCTTGCAACTTAACTAGTTAATACAGGTTTAAAAAAATGGTTACTGTTAAATGATGCCTCTTAAAAATTTTTTTTAATTGATTTCAGAGAGGAAAGGAGAGGGAGAGAGAGAGAGAAACATCAATGATAAGAGAGGATCATTGACTGGCTGCCTCCTGCACAACACCTACTAGGGATAGAGCCCCAAACCCAGGCATGTGCCCTTGACCGGAATCAAACCAAGACCTTTCAGTCCACAGGTTGGCGCTCTATCCACAGAGCCAAACCGGCTAGGGCTAAATGATGCCCTTTTAAACCTTATTTTAAAATTAGTGGTTGTATCAAAAGTGAAATGTTGAAGGAGGTATTATTTTCATTTATTTAGCAAACATTAAGTATCTTTTGTGTAGTTAGTAGACTTAAATACTTGGTTCTTGGCTATCAGATCAAGGAAGATTTTCCCCCCCTTCATTAAACTTTATTTAAATGGGTCTCAGAATTCTGTGACAGATTTTTGGTCAAGTTGTTTCCATTAACAAATATTAATTTAAAAAAAATTAAATTAAAAACTGGCACACAAAAAACCCCCAAAGGGTTCACAAAACATTCTCCTTTCCAGATTCTGAAGGTTTTATGCTACAATGTAACCATTAACTTGTCTTTTACTATTAAATTTACATGGCTGATTGAGACACACAGCCCTGAGACCGTTCTTCCACCCTGATTAAGACTGGGATGGCAGGTATTGGGGATAATATTCACTTAGTCTCCTGAACTTTCTGGGCAGACTCGGTGAGTGCCAGCTCCAACTGCCTTCTTGACCACTTTTCTGATGACACCCACTGCAGCTGTTCGTCTCATGTCAGGAACAACAAAACAGCCAGAAGAGGATAGTCAGAGAAGCTCTCAACACACATTGGCTTGCCATAAACCGTATCAACAATGGAAGCATCACAAGATTTTAAGAACTTTGGGCTTTCTTGCAGCTTTTTCTCAGAATGACAAATTTCTCCTTCAACTTAGCAAATTTGCAAGCAGTATGAGTTGGGTGACAATCCAGCACAGGTGCACATCCAAGCACTGATTTGGCCTGGATGGTTCAATATAATCACCTGAGCTATGAAGCCAGCTGCTTTCATTGGTGGGTCTTTTTCTTCCTTCTTCTTCCTTCTTCCTTCTTCCTTCCTTCTTCCTTCTTCCTTCCTCCCTTCCTTCCTTCCTTCCTTCCTTCCTTCCTTCCTTCCTTCCTTCCTTCCCTTCTCCCCTCCTCCCCCTCCCCCTCCCCCTCCCCCTTCCTCCCCCTCCCCCTCCCCCTCCCCCTCCCCTCCCCCTCCCCCTCCCCCTCCCCCTCCCCCTCCCCCTCCCCCTCCCCTCTCTCTCCCCCTCCCCCTCCTCCTTCTCCTCCTTCTCCTTCTTCTTCTTCTTCTTTTCATTGGTGGGTCATTTTTGCTGTCACCAGCCACATTGCCACAACAAACATCTTTGACATGTTCTTGACATTAAAGCCCATATTGTCCCCAGGAAGAACTTCACTCAAAGCTTCATGGTGCATTTCAACAGATTCAAATAAGATTTGATCTCTGCTCTTGGGAGCTTATAGTAAGACACACTAGCTGATGATCATAAGCATAAGTAAATTCTGTAATAGAAGTGTAAGTGTGGTTCTTTGTGAACCCAGAGATGGTGACTCTAATCAAACTGGGAGCTTGGAGAAGGCTTCCTGGAGGAGGAGATTTTTGAGTCAAGTTTTGAAAAATGATGAGCCAGGAGTTTGTTGTAAGAAGGAGATTGAAAATGAAGAGGACAGTCTACTAGGGGTGTCAAACTCAATCAGAGAAGGGGCCAAAATCTAAAATCCAGCCTAAATCGCGGGCCGAATGGTTTACTGAACAGTCATAAACTGTCATTGTGATGGAAACGCAGCGGAGTGCAGTGATGACAGCGCGGTGTGGGCCACATTGCAAGGCCTGGCGGGACGGATTTGGCCCGCGGGCCTTGTGTTTGACACATGTGGTCTAGGCAGAGGGAATATCTTGTGTTAAAAGCTTGCAGAATACAGGTGGTTTGGCATGGCAGAACTGAAGAATCTGTGTGGGTGAGTTACAAGAGTAAGACTAGGGCCAGAAATGTAGGTGAGTGTCCTGTCATAAATGCCATCTTGTGCTTGTTTGGGGAGCTGAAGTGTAATTCAAAGGCTATGAGAAGCTATGGTGGATTTTAGGGAGAGGAGTGACACCATCAGTTTTGCATTCTTGGAAGATCACTTTGGCAAATTGTGGAGGAAAGGTAATAGAACCAGATGGGAAGTAGGGCCAGTTTAGGATGCTGTTACAGTGATCCAGGTGAGATGTGAATAGGCCTGATTTAAGCCTGTGGCAGATAGAAATGAAGACTAAGGGACCAATTGAGAGGTATTAAAGATATTGAACAAATAGGGTTTAATAATTCATTGAATATGAATTGGGAAAAAGGTTTATAGGATGGCTCCTGATTTCTGGATTGAGTGACTATGTATATATTTGTGTCATTCATCAAGATGGATCAGATAGGAAAAATTTTAAGAAAAACAGTGATGAGTTTAAGTTTATGTTGAATTTGATGTCCAGAGTTAGTCAAGAATTAATTGGAATGTATTGAGAGTTCAGGAAAGAGCTATGAGCTAAAGATACAGATTTGGGAGTTAGCAGTATATGTATAGATGATAGTGAGCTTGTTCATTTAGATCAGTGATACTAAACTAGGATTGATATTGCCTTCCAGGACTCATTTTTAAAAAAATATATATTTTATTGATTTTTTTACAGAGAGGAAGGGAGAGAGAGAGAGAGAGCTAGAAACATCGATGAGGGAGAGAGTCATCGATCAGTTGCCTCTTGCACACCCCCCACTGGGGATATGCCCGCAACCAAGGTACATGCCCCTGACCGGAATCGAACCCAGGACCCTTCAGTCTGCAGGCCGACGCTCTATCCACTGAGCCAAACCGGTTTTGGCAACAGGACTCATTTGGTAATGACTAGAGACATTTTTGATTGTCCACTGGGGGATCTACTGGGCAGACGCCAGGGATGCTGCTAAATACCCTACAATGCCCAAGACATCCCTCTACAACAAATTATTGTCTAGTCCAAAATATCAATTCTGCTGTGGCTGAGTAATCCTGTTTTAGATCATGTAACACAAATGAATGTCAAAGGGAGTCAGATTTAGGACTGAGGATGGAGTTTGGAAAATAACCTAAGATGATAAAATGATAAGATAAAGCGTGAGAAGGGGTGACCAGAGAAGTAGGGAGAAGACAAAAAAAAAAAAAAAAAAAAAAAAAAATTGGACCCTGGAAACCACAATGGAGTTTTAGGGGAAAGTGGTCAACATTTTAGAGTGGCTAAATAAGATAAGAATTGAAAATTTTATTTTATATTTAACAATATATCCAGGTTTTCAATTTATGAAACTACTCTTTTGAAGACACTGTATACAACTTGGCACCAAAGTATAATACTTGAATATGATACTTGAATAGTGAAGGCAATATGAAAGATAAGTGAGATTGAGGTTGGGGGGAGAGATATATCAGTTTGCTTTCCATATGTGTCCCAACCAGGGATAAAACCTGCAACCCAAGTATGTGCCTGACCAGGAATCAAATGAGCAAATGTTTGGTGCACAGAACAACACTCAACTAAGTGAGCCACTCCAGTTGGGTGAGGATTCCTAATTTAGATGATAAATCTTACTCTACTCCTGTTCAACTTCTGAGTGTTTCTCTTTTTAGCATTATATGGTATAGCAGTTCTCAAACTTTTTGGTCTCTGGAGCCTTTTCTGCACTTAAATATTATTGGGGTCCCAAACAGCTGCTGCCAGTGTAGGTTATATTTTCCAATATTTACCAAATTAAAACTGAAAAATTAAAAAAACTTATTAATTTATTAAAAGTAATAATAAACTTACAAACTTGTTAATATAAATAACACTTTAATGAAAAGTAACTATTTTATGAAGTAAAAAATTAGTAAAAAGAGTGGTTTTACATTTTTTTTAAAGTCGTTTTAATGTCTGGCTTCATAGAAAACTTAGATTTCCATCTCTACTTTTACATTCAGTCAGTTGCAATATTTTGTTTTGGTTGAATATATGAGGAAAATCCAGCCTCATACCGATATATAGTTGAAAAAAGGGAAGGGTATTTTTTTTTTAAATTAATTTATTTATTTATTTTACATATTTTAATGATTTTTTTTTGCCCCCCTCCCTCCCTCCCCCATATCCCCTCCCTCCCCATAGTTTTATGTCCATTGGTTGTACTTATATGCATGTATACAAGTCCTTCGGTTGATCTATTATCTCCCCCAGATCCTCCTCCCCTCAAGGGAAGGGTATTTTTTATAGCCACTTCAAATAAGTGTGGATTTTCTTTGATATTACACCTAAAATTGACAGATGGTAGTTTCTTAAAGCATACTTGCAGTATATAACATGAGACCATATCAGTGAACTTTTCACATTCTGTTATATTGAAATCTTTGGTCTAACTTAAACATTGAATTGGATTTTTTAACAGCATGCATTGGACATTTAGAAAATATTAGTTCATTGATTTAGGCTGATTTTCCAAATATTTACACATTTCATTATATAATAAAAATTCACTTGTTAATACTATATTATTACTGATCTTATCTGACAATTATTTGAATATTGGGAAGCTGTCAAACTCATGCTGGCCAGATATAAATGTTCCAAAAATTCTAATTTTACATGAAAGCTTTTTGTCATAGGCAACAAATATTGTCAATTGTGTTTTTTGTACTGTCAGGTTTATTTCATTTTTATGTCACATACCCAAATCTGACGAGCCTTCATTTGTCTATCAGTTTGTCTTTCAAGTAAAAATGGTATTTCATGGAAAATACATCTAGTTTAGCTCACAACTCAGTCATGCAAGTGCTTTCCCTTGAAATGGAATTATAACTCAGTGTGCAGTAGGGTGCTTTATATGCACTTCCTCTTTTTGTCACACAATGTAAAAAAAGACATATACTCAAGGGTCAAGACTTAATAAAGTAAGTAAATTTTACTACTTCATCCAGGACATTCTTCAGTGAAGCTAATATTTATTTCTACTATAGTTCATGGTGGTGGGTAGAAATATGATGACCTCTAACTAGTACAGTTTGGTGCCACTGCCTTCATTTGTGCTCAGGTGCCAGCAGTTTTACCATCCATTGCTTTTGGGCTTGCATCAGCATAAATGTCAACCCAGTGAAAAGCCAAATAATATCTTAGTATTTTTTAATGAAAATAGTGTTACCCTCTTGGATCATTGGAAAGGTTCTTGGGGATTTTTTAGAGGACTAGAAACTGGACTTGGAGAACTGGTTTAATGGAAAGTTCTTTAACCAGAAGTCAGAAGTTTTGCTTTTTAATTTAATAATGCTTATTATGAATTTCAGGAAATTATTGACTTCACTTTTTTCTTCCTTTTTTAAAGTCATGTGGAAGTGAGTGCTTTACAAATAGTTTGTATCTAAATTCTGGAAATATTATTTTAGCGGTGGCACCTTGTAAACAAGGCTTGTAAAGTAGATTTTTTTCTTTTTTCTTTTTATTTCCTTTACTATACTTGACATTACAGTGCTTGGAGTTGAAAATCTGTTCTTGAAAAACTTATAAATATTTTTCCAAAATATAATACTTGAATATGATAATCATTAACACAGATATTGCAGTCATGTTGGAACATAGACTATAAAATTCAAAAGTTGTCTTTAAGCTTCTTGGATGTTGATTAACAAACACTTAGAAATGACAGTATAATGCATTTTATACTATCACGTAATTGGTTTGAGTGATATCTAATATAGGAGCAAGAGAGGGCATGATAGAGGGCTGGGGAATTAGAGAATAGCTCCATGAATTTGATAGAAACTAATGGGCCTTAATGGAAATGGGGAAATGCTGTGTGCCACAGTGCAAAGAGAACATATACTCCTCAGTTAAGCATTTCCCTTCTCAAACAAGTATTCCCAGTTTCATTCTTACATTCTCTCTTCCCTTTATTTGGTTGAGAACATAGTTTACCTGTACTTATTTTCTGTGGACCACTCTGAGTCCTGTGATTTGTGCTGCTATTAAGACAGTGTGATGAGGTGGAAAGATCGTGGGCTTTGGACTCAGACTGACCCAACCCCCAATTCTGATGGCACCATTGATTGCTGTGTTCTTGTGGTCAAGTTCCAGAATTTTGAAGGCAATATGAAAAATAAGTGAGGTAACGGTTCTCAATGAATTTCCCCCCCCATTATTATAAGTAGTAAATAGCAACAGAGAACACATTAATTATAACATACTGTGATGAATTTATGTTAGACTGGAAGAACAAAAGGAGAGTAGTAAAGTAGAGTGGTTACTATGGGATTTAGAATCTCAGAGACTTGCCATCAAATTCTGACCATAACCTATGTAATTGCCTTTGTTTACTTTGAGTAAGTTGACTTAAACTCTCCAAAACTTAATTTATCCTATCTAATAAAAGAATAATGTGCAAATTAACCATCACTCTGCTACACCCACAAGCCATGCTCACCAGTCCACGCCCACCAACCAATCAGAGCGAGTATGCAAATAAACCCAACCAAGATGGCTACAGCCACAGAGAGCAGGAGGGAGGCTTGGGTTTCCCAGGCAACAGAAGAAGCCAAGCTTTCCGCCTGCCCTAGCAGGCCTAAGCCTCCATTCAAGGCTACAAAGTTTCATTATAGAAGGTAAAAAAATCCAAACAAAAATGGCTGCCACCACAGAGCAAGCAGGAGGCTTGGCTCCACTCCAGGCTACAAAGTTTCAATTGTAGAAGGTAAATAAATTCCAGATACCAGGCCTCTGCTTGGGTCGCCATTGGTCGTGGCCAACCTGCAAACCACCACAAGCCCCTTGCTCAGGCCGCCCCATGCCCCTAAGTAACCCCCACCCTGATTCAGGACACTTTCAGGGCAAACCAGCTGGCCCCCACCCATGCACCAGGCCTCTATCCTATCTAATAGAAGAGTAATATACAGATTGACCATCACTCCAACACACAATATGGCTGCCCCCATGTGGTCAAAGATCCTGCCCCATATGAATACAAGATGGCCACCACAAGATGGCCAGCAGGGGTGGGCAGTTGGGAGGCACTAGGCCTGCAAGGGAGGGCAGTTGAGAAGGATCAGGCCTGTAAGGAAGGGCATTTAGAGGTGATCAACCCTGCAGGAGGGCAGTTAGGAGTGACCAGGCTGGCAGAGGAGGGAAGTTGGGGGCAAACAGTCTGGCAGGGGAGCAGGTAGACATCAATCTGGCATGGGAGTGGTTAGGGAGTGATCAGGCTGGATTGGGCCTAAAGGGGCAGCCAGACATCCTTTCAGAGGTCCCAGATTGGAGAGGGTGCAGGCTGGGCTGAGGGACACCTCCCAGCCCCCCGGTCCTGGGCACGAATTTTATGCACCGGGCCTCTAGTGTATATAGTAAACTAGAGACTGAGTGCACGAAATTTGTACAGGGGGAGTGGGCGTGTCCCTCAGCTCAGCCTGCATCCTCTCTAATCAGGGACATCCCTCTCACAATCTATTATAGGATTGCTGCTCCCAACCATTCACCTGCCTGCCTACCTGATTGCCCCTAACCGCTTCTACCTGCCAGCCTGATCACTCCATAACTACTCCCCTGCCAGCCTGATTGATGTCTAACTGCTTTCCTACCAGCCCGATCGCCCCTAATTGCCCTTCTCTGTTGGCCTGGTTGCCCCTAACTGTTCTCCCCTGCAGACCTGGTCACCCCCAACTGCCTTGCTGGCATGGTCACCCCTAACTGCCCTCCCCTGCCGCCCTGGTCACCCCTAACTGCTTTCCCCTGCAGGCATGGTTCCTCAACTGCCCTCCCCTGCCACCCTGGTCACCCCTAACTGCTCTCCCCTGCAGGCATGGTTCCTCAACTGCTCTCCTTTGTCCCTCCCTACTGCCCTCCCCTGCCAACCTGGTCACCGCTAACTGCTCTCTCCTGCTGGCCTGCCTCCCTCCCCCAACAGCCTTCTCCTGCAGGCCTGGTCCTCCGCAATTGCCCTCCCCTGCAGGCCTGGTCCCCCCAATTGCCCTCCCCTGCAGGCCTGGGTCCTCCCCAATAGGCATTGTCAACTCCAACTGCCCTCCTCTGCCGGCCCCGTCAACCCTAACTGTCCACCCTTGCAGGCCTGGTTCCTCCCAGCTGCCCTCTCCTGCTGGCCTGATTGCCCACAACTGCCCCCTCCCCCCTTTCAGGCCATCTTGTGGCAGCCATCTTGTCTGTTGGCGTGCATCTTGCATATCACTCTTTTATTAGGTAGGATGGGAATAGTTTTAGGAAGATAGTCAGCAAGGTCTCCCAAGTATTTGTTTCTTCTTTATTGAATATGATTTTGTTCAGCTACAATTATCCTGAATGTCTTGACATTGCCCAGTTCAAGAGGTCCATCCATGTATAAAAAAATTTTCTAAGATGTTTACTATCAGGTCCTTCACAGAAAAAGTTTGCCAATTCCTGTCAGATGCAATTAAGTTACTTGGAGTCAGTTTTATTCTCCTGAGGCTTCCTTAAATTTTGGGTGGTCCTGAACAGCCTTTAGCCAAGTGCTAATTTATCAGAATATTAGACATCACGTTTCTAAGAGCTCTCCCATGCGTTATGAGATCTTTCCTCTCAGGTTACATAAAAACTATTTCCAGCTGTGGGCAGTCTTCCAGAACTCTCCAGATTCTTTCCCTAGTTCCGGGAGGTTCCTGTCACCATGTGCAGAAGAGTACTCATCCAAAGACTCCACAGGCCACTTCTCCAGTTCTCTTGGAGTTCTCTCTCTGCATTGCTCCCTCTTATCTGATATTCTGTACCATCACCTCTCACTGCCTCGCCTTCTCCTAACTCTGATTCTGCTTTCTCAGCTCAGTAAGGTTCCTGGGCTTTGGTCAGATTCCTCCGCCCTGTGCTGCATCCTGGAAAATGCCTCCAGGACAGTGAACCAGGGCTGCCATAGGGCTCATCTCCTTGTGTCCCTTCTTTCAGGGATCATGGTCCTGCTGTTGTCCCATGTCTGAAAATGAAGTTTTAAATGTTTTATCCGGTTTTCTGGTTTTTAAAAGTGTGTTTGTATTACAGGGAGAGGAGAGAGTAAATCCCATTCCTATTACTCTTTTATGCCTGGAAGCAAAGTTGTGTTAATAACTTTCACAATTTATTTCTTTTTTTATATGTATTCTCTCTAGGATGCTAAGAAGTCAGATGAGTCCACCTTTGTTTTCACAACAATTAGATGCCATAGCTACTTGTATTAGTCTGAGTTCTCAGAGAATCAGAACCAATAGGACAGATTGGTAGATAGATAGATAGATAGATAGATAGATAGGTAGGTAGGTAGATAGATAGATAGATAATAAGGAATTGGTTTAAATGGTTAAGGAGGCTGAGAAGTCCCAAGATCTGCAATCAGCAAGCTGGAGACTCAGGAGGGCAGATGGTAAAATTCTAGTCCAAGTCCAAAGGCCCGAACACCGGGAGGGCTGGTGGTGTCAATTCAGTCTGAGTCTGATGGCAGGTATGATCCCAGTGCAAAGACTGGCAGACTGTCCTTTTTCCTCCGCCTTTTGTTCTCTTCAGGCCTTCAGTGGATTGGCTCAGGCCCACCATGTTGGGGAGGACAATCCACTTAACTCATCTAGAAACCCCCTTCCAGACACACTCAAAATACAGTAAACCCTCGATTTTGCAGGAATCACTTTAATGGATTTTTTGGATTTAAAAAAAATACATATTTTTATTGATTTCAGAGAGGATAGGAGAGGGAGAGAGTGATAGAAACATCAATGATGAGAGAGAATAATTGATCAGCTGCTTCCTGCATATACCCTGCTGGAGACAAAAATGTGCAACCCAGGCTTATGTCCTTGACCAGAATTGAACCTGAGACCCTTTAGTCCTCAGGCCAATGCTCTATCCACTGAGCCAGACCAGCTAGAGCCAGACTTTTGGATTTAATGGACAAAATTTCTTTGCCTTATGTTATATGTGAAAATTAATACCCTGTTAATTTTGAAATGCTTTTAACCAAGATTACCTTACAATTACATTAACAGGTTATTTTTTTTGTGTGTGTGATTAATTCATTATTATTTTTTAACAAATTTTAGTGAATAGACCATATGTTGGAAAGAAACACTGTAATAATTTCACTGATATAAATAAATTTTGCATATCTACAACTAGAGTATGTATGTTTAAATCCGAGAATAACTGCTTGTAAACAATGTTTGGCAAATGATTAGAACGTGATCACACCTTATTGCATGTGTTTCTGTTGTCGTATGGCACGACTTTCTGCAGCAGTTTTAACATGTGCAGGCTAATATTTGGATGTGTTCTTAGTCATGCCCCAGTCGTGTGTCTTTGCTTATTGTTGGTAACTGGTGAATTCATGCATTTCTAGACCTATTCAGTATAAACTTAAAATTATTGTAATACATATAGAAAACTTTTCTGTGAAGTCAAAACTTTTCATATGTACTTAATTACATGACTCTGTCTACATAAGTAAAAAAACACACAGGTAAACGAACTAATTTGTTGATTTTTTTAGCATACACATTCAGATAACATACTTTATTATATAATGGATTTTCGGCTTTAATGGATACCCTTTGCCCAAATTAGTCAGTTATATTGACATTTTACTGTATTTTAAAACCAAATATCTTTGAACCTCATAGCCCAAATTGTCACAGTGCTGGATCTTTCAGCCTTGCTCTTCATCTAATTTGTGAAATCATGAATCTTGATTCTAAATGTATATAACCTGTGATCCCTTTTCCTCCCACTATGTGGATTATTCCTGAGTTTCTAGGGCAATCTCACTCACTTTGCAACAGAAACACATAACATGTTTAGATTATTTGACAGGAATTCTTTACAAGCATGTGGAAAAAGTGCGGGGAAACTACAGGAGATGGGATAATAACTGTGGCATAACAGTGAGCAATTACTACCTTGGGCATGAAGAGGTGAGGGGTGGGAGCGATCCAAACCTGGAAGGAGACAATCCTATGGAGATGTCTGCCTTTGGAGGAGCCCTCCAGGGAGGGACCCAGCCAGCCCATGGCCACACCACAGATGGAAAGCCAGGAAATTAAGTACCCTGACCTCCCTCTCCTTTCTCTTTCTGATCTCCTTTTGATGCAGTCCATCATGGAACTGTTGTATTAGAGCCATGGTCAGCAAACTGTGGCTTGTGAGCCACATGCAGCTCTTTGGCCCCTTGAGTGTGGCTCTTCCACAAAATACCACGGCCTGGGCAAGTCTATTTTGAAGAAGTGGCGTTAGAAGAAGTTTAAGTTTAAAAAATTTGGCTCTCAAAAAAAAAAATTTCAATCGTTATACTGTTGCTATTTGGCTTTGTAGACTAATGAGTTTGCCGACCACTGGGTTAGAGGATAGGGTGAGCTGGAGGGGCAAATGACAGATAATCAGCAAAGACTGGAGCTGGGTCATAGTAATTACCTGGCCTCTTTCCTTCAGAAACACAAGTGTTTCAAGATATAAACCTAGGATTTGAAATGAGAAGAAATTCAGATTATAGAATGTCATCTTGCCTTTCTGGTGTATACAGTCACTTCTAAGAAGTGTTCTATGTAGATTTGATTAAAGCAGAAATAATATTAGATTATCTAGATTGTATTAAATTCATCAGCAGGTCTCTGTTATTTTATAGATAAGGATGGTAATATAAAAAATTAATGAATACCTTAACCCACAATGTACATATGCATAAGAAAATTATCCAGAGGAAAACAGAAAATATTAATGTCTATCAAAGTGGTTTATTCACATCTGAAGCATCATAGTGGTAATTATTTACATGTAAGCTGCATGCTACATGTCTTTTCTACTTCTAACTTAATAGACATGGGTAGTTAATTTTAGGTTTAATTCATCTTTCTGAAATCATTAAGAAGAATCTTGGTAGAAATGAGGTATTCCTTCCACCAAAAGACTGAAAACATTTAGTGCATGGTCTCTGATGATAATTAATGAATTTGGAAAAATTGGGGAAAAGGCCTCTATTCTGCATCTTTGGCTGTGTATGAAATTCCAAGTTTGTGGAATTATAAAAATTATGGAATCCACAAATGTGCGATAAGTGATGATTTGGCTTTTGCCTAAACACCTGCAGTGAGGGAGATTTTACTATTTTATGACAGCTGTATTTATTGTTACTATTTTGAAGAAAAAATCTGCCTTCCTATAACTTTCTCGTTTTTACTAGTTCTGCCCTCATGAGAATCACCTAATATAATTCCTTATTTTTTTTGAAGATACTTTTTTTTTCTTAAGAGAGAGAGGTAGGGAAAGGGAGAGAAAAACATAGATGTGAGAAAGAGACACAGATCAGCTGCCTCCTGCATGCCCCTGCCAAGGATCGGAGCCCACAACCTGGGCATGTGCCCTGACTGGGAATTGAACTGGCATCCCTTTGTAGACTAATGAGTTTGCCGACCACTGGGTTAGAGGATAGGGTGAGCTGGAGGGGCAAATGGCATCCCGACCAATTGAGCCACACCAGTCAGGGTCCTAATCTAATTCTTTTTTTCTTCGATAACCTGTGAAATATTTGTATACTATCATCACAGCCTTAAGTTTTATCAGCTAAACAACGTCCTGCCTCATTTTTTTCTCATATAATGCAATTTCATGTACACTTGCCATTCTGGTTGTCTTTTTGGCCAGGGGTCACTTTTGTGGATGAAAAGGGACACTGTAATAAATCTAAGCAAAAGAAATCCCATAGGAGAGGCTGGTTGACCTATTTGGAAATGTCTTTTGTGTGAAGTGTATCATTGGGCATGTGGAGGTATTATTGATATGAGAAAATGCTAAGTAACTGATTTACTATCTGAAAAGGGATTTACTATCGGGGAAAGGGAGGGAGGAAGAGACTGAACATCAACTGTGCACCTATGGATGAGGACAATGGGGGATGGGGAGGGGGCAGAGGGTGGGGTGGGAACCTGGTGGAGGGGGGAAGAAATGAGGAACCTTTGTAATAATATGAACAATAAAGACTGATTAAAAAAGAAAAAAAAAAAGGAAAAAAAAAGAAATCCCATAGGATCTGATCATAAATTCCTAACTGGTAAGATTATGGTTAATAGCCAAGCTCTAGGCATATAACTTCTTTAGTAAGAGGTTTATCTTTATCTTGAGTAAGTCCTGTCCATTGTTTCTGTGCATATAATGGGAAAAGGTGAGAGAAGTCCTATGGCCTGGCCCTGCTAAGGCATTAGGGCTGAGTTAATTAAATCTTAGACCAAATATAGCAGGCTAATTTTTTAAGTTGATAATTTTGTGTGGCCTGTGAATGATGTTACAAATATCCAAATGGTAATCTTTTCAAAGAGTGACCGAGTATCTTAATGAGGCTAAGAACCAACCCACATTTTTAATGGGTAGCAATAAACGAGAGAGCAAAAAGGGAACATATATGTCACAGTCGTCAAATGTCAAAACTGTGAGAGATTTTGAAAATGAGTATGTCTAAATTAAGTTACAATGTGTAAATTCAAGTATTTCACTGTGATTTCAGTTTGTCTATTCCTTGGAACTTAGGCTGAAGGGGGGGGAAAATGACACACATGCAATAGGAAAGTAAGAGATTAAGGGAATGTGATGAACCTAGTTGTTTCCTAACTTCCATAACCATGGGGGTAGGGTAGGCATATGCGTAAAGAAATAATGAAGTATAAAGAACTGATTCTATTGCTTTTCCTCATTCACTGTACTGCTCATCCATTTTGTATTGGGTGATTAAAAGTACATTCACTACATCACATCAGAATATGCCTAGAAATAATGTTCAACTCTGGGCAACCTTATTTATTTGGAATATTGACAAAGCGTCGACATAAGAACATCCAAAAATGCAGAAAACTTTTATAAGAATTTATTAGAGTTGATTTGAGCCAAACATAGGATATATCTGGAAGCAAGATCTGAGCAGAATGAGAAAAACGCTTCCCAGAATAACAGTTTGCAGTTTCTTTTCTGCATTTGGAATTGAGGGAAGATTAGATGAAGGTGGGAGAAAGCAGGGTGGGGAGTGTATTTCAGGATTATGTGCTCCCTTGAGGGTGTGAAAGAGGCATTTCAAAGGCGTGTTTTCCTAGATCAGGGGTGGGGACCATTTTTTTCTGCCAAGGGGCCATTTGATACTTATAACATCATTTATGGGCCATACAAATTTATCAACTTAAAAACTAGCCTGCTATAGTTGGTCAAACATTTAATTAACTCACCGATAATGTCCTGGCAGGGCCAGACCAGATGATTTCACGGGCATGGCCCGAGGACTGGATGTTCCCCACCCCTGGTCTAGGTGGACAAATGAAGACAGGAAGCTGGTGGGCTGAAAAATGGGAGGAGTTAAGGGACCTTAGGTTCTGTGTACAGACAGGAGAGGTATAATGAGGGAGTTCAGGGGAAGGGGAGTTCCAAACAAAAGAGAGTACAAAAGAATCAATTGGCATGATAAAATGTAGAAATGCCAAAATGATGCTGATTAGTATAATGGTGGCAGATTTATCTAAGATTCAAAAATAATTTAGAAGTTAGGCTTTTAAAAATTCACATTCTGCTCTGCCTGTGTGGCTCAGTGGTTGAGCATCTATCTAAGAACAAGGAGGAGCTCATGGTTGGATTCCTAGTCAGGACATTTGCTGGCTTGCAGGCTCAATCCCAGTAGGGGGTGTGCAGGAGGCAGCTGATCAATGGTCCTATCTCATCATTGATGTTTTTTTATCCCTCTCTCCTTCCTTCCTCTGAAATTAATAAAAATTAAAAACTTAGAAAAAAAGAATTCACATTCCTTTAAGTTAGCAGTGAGGAATGTCAGGCCCACAGGCCATATAAGGCCCATGAAATCATCTGGTCTGGCCCTGCCAGGACATTACGGGTGAGTTAATTAAATGTTTGACCAACTATAGCAGGCTAGTTTTTAAGTTGATAAATTTGTATGGCCCATAAATGATGTTATAAGTATCAAATGGCCCCTTGGCAGAAAAAAATGGTCCCCACCCCTGATCTAGGAAAACACGCCTTTGAAATGCCTCTTTCACACCCTCAAGGGAGCACATAATCCTGAAATACACTCCCCACCCTGCTTTCTCCCACCTTCATCTAATCTTCCCTCAATTCCAAATGCAGAAAAGAAACTGCAAACTGTTATTCTGGGAAGCGTTTTTCTCATTCTGCTCAGATCTTGCTTCCAGATATATCCTATGTTTGGCTCAAATCAACTCTAATAAATTCTTATAAAAGTTTTCTGCATTTTTGGATGTTCTTATGTCGACGCTTTGTCAATATTCCAAATAAATAAGGTTGCCCAGAGTTGAACATTATTTCTAGGCATATTCTGATGTGATGTAGTGAATGTACTTTTAATCACCCAATACAAAATGGATGAGCAGTACAGTGAATGAGGAAAAGCAATAGAATCAGTTCTTTATACTTCATTATTTCTTTACGCATATGCCTACCCCAGCGTTTTTCAACCGCTGTTCCGCGGCACACTAGTGTGCCGCAAGATATTGCCTGGTGTGCCGTAGGTGCAGACAAGACAAGAATTTTATAATTTTTCACTATTTTGTTTACTTAATATTTCATAATAAAGTAATTATAAAATACTTTCTTTGTGTTTATTTGATTCCTATTCAAGAGAATTACTTTATATATAGTCAATATAGGCACAGAGTTAAATTTTTTAACATTTTCTAATGGTGGTGTGCCTCGTGATTTTTTTCATGAAACAAGTGTGCCTTTGCCCAAAAAAGGTTGAAAAACACTGGCCTACCCTACCCCCATGGTTATGGAAATTATAATAGGAAACAACTAGGTTCATCACATTCCCTTAATCTCTTACTTTCCTATTGCGTGTGTGTCATTTTCCCCCCCCTTCAGCCTAAGTTCCAAGGAATAGACAAACTGAAATCACAGTGAAATACTTGAATTTACACATTGTAACTTAATTTAGACATACTCATTTTCAAAATCTCTCACAGTTTTGACATTTGACGACTGTGACATATATGTTCCCTTTTTGCTCTCTAGTTTATAGGTGCCTATTAAAAATGTGGGTTGGTTCTTGGCCTCGTTAAGATACCCAGTCACTCGGAAAAGATTACCTTTAACCTATTATGGTAAATAAAATAGTGCAAGTAGCCAGCCAGGAGATTCAAGTAAGTAATAAATACTGGTGGAAATGTACAGTTTTATTTATAGCTATGATTTATATCATATCTAATTCTTGGTTATCATTTTGTAAAAGCAGCAGCAATAAACTACAAACTAATTTGTCTGTTGAATCTCCCTGGCAATAAAATGAATGCAGCATTGTGGCATTGAGCCAGATAGAACATAAGACAGCAGAATCCAATCACTCAGTAGAGATTAGTTGCATCTTTTGTAAGAATATCACCATGTTAAAGCAGGCAATTAAATGTTGTGTTAAGAGGTTGATTTAAAAATTGAGAGAATGTATGGAATATTGGGTTGCTTAAAAATTCGTAGTATTACAAACAAACAACGAAATGAAAACTTAGCATGCTAGCAAGTAGACCTCTTCTGGAAGATGCCCCTAGGCTCTGTTGTCCTGTCTTAGTAACATGCTATCTTTAGTTATGAAACAAAGCAAATCTATTAGGTTAGTTACTAAATTTAGAAAAAATTAGTACTTTGTTTTGGTACTAAATTTAGAAAAATGTTTTATAATCATTGTGATACTAGATGTTTGCATTCTTTGAAAATATATTTTTATTGATTTCAGAGAGAAAGTGAGAGGGAAAGAGATAGAAACATCAATGATGAGATAGAATGATTTGTTGTCTGTCTCCTGCATGCCCCATGATGAGGATTGAGTTCACAACCCGGGCATGGGCCCTGACTGGGAATCGAGCTATCACCTTGTGGTTGATAGGTAGACACTCAGCCACTGAACCAACCTAGCTGGGTATTTGTATTTAAAAAAAAAAAAAATCTTTATTGTTCTGATTATTATAATTATTCCCTTTTTTCTCCCATAGTTCCCGTCCACCCGGTTCCTACCCCACCCTCTATCCTTACCCCTCCCCCTCACTGTCCTCATCCATAGGTGTACAATTTTTGTCCAGTCACATCCCACACCCCTCACACCCTTTTCCTCCCAAGAATTGTCAGTCCACTCCCTTTCTATGCCCCTGGTTCTATTATATTCACCAGTTTATTCTATTCATCAGATATTTTATTCACTTGATATTTAGATTATCTTGTTGATAGATATGTATTTGTTGTTCATACTTTTTATTTTGACCTTTTTCTCCTTCCTCTTCATAAAGAATACCTTTCAGCATTTCATATAATATTGGTTTGGCTATGATGAACTCCTTTAGCTTTTTCTTATCTGTGAAGCTCTTTATCTGACCTTCAATTCTGAATGATAGCTTTTCTGGGTAGAGCAATCTTGGTTGTAGGTTCTTGTTATTTATCACTTTGAATATTTCTTGCTATTCCCATCCGGCTTGCATAATTTCTGTTGAGAAATCAGCTGACAATCGTATGGGTGCTCCCTTATTATAGGTACTGTTTTTCTCTTGCTACTTTTAATATTTTCTCTTTGTCTTTTGCTCTTGGCATTTTAATTATGATGTGTTTTGGTATGGTCCTCTTTGGATTCCTCTTGTTCGGGGTTCTGTGCACTTCCTGGACTTGTAAGTCTATTTCTCTCACCAGGTGGGGCAAGTTTTCAGTTATTATTTCTTCAAATGGGTTTTCACTATCTTGCTCTCTCTCTTCTGGCACCCCATAATTCTGATGTTGGTATGCTTGAATTTGTCCCAGAGGCTCCTTATACTATCTTTATATTTTTTTATTTTATTTTTCCTTTTTGCTTTGCCTGTTGGGTGTTTTTTGCTTCTTTGTATTTCAAATCTTTGACTTGATTCTTGCGATCCTCTAGTCTGCTGTTAGATCTTTGTATATTATTTTTTATTTCAGTCAGTGTATGCTTAATTTCTAATTGGTCTGTTTTCATATCCTTTAGGGTCTCACTAAATTTATCGGTGTTTTCTAGATAGTTCTTGAAAAACCTTATAACTGTGGTTTTGAACTCTATTTTTGGAGTCATTTGCTTTCCTCCATTTCTTCCATTTGTGACCTGTTTCTTTGTCTCTGCATTTTGGCTGCTTCCCTGAGTTGATAGAGTGGCTTTGTGTGCTAGGTGTCCCATAGGGCCTAGTGGCTCAGCCTTCCCAGTTACCTGAGGTGGACACTCTTGGTGCACCCTTTTGTGGGCTGTGTACAGTCTTGTTGTAGTTAAGCCTTGATTGCTGTTGGTATCACTGGGAGGAATTGACCTCCATGCCAGTTGGCTGGGAGGATCAGCTGTGTCTACAATGGGAGAACTTCTGTGCTGGAGACATCCTTTTGAGACAAGACTTGCTTCATTGGTGCTTTGGTGTACCCCAGGGTATACTGGCTCTTGGATCTCCAAGGTGGTGCTAATTTAGCCTCTGCCTGAGGCCACCCAGAAGGAGCTAGGAAGAGAGTTGCAGATTCCTCTTCTTTCTTATGATTACCCATAGCTACTTGTATTTAATATTTAACTAATTAAAATAGTGTGTTTTGCCCTAGGCAGTTTTGTTCAGTGGATAGAGCATCAGCCCACATACTAAAGGGTCCCAGGTTCAATTTCGGTCAAGGGCAGGTACCTTGGTTGCAGGCTTGGTCAGGGCCCATGGGGAAAGCAACCAATTGATGAGTCTCTTCACATAGATGTTTCTCATTATGTGAAGAGACTCCCTTACATTCTATCTAAAAGCCAATGGAAAAATATCCTCGGGTGAGGATTATCAACAAAAAATCAAAACATTAAAAAAAGAAAACACTGTGTTTTTAAACAGTTTTTATAAGCTTGGATGTCCATCTTACAAATTTTGTTACTTTATATGTAATTTATAATTTTAGTATAAAAACTACTTCTTTTTATTCCTGTTCAATTAACTCATTAATGATTAAATTCACCTAACCAATTATCTCCAAAATTATAAAGCTAGTTAAATTAAGTTGCCTTAAACATTTAAAACTAACTCTATAAATCAAATAAGTCTGATTCTATCAAACTTTCCAAATGCTTCAGAGGGTAGCCTTACAAACTATTACAATCATTTGAAATATCTAAACAACTCTTGTAAATTTATTAATCTGAACTGATTAATGGATTAATGGATTAAATCCAATTATATTGAATGCTCTAATACTGTTGAGAAACTTAATAAAATTATTTTACACCTTTCAAATTAAAATCCTCCCAGGTGTAGAGTACCAGGGATCTGGGGAAAACCTTGGTTTCTGAGGTCTTTGTGAAATAAAACTGTCATATCAGCCTGAATAGATGGCTTCCAAACTCTTATGTGAAAGAGAAACAATCAATCTTGTTTAAGTCACGATTGTGTTTTTTTTTTTTTCACTCATAACCAAACATAATCCTAGTTACTATACAATATATGTTCAAAATTTATTAAATATTTCAAATTAAAATCCAAAGCTAATGTAAATTTCTCTGATATGTTTGATTTACTTAAATGTTTCAAACACCTTTAAAAACAAATACAGAGAGAAACCAATATGGCGGCATAGATAAACACCTGAAATGCTGTCTCCCACAACAATTTCAAAACTACAACTAAAAGACAAAACAGACATCATCCAGAACTACAGGAAGGCTGGCTGAGTGGAAATTCTACAACTAGAAGGAAAGAGAAAAAGCACACTGAGATTCACAGGAGCTGCGGAAGGCAGAGGTACAGAGGCACATGCATGACCTTTCTCATTCTCTCATCTTTACTCACATTTTATTCTACTTCCCTTTGCTTATTTTCTTTTATCCTAGGAACACAGGTGGGTATTCTAAACCTTTCCTGGGTACTATTAATAGGTGGAACTACATTGTCATACCCAGTCACCTGACATTCTTCTGAAAGAACAATAGTGAATGCAATTTCCTTCTTGTATCTGATTTTCCATAAGAGAGGGTCTTGGTTTCAGAAAGGAAGAAAGGAGTAGGAAAATGGATGGTGAGAAAATGAAATTACAGAATTTGCACTGGCTGTCCCTTCCTACTTTGTTGTTGTTGTTGTTAATACTCACCTGAGGATATTTTTCCATTGATTTTTAGAGCGAAAGGAAGAGAGAGGTAGAGTCAGAGAGAAACATGGATGTGAGAGAGACATATTGATTGGTTGCCTCATCAGGGATTGAGCCTGCAACAGAGACTATGAAGAAAATTTTCTAGTGTTTTTACAAGTAAACACCTATCACTGTTAATATTAAAATGTCACTTATCTTCACCATACTTTCCCTTTTTGTACCAGCCTGGAACCCTATTATCCCATCCCTGGCACCCACCCATCTCAAAGCTGAAAGCCATTCAGACATACATTTCTTAAAATCCAACGTCTTGCATATGTAGGGAGGGGTTTGGGATGGGAATGGGGGGATAAGGACAATTATGTGAGACCATAATCAATAAAATAAATAAATAAATAAATAAATAAATAAATAAGTAAAAATCCAACGTCTTTCCTAATAAAGACTGCCCCTTTCTGTTCCAGCCTATTTCTTCCCTAATCAAGATTCTCATTGTCACCAAAACCTTGACTGGAATCAAACCCTCCATCCTTCAGTATGTGGGGTGTTGCTCAACCACTGAATCAAACCGATAGGGCTGTCCTTTCCTATTTTTTAAAAGTTATTTACCTTTGAGTAATGTGGGTAAAAGTTTTGTTTTTATAAAACTGTTTTGTTCATTAATTACTCTGTTTACATATTCCTTAAAATTCATGAAATGAGATTGCATATTCTTGGCCACACTCTATCTTCATTTTAAAAAATGGACTTAATGTCTTTAATTATATGATTTAATTTATAGTTTTTTTAAACTATAATTGTATTTCCGAACCTTGATGTCCAGCTATATTTAAAACTCTTCATTTTGGAGCCAGGAAATAGAGTAGAAGTACAGAGGTGCTTTAGGCTTACTGTGAATACAAGTAAATGGAAATGTCCACTACTTAACAATGGGATCACTACAGAAAGATCTGATTCTAGATCAGAGTTATCTTTGATGTCAACTTTAAAGCAGTCTTTCTTATGCCTCTTTCCTTTTTACCTAGTTTTTCAGTTTGATTTGATCACAATATCTGTTCTATATTTAACTAATTCTATTTATAATTAATTTGTAATATAAAAGTTTCAAAATCCGTTTCAAATCTGCTGGCGACATTCAGTCCATTAATTAAATTCATACCTGTTAAGATGCTAGATCTTTGTGGTAATAGAGTGAGGAGGATTCAACAGAGAGTCATTCATTCTGTGAGTGGCATTGTCGCAATTGAACTGGTTTTACTTGCAGTAAGAATTTCTTGTGTTTTAATGGATGAGCTATCAAGGAGATACAATGAGGTAGGAAATAATGATCTGTGTCAGGTAATGATGTTCTCTTCAAAATGTTGTGACAAGGCAGTTTCTAGGTAAATAATAGTACTTTGTTAGTTTTTAAATAAGTTTATATGGAGGAATTGTGTACATTCTAAAAAATAACATTCTGTGGAAAATAAATTAATTATAACTATAATGATGAGTTGTAATTCATTCTTTCTCTATTAATTTAAAAGTTTGTCTTCAGCCTATGCCAGCATTCAATTTTGATAATTTTATTATTTAAAGTAAAAAGCATTGGGGCACTATTAATTTGTTTTATTGATACATAGGAGTAGATAATGAAGAATGTGCCTTTTTCTTTTAATGTATATGCTGTATATATTTAGGAGTTCATGTATACTTTCCTCTGTTAAATTCTGAAGAAGCATATTTAACAACATGCCAATGAATCTGCTTATTTTGCTGAGCTTTCAGTTTATAATTTATTATCCATTAAACTATAAGAAATATTTAAAGTGCATTTTGTGTGTGTGTGTGTATTAAGATTTAACAAAGATTTTTACTTTACAGTGTTAGAGATTTTGATATTCAGTTTTGTGACCAGACTGTTGACTGTCCAGTGTCTTAGTCTCCTCAGGCTGCTAAAACAAAAATACCATAGACTGTGGCTTAAAACACAAACATTTTCCATAGGTCAGGAGGCTGGGAAGTCCACAATCAAGGCGCTAACAGATTTGAATCTTGGTTCATATGCAGTCAACTTCTCACTGTGTCCTTTTGTAGCAGAAAAAGCAGGAGAGCACCTGGAGTCTGTTTTATAAGAGCACTTCCCTCATGACCTTATCACCTCCCACAGAGTCCATCTTCTAGTTCCATCACATTGGGGTTTAGTATTTTAACATAAATCTCCCCTGCATTGGTAGTTATTGGGGATATGTGCTGGACTTGTCTTTTGTTCTGGGTAGAGTGGAAAGAAATGGACAGATATAATAAAAAAAGATTAGTCACAATTAAAGAAGAATTTAGTTAACTGGAATGTAGATAAAAAGAAAATACCCAGAATACAGTACATAAAGAAAAGGGGGAAGAGGATGAAAATTTGAGAGACATGGAGGATAGCATCAGAAGGTCAAACAGATCTAATTAGAGTTCTAGAAGGAGATAATGGAGAAAATATGATAGAGACAATATTTAAGAGATAATAGTTAAGAATTTTCCAAGATAGAACTAAAATTCAGGACAATAGTATATGAGTTGGCCTGGGAAGGAGAGTGATGGATTTGAAGAATTCAAAGGGAAAAAAAGTAGAGGTATTGATTCATTTTACACATTTGTTGAAATTACTGGGAAATCATTGTAAGAATAGAAATGGACTGTATGATTTCTATTTTAAAAAAGGGAAATGTAATGAGAAGAATCGCAATATAAAATAAGCCTACAAAAAACAAATTGAGGTGAAGAGAAAATATAAAATAGAATAGTAGATATGAATTCAAATATCTCAGCAATATAAATATTATATAATTCTCCAGTGAAATAATAATATTGTAAGTGGAAAAAAATTAAAAGAAAAGCAAAATCTAGATAGGTTAAACGCATTATCTCACCATTTTTAGATGTTACATCTATTGGAAGTATTAGTTTTATGCTTGGTAAATGTTTAAACTGTTGTAAATTGAGGTGAATTAGTTGGAGTTAAAAGAGCAGGAGTATGAATAGTCTATGTGTATTTTAATTTGACACTTTGATGAGAACAAATCATTATGTTTATATATAATGACTCATCTAAAAGAATTTTGTGTTTTTTTTTTTTTTAATTTCAGACAACCTAATGAAGCCTCTTTTGAATTATGGTATTGCTTGGTGAGCTAATCTTTTGTACTTTATTTTTTTTTCCAGAATACTGTTGATTAATTTATGTAAATGAGCTATATTTTTGATTCACTGTTGTAGTATGTCTATGGGCTTCCTGGTTGAAGAGACTGCACCAGTTGTTTGGAGAGGCCTTATGGTGATGTCAGCCGTTGAAAAACTGTTGAGGCAGGTAAGAAACTTGCATTGAGTATCATTTTATCATTAGCACACTGTGGTTAATGCAGCTGCTTTTTGGAGAGCTGTTAAAATTTGCATTTAGATTTCAGATGTTTTGCAAAAGAATCCAGTTGATAAGCTAAATGTATAATGAGTTATGTGGTGCCAAAATCAAATTTTACCGTTATGTGATTTAATCTTTCCTATTATTTATGAGAACTAAAAATCCAATATCTTATTTTATTTTGTTCTGTTGCTCTATTGAGGCTGCAATCAGATGGGGAAATCTATTTTATAAGTAATCTGCCTTCTTTAGATTTATGGTTAATCTCATTGTGGCCAGTATGAGTTATAAGGGCAGTGTAGAAATGGCTCAGTGTAGAAAAAATTATATAAACTATAGTGCTTCAGAACAAAATAAAATTTTGCTTTACTCTGAGTTCATATGGCTATATATTTGTGTATATAATATCTGCCCAATCAACTTCAATTAATTCTTAATGAAGAGAACAGTTGATTGGATTTTTCTGAAAATATCAGAAGGGCTATATGTTATTTATAGAAATAAATTTTATTTTTTTTCTTAGTAACCGAATTTATTAGTTAATTATATTCTAGGAAAATATAATAAGTATTGATAATTTGGATTTTCTCCACCTATTTACAGCAATTACCTCATATTCAGATTTTACTTTGGATCAGGTACTATGCTATAGGTTGACAATTCTAATCATGTATTCATATTATAATATATGTATTCATATTGTATGTATTCATGGTATATATGTATATATGTACACACACACACACACACACACACACAATTATTTCCAGTTGTGAATCAAGAATGAAACTTTTCTGAAACTCTTCTTTTTTCATTGTAACATCATGTCTTCTTTCTGCTGCTTGAGTCTGATAAATGTACTCTTCTGTCTCTGGACTCAGTGTCATCCTATTCCTAGTACATTTATTTAAGTCTCTTGGCTGCATCTCCTCCTCTTTTACACTCAGTTTTCAAAATAGGTTATTTTTGTTTTACTCTCAGCAACACCCTTTCTCTGCCAATTTCTTGTTGACCTTGAACTTGATTTGTGTTGGTAACAGCCCTTCTTTCTCTCTTTTTTAAGGAAATTCTAAGCAAATCTCAGTTCAATTTATAATAAAAGTTAGAGTCAATAGAAAGTTGGAAACACCAAAAGGAAATATCTTATTTTGTTGTGAGAATGTTTTAAATATGAATTTCCCCCTTCTATATTAGTGTTATAATTCCCAATAGGAAATGATTAAGAATTCCTCCCAAACCTTTGCGAATGGCCACTGAAGGTAGAAATACTTCAGTTCTCCACAGTGTCCACAGACTTATTGGAGATTCAAGTCAGTGATAAGAGATACAGAGATATAATTTTTTAAAAACGCCTGGCTGGGAGGCTCAGTTGGTTGGCACAATGTCTTTTACACCAAACGATTGTAGGTTTGATTCCCTATCAGGGCACATACCCAGGTTGTGTGTTTGATCCCCGGATGGTGTGCGTATGGGAGGCAACAGGTTGATGTTTCTCTTTCAAAATCAATAAAAGACATATCCTCAGGTGAGGATTAAAAAATAAAAAAAGAGATCCAGGTCAAGCTTCCAGCTCAGGGATGTAGTATCCCCATATTTATACCCATAACCTATCCCTAGCCAGATGTGCATGAGTTCTCTCTTTTCTACTTGAGTGTATTGTTTTTAAAATCCCAGGGATGCTTTTAAATCTCAAATTCCAACAGGTGACAAAAGGATCTTTGCTGGTGAGTGCTTGAGGGTGGCAGAGTGAGAGCATGTGTTCATGTGCCCTCAGGAGAGGGGCAAAGGGAGTTTCCCACAGAATTAGTGAGATTGAACCATTTAGCACAGTAAGCTCTTCCTCCTGGATCCTGCACCTTTCCTCTCCCCATTTTGTTCCCCCAGGCTAGTCACCTTTACCTTTCTCTCCCCTAAACTCCAAGGGCTATTCTTTTGCCTCTAACTTTCTAAATAAACGTTCTCTTACTTTAAAAAATTCTGATAGTAAAAATTAATTAAGCTTCAAAAAGGTTGTGCTTGATTTCAGACTTATATTTAGTATCTGCTTTTATAAAAGAAGAAAATGGTTTGAGAAAAGAGGTGAAAGGATCAGAAGTCTGCAGGAACCAGAGTATATTATTATTATTGTTATTATTATTTTGTGGAGTGTTGGGTAAGAGAGGAGGGGCAGGATCCCAATTCTATATTCAGTTAATGTCCTGCCATAACCCAACCTCTTTTATCTACTGCTGAATACTGTCAGAGAATCCTATATAATAAAAGAGTAATATGCAAATGGACCATCACTTCAACACACAACATGGCCACCCCCATGTGGTCAAAGATGGCTGCCCCCATGTGAACACAAGATGAATACCACAAGATGGCCAGCAGAGAAGGGTAGTTGGGAGGGACCAGGCCTGCAAGTGAGGGTAGTTGGGGGCGATCAGGCCTGCACGGGAGGACAGTTAGGGGTGGCCAGGCCTGCAAAGGAGGGCAGTTGGGGGCAATCAGGCCTTCAGGGGAGGGCAGGTGAGAACGACCAAGCTGGCAGGGGAGGGCAGTTAGGTGTGAACAGGCTGGCAAGGAAGGGTAGTTAGGGGGGACCAGGTCTGCAGAAGAGGGCAGTTGGGGGGGATCAGGCCTGTAGGGGAGGGAATTTGGAGGGGGACCAGGCCTGCAGGGGAGGGCAGTTAGGGGTGACTAGGCCAGCAGGGAAGCATTCAGGCATTTATCAGGCTGACAGGGGAGTAGTTAGGGGGTGATCAGGCTGGCAGGCAGAAGCAGTTAGGAGAAATTAGGCAGGTAGGCAGGTGAGCGGTTGGGAGCCAGCTGTCCAACTGCCCAGTGGGAACGGGCCTAAACAGGCAATCGGACATCCCTTTACGGGTCCTAGATTGGAGAGGGTACAGGCTGGGTTGAGGGACAACCCCCACCCCTGTGCACGAATTTCGTGCACCAGGGCTAAAGTATAGAATAATTGTGTTAATTGCCACCATTATATAATTTAAAAAAATATATATTTTATTGATTTTTTTTTTAACAGAGAGAAAGGGAGGAGATAGAGAGCTAGAAACGTCGATGAGAGAGAAGCATTGACCAGCTGCCTCTTGCACACCCCCTATCGGGGATGTGCCCACAACCAAGGCCCTTGACCGGAATCGAACCTGGGACCTTTCAGTCCGCAGACCTATGCTCTATCACTGAGCCAAACCGGCTTCGGCCATTACATAATTTTTGACTTTCCAATTCAGCCATTGTCTCAACACTTTAGTCATCTGATTTTATTTATTAAATGCTCAGCTTAAAAATATTTAGGGAATTTGATATCTGCTGGCAGAGGTCCTACTAGAGATATAGAGATTGGGCTGTTTGACCATAAATTGTATTAAAGTAACACATTACTTTGATAAGTACTGAAGATACATATTTGGCAAACATACTACAAAATATCAGAATGGAATATAGGATGAGAAAATGGATCCATAACTTATTGTGTTGGGGTACTTAGAAAATGCCAAAAGTATTCACTAGGATATTAGAATATTAGACTGCTTATTTACCTTACAGTCTTTTGTAAGGTCACCTCTATCATCTGTGCATTTTAACGGGAGCTGAAAAGCTGATATATTAATAGGACTTGAAAAGCGTACATTGTGACCATACTCATCATCTGAGCTACTAATTAAGGAGTGTTTTGTTTTTGCTTTTGTTTTGCTTTAGAAAGCAGACTAGCATTTGTAAGTTTAACATCCTGTGTGAAAATATAGTAGCTGGATAGATGCTCTGTACAGCAGTGTTTCTAGAAGTTTCTTACATGTCCTTTCCCAGTTACTATCTGTGGGGAAAAGATAAATACTTGTGGTTAATTTGCCATCTTGAACTGGAAGTCTAGCTTAAAGTTTTTTTTTTTTCTCTCCCTTACAATATTATACTGAGTTAAACTTATACATACAATAGGATGCACAGATCTTATATGTATAGTAGTTGAGTCCTTTTTATTGCTGAATAGTATTCTACTTCATGCGTATAACCAAATAGTGTTTGTGTGTATTCTTTTGTTGATAGACATTTGGATAGTCTTCAGTTTTTGGCTATTATGAATAATGCTGGTTTAGATACTTATACATGTGCTCTTAAGAGTTCCATTTGTTTTATATCTTTGTCAACATAGTGGTGTGTAATGGTTATCTTCTTAGGGTTTTAATTTGGGTTTCCCAGATAATGAGAGATGTTGAGCCTCGTTCATGTGCACATTAGATATTGCTTTATCTTCTTTTGTGAAATGTCTATTGAAGTCTTATACTAATTTTATTTATTGGCCCATTTTCCTTCTTGTAATTGAATTGCAAGAGTATTAATATATTTTGACTAAGAGTGACAGATAGATGTATTGGGAATATTTATCCTAGTCTGAAGGTTGTCTTTTGATGTGCTGAAGTTTTAAATTTTCATGAAATTCAGTTTATCAAAAACTTTTTTTTTTAATGCTTGGTGCTGTTTTTTGTTCACTAAAAATTTTTTGCCTGTCTACCCCATGGTTATAAAGATAGTATCAGGTATTTTTTTTCTCAAAACTTTATACAATAGTTCTGGCTTGTACATCTTGAATTCAATTTTTGATAAGTGAAGTGAGGTAAGAGTCAAGGTTTATATTTTTATAGTGTGGTATAATAGGAAATATATTTATTATTTGTTCTTGAATCTGGTACAAAACACCTAAAACCCTTTGAATTTCCTGAGTGATGGGGGTGTTTCTGTCCTTCATAAGAAGCCCCTTTTGGAGCACACCTGAATTCATGCTAGTGAGGTGACTTAGGTTGGATCTTCTAGATAGCTTCAAGATGGGACTTGTCACCAGGAAGACCAAGTGTTTAGCACATGTGTCAAACACAAGGCCCGCGGGCCAAATCCGTCCCGCCAGGCCTTGCAATGTGGCCCACACCGCGCTGTCATCACTGCACTCCGCTGCGTTTCCATCACAATGACAGTTTATGACTGTTCAGTAAACCATTTGGCCCGCGATTTAGGCTGGATTTTAGATTTTGGCCCCTTCTCTGATTGAGTTCGACACCCCTAGAGAGGATTGTAACTCCCAGTCTCTCCCACTGATCTCTGGGAAGGGGAAAGGGAAGGAAGGTAGGCTGCAGATTAAGCTCTATAAAAACTTAAAATAATTTTTAAAATTTATTTATTGATTTTAGAGGGGGGGAAAGAGAGAGATAGATTTGTTGTTCCACTTATTTATGCATTCATTAGTCTTTTACTATAGACTTGGATTTAAAGTCTATTTTGTCAGATATAAGTATTGCTATCCCAACTATTTTTTCATTACCATTTGCATGAAATATCTTTTTCCATTTCTTTACTTTTAGTATGTATGTATCTTTTGTTCTGAGGTATGTCTTCTGAAGACAACATATACATTGGTTTTGTCTTCTTTTCTGTTCAGCTACTTTATCTTTTGATTGGAGCATTAAAGCCATTTATATTTAAAGTGATAATTAATAGGTATATATTTATTGTCATTTTTATTTTGTTAATTATGTTCCTTTTTTGTTTTTTGTTTTGTCATCATCTCTTCCTCTTCCTTCTCCTCCTCCTCCAAGCAAGCCTTTTAACATTTCTTGTAATACTGGTTTGGTGGTAACAAACTCCTATAGCTTTTTCTTGTCTGCAAAACTAATTTCTGCTTCAATTTTATTTTATTTTTTTTTATTTTAAAAATATATTTTATTGATTTTTTACAGAGAGGAAGGGAGAGAGATAGAGAGCTAGAAACGTTGATGAGAGAGAAACATTGACCAGTTGCCTCTTGCACACCCCTTACTGGGGATGTGCCCGCAACCAATGTACATGCCCTTGACCGGAATCGAACCTGGGACCTTTCAGTCCGCAGACCGACGCTCTACCACTGAGCCAAACCGGCTTCGGCATAATTTCTGCTTCAATTTTAAATGATAGCTTTGCTGGGTAAAGTAGGATTCGTTGTCATTCCTTGCTATTCATCTCTTTGAATATTTCATGTCAATCTCTTCTGACCTGAAATGGTCTCTGTTGAGAAATCACTTGACAGGCATATGGGAGCTTCCTTGTAGGTAACTGACTGCCTTTCTCTTGCAGCTTTTAAGATTCTCTCTTTTTTGTTAACCTTTGCCATTTTAATTATAATGTGTCTTGGTGTGGCCATTTTTGAATTCATCTTGTTTGGGACTCAGTGCACTTCCTGGACTTGTGTGTCTTTTTTTTCTTCACCAGGTGAGGGAAGTTTTTAGTCATTATTTCTTCAAATAGGTTCTTGCTCTCTCTCTTCTCCTTCTGGTATCCTTATGGCATGGATGTTGGTATGCTTCATGTTGTCCCAAAGGTATCAAAAACTATCCTCAGATGTTAAAAATACATAGTTTTATTGATTTCAGAGAGGTAGGGAAAGGAGAGATAGAAACCTAAATGATGAGAGAGAATCATTGATTGGCTGCCCTTTGTATATCCCCCACTGGGGATTGAGCTCACAACCTGCCTGGGCATATGCCCCAACTGGTTCATAGGTCAATGCTCAACCACTGAACCACTTCAGCAGGGAATGACCTCATTTTTTAAAATTATTTTTTTCTTTTTGCTGTTCTGATCGGGTGTTTTTTATTACCTTGTCTTCCAAATAGCTGATGCATTCCTCTGCTTTATCAAACCTACTGTTTAGTCCTTCCAGTGTATTATTTATTTCAGATATGACATTCTTAATTTCTGACTGATCCTTTTTTTATGTTTTCTATATCATTTTTCATGGTGTTGAGCATCCTTATAATCATTACTCTGAACTCTATATCTGATAAATTGCTTACCTCTATTTAATTTAGCTCTCTGGAGAATTTCATTATTCTTTCATTTGGTGTCTGTTTCTTTGTTTCCCCCTTTTGGCTGCCTCTTCTTGTTTGTTACTATGTATTAGGTAGAACTGCCATGACTTCCTGTCTGTTACAGTGGCCCTATGTAGTAGGTTACCTGTGGGACCCAGTGGTACAGTCTCCCTGATCACCTTAGCTGGGTGCCCTAAGAATGTCCTTGTGCACATTATATGGGTCCTACTGTTGTCGCTGAGGCTTGATTGCTATTGGTCTGTGCATGTATGGGATTGACTCTCAGTATGGCTGACAGGCTCAACCCCCAACATAGTGTGCAGGCTGCTGTGCAGGTGCTGATCACACAAAGTAGAATTCGCCTCAGCATGGTTTGGTGCCTGCTGCGATCTCCCTGTGGATATGCTGCATATGAAGCTTACTGGATCCTGCTCTTTTGTTGTGTGAAACTGGCCACACAAAAATGGTAATCCCTTTAATCAAAATACAAAAGGTATTTTGGTTCTGGGCCTCTTTGGAGGGACTGTGGTGCAGGTGCAGACAGATGTCAGACTTGTGACAGTACCTTGGCAACCTATGTGGAGCTATCAGAGATTCATAGTTTGCAGCTCCCTCTGCTGGGCCTGTGTGCATGTGGAAAGAAGCCGTGCACCAAGGTCTGTTTTTACTAGCATCAGACCCAGGGAGAGGTCAAAGTACTCAGAGATCAGCCTTCGCCTACCAGCTGTCCGTTAGGTGCAGTCACTAAGCCTTAGGCTGTGCTCCTCAGCAGGGCATAAGCTCTACTTGGTGGGATGAGAGGGATTCCAGTGGGTGGTGAGGCTATTGCTTTCCCCCAGGCTTATGCTGCATGAGGTGATGCTCTGCCTGAGAAAGATGGCTTCTGCAGTTAGGAGGAATGACTCAGCACAGAAATCCTCTCAGCTCTCCCCTCAGAGCCAACAACTCAGAGCACAACTCTGGCAGATGCTCTGCCCTTCCTCTGCCAGAGCCAAGGGTGAATGGCTGTGAAGGAAATTTTGTGCATTGGCTCTTTAAGAGGATATCTGTGTTTCTAGCTGTCTCTTCTTGGCAGACAGAAACCCTCTGCTTTCCACAGCAGTATATTACAAGTGCACCTTTCCTGGTGCTGGTGGTTTGGGTTAGGGAGCTCGGCTTGGTATTTAGACCGCACACTTCTCAGCGGTCTACTCCCCACAGCTGAGATATCCCTCCAAAACTTCAGCTGCTGCCTGTGAGTTCTTGGCCAGCCCTCTTGTGCCTCAGTGCCTCCTACCAGTCTTGTGGCCTCCTCTGTAAGTCCTTGGTTATAAGGCTTCTCTCGACCTAGTTTTTATTGATAGTTAGTTAGTTAGGATGTTTCTATACTTTAGCTGTAATTCCAGTTTGGTCCTTAGGAAGAGTTGAGGGTAGCTTCCACCATCTTAGATCACTACACATTTCTATATTCATAAAAATTATCTGTGGAGTTAGTTGAAAATTTAGATATATTCTCCATGTTCTATTCTCTCATTTGGAGATTTTTCTTAAGTATGTCCAAGGGAGGGCCAAGGAGTTCTTACTTTTATTATTTTTTTGTGTGAATTCTTAATTTTAATAGACTATCCTAGGTCAAAATAACTAATGCTGGTGGCTCTGAAATCAGGTTTGCGTCTCTGATGGACCAGAAACAGTGCTTTTTAACTGCTTTCAGAGAAATAATAATAATAATAATAATAATAATAATAAAAAGAGAGATGAAGATATGAATGATAGGATGCCTGTGTAGTAGCAAGGGCCCAATGGATGCTAAATATCAGAATTTTTAGTTTTGCCAACTCTTTAACTACTCTATGACACTTGAAATCGGCATGGGCAAAACTGTTGTTGGAGACAGGATTGGCATGGCAGAATGTCTTAAGGAGAAAAATATCTAGGGCACTACTTAGGGAAACACTGAAGTCAAGACCTGATTTTCAGGAAGACATGTCAGGAGGCATCAGGAGTCTGGATAAAATTGGAGGATCCAAATAATTGAAAATCACTTGTGATGTAGAAGAAGTGATTGAGTATTTGAGAGAGGTATGGATGTGAAAAGTCCTATATAAAGTGGTTTTGTTCACAGAAGGAGGCGTATTAGAAAGGTTAGGCTTTTTTTTTTTTTATGAATGAAATTTGGAAATGAGGTATTACTGAGGAAAAGCAGTTTATATTAAAGTGAAAAAAAGTCAAGGATCAAGGTACCTCACAGTAGGGTGGTAATAAGATTGCTATTTAAGTTTGAGGATCAGATACTATTCACACAGTGAATACTTTTTCATAGTATGGGTATGTTCCAATTGCTCACACTAAAAGTTATTTGTTGTGTATATGATATTTAAACTGATCTAAGTGAGGGTCCTCTACCTTTATTTGATAAATCTGGCAAACCTAGGCAGAAGTGATGTTTCATAAAACACAAAGGAAGGTGGGTAAGATCAGGTTGGGAGAAGGTAAACATGGTGATGGAGTAGAACTGAGTTGTTTGAGATTAAAAGTATGAAGTAATATTAAGGGGACATTATTTAGTTAAGAGTGGCAGGTGGGAGTAATTGAAATTAGGTGAACATTAGAGTGAGAGGTGGGGCAAAGGATTATATTAAAGTGGGGGAGCCTACCAAGATTATTCTTTTAAATTTGAAGGACAGTGGTTTGTCGCCTTCTTTTTACCAATAGCATCTCTGAAAGAGACCTGTTTTTCTGGACACAGAAGCAGTAGTATAGGGAGTCTCAGCTTCAACTTGCCAATGTCTCATCATTTTATCTGCATAATTTCACCCCCCTTCCTTCCAGCTTTATCTGCTGAAAGGAAGGGAAGAGATTGATGAATAAATATGATTATGTTCATTAAAGCATTTTGTGATGCATTATGAGAAAGCAAGCTAGGCTATAAAAAGAGAAGTTAAATTTTATGATCAATTAGGAAAACTAGACAGATAAAAGCTACAATGTCATTTTGAGTACTAGATTTGTCAGTATGCGTTCCTTTTTATTCTCCTGATTTTGAAACACTTTTCTCTTATTTTCAATTTTGACTCTAAATAACTAAAGGCATAAATATCTAGTACTTTTTGTTCAATGAATTACTAATAGTTTAAAAATTTTCTGTTATTAAGATTCCTGAGCACTAATTTTCTAAGTTGTGCTCAACATAGATATAATTAGTTTAACTCAAATGTGGAAGTCTTTTCTTAGAAACTTTGAGTTTGAAAATGTGGGATACAGGAAATATAAGTGTAGTTATTAGAAAAGGACCTGCAGAAAGGAAAACTTCAAAGGCTGGTCTGGTGTCAGCACCTGTTGTGGTCACAATGTCAGCCCTGGAGACCGGGGGTTTTGGCAGCAGTTTCAGTGCTTTTAGTTCTATCTCCAGTAACCCCAAGTGTGAAGCAGATGCCAGTTTTCTTCTCTAGGGTTTTGATAATGGCATATAATGAGTTGGTTGTTTCCTAGCAACTAAAGAAGCAGTTTCACTTTAGCTGATCCTGCAATAGGAATGAGACGTTTTCCCTTGATATTTGGTATTAGTGATTTCTCTGACAATGGAATTTCAGTTCTGAATAAGGAAAGTTCTCAGCCTTTGGTTTCCTAAAGAATTTTGATTTTGAGTGTGGGCTAAGCTCTGCTTAATCCTGTATAAAATAGAAAGAAAGAAAAAATGAACTCCCTAAGCACCCCATGGGAAGAGCCAAAGGAAGTGGATACATCATTTCTCAAATGGCAAGCGATTACACCAGAAGTTATTATAGGTGTATTTTACCCAGTGCTTAAGAGCGTAATTAACAACCAAATTCTTTCCTGTATTTAATGTTTGAAGTAATAGAGGCTTAATAAATGTTAATATTTCATGCCAATCCTGTCTGGCCTGCAATGTTTCTATTGAGAAATAAGCTGACAGTTTTATGGAGCTCCCTTGTACATAATACTGGTCTTTCTCTTGCTGCTTTTATGACTCTCTGTTTGTCTTTAACCTTTGGCATTTTAATTATGACGTGTCTTGGAGTGGCACTCTTTGGATTCATCTTGTTTGGAACTCAGTGCAATTCATGACTTGGGTGTCTTTTTTCTTCACCAGGTGAAGGAAGTTTTTAGTCATTATGTCTTCATATAAATTCTCAATTTCTTGCTCTCTCATTTCCTTCTTGTACCCCTATGATGTGGATATTGTTAAGTTTCATGTTGTGTGAAAGTCCCTTATATTATTCTCATTTTTAGGACACTTTCCCCCCTACCCCCCTTTTTGATGCCCTGATTCTGTGTTTTCTGTTGTCTTATCTTCCAAAATGCTGATTCAGTCATCTGCTTCATCCAACCTATTGTATTATGCATTTCAGAGATCATGTTCTTTATTTCTGACTGGTTCTCTTTCATGATTTCTACTAGGGGTAGAAATCATGGTGCAGGTCAGTTTCACATGCTGTCTATGACTGGCCATGGCAATTTGTTTGGAGTTACAAAGCAATCCATAAGTTTGTGGTTTCCTCTGCTATGGATTGTTTTGTAGTTTCCTCTGCAATGGATTGGGCCTGGGTGAGCATGTAAGGACTAAGCTGGATACCAAGGCCAGCTTCCACCAGTACCGAGCTCAGGTGCAGGTCAGCAAAAGGCCCAAGGCACCCTGAGATCCTCCTCACCTTCCTTTGCCTTCCTGCTGAGCGCAGTCACTGAAAGTGCCTCTGGTGGTACTCGAATTGCATAAGGTATGTTCTCAGTGAGTCACCACATGGGGGAAGTTGTGTTCACCAGACTGGTACATGTTCAAACTCGGTGCCAGTGGTGGGACTGAGGCGACAGCAAAAATCCCAGGGTAAATCAAGTCTAGCTACCACCTTCTGGGTGCCTGCAGACCTTCCTATTGTGGTGGGATCTCATGGAGTCATCAAGATTAGGCCAGCAGAGTTTATCAGTTCCAAACAGACCAAGATTTGGTTGTGTGAAGGATTAATTTTGTCTCACTCTGGCGTGCAAGGGGAAAATGGCCCCCATCCTAGAGTAACACAATCCAGTTTGTCCCATATTCTGCCAAGATCTTCTGGAGCCCAAGCTGAGTTGGGCAGAGCTGCCGGGAGTCAGGAGGATGGGGCTAATAATGTTCTATATGGAGGAGGCACAGGTCAGTCTTATGGGAAGGTGGGGTAAATGGCCCCTGGCTCTTGAGCCACACAACTCAGTCACCGATACCCTTGAGTCTGCTCAGACTCTACATTCTAGTCCCAGAGAGCTGACTCCTCCATATGTGGGGCTAAAGGGAGCCCAGGAGGTGGGTCTATTGCTTTACCCCAGGCTGATGCTATTTGGAGGGAAGTGCTTCTCCCAAGAAAGATGGTATCTGCGGTATGTCTGGTTAGAACAAGAATTTGTGCACTGACCCTTTAAGAGGGCACCTGTGTCTCTTTTTGCTGGACAGAATCCCCACTAATTTTCACAGCCAGATGTTATGTTAACATCTCTTTCTGCCTCTGGTGCTCTGGGCTAGGGAGCCTAGTGTCGGGTCGGGAACCAATGCTTCTCAGGGGGAATTTCTGCAGCTGAGATATCCCTTCGGTCCCTCTGCCCTTTCTGCCAGTCTCAAGAAAACTTCTGTAAATCCTTGGTTATAACACTTCTGTCCACCTAGTCTCCAGTTGGTTATTCAGGTTAATTGCTCTATATTTTAGCTGCACAATAAAACCTTGATATAATGGACTAATTCAGGTGAGGGAGAGTCCATTAAAGCTGAAAGTCCATCCTATATAATAAAAGGGTAATATGCAAATTGACCCTAATGGCTGAATGATGCACACTGAGCACCAGGGGCAGATGGTCAATGTAGGAGCTGCCCCCTGGTGGTCAGTGTGCTCCCACAGGGGGAGCACTGCTCAGCCACAAGCGGGCTGATGGCTGCGAGCGCAGCAATGGTGGCTGGAGCCTCTCCCACCTCCTCGGCAGCACTAAGGATGTCTAACTGATGGCTTAGGCCTGCTCCCTGTGGGGAGCTCTTTAGCATTCCCTGAGGGCTCCTGAACGGCAAGAGGGTGCAGGTCGAGCGGAGGGACCCTCTCCCCCAGTGCATGAATTTTTGTGCACCAGGCCTCTAGTAATATAATAAAGTAGGTTTTACGAATGTGTATGTTAAAAAATGACAAATTAGTTTACCTGTTTTTACTTATGTAGACACATTAGTGTAGTTAAAATTAAGTATGTGTGAAAAGTTTAATTTCACAGAAAAATTTTCTATATGTATTATAGTAATTTTAAATTTATACTGAATAGGTCAGGTAATTGTGTGCATTCATCAGTCACCAAAAGTAAACAAATGCAGGTGGCTGGGCCTGGCTTAGCTCATATTGGAACATCTGCCTGCATGTGTGAGACAACTACTACAGAAAGTCATGCCACAGGACCACAGGACCAATTATTGAGCGCCTTACGGTGTGATCATGTGCTAATCATTCACCGAACATTGTTTGCGAGCAGTGACTCTTGGACTTAAATGTGTAGATTATAGTTGTAGACGTGTAATATTTATTTATGTTGGTGACATTACTACAGTGTTTTCCCCAACAAATGGCCTGTTTGCTAGTATTTGTTAAAAATAACATGGCCCTGGCTGGTTTTCTCAATGGTTAGAGTGTCAAACCATGGACTGAAGGTTCTTGGATTCGACTCAAGTAAAGGGCACCTACCACAGTTGCAGGCTCGATCCTTGGCCCTGAGTGTGGAAGGCAAGCAATCGATGTGTCTTTCTTATATTTATGTTTTTCTCTCTCCTTCTCTCTCTCTCTAAAAATCAATGGGGAAAAAAGATTCTCTGGTGAGGATTAACAGAAAACAAACAAACAAAAATAACAGTGAAGTAAAAACAACAAAATGACCTATTAATTTAATTATAAGCAACTCTTGCTTAAAAGCATTTTGAAATTAATAGGGTATTAACTTTCACTTTTGATTTATGGACTGGACATTTTGTCCATTAAATCAAAAGTCTGTTAAATTGAGATCTGCAAAATTAATTCTAGTTTGGTCCTGGGAGGAGGTGAGTGTAACTCACCTACTCTACTGCCATCTTGGATCCTATCCTATATAATAAAAGCCTACTATGCTAAGTTTCTGACTGTTTGATCAGTCCCTATGACATGCACTGACTACCAGGGGGCAGATGCTCCAACTGGTAGGCTAACTTGCTGCTGGCGTCCAGCCAATTGGGACTGGGTGAGACAGGCCTAACACATCCTGGGTCCCTCCCTTGGTATCTTCCTGGACTTCATCATGCAGTTGTGGGGTCCCTTGGCCTGGCCTGTACCCTTTCACAATCCAGGACCCCTTGAGGGAGGTCAGAGAGCCAGTTTTGGCCTGATCCCTGCAGGCCAGGCTGAGGGACCCCACCGCTGCACAAATCCATGCACCGGGCCTCTAGTCTTTAAATATTAGTAACATGTCTGTACTCAGTTGAATCCTACATGGAGGCATGAGAAAATTATTTCAAATGACCTTCTTTTAGTCATTTATCATTTAAACAGTTTCTAAGGACATTATCCATTTTTTCCCCCTTTGACATTATATAACTAATATAAATTACCTTCTTCAGCCAGATTTATAGTATGATATATTAAGTTTTAGAAGTTCCCAAACACTTAGGCAAAGAGATAAAATATTAAATGATGTTCTTAAGATAATCAAGTTAACCATAACTGAATATACCAAAGAAATTTATTGCCTTTCATGAAAAAGATTCATAGACTATGCATTAATTATAAGTGAAGTTATTGACTGTATTCATAGTCAGTTTTGGGCATCTGACCTAATCATTCCTCTCTATGATTATTCATCACTAGGTACTTAGCAGGTCTTATATTTAAAAACACTTTACTAGGCCTTTGTGAAGCATTAAGGAATTTAGAAACTAGTTAATCCAAGTGGGCAGAATAGTTGTCTTTCAGGCACCTAAGACATAATTTTATTAAAACTCTTTAAGCATGAAGCAAGTTTCTATATAAGTCAGCTGTTGCTCTTAGATTTCTTTGGGACTTTAATCTGAGGCTAAAGAGTCAAATATGTTAAGCCTAGTTTTGAATTCTTCTTTACATTTTAAAGCTATATATTAGTGCATATATAAATAGGGATATAACTAAAGCCCAGTTCTTTGAAATATTTTTCTGAGAGTATTATTTAGTAAATAGCTCATTTTGATTAATCTAGAGAGGTTTTGATTACCATGTATTTGTTTATTCGTTTAACAAATATTTATTGAACTGGTGTCAGATAATTATTGCAGTACTTTTAAAATGTTATTGGACTTTTTGTCATCTTCAGCAGCAGACATTTACTGCCTATTTACTATGTTTGGGTCATGGATGTGTAAGACAGTTCAAAATTGTAACATAACACTTTCAATTACAGACTATTAACTTATAGTCATAAACAAACGTTTAGATATGTTAAAAAATTTGATGACTTTCAGACACTGTTTTACAGTGTTTTACTTAAGGCCATCGAATTTGGAACTTAGAGAACAAGGCTGAGTATTTCATAGTGTTGTCTATTCAAGGTGGTGGTATTGTTACAGGCTATCAGGCTTCAGAGATTTCATTTAGGTTCCATGTCAACAATCCAGTGTGGGAAAAGAACTAGGTCTCAGGAGTTAGGAAACAGCCTATGACTAGCAATTGCTGGCTATTTTTTTCCTACTGAAATGCTTCTCTTTTTCTGCTGATTTTAAGAAATGACTTACACAACTAGCTCCATCTCACTGTAATGACTGATTACTTATATATGCACGTGTGAGTATTATGATGTTCTTGTTATACATATTACTGTTGTAGATGTAAGAAGAAAACTCTTATATGTTCTTTGGCTGGCACCCATGGTCCCCAACCCTCCCACAAGTCATTTATGCCAAAATTCTCAAGTGTGAGAGCAGATCTGGTCATTACTTTGTCAATTTTTTCTTGTGTTCTGGTCTCTGTTAACACAGGGGTCGAGAAACTTTTCACTTGATAAAACTACTTTGTGATCTGAAGGTTTAAAGGGTAAATTATTAAGAAACAATACAAATAAAACAAAGCAAGGGAAGTGCTAAAAAAAAAAAAAAAGGAGAGTTAGTCCCACTTCTTGTTCTGTGTAGTTTTAGGTTGGAACAATTTTTTAAAAAATATATATTTTATTGATTTTTCACAAAGAGGAAGAGAGAGGGATAGAAAGTTAGAAACATCGATGAGAGAATCATCGATCAGCTGCCTCTTGCACACCCCCTACTGGGGATGTGCCCGCAACCAAGGTACATGCCCTTGTCCGGAATCGAACCCAGGACCCTTGAGTCTGCAGGCCGATGCTCTATCCACTGAACCAAACCGGTTTTGGCAGGTTGGAGCAATTTTTAAGGCCATGACTCTCAGAGCTTCTCTTCTAACCTCACACTCAGGGAAGACCTCCTACTGCAGCTCTGTGATTATATGCAGTTGAGCCAGATTATCTTGTGCTCTATATCAGTGGTCAGTTCTAGTTCTGCTACCTTTGGAAGATGAAGGTACTTGGCCATTCTTGGCCATCAATTTCTTGAATGTCTTCCTTAGGTTTTAGGTATTTTAATCACATTTTGCTCTGTTCTGGATGCAGGAATTACATTTCATCTCCTCTTCTCCCATTTGGTATATCATTAACTACTTCTTCATACTGGCTCACCCCTTTGGTAAGGTTAGGCTTTTTTGCCTATCTAGTTACATCTTCTTTCCTAGAACTTTTCAGTAGGTTTCTCATCTCTGATCTTCCCTTTTCTCCCAGTTCAAAGCTTGGTTTACTTTGATTGGCTCTTTTCTCTTGAGTAAAAAACATGTTCTCAGCCCCTTTATAGGCTAACCCACACTACAGCAATAATTAAAGGTGTGGACTCAGGTCAACCAGTCCTGGCTTCTGTTCACACAGACTCAGTCCATTCTGCCCTCCATCTGCTGGAGCACAAAGTGGGTGGCACCATTGCATTGTCCCTTTAAGAGGGTACCTGAATTTCCAGCTGTTGCTCCCTGACAGATAGCAATCCTGCTGTTTTTCACAGCCAGATGTTATGTGGGTACCCTTCTCAGTTCTCATGCTCTCTGCTGGGGAGCCCAGCTTGGGGATTAGGTCCCAGAGTTCGCAGTGGCACCCCCCATAGCTGAGCTATTTCCCTGGGACTTCAGTTGCTGCCTGTAGGTGCGCTGGGAGCCCTGGGCCTCCGCCCCTCGGTCCTTGGACAGCAGGGTTCTCTCCAGCGAGTCTTCTGTTGATTATTCAGAAATAACCTTAACCAAGGAGGAAAAAGACCTTGGAAAACTATAGGATGTTGAAAAAAGAAAGAGAAGAAGGTATAAACAAGAATATACTGTGTTCATGGATTGGTAGAATCAAATCATTAAAATATCCATACTACCCAACGAAATCCACAGATTCAATGAAATCCCTATTAGAATACCAATGGCATACTTTACAGAGCTAGAACAAATACTCAAGGGATCTGGAGAGTGTCGTGGTAGGTGAAATAAGTCAGCCAGAGAAAGACAAGTATCACATGATCGCACTCATATGTGAAATCTAAGTTACAAAATAAACTGATGAACCGAGTGGATCTGGAGATATGGAACCATGGAACAGAGTGTGGAATCTCAGAGGGAAGGCAGGGTGGGTGGGTGGGTCGGTGGGAGGTAGGTAATCAGTCAAAGACCTTGTATGTATATATGCAGAATAACCCATGGACACAGACAATAGGGTTCTGAAGGATTGGAGGGGGTCAAAGGAGGTGGGGAGGGAAGGGGACATATGTAATACTTTTAACAATAAAGAATTATTTTTTTAAAAAGAGGACAGTTACTTCTGTCCAAAATCTAAAAAGAGAGCAGGAAAGGAAAGAAGAAAGAGAAAGGATAGACAGGCACCAGGAAATTGAAGTCATCATTGTGGTTTAAATTTGGCCAGCATTTCATTGATAAAGCAAAGATGCTTGGATATTATTTTGTGTCTGACAACACAGAGATATGTTTCCCACTTCTTTCTTTGTGCATCTACCAGTGGAAGTATCTACCAGAAGGAAGAATAGAGGTCTTCTGGTAGTTTAATATAAGGGTGGGTGGGCTGTAATTGTACCTCTGTCATAAATGGGAAGCATGCAGAATGCTGACTTGTTTATAAGAAAACTAGAGGCCTGGTGTATGAAATTCGCGCATGGGGAGGAGGGAGGACAGATGGTGGTCCCTTAGTCTGCCTGCAGTGACGCCAGTGTCCTGCATCCCAGCCGGCCTCTGCCCAGAGGCCTGCCCACCCGCCCGCCTCCCCGCCCTCCCCTGTTGGCCGGGATGTGTGGGACGCTGGGCTTGTGGCCGGGGCGATGCCACCCCGTGTCCCGTGCGCCCCAGCTGGCCTCTGGCCCGCCCGCCCACCCTCTTTCCATGGGCCGGGGAGTGCAGGACACTGGGGCTCATCACCGGGTGATGCCGCCAGCGTCCAGTTCCCAGGCCGCTATGGGAGCCACCGTCTTTGTGACGGAGTGACATTTAATTTGCATATTACCCTTTTATTAGATATGATTGACAAATGAACTGTCTCTTTCAGTTGAAGTCAACAATCAGTGCAAAAGGAAACACTGATAGAAAATGTACCAAGCCAGTAATGTATTGAGGAAAGGGGGAGAGAATGATGTCAGATATAATTCATTAGCAGCAAAAACCAGTGAGGCTAAAATATAATAATTTCCAAGCCAGTTATATATTGAGGCTAATTGCCAAACTCTTATTCTATTTCTACCTTGGATAGGTTAGAAGAATTCCTAACTTTTCAATTTTTTAATGTTGTTGGTACAGACTTTAAAATATAACCCACAATGATTTGAACAGAGTCTAGGATAAAGGGTAGTTATAAAAGGTAGGGCATTGTCTCTGTATTCATAATTAAGGAGACTTGTAAAGGTCACACAAGATTACCTAGGAGAAATTCATAGAGCTGTGGCCCTTGTCAGGTGGGCAAGGACTTACCCTGTCTCTTCAAGTGTAGATGGGGAATTATGGATCAGTGTTAGAGATTAGAAGCTTGGGGGAGCTGTTCAGGTCTAAGAAGATTTGAACAGATCCTAAGCAGGCTATAAGGGAGGAAGGATTTAATAGGATTTGACTCCTATTTATTATTGAGGCAGATACTGTATTTAATTGATTTTAAAACATTTTAAATTTTAATATCTCTGAAATTGGAGTATATTTTCTAATCAATAACATCTTGGCATCATGTTTATTATTTTTCCTTTGGTGGTGTGTAAAATAATGGTGCTTTCTATTTAATGATATACAGTAATTATTTTTGTTGTGATTATTTTAATGCTGATTGAATTATATTCTTGCCTTTTTCACAGTCATTGCAGATTTATTTCATGTCATTCATTTTGGTCAGGATTTCTGTTGTTAAAAGACATTTATACTGCTGATGATTGTTTGACAACCTGTCCATTCCTCTTCATTTCTCCATTACTAACTAAATTTTCCCTCTTGTTACTTGCTCAGAGATTGCCAGATTCTACCCAGCATATAATTGTCATGATGTCAGTCATTTCAAAGACTATCAGTGTCTCCTTAGTACTTTTTTTTTTTTTTTTTTTAATATATTTTATTGATTTTGTACAGAGAGGAAGGGAGAGAGATAGTTAGAAACATCGATGAGAGAGAGTCATCGATCAGCTGCCTCTTGCACACCCCCTACTGGGGATATGCCCGCAACCAAGGTACATGCCCTTGACCGGAATCGAACCCGGGTCCCTTCAGTCCCCAAGCCGACGCTCTATCCATTGAGCCAAACCGGTGCCGGCTCCTTAGTACTTTTTAAGGCAGCTAGCCTTTGACTTTATATGTTCTTTCAAATGGTTAAATTTTAGAAAAATTGTAAATAAGAAAGGCATGAAACTTATCGCTATAGAATCTTTTGTTTCCTATAAACCATTGATTATTGATTTTAAAAGATTTGTTAATGCTGTGTCATCATAGTTTGAAAACAATACTGTATTAACATATTTATAGATGTTCATGTGTGTATTTAATAGTTGTTTTACATAATACTAGTTAATTTTATGTTGACAAAAAGTCTACCAAAAGAAATTACTAATGGTGAATTAAAACATCCTCTTTTTATTTACTTTTTTGTTTTGTTTTTACTAAGCCTATACATATGTCCTTAGAAATAAATGTTGGACCTTTTAAATTAGTTTATTTTAGTAAAGCTTAAGTCTGGTATATTAGCTACCCAAATGTAGAAAACATAAAATTAAATAGGTTGAATTAATTTTATCTTTAGAAAATTTTATACTATTAAATACTGCTACCTGTTGTTGAGTCTTCACTATGTATTAAGCCTTATATTGTTTAACTGCATCTTGTCATTCGATCCACACAACTTTGTATAATAGGTGTTGTTATTTTTATTTTGCAAAGGAGGAAACTGAGGCATACAAGGATTAAATAACTTGGATAGGATCCCACAAGTAATCTTACTGATTCCCTATGCTGAGCTTTTAACTAAACTGTACCATTGATGTTTTAAAAGGTTTAAGTTTTTATTTAAAAGTGTTGAAAATACACTCTTTAATATCACCTCTGAAATGTTATTTGATATTAATATATTAAGATTTTTCCTTTGAGATTTGCATTGTAGACTTTGCACATTCATTGTAAGTTATATCTGAGAGTATGTCTTTGTAAATCTCTAATACTTTTTATTTAAATACCTCTTTTTCATTCCACCTCCATTGCATTTTTGTTAATTTTGATAAGATGTTATTTTGGTGTGGCTTTTATATGGAGGTTTGCTATAAAATCTACCCAAATGAGAAATTTGACAAACCCTTATATGCTACAATATCAGTAACTGTAGTAATAGAATTTATTTTTAAACTGTAGTACTATAAAATTAAAAATGTTTAATTAATAAAATTAAAACTATTTTATAGGTATTTATTACTTGGACTTGATCACCCTTCACAGAGGTATAATTGCATTTCCAAGTTACTTAGAGTAAGCTGTAATTCAGTAAAGGGAAATGTCTTTCTGTCTCAGTGTCTACTACAATAGTATTCAGATTCAAACACAACAGTCCTTTTCTTAGTGGTTAACTGTTGATACTTTTCACTGGGAGCAGATGACTATTAATAAGTCAATAGACTAGTAATTTTTCAGTGACAATTTAAGCTAACCTCAGGTATTGAGTTTTTCCTCCCCCCCAAATCATTTTTTAAACTTGTGAGCAAATTGATTAAGGGAGAATCTATATTACAAAGAGTTTAGCCTATATATAAAACTAGAGACACAGTCCCAACAAGGTTGCCCTCACTTCTGATACCAGTTGCAAATTTAGGGGTTCCCAAGACCATCCTTAGTTTTAACAAGTTGCTAGAAGAACTAATTGAAAGCAGTTATACTCATTGATATGGTTTTTACAAGGAAAGGAAACATTAAAACCAGCCTAGAGAAGAAGCAAAAAGGGCAGTGTCCAAGGAATTACCAAATGGGGAGTTTCTGTTATTTTTTTCCTGTTGAGTCAGGCACATTGCTTTCCTGGCACTAATGTATGACACTATGCATGGAGTATTGTCAACTAAGGAAGCTTACCTGAATCTTGGTATTCAGAGTTTTTATTGGTACTCTGTGACATGATCATGATTAATTATCCATGTGATGCATCTCAGTGTCCAGTCTCCAACCCCTCTGAGCATGACCCAAAACCCCCATCCTAAATATTATTATTATTATCTGGCTAGCCCAAAGTTCCAGGCAAATAAAGACCTTAGAGATTACTTTCTAGAAGCTGAAATCAAAGGCCAGTTTTTTTGGGGGAGGGCCTATTTGAACAAGGTTAAATATTCTTTACTATACAGATATAATGTGAATAATACTATTTTCCAGAATAAATGTATATCCAGTGCTAAATTTGGATTTAAAAAATATTTAAGTTTATTGGAGTGACATCCTATATAATAAAAGCCTAATATGCTAAGTGTCTGGTCAACTGGTCAGCTATTCAACCAATCAAAGCGTAATATGCTAATGATATGTTAAGGCCACTCAACCGCTTGCTATGATGTGCACTGTCCACCAGGGGGCAGATGCTCTGACTGGTAGTTTAACTTGCTGCTGGGATCCAGCTGATTGGGATTGAGCGAGATGGGTGGGACATGATCTGAAGCCTTCCCATGGTCTCTCCCCTGCTGGCCAACTTCTCGTGTCTCTCCCTAGCCCTGATCATGCACTGGTGGGGTTCCTTGGACTTGCCTGTGCCCTCTTGCAATCCAGGACCCCTCAGGGGATGTCAGAGAGCCAGTTTCGGCTCGATTTGCAAGCCAGGCCGAGGGATACCACTGGTGCATGAATTTGTGCACCGTGCCTCTGAGTTGGTAACTAAAATTATATAGATTACAAGTGTACAATTCTGTAATACATCTGTATATGTGTTTTTTGTTTGCCAGTCAAAATCAAATCTCTTCTCACCATACTTTTGACTTCCTTTATTTACTCTTTACTACCTCCTCCCATGCCACTTTCCTTCTAGTAACCTCCATACTGTTGTCTGTGTCTATGAGTTTTTGTTTGTTTTGTTTGTTAATATATCTCACATATGAATGAAATTATATGATTTTTGACTTTTTCTGTCAGATTTGTTTTGCTTAGCATGATATTATCAAGATTTATCCATATTGTTGCAAATGGCAATAGAAGATATACAAATGACCAACAGACATGAAAAGATGCTCAACTTCACCAGCTATTCGGGAGATGCAAATTAAAACTACAACAAGATGAGAAACATCAAAATGGCGGGTGAACAGGCAGCAATGTTGCTCACCTCCTTCTAGGGCCAGCTCAGAAAAGCAACTAAGTGGGAGAACATCCACCCTGAATTAACAAATTAGACACAGCTGGGGAGACAATTTTCAATAAGAAGCCAGAAGACACCTAGAGAATACCCCTTGCCAGCCATAACCCACATGGAACCAGCATTGTGCCCTGGCAGTGAGTGGCGCAGTACCTCCCAGCAGGCTCCCAGACCTTAGCAGGGAGCACTTGCCAGAGTGACCTCCCACACCTGGCCTCCTCACCAGCCTGCCAGGATAGTGTCCCATGATCTGGCTTCAGGGCCCTGCAGTGAGTTCATGCCACAGGGACCTCTGTGCCCCGCCCCTGCCCTGGGCCCCAGAACTATGCTGACAGTCTGACCTGGCACCCGCTCCACCCTGAGCCCTGGGACCTGCAGCCAGTGTGAGCCCCACTCCAGGCCACAGGAAAGCGAAGACTGTGTGACCTAGAGCAAGCTGCACCCGCTCCACCCAAGCTCGTAGATAGCCTAGCCAGGGCTGCCCGGAGCAACCCAGCACCCGCCCCATTCAAGCTACAGTAGAGTGCTGCTGGGGCCACCCTGAGCAATCCAGTATGCCCAGCCCGGGGCCACAGGTCTGCACTGCAGGTGCGCTGTCGGAGAGACCTAGGGTGCCACCCTGCCATGGGTGCTGGGGCCACACATCGAATTGCATGCCAGAAGGCTCTGGGTCCTCACAGGAATTTGCACACCAGAGGAACTGTACACCCGCACCCACACCCAAAACAATCTATAGATTCAATGCACTCCTCATTAAAATATCAATGGCATACATATTTCACAAACTTAGAACAAACTCTCTAAAAATTCATATGGAATAAAAAATAAAAAGACCCCAAACAGCTGTAGTAATCCTGAGAAAGAAGAACAAAGTTGGAGGGGTCACAATACCAGATATCAAGCTATATTACAAAGCCACTGTTCTCAAAACTGCCTGATACTGGCACAAGAACAGGCATATAGACCAATGGAACAGAACAGAAAACCCAGAAATCAACCCAAGCCATTTTGCTCAATTAATATTTGACAAAGGAGGCACAGCATACAATGGAATCAAGATAGTCTTTTCAATAAATGGTGCTGGGAAAATTGGACAGATACATGCAAAAAAATGAAACTAGACCACCGACTTACAACATACACAAAAATAAACTCAAAATGGATAAAGGACTTAAAATGTAAGATAGGAAACCATAAAAAAATCCTAGAAGAATCCATAGGCAGCAAAATATCAGACATATGTTGTAGCAGTATCTTTACCGATACAGCTCCTACGGCAATGGAAACTAAGGAAAAAATAAACAAATGGGACTACATCAAAATAAAAAGCTTCTGCACAGCAAAAGAAACCATCAACAAAACAATGAGAGCCCACTGTGTGGGAGAACATATTTGCCAATGCTATCTCCAATAAGGATTTAATCTTCAAAATGTATAGGGAACTCAATACAACTTAACAAAAGGAAGATAAACAACCCAATAAAAATATGGGCAAAGGACCTCAGTAGACACTTTTTGAAAGAGGACATACATAAGGCCAAGAGATATATGAAAACTTGCTCAAAGTCACTAATCATCCGAGAGATGCAAATCAAAACAACAATGAGGTACCATCTCATATCTGTCAGAATGGCTGTCATAAACAAGTGCTGGTGAGGGTGTGGAGAAAAAGGAACCCTCGTGCACTGCTGGTGGGAATGCAGACTGATGTAGCCACTGTGGAGAACAGTATGGAGTTTCCTCAAAAAACTAAAAATGGAACTCCCATTTGGCCCAGTAATCCCACTCCTAGGAATATATTCCAAGAAACTATCAGAAAGGATATATGCACCCCTATGTTCATAGCAGCTCAATTCCCCATAGCTAAAATTTGGAAACAGCCTAAGTGCCCATTAGCAGATGAGTGTATTAAAAACCTGTGGTGCATCTACACAATGGAATACCATGCTGCTATAAAAAGACGGAATTTTTACTGCTTGCAACACCATAAATGGAGAGCATTATGATAAGCAAAATAAGCCAGTCTGAGAAAGATAAATATCACATGATCTCACCCTTTTGTGGAATATAATACACAAAAGAAACTGATTAACAAAAACAGATCTAGAAACATAGAAGCATGGAACAGACTGACAAACCTCTGAGGGAAGGTGGGGGGTGGGGTGGGAGGGGAAAGAGATTAACCAAAGGACTTGTATGCATGCATATAAGCATAACCAATGGACACAGACAGTAGGGCCGTGAGGGCATGTGCTGGGGGGTGGGAATGGCCAGGGAGAGGTCAGTGGGAGAAAAAGGAGACATATATGATATTCTAAACTATAAAGAATTTAAATTAAAAAAATCTATAAGAAGATAGTGCCTCATAACTGTTAGTATGGCTATTATCAATAAGACAAGTATAAACAAGTGTTGGGAAGCTTACAGAAAAAAAGGAACCCTCATTCACTGCTGGTGGGAATGTAAACTGGTATTGCCACTATGGAAAATGGTATGGACATTCCTCAAAAATTCAGAATAGAGTTACTGTATGACCCAGCAAACCTTCTCCTGGATATCTACCCCCTAGCCCCCCAAATTTTAAAACTTTTATTTATTAAGATACATGCACCCTGTGTTCATTGCAGCACTATTCACTGTGGCCAGACATGGAAATAACCGAAGTGCCCTTCAGTAAATGGTTGGGTAAAGAAGATGTGGTACATATGTATATTATGAAATACTACACAGCCATAAGAAAAGATGGGATATTAAATTTGGATATTAACCTAATGTTGGAAACATTGTTACTGAAAATTTTTAGGTAATGTAACTCAGAATGGGAATTCCCTAAAAGTACACTTGGTTTGGACCATAGAGTTTTCCAGCCAGAGAGACTACTGAAACTGGTTCTCTTGGTACCTTGAGGTCTACTAATTCTGTTACACCCCATATTCCTTCACTCTTGCTAATTGCCCAGATCTAAGCCTCTCTGGTTATTAACTTTTTTCTTCTTTTTTATACTATTTAGGACTTCCTCCTAAACCTAAACTGTGGAGAGCGGCTACAGTGTTTGGACAGGTTCAAGCCTCAGACTAATGAGGGGGCACAGTCCTCTCACGGCCACACGTGAGTCCCAGCTTGGAGGGCAGAGCCCTCTGAGCACAATTACAGCCAACAGCTGTAGCTGTAAGCTTGAACCTATGGTCTGAGCACATGGCTTCACGTATGGGGTGATGTGGCTTGATAACGTTCAGGTGCATGTAATTGAGTAGGATTGAAACCCACGAGATGTTTTAAACATCCTGACCACACCCTTACTTTGCCTCTTGGCATCTGGCTATAAAATAAAGACACGGCTTGTAGTTCATGTTGCTGACCTCTTCTAGCCAGTCCTCCACCCCTGCCCCAGGCCTCCACCACACTGTTGTCTGTGTCCATGGGTTATGCATACAAGTTCTTTGGTTCTCTTCCCCCACTGACACTTCCAGCCTTCTCTCTGAGATTCCACAGTCTGTTCCATGATTCTGTGTCTCTGGATCTACTTTGTTCATTAGTTTACTTGTTCATTAGATTCCTCTGTGGGAAATATTTAAAAATCTTCTTTGTTATTCTGAATACTTCTATCTTTCTACCTCCCTCTCAGCTTTTATTGGATGATCCCATTTTTCTGCTTCATAAAGATAATTAAAATTATATGGTGCAATTTTCTCAAGTCCCATCTAGCCCACTTATAAATTACCTGTATCTGAACTCATTTTTGCCCTCTTCCCCTTTGTGTCTTTGGCTTCTTTTTATTAACTATTTCACATCAGCATTTAAACATGCATGTGGCAGACAGTATCAGCTGGCTATGTAAAAGTCATTCCCAGTCTCCCCTACTGCTTCAAAATAGAGTTTAGAAAATCAGATAATTTCTCAGCTTCCCTAATTGCCCAGAGTGGCCATGTTCCAACCAATGAGATATAAGGGAAAGTCTGATGTAGGGATTGGCTCTAGTCTGATATTTTACTTCCTTTCAGAGGGGCAGGTTTTGTTCTTCCCCTTTCTTTCTGTTATGGATGTGTTGTAAGGACATGATGCCTGGCAGTGAATACCGTTCTGTGGCAGAGCAGGGAGATGGAAAGAGTGATATTCACTGATATTCTGGAAAAACCCTAGAGTTGATTACTTTTAGACTTTTTCTTCAGTGAACAATAAATGTCCTAATGGTTTAAGCATTGTTAGGTAGATTTTCTGTTACTTATAGCTGAAAGTGTAACTTTCTCCCAATTAAAAAAACAAAACAAAACACAAGCAACTCCATTTTGATTCCACTTGATACCAGTTTAATTTCTCTTCTTCCTTGCAACCAAGCTTCTTGAATTTTCTAAATCTGTCTCTTACTCTGACATCTACCATCTACTTTTGTCTGTAGTCGCCTCCACCATGCTTTAACTAGGGTCACCAGAGATGTCTTTTTTTTTTTTAATCCTTTGTATATTTTTTAGTTCTTACTTTAATTGATCTCTCTGCAGTATTTGAACTATTAACCTTAATCCTGAAATACTGCTTTTCCTTAGTTTCCTTAACACCACATTCTCCTGGATGTCTACTTTGTAATCTTCTCTTTCTCATTCTTCTTTATAGTTTCCACTTTCTATACTCATTTTTTTTTAACATATTTTATTGATTTTTTACAGAGAGGAAGAGAGCAGGATAGAGAGTTAGAAACATCGATGAGAGAGAATCATCGATCAGCTGCCTCTTGCACATGAGCCAAACCGATCCCGGCTCTATACTCATTTTTAAAATATAAGTCCTTAGCACAGGTATAATCTACTTTTCTTAGGCTTAGAGACCCATTACGGTTCATCTCTGCTGATCTTGTGCTTTCCTTGGCAATGCCATCGGTCCTGAAGCCCAGATACGTATGTTCATTCCTGAGTTGTAGAGACACCCTTCACATGTGCATCTGCCTACTAGATAGCTCTGCTTGACTGTCTCATGGGTATCTCAAAGTCATGGAGTCCAGATTAGAACTTAGCATTGTCTCCCACACACCTGAAACAAAGCATGTGGGAGACACATACATCTCTTTGCTTGTGAAAGGCTGAAATCCTGGGTGTCATTCTTAACTCATCCTTCTTCTCCCACTCTTCATATTTATTGTGTCCTGTTCTCCCATCTCCACTGCTGCCCCTCCCCAGTGCAGTCCACTTAAATCTCTCCTCTGGGAGAGCTATAACACCCCACATCTACATCCCTGCATAATCTGAGATAGTCTAACTTGTCTTAAATGCCGAACTTCATCATGTTACTTTCTGATTTAGACTCTTTGGTTGCAACTTGTTTTCTGGACAGCAGTTCAAAATAAGGCCCTTCTTAGTTTGATCCCAGCTTATTCTCTAACTCCCACTCTTTGCTTCAATTGTCCTAAACTATTTGCTTCTCCTGGATTCATTTTGCTCTCTCTTGCTTCAAGGACTTTTCTCATACTCTTTCTCATTCTGGAATACTCTCTTCTATAACTCCATCTCCACATACAGGTATTAGCTTCCATGTCACCTCCTTTGGGAAAGCCTTCTGTGCTAACCCCTTCCCCCACACCAAGAGCTCTCCTATGCTTGAAACAGCCACACACTCTTGTCTCAGGGCCTTTGTAGGTGTTGCTTCCTCTGCCTTTGGTCTCTTTCCTGCCTTCACCCTATTGTTACTCCAGAAAATGTTACTCCAGGAAATGTGGTCTTACATTTCCCCCTATCACAGCTAAGAAACTTTTTCTGTTCCTTTTGTGAAATTTGAAACAATTCTGTTGTATTTTTGTAATTTAGAAATTTAGAATTTTGAACTGATTTGTCTTTTTCACCCTTAATTTAAATCTTCACAAACAAAGCAGAAGCCTAAGCCTGTCTTTAGCTTTCTGCTTCTCCGAGCAAACTGACCTTGTCTAACTTGAGAGTCGATTATGTACCAGAAGTCAGCTGATACTGTTTGCAAAAATGAAAATAAAAAAATAAAAATAAAATGGTATTTGCAGCTTTCAGCTCTAGCCATTGAACCTGACAAATTCTAACATCTTTTCTCTTGGCTGCCTTTTACTTCTTTTTCTGTTTCCATGGAGATGGACATCAGATCATAGAAACATAGTAAGATACTGGTGGCTAATTGCTGTTGCAGCTTTCTGAATTCTCTTTGTGGAGTGATTATTTTAGTGACTGTACGGAGTATGTGGTAGTTAGCCAAAACATCTAAGGCAGTTTCTGTGTTTGAATGCCAGCTGCTGTTCCCAAGTGTCACTAACTAGTATCCTAAAATGTATTTCCTGTTTCAACTGTCAAGAGAAAATAGATTTTAATTTAAGAACTGTAATCTTGTCAGAGAGAAGCACTACATCTTAAGCCAAGAGACCTGGCCCAAGTCCCAGCTCTGACACTGTCTCACTGTTGGACTTTGGTCAGTTTTGTTATATTTATTGAAGGAGCCCATTGATGCTACTTAGCTTCGGGGCATAAAAGTGTTCCTGAGAAAAACTACCCCTCTACCAGCGTGTTTTAATAGAAAACAGAAATAAGTTATACAATTAATTTTAGTAAGGAAATCAAACCAGGATTTTAAACATCTAAAAAGGAAAAATGCTTTTAATTCCAGCCCTTTATTTTCTCCTTCTGTAAAGTGATCAGAATAAGGCTTGTCATATGGCTGGGAATCCTGCGTTAAATATTCTCCTTATAATGTACATGTAGTTTCCCAAGACAGATACAAACCTATCTTTTGGAAAATTGATTAAAATTATAGTTGAAAATTTCTATTCATTTTCTATTTAATGAAGGAAGTTTTTACATTGCTTGTTAACTCGTATTTTATTCACATCTACAACATAGGAGGATCTGCTTTAGCCATATGCTTCTGTAGTACGCTTATCTATACCAGGTCAGGATTTCCTTGTAAATCTAAAATTAGAAATTGGAAAGCTAGGTATTTGCTGAGCCACTTCTTCAGCATATAATGTCTGTTCTATATCAAATGATCATGAGTATTTGAAATTGAGTCTGAGCAGAAAAAGTCTCTTTTTGCACAGGATAAAATATAGGTTTATACCAAACTCCCACTTAGAGTTGCTTGTATATAGAATAAACCATATATGAGAAGACATGATAAATAAAGTAAATGGGAAATAATCCATTTTACACTTTGTAATTGTAAATTTTTTAAAAGGAAAAAACCCCAACTTCCTTTATTCAGTTTGCTGTGAACTTAGTTTCCCATATCACACTTGAAGTAGACCAGGGTCTGGTCATGTCAGAATCCCTGTTTGTGACACAGCTTCAGGCTTCAGTAGATTTACCACAGGCCCCAGTGCTTTAGAGCAAAAGCTTATTTTTAAATAAAAAACATTCTATAGTTTAGTAAACTTAGACAATCAGAAAAAAAAAATTCAAAAAAGAAATTATAATGGCTCATTACCACCCTGTCAAAGTAAGCCTCTGTTGTCTTTTTGGAATATTTCTTTAATTTTAAAAATTCTGCCAGTATATAAAACAAAATTGAGATAATGCTATAAGTTCTGCTTTGTAGCCTACTTATTTCATTTACCATTTTATGAGTATTTTATCCTGATATTATATAGTATTTTAAAATGATTTTAATAAATAGTATTATGCTATCTTAAATGATTTTATAATTTATTAAACTTTTAAGGTATTAATATTTATATTTTCTTACAAACAGCTTTGAGTGGGAGCCTATAAACTTTCTTTATTCCTTCAGTTAATGTAGAAAGTGCCTAAAATTATCTGGTTTTCCAGGATGGTACCTCAGTAGTTTTTACTCTGATTTATTGTTGTCAACCACATCCAATCATTTATCTCCAAAATGTCTCTTGAATTCATTCTTCATTTCAGGTTTCATGTAGTCCCAGCCTTTACCATCTTATCTGGAGTAACTGCAATAGTTCCATCATAGCTGGTCTTCCAACCTCTGGTCTCTTCTTTCAGTGTATCAATGATTTGTGGTCAACTTATTTTGCTAAAGCATGGATATGCTCGTATATTTATTTCCTGGATTTAAAATATTTGATGTTTTCCCATTGTTCACTGCATACAATTTTTCTCTTTAGCCTGTATTCAAGGGCATTCATATTTTGGCCCTATCTAACTCATTTAACCTCATTCTCTTGTCTCCTTTCCACATTCCACATATCCGAGGCAGCCTTTTCTGAACACATTAAAGTGTTCTCACAACCCTTCATGTTGTTTGTGCCCTTTCCATTGCCTAGATTGTACTGTTCTCCACCCTCTTTAATTCCTTACTCCCTTCCTTCAAGACTTCAGCTCAAATACTACCTATCCTGTAAAACTCTGGTGTACAATATAATGTACTAGCTATATGTGGTTATGATAATGAAAATTAATTAAACTTTAAAATTTAGTGCCTCAGTCAAATTAGCCACATTTTAACTGCTCAATAAACACATGTGTTAGTGGCTATTGTATTAGATAGCATGTATTAAAGAACACTTTAGTCATTGTTGGAAGTTCTATTAAAGCCTTTTCTAAAATAATTGATTTCTTCCTTAAGTTTAATTATTTTTAAAAGCCCTTAAGTTCCATTATGAATAGGTGAGGGACCTAGAATATGTGGCATATAGTTGAATTTCAAAATGAGCAAATGAATAAAATATGACATGAGTTGTGGGGAGTCATAAGAATAATGACAGTGTTAGGGGGTCTTTCAAGTCTAGAGAACTGCTGAGCCTTAGACAAAATGCTCACTTTCTCTGGTCCTTTTATCATCTAAACATTGGGGGAATAATGTATGTTTCTCCTAATAAAATTTAACATAAGACCAACATTTACTGAATCTATGCCAGATATTGTGGGCATTACACAAAAGTATAAAGCATTTCAAGTGGATTTTACACTATTGCCTCCTTAGTTTTTGTTTTATGAGAGAGCAGGCATTTAGGGTCGCTTGTTTTATACCTGGAATTCTTACCTCCTTTATTTCATTTTCATAATGTTTTTATGAGGTAGAGTAGTTTTTTTCTGTCTTGTAGATAAGGAAGTAGAAACATAGAGAAGCTAAATATAATAGCTTGCATAAGGTCTCATAGCTGGGTTGAAGCTCATTTGGTTACACTTCAGCTGCTTCTCCTATAACCTCATTTGAATTGTTAATACAGTCAGTGCCTCTGGGGTAGCTCTGGTGATTCATGTATTTTGTAATTATTTAAGACCAGAGTATATAGAATTTTGGTTTTAAGAAAAACCAACAGCTTTAAAAAATATTAAAGAAGGAAATTATAATGCCCCACGGTTAACATTTTGTGATCAACTGCCATGGCCTGGTACTGCACCTGGGTTGATGGGATCTAACCAGAGCAGGTTAAAGGAAAACCATAAATTCTGTAAGGAGTAGAACTCCAAAAGCCTTTCTGAGGCACTTAATTACTTTATGAATTGCAGTTACCATCTGCCACTGGCTCTCTCTTTCTGTCTGTGGCTCTAGTTTTTAAGAACTTCCAAAGCCCAACATGAGCATTAAAAAAATCCACACACTACAGTTAAGATAGTAGAGAATGATTAGGGAAAAGCCTATCTGAGAAAGTGATACTTAAAGTAGACCTGAATAGAAGGAAAGAGCAAGCCAGCCAGGCATTTGGGGAAAGAACATTTCAAGTGGAGGGAACAAGTACAAAAAGAGCAGGGAAACCGGGAACTACTAGATCATTTAGGATCTTATAGGCTATGATAGTTTTTTGGGTTTTATTCCATAGATGATGAAAGCTATTAGAGGTTTTTGAGCAGTGCAGTGACATGATCTGATTTTTGTGTTAAGAAGATCAATTTGGCCGAAACCGGTTAGGCTCAGTGGTAGAGCGTAGGCCTGCGGACTGAAAGGTCCCGGGTTCGATTCTGGTCAAGGACATGTACCTTGGTTGCGGGCGCATCCCCGGTGAGGGGTGTGCAAGAGACAGCTGGTCAATGTTTCTCTCTCATCGACGTTTCTAGCTCTCTATCTTTCTCCCTTCCTCTCTGTAAAAAATTCAATAAAATATATTAAATATGCCTCATACTTTAAAAAAAAATAAAAGTTTCATAAGTTGTTCATCGTGAATTTAAAAAATAAATAAAAAATAAAAAAATAAAAAGTTCAATTTGACCGGAACCGGTTTGACTCAGTGGATAGAGCATCATCAGCCTGCGGACTGAAGGGTCCTGGGTTTGATTCCAGTCAAGGGCCTGTACCTTGGTTGTGGGCATATCCCCAGTCGGGGATGTGCAGGAGGCAGCTGATTGATGTTTCTGACTCTTCTCTGTTCCTCTCTCTTCCTCTCTGTGAAAAAAAATCAATAAAATATATTTTAAATAAATAAATAAAAGGATCAATTTGATGGTTTGTGACAAGAATATGAGGAGTGGAAAAGAAGGACAAGAAGAATGGAAGACGGAAGTCCACTTAAGAGCCTATTATCAGTACTCCAATAGCTTTGTGAGATAGGTTGTATTATTTTCTCCATTTTTAGGTTAGCCTAGAGAGGTTAAGAAGCTGTTCACTGCTACAAATCTGGTCTGTTTTATTAATCCCTCCCATTATATTATACTGCCCAACTACCATGAATGAGTTTTAAGAAGTTCTGGCATTTATACTATTCCAATATAACTAAATATGTATATAAACTTCAAGTGGATGTTGCCTTTCTTAGATTGTTTTCTTATTTTTTAATATATTTTTATTGATTTTAGAGAGAGGAAAGGAGAGAGAAAGAGATAGAAATATCAGTGATGAGAGAGAATTACTGTTTGGCTACTTCCTGTATGCCCCCTATTGGGAATCAAGCCTACAACCTAGGCATGTGCCCTTACCAGAAATTGAACTGTGACCTCCTGGTTCATAGATAGAGTCTCATCCACTGAGCCACACAGCTGGGCTGTTTTCTTAATAAATAGCAACTTGTGAAAACACATAGTACATGGAATTTGTTAATGAAACAATTCAGTGTATCTGTATTAGAGAGTTATATAAGTAGGACAAGAATATGTATATTCTTATTAAAAGACATTTGGTATTAGAATGCTTTTATATTAGGACAGGATTCTTCTTTATGCAACTATAAACTACTCTCAGATTTAACTTAATTGTAACACTGGTTCATGGAAGTAATTGAATTAAAATTAAAAAACCAGCACCATTTTTAGGTAACATATTAAAGTGCAAAGGGCATGAATTTATAAAAAGAATATGATCTTTGAAAAAATTCCTTTAATTTTTTTGAGCTTGATTTTTTTTCATTTCCAAAGGAAAGCTACTTCATTGTACTGTTCTGGTAATTAAATACAATAATTCATCTCAACTGTCAATGATACTGCTTTTTATATAATGGTTAGTAAATGTTATATTTTTTGTATTAAAATCAATATTGTGGTTTTGAGAAGGATAGTTCAAGAAAATATAGCCATTACTAATTCATAGCCTATCTATATATATATAACAGGTTAATATGCAAAGTGTCCCCTTGAGAGTTCAACCATGAGATTGGAAGTTCGATCGCTTGCTATGATGTGTGCTGACCACCAGGAGGAGGCCTGGAACATGTGGCCGGTGGCGGGGCGCTGAGGGAGCGAGGGAAGGAGGAGGTGGAAGGAACCATGCAGTGGCTGCTCATGTGGCGAGGGAAAGAGGAGGCGGGGAGGCGGGGAACCTGATTGGCCCTGTTCACCAATCAGGCCTATGGACCCTACCAGTGCACAAATTTTGTGCGCTGGGCCTCTAGAATTCTTATAAAACCTTAGAATATTTACTCATTTCCTCCCAACCTTAAGAAGCATTGTAAGAGGGACTGGTGAAATTGTTTTAGCTTTTAGGAGACAAAATTCATAGGTGAATGATAGTTGTCTTTAAATGTATAAAGGCCTGTCATGTGGAACAGGGATTTGTTCTTTATGCTCAAGAGAGCAAACTATGATCAGAGGATGAAAACTACAGGGAGGATTATTTTGTCTCATTAAAGACTTTTCCAAAAATAGAACAAATGTTCATTGGGAAAGGTGTGTATAGCTGCATCATTTTTTCAGAATAAGTGAAGCATTGAAGGTTTTTTATTTAGTTTGAAGATTTCTTCAACCTGAGATTCATTATTAGAACATAAGCTACATGAAAGCAGAAATCTTGTCTGTCTTGGGTATCACAGTATCCCCCATGTCTAATACTGTACTGCATTTATTTTTTTTTAAATATTTTTTTGTTTTTGTTTTTTTGTTTTGTTTTTTTAGAGAGGAAGGGAGAGGGAAAGAGATAGAAACATCAATGAGGAGAGAGAATCATTGCTTGGCTGCCTCCTGCACACCCTACAGTGGGATCAAGCCCACAACTCGGGCATGTGCCCTGGACCAGAATTGAACCTGGGACCCGTCAGTCTTCAGGCTGATGCTCTATCCACTGAGCCAAACTGACTGGGGCTAATACTGTATTTTATACATTTGTTGAATGAATGAATGAATGAGTTGTTCTTAGAGGTCATCTGCATACTTCTGTCCTCCTCTTTGCCTTAAGTTCTGATTTTTGGTTGATGGTTTGAGTTTTTATTTGAGTTAAAGATAAGGTAAACTAGGGGAATTGCTGCTTGGTAAGAAAACAGGAGTCAGTGGAAGGTTTTCAATAGGGGCACTAGTTTTTCAACTAGTAGGTCCTTGGTTACGTTGGAGATCCATTACTATGGTGCAATGTAACCCGGCTTTTGCCATAAGTGGAACTCACATGGAGCACATACACAGCAGTAATGAAGTGAAACAGTAAAAAAATCTTAAAAGAAAGATAACAATTCCTGACCGTTACTTGTGGTAAATAAATACTGTGTTTCCCCGAAAATAAGACATCCCCTGAAAATAAGATCTAGCGCATCTTTGGGAGCAAAAATTAATATAAGACACTGTCTTATTTTCGGGGAAACAGGGTAATAAAAAACAAAGCACATATGTACATACGTTGAAATGACAGAACTTGTTTTTTTTATAATGGGAGGTAGCGATGTAACCACGTAATGACGTATGTCGAGTCCCACATAACCCGAGGACTGCCTGTATTGATATTTTGGGCCAGGTGATTGTTTTGGGAGGGGCTGTTCTGTATATTGTAGGATGTTTTTGTTTTGTTAATCCTCACCTGAGGATTTTTTTCCCATTGACTTTCAGAGAGAGTGGAAGGGAGGAGGAGGAGAAGAGAGGAGAGAGAGAGAGAGAGAGAGAGAGAGAGAGAGAGAGAGAGAGAGAGAGAAACAGAAACATCAGTGTAAGAGAGACACATTGATTGATCGCTTCCCGCATGTGCCCTGACCAGGACCTGGATTGAGCTTGCAAACAAGGTGCACACCCTTGACTAGAATCATACTTGCGACCCTTCAGTCCCAAGGGCTGGCACTCTAACCATTGGGCAAAACCAGCCAGGGCCATTTAGGATTTTTAGCAGCATCTATTGGTGCCATATACTCATTAGATACTAGTAACTCTTTAGAAATTGCCAAATGTCCTTAGGGAACAAATTGTACCTTGTTCAGAACCACTGAGTTAGTGAATTACTATATTTTTCCAAGTATAAGACACTATTTTTTTTTTAATTGTTAGACTGAAAATTGAGGGGTGTCTTTTACATGGAAGTCAACCTACTAGGGAGCCGTGTGGGTGAGTAGCTGCCCATACCTTGTCAAACAGGCTTTCTCCAGTCACTAGACTTATTGTTACTGACGTCAGATGATACCATAATTGGAGGTGAGGATGGAGAGGGCGCCAATGCAACAGGGACCAGAGCATTCTTAGCCCATAAAGATGTAAAAAAAAAAAAAAAAAAAAAAAAAAAAAAAAAGTGAATACTGGTAAGCGATTGTCTTATTCAGGGAAATTCAAACGGAATGTAATCAGCTATGCTAAAGAGTATGGAAATAGAGCTGCAGAGAAAAATTTGGACCTCCACTCACTGAGTGTATGATCAGACAGTGGAGAAAACAGGAAGAACAATTCCTTAAGATGCCAAAAAAGAAGAAGGCCTTAACAGGAAAATCATTAAAATGTTTAAAATATTAATTTCTTAATTTTGGGTTGGAAAAGTGGGGGCATCTTATACGATGGGGACATCTTATACACAGAAAAATACGGTACCCACTAGAACACTCTTGCAAGTACACAAATTCAATATTTTCATCATATGAAATTAGAGAAAATGGTGTCATTTAAGAAAGCTCATTATAAATTATTTAAGATGAGCTGTGCACTGGTACTATGAAATGTATGTTGAGGCTTGCATAACCTATATTATAAAAACCTAATATGCTAGGTGTTCGGTTGACTTGCCAACTGTTCAACCAATCAAAGTGTAATATGCTAATGATATGCTAAGGCCACTCAACTGCTCACTATGATGTGCACTTACTACCAGGGTGCAGACAGTTGACCAGTCAACCAGTCATTATGACATGCACTGACCACCAGGGGGCAGATGCTCTGACTGGTTGTTAGCTTGCTGCTGGGGTCCAGTTGATCGGGGCTGAGCGAGATGGGCTGGACACACCCTGGAGCCCTCCCTTGGTCCTTCCCCACTTGGCCAACCTGGCTTCAGTTGTGCACCAGTGGGGTCCTTCAGCCTGGCCTGTGCCCTCTCACAATCTAGGATCCTTTGGGGGATGTTGGAAAGCCGGTTTTGGCCTGATCCTGCAGGCCAGGCTGAGGGACCCCATGGTGCATGAATTTGTGCACTGGGCCTCTAGTACCTTTATAATGAAGTAATCTGTGTAATGCTTTTGGACTTTTAACTTCACTTTGAAATATGAAGTTGATGTTTCTTTTTAGCATCTCAGTAAATGAAGGCATACCATGTATTTTATTTATTTATTTATGGAATTGTTTATGCTGGGTTTTAGCCCCAAATTGTATTGACAGCCATTTTATGTTGCAGTATAGGTGTGGATCATTCAAAAACAGGAATAGATGCAAATGGTGGATTGTAACTATCAAAGACAAAGACAGTATGATGTGTAAGAAAAGGTTGCAACAGCAGAAAGCTGAGCAGCTGATCAAAGATTCTAGAAGCAGGAATACTAAGAGTTTTTTTTTTTTAAGTTTTATATTTGTGTATATATAATTTTATATATGAGTCTTAGTTTAGGGATATGATCATCTCATGACAGATATGGTTTCATAAATAATTATACAATAGCATACCCCTGTCACATTGGATGTGAATTATTTTTAGTTCATACTGAGTTTATATTTCTTGACTCCTCTTCTTAGTATTTATGTTGAATTTTTTCTTGTTTAAATTTTCTAAATGGCAAGTTCTTTTTAAAAAAATATATTTTATTGATTTTTCACAGAGAGGAAGAGAGAGGGATAGAGAGTTAGAAACGTCGATGAGCGAGAATCATCGACCAGCTGCCTCTTGCACAGCCCCTAGTGGGGATGTGCCTGCAACCAAGGTACATGCCCTTGACCGGAATCGAACCCGGGTCCTTTCAGTCTGCAGGCTGACGCTCTATCCACTGAGCCAGACCGGCGCCGGCTAAATGGCAAGTTCTAATAAATCCTTGTTTGCATTATATTTTAACTCAGTATATTGTCACATCACTCTTTATAACATATTTTATTTAATTATTATTTATTATCATAATTTAATTATAAGCTAGGCATTGTTGCATTTTAAAAAAATATATTTTTATTGATTTCAGAGAGAAAGAGAGAGAGAGAGAGAAACATCAATGATGAGAAAGAATCATTGATCGGCTACCTCCTGCACTCCCCCTACTGTGGATTGATCAGCAACCTGGCATGTGCCCTTGACCGGAATCCACCCTGGAACCTTTCAGTCCACAGGCCAACACTATCCATTGAGCCAAACCAGTTAGGGTGGCATTGTTGCATTTTAATATACAGAACTTGCAAACATATTGTGATGTAGTCATTTCTAAGATATAGTAGTCTCACCAGGCATTATTATAAAGAAGCATCTGTCAGCATTTTCATTATAATCCCTAATTTATTTTTAAGGAGTTCCTGACTTGTCTATTTCTAAATTGCTTTGGGCTGAAACCTAGTTTAGAAGTTGTCAGCTGAAATTCACATTTTATTATATTATGGAGGGAAAAATTGAAGCCAGTATTTTTTACTCCTTTGTGTCACAGAATTTAAAACTCTCATATTTCTACTGAGTACAGTGCTTTTTACTAGATATTTATTTTCCTTAAACCCAAGTGAGGAAATGGAAGCTGATAGCCACTTAAATGAGCTTGTTCCTTTTCCTGTGCCATGCTATAAATTTTTTGATAAGTTTATTTGAAAAGTATTTACTGAGTAGATGCATTAAGTATTTTGTGTATATACTTATAGGAATCAGACCTAAACCGGCTATCAGACATCCCCCACGAAGTCCTGGATTGCGAGAGGGTGCAGGCTGGGCTGAGGGCCTCCCACCCCCATGTACAAATTTCATGCACCAGGCCTCTAGTGATAAATAAAACAGGCACAGGCCCTACCCTTCTGTATAATCTAGTAAGGGAGTTAGATAATGTGAAAATAAGCAAATACAAATTCAGTGGCACTTATTTGTATGGCTAGCATAGCTCAGTGGTTGAGTGTCAAGCTATGAACGAGGAAGTCACGGTTAGATTCCCAATCAGTGCATATGCCCAGGCTGCAGACTTGACCCCTAGTAGGGGGCTTGTAGGAGGCAGCCAACCAATGATTCTATCTCATCTTTGATGTTTCTATTTCTTTCTCCCTCTCCTAACCTATGTGAAATCAATAAAAACTTTTTAAAAAATAGCATGTATTTATTTTGGTCACATTTAATAATATTCCAAAGGTTTATTTACCCTTTTATAAATGATCTATTAACACAGAAACTTACTTTTAAATGTATCTGTTTTATGTTTAGTGGAATACAAATATTAAAACAGCATATTACTTTAGCCACATGTAAACTCTTATTTTCACATTAATGAAATCTTTTTGCATATACACACATATTTTTTAAATTAATAATTGCTGTGATCTTGGAAACTTGGTTTTTATATATTTTTCTTGTATTTGGCCATCTTAAAAGTGATTTTTACTCCAATAGATTTTCAGTAGAATTTCTAGGTAGGTGGTCCTTTTTTTGTAGTGTTTATACTTTTTAATTGTTTACTTTTCTTATTGCATTTTGTAGCATCACCAGTTGAATTTAAAATAGGGACAGTGTTAGTAGGCATCCTTGTCTCATATATGATATGATGGCAGTGTTTCTTCTTTTTCATTATTAAGTATGATATTTGATATACATTTCTGTAGATCCTTTCAGTAAGTTAAGGACATTTTCTTTTATTCTCAACTTACAGATTTAATGATTTAGAACAAACAAGATTCTGTTTATATAATGTGCAGTCTAGATAGTTTAGACCAAAACTCCTTCTAAGGACAATTAAAGAAGCTAGATAAAATATGAAAAACAAATTCTTAGAAACATCTGAGAGAAGATGAGAACTCATAGAAATGAGCCCATTTTCTCAAAATTATTTTGTTTAAGGATTTTTGTTTATCATAGCCTACCAGTTTTGAAGCTGAGTTCCGCTTTCAGGTGTCTCATAAGACTGAAGGATTGGGTATAAGTCAAAACCTGGAGTCTGCCAAGAATTGTTTGCCACTTACTCTGAGCTGGAACCACAAAACAGTGGGCCCTCAGAGGAGGAGTGAACTGATTTAACTCAGCCCTCCTAAGAACTTGCAGCTCTGCTTCCCATCATTTGCTAGACCAGGGGATTTTAAGTCTAGAACTTGGATTAAGATGGTCTTGGGTTGATAGCTCTAAGAGAAGCAATAAAAGTTCTCTGTGGAAGAGGATGCTGTCATCCAAGCATTAATTTATTTTTTCAAATACATTGCCCAGCACACAGGCAATACAACTGAAGAGAGAATTGGTGAACCGAAACACAGAAGAAACAATCCACAGTGCAATGTGGAATGTTAAAAAGTGGAAAGTGCAAAGAAGAGGGTGAGAGACAGACATTCAATGCGAAGAACTAGAAATGAAGAGAGCCAGTTTGAATTCCTAATTCCATCCTCAACGTATAAATAAATTTGACTTAGACTCATTACATTTCTGGGCCTCAGAGTTTTATCATCACTTCTGAAGTGGATACTTTGTTAATGTTATTTTTTATTTATTTAGCTTTATCCATAGATTACTCAAGGTTTTTCTTATTAAATTTTCCTTTTTACATTCCATCATATAATTAAAATATTTACTAAGTAATATTTGCCAGGCCCTAAGGTAGGTGCTAGGAATGGATACAAAGAACACTTTGTTCATGAGACTCTCACAGACTGCTGTCAAATGTCAGCTTACAAGTGGACAGCTGAGATTGAATTTCTGTAAATGCCTGTGCTCTGAAAGTCCATAGCCAAATAGCACTGCGACATCTATTCACTCTTGCAGATATTATTCAGGAATAACACTACTCCTTTTCCAGCCTTCCTCAGAAAAGAGCAACCCCAGAATTTATTCTGAATCCCATCCACAACTTAGTCAAATGTGTGAGCTGAGAATGGAATTTAGAATTCAGGCTGACTTCCAGTTCTAGTTCTTTGTGTTTAAGGAATGTGGACCCAGGTTCTAGTTCTGTTAATACTTATGCTGACTTCACTCTATTCCCTCTTTCAATTTTCTCAATTTCAAAAGTAGTTTGATTAGACTCTGGGCAACTCATTTAACTATTCTATTTATATTTGTGATCTTTCTTTTCAAAATCAGAAAGAGTACCTCTCGAAGCTTTACAGTTATATATGCCACATACCTGTAGTTCAGTCAACGATAGACTACATATACAATGGTGGTTCCATAAGATTAGAAAGGAGCTGAATTTCCTATAAAAAATGGAAGAATATATGGTTCAGGAGGAATTTTTTTTTTCTTTGATGGGAGCAGTATCTGAGGGATTTGGCAATAGATTTCCTCTCACGCACAGCACCTCAATTTTGACTGCACATATTATATCCCATTCAATCAGCCACTGACACATTTCAGCACAGAGGAGCCTGTCCCCAGTGCTGCATGTTCAGAGGACCCCCACCTAGCTGATCACGTTCAGAGTACACTCCTGTAGCTGCTTTGTTGAGGACTAAGATCCTGTAAAGGACACAGGTCCACAGGAGCTACCTTAACAAGTATTAAGAGACAGTGCCACTTCAGTAAAAGCTTTCTGTACTAGTGTAGAGCCAGCTTATCACTGTATTTGGAAATATTTTTAGCTTGTAATGATGTAGAGCACTACTTCCCAAAGTGTGATACGTTTACTCCCAGGGGTATGGGAAGAGTTTGGTGGGGGTACGCGTTGCACCGGAGTTTGGTGGGGATATGCACTGCACTGTGCTTAGCTGCACCTAATTCTACGTTCTCATGAGTACGAGGGGTACTCAGCATTACGAAAATTATAGCAGCGGTACCCTTATGTCAAAAGTTTGGGAAACACTGATGTAGAGCATACGTAGATAATTTTTATTCCATTATTTCAATGCCAAACAGAACCCTTTGTGTCAGATAGAGTCCGTGGAACCAAACACAAATCTTCAATTTCTACACCCTCTTCCATGCTAAACACCCTCCTTTAAAAAAACGAATACCACAAAGTTCCTTAGTCTGACCATAAAGTTCCTTAGTCTGACCACAAAGTTCCTTAGTCTGACCACTGCTCCAAATGTAATAGCTAAAACCTCATTTCCATGACAATCCTCTGTGTTGTCCTTCCTTTTGGAGTCAGATCTAAAAATACTAGTACATCATTGAGATTGATGTTAAGGAGCTTACTACCTATGTTTTTCTCTAAGTGTTTTATGGTTTCAGGTTTTATATTCATGTCTTTAATTTGTTTTGAGTTAATTTTTGTGTATGGTGTAAGATAGTGGTCCAATTTCATTCTTTTGCTCATGGCTCTTCAGCTTTCCCTGTGCCATTTATTGAATAAACTGTCGTTTCTCCATTGTATGTTCTTGCCTCTTTATTGTAAGTTAACTATATAAGCATGGGTTTATTTCTAGGCTCTCTATTCTGTTTCAGTGATCTCGGCATCTGTTTTTCTGCTAATAACATACTATTTTGATCACTATAATGTTGTAGTGTAGTTTGAAATCAGGGAGCATGATATCTCCAGTTGTGTACTTTTTTTCTCAAGTCTGACTTGGCTTTTCATGGTCTACTGTGGTTTCACTCAAAGTTTAGAATTATTTGTTCTAGTTCTGTGAAAGTTGTCATTGGAATTAGAATTTTGTTAGGGATTGTATTAAATCTGTATATTGTTTTAGGTAGTATGGGCATTTTAACAATATTAATTCTTCTAATCCATGAATACAGATATCTATTTGTTATCTTTAATTTCTTTCATTAATATTTATAGTTTTTAGTTACAGATATTCACTTCCTTGATTACAATTATTCCTAAGTATTTTATTTTTTAATACTATTGTAAATGAAATTGTTTCATGATTTTTTCAATAGTTTATCGCTCATGTATAATATGCAACTGATTTTTCTATATTGATTTTGTGTTCTGCAACTTTACTTGGATTTGTTTATTCTAACACTTTTTTGGTGGAGCCTTAGGTTTTCTTTGAATAATGTTATGTCAACTGCAGACAGACACTTTTACTTCTCCCTTTTTGAATTGGATGCCTTTTATTTCTTTTTATTGCCTAATTGCTTTGACTAGGACTTTCAGCACTATGTTGAATAAAAGTGGGGAGAAAGGCACCCTATCTTCACACAGGTAATAAAGGAAAAGTTTTCAGCTTTTGGCCATTAAGTTTAAAACCAACAGAGGCAATGATGGGGCGTAAAGAGAAGACAGTGGAAGTGATGAAGCTGAACAAGTAATTAAAAGAAACTCAAATCTAGTAAAAACTGATAATGGAGGAAACTAGGCACTAGTCACTGAAAAGTTATTTGTCCAGGCTGAAATAAATTCTTTCTGGAACACCTCACCAATAAAACTGAGGAGTATAGAAAGCAACTTGAGAAACTTGGGACAACTACTTACAAAAATGGGAGATTGAATGAAGGAGACAAGAACTAGCCTCTAAATATGGGAAACAAACTGCAAAGCTTAAAACAGAGTTCTTTTAGAAAGAAAAGAACCAATGCAGTTTGAAGCAACAGTTGCAGGTACCGAGAGACTTTTTTCTATTAAAGGAGAATAGGAGAGAGAAATACAGACATTACAGGAGGAGCTAAACAAATCTCAAGCTGAGACAGCTGCAAAAGCACAGGCAGTCAAGGCCCAGTTCCCCAGGAAAAAGCATTATTGAAGAAATAACTGAGTTGGGAAAGAGAGAAAGGAACTTAAAAAGAAGGCCCAGGCCTTGGAGGCGGCAGCAAAGAAGCATACTTGTGAATTCTACCCAGCTTCTGCAGAGAGAATAGCCATCGCAGAAGGAATAACTGCAGCAGTCTAGACTAGGGGTGTCGAACTCAATCAGAGAAGGGGCCAAAATCTAAAATCCAGCCTAAATCGCGGGCCGAATGGTTTACTGAACAGTCATACACTGTCATTGTGATGGAAACGCAGCGGAGTGCAGTGATGACAGCGCAGTGCGGGCCACATTGCAAGGCCTGGCGGGACGGATTTGGCCCGCGGGCCTTGAGTTTGACACATGTGGTCTGCAGAGAGAATAGCCATCGCAGAAGGAATAACTGCAGCAGTAGACAATGCCGTAAGTTCCAGGCTGCTCAAAGCCTGTTAAAAAAAAATCAGAAGCAGCCCTGGCCAGTGTGGCTCAGTTGGCTGCAGTATCGTCACTTACACCGAAAGATCACAGGTCCTATTCTGGTCAGGGCACATATCTAGGTTCCCAGTTCTGTCCCTGGTTGGGGTGCATACAAGAGGCAACCAATCAGTGTTTCTCTCTCTCTCCCCCTCCTCTCCCTGTCTCTCTCTTCCTCTCTCTCTCTTTCTCCCTCTCTTTCTCTCTCCTTCCCCATTCCCCTTCCCTTTCCCCTCTACCTCTCCCTAAAATCAATAAGCATATCTTCGGTGAGGATTTTAAAAACATTCAGAAGGAGCGGGTATAGCAGGAGCAGTGGTACATAGAGTGCTTAATTCTAGAGAGGCAACCACTGTAACAGGATGCTCCAAAGACCATAAGAACCCCTTCCCTAGGCACCAAATCAAGGGTTAATCCACAGCAATTCCCAAAATATCACTAATTACAATAAATAAGGATTGGAACAAGTATTCTTAGGAACTGCATAAACCCATATGGCAAGGACGGCTTTTGGATCTCATTGCTATGGTAAAATATATTACATACATCATGATGTGTTAGTGCGAAGGATTAGGTGTGTGGTTTTTTTTGTTTTGTTTTTTTTTTCCAGCCATACTGCTAGATATTTGTGTGACTGGATTCCTTTATTTAGGTTTCTCTTTAATTAGCTCTTGTTAATTAACAATATGTTCCTCAAACCTCCAGATAACCTAACACCATTTGCCAAACATTCATACATTGAATCAGGTTGAGAAAACTGCCTTGAGGAAGTGACAGGAAAAGAGTTATGTGATTTATTTTACCTAACTGAGTCAGACTTCTTTATAGAAAAAGCACCTGTAGCATCTTAGAAGACTTTATATAGTTCCTTCTGCTTCTATAAAAAACCAATATCAGCTTATCTGCATTCCTTTGGTCAACCCAGACAGAAAGTGGTCTGATTTCATTTTTTTTTTACATGTATATGTTAAATATTCCCAACACCATTTTTTTAATAGATTATCTTTATCCTATTGTATGTTCTTGCCTCCTTTGTCATATAGTATAGGCATGAATTTATTTCTGGGCTCCCTATTCTGTTGCGCTGATCTATGTGTCTATTTTTATGCCATTCCCATGCTGTTCTGATTGCTATCGTCTGGTAGTATAGTTTAATATCAGGTAGGGTGATACCTCAACTTTTGTCTTTTTTTCAAGATTGCTGTAGCCAATTGGGGTCTTTTGTGGTTTCATATAAGTTTTTGAAATACTTGTTTTAGTTCTATGAAAAATGTCATTGTAGATTCATGGAATCTATAGATTGCACTGGGTAGTATGGACATTTAAAAAATATTTTTTAATTGATTTCAGAAAGGAAGGGAGAGGGGGAGAGAGAACATCAATGATGAGAGAATCATTGATCAGCTACCTCCTGAATAGCCCCTACTGGGGATCAAGCCCACAGGTCAGGCATGTGCCCTGACTGGGAATTGAGCCATGACCTCCTGGTTCTTAGGTTGTTGCCCAACCACCTCGCCACCTCGCCAGTCAATATGGACATTTTAATAATGTTAATTTGTCACAATGAGCACAATATATGCTTACATTTATTTGTATCTTTTCAATTTCTTTTTTTAGTGTCTTACAATTTTCTGAGAAAAGGCCTTTTACATAGTTGATTAAATTTATTCCTAGGTTTTTGTGTGTGTGTGTGTTTTATGCAATTGTAAAGGGATTGTTTTCTTAGTTTTCCTTTCTAATATTTCATCATCAATATAAAAAATGCAACAGATGTCTGTATATTTACTCTGTATTCTACTTTACTGAATTCCTCAGTTCTAGTAGTTTTGTGGTGGAATCTTTAGGTTCTCTACATACAGTATCATTATCTGCAAATAATGGCAGTTTTGCTTCTTCCTTTCCAATTTGGATGCCTATTATTTATTCTTATCTGATTGCTGTGGTGAGGACTTCAGTACTATGTTGAATAAGAATGGTGAAAGTGGATATCCCTGTCTTATTAAGGGAAAAACTGTTTTTCCCATTGAGTATGATTTTAGCTGTGGGTTTGTTATAGATGGACTTTATTAGCAATTTTATATATTGTGGATAAAAAAGCTGTGGTGTATTCTATCTATCTATCTATCTATCTATCTATCTATCTATATATCTATCTATCTATCTTCTTGGGCAAGGGAAACAGAAAAATAAACAAATGGGACTATGTGAAATTAAAAAGATTTTTGTGTGTTTTTTTTAATATAAAGTAGTCTATGGATATCACATATTAAATTAACCGATGGCTTTTTTATTTCTGATTTCAGAGAGGAAGGGAGAGGGAAAAAGAGATAGAAATAAGTATCAGTGCAAATTGTCCCCTTGACCAGGGGATTGAGCTTGCAACCAGTGCATGTGCCCTGACTAGGAGTTGAATTGTGACCTCTTGGTTCAGAGGGCAACACTCAACCAGTGAGCTACACTGGCCAAACGAAACTAAAAAGGTTTTGCAACAAAAAGGAAAATGTCAACAAAATGAAAAGATAACTTGCTTAATGGAAGAAGATATTCATCAAAGAAGCATCCATTATGGGTTAATATCCAAAATTTAAAAAGAACTCATACAACTCAATACATAATCCAATTTCAAAATGGGCAGAAGATCTGAATACACACTTCTCCAAAAAGGACATACAGATGGCCAATAGGCATATAAAAAGATGCTCAACATCACTAATCATCAGAGAAATGCAAAGTAAAATCAGAAATATCACCTCACACTTGTCAGAATCTTTATCAATAAATCAACAACAGGTTTTGGTGCAAATGTGGCAAAAAGGGAAAACTTGTGCACTGTTGTTGGAAATACATATTGGTGCAGCCAGTATGGAGTTACCTCAAAAAATTAAAATTGGGACTGCCTGGCTGGCATTGCTCAGTGGTTAGAGGGTCAGCCTATGCACCAAAGGGTCATGGGTTCACTTCCCAGTCAAAGGCATGTGCCTGGGTTTCAGGTACCTGGGTTGCAGGTTTGATCCCTGGCCCCAGTCAGAGCACATGCAAGAGGTAACCAATTGATGTGTCTCTCTCACATTGATGCTTCTCTCTTGCTCTCTTGCTTTCTCTCATCCTCCCTCCTTGCTTGCCACTATCTTTAAAAATATCCTCAGGTGAGGATTAACAACAACAACAAAAATGAAACTACCTTATGACCTAGTGATTCCACTTCTGGGATACATGTGAATAAGACATATAAGACGACTTTTGAAACGAAAAAAAGTCAACTGAAAATTGGGGGCAAAAGACCAAAATTGCACAAAAATTACTTGCAGATCTTGACGGCAAAGTAAGTCTTTTCTTTGAAGTGGGGAGTAGTCTTATACAGTGAATATAGGCCTAAACCTATGTTTTAACTGTAAAATTAGGGGGTCATCTTATACGCTGGAAAATACGGTACCTGAAATACTGATCAGAAAGAATATATGCCTTGCTATGCTCATTGCAGCGTTATTTACAATAGCCGAGATTTGAAAACAGACCAGTGTTCATCAATAGATGAGTGGATAAAAAAGCTGTGGTATGCATCTTTGGTGTGGCTCAGTGGTTGAGCATCAACCTATGAACCAGGAGATAACAGTTTGATCCTAGTCAGGGCACAGGCCCTGGTTGCAGGCTTGATCCGGGGGGAGGGGGGGGCACGCGTTCAGGAGGCAGCTGATTCATGACTCTCATCATTGATGTTTCTGTCTCTCTCTCCCTCTCCCATCCTTTCCAAAAACAATAAAAAATATATATTAAAAAAAAATTTTTTTAAAGCGTAGTACATTTACACATTAGAATAGTTCTCAACTGTGAAAAAAGAAGTATAGCTTACCAGAGCAACATGGTTGGATCTGGAGAACATTATGTATAGTGAAATAAGCTAGACATAGAAAGACAATCACCATGATGTCAATCATATGTGGAATCCAATGAACAAAATAAACTAACAAACAAAATAGAAACAGACTCATCAGGGTGTAAATATTTCTTTAACGTGTCCAGCTCTGCTAGAGAGTGGCCCAGTTCCTGAGTAGGGGCGGCTGGGGATTGAGAAAAATGAAAGGAAGAGACAAGACAGAGATAGAACGGAAAAGCTGGGACAGGGTGGGACTGCTGCTGCCCTCTTCTGATGAAGAGACAGTGACCAGAGCTGCTGCAGCCTGTTTATTTTATACCCCTAAATACCAGGAGGTTTTCCTATTCATTCATGGTGCTTGGCTAGATTTACATAATAAACCCATCCCCTGGCACCTGGGCTGAAATGAAGGTAAACTGATGACACTCTGCCTTTTGGCAGAATGTGTTCCCAGGGTGTGGCTTTGCTGACCTCCCTGGATTCAGCTGACAATTTAAAGAAATGCCTTCCCTGGGCTCTCTACTTCAGGGAACACACTGATGGTTGCCAGAGGCAAGAGGGGTGAGAGGACTGGGTGAGAAAGGTGCATGGGTGGGATCTGGCCAGCCTGGCCAGGGGAAGGGGACATGGGAGGTTAGCTGGCCTGCCTGCTGTGCAAACTCCTGGTTGAGGGGGCGATTTGCATATTAGCCTTTTATTATATAGGAGATACACTGAGTGGCCAGATTATTATTTGTTCAGAGATCATAATCTGGCCACTCAGTATATTTGAATTCTAATATAGGAATATAACCTCATGTTTTAATCTTGCTCCTTAATTGGAACTTATAATAAACTTTATGTTTTTAGAAATTATCAGTAATGAAAAACAAAAATAATTTTCTTGAATTTTGTTTTATTCACATGTAAAATTAATTCCTTTAAATTGGATTGAAAAAGGGCTCTTTAAAAAAAAAAAAAAAAAAAAAAAAAAAGCCTAAACCGGTTTGGCTCAGTGGATAGAGTATTGGCCTGCGGACTGAAAGGTCTCGGGTTCGACTCCAGTCAAGGACATGTACCTTGGTTGCGGGCACATCCCCAATAGGGGGTGTGCAAGAGGCAGCTGATCCATGACTCTCTCTCATCGATGTTTCTAACTCTCTATGCCTTTCTCTTCCTCTCTGTAAAAAAATCAATAAAATATATATTTTAAAAAAGAAAAAAAGAAAAGAAAAAGGACTCTTACTCAATGTACCTTTAGCTTCTAGCTTTAACAATTTTTCTGTTGAATATGTAAGTTTTTTTATTAAACAAATTTTGTTATTAAAGAGATTAAGACCTACTTGGATTTTTAAAAAAGAGTAATTGATGTAATTTGAGGTCTGTTTAGAAACTGTAAGTTATTATGAAAATACTAGAGGCCCAATGCACTAAATTTGTGCAGAGCAGGCTTTCCTATGGCTGCCGGCACTGCTTCCCTCCTGCACCCTGGGCTGGGCCTCACTCCAGCGGCCACCAGCAGGCACTGGGGACCAGGCTTCCCCGGCAGCCCCAACTTGGTCCAGAAGGATGTCCAGTCTAATTAGTATATTATGCTTTTATTTTTATAGATATTGAGAAAGTAAAAGCAGAAGGTATTACTGCCTTACTACAAGGAGATTTGAAGAGTGAAATTTTTAGACATTCTCTAGAGTGGCCGGTTACCTAAGTAATTAGTTGGTGGTTATTTTATGTGGCTCTTTTAAGCAGATTAGCTCTAAATATTTTTAATGCAGGTTATGGTAATATTTTCTGTCACTCATTTTGTTTCACTTTCTGTATAATTTAAGATTTTTAAATATTTCTTATGAGTGAGTATCCTGATTTTTTTTAATGCAAATACCTTGGTTTCTTGAAAGCATATACCTTATGTTAATATATTATCACCCTGATAATATATAATCAACTTTAAACAGCATGAGCAGTTTTTTTTTTCAGGTCAGATAATTCTTAAAATTCTAGGTATACAGATCTCTGTTCATTTAAAATAATTAGGGTGACATTCTAACCAACTCCTTAGATGCTATATTACGCTAATTCTTACAGTTGAATGTAGGACTAAGCAGAATATTTTTGAAAGAGATCAAAGAAATAACAATCAGAAAGGTTAAAAGGAATAAAAAATATGTGCCTTGCTATTGTCTGGAGGCCATAATTCTGATTTCTCACCTTTCCCGGGTTAAGGATGATATATTAGAAGGTTGATGTCAACTATTTATTTTGGGGAAGGCTTAGCATCTAGATAGGGAGAGTGAAAAAGAAGAAACATAGGGAATATTTTACCTTGAGGGAAGCAGTGGGAATGAAATGGAAATGAGGGAAAAAAAAGTATCTTTAAGGTGGAGAAGGCAGATTAGCAAAGGAATTTAAGGCAAATAAGTAAGAGTCAGTCTGTCTTAGGTCATATATATGAGTATAAAGGACTTACTTTGTATTATAAATAACTAGAGGCCCGGTGCATGACATTTGTGCACTGAGACGGGGATCCCTCAGCCCGGCCTGTGCCCTCTCTCTGCCCGGGACCCCTTGGTGGACATCTCCTGAGGGGTCCTTAGTACTGCTGCAGAGCTGTGAGCCCGGCTTAGTGCTTAGGGGCCCTTAGCACTCACCAGCTGTGAGCCTGGCTTCTGGCTGAGTGGTGCTTCCCTTGTGGGAGTGCACTGAACACCAGGGGATAGCTCTTGCATTGAGCGTCCCCCTGTGGTCAGCGTACATCATAGTGGCCGGTAGTTCTGCTGTTGGGTTGATTTTGCATATTAGCCTTTTATTATATAGGAGGTTATTAGGTATATTGTCTGAAATTTGTATATTCTATATTTAAAGAAGTAGTTTGGAAATATTCTGACTGCATTTTGGAATAATTGATATTTGGAATACAATTTATCATCTGTGAAGATGTTTGATGTAATTAATTTGCATTAATACACTCATGCTTACCTGAAACCGTTTTGGCTCAGTGGATAGAGTGTCAGCTTGCGGACTGAAAGGTCCTGGGTTTGATTCCAGTCAAGGGCATGTACCTTTGTTGCTGGCACATCTCCCGTAGGGGGTGTGCAGGAGACAGCTGGTCGATGTTTCTCTCATCGATGTTTCTAGCTATCTATCTCTCTCCCTTTCCTCTCTAAAAAAAGCAATAAAATATATTAAAAAAACAAACAAAACAAAAGCACTCATGCTTATTCTGAGAAAGAAAAATTCACAGAAATAGAAGTCACTTAATTTTCTTTTAAATAAATGTCAAGAAAAGCATTTAAAAATAAAATAAAGTATAATTTAATTTGTAAATGAACTCAGACTCCTTTTCTTTCATTGGTTCCCTTAAGTGTAAGATATCTCTTTCTCTAATTATTGAGATATTTGATCTGTATTGTAATTTTTTGAATTATATTTGTAGTTATCCTATAGTTGTTTTTTTGTTTGTTTGTTTTAAACGTGAAGAACTGTTTCTTTTACACCTGTTCAGTACTTCAGTAGAGTCCAGTTAACAGGACCAGTGTTGATGCTGGGAAATGTAACCCAAAACTAACATTTGCATAATTTAAAGAAAGGACATTTTATCCAGGAACCCAGGTACTTCTGAATAAGTTATATTCATATATAAATATAGTTCTAAGAACTAATGGAGATTAATAGCATTAGTTCAATTTATACATAAATATAATACATATGTGAATGCTTCATTACACAGGAATGATTTTTTTGGTAATTTTTATTTCACCAATTAATCAGATATATCCTGTAAATGTATATAATCTAAGTGGGATAGCATTTAAAAATTTTTAATGCAGAAATGGTTTGTGACAAATCTGATAATCCTTTTTTGTATAAAATTTTAGGTAATATATCTTTAGAAATCTTGTCATTTAGAAAGTAATATTAATTATTTTTGTTGTTATTGATAAGATGTTGAAGTTAAGTTCTCTTCTTTTCCTTTTATCTTAAACCTTTATATTCTACCTATTACTTTGTAGGAAGAGGCAAGGACCACTTGAATTATATTATTACTCATTTAAAAATGGGAGAATGAAAAATTAGCTTTAAACAAATGAATTGGTGTTCTTATCCTCCCCCAAGATTAGTTGGTTAATACTAATTAACTGGCTAATGTTTTCTTTATCCTGGCTGTTGGTTTATTGCTTGTACTAGAGGGCCGGTACATGAAAATTCTTGCATTTGGGGGCAGGGGAAAGAGGTCCCTCAGCCTGGCCCGCACCCTCTTGCAGTTCGGGAGTCTTTGGGGGATATCCAACTGAGGCAGTCTGGCCTCTCTCTGCAGGAGGTGACTGGTAGGCCAATCTGGGGACAGCACCGGTCAGCAAGTGGCCAGCCCTGCCCCCGGGTACCTGCGATCTGCCGGAGAAGGGAATCCTGGGTCCTGCGTGCAGGGTGAGGCAGAGGCTGTTAGGGGCGATCAGGCCAGCAGGGGAGTAGTTAGGGGTGATCAGGAAGGCAGGCGAGCAGTTAGGAGCCTGTCGTCCCAGATTGTGAGAGGGTGCAGACCAGTTGACATTCCCTGATGGGTCCCAGATTGGAGAGGGTGCAGACCAGGCTGAGGTAACACCCCCCTCCTGTGCATGAATTTAATGCACCAGGCCTCTAGTTGAATAGAACTATGTGTTTCATTGATGAAATAATTTTCATCCTAAAATTTATTAAAGATACATATATGATGCAAAGCTTGGTGGACTTCCTCTTCCTTGTGTCTTCAGGAATCTTTCCTTCCACAGCACAGTATAGGTCACTGAGTTGAGCTCATTTGACTGTGGCCACAATGGTTCTTCATGCCATGCTCCATGTGTGGCATAAGGGAGTCAGATCACGGCCTTCTCACCAGAAGCATGCCACTCTCTACTGTTCTTCTTCACTCTCTCTCACATGCTATAGATCCAGGAACTTCTTCAGATTTGGCTCTTTGCCAAGGCACATTCGATTCTAAGTGGATTTGTTCTTTTTTTCATTTTTCCACTTATTTCCATAGTCAGTTCAGATTTATTGTGGCTTATCATGTGGATAACACTAGCGTTGAGATTATAGGCAATAATATGGAAATGAACTTAGCATAATGTACTTATTCCAGGGACATTTACTTTAATAATTTCGCCTTTGGAATTTCCCTTTCATAATTGTCTTTAGAATGAATTTTTAAGTTACATGTGTGCTCTCATATTTATAGTTCTACTAGAGGCCAGGTGCATGAAATTTGTGCACTGTTGGTGGGTGTCCCTCAGCCAACCCTGCACCCTCTCCAATCTGGAACCCCTCAGGGACTGTTCAACTGCTGATTTAGGTCTGATCCCTCAGGTCATTCCTCTCACAAGCTCTTAATCACTCACCTACTTGGCTGCCTGATTGCCTCTAACCACTTATGCCTGCCAGCCTGATCACCCCCTAACCACTTGCCTGCCTGCCTGATTGACACCTAACCACTCCCCTGCCAGCCCGATCACCCCCAACTGCCCTCCCCTGCAGGCCTGGTTGCCCCCAATTGCCCTTCCTTGTGGCCATCTTGTAAAAATGTGGGGCAGCCATTTGTAATGATGTGGGGGTGGCCATCTTGTTATGTGAGGGCATGAGACTCAATTTGCATATTAACTCTTTATTATATAGGATCTTAAGGGGGAGACATAGAAAACAAGCCTTTCTTTAGTGTCTCCCAAGGGAAATGAGTGAGAGGACACAGCATATCACTAGGTCCTGGGGCATGCTGGTTTTCCTCGTCATAGCCCTGACCTTGCTCCTATGCTTGTCCTTCAGTGTTTAGAAATCATCTAGTTCCCTAATTTTCATTCAGGGGAGAAGGCCACTTACTTTGTTGTGGTATCAGGATCTCAGGGGAGTTGTCATCCTGCAGGATGGTGAGGGGACTTTGCTATTTGATCTTCATCTATTGTGCTTAGAACCTGAAGGTCAGGGAGTCTTGGGGACTCTCAAGGGCTTTTCTGAGCCCTGGCTGTCATAGAGGTTTCTGTGATCTGTTCTGATTCCTGCATGGAAAATACCTGCTTGGAGGGAGCTCAGTCTGACTCCAAGATAGCATCTGGTTCTCAGGGGATAATTAGGCGGGCGAGTCTCCATTCAGATTACTGTGACTCTGAGGGCAGAACAGGCTGTGCAGAAAGATTTGTTTTGGGGATTTTGATCTCAAAGACTTCACTCAGCTGTTTTACCAGTGGGTTTTATTTTGGGGCGTGGAAGAGGGAGAGGTCTCTGCTGATGGTTATAGGTATCTGTGCAATTCCAAAGCGTAGGAGAGCGGAGATCTGAGTCCTGGGCCTGCTTAGGACCCTGTAGCTACTCCCCTGCTGGTAGATTGGGATGTGGGTTTCACACCTAGAGGGGGCAGGATGCAGGACACTAAGTGAACAGGATCTTCCACTGAAGCCAGATGCTTGTGCTCTGTAGTAACTTTGATGCTCTTGGCTGAACCCATCTCAATCAGGAGGAACAGGGTGGGGCAGGGTGCTGGGTCTTAATTTTATCTTTGGGTGCATGGCAGCTCTTCCAGTTTGTTGACTAATGATGTGTTTTTAAAGATATATATTTTATTGATTTCAGAGGGGAAGGGAAAGAGAGACAAAGAGAGAGAAACTTTGATCGGTTGCCTTCTGTACATGCCCAAACCTAGGTATGTACCCTAACTGGGAATCAAACTTGCAATCTTTAGGTGCATGGAATGACACTCCAACCAACAGAACCACCTGACCATGGTGTTTGATGGTATTTTATTTAACCATTCTCCCATTAAAATGGGATATTGATGTTTGAGCCACTTCCCCCCCCACCCCCGCCAAATCTTATTACTGAGCATCTTTGTATATGAGATATATAATTTGTGTTTATTAATTAATCAAATAAAACATGGGTTATGAGATTGCATATATGTGTATGGTGAACCAAATTCTTGCCTTTATGAATTTGATGCTTTTCTAGGTGCCTTTACATTGTACTAAATTTTTCAAACACTGTCCTTTAGTAAGAACAATTAAACTCTATTCTTAGTAAGTTTCCATTTTATAATACAGTATTATCCTATATAATAAAAGCCTAATATGCTAAGTATCCAACCGTTTGACCAGTCGCTATGACGCACACTCACCACCAGGGGGCAGATGCTCTGACCATTATTAGGTTAGCTTGCTCCTGGGTTCTGGCCTATTGGGACTGAGTGAGATGGGCTAGATACACCCTGGAGCCCTCCTGGGGGTCTCTCCCCAGCCCCTACTGTGTACCGGTGGGGTCCCTCGGCCTGGCCTACACCCTCTTGCAATCTAGGACTCTACCCTCTTACAATCCTGGGGATGTTGGAGAGCCAGTTTTGGCCTGATCTCTGCAGGTCAGGCCGAGGGACCCCACCAGTGCCGAATCCAAACCCAGGGCCTCTAGTCAACTATGCTCATTGTGTTTTACAGTAGATTCTTGGACCTAATTCATCTCAGAGCTATACCCTTTTAACAACCTCTCCCTATGTTTCATACATCCCAACGCATTTTTCTACTTGTTTCTGAGTTTGCTTTAAAAAAAAAAAAAAAAAAAAAAAAAAAAAAAAAAAAAAAAAAAGCCAGATAAGTGCTACCATGAAGTATTTGTCTTTCTGTCTGGCTTATTACACTTAGCATAATGCCATCCATATCACTGCAAATGGCAGGATTTCTTTCTCGTGGCTGAATAATATTCTATTGTGTGTGTGTGTCACATCATCTTTATTCATTCATCCATTGACAGACACTTAGGTTGTTTCTATATTTTGGTTATGGTGAATGATGCTATGGTAAACATGGAGTGCAGATATCTATTTGATATCCTATTTTCATTTTCTTTGGATGGATAGCCAGAACTAAGATTGCTGGGTCATATGGCAGTTCAATTTTTTATTTACTGAGAAACCTCCACACTATTTTCCAGCATGGCTTTACCAGCTTACATTCCCATAAATAATGCACAAGTTTCCTTTCTGAATATCCTCGCCAACATTCACAATCTCTTGTCTTTTTGAGGAAAGCCATTTTGACAGTATGAAGTGATATGTCATTGTGCTTTTGATTTGCATTTCCCTAATGATTAGGTAGCGGTATTGAGCACCTGCTCATGTACCTGTTGGCTGTTATGTACCTGTTGGTTATCTATGGGCTTAAATGTCTTTGGAAATTTTCTATCCAGTTCTTCTGTCCTTTTGTTAACCAGATTGGTTGGTTGGTTGGTTATTTATTTATTTATTTATTTAGCTATTGAGTTGGCTAAATTCTTTATATATCTTAGATATTAATCCCTTAACAGATATATGATTTGTAAATATTTTCTCTCATTCAGTCGATTGTCTTTTCATTTTGTTATCTTCTTTGCTGTGTAGAAGCTTTTTAGTTTGATGTAGACCCTTGTTTATTTTTGCTTCTGTTTCCTTTGCTTATTGTGTTAAATCCAGAAAATCATTGCCAAAATCATGTCAAGGAGCTTACCTATTTCTTCTAGGAGTTTTACAATCTCAGTTCTACTTTCAACTTTTTAATCCATTTTGTATATGGTCATAAGATAGGGGATCCCATTCATTCTTTTGCTGTCCATTTCCCCCAACACCTTTCATTGAAGAGATTGTCTTTTCCTTATTGTATATTCTTAGGGAATCAGTTTCTTAAGTTTTTTTTTTTTATTTAAGCCTATCAGAAAATTTAGTTAGTCATTCTGTAATTACCTAGAATTAAATTGAATTGTCAGTTAGTTTTTTTCAGAAGAGGACAAAGGCTCTGAGTTTTGAAAATATAGGATAAAGACATCTTGAAAAAATTTTTTCTAATCATTTTGAAGCACAAGGTAGTATGCATAGGCCTTTAAAAAAAAATGCTAATACTTAACCAGTTATATCTCAGGAACTTTCTTATTTAAGTAAACTTAAATAGTTTTTAAAATGTAACAGGATCCATGAAATTGAATATAAAAATAAACTTAGACTGAGTAGTTCTTGAAAGAGGGCAGACACTGTACTTGTAGCTTCATAGGTAGTTGGTTTTCTTTCAGTTTGATGGCCATAAGTAAACAAGTCTACATCTCCTAGTCCTCATGCTAATAGCACCTCCTACTGTGTAGACTGTAGAACCTAGGGTCTCCAGAACACCAAATAACTGTCAGTTTTTACTTTAAGTGTTTCATGTTTCTATGAATTGACTGTATCACATGAAAAATTTCAGTGATCTCAGATGTTATGAAAAGGAGAGGACAAATTTAGGAGTATTGATGAAAGTTTAATGTGTAGAGCTTTGCTGCAACAAATTATTTGACAATTTAAATACATCCAGGTTCAGTTTTTTACCCTAGAATTAGACTTCTGTGGCACACATTGCTGATGGATATGGAGTAGCCCTCCACTAAGGCAAGAATACCAGTAAGGTTTTTATTTTTACAACAAAACATTTTTGAATTTAAACATCTGATTTTGGAGCACATTAATTTTTGCTTCACAGATATTTGCTGCTGAGTTCAGATTATAATTTTTGGCCAAGTATCTGTTGCAAGCCTGAGATGATTGCTGGTTGAAAGATTGTTAACCAGTCGTTCTCGAGTTTTCTTCATAGATCACTTATGTAGCTCATCTTCATAAAACCATGAAAAAGTACTCTGAGCTTTCATCAAGTGTCTGTGTAAGAAATATGTATACCTCTACTTCTTTTGGAAGATGATGAAAGAAGACTAGGACAGTGGGGATGGAGGTAACTGTTCTGAAAGACAGTATATTGTATGGAAAGAATGAGGGCTGTGGTATTAGAATGTTGCTAGCTTTGGTGGTGGATGTGAAAGTCATCTTTTGGTTGTTTATGTGTTATTTTTTTAAAAGACATTTGATAGGTTCATATTACCTGGCACTATGCTTGGTCTGAAGATACAAAAGTGAATAAGACCTATTCTCTGCTCTTAAAAGAGAGATTCACTGTTTAATAGGAAGTTAGCAGTGTGACTCTATTGTTAGAACATGTTTCCAAATTTTTGCTTTGTACCAAATTTTAGCCTTATTTTTCTTAATTTAAATCTCTCTCCTCCTACTGCTATTTCTTCCTTCCTTCCTTCCTTCCTTCCTTCCTTCCTTCCTTCCTTCCTTCCTTCCTTCCTTCCTTCCTTCCTTCCTTCCTTCCTTCCTTCCTTTTTAATATGTCAGGGAGTTGAGAGAGAATGGAGATATCAAATAATTAATCTAGGCCATTAACACTTTATGTTGACAATCTGGATATATTTCTTCACTCTCATCTGTTGACCTATACTACATTAATGTTTCAGAATTGTTTAGAATATATTTGACTCAAGGAGTTAATGTCTTAAATCCAGATAGATTTTTTTTATTATTATTTAAAAAATATTTATTTGTTGTCTAAAGATTTACATATGTCTCCTTTTACCCTGCTTGACACACACCCTCTTCCCAGCCATTTCCACTCCAGGCAAGCCCCCACTGCCCCCGTGTCTGTGTCCATTGGTCATGCTAATGTGCATGTATACAAGTCCTTTGGTTGCTCTCTAACTACCCCCTCACCTGCCATTTGTTTGTCACTGGATCTATTCTTGTTTATCAAATTATGCTGATCTTTAACCCACATATGAGTTAGATCATATGATATTTATCTTTCTCCAACTTAGCATAATGCTCTCCAGTTCCATGCTTACTGTTGCAAATGGTAAAAGTTCCTTTTTTATAATGGTGTAGTATTCCATTGCATACATATACCACAGTTTTTTAATTCACTCATCTGCTAATGGGCACTTAAGTAGTTTCCAAATCTTAGCTATTGTAAATTGTGCTGCTGTGAACATAGGGATGCATATACCGGTATCCTTTCTGATGGACATTTCTGGTTTCCTGGGATATATTCCTTGAAGTGGGATTACTGGGTCAAATGGGAGTTCTATTTTCAGTTTTTTGAGGAAACTCCATACTGTCTTCCACAGTGGCTGCACCAGTCTACATTCCCACCAGCAGTGCAAGAGGGTTCCTTTTTTTCCACATCCTCGCCAGCACTTGTCATTTGTTGATGATAGTCATTCTGACTAGGTGTGAGATGGTATCTCATTTTGATTTGCATCTCTTAGATTAGGGGTGTCGAACTCAATCAGAGAAGGGGCCAAAATCTAAAATCCAGCTTAAATCGCGGCCGAATGGTTTACTGAACAGTCATAAACTGTCATTGTGATGGAAACGCAGCGGAGTGCAGTGATGACAGCGCAGTGCGGGCCACATTGCAAGGCCTGGCAGGACGGATTTGGCCCGCAGGCCTTGTGTTTGACACATGTGTCTTAGATGATTAGTGACTTTGAGAATGTTTTCATATATTTCTCAACCTTCTGTATGTCCTCTTTCAAAAAATGTCTACTTAGGTCCTTTGCCCATATTATGATTGGATTGTTTATCTTCCTTTTGTTAAGTTGTATGAGTGCTCTGTAAATTTTGGAGATTAAACCCTTGTCTGAAATATCACCTGTAAATATATTCTCCCGTTCAGTGGGCTTTCTTGTTGGTTTGTTGGTGGTTTTTTTTGCTATGCAGCAGTTTTTTATTTTGATCTAGTCCCATTTGTTTATTTTCTCCTTAGTCTCCATTGCCCTAAGAGCTATGTCTGTAAAGATATTGCTATGACATATATCTGCTATGTTGCTGCGTATGGAGTCTTGTAGGATTTTTATGGTTTCTCGTCTTACATTTAAGTCCTTTATCCATTTTGAGGTTGTTGTGTGTATGGTGTAAGTTGGTGATCTAGTTTCTTTCTTTGTTTTTTTTTTTTTTTGCATGCATCTGTTCAAATTTCTCAGTACCATTTATTGAAGAGACTGTCTTCACGCCATTGTATGCTCTTGCCTCCTTTGTCAAATATTAATTGACCATAATTGGCTTGGGTCAATTTCTGTGTCCTCTCTCTGTTCCATTGGTCTACTAGTATATGTTTGTTCTTACGCCAGTACCAGATAGTTTTGAGAACTGTAGGTTGGTAATATAGCTTGATATTTGGTATTGTGATCCCTCCAACTTTGTTCTTCTTTCTCAGGATTGCTGTAGCAATTCAGGGTCTTTTTTTTATTCCAGATGAATTTTTGAAGAGTTTGTTCTAGGTCTGTGAAATATGCCATTGTTATTTTAATGGAGAGTACATAGAATCTATGAATTGCTTTGGTTAGTATGGACATTTTAATGATGTTGATTCTAGTAATTCATGAACATGGTATGTCCTTCCATTGTTTATGTCTTCCTCTATCTCTTTTTACATTGTCCTGTAGTTTTTCGAGTATAGGTCTATTGCCCCCTTAGTTAAGTTTATTCCTAAGTGTCTTAATATTTTTGGTGCAGTGGTAAATGGGATTATTTATTTTGTTTCTCTTTCCGTGAGTTCATAAATTTCTGAGTCTTAAATTTTGTATCCTGCTACATTGGCAAATGCATTTATTAGGTCTAGTAGTTGGTTGTTTTTTTTTATATAGATTTTCATTGCATCTTTAAATAAGATGTTTTACTTCTTCTTTTCCAATTCAGACGCCTTTTATTTCTTCTTCTTGTCTGATCACTATGGCTAACACTTCCAGTACTATATCGAACAGAAGTGGTGAAAATGGGCATCCCTGCCTTATTCCTGTTCTCAGGGGAAATGAGTTTAGTTTTTGCCCATTGGGTATGATGTTGGCTGTAGGTTTGTCATACAAGACTTTTATTATGTTGAGGTATGGTCCCTCTATTGCCACTTTGCTGAGAGTTTTTATCAAGAAAAGATGTTGGATTTTGTTTAAATGGTTTTTCTGTATCGATTGATATGATTATATTGTTTAAATGGTTTTTCTATATCGATTGATATGATTATGTGATTTAAAAAAAAATAAGTCTTTATTGTTCAGATTATTACAGCTGTTCCTCTTTCTTTCTCCCCATAACTCCCCTCCACCTGGTTACCACCCCACCCCATGTCCTTACCCCCGCTTTGTCCTCATCCATATGTGTTTGATTTTTGTCCAGTCTCTCCCCGCACCTCATGCACACCCTTCCTCCTGAGAATTGTCAGTTCACTCCCTTTCTATGCCCCTGATTCTATTATATTCACCAGTTTATTCTGTTCATCATATTTTTTTCACTCGATTTTTAGATTCACTTGTTAATAGATACGTATTTGTGTCACTTTGTTGTTCATAATTTTATCTTTACCTTTTCCTCATCTTCCTTTTCTTAAAGAATACCCTTCAGCATTTCATATAATGCTGGTTTGATGGTGATGAACTCCTTTAGCTTGTTCTTATCTGTGAAGCTCTTTATCTGACCTTCAATTCTAAATGATAGCTTTGCTGGATAGAGTAATCTTGGTTGTAAAAAAAAAAAAAAAAAAAAGTGAAGTAGTGAAGGTCATTCACTTCCTCTACTGTTCTCAGGTAGTCAGCACAATGTTCCATGCAATCCAGTGGTCCTCTGTGTCATAAACCAAAACCCTGTTCAACTGGCGGATCCCTCTGTTCTCTTTTGTTCTCAGCCTGCTTTTAGTTGTATTTACACAAGAATCAATTTCCGACACAACCCCTGTGTGGCGGTGTTTCTGTATTAATTTCCTGGACTAAATGGCCCCTCTACCTAGTGTTTAGATTCTTCTTTTCCTGCCACACTTAATACTGGGTGGGAGGAATGGTCTGACCCAGGGCTGTTTTCCTGCTCATCTCTCCTTATTATGATCCCCAGTTTCCACAAAAACAACTTTCCCCTGCAGTTTCGGTGAGTGTTTTTAATTGGAAGATCTATATACTGGACTTAGGAAGAAAAATCAAGAAAATAAAAAAATAAAATAAAAAAGACAGTGGAACTGCGCCAACTCTCATCTTTTCCCCCTGGCATTGGGCGGCCAGTATAAAACTTCAGGCAGCATCTGGGCACAGTTTCCCATGGCTGTGGGCTTATATCTAGAGTACCCTTCTGTCAGCAACCCTGTGTTTTACATGTAAATATCTGTGTTTTCCGATGGTCTTAGGCGATCCTGCCAGTGGTTCTCAAGCTGTGGGTTAAGACCCACAGGTTGAGAATGGCTGCTGTAGAGCCCTCCCCCCTCCCCTGGAGCCTATGGTGAGTTGCTTGTGAAAGAGATTTTGTGTGCTGTCCCTTTAAGAAGGTGCTTGTGTCTCCTGCAGACTTTCACGTCTCCCTGGCAGATAGAATTCCTGCCAACTTCCACATGATCGCCTCTTCCAGCTCTGGTGCTCTGGCCTGGGGAACACAGCTTGCGGTTGAGACCTCACTCTTCTTAGGGGGTTCTTTACAGCTGAGATATCCCTTCAGGATCTCAGCTGCCACCTATGGAAGCAGGGCTAGCCCTTTTCACCCTTTTCTTCAGCCTCCGTGTGGCTTCATCTGTGAATCTTGTTATGATACTTCTCTTCAGCTAGTCTTCAATTGGTTATTCAGATTAGTTGCTCTACTTTTTGCTTGTAATTCCAGTTTGTACCTGGGAGGCAATGAGTGTAGCTTCCACCTAAGCCACCACCATCTTTGAGCTCCTCATTTGATTTCTGAGTTTTAGGGTTTTTATCTGTAAAATAAGGATATTAGGTAAGATAATTTCTAGGGTCCCTTCTAGCTCTAAAATTCTCCATTTTACTGCTTTAAGATGAGGAAATGTTGGCAATGGCATGAACAGCACCAGGTATTAGACTGGTGTGGTCAGAACAGACCTGGGTTCAGCAGCATTGGTACTTGGAGTTCTGGCTAAAAAAGAATTCAGAGACCAAACTCCAACTATGAGGGAATACACACACACACACACACACACACACACATACCTAAATGACCTTTAGGACTGGTCAACTGAACAATTGGTCAACCAGTCACTATAATAATGCACTAATCATCAGGGGGCAAATGCTCAATGCAGGAGATTCCCTCAGCCTGCAGGCCCTGACCAGTGGAAGTGGGGGGCGGAGCTGGTGAACAGGTGGTGCCAGACTGCCACCCAAGGTGGATGCCAGCGGGGGGCCCTCAATTGCCCCACTAGTCACCCCACAGATGGGCCCTGATCGCTGGCCAGTCCTATGGATCCTACCCATGCACGAATTTCATGCACTGGACCTCTAGTATGTCTATAATCTCAAATCTTATAATTAGTAAATGCTCATTCATATTAAAAATAGGGGGAGGACCCTGATTGGGTGGTTCAGTTTGTTAGAGTGTCCTGTCACTCAATAAAAGGTTGTGGGTTTGACTCCTGGTCAGGGCACATACCCAAGTCATGGGTTTGATCCCTGTTTGAGTCACATACAGGAAGCAATAGTTCAATGTTTCTCTTTCACATTGATGTTTCTCTCTAAAAAAATCAATAAACATATCCTTGGGTGAGGATTAAAACAAAAAGAAATGAGGGGAGGTTTAATAAATAGCAGTGCCTGTAACAACTAAAGACAAATCAGAAGTGTTATGTACAGTAGGTCCTCGGATTACGTCAGAGATCCGTTCCTACTGCGTGACATAGTAACTCGATTTTCGCTGTAAGTCGGAACCCACCTACATAAGCACCTTCGTCACTCACATGGAGCACATACACAGCAGTAATGAAGTGAAACAGTAAAAATATTTAAAAGAAAGATAACAATTCCTGACCTTGTGGTAAATAAATAATAACATAAAGCACATGTGTACATACGTCAAAATATCAGAACTTTTTTTTTTAATAAATAAATGGGAGATGGTGACGTACCCACGAAACAATGTATGTTGACTGCCTGTAGTCTAAGTCCTAATTTTTGCCAGACTCCTTCTTTGCAGTGCTCTGTGTGTTTTTTTTAATCGTAGTAATTAATGTCTGAATCAGAATTTAAAATCCAAAAGCTGCATTATAATAGCTCAAACTTAAAAATATAACTGCTTATGGAGCTACAGTTTCTCTTATTTGGTTTCCTACTCAATATAATTTAGATTTTTAAAATTTTATAATAAAATCCTCTAAGCCAGTTTTAAAAATTTGTTCAATAGCTATGGGTATTTTTTTATTTATCTGTTCTTAGTATTCATAGATTGTTTACTTTGATTTAAACAATTACTCCAGACTAGATGAAAGAAGATAAAAAGATTAGCCAAAGAACATATATGCATAATTTATAAATTACGCACAGTAAGAGTTTAACAGTAACCTATCTAATAAAAGAGTAATATGCAAATTGACAGTCACTCCAACAAGCAAGATGGCTGCCCCCATGTGGTCAAAGCTCGTCTCCCCCATGAGGGCACAAGATGGCCGCTACAAGATGGCTGGCAGGGGAGGGCAGTTGGGAGGGACCAGGCCTGCAACGAAGGGTAGTGGGGGCAACCAGGCCTGCAGGGGAGGGCAGTGTGGGCAACCAGGTAGGCAAGGGAGGGCAGTTGGGGTTACTAGGCTAGCAGGGGAGGGCAGTTGTAGGAGGGACTAGGTCGGCAGGGGAGGGCAGTTGAGGGCAACCAGACCTGCAAGAGAGGACATTTAGGGGCGACCAGGCCTGCAGGAGAGGGCCATTTGGGATGGCCAGATCTCTCCTCTGTCTGCCTTGTCACCCCTAACTGTCCTCCTCTGCAGGCTTGATAATCCCCAAGTGCCCTCCCTTGAAGGCCTGGTCCCTCCCAACTGCTCTCCCCTGCTGGCTACCTTATGGCAGCCATCTTGTTTTCACTTGGGGCTGCCATCTTTGACCACATGGGGGTGGCCATCTTGTGTGTTGGAGTGATGGTCAATTGACATATACAGTTTTATTAGATAGGATACTAGAATGAAAGTTATGTGAATGTAGTCTGTCTCTCTCAGATAACTGATCTGATAACTGAGGGCTTCTAAGTGACTAAAGGACAGCCAGGATGGATACTCTGGACAAAGGGATTCATGTCCCAGGATGGACACAGTAGGAAGGCATGAGATTTCATCACACTGCTCAGAATGGCATGCAGTTTAATACATCATTTGTTTATTTCTGTAATTTTCCATTTAATATTTTAGGATTGTGGTTGACTATTCGTAACTGAAATCAGGGAAAACAAAACCACAGATATTGTATATCTATTTTATCATAAACTGGAAAAGTAATACAGTAAGCACATTTGTTCTTGGGGTAATGAAGCTGTGCTAGCTGAAAATAGTGATGCTGCACCACATTCTGTGGGAGACTGGGGACATGGCTTCCATTATAAAGACTAGGATTCATATCCCAGCTCCATCCCACCAACAGCCTGACCTTGGGTATCTTTCTTCCCTAACCCTCTATAGTTTTATCTGTAAAATAGAGCTTATAATGCCTGCTTTACAATGTTACATAATTATGTATGTAAAAAGTATTAGTGCCTACCTTATAGTAGGCTCTCAATAACTACTCATTCCCTCTGTCTCCTTTACCTGTCACTTACAGACCCGCCTCCACCTCTCCCCTATTAGCTCAATTCTACCTGATGGACACTAAACCCTGATGGACACCAAAGCTCAAAATTAGAACCCAGTTGAGTTTACTTGAGATCATCAGTAGCATGCAGTAAGCACACTGGATAGACTGGTCTCCAAGAGCAGTAGTGTTGCTGTAACATCCTTAAAAACCATCAAAGCCAGTGGAAAGTGACCATGGATTCTCTCAGTGGGGTTCCATGCAATTTTTATGGCAGCTGTAATCTTGCCCCTTCATTACCTTGAATATTCCCAAATACAATACTATTTCTAAGGATTTTTTAAAAGAGTATTATAGTTTTCTAGTTTTCCTTATTAAAGAGAGTACACATAAAATATATTTTATAAACTATCCCAAATTAGGTTAATAAAGTCATTTGTTACTTTTACTAGGAAAAAAAATCTGAAGCTTCAGCCTAGGTGTGTAGGAAAAGGTTTTTTTTAAATTTGTTTTACTAATTATTAAAAAATAAAAATATATTTTTTGTTGTTAATCCTCACCTGAGGATATTTTTCCATTGATTTTTAAGGAGAGTGGAAGAGAGAGGAAAAGATAGAGAAGCATCTATGTGACAGAAACACATCACTTGGTTGCCTCCTGCACAATCCCCAGGCAGGGCCTGGGCCAGGGAGGAGCCTGCAACCAAGGTATGTGCCCTTGACTGGAATTAAACCCAGAACCCTTTGGTCCTCAGGCCAGTGCTGTATGCACTGAACCAAAACCGGCTAGGGCAAAAAAATAAAAATATCTTGATTCTCTTGATTCAAGTTTGTAATGTTTTAGGTCTTTTTGGTAGTAGTCTTGTTATTCATTAACATCTACTCTTTAGGTTATGAACATATGAGTAAACAGTTGGCTTAATGCAGGACTTGAGAACTTAAAAAGGGGTTCCCATAATTAACTGAAATATTTTTTGCTTTTGTGGTAGCATCATCTTATAAGGTATTACAGTTTCAATTGTACTGGATTTACATGGGCTTGTCTTGGAATTGGATAATCTTTTAAATATTATTTCAGAAGCTAGGTATTGAGTTACCAAAGATTGGCCTATGCATCAGCTTTTGGATAAGAAGTCCTTTGTGAATTGATGCTGTCTCCAGATTGTCAGAGCCCATATGCTCTGTTAGAACAACTAAGGAAATGGGAGATAGTGATAAACTCAAAGATAAAGAATAAGTTTCTTTTCTTTTCTCTCTCCAACATGATTGATACCACTTGGTTGGTAGGGCCTTTAAGAAGATTTATTCAAGTAGTCTAAGCCCCTTACTCCTTTTTCTATAAAAGGAAGATATTTAAAAATGGGTTAGAGAACTTTATCATCTGAAAAGAAAAAAGTATTGGGGAAGAACATTTACATCATTGTTGTAATTTGATAGATGTGTTCTCATTTTATAATTGGCTCAGCTCTTATTTATCAAAACAATCTTAAAGATAAGTTTAATATATTTTGCTGCATCACTTTTAGCCACAAGTCAGTAGGCCATCAACTCAAGTACCGTATTTTTCGGACCATAAGACGCTCCGGACCATAAGATGCACCAGTTTTTAGAGAAGGGAAATGAAGAAAAAAAGATTCTGAAACAAATAGTGTCCTAAAATATTTTATGTGCATTAAAACCCAACATCACAGTCATAAACACATATAATCAACCCTGTAAAGTAAACAGCAGCATTTAGAGCTGGGCAAGCACACAGAGACCACACAGAGCCGGGCAAGTAAAAAAACTTTTTTTTTAAAGTATATGTGTAGGCTATATTTGGACCATAAGACGCAGGGACTTTTCCCCCCCACTTCTGGGGGGAAAAAAGTGCGTCTTATGGTCCGAAAAATACGATATATAAATCTTTGTTATTTATATTTTAATTGTGGTATTTATATTTAAATAATTTCACAGTTGTATTAATTTTCTTTCTGCAATGAAAGTAAAATGTTGCATGATTTTATAACTAGTTCACTGGGCAGAGAAAAACTATGGATCAGACTTAAAGAAAAACACTTTATGTCTATTTTAGATTTATATTGTGTCTAAAAGGTGCTTAATATGGCAAAATTTTCAGTAGCATAATACACTTGTAAGGGACAACTTAACTCATAGAATCTCTCAACAAATGTTGATTGAACACTGGTTAGACAGTATGAAGGGGATGGGATATGGAGATGCATAAAGAATGGTCTCTTCTGTCAGGGAGTTTATATTGAAGTTGGAGAGATAGTTATGCACAAACATAATTACTCTAGAATTCTTACAACTTGAAAACCCATTCAAACCCAGGAAGTTAGTTGAATCGAAAGTCTGAGGATGTTGATAATTTGCCTGAAAAAATTGTCCATGGGTCCGAGACAAGGTTAGCTGCATTTCTTATACCACTAGTGGCATGGTTTATGTCTGGGATTCTAAGCAAAGCACAAGTACTGTCTGTTTGTTATTAGTATAGGACTGTGCCTAACTAGGATTGGAGAACTAGGTAGTCAGGAACAGATGGCAGAAATTAGGTATAAGATAGACTTAGCAACAGATATATGGTCAGAGTCATGCACAAGGACACTACTTTGAGATCTACTAATTATTAGTCAAGTAGGCTTAAGGATCAAAACCGACTATTCAGTCAGTAATTAAGAGAAGACAGGAAGGAAAGAAGAAATATCTGGCCCAGCCCAACTTCCTTTAAGAATTTCCTCTTATCACCTAAGGAATATTCCAACCACAGTCTGAATGGGCTGCCTGGATATAGCCAACTTTCAAACAATTTAATCTAGATTTTATCCCATTTCTCCTGCTTCATATTTCTCATATGTTCTTTAGTTGCACCTTTTTCTTTCTCTTAGAAGTTTAATTCTTCTTGGCTAATACTTTGGCTCTAATAGGCAGTACTATGCCTCTCTTTCTTGGCAGTGATTTTCTTCCTGATTCTCCAGACCCAAGGTCCACATGATGTTCTTTTCACCTGGCTCACATTGACCTTGCTAGCTGACCTAACATGACTGGAAAACTCTACCCTTGCTTTGGAGAAGCATATATTAACTCCATGGAAATTAAACATGACCCGTTTAATGCAGATGATGGAAACTGTTATCCTGGAAGCTGCCTGTGGCAAACTGATTGGGACAGCCAAGAAGCCAAATAAGGAAGGCATCTGCAGACCCTTTCTTTTCAACACTTGCAACTCAGTTTATTTGACCTTGTGCTCCCAGCATCCTCTGGGTGAAGCTTGCTGCTGCTTTGGTCAGCTTCTTACATAGAAGTGTTCATAGAATAAAAGAGTCCATCTTCTTTTCTTATTTATAGCACCACATTCTTTATAACTGATGTCCAGAAAAAGATAAATTACCATATCTGCTCATATATCAGATATACTTTTATTTCCCAGTCATTTGGAGAAGATATATTAGCCTAAAATTATCCTGGTCAGTGCTAGTTTGGAATATTTTTCTCTTCATAAGATTGACAAAAAAGAAACAAAAATAATTTAATAGAGATTTAGTACTTAGTTCTAGCCGCACAACCTTCATGTGTTGGATATGTTAATGAACAAAGTGAAAGAGCAATATAATATGCCATTGTGGATATTATATTCCAGTGCTGTCATTGTCTTTTGGGTTTTATTTTGTTTTTTTACTTATAAACTGGACTGAATCCTGAATTCTCCTAGTTTCCTCCAATATCTCCCTATGATTCTCAAAACATGTTCCCAATTTTTCTCCTATCCTTTGACTAGAAATCATTGAGAACTAAATTGCTTTTTTCCAAAGCCATGCAAGCTAAAGATGGACAACTTGAAATAAAATTTAGAAAAATCACCACATCAGTATATGCTTAAACAATCTTAGTAATTGATGCTATATAAGCCACACAGAGAGTTTACCTGAGTACCCAATGACATCATCATATACATCAAACTACAAATGCTTTTAGCCTCAATCCTAGAAATCTTTACTGACAGCCTCACAAACTCAGAAGCTGGGTTATAATTTGCTCTGATCATTAATCTTTGGTTTTATTTTATTTTTAGAGTCATAGCTCTCATTAAGTATGGAATTTGACCTGTATAATCAGACTTTTAGCCAGTTCTACTGCTCAGGCTCTTAAGTTTTCAACAGATCATCTTAAAGTTCTGAGTACTTGAGTTCTTAGACAATGGGCTTGCTTTAGGTTACTAGCTGGCAAAACAAGGAGGAGTTTGTGAAGGGCTAATACAACATTATAAATATTTTTCTCTTTTCCGTGACCAGCATGGCTAGAGAGCGGACAGGAGTCCTGAGTAGGGGTGACAGGGGATTGAGAAAATGAAAGAGACAGGTACAAAGACAGTAGGGAAAACTGAGACCAGAGGGACAGCTGTCCTCTGATGGAGAGACAGTGACCCAGAGCCAATACAGCACACTTATTTTATACAGTAAGACACCAAGAAGTTTTACTCAAGTTTAAGATAAATATGTGCATTTTTGTGGCTTCTTTGCAATCATCATTTCTAGGTGGGCCTGGATAATTGTGTTTGTTCCTGGTGCCTGGCTGGATTAGATCATGAAATCCACCCCTTGGCCCCTGAGCTTAAAGGTCAAACTGACAACACACCTGCCTCTGGCAAGGTATGTTTCCAGGGCATGGCTCTGCCAGGTGCCACTGGATTCAGATGACAGTCAGCTCTGGGGCCTTTCCTAAGTGCTCCCTACACAACATGCTATGCTGTCACCATTAACAAAATGCAACTATGACTGGCAATATGAGTACCTATTAACTAAACAAGGTAGGATAAGTGCCATTATCACCTTCTCTTGCTGTACATGGATAAACAATACTGAACAGGTAGAAGTCAATGTCCTTGAGATATATAACCAAGCCAAATGGTTACACTTGTTTGGGAAAACCTACTCCAGCTCCCAGGATATCTAGAATATAATAAAAGGGGCTCTTCCGATTTTCACTGGGTTCCTCCACCTCTTAGGATTTCTTGCTGCTATCCTTTTAATGCTCATCCTTGGGCCCTGCCTCCTGAAATGTCTAGTTTCTTTGTCTCTAAAAGAGTTGAGGAAAACTATAGATAATAATAACCCAGGAATTAATGGATAGGGCTATAGCTGGAAGATATTAGACCTACTTGAAGCTAGCTAGGGGAAGGTTTCACTTCTCTAACAGAGGGCAACAACTACTCTTTTATGAGAGAAGACAGATCTTCAACCCTCAGTATCCTTAAAAAATGTGAGTGAAAACAGAAAAGGGTCAAATTTGTTATCCCACAGTAGTCCTATGTGACATGCCTAAAACTCCTAGCTTTCCTTAACTCTGTTCATCTCTGAGAGACAAGATGGCTTGCAATTAGTAGCTTTCTCCCAAGAATGAGACAGTTAAAAATGGCTAAGACCAAATGGCCACCAAATTGAACTCCATACAACTTCAAACCTCATTATATCTGCAGAACATCTCTGAACTACCTTGGTAGCTGTACTTGAAGATTAATCTGCTGAGTTTGGCGCCTGACAGGGAGCTGAGAAAGTTTTACCAGGAATGGAGTTACTGTGAGGCCAATGAAGCTTAAACTTGGGGTTCCACCTTTGCCTGGGCTTCTCGCACATGCTGGGAGTTGTAGAATGTCTCAGGTAGGGAGAGGAAGCAGGTTGTAGTCAGGAAGGATTTCTTTGTAAGCATTTTAGGTCAAGTGATCTCAGTAAGTCTTCAACATTTGATGGTGACTTTTTTCAGATTATAAATAAATATTTAATTTTGCGTTTCTAATTTTGTGTTCTTAGAGAGGACCACACAAATTTTAGGTGCTTTAGGCTACACAAAATTTGGATCTGCCACTGGGATTTAATAAATGAGCTACCTGGGTGCTTTGCTAGTATATGTTTTCCTATATTTAGTAACACACAATTTATATGAGTGAACAAACACTAAGTAGAATCTAGAGAATCACAAGTAATTCTGAAATCAGTGCTTTGATGACTCTTATGAGAGAACTGGAACTTCTGGGCAGCCGATATATTTCCATCTTAATATTAATAAATGCTATGAAACTGGAACTTGGATACTGATATCAGTTCAGTTCAAGAAGGCAAGCCTTTGTGGAATGCCTATTGTGTGCAAGGGGATTTAGGGCCAGGCTCTTCCCCCTCCCCCCACCCCCCCAATAGTTTAAATTCATTTTAAGAGTGATATGAAATGAATTGCCTTATTATCTTAATTGTGAAGTGTTTTTAGTTCCTTGGAGTCTTAATAACAGTTCTCTTTTAAGAAATCAGAGCCAACGTGATAAATACGATTAAATACCAAGGAACAACAACGATAAATTGTTGGTAGCAGTCATTTAATGTTTGCTGAAACAGACTTGTCAGTCTGTTAGGAGTTTCAGTGCAGAGGAAACAAAATGAAAACAATCATTTTTCTTTGTTTATAGACAGTTTCATAGATTGTCGTCATGGGTAACTTTGAGGTAACTATTTTTTAAACCAAGAAACCTTATATTGAAAACAAACTATTTTATGTTCATCATTTTGTCATTCTCTTAAATGTATCATTAAATAAGTATCAAGTACTATCGTTTGAGAAATGTCATTGATTTTCTAAAGGTAAGTCAATATATAATGTCAGATACTGTAAAGTTTCACAGAAAAACAAAGTCAGAGGAGGCAAGAGATTGATGTGGGGGTGGAGGGTTTGTTTTAGAAAGACAGTGCTGTCTTCCTAGCTATACCTTGAGTGTGCCGAGCACACCCCCATCTTAGGACCTTTGTACTTGCTGTGGCTTCTGCCTGGAACGCTGTCCTTCAGAAACTGCATCCATTATTTCCTCACTTCACTCAGGGCTCTGCACCCTGTCTAAGGAAGCACCATCTGCCATTCCATTTCCTTCCTGCTCTTCAAGTATTCATCTCCATCTGACGCTGGGAACTGAGGAAATTCAAAGAAATTCTTTGATAAATCCTTTGCCATCTGATGTCTTAGTACTTGCTTTTTGAAATTCAGGAATTGAAAAGATTTTAAAATAATTCTTGCTATTTGATCTAGATATCAGAATCAGGAACCAAATAATTTTGTATAGTAAGGGATATTTGTTATTTTCTTCATAGTACTTTTTACTCTCTGATTTATTTGTCTGTCTCCCTCACTAAATTGTTAGTTTCATGGTGGGTGGGACTTTGTTTTCTTCCCTGCTCTATCCCCACCACCTGGAACAGTGCTTGACACTGAATCAAGTCTCAATAAATATATGTTGAATAAATCTGTTACTACATGAATGAATCCATTTGAACCAATATCTGAACTCTAAATTTAGAAAGTATATGATTACTATATGGAAAAGGCTTATTTCACATTATTAATTTTTAAGAAGCAAGATGTGGGGTTATGTATATAATATGATTTCCACTTAAAAAAATTCTTGGCTCAGTGGATAGTGTCGGCCTGTGGACTGAAGGGTCCCAGGTTCTATTCCGGTCAAGGGCATGTACCTTGGTGGTGGGCACATCCCCTGTAGGGGATGTGCAAGAGGCAGCTGGTCGATATTTCTCATCGACGTTTCTTACTCTCTATCTCTCTTCCTCTTTGTAAAAAATCAATAAAATATATTTTAAAAAATTCTTGAAACTTTGCATTTGTTCTTTTATTCCATTTAAAAAATATATTTTTATTGATTTCAGAGAGGGAGGGAGAGGGAGAGAGAGATAGAAACATCAACGATGAGAGAAAATCATTAATTAGCTGCCTCCTGCGTGCCCCCTACTGGGGGTTGAGTCCAAAATACAGGCACATGCCCTTGACTGGAATCCAACCTAGGACCCTTCAGTCCATTGGCTTACATTCTATCCATTGAGTCAAACCGGCCAGGGCTATTCATTCATTTATTGAAAGAAAATTTAATAAGTATCTCCAGTGTGTCCATTCTGTGCTGGGCATTCTAATCCAGCTACAGTTTCATGAGAAGATAGATCATGAAATGAACTCGACCTTTTCCCTCATCACTACTCTCCAGCTATGTTGATTTTCATTCAATTTACTAACCTTTCAACATTGCACAGGTTATTTCCCCCCTCTCCCCCCATTGATTTTTTAGAGAGAGTAGATGGAAGGGAGGGAGGGAAGGGGGGGGGGAGAGAGAGAGAGAGAGAGAGAGAGAGAGAGAGAGAGAGAGAAATATTGATGAGACACATTGATTGGTTGCCACCCACATGCCCCTGACCAGGGCCAAGGATCGAACTTGCAACCCAGGTATGTGTCCTTGACCTGGAATCAAGCCTGCAACCCTTCAGTTATTTCGTTATATGCTTAATATGTGTCTCTATATATTATAAATTCTGTGAGGCTAGGGACCATAATACCATTTAATTATCAGTACCTAGCTCAATGCCTAATATATAGTAGGTACTCAATAAACATTTGTTGAGTGAGTGAATGAATTAATGAATGAATGAGAGAAGTACATAGTAGGAATACCATATCTAATATAATGGAAGTTAGGGGAAGTAAATTTCAAGCTGGGATCTGAAGAATGAGGAGGAATTAGCAAGTGAAGAAACCAAGCAGCGTGTTCTGGCGATTAAGCTATGACTTTATTTTAAAAGCAACAAAGAGTTTTAAACCAAAAAGTGACTATCATATTGCATTTATTTTTATTTTTATTATTATTTTTAAAATATATTTTATTGATTTTTTACAGAAAAGAAGGGAGAGAGATAGAGAGCTAGAAACGTTGATGAGAGAGAAAAATCGACCAGCTGCCTCTTGCACACCCCCTACCGGGGATGTGCCTACAACCAATGTACATGCCCTTGACCAGAATCGAACCTGGGACTTTCAGTCCGCAGACCGATGCTCTACCAATGAGCCAAACCAGTTTTGGCTCATATTGCATTTTAGATGGACTGTTTCTCATTGGTGTTAGGAACAGACTGGATGGGCAATGCTGGAGCAGAGATTGGTTCAGAGGATTTAGTGGTAGATGGTTGTGGCCTCCACTGGGTTCTTGGCACTAGGGAAGGGAGAAGTGGGTGACTGGGATAGCGAGAGAAAGGAAGGAGTTAAGTATGATTCCAGACTTCTAAGTTAGGCAACTGAGAGGATCCTAGGCTCACCATTCAATGGAACTCAGAGGGAGAAACCATCTTAGGAGAAAAGAGCCTGTCTATATTGAAGCTGAGCATTAAGGACGTGGTTATATAGCTGACTTCTCTAGATGTAAGTACTTAGAAAATACCTGGAAAGAAATCATCAAAATATTGTAGTATTGGAAATCTAGTAATATCTCTAAAATTTTCTTATTAACTTTTGGTTTTCATTATTTTTGTTTTATAAAGGAAAAATAATAAACTTTAGAGAATTCTGTTAGGATCTGCCATAGGAAATGTTAACATTTTTGTCCAAAAGACAAAAAACTAAAGCTTTCTTAATAAAATATGGGTTATTCCCAATGAAAATAAATGATTGGTCCTGAATAGAAGCCCATTGTGAAATGGGTTTACTATTAGTGTATGTCTGTGGTGAAAGAGGAGGGCTTCATTTGGAAATTTAACCTTACCATTAGGCTAGGGACCATACCAGAGGTCTGCTAGAGTCAGGTACTATCATTCATTCACTTCTTTCTTCCTTCTTTCATTCATTATTCATATATCAATCCTCAGCATGGTCCCTGACTTTTAGTAATTGCTCAAGTGAAAGCCATTATTTAGATTTGTTACTAATACATTTATTTTTACTGCAGTTGTTATACAATGATGTTATTTGTGTCTGATTGATTTTTAGGTAGATTGGGGTCACCTGGACTATTTAGTTGTTGACATGCCACCAGGAACTGGAGATGTGCAGTTATCAGTCTCACAGAACATTCCCATTTCAGGTAAATCTCAATGTTTAAAGCGGTTTGTGCTACCTTTGATGCTTTGCTGTTTTCTTACAGAAAAACAAACTTTATAACAAACATATTTATATCTTAAAAAACAATCATTTATAAATTTTCCTTTTCAGATAAACTTCATAAATAGAATTTTTTAACTATTACTAAAACAGTTACGTTTTCACAAACATAAGGCACTTTGAGAGGTGGTGATGTGAATCTGTGCTCTGGAACAGCAGCAGCATTTAAGTGTTATTTAGGTAGAACATGGCTATTTGGGGCTCACAGCTCTCCACACTTACAGTATAGTGCCCGATACAGGGTGGGCACTAAGTGAATATTTATTGAATACATACTGATGAATAAGAGTAAATTTTGGGAAAATTTGGATTTTTGGTGAATATAATTATGGGAAAATTTTATATTCTGCTAATTATCTATATCATAAAAGGCCTGTGGTTGTGACGCTGTAACAGTGTCACGACCAAACAAGCAGCAGCAGAGGGCGTGGGGGGTGGGTGTGAGGGCAAGGATGCCGGCAGCATCCACAGAGTGTGCAAGGCATTGCAGGCGGCGGACATGGCCCTGACGGCAGGCGAGGCCTAGGGGACCCTACACACGCATGATTTAATTGTGTGCTGGGCCTCTAGTTTAATATTAAAGTCAAGAGCTGGGCCTCTAGTTTAATATTAAAGTCAAGAGAGCAAAAAAGATATTACCTTACTTCAAATACACAGTACTTCATTAAAGTAGAGGTTATTTATGATATGGAGTTTCAGTATTTCTCATTAACTTTTATGTTAAACTAGAGGCCTGGGTGCACTAACTTCTGTATGAGTGTGGTCCCTAGTCCTGGCCGGTGATCAAAGCTCGAAGCATGAGCGTCTGGCGTGGAAGGGCAGGTCCTGGCTGACCTCTGGGCTCTGGGCAGCACCTGAGCCCCTGGGCCCCTGCATGGCCCCTCCATCTGAGTCATGGCGCCTGAGTCTCCACACAGAGGTGCAGTGAGCATGGCCGGATGCAATGGGCCGGGGCGCATCATGTGGCTCTGGGATGCCTAGTGGCACCAGATGGAAGCCGAGCAGGCAGCGCACTCTCTCTCCCAGACAGACTTGCAGACCAGCTCCTGTGTGAACCCACAGGCAGCCCAGCTTACCTGGAAGTCCACTGGGGCCAGCAGCGCCTCTGCTGCTGCCCACTGCCAGCACTGCATCACTGAGGCCCACCATGTTCTGTGCCACCCCCTGGTGGTCAACACATATCATAGTGAGTGGTCAAACTCCTAGTGGAACTCCCAGTCGAGGGGACAATTTGCATATTAGGCTTTTATTATATAGGATCTGTTTTTCCTAGATTCCACTGAAGAAATACTTGTTAATCTCACTTATATATAAGGACTTTGGGGAAAAGAAGGAATATTTAAGTGTTTTTGCAAGTTAGTTATGTATTGGTAATAAATAACCAAGAGTTATCACTAACATTTAATCATCAAATCACCTGTGTTTTTGATAAAATATACACATTGCTTGAAAATATCAATATAGCATATTAATATGAATATTTTTTATGTTTAAATATATTTAAACGTAACCTAATGGAGCCTAAGACTTTTCCTTTAGTGAGGCAAGCCATGAAGTATGAAATGGGAGTAAAGTGAAGTAACATAAGAAAATAATTCTTCCTCTTTATAATCATTATACTAAATAGCCTGCTTTTTATTTTTTAAAGAAGTTTTGAGGCATATTTCTCAATCTTATGAATACTCACTAAATGTTTATTGAATAAAATGTGTTTCTGACACTTTGAAATGCCTATTGAAGGTATCCAAAATGCTTACATTATTCATGTAAATAATAGATTGATAAAATTGGACTAAATTATCATTTATTTCTTGCATTGTGACTTGGTACCTTGAAAAAGTTTAATTTGCTTCCCACAGATAAACTGAAGTCCCTAAGCATTTTACCTTTGTTAATTCAGATGAAAACTCTTCTGTTTGGACAGGATTTATGATTGTATCGCCCTGTTTAATTTGTACTTACACTCTAAAACCAACAATGGGTAAATTGGGGTTAAGATTGCCTCTCCTTTGAAGATTTTTTTTTTTATATCCTATAACTTAATCAGCATATTTCTTATCCCTTTAATCTAATGAAAAGTCTGCCTTGTAATAGGTGATTGATATTATTATAGGAGAATAAAAAAGCAGTATTTTTTATTGCAGTAAAATATACAATAATAGTTTAATAGCATTAAATATATCCACATTATTACATAATGATCATCACCATCCATCTCCTGAACTTTCTCATCTCCCCAATGAAACTGTGTACCCATTAAACACTAACTCTCAATTTCCTCCTCCCTCTAGCCCATGGTAACCACCATTCTCCTTTCAGAAAATAGTCTATATGAAGATTAGAAATGGGGAATGAAGAAATTATGTAAGAAAAATATTAATTTAAAATATTGCATTAAACAAAAATCTAACATTGATTTTAAGATTTATTAATATAATTTTAAACCAACAAATGTTTACCTGTGAGAGTTAGACACTAAGCACTGTAGAGTATCCAAGGATAATTAAATCTTCAAGTCTTTACCTACACTAGAGTTCTGTATGTTTGTGATCCTCAGACCTTTTTTTTTTTTTTTTTTTTTTGAGAATTTGATGAATATATAGATTTTCTCCAAAAAAATATATTTGTACCTACAAATGCCAATTTTATATGTAATTTCAGGGGGCTCAGTCCTCAGGTTAAAAGCCCCCAGTTCTAGGAGACAGAGCAGGGGGACGAGTAGGGGGAGGGAGTGGCTGATAAGAAAAGAGCATGGATGGCTAAAATGTGGAGTTTGAAAAGTGCTGTATGAGAGAGATGGGGGATCAGGGGAGAAGAGATCACGGGTTTGAGGGGAATTGTCAAAACATGGAGATGAGCCTTAAAGAATAAATATGATTCATTGTAAAGTATTCAAGATGATACCTGGTTTGCTTTGCTTTTTCTTGGCCCAAGGGAAAGAAATTTGAGAGTGAAACTTCTAATGTTCTATAATCTTATTACAGAAACTTAACATGTATTTCTCCTCCCAAATCTGTTCCATTAAAAAAAATAGGACCAAGTACTGTAGATGCTTTTGGAAATACACAAACTTAGTTATTTCTGGATTACAAAACTGAAATATTGTTCTACTATCTTCTAAATTTTCTGTAATAAATTTATATTTTTATAATTAAAAGTAAATAGAAAGCACATATTCTTTAGGAACAGTAGATTCCTGTGTATATTGGTGATGATTGCTTATTATTAATTAACTGACATTTAATGATAGTCTTCTAAATATTAATTTTTTAATTATCACTAGTGTTATCTCTATTTTCTTAAATCTTTGAAGGATTAAGTCACTTTCCCAAGGTCACATATTTGTAGTCATTTATAACTGAGGTTCTTATAGTTCATACTCTTAACCTACATGAAACTGCCCTCATAGAAAATCCAGCAATATTTGACTCATTGGTTTATTTTGTGTGTGTGTGTGTGTGTGTGTGTGTGTGTGGTGTGGTAGGGTCTTCCAAATTTAAGAAGAGCTATAGGCACTGATACGTTGTTGTTGTTGTTTAAATATATTTTTATTGATTTCAGAGAGAGAAAGAAAGAGAGAGATAGAAACATCAATGATGAGAGAGAATTACTGATTGGCTGCCTTTTACACAGCTTCTAATGGGGATCGAGCATTTTCGCTGCTTCCCAGAGTTGGTAGGATCACTTCATGTGTTTGGTATCCTATATGGCCCAGTGGGTCAGCCTCCCCAGTTACCTGAGGTGGACACTCTTGGTGCTCCCCTTTGTGTACTGTGTGTACAACCTTGTTGTAGTTAAGTCTTGATTGTTGTTAATCACTGGGAAGAATTCAACTGGATATGAGTATCAGCTGTGTCTACACTAGGATACCTTCTGTATAGGAGACAGTCTTATAGGATCAGACTTGCAAAATTGCAAAAGCCTCTGTGCTCAGGTTGGATGGGGCGGAGTCTAAGGGCTGAGCTGACAGTCTTGGCTTCCCATCAGCTCTGCCCTATGCATGCACATCAGACTTCTGCCTTCCATGGCTCCTCTGAGTTTCCGCCTGACAGTCCAGATTCCTCTTGTAAGAGCGTGGGTGCTCCAGGGACTCGCCCTGAACTGGGTTTCAGTGTTCAGTGGTCAGAACTGGGGTTCAGTATAGTTAGGAGCTTCCATCTCCTTTCGCTGTGGAGCAGCTGCGGCAGTCCAAGGTCAGACCTCGTTGTGTGCACTCACTGGCACACAACTCTAGACCCTGCCCGCTGCGGCTCCCGGCTCCCACGAGTCTCCCAGTCTCTGAGTCTCCGGGTGCCTTTCTCTACAGTCTGTACTCCACCCGTATGAGCCTGGGTCCACAGGGTTTTGGCTGGGGTTGGGGTTCAGTGCAGTCGGAACTGGGGTTCAGTGCAGTCGGGGGCTTCCTTTCTCCTCCCGCCAACCAGGCATTCAGCCACCCTTCCTCTCTGCGCACACGTCTCCCTACCTCAGCATTTTGTGGCTCTCCTGATCTGTGAGCCACTCTCCTTCTTTCTACTTGTAGATTTCCCACTCAGCCAGCTTTCCTGTGGTTTTTGGATGATGTCTATTCTTTTAGTTGTTGTTTTGAAATTGTTGTGTGAGGTGGTAATTTAGGCGCTTATCTAGGCTGCCATCTTTTTTCCCTGTCCTAAGCCTTGATTGTTGTTGGCATCAGTGGGAGGAATTGACTTCCAGGCCAGTTGGCTGTGAGGACCAGTTTTTTCTACAATGAAAGAGCTGCTGTGCAGGAGATACCTCTGTAGAGGAGGACTTGCTTCAGTGGGGCTTTGGTTCTCACTGAGTCTGCCCGTTGAGTGTATCACTTGTGGGTATAAAGAGTTGTAATCTGATGTGATCTAAAGTTGTTCAACCAGGTGTGCTGGCTCTGGGTCTCCAGGGAGGTGCAAAGTCAGTCACTGCCTGTGGCCATCTGGCAAGAGCTATCGTGGGTGCTACTTGTATATGGCTGCTACTTTTATTGGGCTAGGAAATACCCAGGCCAGGCCCAGCTGTGAATCAAGGCAGGCTGGTGCCAGTGCTGTGTCTTGGATCTTTTATTGATAGGTTTGGACATGCTGAATCCAGCTTCTGTTTGTTTGAGAGATTTTAGGAAAATCTGAAGCCTGAGCCAGGCCAGGCCATTTATATTCAAAAGCTACTGCTAACAGCTACGGTGGGGCTGCAAAATGGGTGGAGTGAGGTCTAAGGGACTCACTAGGGTGGAGCAAACAATATGGGCCATGTTGATATCCTTGCCAGTCAGCTCTGTGATGAGGAGAGGTGCCAGCATTGGAACAATGACTCCTGCTTGCACCCCTGTCTGGGAAAAAGCCACCCCCGAATTCCTGCCCTGAATCCAGACAGTCAGTTCTTCCCATTATGTCCCTGGATTTCTCCAAAGCTGCCACCCGGTGCTTGAGCTCAGAGGAAGTGGACTGTGTAAGTTTGTGTGTGAGCCCTTTAAAAGGAACACCTGAGTCTTTTGCAGCCTCTGTGCCACTCAGTCACAATCCCCACAGGTTTTTACAGCTCAGAGTTACAGGGACTTCTCTTCCAAGCTCTGGAACCCTGTGCTGGGGGGCTGGTGTGGGGCTGAGGTGCCTTGCTTCTCACAGGAGGCTTTGAAAATATCCCTCCGATAAAAGCAAACAAAAACAAAAAACCACACACACACAAAAAAAACAAACAAGCAGCCATACGTGGGTTTGGACTAACCCATTTTGCATCTCTGCCTCTCCTACCTGTCTCAAACTGCTCTCTTCTTTACTTCTCCATGTGTAGGACTTCCATTCAGCTAGATTTCAGGTGGTTCTGAATGATGGTTGCTCTGTATTTTAGTTATAATTTGATGTGGTTGTGGGAGGCAGTAAGTGCAGGCATTTATCTACACTGCCATCTTGACTCCTCTCCAAAGTCTTTGTCTTTACAAACATTTCACCCTTGCTTAGAATGTCTTTCTTCCCCAGTCAGTGGGCACCCAAATCCTGCATACCTTTTATTTTAAACTAGAGGCCTGGTGCATGAAATTTGAGTACGGGGTGGGGGGCAGGTGTCCCTCAGCCCAGCCTGCACCCTCTCCAATTTGGGACCCCTCGAGGGATGTCTGACTGCCCATCGAGATCGGGTCTCAATGAGCAGTCGGACATCCTCTCACAATCCAGGATTGCTGGCTCCCAACTGCTCCCTTGTCTGCCTTCCTGATTACCCCTAACTGTTTCTGCCTGCCAGTCTGATCACTCCCTAATCATTCCCCTGCCAGCCTGATTGATGCCTAATTGCACCCCTGCCAGCCTTTTTGCCCCTAACTGCCTGCCCCTGCAGGCCTGCTCTCCTGCCTCCCCTGCAAACCTGGTCCCTCCACCCCCCTCTGACTGATCTCCCCTGCAGGCCAGGGTCCCTCCCAACTGCCCTTCCTTGCAGGCCTGGTCGCCCCCAACTTCCCTACTCTGCCAGCTTGGTCACCTCCCAACTGCCTTCCCTTGCAGGCCTGGTCTCCCAGCTGCCATCCCCTGCTGGCCATCTTGTGGTGGCCATCTTGTATCCACATGAGGGCAGGATCTATGACCACATAGGGGCAGCTGTCTTGATCTTGTGTGTTGGAGTGATGGTCAGTCTGCATATTACTTTTATTAGATAGGATAGAGGCCTGGTGCACTGGTGGGGGCTGGCTGGTTTGTCCTAAAGGATGTCCCGGATCAGGGTGGGGGTTCCCTTGCAGCATGGGGCAGCTTGGGCGAGGGGCCTGTGGTAGTTTCAGGCCGGCCACACCCCCCTAGTGACCCAAGCAGAGGCCCTGGTATCTGGGGTTTATTTATCTTCTACAATTGAAACGTTGTAGCCTGGAGCAGAGCCAAGCCTCCTGCTCGCTCTGTGGTGGCAGCCATTTCTATTGGGATTTTTTTTAAAATATATTTTATTGATTTTTTACAGAGAGGAAGGGAGAGAGATAGAGAGCTAGAAACGTCGATGAGGGAGAAACATCGACCAGCTGCCTCTTTCACACCCCCTACCGGGGATGTGCCCGCAACCAAGGTACATGCCCTTGACCGGAATCGAACCTGGGACCTTTCAGTCCACAGACCGACGCTCTACCACTGAGCCAAACTGGTTTCGGCTCTATTGGGATTTATGTATCTTCTATAATTGAAACTCTGTAGCCTTAAGTTGAGGCCTTGGCGGGCCAGGGTATGCCGAAAGCTTGGCTTCCTCCATCGCGGGGGCAACCCTAGTCTCCTGCTATTTCCAGCTCCGTGGTTTCCACCATTTCTGTTTGAATTTATGTATAATATCTTCTGTCATTGAAACTTTGTAGCTTTGAGTAGAGGCCTAGGCTGGCAAGGGCAGGCGGAAAACCTGGCTTTCTCCATTGCCAGGGAAACCCAAGCCTCTCTCCTGCTCTTTGTGGCCGTAGCCATCTTGATTGGGTTTATTTGCATATTTGCTCTTGATGGGCTGGTGGGTGAGGCTTGTGGTTGTAGCAGAGTGATAGTTAATTTGCATATTACTATTTTATTAAATAGGGTGTCTACTCTTTGCCATTTTTTCCAATCCCCCAGTTAGGAATCATTTCTTCCTCCTCGAAATTCACATAGAATTTTATTTGGACCTTCACATGTTCTCCACTCAAAACCTGCATAACTGTGTTATCTGCTGTACCAGACTGTTACTCCCTAGCGGGCCAAATCTCTGTTTCAATCATTTTTGTATTTCTCACAGTGCCAAATTCAGTGCCTTCTGTAACCACTCAGGAATTGTTGAATCAATGAGTGTTTTATCTCTGTGTGTTATCTTCCCAACTAGGCTGTGAGCTTCTTGCATGCAAAATTTTCCCCCTATTTATCATAGTATTTTTTAGAGTACTTTGGACTATGGGTTATAGAGTTGATATGGTTGAATAAATGACAAAGCTAATTGACTAGTTATGACAGTTCATTTGAATATATTTGTCCCCCTTTTTGTTCCCCCCAATAATCTTTCTACCATCCTGATTACTCATTCTTGTGATCTCTCTAACTCCAACTGCTTTTACTCAGGAGGTTTTTTTTTAAATGTGTAAGTTAAGTAAAGCATTTATTAAAACTATACATTTTATGTCACTCTCCCTTTGAGAGAAAAATACTTACATTTGGAAATAAACATATGTACTTATGCTGTTCTTTTTTCTGTACTATGTACAGTATCTTTGTGGTGAGTTGATATATTTATTATTAACTATGTTTTGGTTTCTGAGATATTTATGCACGTGGGCACCTGCTATGTGGTGTCATACAGGCTCTTACTAAATTACTAGTGAGAATCACTAGCATTATTGCATTGTAATAGTAAGAAATTCTTTTATTTACTTGAAAGGATGTTTAGCTACAATAGATACTACCTATCTCTCTGGTTTTTTGTTTTCACCTGTGGAATACCTGGCTACCCCACTGACTTGCAAGAATCAAATGAGCGAATGAATTTAAAAGCTACATGTTAATGAATTCTATTTTTAAGAAACCACTTGAATACTTTAAGAGGGTTTTTTTTGTTTTTTGTTTTTGTCATGTTTTTTTTTTGTGGGGGTGGTGTGATGAAATGCTATGAATTCTATTGACTGTCCACTTCTCCAAGCCATGGTGAAAATGCAATTAAAAGCTTTATACTTGGAGAGACATCCTTTTGGAAAATTCATGGAGACAGACCTGTACTAGCAAAAAATAGCCTCTTTTTGAATGCTAATTAGCAACTTTTTGTATGTGTTCCTTAGAATGGATGACAGGCTCATTATAAGAATAAACTTCAAAGGAAAAAAAATCTTATTTGTGTTAAAAGTACTGTGCAGTAACAACAGTAATAAATGTGTTGATAGCAATATTAGAGTCTAATGATTTAAATTTGAGCTTACATGGACTACTGAACCAAAATATGCTACAAATACCTGGTCATTGTAGTAACTACTGGAGGGAAAGGAGACAGGACAAGGATGGGAAATAACCAAGTGTAGTCTTTGCAGTTGTTCTTGTCTTGTTGAACTTGTCAAGGGGAAAAGAGAGTTGTCAGTGCAAGTTTTGTTTTTATTATTTTTTCTTACTACTTTTAATTTTTTTGGTGATAGTTTGCTGGGTTTTTGTTTGTTGTTTGTTTGTTTAGCTTATAAATTAGTTGTTGCCATATACTGAATTGGGTAAATTCCAGGGTTGACTTCTGTGTTTGTTTGTTTGTTTTAACACTTAAGTGCTCTTCCAAAGTAGAAGAGGTTTAATATTTATCTGAGGAACATTATAAGTTCCTTGAAATTTTTGAAAATATATACACTTTGCTAGTATTTTAATTGTAATAGCTGTTACTTAAATATTTTTTCTTTCTTTGCTTCAATTGAATTCCTCTGTATGTAACTATCTGGAGACTATCTTACTTTGATTTTAATTATTGGAATTAAGTAAAGTGTTTATGCTTTACATGGAACAGGTGAAACATATTTTCTTTTTCAAGAGACTGGAGAATTTTAGTAAGCTATTTATATTAAATGCTATATTCATCAGTGTCCTGATGACAGGTACAGATGACACACCTTAAAAGGAATGAACAGAACAGAGTTTAATGAAGGGACTCCTTACAGAGGTATAGGCAGCATCAAGGAAATCAACAAGAGATGATGAAGTACCCAGAGACTAATGATATTAGGAAGTTGTTACTGTCCCTCTGCCTGAGGGGCGAGGGAGTGAATTGTGTTAGTGCAGCCTGGCAGCTGCTGGAGCCATGGAAGAGGCTACCTGTTGGAATCTGTGGCCACAGAGGCTCATGGCTAAGGCCAAAACTCCTACAAGGCATGGAGAAGCATTGTGTGAGGTTGGTGATAATACTCCAACCTCTTTCTCCTCCTATCTATATATATAAAAGGCTAATATGCTAAGTGTCCATCTGAGTGGTTGCTGTGATGCTCACTGACCACCAGGGGGCAGTCACTCAATGCAGGAGCTACAATGATGCACTGGCCATTTACAGAGAACCAGCATTGTGTACTTGGAACACACAAAGCAACACTAGTTGCTTCCCTCAAGTGGGACACAGACCAGACCACTGTGGTGTGATACCCCACCAAATCACAACTGATGCTGCAAAGCCCCATGGTGAAAAATGTGACCCACAGCCCAGAAAACGGTGGCTGTAGGCACCACATAATGATGTCACATAGCAACACCCAGCTTCCTCTCCCTAGGGACAGGCTATTTATATTTATATTTATATTTATATTTATATTTATATTTATATGTATATATGTAGGAGCTGCCGAATGACATCAACTTTGCAGAGTGCCCTCTTGCACTCTGCGACCCCTCTGGGGATGTTGGACTGCCAGTTTCAGCATGATCCCTACAGGCCAGGCCAAGGGACTCCACCTGCCAGAGGGACCTCGCTCCATAGACACCCTTTGAGCCCCGGCGCCAGCCCAGGTGCATCCGGCTGGGGAGGGAACATAGGAGGTTGGCTCCAAGGTGTGTCTGGCCCATTTTGCCTAGTCCTGCCCCACCGGCCACATTCTAAGTAATTTTCTTCCAATGTGCATGAACCCGTGCACTGAGCCTCTAGTTTAGCAATAAATGGCACTGCAGACTTGTGCCCACAAAGCAACACTCTGAACAATAAATATTTATTAAATTTAAATAAATAAATAAATAAATAAATAAATAAATGAAATTCTTTAATGTCTTAAAATTCAATGAATGGTATAATGGCCAATGGGCAATCAGATTATTATGAAAAACTAGTACTAAATCCTTTAAAAATTTACATGTAGCAAAAATACAAGTCCTACAATCTACAAGTCCGGGTAATATGCTAATTAGACCGGACATCCTTTTGGACAAAGCCACAGTGGTGCGGGCCGAAACAGAGTTGGTTAGGGGCAATCAGGCCACCAGGGGAGGGCAGTTAGGGCTGATCAGGCAGGCTGGCAGGTGAACGGTTAGAATCCAGCAGTCCCGGATTGCCAGAGGGATGTCCAACTGCTGGTTAAAACCTGCAGGCATTGGGCCTAACCGGCTGTTGGATATGCCCCGAGGGGGTCCCAGATTGGAGAGTTTCAGGCCAGGCTGAGGAACCCTCCCCCCCACTCCCCCCCCCAAAAAAAAAATTTCGCCAAGTCTCTAGTTTGTAATATAAAAATGTTAGTGCTTGGTCATAGATGTTAGATATTTGATCAGAACCTGAAGTATAGCTCTGAAGAATGTCTTCACATCTTAAGTATGACAGCATTTGGAAATGGAGCAAAGCTTTTCCATATAAAGTCTCAGTCTCTTTTTCTTGAAATATACCTGGTTAAATAAAGTTAGGAGTTGAGTAAGCAGGAAGAAGCAGTTTTCCTCTCTGGAGTTTGTATTAGACATAGAATGTTTATGAAAAGGAATGTGTTCAGTTATTGAACAAATGGCCTTTGGTGGTGGCTCACTGTGAGCATGGGCAGGCTGAGCTATTTGCACATCTAAAAGAATTTGAAATGTAGTTTTGAATTTAAGCAAAAGAGCTTTCTGAGTTGTAGAGGCATATATGTACAACAATTAGGCTCCCCAAAGGTGTTTATTTATTTATCAGCATAAAGATGGATTTAACACTGGGAAGAAGTGAGGATTTTATTCTAATTTTACTGGAAACATTACAAGTGGGGAGAGGATGAGAGTGTGTGTGTGTGAGAGAGAGGGATGTGGGGGGGGTGGGGAGAGGTTAGTGTAAGCATGAGAGAGCTGTTAGGTTCAGGCTCAGGCTTTTTAAAATCTCTGAAATCCTCACTTTTCCCTACTGGAAGGCAGTCTGGATAGCCTTGGTGAATTCATTGTTAACATCGTTTGGTGAAACGATTAGAAGCCCATTACCTGTTGACCCAATTATTGAAGAGCTAATCATTGTTTCTAAATAACGTATGCCTCCAGATTCCTTTGATGAATTTGAATTCTTAATGTTCCAAAGCACAAGCTTTCTCTCACTAGTGATTTTGAAATGCTTTGGTTTCACTAATTACTGTGTTTTATTAATTCTTTTGGCGGCAATGGACATGATTTCCTGTAACAAAATTCATTTCTAAAGTAAGGGGGGAAATGGTTCATCTTTATATTAATAAAACATATCTCCTTTGTGACTATAGTCAGTACTCTGTTGAAATGGAGCAGAGTCTAAAACAGTGACTCATAAAAGAATTATGTGTATTTCCTGTTGAAATAGTCTGTGGGTATAGTTGAAGTGAATTTACCTTTTTAATCATGTTTTACTCAGTCTGATACTACTATTAGTGGGCATTTCTTGATCTTATAGAAAATAATGTTTATAATTCAGGAAGTTTGTGGCTTGTAGAAGAGAAAGACAAGGGAAGGCTAAAAAATACCAAAGCCAGTCTACTCTATAAACAATTGAGTGTTTTGTATTATTTACATTAAGCTAACAGAAGTTGAATGATTATTTTATTTGGCTGCATGTGTCTTTACATAGATTAAGGTGAATCAAAAGCACTAAATGTTAGAGCACTGCACTATGAACATTTATCATATAGCAGTTAATTTGTTCTTATAAATCTTAGTTGATTTTACCTTGATGTGCTAAAGAATTGTAAGACATATTAGGTCTAGTAATAATTAATGTTGTTTTCTAATACCTTTTTTAAATCGAATTTATTTAAACAATACAACAAAATTTAATCAACAATATAGTTGCCGTTGTTTTCTACTACTTGTGCCCAACGCTCAGGAAGCATTTTAATCCCTCTGTTGTAAAATTCTTGTGATTTTGATGCAAAAAATTCGGTCAATGCATTTTTGAGGCATTCTTCATCATTAAATTTTTTTCCAAGAAGAAAGTTTTGCAAAGAACGAAACAAATGGTAATCGGAAGGGGCAATATCAGGAGAATATGCAGGTTGAGGGAGAACTTCCCATTCCAGCTGGCGCAGTTTTTCAGCAGTGATTCTTGCAGTATGCGGTCGTGCGTTATCGTGAAGAAGTACGCCCTTCCGATTAATCAGCGCGGGTTCTTTTTCTCTTAAAGCTTGGGCTAACCTTTCCAATTGGGCACTATACACTGCACTTGTAATGGTTTGGTTAGATGGTAAAAGTTCATAATGAAGAATTCCTTTAAAATTCCACCAAACACACAACATCACTTTTTTCGCATGCAAGTCAGGTTTTGGCGTGGGCTGCAGAGCCTCATTTTTGTCCAACCATTGAGGCTGCCTTTTCAAATTAACATACAGCACCCATTCTTCATCTCCAGTAACAATTTGCTCTAAAAACGGCAAACGGTTTTGACGAGAGAGGAGCGAACTGCAAATTGTGACTCTTTGATTATGGTTGTTGTCGGTCAACTCACTTGGCAAAGTCCAAACTTTTGGACTTTGCCAAGTGCACGCAATTGATTGGAAATTGTTTTTTGTGAACAATTTAAAGTTGTCACAAGCTCTTGTTGGGTAATTTGAGGATTTTGCACCAAAAGAACTTGAAGAGCTTCTTGATCAAAATTGGACACCCAGTCTTGACCACTCTTGTCATCTAACGAAAAATTTCCCTCGCAAAATTTCTCAAACCAACGCTGGCATTTTCTGGCGCTAACTGCATCTTGACCAAGAGCACTACAGATGTTTTTTGCAGCCTCACTTGCTTTTCTTCCTAATTGGAACTCGTAAAGCATGCAGTGCCGAATATGCTCTTCATCCGCCATCTTCTTAGCCCTAGTTTTGCAACAAAAACCAAACCAAACACAAACTTTTTCAAGCAAAACTTGTTAATTGCACTTCACACGTTCTGTAGATACCACGTGTTTGAAGGTTATGTCAATACAAGTCAACGCCAAGCAAGATTTTAAACGAATGTTTAAAAACGACATTAATTATTACTAGACCCGATAAAATGACTGGTCCAGGTATAATTACAAGCAGTTTTTGTTGGACATATTTATTAGGTTCTAACACTGAAGTTCACAGTCAAGCATGGGAATAGGGTACAATTTGTGCCCTGGAGACTTAGAATGGCATAGTTGAATAGTTCCTCACTGGTGTAATTATGATCATCCTAACATCTGGAATAATGAATTTTAAATGTTTAACTACTTTGAACTATGACCCTTTCCCAGATATGTAGCTATAAATTATACTCATAATAGTCAAGAGAATTAGCAAGTAAGGCTATATTCTAGTAATGCTGGGGTCTTTCTTCAGCATCTAGAAGGGTTCAGGAATCTGGAGAAGGGCTTCGTGTAAAACAATAAAGAGACTAGAAATATAATATAAATTTGTAATCCATGAGGGAGCCAGAGGAAGCTTAGCTGTAAAAGCTAAGTTCTCTCTATCTCTGGATCCAGGGCTCTTTTTATTCCCACATTTTTCCCTATAGCAAAGAGATATACATATCAAAGGTAAGTTTTAGTATACAGTAGACATTGTCAGTTTGCGGGGAACTGCCTTCAGCTGTTCAGGTGTTTAGCCAGCAGGAGGCAATAACATGTAGATTGAAATGCCCTCAGCTGTCTGGGAGCAAGCAATCATTTATGTAAATTCAGGTTTGGGGAAATGCTATCTGGCCATTCCAGTAGGCAATAATATGTATCTTCAGCCCTGCTGAATATATTTTCAATAGAAGCCTCAAAGTTCCAGAAATCTTTTGATGAAACTTCTTGCATTTATGACATGCTGGAATTAGCCTCCAGCACTCTAGGTAATTATATTTTAGGATGTTTACTTATTTGCCAGAATCAGTTTTTAGTAAATTAAGCTTTCATAGTAAATCCCAGCTGATAAAAAGCCTTAAAATTATAACTTGGGAAATAGCATTTAAAAAATACTTTTTAATTGTTTGGACTTAGACATATACCCTAGAAAATCGATAGAAAATTCATCTTGAGATAGGTGTTTTCCTCAGAAAATAATCCTATTTATTGCAAACTAAACATTCTTTTTGTTGTTACTGACATTCATTATGATAAGTAGAGAGAACACAAGTTTCCTAACAAACCCTCCATCACAAAATAAGTGACATCACCAATGATGGCATGAAGGGAAAGCATGTAAGCTAGTTCATATTGGTTCATATATATTGGTTCATGTTCCATGAGCCCTGAGAAAAATTAAAATGCCAAAAATCATAAAGATAAAATTTAATGTCATATTTTAGATGACTTTTTAAGTTAGGGGATATATTTATAAGAAAAAATTGATATAATTTCTTTAAAATTAAAAACTCTAGGTTGTGATGCACAGATTGATTATTAAATTTAATTTTACTGAAGGTTTTGTTTTTTTGTTTGCTTTATTTTCTTATCGTAAATTATAAAAGTTATTGTAGGGGTAGTCTGAAATGGTTACTTATATCATGTATTAAGATTTGGTACATTAAAAGTGGTAGTGCCCTGACCAGTTTGGCTCAGTGGTTAGAGCGTCTGCCTGCGGACAGAAGGGTCCTGGGTTCGATTCCGGTCAAGGGCATGTACCTTGGTTGTGGGCACATCTCCAGTGGGAGGTGTGCAGGAGGCAGCTGATTGATTTTTCTCTCTCATTGATGTTCTGACTCTCTATCGCTCTCCCTTCCTCTCTGTAAAAAATATATATATTTTTTAAAATAAAATAAAAGAGGTAGTGATTTATGTGTGGGCGAGTTATATTTTTGTTTTTTAGGAAAAAGTCTAGAAAATGTTTTTCCTAGGAACAGTGTGCTAAAGATTTAGTTATTAATTAAGAACATATATTTCAGGAAGGGAAATCTTATACTAAAAATCTTTTTAAAATGTGGCTGGTAGTCCCAATGGAATGTTTACATGTTTTGTGAGCATTTGATGGGGCCTGGAGGATGATCATTGTCCTTGTCTCAAACTTGTTTTTAATTGATGTTTGAATGGTGCTCTTTAGATTACTTGACAAAGAAACTCAGATGGCATGTTTGCTTATTTGTGACACTGTGTTACGAGTTAAGTACTACAGAGAAAACCAAGTCAGTTTAATTCCTCTCTCTAGGATCTTACAGCTATCTAAATAAAGTCATCAAACATTTTTATAACATTTTTACATATTTTAAAATATGTGTTTATTGATTTCAGAGAGAGGAAGTGAGAGGGAGAAAGAAATAGAAACATCAATGATGAGAATCATTGATTGGCTGCCTCCTGCATGCCCCTTATTGGGGATGGAGCCCTCAACCCAGACATGTGACCTGACTGGAAATCAAACTGTGATCTTCTGGTTCATTGCTCAACGCTCAAACTGGATGGACCATTTTTACATATTTTTAATGGAACAGTTCTTTAAATTAAATAGGATCAGTGGAAATAGGCTTGTTATATGGAAGAATTGATTCAGATATATTGAGATTTATGAGCTATTTAAGATTATATAGTACTAGAGGGCCAGTGCACGGATTCATAAACCAATAGGGTCCAGTCCCTCAGGCTGGCCTGCACCCTCATGCAATTTGGGACCCCTCAGGGGATGTCGGAGAGCCAGTTTTGGTCAGATCCCCACAGGCCAGGCCAAGAGATCCCATTGGTGCATAATCGGAGCTGAGAAGGGACCGCAGGAGGTATCCAGGATGTGTCCAGCCCTTCTCACGCAGTCCTGATCAGTCAGACCCCAGCAGCAAGCTAACCTACTGGTCGGTGTATCTATCCCTTGATGGTCAGTGTGCATCATAGTGACTGGTTAAATGGCCAAACAGTCAGACACTTCACATATTAGGCTTTTATTGTATAGGATACTAGATGCCCAGTGCATGAAATTTGTGCATTGGAGAAGGGGGGGCCCTCAGCTCGACCTTTGCCCTCTCACAATCTGGGACCCCTTGGAGGATGTCCACCTGCCTGCTGGGCCTGCTCCCTGCAGTGTTTGGGTCTAAGCTGGCAGTTGGACATCCCTCTCGCAGTCCGAGCCCCCTCGCTCCTTACTGCCTGCTCACTGCTTCTTACTGCTTGACTCGCTGCTCCTTAGCGCTGCTGCGGAGCTGGGAGAGGCTCCGCCACAGCCTCAGTGCTTGCCAGCCATGAACCTGTCTTCTGGCTGAGTGGAGCTCCCCCTGTGGGAACACACTGACTACCAGGGGAAAGCTCCTGTGTGAGTGTCTGGCCCCTGGTGTTCAGTGTACATCATAGCGACCAGTTGTTCTGGTCATTCCGCCATAATGGTCGCTTAGGCTTTCATTCTATAGAGTAGAGGCCTGGTGCGTGAAATTCATGCATGGGGGTGGTGTCCATCCACTCGCCCTGCACCCTCTCCAATCTGGGTCATCCAACTCACAATCTGGGACTGCTGGCTCCTAACTGCTCACCTGCCTGCCTGCCTGATTGCCCCTAACTACTTCTGCCTGCCAGCCAGATCGCTCCCTAACTGCTCCCTTGCCAGCCTGATTGACACCTAACTGCTCCCCTGCTGGTCAGATTGCCCCCAACTGCCCACTCCTGCAGGCCTGCTCTCACCCCTAACTGCCCTCCCCTGCTGGCCCGGTTGCCCCCAACTGCCTTCACCTGGAGACCCAGTTGCCCCTAACTGCCCTCCCCTGCAGGCCTGGACCCCCACAACTGTCCTCCCCTGCAGGCCTGGCCACCCCCCAAATGTCCTCCCCTGCTGGCCTGATTGCCCACAACTGCCCTCCCATGGCGGCCATCTTGTGGTGGCCATCTTGTGACAACGTGAGGGTGGCCTTCTTGCAATGGCCATCTTGTAATGATGTGGGGGCGGCCATTTTTGGTGGCCGTCTTATGACAGTGTGAGGGTGGCCATCTTGTAATTACATGAGGGTGTCGAAAGGGCATGACACCATATAGGCTTTTATTAGTATAGATTAGCAGAGTGGATAAAACCAGAATCCAGAACTCTCGACTCATAGTTCAAGGAGTCAATAACTAAGAGTTCATGCAGCAGTGGTCTAGGACAGATGATGTGAAAATATAGGGACATTGTTTAAACATCCAATCCTCTATGAAGTGCCCATTTTGTGCAAGTCATTGTGTCATTAGTTTTGTTTGATTAAAAAATGAGAAAAGTCATAACTGGTCATGAAACTATATTGTGTATCAGTAATACAAATAACTTTTTAGGGCCAATGCAATAGAAAACTCTCTTTACTCTAATATATAGTTAAGGAGAGAATTTGGAGGAAATAGCCAAATGGGTTTTATTTACATATAAAGAGAATGGCTCTTGGATTAAGGGGCCATAATTTCACTTCAATAAGTTTACTGAGGCAGTAAGGTTGAACAGGGATGGTCTTGGAAACTATAGTTAAGAAGGGATATTAGATTATATAGTTAGCCAGCTGAGACCTTGGAGATTATATAATCCTTGAGTTAATTTTACAGCTAAAGAGACCGAGTCCTAGAGTGATTCTGAGTTACTTGCCCAAGATTAGTCACACAGCTAGAGGGAGTAGAATTGGAATTAGGTCCCTTCCAAATGCCTGGATATGAACAAACACTGAAGTAGATTGGAAAAAGAATCTAGAGGTGGTGAAGTGTGGAAATATCATAGATGTGTGGAGTAGATTTATGTATAAATTTTTACAGAGATGTGATTTCCATTTATTTTTAAAAGAATGGAAAGATAACTTTGACTAGTTTTTGGTTTCTTGGGCATAGCAAATCAAAAATAGATGGATTTTGTGATCCATGGAACAGTTTGAAAAGTAGGATGAGCTGCTTGATGGCAAATATGAGAATGTCCTTCTCAGCAACTTGTAAGACATTTTATTGATAACAATAATAAAGGAAATAGTGGTGATATTATTAACAACAGCTACCATTTATTGAATGTTTACCCTTTGTCCAGGCACCATGTCAATCATCTGATGTGCATCAGTAGTTTATTTAACTATTTCACCCTGTGACCTAATTATTATTATGTCGTTTCGTAGACCAAAAAACTGACTCTGAGTTTCCTGTCCTAGTCACACTGGTAGTTGCCTAAGGAATAAAAAGTTGAATTCTTATTATGTTTGCATTCCAAGGCTGTGTTTCTCTAATTTAAGTAATGAATAGACCCTCCTTCAAAAGGAAAAATAATCTGCTTCATATTCCATATTGACTTATTTATAAGACTATTTAACTTTGCGTAAACAAAAATTCCTTTAAGCTTGTAGCTCATATAATTTTTTAAAACTTAAAAAAAAACCCTACAAATTAAATACAAGCAAAACATACAAAATCAAAAAAATTCAAATTGTTATTAATTTAATGTGAAAGATGAAGTTTTTACTGAAATGAAAATACCGATTGCAAGATGAATTTGTGACCATTGCGCAGTTGTTTTGAGTTTGGCATGCCTGTATTGCCACGTGCTTCATGCTAGCTTGGTTCTGCTGCCATATTTCTCTATTCTGACTTCTGTAATATATCCCTTCAGACAATAGTCTAGTGGCAATTGACTTTCGCTTAGTGCACTCAGATATTTATTGTCAATCCCACTCTGTTTTCATTAGTTATGATGAAGTACTGCCATTTGGTTTGAGGCTCTGCGATGTCATGGCCCTGTACTTAGTTATAAAATGATGGCTATCCTGGTGCTTTAGAATATGCTTGTGTTAATTCTTTTTTGGGTTATCTTCTAGAAGAGAGCACAAAATTTAAGAAATTCAATCTCTGAAGTCATAGCCAGGCCTCTGGTGTTTCCACTTTAAAAAATTGCACTGTACTTTCTCTCCGAGCACTGTCATAGAACCGCCTGACCTCTGTGGGGGATCAGTGCAGACCCAGGAAAACCTGCGTCTTCACCTACTTTCAGTGCTGCTTTGCTTCAGGCCACCACTATTTTGCATCTGAGTTTTTGCTCAGCACGTAGTTTTGTCTCCACCAAATTATTCTCCACACTGTTGAGTTTTCTATAATACAAACTTCTAGAACTGAGCCTCAGAATCACCTCTTTATGGAAACTTTCCTTTATTGTGTCTCCTTATCTCCTGCTTCTCACCCCATCCATTATCACCTTGCCCTTTTTCTCCCCTAGATTGAATTCGTTATTTTTTCCTTCATTCCTCCTTTAGAACTCCATAACACCATTGACATCTCTGTTATAATGCTTAGCACATTGTGTTGCAATCCTTAACTTTTGGGTCTCCCTAAGTAGACTTACCAGCTTCTTGAAAGTACAACTGCCTGTGCATCTTCCATCGAGCATATGGTCTGAATGAGAGGGAGGCTCTCGTGGTAGCTGTGATCTTGAATCACTGGTCAGTCAGTTATAATTTTAGAAGTGAGGAGTCAAAATAGGCAAGAGCAAAGAAGACATTTTCTAATCTTTCCCATTCATGTATGTGAAATTTATACAAATTGCATAAATAGTTAATGTAGTAGACTCTTTAATATGTGAGCAACCTAATTTTGGAAGTAAACTTTCCATAAAGAATTAAACGATAGCATTATTTTGCTGTTCTTTTGTTTCCTCTGATTAGGTGCTGTGATTGTCTCCACGCCCCAGGACATCGCACTGATGGATGCACGCAAGGGTGCTGAGATGTTTCGAAAAGTTCACGTGCCCGTAAGTATTTATGCTTCACTCTTGCAGAAATACAAGACACTTCTAACTGAAGAAGCAAGTCACTGAGAATACAACACAAGTTTTAATTTAGTTTTGTGCAGAAGTTTATATGAAAACCCTACTTCATCTTTATGATTACTTTATTTAAAATATACATATATATTTTATTGACTTCAGAGAGGGAGGGGAAGGGAGAGAGAAATAGAAACATCAATGATGATAGAGAATCATTGATTGGCTGCCTCCTGCACGCCCCACACTGGGGATCAAGCCCACAACCCAGGCCTGTGCCCTGACCAGGGCTTTATGGTTACTTTAAAACAGACATACAGGTGCAAACATATATACACACGTTATGTTAATCAAGGAGACTTCGAAATGTCCTTTCATTATGAGTTTTCTGAAGAAGTATTACAGGGAAGCTCACTGATACCTTTCCCCTCCAAAAATAGAGAATATTTTAGGAAATTATTTAGGTAGATACACTTGAATAGATAATCAGTAGGAATGCAGGTGGAAACAATGTCTTTTTTCCTTCTGTCTCCTATAATTTAACTCATTTATAGCTCACAGTCTTCTAAAAGGTATCAAAGGATACCTATACAACATGGCAAACTAGAACAACCAAAAACTAATGAAAATAAGGGAAAGGACAATTAAAATCAAGTGGAGTTAGAAGTGGGATTTAAATACTTTCTAGAAATACATAATTAATTTTTTATTTTATTTTATTTTTTTAATATATTTTATTGATTTTTTAAAAATATATTTTACTGATTTTTTACAGAGAGGAAGAGAGAGGGATAGAGAGCTAGAAACATCGAAGAGAGAGAATCATCGATCAGCTGCCTCTTGTACACCCCCTACTGGGGATGTGCCCGCAACCAAGGTACATGCCCTTGACCGGAATTGAACCTGGGACCTTTCAGTCCGCAGGCCGACGCTCTATCCACTGAGCCAAACCGGTTTTGGCTATTTTATTGATTTTTTACAGAGAGGAAAAGAGAGGGATAGAGAGTTGGAAACATCTATGAGAGAGAATCACTGATCAGCTGCCTCCTGCACACCCCCACCGGGGATGTGCCTGTGACCAAAGTACATGCCCTTGACCGGAATCGCACCTGGGACCCTTCAGTCCACAGGCCGACACTCTATCCACTGAGCCAAACTGGTTCTGGCACATCATTAATTTTTGAGCAGCCACAGGGAAAGATACATAAGGCTGTTATAAAAATGTTTTTACACGAAGTTAAAAAGAGCTTGATGCTCAAGAGTAGTAGCAAAGCTGAGACTGGAGAGGTGGTAGTCTCCCCGAGATTCTCAGAAAACAGAAGCCCCATGTATATAGGCACAAACCTGTTCCTTCCTCCTGTGTGCCTCCACCAAAGCAGGTGGACTTCTCAAGTGCCCGCTGGAGTGGGCATTTCAGCGCAGAGCAGTGTGATGCCTCCATCCATGCGGAGCTCTAGCTCCCGCACTTCAGGGAGAGGTCTTAGGGTTTACAGAGCGGCGCTTCTTAGACTTCAGCCCACGCATTAACTTCAGGGGTCTCGTGATTCTCTCCCTCCCTCTCCTATCTCCCAAAATAGTATTCTTACTTTGTGTTTGTTTGGTATGGAGAGAATTCATAACTTTTGTTAAATTATTCAATGAGACTATGATATGGCACAAGACCCAGTGATGTAGTATAATAGAATGAAGAGACTCTCAGGGAAGCTTTCAAAAATGATTTTCTCTCAGGAGAGCTTCTGAAAAGTACAAAATAGTAGAGTAGTGGAGTTGAGATGATCCTCTTCAAGGAGTACCTCTTCTCGCTTGCCAATTAGCACACAGCTGTGTGTGTTAACAAGCCCTGAGCTCTGGATTGTATCCGCATGCTCTTATGAAAACTGAGGAGCCTCATAAGGATGGTGCCGCATGCTTCCCTTCCAGGTGACCTGAGGGTGTTCTCACCAGCAGGAGTACAATTGTGATCCGAAAGTATTTTAGAGATAGCTTTTATATGTGGATAAACCAATGATAAAGCCCCAACATGAATTGTATCTTACAAACATTGTAAAGTAATGATAACCTAATGCGCACATCAGACAGAAAACTGTCTCAGTGAAGCACTTAGTTTAAGCAATGTGGCTTTCTGTTATGCCCTCCAAGATAGACTGATGCAAGGAATGCCTACCCAGAGAGTTAAATAAAGTTATTTATATGGGATTTTAAAATACAAATCAGCAAAGAGTTAGGGAATTGGCTATCTACCAAAGATTATGAGACTAAGTAATCCATAATCCTTCTTTCTGGCAGAAATTAAATAACAGGACCAGTGGTCTGTTAGTGCCACTTCAAGGTCAGAATAACAGCTGTGCTATCAGCATATGAGGGAATGCTTAACTTCTCATTCTTTTAAATTAAGGGTGGAGGCTTAGTATAACTCAAAAGTATCAGGAAATCCTCAAGGGAAAAGTTTTCAAAAGAGCAGAAGCAAGAGCTTTTGTTATTCCCCATCTCCAATGAATTCTCATTATGTATAGCAAGAGACCATTGCAACTCATGCTGTCACTTGAAGCAACTGTGGCTATGGGGCAGGCCCTCATGCGCTTTGCTAATTAGGTGTCTAATGACCATCACTGCTAAATTCTTTCAGTTCCTATGTTATTTTCACTTACCTGCAGCATTTGACACTTACTGCCCTATAAGTAAAGAGGTAAATAACCTCATAATTGTTCGGACAGATTCTAGGCTGTAGGACAGATTCTTCATTAGGTGGACAGAGAATCCTTATGGAACATAACAGTGAAAAGCAAATGAATGATCACTAAGTCCAGGTTAGGTTACTACTAAGTGAGTGCCTCGGAGGATAAAACTTGAGGATATCAGCAAGGAAGTATCCTGAGGAAGTATTCCAAGGGAAGGATACTAGGCTGCATGAGGCTCATAGGACCAGTGGTGGATTTGTTAGGGACTGAAAGAGTTGTTTATGATCAGAAAGTTAATGTTGGAGTTGGAGATTGCAGAGTAGGGACAGTTCTGGATCAGGAGAAGGTTCATGTGGTTGGTCATGGACATGCGGGGCTGAAGTGGAGTGGAATGAAAATCATTAGAAATGCATAATCCTCCAAGTTGGCTTTTTTTGACATTGTCCTGTATCTTTATTGTACAGTTTTTTTTTCACCCCTTCGTTTTAATTGTTTGCCCTCTAAACAGCAAAAATCCTATCTAATAAAGAGGCAATATGCAAATTGACCATCGCTCCAACACACAAGATGGTCGCCCCCATATGGACACAAGATGGCCACCACAAGATGGCCAGCAAGGGAGGGCAGTTGTGGGCAATCAGGCCATCAGGGGAGGGCAGTTAGGAGGGACCAGGCCTGCAAAGGAGGGCAGTTGGGAGCAACCAGGACTTCAGGGGATGGCAGTTGGGGGAAACCAGGCCTGCAGAGGGGGGCAGTTGGTGGGGGGACAGGCCTGCAAGGGTGAACAGTTGAGGGAATTAAGCCTTTAGGGGAAGGCAGTTGGGGGAAACCAGGCCTACAGGGGAGGGTAGTTGGGGAAAACCAGGCCTGCAGGGGAGGGTAGTTTGGAGTTACCAGGCTGCAGGGGAGGGCAGTTAGAGGCAGTTAGGGGTGACTGGGCCAGCAGGGGAGGGCATTTAGGGGTGACCAGGCTGACAGGGGAGGGCAGTTAGGGGCAATCAGGCAGGCAGGCAGGCAAGCAATTGGGAGCAGCAGTCCTGGATTGTGAGAGGATGCAGGCTGGACTGAGGGACACCCCCTACCGCCCATGCATGAATTTCATGCACTGGGCCTCTAGTTTTAAAATAATGTAGACTATCTAATCATCTCCTAAACTAACAAAATATAATAGGTGCTCAATAATCTTTGCAATTGAGAGAACTTTTCAGTAGTGAACTCTGTAAGCAGTTGGACAAACATAAAGCACCACATTTTATAGGAAATCCCAGCTATGAATGGGATGTGGAATCTTCTGGCACTTATCAGCCTTGGAGTCTAAGTAATGGTAAAGCATTTGAAATTAGAGAGTGTTCTCTAAGTGCAAAAGAGAAATGTTTTGTTTTGTTTATACCATTTTATTCTATTTTTCCTGGTTTTTAGTTTCACTCTCTATTTTTTTTCTCCTTTTGAAGTGCATTAGTTACCATGGAAACAATTGTATCATTGGAATTCATTGGTATGGACAGAGTTTAGCAATGTCTACAAGAACACTTTGAAGTTAATTTAAATGATTTCTTAAAACTCAAAGTCAGATAGAGGAAGGAGGGGAAGAGATGAACTATTAAATTCTCTTTTCTCTGCCTGAATGATATCAACTCTGCCAAATCCTTGATTATCTCAGTAATATAGACAGACTATTTTTTTAATAATAAAAATTTTCAATCTTATACATTTTTAATTGTGAGTACTTTAAGTGTTGTGTTATTCTCACGCATTTCTCTTGCCTTCTTTCACAAGGGAGACCCAGGCTCCTCAGTCTGAAGCCTTTCCCCACCATTTGAGCTTTTAGAGTCAAAAGGATTTCACTGACCAGAAGGATTTTACCTTCCTTCATAGGTAATCTTCTTCCCAGCTCTTGCAAAGTATATTAAAGTATATTCCCTCTCTTATTCCATCTATATGTAAGGGATCACTTGGTTAATTTTAATTCAGTAGATAGTTACCTACTCTTCAAATTCATATGTATTGACCCTGAGTGCCCTCTCTAAGCAGAGCACTGGGATAAGCTCCATTAGTGATTATTTATTTATTATTATTATTTTTAATGAGAAGAATGAGGCCTTTTCCTTTAAGCAGTTTATCATTCTGTAGACCAACTTCATCATGGTGCAGAGACCTAAATTCTGAGGAACAAGAGGATGCTTCTCTGGGCTACCAAGGAGCTCTTTCATGGGAAAGTCATGATGTTTTTTCACATCCCTGTAATTTTCCACATGCTGGTCCCTTGCCTGATAAGCCATTGTCAGCCTGGGACCTTATACTCATTTTGCAAATCCCTGCTGAGCCATTACTTCCTCTGGGAAGTTTTCCCCAAATGTCAGAAAAGGTTAATAATTCTTTTTCTGAACACCTTGAACATATGTCTCATTTGACTCTTAACCCCCTACAGGTTTACCTGTCAGTCTCCACTGAGGAATTGGAGTTCCTGGAGGGCAAGGAGACATGCCTTAAATTCCTTCGGTGCCCAGGCTCCTGGCACATAGCAGGCACAGGATACATTCTCACTGTACTGACCTTTGACCAGGGGTACACTGCCATCTGCTGTTCTCTTCTCGCCCAGGTCACAGGCCGCTCTGCCTTGCATTCTCTCTGCCACAGCCAAATTGCTTGTCTCCCACTTCTTCGAGATTTCCAAACAGTTTCTCTCCTCACCGCCCTCACCATACTGTCTCTCCTCCTAAGAAACCTTTACCCTCATTTTTCACCTCATAGCTCCTTTTTATCCTTTGGAAACATCTTTTTCTCTGGGAGACTTGCCCAGACCCTGTTAACTAGGGTAAGGTCTTCCTAGTGTGTGATCCAGTAATTCACTGTTTCCCCTTTGTAACCATTTCACGTTCGTCATTATTTTCACATTTACAGCGCCATGCTTACTGTCAGCCGTATAGGTGCATGGACCACTTACCTCCCTCTGTGCCTGGAATGCAGCTGCTCCTTAGATACATACTGGATGAATGAGTGGAGTAGAGTTTTCATAGGCATATCGAGGCATGGAGAGGACAGAATTCAGTCTGAAAAGAATCAGGAAATCACAAGTTGTGTTCAGGGTTATTCAGTTTGTGTATAGGTGAAGTAATATGTTTAGATTGTCTATGCTAGGCCCAGGTTTGGTCGAGACTCAAAACACTAGGCTAGGCTAGAAATTTGGACTTTCTTCTTCAGATTTTTAGAACAGCCCATAAAGAGTGCTGGATAAGAAACAAAATTAGAATAGAGCTTTAAAAGAATTTAATCTGGTGGGGATGAATAGAAAGGGTAGGAGGAGCCAGGAGAGTGGGAGGCAGCAAGGAAGCATTTTCAGTGTCATAGTTATTCACTCTGCAGGTTGTGACACACCATGAATCATGAAATCAGTACAGTTAGAGATATAACCAAAGTTGTAAAACAATATCAAGGTAAATTGCTTTTAGGAAGACAGTATTATTTCATAAAGATTTGTTCTCCTAATACTTTCCAGGTCCAAACTGTAAATTTTGCTGCTATGAACATAGGGGTGTATATATTCTTTCTGATCGGTGTTTTGGGTTTCTTAGGGTCTATTCCTCGAAGTGGGATCACTGGGTCAGATGGGAGTTCCATTTTTAATTTTTTTGAAGGAATTCCATACTGTTTTTCATAGCTGCACTAGTCTGCATTCGCACCAACAGTGCACTTGGGTTCCTTTTTTTTTACATCCTCTCCAGCACTTGTTGTTTGTTGATTTGTTGATGGTAGCCATTCTGATAGGTGTGAGGTGATACCTCATTGTCGTTTTATTTTGCATCTCTTGGATGATTAATGACTTTGAGCATGTTTTCCTATGTCCTTTGGCCTTCTGTATGTCCACTTTTCAGAAGTGTCTATTTAGGGCTTTTGCCCATTTTTTAATTGGATTGTTTGTCTTCCTTTTGTTAAGTTGTATGAGTTTCTTATATATTTTGGATATTAACCCTTTGTTGGTTGTATCATTGGCAAATATGTTCTCCCATGCAGTGCATTCTCTTCATTTTGTTGATTGCCAGGAGCCAAGATCAACAGTAATTAATATAAATGCGAGAATTCCAGTCTGGAGACTGAATGGGGCTTTGATATCTGCATTTTATTACCTACCGCTGATGACTCAATGGCCTAAAGCAAACTCCCCAACTGGATAATCTTACTGTTTACCAAACATCACCTTTGATATATCTGTTTGCATTCCTAAAAGGCAATTGTGTATTCTAATAAATAAAAGTAGATGAGAATGGAGACCCAATGGAACTTGGTTCCTTGTACCAAGCTCACAACTGGCTTCCCTCATAATTTTCAAATTTATATTTCTTGTATTGTGTGTTAATTTGCATGTCAGCCCTTTCTCCAAGTCTTTGAACCAGAGGCCACATGGGCCGTGGCTTCACAGTTGGTGGTTTCTTTTGCTGTGCAGAAGCTTTTTATTTTGATATAATCCCATTTGTTTATTTTCTCCTTAGTTTCCTTTGCCTTAGGAGATGTATGAGAGATGTCTGAGATTTTGTTGCCTATGGTTTCTTCTGAGATTTTTAAAGTTTCATGACTTATATTTAAGTCTTTTGTCCATTTTGAGTTTATGGTGTAAGTTATATATGGTGTAAGTTGGTCTAGATTTATTTTTTTTGCATGTCCCTGTCCAATTTTCACAACACCATTTATTGAAGAGACTATCTTGACTCCATTGTATGCTTTTGCCTACTTTGTCAAATAATAATTGAGTGTTATGGCTTATATTATGATGCTAAGCAAAATAAGGCAGTCAAAGAAAGTTAAGTATCACATGATCTCACTCATATTCGGAGTCTAATGAACAAAATAAACTGATTAATAAAATAGATCCAGAGACACAGAAGCATGGACCAAGCAGACTGATGAATTTCAGAGGGAAGGCAGGAGGATGCAGGCGGGGAGGGGAGTGATTAACTGGGGAATTTATACGCATATATGCATAACCCATGGACACAGACAATAGAGTGGTGAAGGCTGGAGGAGCGGGTATGGAATGGAGAGGGTCAATGGGAAAAAAGAACAACCAAACAAAGAAAACATCTGTAATACTTTCAGCAATAAAGATACATTTAAAAAGATTTGCTCTCAGTTATAAACACATACGTATATGTTTATATTAGATTAAGATGTAAAACATTTCTCTTATAAGACAGTTTTAATAAATTTGAAAAACACTGGTGTAGGTGATAGGCAGTAAGGCTCTGGTCGAGAATAATAACAGTGAAAGTGGAAAGGGAAATAAATGTAATTGACATTTTGAAGGAAGGATTGACAGGCTTGGTAATTGATTACATGGGGTAGTGTGGTTAGGAAAAAGAGGCAAAAGTCAAAAGGATTTTGAGTTAGCTGCCCTTAATAAATTTTCCAGAGGCTGTTTTTTTTTTGTTGTTGTTGTTTTCTTCAGGATAATAGTGAACTAGAAATTAGAGGTTAGATTCCCAGTCACAAATTCTTGCCCTTATTCTCCGAGGGTTGTGATTTAAAACTGTTTGGCAAAGAAGAGACCAGGAAAGAAAATGGTTTGGTGTTGGTCTTTGTAACACTATACACATCATAAGATGTATGTGTCCATCTCTTCTCACAGAACCAGATTTATTATTTACATGTATATTTTAGCTCCTTATATAGAGGTGGTATTTTTGTTTTGTTTTGTTTTGTTTTTAGCATTTAAAGAGCTGTATTCTTTTTTTTTAAATATATATTTTATTGATTTTTTTTACAAAGAGGAAGAGAGAGAGATAGAGAGTTAGAAACATCTATGAGAGTGAAACATTGATCAGCTACTTCCTGCACACCCCCCACTGGGGATGTGCTTGCAGCCAATGTACGTGCCCTTGACCGGAATTGAACCCGGGACCTTTTAGTCTGCAGACCAACGAAGAGCTGTATTCTTTAAGCATATAACCTCTTTCATTGTTTTTTGTTAAATTACTTTAGAAATTTTATTATAATTTTTAGGCAGTAGGATACTGCTTACAAAAGCAGTTTTACATAAATAGAGGTAAGCTAAGGATCCTGAGTGCTAGAATTCAAATACTTTGTGGTTGTATGACCTGAACAAGTTACTTAATCTATGCCTTAGTGTTCCCATTCAGAATATGGGAATTATAGTGGTATTTCCCTTAGGGAGTTGAGGTGAGAAATAAATAAGATAATGCACATAGAGGGTTTAGCACAGTGTTTGGCAGAATCTAAACACTTGGTGAAAATATAATGTCATATAATTAATGCTTATTATAATTACTTTTGGATTATTATCGTGAAACATAAATTGATAGGCCACAGATGTTTATGTATTTGGCCTAGGTATTTTTGTTGTTATTGTTAATCCTCACCTGAGGATATTTTTCTTATTGATTTTTAGAGAGAGTTGGAGAGAGAGAGATGTGAGAGAGACACATTGACTGGTTGCCTCCCAAACATGTGCCAACTGGGGCTGGGGATCAAACCTGCAACCCAGGCACGTGCCCCTGACCAGGAACTGAAACTGAGACCCTTTGGTCTGTAGGCTGACGCTATAACCATTGAACACAGCAGCCAGGGCTCGCCTAGTTATTTTGACAAGTCTGTTTATTTGTTAGTAAGAATTTTAATAAGAAATTTTAAAAAATTTAGGTAAATAGTGTCTTTGAGATATCCTTATTCCTTTTGTATACTAGTTGAGCCTAAATTGTTCTCTTCATATAGATTTATTAGGTTGCTAAAGTTATTTAGAATCTAAAATTTTGCATTCTTTAAAACTAGAGGCCCAGTGCATGAAAATTCATGCACTCTGGGGTGGGGAGTGGCCCCCTCAGCCCAGCCTGTGCCCTCTCGCAGTCCGGGATCCCTCAGGGGATGTCCACCGGCTGGCTTAGGCCCAGTCCCTGGGAGATGGGGCCTAAGCTGGCAGTCAGACATCCCTCTGGCACCCTGGGAGCCCTTGGGGGATGTCCACCTGCGGCTTAGGCCCACTTCCCGGAGGGAACGGGCCTAAGCCGCAGGTGGACATCCTTAGCACTTTAAAGGGGGCTGAAGAGTCTCCTGCCACCACCATTGCGCTCACAGCCATCAGCCTGGCTTGTGGCTGAACGGAGCTCCCCTTGTGGGAGCGCATTGACCACCAATGGGTAGCTCCTTTATTGAGCGTCTGACCCCTGGTGGTCAGTGCATGTCATAGTGACAGGTCATTCTGCCTTTAGGGTCAATTTGTATATTACCCTTTTAATATATAGGATATGCATTAATGTAGGCTAATTGCTATTACAAATGGATCTCAAAATATATAGTGATTCAAATGTACTAGAAGTTTATTTCTTCTTCATGTAAGCAGTACTAGTAGGTGAATAGGTGAGCAGGGTGGCCTTCTTCCATAAAATCTCTTGGAACCTCTGCCATTTTGAAATGGGACTTCCAAGATGACTCTTGGGCCGTTCTCATTTGAGCTGGCAGAACAGAAAGAGCCCAGAGGCATGGACAAGGGAGATTTGTCTGGGCCAGGACCAGTTGTGATGCCCATACTTCTCCTCACAGTCCACTAACAACAATACAGTCATGTAACCACACATCATGTTTTTCAAGGAGCCCAAGAAATGTGTTTTAGCTATGTGCTGAGGAAGATGAGACCATGATTTTGGTGACAGTGAGCTATCTGTGCTACAGTTGACGTGGCAACAAATACAGGGTGGGGTAAAAGTAGGTTTACATTTGTTTGTATGAAAAATAATACAAGAATTAACAAATAATAATACAAGAATAAATTATGTTTGTGTATTCACAACAGTAAACCTACTTTTGCTGGTCCTGTATATTAGACTTGTGCTGGTCACTGAATTTTTTTTAAATAAATAATTCTGAAAATTATTTAACTGTTTCATCCTTGCAAATAGTTACTTTATAAAAGAGAGTTACAAATTTTGCTTTTCTTGTGGTTTACTTTTCCTACTGCTTAAAAACAAAAACGAAGAAACAAAAAAATCCTACTGTTGTGTTGAACTTTTTAGTATTTATTGGAAAGGGTTAATGATTATATTGTCTTCTAAGAGAAAGTAGGTGATCTTAGAACCTAAAGTAGATGATTCTTATCAATGTTTTATTTCCATTTTTATTACCAAAGACTCTACACGTTGTTCCTAGTGATGAAGATCAGAATTGTGACTTATTATTTTTCTGTCAGAGTAATCATTCATGCTGGTAGGTTATCTATTTGGACCAGGAGTTTTACACCTTCACCCTTGGATGCTTCCAAAACTCATTGTTCGATGTTGGTCTTGGAGCTTTATCTGCATCTAGTTTGTCTGTCGTACCGTCCAAATCCTATTTTATTTAATACCTCAAGCCTACCTGCCTTAAAAAATGATTTAGAAATAGGCAGTCTTATGTGAAAACAGAGTCAAGTGACACATTTATTCTCCCCTTTTCATTCTTGAGCATAGTTTTTCCTCTATGTGATCATCAGATAGTCTCACTTGACTCTTCAAATACTTCTGATATATTTAAAGTATCTTTCATTATTGGTTTTTAAGGCTTTATAAAATTCTGTTTGAATTCTTTCTCAGAATGCATAGTAACTAGCTTGCACGTGACATATTACATGTGGCAATTATTCTTGACAATTGGATAATCTTTCCATTAAAAAAAAATATTACTTTTCCTTAATGATAACCTTTATAAGATGGTAGCATTCTTCATTTCAGAGACTGAGGATGTATGCTCATTTGTATCTTTCCCCAGGATCTCTGAAGTCCATGTAGGCTTTAAACTATAGTGCTATTCCATGTGGTATACATGAGTTAAATTGATCTAACCCTCACAATAACCCTGCAAAGTATATATTGTTATTTTCCCCATTTTGCAGATGAGGAAACTAGTACAAAGAGATTAAATAACTCACATAAGATTAAATACTGTAACTCATACACCTGTTTAATGGGCCTCTGGGATTCTATCATAAGCAGCCTGCTTTCTGGAGTCCATGTTCTTTTTTTGTTTTTTAGTGAGAGTAGAAGTGAGGAGGGGGAGAGACACAGAGAGAGAGACACATCATGTGAGAAAGACACATAAGTTGGTTGCCTTCCACACATGCCCTGACTGGGGTTGGGAATCGAACCTGCAACTGAGGTGTGTGTCCTTGACCAGAATTGAACCCCAACCTGAGACCCTTCAGTCACCTGCCCAGAGCAGTAACCATCAAACCAAACTGGCTATTAATTGCCATTTCTGTGGCTTATCCAGGGTTGAGGTTTAATAATGTGGGTGTCATGGAATATCACAGGGTGAGAGATTCCATGGAACAAGAAGAGTCTCCATTAAATTTGAATACCATTGGGGTTCTCTGATTGTCTTCGGGGGTTGGAAACCCTTTTCTGCCAAAGGGCCATTTGGATACTTATAAAATCATTCATGGGCCATACAAAATTATGGCCTGCTATAGTTGGTCAAACATTTAGTTAACTCACCCCTAATGCCCTGGCAGGGCCAGACCAGATGATTTCACGGGCCTCGTACAACCCGTGGGCTGGATGTTCCCCACCCCTGGTCTAGGTGGACAAATGAAGACAGGAAGCTGGTGGGCTGAAAAATGGGAGGAGTTAAGGGACCTTAGGTTCTGTGTACAGACAGGAGAGGTGTAATTAGGAGTTCAGGGGATGGGGAGTTCCATGCCCAGGAGACAGGACTGAAGTCAGGTTCGACTGCGTCAGTGAGCGGTGAAGATAGTTATATATAATTTAGTTCAGTGTTTTGTGACCTATCTCCTAGGTTACTGTGATAATTAAATAAGATTATATATATATAGGTCTTAGCATAGACCTTAGCACATGGTAAACTATAGCTCTGAATGTTATTGGTGTAGTGGTAGACTCTAGAGATCATTATAAACCTGCATTTTTTAGAATTCAAGGCATAAAGAAGTTGAGTTATACCTCATAGACCCAGAGCTAGTTAATTGGTTCCTAAAAGGAGCATGAATGCCAATCTTCCCATTTATTGTTCTTTCCATGCCAGACTGCTTCTTCTGAAAGAAAAGACAAGAACACCCATCTCATTTTTTTAAATTATAAAATCTGTGTACATGCTTCAAGGAATATACTAAAAACTGGTTCAAGGCTACTGGAAACTGAAAAGCACTTCAATTTCAGTTATTATTAGTCATTCTCTATTTAACAGTGAGTTTTTTCTCTTCATTTTTTCTTAAATCATAGTTTTTGATCCTTGTGACAGGTTCCAACTAGCAAGAATTTAACCTGATTATAAGCTTGAGAAATTGGGTTATATAGTAGCCTGAAAGTCTTGCTTGTTACTTATCAGAATCTGGATTTAAAATGCCAAGAAGAAATCAAAATTAGACCTTTTTAGCCTGCTTATTGATTCAGTTCATTTAGACAAAAACAAAACAACACAACAACAACAACAACAAAAACAACACATTTTTATTGATTTCAGAGAGGAAGGGAGGAGAGAGGGAGAGATAGAAACATCAATGATGAGAGAGAATCATTGATCGGATGCCTCCTACACGCTCTCTACTGGGATCGAGCCCTCAACCTGGGCATGTGCCCTTGACCGGAATCAAACCGGGACTGTTCAATCCTTAGGCTGACACTCTATCCACTGAGCCAAATCAGCTAGGGCAGAGTCAAATTTTAAAAAGTTAATAAAAGAAGTACCCTTCTGTGCCAATGATTGATTCGAGTAACATAAAAATAACATATAAAAGATTTGTGGTGGCTGATGTTAGACAGACACGTAGCGTTTATTTTCTTTCAGTAAAACTAGCTGAGGTAAAAAGAAAAAAGTATCTATACTTTGATGAGCCACTAAAAACTGATTGAGCAAGCTTGCAGCTGCAATTCCATAGTATTATGTAAATTAAGCTATGGCAAAGCATCTGTTTTCTAATGTTTCTGCTATCAAGTGATACACAAAATAGTTTTACAATAAGCACAAACAGCATGATATAAGACTTTATGTGGAAAGGGTAGGGAGTGGTTGTATGGACATGAATTTCTTAATGGAAGAATTTTTATCAACAAAATTGTAATATGGATATTCTAACGTTATATTAGTTGCTCCTGTTTGAAACTCAGATGAGAGCAGTGTTTTCTAATCTTTTTAATCCTCAAAGCTCTCTTTTATTTTTTAAATTTTATCTTTATTGTTGAAAGTATTATAGATGTCTCCTTTTTTCCCCCCATTGACCCTCTCCACTCCACACCCTCACCCCCAGGCCTTCACTGCACTATGTTGTCTGTGTCCAGGAGTTATACATATATACATTCAAGTTCTTTGGATAATTTCTTCCCGCCCCTCTCCCCCTTCCCTCTGGGAGACATCAATATTCTCTTTTAAATTTTCTCCCACTAACCCCATATTTTGAAAAAGTTATCTGCCACATAATCTGCATGCCCTATTAATAAGTAATTTTTCTTTTTTAAATTAAGTATGTGAGTTTGACTGTTGTATGAGCTTCTGAATAGAAGATACTCCACATGAGTGTTATCACAGTTGATATAATTTCAACTAAAAGCAAAGAAACTTGAGTTTATCTGTCCTGTACAGTCTTTTAGGTAAATATTTCATTTCTGTTCATAAAATACATTCATAAATCACACCCTGATAAATGTTTTCACGCATCGTTAGGACCTTAAAATAACATTAGGTAGGAGAACTACCAAAATAAGTCCTATAGCCAGAGTTTAGTTGTCTATAACAAAACTGCTCAATCTATAATAATAAAAGCCTCATATGCTAATTAGGCCAGACATCCTTCTGGACGACCTTCCGGGTGAAGCTGTGGCGGTGGGGGCAGAGGCAGAGGTGGCCCCCGCAGCTGTGGTGGCAGTGAAGTAAATGTTAATAAAATACTTGACTCGGTACATTCAAAATACTATAAGTTCAATATGAAATCAATATAAAAATTGAGAACCAACCAACAAAGGAATTGTATTAAAAATACTAGGAATTCTTAAAATTCAATAATAATAAAGCACCATCAGTAGAAAAAAGTAGACAAGCAACTTAAGCAGACACTTTACAGAGGAGAATATACAAATGGCCAATAAACATGTAAAAATATGCCTAACTTCAATAATAATTCTGTCAATGCCAGTTAAAACCACAGTGAAAAGGAGAGCTGCGCACACAGTCAGGGAGAACAAAGAAAAGTGGAATGCACTGCACCTCTGCACCTTTCTTTCACCACAGGAAACCTTAGTGTCCTGCCTAAGGCTTCCTTCCCCCTCCCAGATCTCATGCTGCTTTACTTTTGGTGAATTTCAACCAGGAGCCACATGGTTCCCAGTATAAACAGATTGACAATGGAACAATCCAGCACAATGAACCATGATAACACACCGTATTTACTAAAATGAAAGAAGACTAGTGATATTAAATGTTGATGAAGCTGTAGGACAACTGGAATTGCTGGCAAGAATGTAAATTGACAGAATTTCATTGGAAACTGGCATTTTTTACTGAAGTTAAAAAATGTATAACATAATACCTAGCCAAAAAGTATATCTATAAAACATTCATAGAATTATTATTATTATCAGTCCTCACCAAGGATATTTTTTCTATCGATCTTCAGACAGCATGGAAGGGAGGGAGGAGAGAGAGAGAGAGAGAGAGAGAGAGAGAGAGAGGGAGGGGACCATCAACACTAGAGAGGTTGCTTCCTGCATGGTCCCCAACCGGGGCTGGGGATCAAATACACAACTAAGATATGTGCTTTTGACCCAGAATCGAATCGACTTTCATGTATGAGTCTGCCCTATGCTCTGTTTTGTTCCATTACGGCCTTTTGAAAGCAAATTGCTGTGCGTGTGGGAAGTTCTTACACGATGAGGGAGTTCTAGAGTTAAGTGGAATTAGTTTATTCAAGAAAATCTAGGAAGTGGTATTAGGTCATTTATCCTTAAACCAGAAGTTATATGTTATCAGTAAAAAGCCAAGTTTAGTAGTCAAAACCTCTAAATTTAAAACGTATAGAGGATTACCTCCAAGTTTTTTGATGATACATTCTTATCAGTAAATGATGCTTGAGCATATATTTATTTGTTATTAATTAATTATATGTAGTATCTACATATAGTATTTATACATATTACTACAATATGTTATTTCCATTATAAAATACACAAAATTAGAATTACAAAAGGAAATCATTAAAACAAAAATTAAAATTTTTATATTTTCTTACTGTACCCCTTTATCAGCCAAGGTGTGCTGGGTTATGTGTGCAAATAATCCTCAAATTTCGGTGGATGCAAACAGCACAATTTATTTCTCTCCTGTTATATGTTTGTTATGGTTTGGCTTCAGCACCCTTTGGCACTGCTCTCACTCTAGTGTCTACCAGGCGTCTTCAAACTACGGCCCGCGGACCACATGCGGCCCGCAGAGGAGTCTGATCCGGCCCGCCAGGTTTTTTGGGCAGTGAGCGCAGCCGAGGTGTTACAGTAGGAATTAGTAGTTCATATAGTCCGGCCCTCCAGCTCTCTGAGGGACCGTGATCTGGCCCCCACTTTAAAAAGTTTGAAGACGCCTGGTAGACTGAGGGAATAGCCACTTTTGGGAGCGTGCTGGTCACGGGGACAGAGGGAAGGGAAGGGGAATGAGCACCAAAGCCTCTGCCAGGATGCACATGTCACTCCCCACATTTCATTTTCCAGCAATGACATGTCCTCACCCAATTGCAAAGAAGAAAAATCCTGACCCTGTGCCCAGGAGGAAGCGAGTATTTTAGGCATCACCCAAAACTATCACCTCTGAATAGACATTTCAGAGACTATGGCCCTGGCTTAGTGTTTGCCTAACAGTGTTTCCCAACCTTCTCTCATGACGAGAATCTCCTGGTGGAGTTGTTAAAATACAGATTCCTGAATCCCAACTGAGAAGTGCTAAACTAGAATTTTTGGGAACACATAGGTAAAATTGTATACTTAGTGTTCCAAGACAGAGTATGCAATTTTACCTATATGTAAAACATATAGGTAAAATTGTATACTTAACTTAGTGCTCTAAAAGTACACAATTTTACCTGTATGTTCCCAAAAGTTCTAGTTTAGCATTTCTCAGTTGGGATTCAGGAATCTGTATTTTAACAACTCCACCAGGTGATTCTCACCATGAGAGAAGTTTGGGAAACACTGGCCTAAGAAAATAAACACACAAAAACAAGTCCTTTTAGTTTTTCCATTCCATGTTGTTTTTAAAACCCAGCAATCCTAAGAAATGAGTCTATTACAACTACAGGCTTGTGGTCCCTCTTGCTAAAAACTCCTTAGTAGCTTCACTGTGCACTCATGCAACCCAGACACAACGTGGTCTGCAGTCCTTACATCTCTCAAGCCTCCTCTCCTGCTGCTCACACCACCCCTCACCCCTACTGACCCTTCGGTTCCCTGAAGGAGACGTGCGCTCCTACTTCTGCCCTGAGTGCTTTCCTACCTTTCTCCTTGCTTTTACCTGCTTGTTCTTTAGTTTTTAGGTCAAATATTTCCTCCAGGAAGCCCCTCGTGACTCCCGGGGTAGATGGAGCCTTCTCTTTTCTATGGTCTCATAATACTCTGTTGCTTTGCTTCCAGAAAAGCTGTCCCAGAGTTTTTGTGTGCGAGCATGTGCTGTTTTTTCATCTTTACCCGAGGATATGTGGTGCCATTTTTTGTTTTGTTTTGTTTTGTTTTTAGAACGAGTAAGGGAGAGAGAAACCTCAGTGTGAGAGAGAAGCATATATTGGTTACCTCCCATTATGCATCTGCCTGGGAATCAAACCCTCACCCTATTTGGTGCATGGGACAATGCTCCAACCAACTGAGCCACCCGGCCAGATCTGTTCCAGCTTTTAAAGTCTGTTTCTCCAGTTAGTGTGCAAGCTTCAAGGGAGCAAAGCTCAAGTCTGTTTTGCTCACCACTGTATGCTGCTGCTTCTGTTTATCCCCATTACTGGCGTGTAATAGAACTCATTAAATATTAAGTTCGGTTATAGTTTTATGTTTGTGACATTTATGTGGTCTTGAGAAGAACGTGTTCTCTGGTCCTTAGAGAACAATTTGATACTAAGAAGTTAATCACACAAACTGCAAATACACTGTTGCTCCATGCCTCTGTGTCTTGGGACATCTGAGAGAATGCAGAGTAGGAATGCTTTTCCCATTCTCTCTGATTAGAGTAACCCTCACTTGGATTTTCACATTATTTAAGTGATTTTTCTCTTCCCGTTTTTTGAGTGATATTTTCATGTTTAACTTGGAAGCCCTACAGTCTGAGGGGATATATCACATTTAACATAAATGGCAGTGAGGTTATTATATAGACGTACTGAATAAATAAATAAGTTGTGTGATACTAAGGTGTGTGGGAAGGGTTTGTTTTTGTTTTTATTTTTTGCTTTTTTGTTTTTTGGTGTGTTCTTTTAGCTTCTGGAGATGATACTGAATTATCAAAACATGTTGTGGTTTATTTTCGTGATACTTTGCATCAGCAAAAGAACATCTGTTAGATGCTTGGAAAATGCTTACCTACATATTTATGTCCCTCACTATTTGTCTTCATTTACATGTGTTGTGGGGAAACTTTAGTATTTTCTGTTTCTCTTTTCAGAAAGAATAACAAATTTGATCAACTTACTTGTCTCTATGTCTCATTGTGGACTATAGGTTCTGTTAGTCATTTAAAATGCAAATGTTCTAATAGAGATATCTCCTGTGATGATCATCTTACAGGTGGAATAGATAGGATAATACAGATATGGTAATCTATAAGCCTCTCATAGTTGTGTTCCCCATTTTATTCTAGAAGAGAATCTTTTCTTCTCATCAGTGTGAACTGATGGGAAGCAAAGGAAGATGAGTAAGGATTATATTTTCAGGGCCTATCTGTTTAAGAAATATTTATTAGATACCTATTTTGTGCCAGAAGCTGGGAAAACTAAGAAAGAGATGTAAAATGTAAAAACTTTCTATAAGGTTTTACATTTTTATTTCAAATGATAATCCTATATAATAAAAGGGCAATATTCAAATAGACCAAAAGACAGAACAACCAATCAATCAATCAAAGCATAATATGCTAATGATAAGCTAAGGCTCATCATCTGTTCGCTATGATGTGCACTGACTACCATGGGGCAGATGTCCAAATGGTAGGTTAGTTTGCTGCTGGGGCCTGGCCAATCGGGATTGAGCGAGATGGGCCAGACACACCCTGAAGCTCCCGTGGTCCCTCCTCAGCCCATTCATGGACCAGTGTGGTCCCTCAGCCTGACCTGCATCCTCTCGCAATCTGGGACCCTTCAGGGATGTCAGAGAGCTGGTTTCAGCCCCATCTTGCAGGCCACTCCCCTTGGGAGGCCGCCAGATTCAGGGCTCATGGCTGGCGAGTGCTGCTGCTGCAGCAGCACAAGCATCTCCCAATTGGGACTGATTGGGTGCAAGCCCGAAGCAGGCACAGTGGGGCCAGGATGAGCAGGAGTGGTTGGTAGGAGCTATAGGCAGCATTGGACTGTGGGTTTTGGCCCGATCCCACGCCACTCAGAGGGACCTCACCCGTGCACAAATTCGTGCACCGGGCCTCTAGTATTCTACTGAGAGCTGAGTTTCACTCTTGCTAGCCGTGCCAATTTTATTGCTCGTAGAATGCAGATGATAAAGTTCTTCTGAGGAGTAAATAAGATAGTGCATTTAAAACACTTATATGTTGATTTTTATTTACCATGAGGCTTTGTCCACAGTTAGCCTCTTAATTACTTATTTTTTCTATATTGCCATCAGAAACACGGATCTGATTGCATAACACTACCTCTTCAATACTGTCTTCTCAACTTTAAAAAACCTTTTGTCGTTTTCTGTTGTCTCAAGAAGAAAGCCTCAGACACATGGAAGGCATTTACCATCCAACCCTGCCCTTTCCTACCAAAGTAGCTCCTGCCTTCGCCCCCACCAGGCTGCAGCCCACAGCGGCTGCACCTGTTGTATTCCAAAGGCTTGTGCTCTTCCTACTGCCTGCAATTCCTGCTACAGCCTTAACTCCATTCTCACCCTCACCCAGAACAAACAGTTCTCTACGGGCAACTCTGAGATCTTATTCTCCTCAGGTATAAATCTTTGATCCCTGTCATTTATATGTCTTTAGCATTTATCACATTATTAAAAAGTAATTAAAGTGTTTTACTCTCCCACTAGCTTGTGAGTTCCTTGAGAGGAAAGACCTTAATTCATTCATCATTGTATCACTAAAACCAGTAGGCATGCAGTAAAAATATTGAAATAATGAATTGAGATTTGGTTTAATTTTGTTTTGATTTCAATGTATTCTTATTATTCTAGGTTCTTGGCCTTGTTCAAAATATGAGTGTTTTCCAGTGCCCAAAATGTAAACACAAGACTCATATTTTTGGTGCTGATGGTGCAAGGAAACTAGCACAGATCCTTGGTCTTGATATTCTAGGTAAGATCATAGAATATATTTTTTTTAAATATATGTTTTGTGATCTCAGAGAGGAAGGAAGAGGAAGAGACAATAGAAACATCAATTATGAGAGAGAATCATTGATAGACTGCCTCCTGCACACCCCACACTGTGGATCAAGCTCACAACTTGGGCATGTGCCCTGACTGGGAATGGAACCGTGATCTCCTGGTTCATAGGTCAATGCTCAACCACTGAGCCATGTTGGCTGGGCATAGAATATTCTTTTGCAGAGGAAATGGTAGAAGGGAAAACAGAGATCAGGTATGGTGATGAAAAGTGTCTCAGAAAGTAATGAATTGCTTTTGGCTTTGTGTTTTAAATTAACTTGGTTTAGCGCAGTTCTATGTGCTATGCTTTCTTTGGCTTTTTATAATACTTCATTTGTGGAAGGCTTTTTAAAAGGAAGTTTGTTCTGCCAATTTTGATGCTTTCTGCTATTGATAAAAACTGCTTATAACTTGAATTTTAGAAGAGAGTTTTGTGGTCTGAGTACTATGAAGCCCATGTTTTAGTGGTCATTAGTTTTGCTGCATTGGGAACACATCTCTTTTTACTGGTATGTATGAAAATACCTGTTCATTATATTGCAGGAAACTTTGGAAGTGTCACTTCTTGGTGCATATGAAAAAATAAAATGCCTTTCTGATCAGTTCTGAATGTATCAGTCCTTCTGCTCTAGAAAGACAATATTTTGTTTTCTGGAATCAAAACAAAATATGTGTTTGCTATGTCTATAAGAGGTGGCACTTGAAATTTACATTATATATACTGTTCATGTTATTGAATTGAAGGGTTAATTAGTGTTATGAGAAGTGAAATCATGTGTTAATTGAATAAAACACAGATTTTTGATAAAACATGACTTTTAAAAGATCCACAAGCAACCTAATGAACTTATGAGAAAACATGTTTTGATATTCTGCTTATTGAATGAGTTATTGTTCTGGGGAAGGCAGATGTTAGATGCTGAGTAAGAGAGTCATAGAGTGGGTTATTAGTTATAGGTAGTTTACAATTAAGACCCCTTTAGAGATCAAGGAATTTCAAAACATGCTCTATTATAATTACGTTTCTAAAAGTTGATGTTAAATGTGTTATTGTTATTATGCATTTGTACCAGAGCAGCCATCACAATTCTAGGTGAATACTAGCGATATATTTTGATACATTGTTACAATTATAGTCACTAATGATATTCTGTAACTGTTTTCATTCACCCAACCTAAAAAGCTGTTTCTTAAATCTGCATGATAACATAACAGATTGACATTCATTTAATAAAGTAAATGTGTAATTATAATGGCATTATTAAATTATGTTGACAATATTATAATTCCCTAATTTATAAATGGGTGGTACCATTTTGTAAGTAAGTGATTTAGACTTTGAAACAGTCTCCTAAAGAAAGTCTTACATATGGAAATTATTTCTTAACCAACAGCTCAGAAATGTATAGTTACACTAAAAAAAATCAGCAACACTGATTACTGATCTCAAAACTGGATAATGCCAGAGACTGCTGTCTCTAACAGTGTATGGGAAATGATTTAGAACTCCAGTTCAGAGCCATCTCCTCCTTTCAGCGCAGTCCTGGGGGCCCAGAGGTAGGGCCCGTGAACTTGAGCAGGGGCTCCAATAATGAAAAGGTTAGAATTGAAAATTAGAAACTGAAGTAAAACAAAGAGCTCTCACAATTATGGCCTCGACTGGTTGAAGCCCCCAGGCACCCTCACTTGTCTCTTACTGACTCTCCGGCTACCTCAGGTCGTTTCATCCAGTGAGCTGTGTTTTAAATTTGTTAAAATAGCTTTTCGCAACTTTATCCATACTTACCTTCTACAGGGACAGTTTACGCATGATAGTTAAGATCTCAGGTTACCTCACAGAAACACCTTTAATGTGTATCTCTGAAATATGCCCTCCTTTCCTTCAGACCTAGCCATTCTCCACACCTTTACTCCTTTTTATCCTTCTCTGTATACAGCTGTAGTCCCTTACCACTCTCAATATGCCGCCTATTTTCTAACAAGGTTTCCCTCTTTTTTGGTCTATGTTTCTGTATCTGTGGGAGGATAGAGAATCTATGGAAGGCAAAAATTATGCAGTAGGTGGTTGTATAAAAGAGAAGGTTTTACTTTTATTTTTCCCAGTACTATAATAGCAGTTCATAAATCAAGAGGAAAAAACCTTTATGAGTTTCTAAGTATTTTCTATAACATATATTCCCCTGCCTGTTCTTGTGACAACTTCCTATAGTCTTAGTTGATCTGTAGAACAGACATAAATTTACTAAAAAGGTAATCTTTAAATGGTTACCTAAATATTCATATATTTTTGTCGTTTGTCTATTGAACATTTAGAAAGATTTAAAGAGCTGGTTAAGATTTCAAAATGTGCTGATAAGAGGAGCATACTTCATAATATAAATTGTAGTAGGTTTGAAATGTTGTATCATATAATCTGCATTATTTATATTGCCTGGCATGGTCCTGAATGACTTATTTATATAAAACACATGTATACACACATTCCAATGATCTTCCCATGGATTTGGAGTGGTTCTAGGAATGCTGAGTGCTCTGACGAGTCAACTCTTCTACTTATGCCTCCATTTGCTGCCTTTGGGAAGCCATCGATAGTGATGGGGCAGTGGAGAGGGTCAGCTGGATGGTGAATCCCAGCATTTCCCCATTACACTACCTAATGGTAATTTATCGTCAGCAAAGACACATCCTTCCATACCTCAAGTCTGCATATTGGAGATTCTCATTGTATCGATATACGTCCTGAGGTCTCATCAAGCTCACAAGTTTTAACACTAAAAGATTAATCTATACTAATAAAAGCCTAGTAATCCTTGCACCCTCCCGCAATACCCTCACATCATCACAAGATGCCCACCATCACGTCACAAGATGGCCATAATAAGATGGCTGGCAGGGGAGGGCAGTTGGGGGCAACCAGGCCTGCAGGGGAGGACAGTTGGGGGCAATTGGGCTGGCAGGGGAGGGCAGTTGGGGGCGATTGGGCTGGCATAGGAGAGCAGCTAGGGGCAATCAGGCAGTCAGGAGAGCAGTTAGGAGCCAGCAGTCCCAGATTGTGAGAGGGATGTCCCCCAAGGTGTCCCCCAGATTGTAAAGGGTGCAGCCTGGGCTGAGAGACATCCCCCCTGTGCACAAATTTCATGCACTGGGCCTCTAGTCCTATCTAATAAAGAGGGAATATTCTAATTGACCCTCACATCATCGCAAAGATGGCAGAGCCCACAGCCAATAAGGAAGGGACATGCTAACTGACTGCCCGCCCTCAAAGATGGTGGTTTCCACAGCCACAAGATGGTGGCACCCAGTCCTCTCAGCCCCCCAGCCTCCCAGGGCCTGCCCAAGGTGCAGGGAAGCCTCAGATGGCAGATGCCCAGTTGCCCAGGGCCAACCTGAGGTACAGGCAAACCTCAGATGGCAGCTGCCCAGTCACCCAGGGCCACCCAAGGCTCAGGTAACCAGGCTTGGCCAAGGCTTGCACTGCTGGCCATGGCAACAGCAGAGGTGTGAGGGAGGCGTCACCTTCCCCTGATTGCCGGGTTGCCTTCCACCCTTATGGGCTCCCGGACTGTGAGAGGGGGCAGGCCAGGCTGAGGGACCCCACCCCCATCCAGTGCATGAATTTTCATGCACCAGGCCTCTAGTATATAATAAAAGTAATTCTATCTGATAAGAGGCAGGGAGTTGAGAAAACAGGTCTGGCTTACTCTTCAATAGTTCTCTTAGCTTACTCATCTGCCAGCACCAGGAAGATTATATTGTACTTTTATTTTATTTTATTTTATTTTATTTTATTTTTATTTTTATTTAATTTTTGGACTACTTTACCCACCCAATCTTTTCCTCTTCAGTTTCCTCTTATTAATTGGTATGATGTGTCTATGCCAGGTATTACAGGTAAAAATAATTTACAGATGTCTTCCAAACCATTTGCTGGAAGATCTCCAACAAAGAATAAACCAAGGCCCCTTGAGGGGTGGCCACATAGTGTGTGTGTGTGTGTGTGTGTGTGTGTGTGTGTTTGTGTGTATAGTAACTATACTACCCTCAAGTGGAATATTTTGTCCTAATTTTCATTTGAAATTCCTTGATCAAAGATTTAGCAATTTTTAGGATAATCATAACTCAAGTTTATATGAATCAATTTAGTTTAGATGTTGTTTCTGAAGTTCAAATAGTGAAATTCTAAATGCCGACATAAACTTCTGTAGTACTAATGGATATCTGGTGACTCTTTTAGGAGACATTCCTTTACATCTTAATATAAGGGAAGCTTCAGATACAGGCCAGCCAATTGTATTCTCCCAGCCTGAAAGTGATGAGGTAAGTGACATTTAAAAAAAATGTATTTTCAAAAAACATTTTCATTTCTCTTTAGAGATACGTACTTTTTGATATATGGAAAGAAGGCTGGGAAGATCAAGTTTATCTATTTGCAATGCATATATTAAACAAAAATTGGTAACTTATCCACAGCACTGTAAGTTACTATTTTGTGTGGTAGGCATACCAGTGTTGGCCCTGAATTTCACCTGACCAAGTTCCCTACAAAGAGTCATCACCGACCAGTTATCTCATGAAGAACATCCACAGCAAGAGTTTGCAGAGTTCATATCTTGCTGGCTATTGTATCCAGTTATCTGAAGTTGAGCTGGTTGTTGGGAGAAGGAAACATAGTATAAAAACATTGAGTTGGATATAGAGAAAATGTATAAACCATTAGAGATGGAGTTTTCATTGCATTTATTTTAATAAATATGATTGGGAAAGTGAGGTGGAAAAACCAATAGTGTTTAATTAGGAATACCATTGATAAATTTTCAGCTGAAGCTTTATAATTTTAAGCCTAAAATATTTTTATTTTATTCTTTTTAAAAAATAGAAAATAAATCAATCATATATATCTCTTTTTCCTAAGTAGTACTTGCTATTAAATTAGAAACTGAGTCATCATCTAGTTAACAGGGGTGTCTAACTCAATCAGAGAAGGGGCCAAAATCTAAAATCCAGCCTAAATCGCGGGCCGAATGGTTTACTGAACAGTCATAAACTGACAATGTTAACCAGAAATGTGAATTTAAAATGAGTGGAACAATCTTTTCCTTAACAGTGCTGTTAACCAACTCACATGCTATCAAGCAAAACAGTATTGGTATCAAGCAAAACAGTAATATTGGAATGTACCTAAAATGCTCATTGTTTTGTTTTCTGGCTAGATGTCTGACACCGTTTTCCCCGGATCAATGAGTCAATGTTCGGTTTTATTTCTTGGGCTGTAGCAACCCGCAAAACAGCATGGAGGTTGTCATCGGTAATGCGTGATCTGTGCTTGTTTTTGTTCAGATTCATTATTGAAAACATCTGTTCACAAAGATAGGTGCTCCCGAACATGGATAGAATACGGGCAGCATGAAGTCGGAGCTCTGGCATTGAGTCAGGGGGCAGTAGAGGGTAGAAGTCCTCAATTTCAACATCCTGAAACCTTGATTTCAGGCCACTGTCAGACTGAAGCTCGATTATCTCCATCTGAAGGTGATGGGGCACATTGTTGACATCAACTGTAAAAGGATTGGCAAAGATGTCAAAGCCTGAGTGCTGTGTTCTAAAGTCAGAGAAGCGCCGCTCAAATTCACTTAGTAAATGGCTAACTTTGGTAGTCAGCCCACTGCAAGGAAAAGTACCAGAAATAGTGGTTGAGATACTCAAACAAACGGGAAAGTGGGCAAGATTGTCCTGTTCCAGTTGGGACTTCCATAGTTGAAGTTTACGCTGGAATGCTGTGATCATGTCAGACATCTTCGTGATGACTTGTTTGCGTCCCTGCAGCTTCAGATTCAGTTGGGCGAGATGCTCGCATATGTCACACATCATAGCAAAATCACATAGCCAGGCGGGATCCGACAGTTCAGGCAAGGGCTTTCCTTTACTTTCCATGAAAAGAGCAATTTGTTCTCTGAGCTCAAAAAATCTTTTGAGGACTGCGCTCTTGCTCAGCCATCTTACTTCTGTGTGGTATGGCACGTCTCCATGCTCTGCACCCACCTCCTGTAAAAACTGCTGGAACTGGCGATGATTCAGGCCACGTGCCCGTATAAAGTTAATAGTTTTAATGACTGTGGTCATTATGTCATTCATGTCCAGAACTTTTCCACACATGGCCTCTTGGTGGATAATGCAATGATAAGTAATCAAGGGTGTGTGGCAGTGACTTTTTTGCATTCTTTCCTTCATTAGTCCAACCAAGCCTTTCTTTTCTCCGCACATTGAAGGCGCACCATCGGTAGTTAGCCCCACCAACTTTTCCCAGGGTAATTTAAAATTATTTATAGATTTCTCCACAGCCTCAAATATATCTCTACCAGTTGTCGTCCCATGCATGGCAGCTACATCCAAAAGTTCCTCAGTGACAGAGAGGTTGGTCTTCGTAGCATGTATAAAGATGGACAGCTGCGCTGTATCAGTGTTGTCTGTGCTTTCATCGATAGCAAGTGAAAAAGCGAGATAATTGTATGCCTGTTCGGCCAGCTGTGATGATAGATTTCCTGAGAGTTCTCGAACTCTATCTGCAATGGTGTTTCTTCACAAACTGACATTTTGAAAACTCTGTATCTGGTCTGGGCATACTTGCTCACACACTTTTAGCATGCATTGCTTCAAAAAGGCACCCTCTGAAATACACCTTGAAGTACGGGCAATTTCTTCAGCCACTATAAAGCTTGCTTTCACTACAGCATCATTTTTCGCTGTAGCCTTTGTAAACATTTGCTGCTGTGATTGTAGTTTGCCTTTTAGTTCTTTAACAATTTTATGCTTTTCTTCCAAAGTATATTTGCCATACTTGACATTATGTTTGGTGTCAAAATGACGACGTATATTGTACTCTTTCATCACCGACACTGTCTCATAACACAATATACACACTGGTTTGCCCTCTCTAAGCACAAACATGTATTCATTTTCCCATTTGTCATTAAATTGTCTGCCTTCACCATCAACTTTTCTTTTCCTGGACATTTTGGGATCAATATTGGCAGTAAAAGATGTAGTTTATTGGAAATCTGCGTTAGAAGGAAAAAGTTGAAAACTGCACAGGGATAGCTTGATTTGGCAGATGGAGTGGAGAAAAAAAAAGTCAGTCAATAAATGTCTGGCAGGGTACAGATAGCAGATTCTGTTGCGATTTTTATGCCTGCACTTTATGCCAGGAACTGGCAGCTTCTGCTGTGTATTTTTTATGCCCGCACACTCACTCTCTCCTCTGCTCTGCCACCCGCACAACCACATCGGATGCCGGACTATAGGTCACGCCTCCTGAATCTCGCGTGACTTGTTATCTATGCGCATGCGTAATAGATAGCAAGTGAGGCGGCCGGCGAGATCACAAACCTCCTATATCACCGAGCGTCATTGTGATGGAACGCAGCGGAGTGCAGTGATGACAGCGCGGTGCGGGCCACATTGCAAGGCCTGGCGGGCCGGATTTGGCCCGCGGGCCTTGTGTTTGACATGTGTGATCTAGTACATCAGTTTTGATACAGTTTTTGTGCTTATTTGCTGAATAGTCCCATTCTTCCAATAGTTTCTTTCTTATTTATATTTTTTTTAGCTAACATTATAACCTTACAGTACTGTTATTTTGCTTTTGCTCTTTTTAATAATTGTAATTGACCTACACTATTATATTAGTTTCAAGTGTATAGCATAGTGATTCAACATCTCTATGCCATGTGAAGTGATTGCCACATCGATGCCTGTAACTTTCAGTCACCATGCAAAATTTTTCAATATTATTGACTGTATTCCCTATGCTATACATTACATCCTGTGACTTATTTATTTTATAACTGGAAATTTGTACTTCCTAACCGTCTTCACCTTTTTGTTCATCTCCCCACTCATCTCCCCTCTGACATTTATCAGTTTGTTCCCTGCATCTCTGAGTCTGTTTCTGTTTTGTTTTGCTTCATTGATGTTTTAGCCTTCAGATTTCACATGTAAGTGAAATCATATGGTATTTGTCTTTCTCTGTCTGACTTATTTCACTCAGCTAATACACTCTAGGTCCATTCATGTTTTCATAAATGGCAATATTTTTTATGGCTGAATAATAATATTCATGTGTGTGTGTGTGTGTGTGTGTGTGTGTGTGTGTATGTGTGTGTGGTGTCTAAATAAAATGTATACACAGTTTGAATAATTATTAATACCAATGTGTTAAATATAAAAAGAAAGAAATATCAAGTGAGCTATCAGGAAAAAAGTGTGTATGCATTTTTGGGAATACCCTGTATATACCACATTTTCTTTATCCATTCATCAGTCAGTGGATACCTAGGTTACTTCCATTATCTTAGCTATTGTGAGTAATACTGTAATGAACATAAAGAATATATATATAATTTCAAATTAGCGTTTTCAGTTTCTTCAAGTAAATGCCCAGAAGTGGAATTGCTGGTTTCTAATAGTAGTTCAATTTTAATATTTTGAGGAATCTTCATTCTCTTTTTCATAGTGCCTACACCAATTTACAACTCCACTAACAATGTATGAGGGTTCCCTTTTCTCTACATCCTAACCAACACTTGTTATTTGTTGTCTTTTTATAATAGACATTTTGACAGGAAGTGGGAGGTAATATCTCAGTATGGTTTTGATACCTCCCTGATATTAGTGATGTTAAACAATTTTTCATATATCTATTAGCTATCTGTATGTCTTTTTTGGAGAAATGTCTATTAGGTTTTCTGCCTATTTTTAAATTGGATTATTATTTTTTTTATGTTGAGTTGAGTGAGTCTTTATGTATTTTGGATATTAACCCCTTATCAGATATATTATTTATAAATATCTCTAATTCGGAAGGTTTCACTTTGTTGATGGTTTCCTTTGCTGTGCAAAAGCTTTTTTAGCTTGATGTAGTTCTGTTTGTTTCTTTTTGCTTTATTGCTCTTGCCTGAAGAGACATATCCAAAAAATATTGCTAAGGCCTTTGTCACAAAGTTTACTGCCTATGTTTTCTTCTAGGAGTTTTATAGTTTCAGGTCTTACATTTAAGTCTTTAGGCCATCTGAGCTTATTTTTGTATATGGTATAAAAAAGTGGAAGAGTTTCTCTTTTTGTATGTATCTATTTTTGAATCACCATTTATTGAAGTGGTTATCTTTTCCCCCATTGTATATGTTTGCCTCCTCTGCCATAGATTAACTGACTATATAAGTGTGGGTTTATTTTTGGTCTCTGTATTTTGTTTTATTTATCTACTAGAGGCTCAATGCATGAAGTTTGTGCAGGAGTAGGCCTTCCTTCCCCCGGCTCCTGGCACTGGCTTCCCTCTAGCACCCAGGACCAGGCTTCCCTCGCAGAGGGAGGCCCTGCCCACCCACCGCAGCCCGCTGGTCAGTGGCCTGGGCTTCCCTCTGCGGGGCAATCATGGAGCGATGGCTCCAGTGGGTGTCATAACATGGTCCCAGATGGGCATATGGATGGTTGTCCAGATTATTGTTCCTCTGTTCAGCCATTCAGTCAATTTGCATATTACTCTTTTATTATATAGATGTGTCTGTTTTTGTGCTACTACCATACTATTTTGATTACTATAGCCTTATAGTATAGTTTGAAGTCAGGGAGTGTAATATCTCCACTTTGTTCTTTTTCAAGTTTGCTTTGGTTATTTGGGGTCTTTTGTGGTTTTATATAAAGTACTATTGTTTTGTCCATCCATAGCTACTACCCCTTCATTCTAGTTTGCTTTCTCCAATTTTGTGTGTACTGAAAAATAAAAGAGCCAAGTTTGATTAGAGTTGTGAATAGAGTTAGAGTAAACAGACACCCAGGAGTCTAGGATAAGTAAAGTAGATTTATTTTAAATTGTCCCTTTCAGAGACCCAGAGCTTCTTCCCTTTCTTGAGAGTCAACATTTATGGTCAAGTGATTGAATTGCAGGGAATGTGCTGAGTAAATATAGTGTAGCACTTATCATTGTTTTTCTTTTCTTCTTTAACTAATAAGTGTTAAATTTCTTTTTCAGTCTTTACTTAGAAATCTTTCATATAAGCAAATTTATTACCTTTTACTTCTTGCATAATTAAAGTCTGGCAATCCCAACTACCCTAGTTGTACTTTATGCAGTTAATAAAAAGTAGTATGAAAATAGAGGGTTTAAAAAAACTGCACACTTTTAAATGTCTCCTGAGAACAGACTATTTAAAGACTTCTATGGTGATTATGTGAATAACATTAACTATTTATTTCAATAACATTAGCTAGTGTATTTTAACTGAGTTTAGTTTATTAAATATTTTCCCACTTTTCCATTGTTTCCATTTTCTTTGAGATTTTCCAAAAGCAAGGAGCATTTCTAAGAAGTTAAATAAATGTAATATAATAGAGACTATATAATAATCATCAAAAGATAATATTTAAAACTCTGAACAACAGTGTGTGTGAAATATGTAATCCACACCTGAGGATATGTTTATTGATGTTAGAGAGAGGAAGGGGAGAGAGAAAGAGTGAGTAAGAAACATCAATGTGAGAGAGAAACATCGATTGGCTGCCTCCCATATGCACCCTGATGGGGAACCAAATCCCAAACCTGAGTATGTGTCTTGACCAAGAATCAAATATGTGACCTTTAAATGTATTGGACTATGCTCCAAATAACTGAATCTCATTTGCATAAACATTAGAGCTATTATTTTACTATTGTTGGGTGACATTTATGGGAATGTGAACAGCCTGACAATTTGTAGTTAAAGTTAGTTTTGATTTTGTATGGTGTGTTATAAGATATCCTGGTAAAGACTTTCAAATATAAGTGGAAAGTTTATCATCTTATAATTTCTTAATTAATACCTCATAGTCTTAATATGAAATGACTATATAAGATAAATTAGAATTTAAAATCTTTAAAAACAAAGAACAAAAGCTCTTTATAAAACTTCTTACACTTTTTTTGCCATCCATTTCCTTTTATTTTTTCATATGTTTTATTGATTTTTGGAGAGATAAATAGAAACATGAATGAGAGAGAAATATCATCAATTAGCTGCCTCCTGCGTGCCCCCTACTGGGGATAGAATTATGCTCAACCACTCAGCCACAGTGGCCAGGCTCCTTTTACTTTTTTTAATTTTTTTAAATTTTTTTAGTGTTTAAAGTATTACATAAGTCTTCTTTTCCTCCCATTAACCTCTCCCCAGCTACTCCCATCCCCAAGCACATGCCCTCACCCCCCTACTCTCTGTGTTCATTGGTTATGCTTATATGCATGCATATAAGTTTTTTGGTTTATCTCTTACCCTCCCTCCCTCCTTTTATTTATTAACTAGAGGCCCAGTGCACGAATTTGTGCGCAGGTGGGATCCAGCCGTTCCAACCCGATGGGGGGTCCATTGGGCCAGGCTAGCTGCGGGGAGGGGCGACTGGAGGATTGGGCCAGTTGGCCATTGCAGTGTGCATCATAGCAACAGGTTGTTCTGGTCATCCTAGTTGTTCTACTGTTCCAGTTGGTTGGCTTTTGTATATATAGTTGACAGAACAGACAAGTAAGATCCGGCTGTTTTATCTCCTTCTCAGGGTGGTCCAAAGACCTTGAATAGGTGAAGATTAGTCTCTGTAAGGTTACGTTGATGAAAATGAATGTATTAATAGTTTGAGAAATCCAAATCACTTTTTTTTTAACACATGATGTGATTGTGTATGCTTTTTGCTAGTTATGGATTAGACAAAAGAAGGAATGTATTCCTTGGTCAAGAAAAGTGCCCAAAAGAACATATTAATATGAGTCCTTCAATGAGATTGTAAATTACTTGAAGACAGAATAGTAATAATAATGGCCATTAATATTTATTAACTACTTCTTTTGTGCCAATACTTCACACACTTTGTTCTTACTTAGTACTCCCCAAATTCTTTGAGGTAGATACTGTTGTTATAACCATTTTATAGTTGTGGAAAATGAGCCTAGAATATTTAAGTAACTTGCCAAAAGTCTCAGAGATAATAAATAACAGAGCTAAGATTTTAATCCATGCATGTCTGACTTAAAGGCCCCAACTTTTCACCAGTGAGCTATTCTATGTTCTCTTTATATCATTACAGCCCACTGATTTCCCAAAACAATGCATTACACACACAGTAAAACCAACTGTGTTGAAGTAATACTGCATTAGCTGAAAAAATTCAATCTTAAAAGTTTTATAGGAATTGAAACTGTTAAACTAAGTACTTTTAGTGGTTTCTCAGCAAATGACAATCAAATCATTACTTTAAGTATCATATGTTGAAAGTTTAAGCTTGGAGATAGGCCATTAAAAAGCAAAGGTTAAATGTAGCAAATTTGATTATCCTGGAATCATTCAGTATTTTGTGCCTCCTGATAGGTATGTCTGTAATTTAACATAAGTATGAATAAAAGATTATAGAATGATGACCTTATCTCAGCTTACTTTAGTGAACTTTAAATTTTCATCATAAAATATTATGCTTAAATACCTAGAAAAGATACTAGGAGAATAAAAAGATATTCATAAAGATGCTTAGCTGAAAATCAGCATGTTAGATTTAAGAGAAATATTTCCTTATGAAGTCTATGTTATTTTCATTATTTTTATTTTTTTCAAAATATATTTTAATTGACTTTCAGAGAGAGGAAAGGAGAGGGAGAGAGAAGGGGGCGGGGGGGGGGGGGTGGAAGTGGAAGGAGAGAGACAGGAAGATAAAAACACCAATAATGAGAGAGAATCATTGATTGGCCACCTCTTGCACACCCCACACTGGGAATCCAGCGCACAACTGGATCATGTGCCCTGACTGGAATCTGACTGTGACCTCCTGGCTTATGGATCAATACTCAACCATTGAGCCACACAAGCTAGATAGTTATTTCCATCTATACTAATAAAAGGGTAATATGCTAATTAGACCAGATAAACTGGACATCTTCCGGACATCATTCTGGATGTCCTTCTTGACAAAGCTGGAGCCCAGGCGAAGCTGCTCAATTGGACATTCCCAATTGGAGAAGGTGCAGGCCAGGCTGAGAGACCCCACCCCCATGCATGAATTCCCTAGTTTTTAAATAAAAGCTGTTGAGAAAAAAAGATAGCAGCTGGCAGGACGGAGGTGAGGGAGAGGATGTGAGTGAGTGAGTGAGTGAGTGAGTGAGTGAATGAAAGGAGAGTGTGTGGTGTGTATGAGTGACTGAGAGACAGTTAAAGCCGGCAGCAGCAGCATGGGTGCTCTGGCAGGAGCACCAGGTCTCTTGGATAGGGAGAGACTACCACTGCTGCGGGCAGTCCCAGGCTGCGGGGCTCGGACACGGAGCCCATGCCATCTTGAAGGGGAGAGCAGCCTCTACTAGGAACTCAGGACCACTACCCAGACAGGCCTTGGATACTGCCCACAACCCAGCAGCCTCTCCAGCCAAAATCCTGCTGCCTCACCAGCAGACTCGCGGGCCCTGGGACCTCCACCTCTAAAGGTGCACCACTCCCACAGCAGTAAGTGCGACTTCCCCCTCCCCAGTGGCAGACCTCCGGACACCACAGTCGCGTGTTTCCAGTGCACAGGCCTCCTGGGCAGACCACTCCGCTGGCAGCTCTTGGATGCCACGTTGGGTGTGATTTTGAACAGACAAGGGTGTGCTGCTCCGCAGTAGAAATTCTGAATCCCCGCTTCATGAATAACTGCCCACAGACACCCCAGCTGTGCAACTTCAGTGCCAGGACCCCTCAGAGAGTGTCAGAGCTCCGTGCCAGCAAACGCACTGCCACAGTCACAGGCAAGTGTTTCCAGTGCGCAGGCCCCCTGAGCCCATCGACCCACAGGGCGCACTTGGGAGCCGCTCTGAGCCCCTGCTGGGTGCGATCTTGGACAAATAGGGATGCATTCCCCCAGCGGTAGAAATTCACTCATCCTGGATACCTGCCCACAGGGAACTCGATTGAGCAGCTTCAGTGCCAGGGCCCTTCAGAGTGCCTCAGTGCACTGCGCTGGCAAACGCACCTTTGAGCCGCTACTGGGAGCATGAGCATATCCAACCATGGGCACAGCAACAAAAACTGAGTCTTCCCGCCCCACGGCTGTAGAACTCTGGACACTACAGTCGTACGCTTTTCTAGTGCACAGGCCTCCCAAGCCCACACTCCAAAGGCAGCTCTTGGGCACCACTGAAAGCCCCCACTGGGCGCACACTTATACAAACGGGCACACTGCTGGGGTGTAGAGACTCTGAATTTCCTCTTCTGGGATACCTGCTCACAGACACCTTGATTGTGTGGCTTCAGCGCCAGGGCCCTTAAGAGTGCGTCAGCACACCCTGCTGGCAAACACAGCATGGGCGCCCCTGTCAGCCACCACAGGGCCGTGCGTATCCAACTATGGGGGCAGCAGCAAAAGCTGAGCCTGCCCACCCCACAGCTGTAGAACTCTGGACACCACAGCCATGCCTTTCCAGGGCATAGGCCTCATGTCCCCACTACCCCAACAGATGGCTCCTGAGTGCCACTGTGAGTCTCTGCTGGACACGTGCAATTTCAACCAAGGGTGCAAGACAGCAAAAATTGGGACACCCCACTCCATGGCTGCTGACTTCTAGACACCGCAGTTGCACCTTTCCAGCTCACAGGCTAACATCAAGAGAACCAAAATAGTTCAAGTAGGGAGCTACACTAGATTACCAAGCCCAGTAGACCTGAGAGATCACACCAGTAGCACCACCCCCAAAAAGAGCCTGGGTAGTAAAGCAATGGGTCTACAATTAAAATGTTACAGCAAAACATGGGAAGACAAGAAAGCAATCCCCAAAGGAAAGAAAAAGAGAAATCACCAGAAAGGGAGTTAAATAGTTAAATGAAATTGAAGCCAGTAATATGTCAGAGAAATAATTCAGAGTAATGGTTATAAGGATGCTCAGACAGCTGGATGACAAATACACACAACTCAACGAGAATGTCACCAACATGAAAAGGAACCAAGAGGAAATGAACGACATAGCTGCAATCAAGTATGTAATGGAAGGCTTAAACAATAGACTAGAGAGGCTGAGGACCACATCAGCAAATTAGAAAACAAGGTAGGAAAAAAACACACAAACACAGCAGCAACTGGACAGAAAATTTAAAAAGTAGAGGAGAGGCTAAGGGAGCTTTGGGACAACACAAAATAAAACAACATTTGCATAATAGGGATACCAGAAGAAGAGGAAGAGAAGCAAGGAATAGAAAACCATTGGTCTATATGTCTGTTCTTGGGCTAGTACCAGACAGTTTTGAGAACAGTGGCTTTGTAATATATCTTGATATCTGGTATTGAGATCACTCCTACTTTGTTTTAGCTACTATTAATCATAGTAGTTGGAGTAGCAGTAGTATATACTCAAATCCTATATAGTAAAGAGGTGATATGCAAATTGACCATCACTCCAACACACAAGATGGCCACCTCTATGTGGTCAAAGGTGGCCACCCCTACGTGGACACAAGATAGCTGGCATGGGAGGACAGTTGTGGGCAATCAGGCCAGCAGGGGAGAGCATTTGGGGGCAATCAGGCCTACAGGGGAGGGCAGCTGGGGGGTCCCGGCCTGCAGGCGAGAGCAGTTGGGGGTGACCAGGCTGGAAGGGGACGGAAGTTAGGGGCAATTGGGCCAACAGTTAGACATCAATCAGGCTGGCAGAGGAGTGGTTAGGGGGTGATCAGGCTGGCAGGCAGAAGTGGTTAGGGGCAATCAGGCAGGCAGGCAGGCATGCAGTTGGGAGCCAACAGTCCTGGATTGTAAGAGAGTTCCAAGATTGGAGAGGGTGCAGTCTGGGCTGAAGGACACACACACCACCACCATCACCCCCTACTCTACCCCCGTGCGCAAATTTTGTGCACCAGGCCTCTAAGTATATACATGTATAAACTAATAATTTAATTAATTATTGTGTCCTGCAGTTACTTTTATAGATAAAATGGTAGAAATAAGAAATAAAATTTAGCTGAAATCGGTTTGGCTCAGTCGATAGAGCATCGGCCTGCAGACTGAAAGGTCCCAGGTTTGATTCTGGTCAAGGGCATGTACCTTGGTTGCAGGTGTGCAAGAGGCAGCTGATCGATGATTCTCTCTCATCGATATTTCTAACTCTCTATCCCTCTCTCTTCCTCTCTGTAAAAAAATCAATAAAATATATTTTAGAAAAATAAAATTTATATTGCAATTATTTAAAACCCTTAAAATATAAATGACCATTGTTCAAACTGGACTGTGGGGTCTGGGTTAGTTGGTGGCCCGCTTGGTGGCCGGGGGGCTGCTCGGAGTGTTTCGCTGGGAGTGCCAGAGATGCAGAGCATGGCCGTGATTCCAGGGTCCCCAAAGCTCACCAGGGGGAGGAGCCCAGGTAATTGTGCTGTACTAGATGCCATTCTCAGAGAGAATAAAGACATGCTTTCCATAGACACACTGTACGGTGGTAAGTAATAGTCCTCTTTAAATGACTAACAACTCTCATACCACAGAATTGTTGGCAAGAATCTAACTCAGTATATTAATTTGTCAGAAGAGGGAGGTATAATTTTTCCGCAACTAGATTAGGTTGCTCGTTTGCTGACATAGGAATTAGAGTTTTAAAAACAGTAATTGCTGGTACTATTTTTTTCCCCAGATAGTCACCTTCCAAGTAGTTAACTCCAAGTAATCTAAAATTATTTTCCCTGTCCCACCGACAGTGTATCTCCTCTCTCCTGAATCTCTTCCGCTCAGCCTTTTTACTATTAAATTCAAAGGATAATGATGGCAAGCAGTTCGTGAGTCAGTTGATGTGTGCTGGGGAGACGTATAGAACACACTCTCTGTTCTTTTCCAGGCCAGAGCTTACCTGCGGATAGCTGCAGAAGTGGTCAGAAGATTGCCACCGCCCCTGCAGTGACTCCCACAACTTACCTGCTGCATGACCAGAAGGAGACCTTTAGGAACAGCAGTGTGATGGTAATTCCTACAGGAATAATAGCAATCACAGAAATAGTAGCAACCTTGTATTTCCAAGGAAATCATGTCTTATCTTCAGGTTTGATTTGCCAAACAATGACTCAGATAAATAAAGTTTTTGCATTATCAGTGCTAAATATTACATTTAGGAATTGTTTTGAAAGTTGATGTGAACCAACTGCACAAAAGTGCATTGTATTGTATTGAGCTACCCTTTGAAGAATCATGAGTTTATATTACAAGTCCAACATTCAGTTCAGGAGAAAACTGCACTCTTTTTAAAGGATTTGCTAAATTTGTATAAGGACACAAGTGTGACACCCTCCACCAGACAGTTTGGTATGGGTTTGAATCCTGCCTCTAATACTCCGTTAAACATATTTTTAATGTAGATTAAATCTCTATTTCACCTGGACCTGAGCTTACCCTAGACTTAATCTGAATCTCCAGGGATAGGGCCTGAACATGTGGATTTTAAAAAATTTTTATTTTAGTGTTGCTAGTATTACAGATGTTCCCATCCCCCTTCTCCCAGGCCCTGGACATGTGTATTTTTAACAAGATTCTAATGATTTTGATGAATCATATGATGTTAATAATAGCAATAAGAATTAACATGTATCAAGTGTTTTCTTGTGTCTTTATGTTAATCTTCCTTTCATATGAGGGTGGGTAATGTTGCTATCTTCATTTTACAGATGAGAAAACTGAGGTATAGGAAAGTTAAGTGTCTTCTCAAGGGTTACTATTTTAGGAAAGCATGGATCTGAGATTTATACATGGGCACTTGTATTAATGGATCCCTCCTTTTTAAAAAGGTGCATTTGTTTATTTCAAAAGAGGAATATAGTATGCAGCATTTCCTCAAACTCACTTGACCATGAAACTCCCTATTCTCACACCCACCTTTTAGAAGGAGTTCATTTTTTTAAAATTCATTTTTCAAAAAATACACTTTGAAAAATGTGTATCTTGTCTAGTTGAGGCTAAGAAAGAGAGAGAGAGAAAGAGTGAGTGTGTGTGTGTGTGTGTGTGTGTGTGTGTGTGTGTGTGTGTCAGGGGCTTCCCAGGTTCAAGTAGCAAGATAGTTGTAAAGCTGCAAGTACTGATGAGTCATTAGTTAATCCTCAGTTGTAGGGAACTAGTCTAAGACATTTGGCAAATGCCTTCTCTTCCTTTGCTATGTAGTTAAGCAGCCAGAAAACTAGGCAAAGAGTTACATGCCATTATAAACATGTTTGACACACTTATGTTCACATAAAAGACTGTACATAGGTTGTTTATAGCAGCTTTATTTGTAACAGCCAGACCATCGAAGAGCTTTTCAGTGGGTGAATGATTAAACAAACTGTGGTTTATCCAAACCATGGAATATTACTCAATAAAAAAGAACAAACTCTACCTGGCTGGTGTGGCTCAGTGGCTGAGCATCCACCCATGAACCAGGAGGCCATGGTTTGATTGCCAGAGTTGCAGGCTCAGTCCCCAGTAGGGGGTGTGCAGGAAGCCGCTGATCGATGATTCCTTCTTACCATTTTTGTTCTTATCTTTCTCTCCCTCCCCAATTCTCAGAAATCAATTAAAAAATATAAATGTTTAAAAAAGAACAAACTAGACTGGTTTGGCTCAGTGGTTAGAGCATTGGCCTGCGGACTGAAGGGTCCCAGGTTCGATTCCGGTCAAGGGTATGTACATTGGTTGCGGGCACATCCCCAGTGGGGGGTGTGCAGGAGGCAGCTGGTTGATGTTTCTCTCTCATTGACGTTTCTAACTTTCTGTCCCTCTCAATTCCCCTCTGTGTAAAATCAATAAAATATATTTAAAAAAAAGAACAAACTAGTGGATACATGCTACAACCTGGATAAATTCCAGAGAATTATATTGAACCAAAAAGCTAATCCCAAAGGTTATGTATCATATGATTCCATTTATATAATATTCTTGAAATTACAAAATTATAGAAATGGTGAACTAATTATTGGTTTCCAGGGGTTACAGAAGTGGAGGGAGGTTGTGTGTGTCTATAAAAGGGCAACACAAGCAATCCTATGTCATGACTGTATTGATGTCAGCATGTTGGTTGTGATACAGTTTTTCAAGATGTTACCATTTTGGAGGAAATTGGGTAAAGGGCACAGTGGAATCTATCAGCATTAAGTTTTATAACCATACTAGAGGCCCAGTGCATGAATTTGTACATAGGTGGGGTCTGGCTGGCCTGGCCCCAATCAGCAGATCGGGGCCCTATCAGGGTCAGGATGGCTGGGAGGAGGGGCTGTAGGCAATTGGCTAATGGGCCCCACCCCTAATTGGAGGGGGGCTGAGGGTGGTGGACCATGTGGCCCTGCCCCTTAATGTGTTGGAGGGGCTGATCAGTGGCCAGTGATCTGGGGGAGGGGCCATGGATGGTTGGCTGGCCGGCCCTCCCCCTTTTGAGAGGGGGGGGTGGCAATAGGGGGCAGAGTAGGCCTAGGGGAGGGGCAGCAGGCAGTTGGCTGGCCAGCCCTGCCCCTGATCAAGGTGGTGGGAGCCCATTTGGGGCAGGACTAGCTGGGGGAAGAAGCCATGGGAAGTTGACCAGCCAGCCCCACCCATGGATTGGGCCAATTCACTAGCCGCAGTGGGCTTCATAGAGACTGGTTGTTACGGTTGTTACATTGTTCCTATTGCTGGCTTTTTATATTTATAAATGTGATTCTAAAATTATTTCAAAATAAAAATAAAATTTTAATTAAAAAATAACTTGTGCTGCTGTGTCTGAACTGAATGTCCTAGAACAAATTATCCAACCTAATTCAAATCATGAATAGGAGTATTTGTGGATATACAGCAATCATCATTCATCACTCTAAGAAGGAAGTAATCACTTTAAGTTGTAGACATTTACTTGTGCTTTTATTGTTTTTTTGTGGGGAGGTCAAAACAGAGCAATTCTAAAAAAAAAAAAAAAAAAAAAAAAAAAATGCAAGTGTTTGAGCCAAACTAAACTATACCTACAAAAAGAATGATTTAAACAAGCTTCAGAAGCTCTTAAATTGTGAGCCATAACTTAATAATCTGATGGAGAATGGGATAGTCTTTACTCATAAATGCATGACTTAGTGAAGATTCACATGAGTAATCATCCATTCTCTCTCCTCCCTCATCTACCAGTCTCTGCAGATGCTTCCAGGAAAGCCTCTGGAACAATGAATATATGAGAGTTCAGACGTGAAGGGAGGACAAGTTGCTATAAAGGCAAGAATGAAGCTTATTCTAAAATTTGCCCATGGCAGCCTTTACTAAGCCTCTGAGAGCTGACTTCAAAGACAGACTATTAAGCAAAGCTAATCTGCCTGTTAGGGTAATATTTATTTCTCATCATTTCCATAGAGTGCAGAGACTTTACACTTCATATCCAGAAGGGAAAGACCAACTCTCCAACTTGCTCTTTTTCAGAAAGGAGGAGTGACTCACCTTGTGGGTAAATTCCTTCCTGTCTGCATTTCTTTGATTTCAGCCAAATCCTGGCTTCCATAGGCCAGCTGCAGGGAAACCTGAAGCTGTCCACCTCTGCATCAGGCCCTGGTGGACAAGTCCCTCTAAGTTAGGGGTAAGATGTTTGGTAACCCAATGTGCTCACATATCTTCTAATCCAGCTATTTTTCAATAATAAAGCTTTTTTTTTCTTTACCTTTATCTGAATTCTGTGTCTCTCAGTTAAATAGGGGAAGAATCCTCCTTACCACATTCCACGAAATCACAAAATACCTTTCTAGAATCCTGTACAGTTAAAACCAAAGAACATATTAGAGTTTGGTGTATTTGAAGCACCTCCAGTAAGAAATAAGTTTACCAATGACCAGAAGATATTTTGGGAGTGTGTAGGGGGAGGGGAGTTATTATGAAGTGTACTACATACAAAACAGCACAGAAGACAAATATACAGGTCAATTAATTCTCTACCCCCAGGTGAACATCCGTGTAACTACTAGTAACAGTTTAAAGAGGGCACTGCCAGATCCCAGAATCCCCTGTCTTTTCCTTCACCATCTCTACCTTCTCCCTTACAAATTACCCCATTCTGATGTTTTAACACCCAAGCCTGTGCCCTTAAACATTATAGTTTTGCCTGCTTTTTGAAGTTTATATTAGACAGAATTATACAGTATTCTGCTCTCTGTTCACTGCTTTTATTTTGCTCCACATTGACTGCTTTCATTCTATATTATGTTCAAGATCCATGTCTGTTGCATTTGGTGTGCATTGTTCATATTCTTTCCTGCAGAAAGTTCCATTGTTTGCATACACAGCTTATCCATTCTATGGCAAGTGGATATTTAGATTGGTTTTAATGTTTTTCCATTACAAATGACACTGTCCTGAACATTCTTGTACATATTTTCTTGGTGTTCATGTGCTTGAGTTTCTGTTGAGTTATTGTTTAGTGCTATTTCGTTGTGGTTTTAACTTGCATCTCCTGATTACACCTTTTCTTACATTTATTGATTAATTCCTCTTTTGTTTAGTGCCAAGTCAAACCTCTTGCCCATTTTTCTATTGCGTTGTTAAAAAATATATTTTTTAATATGAATCTTGAGAGTTTTGTGTATTGCAGGTTTCTTTTCTACTATCTATGACTTGCCTTTCACTGCTACTATCTATGACTTGCCTTTCACTGCCTTACTAGTGTCTTTTGCTAAAGTATCTAAATTTTAATGTACTCAAATTTACCACTTTTTATGATTATTAATTTTTGTGCAGTGTCACAACACATGAAGATATTGTCCTATACTAACTTGTAAAAGTTATAGAATTGTAACCGTGGGACAGTTAGAGAATTCTTCTCTGGGACAACAGAAGAATCTAGAACCCCTGATGCTGCTAACAGAGGGAATTTGCACCTACTCATAGGCTTTTCTCTATGGGCCTCACTGGGTGCAGAAGAGAGTAATTGAGCATGGGGCAGGGACCGGAAAAGCCTTCCTTAGTGGTAGGTCTTGGAAGAGGAGAGAAGCTGCCTCTGTGACAAAAACACAAAGCCCTGCCTGACCCTCTTTCTCTGTGAGATGAATGCCATAAGTCATGGGAAGGATAGCAGAACTTGGCCTCAGATGATGGCTGTGGAAGAGAAAATAGAAAAACCCTCAATTCCCAAGGGAGGAACAGGAACCCATCCTGGCCCTTGGCCATTAAAGATACATATACTATCCTGGGAGAGGCGAGGGGGGGGACCCCTGAGAAAGCCCAGCTACCTTGCTGGAACATAGGACTTGGTGGACCAGGACAACAGAACCCTCAACCCCACAGCAAGCTAGCAAGCACTCTGTACCAAGCAACAACAGTTTGCTGCTGGAGGAGGGAGCAAGAATGTGAATAGAGCCGAAACCGGTTTGGCTCAGTGGATAGAGCGTTGGTCTGTGGACTGAAAGGTCCCAGGTTCAATTCCGGTCAAGGGCATGTACATTGGTTGCAGGCATATCTCCAGTGGGGAGTGTGCAGGAGGCAGCTGTTCGATGTTTCTCATCAATGTTTCTAGCTCTCTATCCCTCTCCCTTTCTCTCTGTGGAAAATTAAAAAAATATATTTTTAAAAAAGAATGTGAATAGAGAAGGTCAAAAACTAAAGGTGGAATGGGAACTAAGAAAAATATCTTTTGGCCACCCATCCTTCAACTTAAGCAAAAGGTAATACTGTAGAAATTTGAAGCCAGTAATGCGTGAAGGTAGCTGTAAGCACAATAAAACCTAAATAAGATCAACTCCTGATCAATTTGACTTAAGCCTGCTCAGTAAGGTCTAGAAAAAGTAGCAGCATACCCATATTTAGCCATAAATACTATTTACCTCAGTTTCTACTACCAACTCATGATAACCAGTATTAATTAAAAAGTTATAGGACATAAAAAGGAAGAAAAATCAACCCTCTATCAAGAGATAAGGTATCAAACGAACCAGATACTGGTACTGTCAAGTAAGAAATTTAAAATGGTTGTAAGTGATTTGTTAAAAGGTCTAATGGAGAAGGTGGACAACATGCTACATCAGATGAGAAACTTCACAGAGAGACAGAAACTGTAAGGACAAGTAAAACAGAAATGCTATTGTATAATAGAATTTTTTTTTTTAAATAGAGAGATGATGAATGCCTTTTGTGCTCAACAGTAAACTTGACGCAGAAGAAGCATGAAGCATGATGAGCACAAAGACATGTAAACAAGAACTACCCAAATTGATGCAAAAGAGAGAGAAGAATTTAACGTGCACGCGCGCACACACACACACACACACACACACACACAAATGGGCATCTCATAAGGAGAAGAAGGGACCCCTGGGAGAAGCAAAATATTTAAAGAGATAACTGCTAAGAAGTCTCTAAATAAAACAAAAGATATTAAACCAGGGAATTCACAAAGCTCAGAAGGCCTCAGTAGGATTTTAAAAACCTAGATATATCATAATAAAACCAATGAAAAAACAAAAATGAGAAAATCTTGAAGACAGTACGTGGGGAAAAAATCACATTAAATACAGACAACAGAAATAATAATATGACTTAAGTACAGGACTACTGTATGACTTAGAGACCTGCTAAGTCATAAGACATTCAAAGAACTAACACATATTTCTCAAACTATTCAAAAAAAAAAAAAAAAACCAAGAGGAAGGAACACTTCCAAGTTCTTTTTATGGGGCTAACATTATCCAAATTCCAAAATCAGATACACACAATACAAAGAAAGAGAACTACAGGCCAATATCCTTAATGAACATAGATGCTAAAATTCTCAAAAAATTGTAAATCAGATCTAGCAATATAATAAAAAGATCATACACCATCACCAAGTGATATTTATTACAGGGGTGCAAGGCTGGTATAATATTCACAAATCTATAAATGTGATGCATCACAAACACAATGCATGCATTACATGCATTGAAAGAAAAATCACATGATCATATCAATAGAAACAGAAAAGCATCCAACAAAATGAGTTTCTGATAAAAACTCTTAGTAAAGTGGCAATAGAGGGTTCATACCTCAACATAATAAAGGCCATATATGTGACAAACCTAAAACCAACACTACTCAATGGGTAAACACTAAAACCATTAATCCCAAGAACAGAAACAAATTGGATGTCTGCTTTCACCATTCTTATTCAACTTAGTAGTGGAAAGTCTTGGCCACAGCAATCACAAGAAGAAAATATAAAAGACATTCAAATTGCAAAGGACGTAGTAAAACAGTCATTATTCATGGATGAGATATTGTACGTAGAAAACCCTAAAGAACCCACCAAAAATTGACTAGGTTTAATAAATACATTTAGCAATGTAGCAGGATACAAAATTAACACTCAGAAATTGATGACATTTTTATACACTAATAATGAATTCCCAGAAAGAGAAACTAAAAATATAATTTTTCTTACCACTGAAATAAAAAAATTAAATGCTTAGGAATAAACTTAGCCAAGAATGCAAAATACCTATATTTAGAAAACTGCAGGACATTGAAAAAAGAGAAGAAGATATAAATAAGTAGAAAAATATACCGTGTTCATAGATTGGTAGAATTATATAATAACATAATTAGAATGTCCATACTACTCAAAGTAATCTATAGATGAAGTGAAATTCCTGTTAAAATACCAATGGCTTATTGCACATAGCTAGACCAAATACTCCAAATATATATATAGAACCAAAAAAAACCTTGAATGGCCACACAAATCTTGAGAAAGAAGAACAAAGTTGGAGCAATGACAATACTAAATATCAAGTTATACTAAATAGCCACTGTAATCAAAATAGCCTGCTCCTGGCATAAGAAAAAGCATGTAGATCAATGGAACAGAACAAGAGAACCCAGAAATTGACCCAAGTTGTTATACTCAATATTCGACAAAGGAGGCAAAATCATACAATGGAGTCAAGACAATCTATTCAATAAATGGTGTTGGGAAAATTGGTCAGGCACATGCAAAAAAAAATAAAATAAAAATGAAACTAGACCACCAACTTACACCATATACAAGAATAAGTTCAAAGTGGATAAAGGACTTAAATGTAGGATGTGAAACCATAAAAATTCTAGAAGAAACCATAGACATCAAATTCTCAGACATCTCTCATAGCATTATGTTTGCCAATACATCCTAGGGCATGGGGAACAAAGGAGAAAATAAACAAATGGGAGAAATCAAAATAAAAAGCTCTGCATAGCAAAATAAATCATCAACAAAATGAAAAGGGAGCTCACTGTATGGGAGAACATATTTGCCAATGATACATCTAATAAGGAATTAATTTCCAAAACATACATATAAGAAACTTATACAACTTAACAAAAGACAAACAATCCAATTAAAAATTGGGCAACGGACCTCAATAGATACTTCTCCAAAGTGACTTACAAAGGCCAATAAATATATTTAAAAATGCTCAAGCCCAGTTGTGTTGGCTCAGCGGACTGAGCATTATCCCATGGACCAGGAGGTCCCAGGTTCAATTCCCAGTCAGGGAACATGCCCTGGTTGTGGGCTTGATCCCCAGTTGGGGGGGCAGGGCATGCAGGAGGCAGCCAATTAATGATTCTCATCAATCATGTTTCTATATCTCCCTCTCCCTTTCTAAAATCAATAAAATATATATTGATTTTTTAAATATTCATTTGCAGCAGAAAGATACAAATTAAAATGACAATAAAATGCCGAAACCAGTTTGGCTCAGTGGATAGAGCGTCAACCTGTGGACTGAAGGGTCCTAGGTTCGATTTTGGTCAAAGGCATGTATCTGGGTTGCAGGCACCTCCCCAGTGGGGTGTGTGCAGGAGGCAGCTGGTTGATGTTTCTCTCTCATCAATGTTTCTGCCTCTCTATCACTCTCCTTCCTCTCTGTAAAAAGTCAATAAAATATATTTTAAAAAAAAATAAAAATAAAATGACAATGAAATATCATCTCATTCCTGTCAGATATCTATCATCAACAGATGACAGGTGCTGGCGAGGATGTGGAGGTAAGGGAATCCTAGTGTACAGATGGTGTGAATGCACATTGGCATAGCCACTGTGGACAACAATATGGAGTTTCCTCAAAAAATTAAATATGGAACTGCCATTTGATCCAGTGATCCCACTTCTAGGATTATATCCTAAGAAATGCAAAACACCAATCAGAAAGGATATATGCACCCTTATGTTCATAGCAGCACAATTTACAATAATTAAAATCTGGAAACATCCCAAGTGCCCATCAGTAGATGAGTGGGTAAAAAAGCTGTGGTACATTTATACCATGGAATACTATGCAGCAGTAAAAAGGAATCTCTTACTCTTTGGGATGGCATGGAGGGACATGAAGAATATTATGCTAAACGAAATAAGTTAGAGAAAGACAAGTATCACATGATCTCACTCATGTGGATTTTAAAGAATTTAAAGGATTTTAAGGAAAATACATTGATGAACAAAATAGATACAGAGACATAGAAATATGGAACAGCTTGATGAATCACAGAGGGAAGGCAGGGGTGGGTGGAGGGTTGGAGAGAGATTAAAGAACTTGTATGAATATATGCATAACCCATGGCCACAGACAATAGTCTGGTGAAGGTCTGGGGTGGGGAGAGGGGTGGTTTAAAAAGCATCAATAGGGACAAAAGGATACACTGTGTTACTTCAACAATAAAGATAAATTTTTTAAAAGTAAAAGAAGAGATATACAATGTAAAGTAATCAAAAGGAAGAGTGGCTGCAGTGTTAAGCGCAATAGACTTCAGAACAAGGAACACTAACTATCAAAACTCACTCAAGAAGAAATAGATAACCTGAATAGTCATACATCATTTAAGAAATGTAATTTGTAGTGAAGAATCAACAAAGTAAACTCCAGCCCCAGGTGCCATCCTGGTGAATTCTAGCCAATATTTAAGGAAGAAATAATGCCAGTTCTGCACAGACTTTATAAGAAAAAAAAAAATAGAAGAGGGAGGAGCACTTACTAACTCATTTTTCTTAAAGCCGGAATTACCCAAATACTCAAGCCAAACAAAGACAGTACAAGAAGACTACATATCCACATTCCTTATGAGAGTAGATACAAAACTCCTTGGCATTTGTTGAATTATTCTGGGAATGCAAGGTTGGTTCAAATTTTGAAAATCAGGAAACAGACTGAAGGACAGACTAAGAAAGAAAAACCGTATGTTTATCTTAATAGATGCAAAGAAAAAAAGAAAATTCAACATGATAAAAATTCTTAGCAAAATAAAAATAAAACATATACATTGATATAAAGCATTTGCAAAAACAAAACAAAACACCTACAGCTAACATTATAGCTAATGGAGAAAGACTGATTGCTTTCTTCCTAAAATTGGGAACAAGACAAGGTTGTCCCAGCTCACCACTTTTATGCAATATCATACTGGAGGCCTTAGTGAAAGAGAAAAAGAGAGAGATGCATACAGATTAGAAAGGAGGAAATAAAACCGTCTCTGTTCACAAGCAACAGGATTGTTTATGGAGAAAATCCCCCAAAATGTATTTTTAAAAGTAACTAGAACTAACAAGTGAACTTAGTAGAGTTGCAGTATGCAAGTCATACAGAAATGAACTTCATTCCTATATGCAAGCATTGAATGATTGAAAATTGAAATGCAAATAATATAATTTCTAACAAAAACATGGGACCTATAGTAATAAAAGGGTAATATGCTAATTAGACTGGATGTCCTTCCTGACGTCATTCCGATGTCCTTCCGGAAGAAGCCGGGCCAGAGGGAAGCCCAGGTCCCAGGTGCCTGCTGGCAGGCAGAGTGAAGCCTGGGTTCCGAGTGCCAGAGGAAAGCCGGAGCCAGCAGCTGGGAGAAAGAAAGCCTACTTTTGTATGAATTTCATGCATCAGGTCCCTCATATCCTATATAATAAAAAGATAATATGCAAATAGACCAAACGGCAGAACAACCAAACAACTGGTCGCTATGACATGCACTGACTACAAGGGGGCACATGCAGAACATGGTGGAGCAAGTGAGTAGGGATGCCAGACCACGTTGGGCACCGGTCACTGTCATCAGGGTGAGCCTCTGGTGGTGACTGAAAATTCTTTGCTTTTGTGTGCTGTGGTCTTGCCTGGAGCTCACACCCAATGCTGGCACCATCAGTGGGTATGAGTGGTGACTGCCAGCTCTGATCCACCCTCAGGGTTTCTCCACCTCCCCCTGCTCCTGAGGGGCGATCAGGCTGGTAGCCACCTCTTGCACCCGCTGCCAGCGTCTGATACCGGTCCCAATCACTCAGCGCCATCAGTGGGTGTGAGTGGCGGCCGCTGGCTCCAATCACCTCTGAGGGCTTCTCCACCTGCTCCTGAGGGGCAATTGGGGTAGCAGCTGCCACTCGCACTTGCTACCAGTGCTGGCCCTGCTTGCACCCGCTGCTGGCGCCAGCCCAAACCACTCCGCACCATCAGTGGGTGCAAGCAGGGCTGGCACCATCAGTGTGTGGGAGCAGCAGAGATGGTAGTGAGGCTGCTGGCAGAAGGGACCAGCGGCCACAGCAGGAGGGGCTGGGTGGGGGAGTGGAGGATGGACCAAGACCTACCCCTGTGCCCACCACAGCCTCTCAGCCCACAGTTCCTTTCAAGGTACATGGATTCGTGCACTGGGCCCCTAGTTAAAAATAAATCTAAGAAGATATGTGCAAGATCTGTTATGCTGACAAATACAAAACACTAATGAAAGAAATAAAAACTTATACACATGGTGAGAGATACCACATTCGTGGTTTGGAAGACTCAATATTGTTAAGATATCTGATCTCCCCAAATTAATCTATATCCAATGCAGTCTCACTAGTTGTTGAAATTGACAACTTGATTCTAAAAAATTTATATGGAAATAAAGAGAATTTAGAAGAACCTTAACAGTGTTTGGGGGGGAAAAAGATTAAAGTCAAAGGATTTACACTACCTGATTTTAACACATTATTAATATCTGGGGGCCAAGTGCATGAAATTCATGCACTGGCGGGGGGAGGGAGAGTCCCTCAGCCCAGCCTGCCCCCTCTCAGATACTGGGAACCCTCAGGGGGAAGTCCTACTAAGGTGACCAGGCTGATCAGAGGAAGGAACCAGCCCAATCAGCCTGCTGCTGCAGCCACTGCCAGTCACTGCAGCCACCAAGGTGTTTTCATCAACACAGACTCTAGTCCCTTCACCATGAAAAAATGACAACTTTCTTTAGGCATTTTCAAGATGTGTCTTTCATAGGATATGACCTTTCTTTATTTTTTTTTATTCTCACCTGAGGATATGTTTCCATTGATTTTTAGAGAATGTGGAAGAGAAAGGGGAAAACAGAAACATCAAAGTGAAAGGAGCATTTTGATTGGTTGCCTCCTGCATAAGTCTTAACCTGGGTCCCAGCCAGGGAGGAGCCTGCAACCTATGTACATGTCTTTGATTAGAATCAAACCCAGACCCTACGGTCAGCAAGCTCAGGCATTATCCACTGAGTCAAAGCGGCTAGGGCAGGATATGACATTTCTTAGCCCTCCAGCAGTGGACCTTCATTTTTTTTCTCCAGGAGTGTGGTGGAAAACCCCTAGATCACCTTTTTAGATTCTTAATACCCAAGTTACTATGAATATTACCAGTGGCATACAGGGAACCTAGCCAATAAGCGGTCAGAAAAGGTATTTCCTCTGTAGTTCACACCAATTGCCTCCAATCTCTGACTCCACCACTGCCAAGGCCTAAAGCCTCGGGGCCTGGGCAGGAGCCCCCCAGGTCCCTCCAATTGCCCAATAGTCCAGCTTCGCCCCTGCCCAGGCCCCAAGCCTCTGGCCAGGGCTTGGGGCCCGAACAGGGGACCCCCCAGGTACCTCCAATCACAAGCTACACCACTGCCAGGCCTGTAGACTTGGGCCTAGGCAGGAACCCCCGCCCCCCCCAGCTCCCTCTGATTGGCTGGCTCTGCCCCTGCCCAGAACCCAAGCCTCTGGCATGGACAGAGGAACCCCCAGCTCCCTCCAATCACCAGCTACATACACTCCTGCCAGGCCTGTAACTTTGGGGCCAAGGCAGGGGCCCCTCAGCTCTCTCTGATCTCCCAGCTCTGCTCCTGCCTGGGCCCCAAGCCTCTGCCCCCTGGTGATCAGTGCACATCATAGCGAGTGATTGAGTGAGTGGTATTAACATATCATATTATGCTTTGATTGGTTGAATGATCTACTGGATGACCGGACACTTAGCATATTAGACTTTTATTATATAGGATGCCTTCGGTAATTATTATACTGTGGGCTGGGGCCTTTATAATAAACATCAGTTGTCTTTTACAAATTGAATAATTAAGCAATAGTGATTTTTTGTTATTTTAATTGAGACAGAAGATAGAAACAATACATTATTTTCAACTCTATCTGTTACAAGCATTAAAAAACATTTTGAAGATTATAGGTGTTACAGCTGTTGAACTGGTGTTTAAACATTATTTCTCACACTGTGCCTAATAGATTTAATTATGGCTCACACATTTTTTTTTCTTTTTTTATTTCTTCAGATGGAAAACTATACAAATACATTGTAAACCACCATGAGAACATGGTATTAGGCTGTCTCTGCTGGGAAAGGTATGTTGAAATTATAGGCCTGGCTGGCATGGCTCAGTGATTGAGCATCCACCCATGAACAAGGAGGAGGTCACGGTTCGATTCCCAGTCAGGGCACATGCCTGGGTTGTGGGCTCAATCCCCAGTGTAGGGTGTGCAGGAGGCTACCAATTAGTGATTCTCTCTCATCATTGATGTTTCTCTCTCTCCCTCTCCCTTACTTTCCGAAATCAATAAAAATATATTTGAAAAAAAATTTTAACTTATTTTGTAAAAGTCTCTTGTAAATAAATTCCATTAAGAACTGGCTTTCTGCCGTAACCGGTTTGGCTCAGCAGTAGAGCGCTGGTTTGTGGACTGAAGGGTCCCAGGTTCGATTCCGGTCAAGGGCATGTACATTGGTTGTGGGCACATCCCCAGTGTGCAAGAGGCAGCTGGTTGATGTTTCTCTCTCATCGACGTTTCTAGCTCTCTATCCCTCTCTCCTCCTCTCTGTAAAAAATCAATAAAATATATTAAAAAAAAAAAAGAACTGGCTTTCTTTTATAATCCATAATCGTAGTTCCTCACATAGATCAAGTAAATAAAAAGCCAGCATATCCAAGCCAAAAAGCCTTACTATGACTGGACCCAAAAGTTGGCAATAGTGATTAGTCTGAAGTCCATTTAATGTGAATTTTATATTTGTTCAAAAATATTTCTTCAGCTCTTTTCCAGCCCATATTTGCCCTTACGGAGCTCATATTTAAATTGAGGACACCCATCACAAAGTAAATTTTAACACTAATAAGAACCAAATTCTGACTTTAAGTACATTAGTAGTTTTAGGGAAGTGGATTAGAGATAGATCTGGAATCAGTTTGAAGAAAAAATGGTTGAAAAGAATGAAATAATATGAGCAAAGAAGTAAGGGGGCAGAAGCGGGCTGAATGTGGTGTATATGGAGGAGCTATCAGAAAACTATCCTACTTCCAGATGTATTTTCATATTTGAGAGTAATGGGTAGATAACAGGATAATAGAATGGGGAAAACCTGATCAGATTACAAAGAGCCTTGAATGACATGAAATGTAATTTGATCATGGCATGGCAGGCAGGCAGTGATAAGATTTTTAAAAATTCTTTTTAAATTTATGGTACATGCCTTCCAGACAAAGTTTTAAGGGTACAAAAGGGCATTCCCTGAAAAATAATTCTCCCTTTTAATAGAGTCTAACAAACTGATTAAAATTTATATGAAAAACAAATATTCAATAATGACTGAAATTCTGAAGAAGAAATATAAAGCAGGAGGAGAGAGTCGAAGGCAACTTGCAGATATCAAGACTTTCTATAAATTTATAGTAATTAAGACAGTTTTGTGTTCATACAATGATAGAAAATGGACAAAATAGAGTGCCTAGAAATAGTCTGTGCATAACTGAATACTTGATTTATGTCAAAATTGGGTATTGCAAGTCAGTGGGGAGATAGGCTGGGACATTTGGTTTCCCACATGAAAAATAAATACAGGTCTCTACCTCATGCCTTATTAAAAAAAATCAATTTTAAAGGTAAAATTATAGCCTGGCTGGTGTGGCTCAGTGGTTGAGCATCGATGCATGAACCTAGAGATCACCGTTTCCATTCCTGGTGAGGGCAAGGGCGGGGGTTGCTGGCTTTATCCCTAATAGGGGGCATGCAGGAGGCAGCTGACTCATGTTTCTCTCTCATCGATGTTTCTATTTCCCTATCTCCCTCCCCCTCTCTCTAAAATCAATAAAACATTAAAAAGGTAATAATAAAGGTAAAATTATAAAATCTTAAAGGCACTAACCATAAAAGAAAAGATTGATAAATATAGCTACATTAATATTAAGAATGTTTCTTTAAAAGACATCATATAGAAATTGAGGAGATAGCCATAAACTGAGAGAATATATCACAGTACCTATAACTAGTTACTCTGAATAATTCAAGAACTTTTACAGATCAATAAGAAAAACAAAACAAAACACAAAACACGGATAACTTAATTAGAAACTAAGCGATAGAAACAAAACAGGCATTTTGCAGAAGAGGAAACATGAATGGCCAATAATCATAAGGCAAGAAGCTTGATCCCAGGAGTAAATAGGAAAATGCAAATCAAAACCAATGAGCTGCCATTTATACTCACTACATTCTAAAAATTCAGAAGTCTTACAAGCCAAGTGTTGGGAGAAATGTGACTTAGACATTGCTGGTAAAATGGTAAACAACCACTGTGGAGAACACATCCTTATGCTGTTGCAGTCGCATAACTCACCATGTATATTTTGACACTGTAAATGATTAAACAGTTCATTTTGTTTAGTTACTGTTACCTGTACCCAATAGTCTTAAAAGTTCATGTAAAACTACATTTTTAATCTACTAAATGTAATTGATTTTATTATCCTATTCATCACCTTTTAAATTCAAGATATGGTCATGGAATGTCACAACACAGATAGATGCTCTTCAAAAGGTTTTGTGGAATCTCCTTTTTAAAAAATTGGATAAGTTGCCTCCCATATGCACCCTGACAGGGGATGGAAGTAGGGGAATCAAACCGACAAACTAGGTATGTACCAAGGAATTGAACCTACAACCTTTTGGTGTATGGGATAACGATCCAACCAACTGACCCACATGACCAGGGTGGGACCTCCTTTTGCATTCTCGCCACAAATTGAGAAATCTCTACAAACTCTGAAGTTCTTCCTGATTTACTCTATATTAACTGATTTTTACCTTTCACCCTGAGAAGGACTTAATCCATAAGTCTTTGGTGGGATTATAAAAGCGTTTGCCTACTGATGTGCCCTATGTAGCAATGTCAAAATACCCTCCTCATTGCATATTCTAAGAAAAAGTACTTTTAAGGCAGAAAATAAATATTATAGGACTTATTATCTTGACACCTTTAATAAAATTTAATTAAAATGTTGTAAACGTTTTGCTATCAATTAATTATATGAATTTTTATATATTTATAGTATTGTATCCACAGTTCTGAATTATTGACTTTAATAAAATCAATTATTGGCATGCTCATATATTTTACTAATTTTTAGTAGAATCTGCTGGCAATCCTATACAACAGTGTTTCCCAAAGTGTGGTATGTGTACCCCCAGGGGTACGGGAAGAGTTTGGTGGGGGTACGCGTTGCACCGGAGTTTGGTGGGGATATGCACTGCACCGTGCTTAGCTGCACCTAATTCTACATCCTCATGAGTACGAGGGGTATTCAGCGTTATGAAAATTATAGAAGGGGTACACATATGTCAAAAGTTTGGGAAACACTGTTATACAATAAAAGCCTAATATGCTAAGTGTCCGGTTGTCCATCAACCAATCAAAGCATAATATGCTAATGATATCCTAAGGCCACTCAACTGCTCGCTATGATGTGCACTGACCAACAGGGGGCAGACTAGGTTAGTCCAGCTGGTAGGTTAGCTTGTTGCTGGGGTCTGGCTAACAGGATTGAGCAAAATAAGCCAGACACGCCCTGGAGCCCTCCTGCGTACCTCCCCAGCCCTGATCATGCACCAGTGGGGTCCCTCAGCCTGACCTGCACCCTCTCGCAATCCAGGACTCTGCAGGAGATGTCAGAGAGCTGGTTTAGGCTTGATTCCATAGACCAGGCCAAGGGACCCCACTGGTGCACAAATTCATGCACTGAGCCTCTAGTCTAAAATAAAACAGTTCTATCCACTTTTTCTTCTTGTCTCCTCTCCCCCCATGCCTTCTTTCTTCCACCCTTCTTGTCATCATTACTCTTCTTGCAGTTGCTCTTTTTGCCCAGATGAGGCCAGGAGCTAGATGTATGCAGACATATCAATTGTAGTGCTGTGTGTGTGACTCTCTGCTGTCCTGTTTTCCTAAACCTGGGATGGAGTTATCACTCCCACCAGCACAAATCAATTACCTCTTGTTGAAGGACCTGAGTCTCTGAACATCTGCTGTCCTTTCTGTCATTTATAGGACTCAGAAGAAATCCACTTGATGTTTTTCATCTCATACCACGGGGATTTTCTAAAACTTGTGTTATTTCCTGTGGCCCAAAGATTGTTTCATTTTCTTGCAAAGGGAAGAGAAAAGGGATCTCAATGCTTCCTGTGATTGCACAAAGTTTATTTTAGGAACAAAAATCTGTGCTCTTTCCCCCCTATTACTCCCTATTTCCTTGCTGAAGGACTTAGTAGCATAGGATGATGTTTATTTCTTTGCACCAAGGAAATGTTTATTTTGTTGCCTAGAAAACGTTAAATATTCTGTGACCCTGTAGTTCAAATTCCAGGCTTCATGTGTTTTGTGGAGAGAAAAAGAAGTTACTCTGAATCTGTCTCCTTACTCTTTAATTAGGGTTGAAATTGTTGCTTGAAACAGTTGACATTATTTAGTGCCTTCTACACTCACCTGTTTTTATGAATTGCTTACATGAAATCATAAATGAACAACAACAAAAAATCAAAACCTTTTTTTATGTTATGTCTTTTTATGGTGAGGAGAGACAGTGTTTACTGTCTTGAATTAGCAAGTAATGTTCTCTGTTGAATCTGGGGGGGGGTTATCTTTTTTAGGGAGGAATTTTCATATAAACAAGCTTTTTGTATATATCTAAGGTTCCAATTAATTACATTTTACAACAAATATAAAAAATAAACATTTATAATAACTATTTCCTGTTAGCAAAGACTATGACACAGGAGCTATCTAGTCAGGATGCTTTGGGAATTAAAGTATTGCAAGAATAGAAAACTATGCCATCTAAGCAGTTAGCCTGAACCTGTGTAATCCACTTTCATTTCTGAATGCTGGCTTTATGGTCATGCTTTTTTAGAATGCGTTATTGTCCTGAGCTTTACAAACAAGTATGTATGTGACTTGCTTGCACATTTTCTAAGAGTGTATCTTCCAAATGCAGAATAGGTGCTGCCACTTCAGTTTTGGTTTTACTTCACAGCTTTGTTCATAAAGATTTTGTTGCAAACTAGTTTTCTTAACAGTTCATAGCAACTCTATTATATTATTAAATTTTATCAATACATGGAGGAGTTGTCAATTCCCATGTAAATAAAGCATTGTTTGAGGAAAGGGTTGATTTTCCTGGTGATCTGAGAGACCAAACTGTGGCAATAATCTCCTTTTGTGTAGTCACTTTATCTGTGCAAGAATTTCTTTCCTTATATTTTTTCATATGTTGCTAAGCCTACAGTGTGCATTTTCTCAGGTGGAAGAACCAGGTTTGGAAGGTTCAGTAACCTTCAAAGGTTCAAGAACCAGGTTTGGAAGGTTCAATGCCTAGGTAAGACTGTCAAAAGAAAATACAGCCACCTCAGGTGTCCTTGGGATTGGTTTTAGGATTCCCCAGATACCAAGGTTCATAGAGGCTCAAGTTCCTTACAGAAACTGTCATAGAACAATGCATACAGTTGGCCCTCTGCATCCACAGATTCCCAACTCTAAATCAAAAACAGTGTTTTCTTTTTATTTAAATTTATCTTTACTGATGCAAGTAATACATATTACCCTCCTCTCCCCCGCACCCCTGCTGTCCCATTGACCCCTTCCAGCCCAGCCCCACCCACCCGTTGCCCAGGCTTTCACCACACTATTGTCTGTGTCCATGGGGTACGCATATATGCATACTAGTTCTTTGGTTCATCTCTTCCCACCTTCCCATCCCCCATCTCCACCCCCTGGTACCCTCCCACCTCTCAAACCTCCCACTCACCTTCTCTCTGAGATTCATCAGTCTATTCCATGATTCTCTGTCTGTGGATCTGTTTTGTTCATCAGTTTATTTTGTTCATTGGATTCCCACATATGAGTGAGATCATGTAATACTTGTCTTTTTCTGTCTGTCTTATTTCGCTTATCATAATACTATTTTCCATCTGCAGTTGGTTGAATTCTTAGATGCACGAAATCTGTAGATATGTAGGCCTAACTGTATACCCAAAGAAACTCGAGAATTATGCTAAGTTTTTACTAGTATTAACTGGAACAGTCCACAGTATTAAATGGGTAACTGATGGGGATAAGTTCTATTCACATTGTACTACATCATCCATTAGAATTTCCTTGCTTTACTCTCTGGAGTCCTAGATATGAATTTGATGGGAAATTTGAATCAAATAAGTGTACCAGATAAATTAGAATAAATGTAAATGGCATTCTTATTGGATTAAATATTAATCAAGAATATAATTTTGACTCATTTCTTTTATTCATTTAGTAGGTTGTTTTATTCTATAGCCTTAAAGAAATACTTGCTTTCTCCCCACTCTGTAGCTCTGTGTGTGTGTGTGTGTGTGTGTGTGTTTTAAAAATAGTGGTTGGGCCAAAACCGGTTTGGCTCAGTGGATAGAACGTCGGCCTGCAGACTGAAGGGTCCCGGGTTCGATTCCGGTCAAGGGCATGTACCTTGGTTGCGGGCACATCCCCAGTGGGGGGGTGTGCAAGAGGCAGCTGATCGATGATTCTCTCTCATTGATGTTTCTGACTCTCTATCCCTCTCCCTTCCTCTCTGTAAAAAAAAAACCAATAAAATATATTTTAAAAAATAAATAAATAAAAATAGTGATTGGGGGAAGCACTCTGGAGAGGTTGGCATCTGGAGGAATAAGGAGTTGCTTGGGGCAGTGGCAAGGAAGTGTGAGTGCCTACATTTGCAGGGCCTTCTGGTCACCAGGAAAAGGTTGTGTTTTTTACTTCACAGAGAATGAGGACAAGTTTATTAAGGAAGGAGAGCATTTCATTAAGGAGAAAGAAATCCTACTTTAGTTCTGCCACTAAGCTCCAGCCAGCTGACCATCAGTGTCTGCATTACGGGGGAGAACTTGGACACAGTGTTTGGGAAAATGAGTGAACAAGCAAGGGTAGACCCTTGGAATGGAGTTACTCTAGTCTCCCCACCCCCATACAATCTTGATGGAGGGAAGAAAGTGAGCAAAGAGGTGACTTTTTCTCAGACCAAGGAAAGAAAGCTGAGCCTCTGGTTCCTTAAAGTTCACTGCCAGAGGCTGTGATCTAGGCATCAGTTGGAAAGCCATACATCAAATAAATTGATTAACGTCCATCCACTCTTCTAATTATTGAACTCCTCATGCTTTATAAGTTAAATAAAGCTCATGTTTTATTTACCGCCTTTTAAATAAAGCACTAAGTTCAAGAGAGGCTGTAGGGGGAAAATCAAGAACAGGAAAAGAAATCAATGCTTATATCTGCACTAAACACTAAAATTGGCAGTCTGGCAGAAAGAAGGCAACAAACAAGGGTATGTGTGGGGGGGAAGCTTTAAGGTGAATCCACCTGTTGCCACGGGCTGCAGGCTCATTGTCACCTTTGCAAGTAATTAATGGCGCTCTCTGATGCTACCTGAATTAAACCTAGGGTTGTGGTTTACATTGAGCAGCCTAAGACTTTTATAGGATTTGCAGAACCTGCTGTTCCACAGAAAAGTGCAGTGTTTCAGTCAAGGTACAGCTAATCACCGCGTATGGGGGCAGTTTTCCTGACCCTTTAAGAGTGTTGCCCCGGATGGCCTTTGGTTTGTTAGAAATGCTTGTCAAGGTGAGGAGCCTTTTCTTTTCGGATTCATCTGAAGCTGCCAGTATGGAGAGAGGTCGGGGAGAAGTGGATTGTCCTTCCAAGAAGGGCAAGGAGAATGGAATGTGCAAAGGCTTAAAGGCCAGGAGTTGAGTCAGCTTCCAGCCCATGGACACAAAAGTCAGTGTGGCTGATGCTGTGCTGTGCTGAGCAGAGATGATAAGGAACCGTTGGAGAAGGCTGGCGGCAGCCCTCCCTGCCTCCTGCCATCCCGGTTCTCTCTCTGCCGCAAGCCCCGTGCTCAGGCTGCTTGGGCTGCTGCGGTGTGCAGGCGGACAGCCACAGCCCCTGAACCTCAACGCCGCCTTCAGTCCCACATTCTCGGCCTCCGCTCCGCTGGCCTTGCTCTCATTCAGACCTCCTGTACGCCTGACATGGGAAGCTCCTCACTCTGAATGCAGCACGTGACCATCCTTCCTGCTTTCACATTCCCCTACCCTCACTGACCTGGCTTCTCAGGACTTCTGATGCCTTGACGCCCCTTCACCTAGTTCTTCCCCTTTCCAGACTTATGTGTGTGTATATGTGTTTGTGTGTGTGTGTGTGTGTGTCTGAGTGTGTGTGTGTGTGTGTGAGTGTGTGTGTGTGTGTGTGTGCGCGCGTGTGTGTGTGTGCGTGTATCTGAGTGTGTGTGTGTGTGTGTCTGAGTATGTGTGTGTGTGTGTGTGTGTCTGAGTGTGTGTGTGTGTCTGAGTGTGTGTGTCTGAGTGAGTGTGTGTGTGTGTCTGAGTGTGTGTGTGTCTGAGTGAGTGTGTGTGTGTGTGTGTGTGTGTGTGTCTGAGTGTGTGTGTGTGTGTGTGAGTGTGTGTGAAAGGAGAGACCGGGAGAGAGAGAGAGAGAGAAGCAGGGGATAAGTTGAAAGGTTGGCCGTTGGCAGAATTCCGTCTCACACAGGGCCGGTCAGACTTTTGTTCTAGTCAGACATTCAGCTGATTGGATGGGGCACATTCACATTTGGAGGGCAATCTGCTTTACCCAACATCACTGATTTAATGTGACTCTTATCCATGATGGTTCCCTTTTCTCCACATCCTCACCTGCACTTCTTGTTTGTTGATTTGTTGAAGGTAGCCAGTCTGGCAGGGGTGAGGTTATCTTGTTGTGGTTTTAATTTGCATCTCTCTGATGATTAATGACTTGGGCATTTTTTCATGTCTATTGGTCATCTGTATGTGCTCTGTGGAGAAGTGTCTATTCAGGTCCTTTGCCCCCTTTTTAATTGGATTGCTTGTTTTTGTGTGTGTTGAGTTTTATATGTACTTTATAAATTTTGAATATTAACCATTATCAGATATATCATTGGCAAATATATTCTCCCATTCAGTGGATTGTTTTTCATTTTGTTGATGGTTTCTTTTGCTTTGCAAAACTTTTTAGTTTAATATAGTCCCATTTGTTCATTTTTCTTTTTTCCCTTGCCAGAGACAATATATCAGAAAAAAATATTACTAGGAGAATGTTTGAAATATACTTCCTATGTTTTCTTCTAGGATTCTTATGGTTTTGAATCTTACATTTTGTAAGTAATCCATTTTGAGTATATTGTGTGTGGTGTAAGAAGATGGTCTGGTTTCATTTTTTTGCATGTATCTGTCCAATTTGCTCAATGCCATTTATTGAACAGACTCCCTTTTACTCCGTTGTATGATTTTACCTCCTTTGTCAAATATTAATTGCCCATAAAGGTGTGGGTTTATTTCTGGGCTATCTTCTGTCCCCATTGATCTATATGTCTGTTTCTATGCCAGTACTTTGCTGTTTTATTACCATGGCCTTGTAGTATATTTTGATATCAGGTAGTATGATTCCTCCAATTTTGTTCTTCTTTCTCAATATTGTTGTGGCTATTTAGGGTCTTTTTTGGTTCCATATAAATTTTTGGAATATTTGTTCTAGTTCTGTGATAGGAATTGCATTAAATCTGTAGATTGCTTTGGGAGGTGTGGGCATTTTTAATGATGTTAATTCTTCCTATCAATGATCATGGTATATGCTTCCACTTATTTGTCTGTCCAAACCATTGAATTATGTTGACTTGCCCACATAAAAGAATATTGGGAACAGATAAAGAGCCCAACAGACATTTACACTTTGTCTTCAGAATTCATTCAGAGCAACTCTGTCTCTTCTCAGTGCTGAATTTCCTGGTGCCTCGATTCCTTATCCCATTTTCCCATTCTCTACTTTCCATTTTCCATCTTGTCTCTTTAACCAATTTGAACTCAACATGCTGGCTTTGACCTCACCCAAGATCACATGTTCTGATAGCTACTCTACTCAGGGAGTGGTAGTGTCTGGGAAGGCCTACATTCAATTCCTGTACCTGTGGCTCAGATAGATAACATGGCTGTTCAGAACTTCAGAGTCCTAGAAACTTTGGTGACTCCACATCTAATGTGATACTCTATAGTTTTTACTACTATTCTTTTAGCAGCAAGCGAATGCTTGTAACAGTTACAAATCTTCATGGGGATCTCCTGACACCCTTCGAAATACTAGACCCGTGGTCGGCAGACTGCGGCTCGCGAGCCACATGCGGCTCTTTGGCCCTTTGAGTGTGGCTCTTCCACAAAATACCATAGACTGGGAGAGTCTATTTTCAAGAAGTGGCATTAGAAGAAGTTTAAGTTTAAAAAATTTGGCTCTCAAAAGAAATTTCAATCGTTGTACTGTTGATATTTGGCTCTGTTGACTAATGAGCTTGCTGACCACTGTACTAGATTATCAAGAATCTGTACAAAAAATATTTTAATAAGTTCTGGTCTCTGTGCAGTAGGAGTTGCAGTTTGGATTTCCTCCAGACCACATGTTCCAGGCCAGAAATCGTTATCCTACTCTTGGAAAGACAGAGTCATTACCTCCTACCTCCTGACTTCACCTGCCCCCCTCCATCAGAGTCCTTTCCATCTTTCAGCTAAATGCCAATCACTGGCTAAATGCCAATGTTTAACTCCTACATCTGACCCAACAACTCAGGATGATGAACCCAAGTAGGATTTAGAAATGGCAGGACATGATGTCTGGATGTGGCAGGGCAGCTGGTAGTAGTCATGGAGAGATGGCAATAGGAAGAGAAGCAGGGTGTTCTAGAAGAGAGAGGATTATTGGCCATGCTAAGTCTCAGTTGCCTGTGGAGCATGCATAAGCACTGTGACCTTTTGCGGGGTTTGTATTAGGCCTCAGTCACACAGCCTGATGTGTTTTCTCTTCTCCAGGCCATGTGGTTTCACTCTTCACGTTACAGATTACTAAAGCAAAGGGGACAGTGCTGATCGGTCACCTAATTACAGTCATTTAACAAGAAGGATTTATTATGTGTAACTGAAAGGGCCCTTGTTACAGCAGGAACACCGTACTCATATCAGAGATAGGCCCTAGTGTATGACAGCATCAGCAAACTATCAGTCTCTGTACTGTAACCTCTCGCCACCCCTGCCTACCTGGTGATGGTCTGAAGTTCACTCCAAGCAAAGAGACTCAGACATTAATATGGCTTCTCAAAAAGACTTCTATCTGTTTATTCATCAGTTAATCTATACATGTAATATAATAGCTCCTTCATATGCTATCCAAAGGGGAAGGGGAGAGAACAGCTCTTAACTGCACTGCAGGCATCTGGGAGGGTCTGGAATTTGCAATATGGCAGCATAAGAAGCAGGCATGAGAGAAAATGTGTGCTATGTCTGTCTCTAAACTGAGAACATGGCTCATTTCCCACACAAAGTCCTACTCTAAAAGGCTATGTCATGAATTCATGATGGCAAATGCCAGGTGTGTGTGTGTGTGTGTGTGTGTGTGTGTGTGTGACATATACGCACATTTGAATGCTGAGTCTTTGAAACAAGCCTTGCAGACCGCCATGCCCTCAGAGTGATAATGTCAAGATGGCTCTGTGTCCAGCCTGGAGTTCAGAAAGGAGTGTGGGCTGCAGATGGAGCTGAGAGTCATTGCATGTTGGTGGGGGTTGAAGCAGTTTGTTGTTTCTTAGGTACCTTTTGCGTACTTCAGCTCCCAGATTCCCTAATTTCAGCCTTGGAAATTATTTTCCCCTTCACAGCACAAAGATTCAGCAGGCATGTGACTAAGGGTTTCTGTGATTCCCCTCCCCCCTCCATTATCCCACAGTTGTGAACACCACAGCTAAGGGGTATAAATAATCTTTACATGGAAAAATAAAGAGAACATTTTAAAAGAGGGAACACTTTTAAAGTATTTTATTAATTTCAGAAATATTAAAGGGTGAAGAGAGGACCCCTAAATGTCTTACAAGAATGAAATCCTTGAAGAGTTTTCAGTCACCAAAAAAGAGTCAATAGAATGCATAAAATAATGGACATCAATTGTCATAATTTTTAAATTCTAAAGTACATCTAAAGGGGATAGAATTACAGAGAACTAAAGGAATGAACGAATGAATAAGTCAGTAAGTTCTCCTCGGGAGTGGTAAGTTCTTTGGGGGTCCTTTATCTTCCTCTCTTACTTACAAGTTAATGGATGGTGTTCCGTTAGTGCCCGAGGGTCTCTCGTTACTTCTAGGCCCGAAGTTAAAAAATGATAGGTCCAGCTTCCTATTAATTCATAAGGTAACTCCGCTTTTTTTTTTTTTTTTTTTTTTTTTTTTTTAAATAAAGTACCACCAAGGAATTGCTTTCAGTCACCCAGTTTTCCTTTTCTTTTATTCTAAGGTACAGAACTGCTCCATGTAACACATGCTTTCTTTTATACTCTGTCACATCTCCAGGAGAGGTGATTGTCCCTGGGCCAGGAGACCAAACTTTCAAGGTTGGTGGCAATAGATCTTACATGAAGAAACCAAACATGTTTTGCTAAGAATATTGATTAAATCATTTGTTTTTACTGAGCGCTATTTACACTGATAGATGGCTAAATATAAGAAACAAATTAATATGGATGATCCTGGCATTATTGCCTCTGACACTTTTTTATTACTTTAATATTTTCTATAGTTTCTAAGTGTGGGTAGCTGCCAAACTGCATTTAGTTTTTCTATGCCTCCAGTTGCTGGATTTATGTACTAATTCTTAAAGGAAAATACATTTTTCTATCTGAAGATCTGGTGCTTCAATTTGATAATATGACTGCTGCTTTGTGAATACAAAAAACTTTAATTAATGAGAACATGTTTAGTCAGATATGCAGATTATTAACTGAAATATAGAATTATTGAATCTTCCTAAAACAGATTTTTATCATTTCCTTTCTTAATAAACTATATTCAGTATATTTATCTTCCTTTGATTAACCTGGATTTTATTGTGCTGTAGGATATAAACAATCATATATGCTTCTACTACATATGTGTGCATATGAAGAGGGAGAAAGTAATATCCCTCTTTTTTCAAAATCTAACCTCAAAATTGCATTTAAAAAACCCTAAAATCATTTGTTGGTTTTCTTGCAGTTGCCTCTTTAACCAAAGGGCTAATTGAGTACTGCCCCAAATTCAGTTTCATTAGGATTTTACTTATTGGAGGTTTTAAAATCATTGTTAACCCTTTATTTCAAATTCAATTGGAAGTCATACATTTTAATAGATATGTTTAAGTTGCTGACTAAGCCAAGCAAATGAATGTCCCCTGAGTTTCAGAAAGCAAACATTTAAAAAAAAAAAATCCTAAGTTATCTTAGTTGTGAATTTATCTGCTGGTTGAATGCTATAATCATCTCAAACCTTTCTCCTTATTATTCCTTCATTATTCAGACAATGAATATTTTTCATGTGTCAGACAGGGTATGAGATGCTAGAGAACACACCGATAACAAACCACATACAAGGATAGTTGTCCATCAGCATCACTGGCTGATAGCATTAAGGCTAGCTTGTAAGTTCGTTGTTCTCAGTCAATAAAAAAGCAAAATTTTAGCAGCCCTTCTGAAAAATTCTAGGTCTCTCTCTGCCTATGAAAGTTTACAAGAGGCTTCAACAAGTGATGGTATTAGACTGTGGTTTTCAAACTCTGGTATGCTTGAAATTATTAAAAGATTTGTTAAAACACAAATTGATGGGTCCTACACCAGAGGTTCTGGTTGGGTAAATCGGTCGGACACTAGAGGGGAAAGGGCCGTTTCTAAGTAGTCTCAGGTGAACCAGATGCTGCTGGTTTGGGGACTACACTTTGAGAACCACTGGCCTAACGTACTTTCTTTCTCAATAACCCTCTTTTTCATGATGATGATGATAGTAATGATGAGAACAGATCAAACCAGTGAGCTCTTGATGTCAGATATTTTGCCCATTAAGCCATCCTTACATTCCAGTTTCACAACAACCTAATGATATAGTTGTGATTACTATCCTCATTCTACAGGTGAGGAACTAGACACCTGGAGATGTTCATTAATGTGTCTAACATCACAGAGTAAATGACAATGGCCAGGATTGGAACTTCAGTCTTTCTGACCGTCTCTGTGTTCCACTGCCATGTTCCTCTGCCTTCCTGGAGGGCGTTGGAGCCGTGCAACCCAATCTCCCTGGGAGACGCCCACAGGCAGGTGGAACCTGCCTCCACGTGCACCTGCAGGAGGAGGTTCTGAATAGATGGCACTTCAGGCTTTCATGGGGAGGGAATAGCAGGATTTTCTTTAGTGATTAGTAATTCATTCTAACGGCTAATAAGCTTTTTATGATGGGAAACTTACTTTTTAATCAGATAAATGTTGCCATTTTTAAAAGCCATTAATGCATCAAGAATTAGATAACTGCAGACTTTTTAAAACATGCAATGCCTGGAATAGCAAGAGGTATTAAATTAGCCAAGGTACCATTGGACTCTAAAGCTTCCTGGATGTGAATCTAGTCACTAGAAAGATCCCACTTTCTGACCATGATTCAAGGTTCCTGCTGCCTTTGCATTCTAATAGTTTCCTTATCTAAGTTCTCATTTCCTTTTGTTATAATTACTTATTTAATGGTTTGTCTCCCTGGAGATTTCAGAAAGGCACCATCCAGTAGAAATATAATTCAAGGCTCAAATGCCAACCTCTTACATAACTTAAAAATAAGAGCAAATAAAAACAGATGATAATTTAAAAAAAAAAAAAACCACTTTATTTAATTCAACATCTATATATATATATACATATAAAAGGCTAATGTGCAAAGTATCCCCTCGAGAGTTCAACTGGAAGATCGGAAGTTTGATTGCTCACTATGACATGTGTTTACCACCAGGGGGCGGCATGGAATGAAGGAAGGCCCTGGCCAGCAACTGGCAGTCGCTAGGGACCCCGCCCACGCACAAATTTTGTGCACTGGGCCTCTAGTATTATGATAAAAAACAAACAAACATGTAATACCTGAGTATTTCACCAGGGGCACTGAGCTCTTTCCCCTTGGATTGTCAAAAAACAAAACCAAAAGACAACAGCCAACACAACAACAGCTGTGTAATGTGAATGAATAAAAAATATACCTACTTTTTCTTTGTCAGATCGGCAAAAAGTATAATATTTGTTGGTGTGCCACAGAAGTGTAGTAACTAGTTTATGTGTGCCATGAGATGAGAAAGGCTGAAATCACTGCTTCAGGTGAAAGGGAATTTGATTGTGAGGAACAAGGTCTGCCACTGCTTCTGGAAGGTCACACCCCTCCTTCCCAATCCCCTCTATTTACAGCTATTTCAAAAGGCATCTACAAAATTAGTTTGAGCTTCTCTGACCTTCCTGAGTTAAAGTACTTTTTAGATATCTCCTGCCATAGGAATAGTAGTCACCCAGTATATTAATTAACAGTTCTCTCAGAAGGATCCACTGACTTGCATGCAAGATGAGGAGAATCAAAGAATGTGCTGGAGTTCATCAGCATCCTGGGAAGGGCTGCCCAGCTTCCTAGTTAGATGACATTGTCTGTTGGGGAATGCTCTCCTCTCCTGACCGAGCACCAGCTCTTCTCCCTCCCACAAGGCGTGGGGAGTCCTTTCCGATGGGCTGTTATTACAGTAATACTAGTAGCCTGGTACATGAAACTCGTGCATGGGTGGTATCCTTCAGCCTGTCCTGCACCCTCTCCAATCTGGGACCCCTCGGGGGATGTCTGACTGTCTAAACCAGCAGTCAGACATCCCTCACACTATCCAGGACTGCTGGCTCCCAACCGCTCTCCTACCTGCCTGCCTGATCACTCTCAACTGCCCTCCCCTGCCAGCAATCCAGGACCACTGGGCTAAGGGATTCCCAGATACTTGGTAAAACATTATTTCTAGGTGTGGCTGTGAGGATGCTCCAGAAGCAATAAGCATGTGGATCAGTAGACTGAGTAAAGAGCTCCCTGATCGTGGTGGATAAGCAGCATCCAATCCTTTGGGAAACTGAATAGCACAAAATGCAGAGGAAGGGCAAATCCGCTCTCTACTGGAGCTGATGTGTTATCTTCTCCTGTCTTCTGATACCAGTGCTCCTGTTTCTCCGGGATTTTGTTTGTTTGTTTTGTTTTTAATCTTCACCAAGGATATTTTTCCATTGATTTTTCAGAGAGTGGAAGAAAGAGGGAAAGACAGAGAGAAACATCTATGTGAAAGAAACACATTGATTGGTTGCCTGCTGCATGCACCCAGACCAGGCCTCAGATTGGAGAGGAGCCCGAAATTGAGGTAGGTATGTGCCATTGGCCCGAATTGAATCCAGGATCCTTTGGTCCAGAGGCCAATGCTCTATCCACTGAACCAAACTGGCTAGGGCCTGTTTCTTAGGCTTCTGGACTCGCATACTTACACCATCATCCCCTGGTTCCCGGCCTGCGGGCTTGGACTGAACTAGAGCCGGCTTTCCTGGGTCTCCAGCTTGCAGATGGCAGATCAGTGGGGCTTCTCTGCCCGCACAGTCACATGAGCCAGTTCCTATCGTAAATGTCCTTCTGTGTAATCTATGGGTACCCTATTGGCTCTGCCTCTCTGGAGAGCTCTGGCTAATACACCCGTCCAGAAGTCCCACCTTCCCCACAAAAGTGACCAGATCCTGACTTGATCAAAATCACTTTGCAGCACTTTATAGTGTTCTCTGCATGCATACATCCCTAGCAATATCGTTAGTCTTGCTCATTTTTTAAATTTGATATGTCTTTGAGCCTCTTTTAACTTACAGATTCCCTCAACATCCCTTTATTTTTCTTAAAATGTATGTGGGAGAATCCAGGCCATTTGACCTTGAGAGTTTCCCCAAATCTGGATTTACTGATTGCCATCTCTTGATGCAATACAACACATTCCCCTGTGCTCTTTATTTCTGAAAATTGGCAACTGGATACACACTGAGTCAGATTCATGTTTACTCCTTTTGGCAGGATTCTAGGTGCTATTTGGCAAGATCAGGAGGCACATATCAGCTTGTCTCTCTTTTTATGATAGGAGCAGCTTTGATGCTTAATGTCTTATTTATTCATTAGAGTTGCAAAATGATGCTATTCTAATTCTATTATTTCTTTTCATTTATTAGTTGGAATAAATTGGTAAAGATAGTTCATTTACTACTTATTAATCAGTAGTATAATTCACATAGGGAAAGAAGGATAAATGTTTTATTCTTTCCCTTTATTTACTAATTCTAGTGAGTTACTTCTCTGTCATACTTCAAAGGTGACCAATTCCTTTTTTAAAAAGATCATTTAAGAGCTCAGGGATTGGAGACCTGGAAGCATAGAACAGGGTGCAGAATCTAGGAGGGAAGAACAGGGAGGGTGGGAAGACCTGGGCAGGGGGTGGGCACAGGCTGGAGCGGGTGGGGGTGTAAAAAAGGGGGACATATGTAATACTTTCAACAATAAAGATTTTTTTAAAAAGAGCTCATGGATTTAAACATATTTGTAGGTTTATTATCATTACTAAAACTCTAACTATCATATCTTTGGCCAGTGGGAGCCTCTTCAAGGTGACTCCTAAGTCCCTTTGACATGAACCAAGCAGTCTTCAACAGTGTCCTTGCTGCTATGACAAGATGTGCCAAGCTTATCTTGTACACTTCGTGTGCCACACCTGGAATCTGTCATTTCTCTAATAAGCCTCTGATCCTTTTAGTGAGAAATAGTGTTTTAAAACCATATCTGGTGCTGGGGATGCTCCTTGCTACAGGATCAGCCTTTGTGTCTAGGCCTTTTCAGAGAACAGATCTGGGAAAGATGCATGTGTGTAGAAACATACATACTTGCATCTGTTTGCCTGTGCTCTTTCTCCACTTTGTAATACTGTATGTTGTCTACATGGTTTCTTAGCCCTTCACTCCACAGGAAAGTATATATTTAATGTCCACTACCAACATTACAACAGTGTTGCCCTAGTCATCTTGGCCGTCCAAAGCTCATTCCTCAGGAAAGGTTCTTGAGAATAATGTTGCATTTGATAAGTTTGTCTTTGTATTTGAAAATGAGTTTCATTGGATATTAAATCCTTCGTTCATACTTTCTGTGTAATTTTCTTTCCCTTATAATTCACATGTTCTCATTCTGGGTGTCCATATAATTCCTCCTTCTCTTCATGTCCATTCCTTTCTAAATATGGCCTCACAGTGGTCATTCTGGGTTGTTATGCTCAGGTATGTATTGTTTTTTTAGTATGTAGTTTCAAATATATGTCTTTTCTACATTAGAAAGTTTTCCTTGAGTTATAGTTTTTAGTATTTGTTCTATTCACTCACTTTGGCTTCTCTTGTATGGAGGCTCTTCAATACATTTGAGCTCCTTTGCAGATCTTCACTATTCCTCATTTTCTCTTGAATTCTTTATATATTTCTTTGTAGTTTTTAAGATGGATCTCTTTTGCATGTGTTGTTCCTCTGAGAATATGTTGTATATACACTGAGTGGCCAGATTATTATGATCTCTGAGTGCATAATAATCTGGCTATTCAGTGTATATCCTATATAATGAAAGGCTAATATGCAAATTGTCCCCTCGACAATTGGCCGGCAGGCTGGCCAAACACCCATGTCCCCTCCCCTGGCCAGGCTAGCTTGACCCCACCCATGCATGAATTCTTGCACCAGGCCTCTAATATATACCTGTTTCCCCGAAAATAAGACAGTGTCTTATATTATTTTTTTCTCCCAAAGTTGCGCTAGGTCTTATTTTCAGGGGATGTCTTATCTTTCCATGCACTAGGTCTTATTTTCGGAGGATGTCTTATTTTCGGGGAAACACAGTATATACTGAGTGGCCAGATTATTATTCATTCAGAGATCATAATAATCTGGCCACTCAGTGTATTTGCTTTTATATTACTTCTAGTTCACTCTTCATTTCTGAAATGATTTGTCTTTTATGCATAATTTTCATGAGCTTTGTCATCTCATTTCTGAGTTTTTCTAATCTTGACTTTCTTAATTCAACTATCACTTTTTATATTATTGTTTAATATTATTTTTCTATTTCTTAAACTTTTTTATTACAGTTTTTCATTCAATATTATTTTGTACTAGAGGCTCAGGGCATGAAAATCATGCATGGGGGCCATCCCTCAGCCCACATTGCACCCTCTTGCTATCCGGGACCCCTCAGGAGATGTCTGACTGCCAGTTTAGCCCTTTCTGTGTCTGCCCTTCCTAATAGTTTCAATGTGCTTCTATAAATCTTTGATTATAAGACTTCTGTTCAGCTAGTCTTCAGCTGTTTTTTCAGGTTAATTGTTCTGGATTTAATTGTAATTCCAATTTGATCCTGGGAGGAGGTGAGTGTAACTTTCCCTTACCCCTCTGCCATTTTGGATCCTCCGCCTGTTATTTTCGTAATGTCTTCTCTCTCGTTTTGAAGTATTAGGTTATAGTTTTGTTTAGTATTATGGACATATCTTTTTGGCATGCTTTCTTTTCTTGTATGTGATTCAGTTCCTTATTTTATTTTATTGAAAAAAAAATTTAATTGATTTTTTTTACAGGGAGAAGGAGAGAGGGATAGAGAGTTAGAAACATCAATGAGAGAGAAACATCTATCAGCTGCCTCTTGCACATCCCCTACTGGGGTTGTGCCTGAAACCAAAGTACATACCCTTTACCAAAACTGAACCTGGGACCTTTCAGTTAACAGGCTGACACTCTATCCACTGAGCCAAACTTGATAGGGCCCTTATTTTATTTTTAATAATGACTTTGTATGGTATCTATCTTGATATTTTTCTATAGTTCATTTTTGTGAAATTAGTTTTTCTGAACTTTAGAATGAGGTGGGGGTTCAGTAAAGCATGTCTTATTTCATAGAGCCCCTCTTTCAATGTAGTATTCAAATATATAGCAGCTTTCTTTCTCACCTTTCTTGGCTATGCTTCCATCCCTTCCCTTACATGCCCCCCATCCCCCCAATTTAAACTTTTTCTTTCCTTTGTGTTTATTATCCCTATTCTGCTCAGTTTTGATTGTACTCCCAGCAGCTTCTCCCCAGTGCGGCCTCGTCATAGAAGGGATCCTTGGTTTCACAGGGGCCCCTTGGGTCCCTCTTACTGCAGGCCCCTCGCACCCACTTCCTATAGACAAGGGCAAACCCTCCAATTTCAGTTTCTGTTCTCAAATTGGTCCTCCATATTTTCCAGGGAGAGACCTGTCAACTACCTTGTGGTTTTTATGTTCTCAGGGCCGTAAGTCAGAAACCCCATTGCTTCCTCTTCTTTCTCCTGCACAGATGGACTACCACCCAGGTTTTGTGACTGTTAGCTTGTCTCCACCCATTTATATTTTGGGGTTCATAGGACACCTTGTCATCTAGTTATGTTATAAATGTTCTCCATTGGTTTTCGGTTTTGATATCTTATTCTGTTTTTATGTGTTGATTTGGAGAGATTGAAAACTATGCTTGCCAAATCGTCTTTCCCAGAATCCTCTCCTACCAAGTAGGAGCTGTTAACAACTGTTCCCTCAGCTTCCTTTTCACTTAGAGCAGGTAAGAACTATTTTAGCCTTCCTGTAAAAAACATTTAAAAGTGGTTTTTTGATGGAGAACCCTCTCTCTTCTCTCAGCCTGTTCAAGCCCTCTTTCCCCTCCCCTGCTCTCCCTGGGCAGGTTCCTAGCAGGATGGAGGGAGAACAGGTATGCTTCAGATTGTAACAGTGTGTCCGGATGCTTAGAACATTTTTCCTGTCTTGCTCTCCAAAGGACTAAACCAAAGGTGAGCGAGAGCAGAATGTTTCAGAGATGAAAGCGGTTTTTGTTCCAACTGAATCTTCAGTGACTCACTATAACAGGAGAAAATCATTGAAAATACAGTTGTTCTGGGGCTGACATTACACTTCCAGCTGGAGGCGGGCACCAACCACCAGGGGAAAGCAGCAGTGTGACCTGAAAAGTATTTTTACTGTTTGTATTCGCATGGTGGAAATGGAGCAGTCTGGGGTTTTAACCGTATTCTAAAGACCAGCTCTGTGAATATCAACACGCAGCCACCCTAGGCAGCTTTCCTCCTCATCCTCTCTGCCAGAGGAACGCAGTCCTGTGACTGACGCCAGCACTCCTTCGCTCCTGTCTGTCAGGCCTGTGCCCTCCCTGGGTCAGGGAAGGGCTGCCGACTTGCCAGGCTCTCGTCCTGCTCGGGGCCCACTGACAGCTCAGCCTCCGTTTGAGCTTCAGACCAGGCTGAAGGCCTCTTTGATTAGCATTTTTTTTTTTTTTTTAATTAGCTGGGAGCCTATAATCAGCCCTTGTACTGCATGCCAACATTTCAGTGTTTGGCTTGAAAGTATCTCTTGGTGACCTTTATTTGCATTGGCCTGCAAAAAATTGTGTTTCCTTAGCAAGGAGGAGGTGGAGGAGGTGAAGGGCATATCTGAAGCCTAAGTATTAACTGTGAGGACTTAAGTATAGGATGTGCAGCCAGCTCTGGCAACCTCAGTTCCGATGCCCTTTACAGAGGGGACAGCGACTGTGTCATTAACCGCCCTGGCCGAGCACCACGGCAGAGCGCTTACAAGTTCAAACACTTGAAAGATTAAACTTCCACTGAACTTCAGAAGTGCCTAAAACAGGAGGCTACACCAGGTAAGAGCAGAAGGGGTAAAACTTGGCCCTTTCGGAGCCTGCAGATGAGTTTTCTTTAGACTTCAGAGAGTTTATTTATTTATTTATTTATTTATTATTTATTTTATTTTTACTTATCTGAATGTTGCCAACATTTAACTATTAGGAGACTTCTTGTTTTCTGTTTTGTTTTGCTTTAAGGTGGATTTCTGGCTTCTCTTAAGCAATCAGAGACCTGGCAACAATTGGCTGGAGCGGAGCGGCAGCTGCCGCTGATGCGTGGGCCTGTGTGCTCCTCGCTGCCTGCTGCCCTCTCTCCTCTCCCATCATTTTCACTCCTTCTCTCAGATCAGTGTGCAAGCCTCATGCACAGAAACCTTCTTAAAAGTCAACCTTTTCTTGACTCCTCTTCCTTTTTTTGACTCCACTTCCCAAATCTTCTCACAAGCTTCTCAAAAAAGCTGCTCCTCCCACAATCACCATTTCTCGGCTCCCATTCTCTACACAGGCCCCCTGGGCTCCTCCACAACAGCCAGGTCACCAATGACCCCACTTCTCATTTCCTCTAAGCTGATTTGTGAGTTCCTGTGAGTCCCTCCTCCTCTTCCTCCTATGCTCACCCTTTGCTCTCCTGTCCTCTAGGTTCCGCCCTCTAAAGCTTTCCTTTCTCTCTGGCCTCTTAGCTAAGAGATAATTTCGGTCTCTGCCCTTGGTCCTCATTTCTGCTCACACCTCCTTCATGATTGCCTGTGGTCCCATGACTTTAAAAGCATCCGTGTGCTCAGTCCCAAGTGTGTGTCCCCGCCTCAGGCCTTACAGAACTGCAGCCATCCATGGAGCTGCCTACCTGACGTCTCCTCTTGCTGTCTGGAAGGCCTTCTATCGATATCTACACTTCCACACTGAGCTCCTGGCCCCTCCCTCTCTGCCAGTGATCTTCTACGTATCTCTCCGTGCTCACTCTCCACATCCCCCTTCTCTCCTATTCTGTGCCCTGGGAGGGTGACTAGTGTGGGCTGTTTCATCTCAGGCTTCTGGTTGGGTTCTTTCAATGCAGATCTACCCAGGAGTAAGGTCAGGGCGTTTATTCCTCGGGTCCCTTTGTTGCAGGATCACACGGGGCTGGCTGCATCCCTCGATCAAGTGTAAGTTAATACAGACATTTCCACTTGATTCTGTCCCTTGAGGCCTAGGACTGGTCACTGCCCACTCTTTACGAGGTTGGGGAATCCCTCTATCACTGTAGTTTCCTCATGTCCGGCCCACACCTTCAGAAACAGTCCTTTCGTTAAACCCTCCATGAGCTATCTTAACATGAATATGCCACATGCTTCCTGCTGGGACCTTGGTTTTACTTTCTATCTCTGTCCTTTTTACATGATGAGGGCATTATTGAGAGTGACCATCGTTTGTGTGAAGACAGAAAGACAGATGTGTGTCTATTGTTTCAATGTTGCACTTTGACAGAAGCCTTAGGGGAAAGCAGAGCCACATCATTCCAATAGATATCTGTGCCTAGACCTTCACCCAAGAGGATAGATAACTTGGGAGTAAATGTGAATGAGATAAGAGTGTTTGCCTTAGATAATGACTCTGCAAGCCGCTCACAGGTCCACTTCACTGTAGAAACATAAAATTGTGATTCATAGAAACCTTCCATAAAGGCCACAGACTGTATTTCTACACATTTCCAGCCATTTGCCAAAAAACATGTAGAAGAGAAATATTGCATTTCCTTAATCTGAAGAGTAGGTATTGATTTAGCTGCCAGAGACATAGGAAGCTGGAATCATTATTAATTTATCCACAGACACTGATTCAAGCCATTCAATAAACAGGGGGTTTGATGCAAGGATTATGTTTCATTGATGCCTTTGTTTACTCTTGTTAATGCTACCTATATGCTCAGAAAAAAACACACCCTCAATTAAGCAAGATCAAAGCTTGTTAATGCTTCACATTCTTTTTGCATCTGATTGAATATAAAAGGAAGAAACATACTATGGTAAGGGGTGGGACAACAGAAGAGGAGGCTTCCCTTGATGTGGAATTGTGAGCTAGACAGAGCTCTTATTGCTACTCTCTCTTTCACGTCCTGTCTCTTGCCCCTCTCAGAACTCCTTTTACCTCTAACATCTAGGACTTAGATACAGCTCTGTTTTTCTTTCTGCAAGTAAAACAATCTGATAAAAGTATTAACATGAAGCCTTTTGAGAAAATATTATGGACTTTTCCAAGGGCATTTTTGTTTTTAAAACAGCAAGAAAAAAATAACAAAGATAAAACAAATCAAAATGAAATAAGTATCAGTAATATATCATTTGGGGGACAAAATTATTTTTAAGGGCCCAGATAAAGGAAAAGAAAACCAGGAAGGGCAAATAGTCAGAGAGGCAAAGATTGTGTACAGGAGGTTTATTCTAAAATTATCTATCCTGGTAGAAGCAACAAACATAGACTACAATAAAGGAATGGTGAGATAAGGTAAAATATAACCATACAATAGTTAAATAAGTTGTTATATGCCCATAAGCACCCATCAAACATCAATTACCAAATAATATTTGAACACAAAGGAAATCCTTCAATATAAAATGTTAGGAGCAAAAGGAAACTATATATTTAGTGTTATTCCCATTTTAATTATATATATCACATATATATACACATCTATATTAACAGATATGATAGGGAGGGTATATCTCATTTCAATTATATATATGTATATGTATCACATGTATACACATCTATATTAATAGGTATGATTATCACTACAGAGATAATCAATGCTAGCAGTGATTATTTCTGGATGGTAGGATTATAGATGATCAATATTTGGTTCTTTATAAGTTCTGTATTTTATTGATTTTTCCCCTGCAATAAACATGTTAATTTTATAATTAAAGTCAGAAAATTACTTTTTAAAAGAGAGTACATTAATTTATAGAAAGAAATGATGGAATTTTAGGCAACAAGGAATGGATATTTTAATGTGTGTGAGAGCCTTCTATTATATTATATATCATAGACAACAGTAATTAACAACAAGTTTCATAGAATGATAATAATGAACCTTTATTGTATATTTACCATTATGCATTAACATACTTTATTTTTAATTATTATTATGTTTTGTTTTTAATCCTCACTTAAGGATATTTTTTCCCATTGATTTTTAGAGAGAGCAAGAAGAGGAAAGGGAGGGAGGGAGAGAGGAAAATAAAAATTAATGTGAGACACTCAGTTGGTTACCTCCCACACAGGCCCTGACAGGGGCTGGGGATTCAATCTGCAACCCAGATACAAGCTCTTGACCAGGAGTCAAACCTCAACCCTTCAGTGCATAGAGCAACACTCTAACCATTAAGCAACACCAGCCAGGGTGCATTAACATACTTTATATTTGTTGTTTCTCTCTCTTTTTTAAAAAAATAAATCTTTATTGCTCAGATTATTACAATTGTTTCTCCTTTCCCCCCATAGTTCCCTTCCACCCGGTTCCCCTCAGGATGTTATTTCTCTTTTAATCCTTTTAACAGCCCTTTGAAGGTAGTTACCACTTCCTCAAAATAGACTCGTCCAGCCCATGGTATTTTGTGGAAGAGCCACACTCAAGGGGCCAAAGAGCTGCATGTGGCTCACGAGCCGTAGTTTGCTGACCTTGGGTTTATGGTAAAATAAGCTGCTGTAACACAGACCTGAAATCGCATTGGATTATCAAAAAGGAAGACAATTCTTTAATCATGTAACGTATATTTCTTAATCATTGGCAGCACAGTAGGGGTGTGGCGTTGTTTCCACTCCATGCGCCGACAGAGGCCCTGCCGTCTTCAATGCATGGCTCCCGAGGTTGCCCTGGACGTTCACGTCGGGCAGCAGCAGGGATGATTGAGATACTGGGGGCCTGTGAATTTCTGAAGCCAGAATTCCCACCCACATTTCAGTGGCTCCATCGTGTCATTCCTAACTGCAGGGGAGGATAGGAAATAGAGTTCCAGAGGAAAGGGAACTGAGTTAAGAGAATGGCTCTCTAATTTCTGCCCTGTGAGATAGTTAACTAGAGATCACACACCCAATAAGTGGAAGAGCAGGACCTGAATACAGTCAATCGTATTCCAAAGCTGACATTTTAACCACGGAACTAGACTTTCCACTGCAGAGGTAAAGAAGTTTAAAAATGGACTCCCTTAGGTGTTGGCTTATAAAGCAGCTATCACGGTCTTAGGAGATGAGATAGACAACCTTTTGTTCTTACTTTTACTTTGTTTTTTAAAAGTTAGACTTAAAATGGAAGGAGAAGCTAAGATATGGCCAAAACTAAAATACCCAGCGTGGGGCAGACATCTACTAATTATAGGTAGGGTGAGCTGAGATGGGCAGGGAAATGCTTTCAGAGGCAGGAAGGTAGATTTTAATAGTCTGTAATGCAACACCAGCATGTTTGTTATAAACTGATGACAAAGGAAAAGAAAAAAATGCTTAGCACGTACTCTATCAAGAATAGTGTTCAAATGAGAAAGAGCAGAACAAACATAATTAAGAGGAAACTGGGACTGAGATGCAAAACAACGACCGGTGCTCAGGTCATTAGAGCATGAATTCTAGAATCTCTGTTCCATGGAGGTGCACACATCCGCCTTCCATCACTCCAAGGATCCAGCCAAAGTGAAAGGATGGAAATGACCCAGGCCTCACAGAAGGTTGTGAGACTTCCGGTGTCCTGCAGGTAGGAAGAGGTTGCAAGGGTGCTGACAGATGGGAGGCAGGGAAAGGTGGCGGCCTGGCCCCAGCCCCAGGGACAAGGGGCCATCTGCCCAGGGGGTGAGGCTTTGCGTTGAGAGTCAGCAGGTCACCTGTGAGCAGTGGGACTAAAAAATGGCAAGAGGGGTCAGGGAGAGGGGCAGGAGGCATACACATTGAAGGCCTATCCGTAGAAGTATCTATCCATGTAAAAACCATAATGTATCTGAAGCAAGGTAGAATGTGGAAGGGAGTGGCAAAGGGGGGAGTCAAGTTAGGATGTCAATTTTTATGTAAAGTGAATGAGGGTTGAATACTATGTTATGTTGCAATGGTGATTGATAGAAAAACTAAACACACACACACACACACACACACACACACACACACACAACATTTTAAATAAAGCATTGAAAAGTGAGTAGCACTGTGCTCTCAACATCAATATTTCCTGCCAAGATTATTGCTGTTTCCTCCGGACGGAGTCTCCCACTGTACTCGCCAGTGGTGCCAATCTATACCTCACAGTTCTGCAGAGAGGCCTTTTTAGCACACAAATCTGCTTATATTATTTCTTTGCTTACCATTCCCAATGACTCCTATGAATAAAACTCCAGTGGCTTAGCCTGCCTCAAGGCTCTCAGAAATGTGCCCTTTCTTCAGCTCCCGCCATTCCCCTATGTAAATCCTGGGCTCTTCTCCCAACACGTCATTCTCTCCCTTCCTTCCTGGCTCTGCTTGGGGTGTCTTTTCCTGGCTCTCTATTCGACTGAATTTTATTCACCTTTTAAGATTTACCCAAGCATTATCTTTAGCTGGGTTTAGAGATCTCTCTGATTTGATTAGGAATTAGTTGCTGCTCAAAATCTATTCAGCTAGCTTTTTAAAAGGCAGGCTGATAGTCTGATGAACAGGAACAGACCCAGATGTAAGGAGCCATGGGTCAGACTGTTGGACCTTAAAGGGAGGGTGGGATAAAAGGGAGAGATCAACCAAAGGACTTGTGTGCATACGTATGAGCCTAACCAGTGGTTAGGGACAATAAGAGAGTAGGGGCATGAGGTGCAGGGGGCGGGGGAGGGAATTGGAATGGGGGTTGAGGATAAATATGTGATACCTTAATCTAGGGGTGTCGAACTCAATCAGAGAAGGGGCCAAAATCTAAAATCCAGCCTAAATTGCGGGCCGAATGGTTTACTGAACAGTCATAAACTCTCATTGTGATGGAAACGCAGCAGAGTGCAGTGATGACAGCGCGGTGCGGGCCACATTGCAAGGCCTGGAGGGACGGATTTGGCCCGCGGGCCTTGTGTTTGACACATGTGCCTTAATCAATAAAGAAAAATAATTTTTTTAAAAGAGCAAACAAACAAAAAGGCAGGTGGCGGAGGAACAGGTGCTGCTGACGCTATTGGAAGGGCCACAGCACAGGCTCTGGGCGGAGTTTGCAGGAGTGACTCCTGATTAACAGTGCAGCCCTGGCCCCCGAGGGATTGCCGCCTCTGCTGTGGCCAGGAAGCCAGAAAAGAAGGGAGGAGCCACCCCCATTCTTAGCTCTGCGTTTACACTGCCTCTGCCAAGGCCCATGTCAGCATGGTGTCCCGGAAGCTGGGGGCTAGACACAGGCACTGCTGCCACGGACAACTCAAAACAGCCTCCACCGCAGAGCTTGTCAGGATCAACCATGGCAGCAGTAACCCGTGGCCTTTAAATACCTCGGGCATTTGCACCCAGGTTCCAGGTCTTCCAGTCTTCGCTTCTGCTTGGCAGAGGCTGGTTTCATGTGAAATGGAGCTGCAGGGGAACTGGGAAATCAGTCCTTAGCTTTCCAGGCCCTGGTGTGCAGGAAGGCATGCCAGAAGGAGGAGGGAATAAGAGTTGAGGGAGCCAGCACGTGTCTCTGCCCCTCACGCCTCATGCCCTCATGCCATCATGGAAACTGTTCTGTGGTAACACTTAACTCTCATGTCCTACTTAATTGCCTCATTACTCATCTGTCTCAGCTGAATAGACTGTTACCTTCTCAAAGGCAAAAACTATTCTCACTCACTTCTAAATTGTGCCTGGCACATAGTAGGGTTTCAGTAGATGTTTCTTAAATGAGTGAGTGAATGAACAAGAAATGTTAGCATCATCTTAGAATTCTCCTTTAGTCCACGAGCCAGCAGCCCCTATTAATTCTCTGTCCAAAATGTCCTTCCAACAAGCTCTCATCATCTCACCTATTGTAACAAACCTCATGATGAGTTTCTATCACTTCGTTCCATTCTGCAGTATGAATTCTAAACCACCACTTAACTTTCTAAAATACAGATCATCTCATACCCACCTAAAAGCTTCCATTGGCATTTCCTTAAGGAAAAGTACACATTCCTGAGCACAGCATTCTGACTCTTCCTCTCTCCACAGCCTGTTCTCACCATCAGGTGGCTAACTACCCTCAGGGCAGCCCAAACAATCATGTCCGCCCTTCACCACCCAGCTCAGGTGCCACTTATATCAGGCAGTTTTCCCATTACCTCTCCCCATCACTCCCCATCGGACCAGCAGAGACATTCACCCTCTCAGAAGTCTGAGGTGTTCACAGGGGGTTGCTCAGGGCCCTGGAGCCTCCCAGGGGTGCTTCTACGGCCTCTGAAAGCAGGAGAGCAGGCTGAGCAGGTGAGGCCCTGAGCCCCCATCTCTCCTGAGCCGGAGCAGCTCTGCTCAGTCTGATCTGTGCATTGTATATTTCAGGTAGGCCATTGAGAAAAAGTTTACATTGCTATGAGAAAGGAAAAAAAATAAAATAAAAAGGCAGTTGCTAAAGGACTTTGTACTGTGGGTACAGCAGTCATCCTAACGAATGAATTTTAATTACCTATGAGTCTGGTACTGCATCCTGCTCATTTTTTAATCCCTTTGTTTAACCTGGTAGAAGCAGCCAATAAGAACTTGCTGAAGAGATAAGGCATGAAGAAGACATTGTGGTAGACGTCAGCATCATGCAGAAAAGAAGGGATAGGCTTCTAATGCCTAACAAAAGGGAGAGCCAGAGGGAATGTTCCGGAGATGGGGGTTTTAGGTCCCTGTGAACAACTGCCCGTTTGACCTGAGCTGTAGTGGTCTACCTCGCCAGAGCCTCTGGCAGTGGAATTATCTGCCACGAGTGACACATGAGTGATCTCAGTGTGGGCTGGCCATCCCCCTGACCGGCCTCACAGATCCCTTTGACTTCCGTGCCCCCGGGGTCTGCTTTTATAAGTACAAGTCCCCACCGACATCCCACATGGCTTGGTATTTGGATTCTTTTTTTGAGACTGTACTCTCAGCAGTATTTCCTTTTAGTTGGAAATGAATTGATTTCATGTTTTGTATTATGGAATCGGTTGCTGTCTGTTTCTGACTAAGGTTCCTTCAGAAAGGCAGTTCTGGGACTGAAGGGGTGTCAGATAGGGAAGCCAACGCTGTTACCCAAGCAATGCTGTTGGCATCTTCTGGTCACAGATTTCCTGGGCAGTACATTTAGAGGAAAATTTATAGCCTCTGCTCCTGGGTAGTAAATGGGCAGTCACTTGGCCGAGGTGGTGGATTGTAGGGGGTTCTGTAATGGTCTCTATGTGTGGTCAGCAGCTTTGGAAGTCAAGCGTTTACTTTGCTGGCTATTTCACATTATATGTTTATTGCAGTTTGATTGAGTTTCCCCACTTGTAGGTTGGGTAATGGCACGTTTTATTCCCAGAACAAGTAACCTTCTACTGGAAAACAAGAAGATGGCTTATTATTTACAGGCCATGGGATCTTTTGTGTGGCATGTTTTGGAACATATTGGCAAGCAAAATTAGCAATGACCCCAGGACTGCCAGGGTTTTCGGGGAATTTTGACACAGTATACTTAGAAACATGGGGATAATTTGTTTGCTCGCTTAACTGAACCAATCTTTCCAGAAATGCTTTGTAAGATGGAAAAGTACCAAATGTATCCTGATAGTTCTGTTTTATTGCTGTTATTCTAATTAATTCTTAGAGTCCTGGCTAATATCTTTAAGGGGGACTGCTTAGCACAATTAATTAATTTTACTTCTTTTTACCTTTCTATTTTTAGAGGTGGTTGTTTAATTAAAGGCTTATGGCATACTATTTCTCTTTAATAAGGAGAAATGTTTAATTTTATAAATTTTATATATCACATAAGGAAACAAACTCAACAAATAAACTTCAAAGAGTATAATTTTATATCAAGACATATCCTCCTTGATCACTTAGCCTTGTGAACAGAAGACTAAACAAAGTATAATTTGCAAATTATATTATAGATAAGAACTAACTTTGACATTCATACTAAATAAAGGGCTGGCCTACAGCACTGAACAATTTTTGGTCACAGAATACTTTTTCTATAGCAAAATCTGCCCTTTATCCCTTAGTCTCTTGTACATATATACGCACATTCCATGTTTGCTTCCTAATTCTATTATGTCACCCTGTTTCCTCTTTTGTTAGTGGGGCAAAGAAGAAATAACAGTATTTAAAATGCTAGCTCCTGGGATTGGTATTCTTTCACATCTAACCATTGTTCCATTGGTAATGATTCCCTTTGAAATTCTGGAAGAATCATTAGATGTCTTACTTTTCCTAAACCTGATGCTGCATTAGCAGGATAGTTTAGTTATTCAGCATTTGCAACATGAATAAGAAAGAAATTTATGGAATTGTCCATGGCTTAAACTAACAGAACTAAAAATCCAGATAGTTTGTGTTATATACATTTGGCCCATTTTCAAGACTAATTACTTGAGATATGCAAATGGTGTCACCACAGAAGCAACAGAAGGAAATATAAAAATATGTGATATAATTATATTTCAGAGAAGGAATAACCAATTATATTACACAGGCTCAGCTCTAAAAGAATTAAGAAACTTTTGTGTGTGGCTAAGGATCAAACAGTGCTTGCTTTATTTTTATGGGCTCGAACAAATAACTTCAGAAACCAAAGTCCAGGATTAAAAGGACTGTCAGAAGAGATGCAAAAATGCTTAGCACAGACACAATCTTTGATGCAAATGTCACAGTTCTAAAAATCGCCTGATAGCGCTGGACAGCCTTTGAAATTTGGGTCTCATGTTGAGCTTGTCAATACATTACCCATTCCGCCAGAGGCTCTTCTTGATTCACTTGGGGAGGGGGCAGGGAATGTAAAATTTGTCCCTCATTCATTATACGTACAAGGCAACATCTGTTCCCTGCTCATTTTTCATCTGTCTTTCTGCCTTCAGAGTATGTTAAATAACCATAGAAATGAACTTTGTGGTTACGATTTGCTAACCCAGAAGTGAAAACAGATAGACAAGCACATCACCTAGGCTAATGTTCAGCTGAAATGCACCAGCTGTGAAAATGCTGAACCCTTTTGTGTCGGTTGGTCAATAGCTACCATCCTGACTCCCAGTGCTGTCTGCCCTGGCTGTCCAGCTGCCCTCTCCTGGGACTCCAGACCTTTCCATAGCCAGCAACTAAAGAGTTAACGCCTGGCTCAGCAGGCCTCCAGGACCTGCTGGGGCAATACGTTAAATATTTTGAACAACACCTCCACATATCACCTAGCTCTCTGGACAGCAGATTTCCAATAAAAGACTGGGATGTTTCTGCCCCTATAGTGAGCTCTTCCGGCCCCCAGCCTCACCCCCGCCTTAACCACAATGAATGCATCCCAAGATCCCAGTGGATGCCTGCAATTGTGGATCGGATTGAACCCTATATATTCTGTTTTCTCCTGTACATATGTATCTGCAATAAAGTTTAATTTAAAAGTAATTTCATGGATAAAAAATTCGTTCTTACCATAGATTTTAGCAACCTCAACATATGATGATTTATTTATTTATTTATTTATTTATTTTTTAATTAAGGAAGCACTTTCTGGCTTCTCTTTGTTATATCTGAATTGCCAGTATCACTACTCTTGTGCTTTGGTGCCATTATTAAGTAAAATAAGGGTTACTTGAACCTAGCACTGTGGTACCGCCACAGTCAATCTGATAACTGAGATGGCTATAAGGGACTAACGGGTGGGTAGTACATGCAATGTGGATACCTTGGACAGAGGGGTGATTCACCTCCCTAGCACAGGGAGTGGGACGGTGCAAGGTTTCTGCATGATATTCAGGATGGTGTGAAATTTACTAGTAAAACTCATGAATTGTTTATTTCTCAAATTTTACATTTAATATTTTCAAACTACGGTTGACCACAGGTAACTGAAATGGCAGAAGGCCAAAACTGAGGGTAAGGGAGAACTGTTGTATAACATTATCCAGTCAGGGTCCTAACGGGAAGGAGATGGCACACCTAAATTAAGATAATCTGTCGAGAGTCCATTATTTATAAGGCAACTGTTTACAAAGATGTGGGTGTGTGGGGAGGTGGGCGGGGAGTCACAGGGTTAGTGTAGTAACCCAGGGCTAAGGCAAAACTGCTCTCATTGTGGGCCCTGGTGGGTGGAGGAGAAGCCGTGATATAGAGAAGGCTGCCTTGAAAGGAGTGGCCTTAGGTCAAGCACATAGTAGGCCTGAAGCAGAGATTCTGATAGCCACAGACAGCTCGAAATGGGGCCCACATCCTACGAGTTTCCCATTGGCAAAACCCAGAGTGAACCCAGGAAACTCAGAGCTGATTGACAAGGTAAGTTGTGCCTCCTGGAGCAGTGCTCACAGTGGAGTGGATGAAGAGTGGGGTGAAGGGAAGACAGCCAACCCAACATCTAATTGTCATCCTAAGAATTTTTCAAAATAGTTCATATCCCACACGAAGTGCTCTTCACAAGGAGAACATGTGAAAGATTTAGTTTGTTTAAGTTTATTTATTACATTACATTAGGAAATGTATCTCTTTTTGCTTTGTTGACTAATTTCATTCTCCATGTTATGATTAGTACTTTATCAAAGCCACAGCTCTCAAATGGATTTTTCACAACCAGATTTACATTTCAGTATTAGAATGATTAAAAAAAAAAAAATAGGTGTGCGGTTGTTCAGCAAAGATTCCTGAAAATAAGTGATAGAAACTCCAACAGATGTAATTACTCCTGAGGCAGGGCAGTATAATTGTTTATTCTCAGTATGATTCAGGATTCAGCAGAGTCCTTATGAAGTCTGCAAGTGTGGAAATAAAGCTCTCTTAGCAGCTCAGGAGGGGAAAAAACAAACAAACAAAAAAACCCCAACTCATCTGGGCTAATGTTCAGCTGAAATGCACCAGCTGTAGAAATATTAAGCCCTTTTGTGTTGGTTGGTCAATAGCTACCATCCTGACTCCGGGTGCTGTCTGCCCTGGCTGTCCAGCTACCCTCTCCTGGGACTCTAGACAGTTATCTCTGACCAAACTGACTCATGTTATTGTCAGAACAGATGCTTATTATCTAAAGATTGAAAGATCAAAAGATAGGTTACAGGACAAAGAGAACTGCTTTTTTTGGCCTTTGTTCCGGTCCAGCTCCACCTTGAAAAGTTGAGCCTACAGTGGCCGTGGTCGGAGTTGGAGTTGCGCCGCCTGCTCCTTGCCTCTGGATTCCCAGCTTTCTGTGGCCACATCTATTCCTTGGCAGCTTCAGACTTCGAGGAGCATCGAGATGTCGGAGCATTTGCATGGTTAGCCAACAGTGGGAGAAATGATTTTCAAGATGTGGACAGAAAATATCTGATCACTCTGATATAATCAACTTGGAAGTGTTGCCACTGCCTACTCTATGAGGGACCCCTGGCCACATTAGGATGCCTGGACTGGTTAGACCCGGGAGCAACATCCTTATCCCCACAACTGGTGACAGGGAAGAGCTGAGTAATGAATACAACCAGGCAAATTGCTTATGATCGGAATTGTATTTGCCTTCAGAGACTTTCTTCAGCACGGTGGTGGCCTGCCCTGGCTGAGGGGCCACTTTCTTTCAGCTAAGGTCCTGGATGGCCACTTCTACTCCTTTGTCAGTCACAGCTTCCGCACATGTGATGATGTCAGCCTTCCTTGGCACCGAACTACGGAAATTATAACATCCTCACCTCCTAAGGATATAATCTAATGCAAATATATATATACAAATAGCTTTGTGTTTGCAGAAGTGTTCCATCTAAACAGAGAGGAGAGGAAATGAGTTTTTAAATCATTTGAACGTTGAGTTGTTTTTGTTTTTCTTTTCTTTTAGTTATATGCCTTAAGTGAGTAGCAAGAAACTTGGATAGTGGAGAAATAGCAGATAATTCCAAATTTAAAATTTATGAAGGGCATACCAATTGCTGTTCAGGTGCTGAAGCAATAACAGAACAGGAAGTCTACATTGGCCTCACGAAGCCCGAGATAAGGATTTAAGAGCACAAGTATGGAGAGCAAGGTGTGTTTGGCTGCCGGTGGGAGGGGAGAAACGGGGAAGGCTTCATAAAAGGGGTGACATCTGAGCTGGATCCTGAAGGATAAATTCCAAGCAGAGGAAACAACCTAGGCAAAGGCATGGGGTGTGAAAAACAGCCTGGCGGGTCTGCAGGGGGAGCAGAGGCTTGTGGAGGGTCTGGTGCTAAGAACTTGGGCGTCACCCAGTAAGCGATGGGGAGCCATGGCAGGTGCTTGGTCCCAGCATGGACGTGGTCAGACCGGCATTTTAGAACCACCAGCCTCATGTGGGTACAAGGAATGAGCGAAATATTTCTATCCCAAACATTTGTACTGGACCTGAGCACATGTTAAGTGGCTTTCCAATTTGCTTTAAATTAACAACGAAATTAATTACACATGAGTCAGATTCCTGCCAAGAGACAGAAACAAACCATGTCAACTGAAACTAATACAAAATAATATTGAATGTAAACTGTAATTGAAAAATAAAATTTAAAATGAAGAATTAAGGCTAAAAGAAAAAAGAAAGAAACCTACCACATCAGTTATTTTAATAGACAGAATTTAACTGAAAAGACAGAGCACACTAAGGAGGCATGCCGGTAGTAAGGGAAGGAAGCAGCTACCCGCCTGAGGACTAGAGGAACAAGGAAAGAGGTCAGTGTCACTAAAACTGAAACCTTTGGGGGGAGGCGGCAGCAGGTGGTCATGCACCATGGGGAGCCCTATGAGCATGGGAAGAACAGCAAGCTGGAATCAGCTGCTGCGACTGAGCCGCTGGGCTGCCAGGGTGAAGACCTGAGGCCGGGGAGGCGCCAATAAATAGAAAGCAAACAGAAAGCACAGGAAAGGCAGCCTCTTCCTTCTCCAGCTTGGCTGTCTCTGTCCAAGAACCCCTTCCTGGCAGAGCCTGAGCGGAGCAGCAGGCCACAGAGTCCCAGCCCAGAACCACCAGGCAGAGCCTTTTAAGCTTAGTAACTAGCACCATCGCCTTCCCTCCCATGGGCCAATGTATGGAAAGAAATGGGGAGACATCCTAGGAGCTAGAAATTTCCTAAGACATTAGCAGGTTATCAATAACCTTTTAGGTAGAATTACCAATGGGTGCTATTAGTTGTCTTTGTGGCCTCTAATTCATTTTATTATTATTTTTTTTAATGTCTTGGGACTTAATTGCTTTTCCTCTGACCTGCCCCATCCCCACTCCTGGTCTATTGTCCTGCAGACAATGGGACCTGAGGGGAAAGCCATGAATGGGCCCAGGCACGTCCAAAGTGAGCAGTGCCATTTCAGACCTACAGCCTCATGGCTATCTTTTTAGTCATCTTGGGTTATCTGAGGTACTTATGTCATTAATAGAAACATCATGCTTCCTGCAGTCACTTCCACTTTTTCACTTCATTAATGTCCCCGTAAGTGCTTTGCTTAGTAGCATTTGTCCTTGTTTGTAGAATTGAGTTAGGAGTCTTGGTCATGGGAATTAAGCATTTGATTATGTTCAGTTGGCATTTGTCTCCAGTTGATTTCAATGTGTACGTCGTGCCTCACCACCAGACCACAATCTTCTTGAGGGAAGATCTGTGTGGTAGGAGATCAGGGATTTGGAGTCAACAGTTTAGGTTCAAATCTCAGCTCTGACACTTGATAAGTTAATTAAATCTCTGTAAGCTTTTGTTGCTTACAAAGCAGAGGATAATATCTATTTTTTTTAACCAGGTTGTGATAATTAAATTAAATTAAATGAAAAAACACAGAATTTGGTACTTAATAAGTTACTTTCCTTTATCTGCTATATCCTTTAACATATCTCATTATGTTAGAAACACAATAAAAGAAAAAGAAAAAGGGAGGACACAGTAACACAGGTGACCTGACTTACCAAAATAGAGAAGCCATGGAATCCTTTTAGGAGAGAAATCAAAATGTCCTCATATAATTTCCCTCCTCCCAGCTATCTGGAACATTGGGTACAGCAATAACTGTTTTAAAAATATATAATGGCTAGAAGTTATTTCGGAAGAGGAAGGTCGTCTTCAATGTGTGTAGACAAGAGCGGCCGGATACCGTGTCAGAACAATAGCTGTGCGTTGTTGTTTGAAAGCTGGCCCCGGCCAGCTAGTATTCCAGTGTTGTTCCCACACAAACAAATCTCAGGCAAGATTTCCGTGACCCGGAGGACTGGTGTAAACAACTCACTGCAGGAGTTTTTTACATCTGTCCCCGTGCCGATCATTTAAACACAGTGCTTTCCATGGCGTCTTATAAGCGCAGCTTAAGAATTAATGACTTTTTTAAAAACATTCACCAGCCCCTCCTCTCAGGATTGTGTTTTATTGCTGAGCGCATATGGTAAACAGCTCGGTTCCTTCCACCAGCGCTGTGGATGGGAGGTTCACGGCTGAAGGAAGAGTCCTTTAAAAGGCACCAAAGCTTTAGCAGGCTGGCTGAGGCCTGCTGGCTGCCAGAGGTCCTTCCTCCTGGGACAAAGGGTAATGATGGGCTTTTTATTGTTAAGTAGTAGTTAGCCCTTGATGGCACTTAATATTTGCAGTGACCTTTACAGCTATTGTTAGTTATTCCTCCCAGTGGCTCTTTGAGTTATGACAAACCTGTTTTTACTCAAGCCCACCAACTCCCTCCCCTTCCGCTACAGTCCCCAGACAGAGGGGTTCTCTGTTCATGGTTCTGACATTCACTTAGACCAGTGTTTCCCAAAGTGTGGTACGCGCACCCCCAGGGGTACGGGAAGAGTTTGGGGAGGGTACCCGTTGCACCGGAGTTTGGTGGGGATATGCACTGCACCGTGCTTAGCTGCGCCTAATTCTACGTTCTCATGAGTACGAGGGGTACTCAGCGTTACGAAAATTATAGAAGGGGTACACATATGTCAAAAGTTGGGAAACACTGACTTAGAGATAAGCTTCATTTGTTCATGAGCAGCAACCTCAGTAATAAAGAATATTTTAAAGTAAAAATAATATGATAGTGCATTTAATATACTCAATGTGAGTTAGGTCATGTCACTTTTAAACCCCACAGTAGTTCCCCATCTCATTCGGTGTAAAAGCCAAAGCCTTTGCAATGGCCTGCAATACCTGCCACGCTCCCTCACTGCTGGAACCTCACCTCCTCATCCTCACCCTCTCTCTACCCTGGCACCAGCCACACCTGCCTCCTTGCAGCTTCTCCAGCCCAGAGGGTTTTGTCCCAGGCCTTTGGATTGAATCTTTCATCTGCCTGAAATGTCTTTTCTCCGCATATGGACATGGCTAACTCATTCACCTCCTTCAAGTCTTTGTTTAAATGTCACCTTTTCAAAGAGGTCTGCCCTGTCTGCTGAATTTAAAACCGCAACTGTGATTAAGTCCTTAAAGCCTTCTAATGTACCACATAATTTACTGTTTATTTTTTCTCGCCCCCACGCTCCATGAGACTGTGAAATCCACAAAGGTCAGGGTCTTTTTCATTGCTAGGTACCAAGTGCCTAGAACAATGCACATAGAAGGCATTTATATTATACCAATAAAAGCCTAGGTGGCCCTCACACCCTCATGTCATCACAAGATGGCCACCCCCATGTTGTCACAAGGTGGCCACCATAAGATGGCTGCCACAAGATGGCCATCACAAGATGACTGGCAGGGGAGGGCAGTTGGGGAGCGACTGGGCCAGCAGGGAAGAGTTAGGTGGCAGGGGAGTGGTTAGGGGGCAATCAGGCTGGTAGGCAGAAGCGGTTAGGGGCAGGCAGGCAGGCAGGCAGGCAAGTGGTTAGGAGCCAGCAGTCCTGGATTGTGAGAGGGATGTCCAACTGCCAGTTTAGGGGAGGGCAGTATCCCTGTGGGGTTGGGCCTAAACTGGCAGTCAGACATCTCCCAAGGGGACCCAGATTGAAGAGAGTGCAGGCTGAGCTGAGGGACATCCTCCCTTCCCCCAGTGCACAAATTTCGTGCACTGAGCCTCCTGAGTAATCAACTACTACTCTGAAGATCATTTCCATGAAATTCGACCTACAAACTTAGGATGTGTCTTGATATGTAGCTTATCTTTATATTCCTTAGCAATAGTTCCTATGCCCATTTACAACGAACAATTCATTTTGATAGCAACTCCATAGAGATAAATGAAACACATAGATTCTTAAGGTTGCAAAGTAGCGTAAAATCTAAGGGTTGCAGCACAGGAAAGGACCTTACAGGTTTTCTAGTCCAGAATCACCTATTCTGATCCCATCGACAGCATTGCATGTTGCATTCTTTACCCTTTCCATCTTCACAGGGAGGTAGAGTGGGTGCTCAGTGGGTGGTAACTACTCCTATTATGACCTGATGTGGTTTGAAGTCCCCTCCCTATTCTGATTGTTCTCCTCTAGTTCATTTAGATCTTAGGATTGCGATGCCCAGAAAAGTGCATGGTACACCAGGCGGGCTTGAATAAAGCAGAGTGTAAGGGGACAACCACAACCCACAGGGAGGGAGGTCTCTATTAGAAGATGTCTAAATGCTGTCCTGTTACCTGCAGTCAATCCTGTCTTAGTCATTTACGCTGCTTGCAGATATTGGAATTACTGTCAGTCAATCCTCAGACCTCTTTACTTAGCCTGTTACTGATCCACCTCACTTGGCCTGTCCCAGAAAATCACAAAGAAGGAAATTAAAGTCACACAAATAGCATGATCTAGAAATAAGAACTATTAATATCTAGCCCTAACCTGTTTGGCTCATTGGATAGAGCGTCGGCCTGTGGACTCAAGGGTCCCAGGTTCTATTCTGGTTGCAGGCACATGCCCAGTAGGGGGCATGCAGGAGGCAGCGGATTGATGTTTCTCTCTCATTGATGTTTCTAACTTTCTATCCCTCTTCCTTCCTCTCTGTAAGAAGATCAATAAAAATATTTTCTTAAAAAAACTATTAATATCTAAATCTAGATATCTTTCCAGTATATACGTGTTTCTTTTTTATAAAATTAGGACCACACTATTCAAAATATATTCTGAGCCTACTATTTCTCACCATTTTCTCCCTGCCTAAGCCACCATCATTTCTTTCTAAAAATGCTGCAAAATTATTAATACCCCAAAATTGGTTTCCCGATTTCTAATCTAACTCTCCATAGTCCATTCTCCAGTGTGATCTTTTAAAATCATAACTGCCCTGTTCACAACTGTCCAATGGCTTCCCAAATCACATAAAATAAAACGCCATGCTTCCGCTGGCTGAGGCCTCTCCAACCTCATTCCCTCCTCCTCTCCCCATTGTGGGCTGTGCCTCCTCCAGTCCAAGTCCTTTCCTGCTTTTGGGCCTTTGCTCTTTCCAGCATTTCAGTCCACTGGTCAGCACCATCCCTCAGAGACCACTTTCCTCAAGGAGCACCTCTGTCTCCATCTCACACGCTCCCTTACTCTGACTCACGTTCTTGGTTGCCTTAATTATTCTTCTGTAACATGATTTTGATGACTGTATTATTCCATCATATCTATACACTATCAATCCCCTACGGTTTGACTTTTAGGTTGTTTTCCTTATTGGGTATTATGATGCTTTATTTTTATAGCTTTCATTGGGTAAAATTCTACCATTTTAGCTTGATAGAGGTGGTGGGGATCCTAATAGCTTCTGTAATCAGTACTGTTCTGAATATTTTTATACATACTAATTTAATCTACCTCATCCAGTGAGGTAGATACATTTTTGTGGCTTGTTGGTAGGTTTACAGTTTTTAAATTTTATTTTTAATTGCAGTTTATCTTCAGTATTAATTTGTATTAGTTTCAGGTGTACAGCACAGTGGTTAGACAATCATATGCTTTACTAAGTGTCTCTCCCCCCACCCCCACCCCCAATACATCAAGTGCTGACCTGGCACCATACATAGTTATTACAGTATTATCTACTATATTCCCTATGCTGTACTTTACATCCGGTGACTATTTTTAACCACCAATTTGTACTTCTTAATATTTTCTTCTTTTTCACCCCATCCCTCAAACACCCTCCCATCTGGCAACTATTAGTCTGTTCTCTGTGTCTATGAGTCCTTTTCAGCTTTCTGTTTGTTTGTTTGTTTTTCTCTTTAGATTCCATATATAAGTGAAAACATATGATATTATTCTTTCTTTGACTTATTTTACTTAGTAATATACCCTCTAGGTCCATTCATGCTGTCACAAATGATAAGATTTCATTCTTCTTTTGGCAGAGTAACATTCCATTGTATAAAGGTACAACTGCTTTTTTATTTGTTCCTCTATTGGTGGGCACTTGATTTGCTTCCATATCTTGGCTATTGTAAATAATGCTACAATGGACATAGGGATATATATATTGTTTTGCATTAGTGTTTGGGGTTTCCTCAGATGTATTCCCAGAAGTGGAATCACTAGGTCATAAGGCAGTTTCTTTATAAATTTTTGAGGACTCTCCATTCTCTTTTCCATAGTGGCTGTACCAATCTGCATTCCTATCAATAATGCACAAGGGTTCCCTTTTCTCCAAATTATCACCAACACTTGCTTTTTGTTGAATTATTAATGATAGTCATTATAACAGGTGTGAGGTAATGTCTCATGATTTTAATTTGTATTTCTCTGATGATTAGTGATGTTGAGCATCTTTTTCATGTTTATTGGCCATCTGTATGTTCTCTTAGGAGACATGTCTTTTCAGGTGCTCTGCCCATTTTTAATTGGATTTTTGTTGTTGTTTTGTTTTGTTTTTGGTGTTGAGTTGTATGAGTTCTTTATAAATTTTGGATATTAACTCCTTATCAGATGTATCAATAGCAAATATGTCCTCCCATTCAGTGGGTTGTCGCTTTATTTTTATTTTTTGGGGTGGGGGTGGGGGGTTGATGCTTTATTTTGTTGATGGTTTCCTTTGCTGTGCAAAAACTTTTTAGTTTGATATAGTCCCATTTGTTTGTTTTTCCCTTGCCCAAGGAGATATATCAGAAAAAATATTGCTATGAAAAATGTTCAAGGTTTTACTGCCTGTTTTCTTCTAAGAGTTTTCTGGTTCCAACTCTGTAAGAATTTAATTTAAATGTAATTTAAGTCTTTAACCCATTTTGATTTGATTCCTGTAAAGGGTGCAAGAATGGTCAAGTTTCTTCCTTCTGTCCCCCCCCCCTTTTTTTTTTTGCATACATGTGTCCAATTTTTCTAATACCATTTATTAAATAGATTGTCTTCACCCCATTATATGTTCTTGCCTTTTTTGTCAAATATTAATAAGCTTATAGGTGTGGGTTTATTCCTGGTTTCTCTGTTTTGTTCCATTGATCTATGTGACTATGTTTTTATGCCAATACCATGCTGTTGTGATCACTATAGCCTAGTAATATAGGTTGGTATTGGGTAGCATGATACCTCCAACTTTGTTGTTCTTTGTCAAGGTTGCTGTGACTACTTGGGGTCTTTTGTGGTTCCATATAAATTTTTTGGAATTTTTGTTTTAATTCTGTGAAATATGCTATTGGTAGTTTGATAATAATTACATTGATTCTGTAGATTGCTTTGGGTAGTATGGACATTTTAATGATGTTAATTCTTCTTATCCATGATCATGATATATGCTTCCTTTATTTATATTTGAAAGTTTCTTTCTTCAGAATCATATAATTTTCCAAGTACAAACTTTTTATCTCCTCAGTTAAATTTATACCTAGATGTGTTTTTTATGCAGTTGTAAATGGGATTGTTTTTTTAGTATTCATTTCTGATAGGTCCCTTGTCCTACCTAATAAAAGAGTAATATGTAAATTAACCATCACTCTGCTACACCCATAAGCCACACCCACCATCCACACCCACCAGCCAATAGAGCAAGTATGCAAATTAACCCCAACCAAGATGTCTACAGCCACAGAGAGCAGGAGGGAGGCTTGGGTTTCCCAGGCAATGGAGGAAGCCAAGCTTTCTGCCTGCCCTTGCTGGCCTAAGCCTCCACTCAAGGCTACAAAGTTTCAATTATAGAAGGTAAACAAATCCAAACAGAAATGGTGGCAGCCACAAGCTAGAAAGAGTGGGAGGGTATGATTGCCTCCCACAATGGAAGAAGCCAAGCTTTCTGCACACCCTGGCCAGCCCAGGCCTCATCTTAAGGCTACACACTTTCATTTATAGAAGATATATAAGTCCCACTAGAAATGGCTGCTGACCACAAAGTGAGCAGGAGGCTTGGCTCTGCTTCAGGCTTCAAAGTTTCAGTTGTAGAAGGTAAATAAATTCCAGATACCAGGGCCTCTGCTTGGGTTGCCAGGGGGCATGGCCGACCTGCAAACCACCACAGGCCCCTCATCCAGGCTGCCCCACACCCCAAGGGAACCCCCACCTGATCTGAGATACCCTTCAGGGCAAACCAGCTGGCCCCACCCATGCACCAGGCCTCTATCCTATCTAATAAAAGTGTAATATGCAGATTGATCATCATTCCAACACAAAATATGGCTGCCTCCCTGTGGTCAAAGATTCTGCCCCCATGTGGACACAAGATGGCCACCACAAGATGGCCAGCAGGGAGGGCAGTTGAGAGGCACCAGGCCTGCAAGGGAGGACAGTTAGGGGTGACCAGGCCGGCAGAGGAGGGAAGTTGGGAGCAAACAGGCTGGCAGGGGAGCAGTTAGGCATTAATTAGGCTGGCAGGGGAGTGGCTAGGGGGTGATCAGGCTGGCAGGCAGAAGCAGTAAGGGGCAATCAGGCAGGCAGGGAAGTGAGCAGTTGGGAGCCAGTAGTCCTGAATTGTGAGAGGGATGTCCAATTGCCCATTTAGGCCTATTGGGTCAGGTCTAAACAGGCAGTCAGACATCCCTCAAGGGATCCCAGATTGGAGAGGTTGCAGGCTGGGCTGAGGGACACCTCCCCCACCCCCACCCCCACTTCTGTGCATGAATTTTGTGCACCGGGCCTCTGGTTGGTGTAGAAAAATGCAACTAATTTATGAATATTTTGTATTTTGATACTTTACTGAATTTATTCATCAGTTCGAGTAGTTTTTTGGTGGAATCTTTAGGGTTTCTATTTCAGTATCATGTCATCTGCAAATAATAATAATTTTACTTCTTTAATTTCAATTAGGATGCCTTCTATTTCTTTTTCTTTTTGATTGCTGTGGTAAGGGCTTCCAGTACTGTGTTGAGTAATAGTGGTGAAAGTGAACATGTTAATCTGATCTTAAAGGACATACTTTTAATTTTCCTCCATTGTGTATAATGTTAGCTTTGGGTTTGTCATATCTGACCTTTATTATATTAAGGTATCTTCCCTCTAATCTCACTTTGCTGAGAGTATTTACCATAAGTGGACACTGGATTTTTTTTTCTAATGCTTTTTCTACATCTATGGATCATATGATTTTTATCCTTCATTTTGTCTATGTGGTGTATCATGTTAATTGATCTGTGAATATTATACCAACCTTGCATCACTGGAATAAATCCCACTTGATCATGGCTTATGACCTTTCTAATGTATTGCTAATATTTTGTTGAGGATTTTTGCATATATGTTCATCAGGGATATGGGCCTATAATTTTCTTTCTTTGTAGTGTAATTATCTGGTTCTGGAATTAGAATAATGCTGCCAAATTAAATGGGTTTGGAAATCTGTGGTTCTCTTAAATTTTTTGGAATAGTTTGAGAAGTATAGGTGTTAGTTCATCTTTGATTGTTTGCTGAAATTCATCCATGAAGCCACTTTGTTTGTCAAGAATTATTTTCTTTCTGTTTTGATTTTGTTAGTATAAATTGGTCTGTTCAGTTCTTCTGTTTCTTCTTGATGTAGTTTTGGAAAATTGTATGTTTATAGAAATTTATTAGTAGTTCCAAGTTCTTGTTGGTATATAGTTTTTTGTAATATTTTTAAATAATATAATACTTTGTATTTCCTCAGTGTTAGATGTTACTTCTCTTCCTTTCTGATTTTATTTTTCTGGATCCTCTTCTTTTCTTGATGAATCTGCTTAAAGGTTTATCAATAATGACTATTTTTTCAAAGAAACAGCTTTTGATTTCATTTATCTTTTGAATTACTTTTTATACTAGAGGCCTGGTACATGAATTCCTGCATGTGGTGGTGGTGGTGGTGGTGGGGATCCCTCTCAGCCTGGCCTGTGCCCTCTCATAATTCAGGACCCCTCGGGGGATGTAGCAGTGTGCCAAGCGGCAGGCAGCCATGAAGGAGCCTGAGCTTGCCTGCTGCCTTGCACGGTAGTGCTATCACGGAGTCGGGGAGAGGCTCCTGCTGCCACAGCTGTGCTTGCCACTCGTGAGCCTGGCTTCTGGCTGAGCAGTGCTCCCCTGTGGAAGTGCACTGACCACCAGGGGGAAGCTCCTGCATTAAGCGTCTTCCCCTGGTGGTCAGTGTGTGTCATTGTGACTGGTCGATTGGTCATTCGGTCGTTAGGTCATAATGGTGGCTTAGGTTTTTATAGATATGCTTATTGATTTCAGAGAGTAGGGGAGAAGGAGAGAGACAAATATGATAAGAGAGAATCATTGCTCAGCTGCCTCCTGCACACTCCCTACTGGAGATTGAGCCCACAATCCAGGCATATGCCCTGACCAGGAATTGAACCATGATATTTTCTATTTTCTTCTACTCACTTAGCTTTTTTTTTCTTTTTGAATTTTTTTTTCTTCCTTTTTCTAGTTCCTTTTTATGTAAGGTTAGATTGTTTATTTGAGATCTTCCTTGTTTCTTGGAGTATGCCTGTAATGTTATAACTTGCCCTCCTAAGACTGTTTCACTGTGTCCCATAGATTTTGGATTGTTGAATTTTCATTTTCATTTGTCTCAAGGTATCTTTAGATTTCTTCCCTGATCTCATTGTTAAGCCATTTGTTGTTTAGTAATGTGTTATTTAGCTTCCATGTGTCTTTAAGTTGTTTTTTCTTGTAATTGATTTCCAGTTTCATACCATTGTGATCAGAGAAGATGCTTAATAGGATTTCAATGTTCTTAATTTTGTTGAGACTTGACTTATGACCTATCATGTTCCTAGAAATGTTTCGTGTTCACTTGAAAAAAATGTATATTCTGCTGTTTTGGGGGTGAAATGCTCTCAAGATATCAATTAAATCAATCTGGTCTGGTGTATCATTTAAGACTACTGTTTTCTTGTTGATTTTCTGTCTGGAAAATCTATTCATTAATGTCAATGGAGTATTGGAATCCCCTAATATGTATTACTGTAGATCTCCCCTTTGTGTCTATCAAGATTTGCTTTATGTATTTATATGCTTTTATCTTGGGTGCATAAATATTTACAAGGGGCATAGCCTCTTGTGGGATTGATTCCTTTATCATTATGTAATGTCCTTCCTAATCTTTCATTATAGCTTTTGTTTTATAGTCTATTTTATCAAATATAAGTATTGCTATTCCAGCTTTTTTTTCATTTGCATTTGAGTGTCTGTGTGTGTCTTTAATTCTGAAGTGGGTCTCTTGTAGACAGCATATATGAGTTTTCTTTTTTTAACCATTCAGCTACCTTATCTTTTTTTATGGAAGGATTAATCCATTTACATTTAAAGTGATTATTGATAGGTACATATTTATTGACATTTGCTTTTTTTTTTTTATAACTATGTTCCTTTTTTTTTCATTCTTCTTAAGTTCCTTTAACATTTATTGTAATACTGTTTTGGTGGTGATGGTTCTTTTAATGCTTGCTACTTTTATTGTTTGGGAAGTTCTTTATGTCTCCTTCAATTTTAAATGATAGCCTTGCTAGGTAGAATAGTCTTGGTTGTAGGTCATTGCTTTTCATCACTTTGAATATTTCATGACAATCTCTTCTGGCCTGAAATGTTTCTGTTGAGAAATCAGCTGACAATTTTATGGCAATTCTCTTGTAGGTAACTACCTGTCTTTCTCTTGCTGCTTTTAATATTCTCTATTTGTCTCTAATTTTTGCCATTTTAATTATGATGTGTTTTGGTGTGGGCCTCTTTGCATTCATTATCTTTGGAACTCTCTTTGGACTTGTGCGTCTTTTTCCATCACCAAAGGAAATGGTAAAGGGAATTTTTTAGTGATTATTTATTCAAATAGGCTCTCAATCTTTTGTTCTCTTATCCTTCTGATATTCCTAGGATGTGAATGTTGTCACACTTCATGTTGTCTCAGAGACTCCTTATACCACCCAAACTTAATTTTTTTTCTTTTTTCCTGCTTTTAGTGGGTGTTTTCTGCTACCTGATCTTCTAAATTGCTGATTAGATCCTCTGTTTCATCTATTCTACTGTTAGTTTCTTCTAGTGTATTCTTCATTTTTGATGTTGTACTCTGCATTTCTGACTGGTTCTTTTTTATGGTTTCTATGTTCTTTTAATGCTTGCTATCTTTTTGTTGAAGTTTTCACTAAGTTCCTTGAGCATGCTTATAACAATGGTTTTCAACTCTATTTTTGTTTTTACAAATAAAAAGTAAATGGTATTTTGCTTGTCACTATTTTATTTGGTTGTTTTTCTGGGAATGGGGGGTTTCTGTTCTCTTATTTGTGGCATGTTTCTTTGACTCTCTATTTGGCTACCTCTCTGTGTTTGTTTCTGAATATTAAGTAGATCTGCTCTATCTCTATGTCTTGGTATGATGGCTTTAAGTAGTAGGTGTCTTGTGAGGCTCAACATCTCCTTATCTCCTGAGTTATGTGCTTCATAAATGTTCCTCGTGGGGGTTATGTGATCCCTCCTGTTGTAGTTGAGTCTTGGTTACTGTTGGCCCATCTGTGGGTGGGGTTGACCCTCAGGCCTGCTCACTATGAAGATTGATCGTGAACACAGTGTACGAGCTGCTGTGCCAGGGCTCACTCTAGCAGGGTAGACACCTGCTGATATCTCCCTATGGATGTGCTGCTTGTAGAGCTAATTGGATTGTGTTCTGATGTGGTCGGAAGCCCACCATCGGGTGTTTTGGTTCTGTTGCCTCTTGGGAGGGACCCTGGTTCAGGTCAGTGTCAGACACTGCCTGTGACTGGGCCTGAGCTACCTGTTTGGAGCTACAAAATACCCACCATTTTTTACTGCCTCTGCTAATTCTGGGTGTGTGTGGGAGGGGCCAAGCTGCACACCGAGGCCAGGTTCCACCAGCACCTAGCCCAGGTGCAGGTCAGCAAAAGGCCCAAGGCACTCTGAGATCTGCCTCCACTTGCCCACTACCTGTTAGCTCAGTCACTGAAAGAGCCTCTGGTCGTACACAAGTCGCATGAAGTAGGTTGTCAGTGAGTCATGAGTAGGGGCGAGTGGTGTTCACTAGGTTGATACAAATTCAAACTTGGCATCAATGCTGGGGCTGATGCCAGTCAGTAAAAGTCTCAGGTTATACAAAAGCCAATCACCACTTAACAGGTGCCTGCATATCTTCATGGTGAGGTAGGGTTTCGAGTTGCCAGTGGGAGAGTGGGAGGCTGGCAGAGTTCATTGGGACCAAACAAACTGAGATATGCCTGTGTGAGGGGGGTGGCTCTGCACAGGCCCGGTGACCCCAGTAGGATGTGTGAGGTATAAAATGGCCCTTGTGCTAGAGCCACAAAACTCATCTCTCTCTGATTCTGCCCAGACTTTCTAGAGAGCCTTCCAAGAAAGTTTCACCAGGGGCCAGGCTGGCTGCAGACACATGACAATTCTGCAGGGCAGGAGCTCAGCGGGATGGGACCAGTGGATTCCCTGGGTAAGTGGGTGGCAGTGCAGGTTAGTGGTGCAGGATGGAAGGGAATAGACCGTGCCCCAGAGGCACACAACTCAGTCTCTGCCACCCCAAGTCTGCCCAGACTTCTTCTTGCTCCCTCCAAGAAAATCTACACCACAGAGCCAAACAGCTGACTCCTTGGCTCAGCAGGGTGGGGCAGCAGGAAGTCAGGAGGGTGGGGCTATTGCATTCCCCCAGGCTGATGCCATATGGATAAGAGTGCTTGACCCAGGGTAGGTGGCTTCTGTGAGTGGCGTGGGAGAGGCACTCAGCACCAGGACCCTGGCAGCTGTCTCTTCAACTCTCCCTGGAGCCACACAACCCTGTCTTTCTTCCCATGACTCCAGTTGGCTCCAAGCCGCCATCCCTCCCCTGGAGCCCAGGATGAGTGGCTGCAAATGAGATTTTGTGTGTGGCCCTTTAAAAGGGTGGCTGGGTTTCTAGCAGATTCTTGTCTCTCCCTGACTGACAGAATCCCCACTAATTTTCATAGCCAGATGTTATGTGGGCTTCTCTTCTCCGCTCTGCTGGGAGCCCAGCATGGGATTGAGACCCCACACTCCTCATGGGGCAACCTTTGAAGCTGAGATATCCCTCCAGATTCCCAAGTGGGTGTGGGGCCAGCCCTTTTTGTGTCTCTGCCCTGTTTACTAGTCTTGATGTGGCTTCTTCTGTAAATATTTGGTTATAAGACTTCTGTTCAGCTAGTCTTCCGGTGGTTATACAAGCTGATTGTTCTATATTTTAGTTGTAATTCTAGTTTGGTCCTGGGAGGAAGTAAGTGTAACTTCCATCTCCTCCACTGCCATCTTGGGTCCTGGTAGATACAATTATTATCCCCATTTCTAGATTAGGAAATTGAGTCACAGAGTATAAATAACTTTAAAATCACACAACTAAACAGAGGTGGAGCTTGGATCCAAACACAGGCTAGGCTCTCTGCTTCCACAGCAGTGCTCTCAACCCTCCATCACCTCACAGTCTTCCTCCCAGCAGATGTCAGCAAACTCCCATTGTCCTGCAAGTCAATACCCTTGTCTGTATAGAGAGGCACTGAAGACTGAGGGCACTGAAGGCATTGAAATCCCTCCACAGACCGATACTAACCTGTTCTCCAGTCCCCTTTGCAGGTTAGAGTTAAGCCACTCTGAGTGTTCCTGATTGTACGATCTTGGAGCCTGTATTTTTCTACCTGGTTCACAAAGAGATTGCGCAGCCTTGTTTCTTACCGTTTCCTAACTTTATACAGTAATGTCTGTGCAACAAATTTACCATCTGAAGAATGCGGTGAGAGATCTGACCAGCGTTCATCTTTCTGGATCAACGTGGTCTTCTAATCTGGGCTAGAATTTTGCTAAATGCTTCTGTTACTGAAATTGAGACATTTGCCCCTCTGCAAGTCTCTGGAAGTTCCACCATGCTTCATAAACTCATGTATTATCAGAGGGCCATGCTTTCAGATGTTATAATAGTGAATTCATGTCCTTTAGAGTCCTAGGGCTACTGGTTTTACCCTCTGTGTTGCAGTGACTGGGTGCATGGATAGACAGTGCACCTCATTGGTGCCTCCAGACTTAAATGCAGGAGTCAGGTGCTCTCCTCCTATCTCTTCACTATCTCAGACTTTAATTTCCTCTTGGCCCTGTTTTTGTTCTCCTTTCTGGCCCACAGATCCTTCTTCTTGATAGAGCAGATGGAAACAAACTAGATGAGTAATTCTGTTCCACTTTATCATCTCCAAATTATCTGTGTCATCTGCCCCGAGCATAGGCCAACCCTTCTCGTTCTTTTCTTGTTCTGAACATACTCCAGTGACTCCCATTGTTGTTCTAGGTGTGCATTAGCGCCAAGCCCAGCCTTCCCCTCCCCTGACTTGGTTCTTTCATTTATGTCATTCCTTTGTACCTGCTCCTGCCTACCGATTCTTCCCTCCTGCCTTTGGAAGCATCCTTGTAATACATGAGCTCACTGGAGACAGCGATTTCTGTGGATAACTGCCTCTCTTTTCTCTCCAGAGTTAGGTGTGCATAGGTAGTCAGAATTATATTATCTGGAGCCTCTGGTTTTTCTAGAATCTATTTTTTTTATGATTAGATTGGAGTATAATCTAATTAGACTAATTCATCTAATCTAGATTAGAGCCTCTGACCATAGGCTCTAGTCTAGTGCCTTACACATGGGAGGCCTGCAATGATGGTGACAGCAACAGGCCATTTGTACTGAGTGTTTACCATGATGGAGGCACTGTGCTAGGGGCTTTTTATACATCGTCTCCTTTAATTATAACAGTCAACATATAAGGTAGGTCCTGCTCTTCATCATTATAGTGAGGAAGCTGAGCTACAGGGAGGTGCCGTTTGCACAGCTGTGAGGGCAGAGCCAGGGGCCTGACCCAGTCTGTCCGGATTCCTGAGTGTGCACTCTAACCTCCACACGATGCTGCCCTTGGAGTTTGTTTAAGACCATGAATCACACCTTCTTTTCCCTGGACTTGTAGAGCTCTATTTTCCCACAGTCCCAGGAACACAAACTGCTGTATTCCCTTCTTCAGCTCTTACAAATCATATGATGACAAGGTCCTTTTTCTCTCCAAGAGCCAGTCACCTCCACTCTGTCATCCATCTAATTCTCTGTCGTTGGCCAAAAATAGCTCCAAGCAGCAGCTCTCTTTGCTGCATTCCTGTCCTTCTGTGACGTGGGATGGTCAGCAGAGCAAGGCTTGAGGGAAATAGCTGATCTGCTTCTGGCAGAGTGGGACCCATATCAGACCCCTGATGGTTCTTCTATCATCCCTCAGCCTGCAGGGAGCAGGGCTGATGATGGGGTGACAGGTGCACGGAGCTGGCCCTCTGTGTCATCCCCTCCTCACTGAGATTTTCATACTCTGGGAATATTACTTTGAAGGTTTTTCTTCAACTATGATTTACATGCAACCTACTGTCAAAAAGAACGTGAAATGATTTACAATAAAACATGTCTAAAACAGGACAGTTAAAACACATTTAAAGAGAGAGACAGTCCATTAAAATACTCACTAGTACTTCCTCATCTCAGCAAGCCTCAGGGTAAGGTAGCAGAGAGCAATTGCATGGGTTAATCCTAAATTTAGAGTAACTAGTCTGCCTGGGTCATAGCCAGAGTAATTCATCATTGTCATCAACAAAGAACCATAATAAATTTGTCTTTAAACTTTAATACCTAATTCACATGTTATACACACAGAACTCACACTATCCATTTGTCTTTCTGCTATTATTTTTAAGCACAGAATTGGTATAAGTCACAGTGGAACCTTTTAAATTTACTACGTTTGCTTCAAGGGAAGCTGATTCTATGGCCTAGCTGCTGAACATGATTTCCAGGGAATAGCTTGATAAGGAATGAATGAATGTGTACATGGTCCAGCAACGCCAGTGAATCAGTCCCACACTGATTATGCCACAGACAGTTCATTCATTAATGGGGTGTGTCCGCTAGCAGCACATCCCATTGTGGCGGAGGCTGGCACTCGGAGAGTTCTGAGTCAGACAGACAGCCAGCAACATGACTCAGGCCATCCTGGGGCAGGGCAAGGAGCACAGTGGTTTTGATAACCCCGTCCAGACATGCACCTACAACTGCCTCGGTGGTTTCACATATGACTATGTCCATTCTACAGCCAGATGGGGAAATAGAGGAGAAGCTTTGTCAGTGAAGGGTGGGCTTGTGAATCTCTGTGCCATCAGAGTGTAACAGCACTGAAAGTGACCAAGTGAGTCAGAGCAGAGGTTTACTGAGGACTCCGGTGGGCATTTTCCTGGTTCCCTATGATTCTAAAGAGCCATTCCCATAGTTCACTGAATGCAATCACAGTGCTAAGGCAACCTGGAAACTAATGACTGGCCAGGTTCGGTTTAAAACAAACAGGTGTGCACAATGAAATATCAGGCAAGAGATCTCACTAAAACTCTCTTAGTTCTTTGTTTCCCTAATGTGTAGGTATTTAGGTAGATCTGAGTATGTATGTACTTATGGGACAAGCAGTAGTTGTTTGTCGTAGACAGGAAAATCCTGTCTTCATGGCAGATCCATTTACCAGCTCACACGGCCTTAGCTGATCTCCAGAGTAAACAGAAAGTACAGCGGTGACAGCTGGCACCCGGGTTCACGTCAGTCTGTGCAGTGACTGTGTATGTGGAGCCACGGACTCAGGGAACGGATCCAAGGAGGAGGACCCAGAGCAGGGCTTGTGACTTTGGGAGTAGAACGTAGTCACACATCTTAATAGATAGCATGAACCAAACTATAGTAACCTGGTCTTTTTAGAGCTCTCAGGAACTTTAGATGTTGTCATGAATTTAAAAAAAAAAAAAAAAAATTCCTCATTTTATAGAGCTGGAACCAGACACAGGTAAATATTAAATTCCTCGCCTACGCCAGAAAACTAGTTAGTAGCAGAAATGGGATGACAGTCCTTGTCTCTTGCTGCAAATCCAGATGTTTTTCAGCCACGGTAGGTTCAGGCTTAGGAAGTTATACTCCAAAGCCAGTCCCCTCACAAACACAGTGTCTGTAGTTCAGTTGTGCTGTTGCTGAATGGAGTTTTCTCATTCCCTGGTTTTGGTCTCAGCAGCTAGGATTCCTACTGGTGTGGGAAACAGAGCCAGGCAAGTATAGCCTTCTTTTCCATTAAAAAAATAGGACTGCTTATTAACCATAGCAAATGTAAAAGAAATGGGAAGAAGAAACAAATGCTTATTAGGCACCAACTCTGTGGTGGGCTCGGTGCTGGCGGGCACTTCCCAGAAGCCCCTGGGGCAGGACTGGCCAGGCCCCTTTTAAGATCGCACGGTACCAGTGAACAGCTCCAGGACGTGTTCTGTTCCACAGCCTGTGGTTCTGCCACTATTCTACATTGCTTCCCTTAGCGTAATTAATAGGCATTATATTCTATGGCTAAACTGGGTTTATACTGTGGTGTAGAGATACATATATTGTACCTTATTTGTTAACTTTTCTCAGTCAATCACCTTTAAAGCAGTACTAGTTCCATCTCCAGGCTAAAACACACAGCCATTAAAGCTCATTTTGAACCTCGCTCCGCGGGGGATTTGCCCGGAATTATGTAACTCTGGAACAGCCTTGCACCGGGAGCCGCTGCAGGAGGCTTTCACTCACCGTGTGAGAGAGGCGACTCGCCATCTGCACGAGTCCTCCTCTCCTGCTAGCACGTCTGGCTTCCTCAGCAGAACTGCGGATCCCCTCTGTGAGTTATTTTCGGGTACCATGTCCTGCTCTCATGGTCAGGAATCTGAATACTTAGGTCTAATGGATATCATTTTGTCTTTCATAATCAGATAAGAGAAAGGCCACAGCAATATGTGGTGTGTCAGTCCGGCTCCCTTAGAGTCCATCTGTGGAGTTCCCTTTTCCAGGAAGCTAACATTCACTGAGTACTGATGTCCCAGGCACCAAACTAAGCCTTTTCTCTGGATGGTCCCCCTAGAAGCTCAGAGTAACCTCATGCCGCACCTGTTTCGCAGAGGTGTAAAGGCCTTAGGAAGGTCAGACAGCTCAGGTTCATGCAGCCACCAGGAACAGGACCAAACTCCAAACCCAGGCTGTGTGTGCAAACCCCTGAGCTTTCAAACCCCTGGGCATGCCGCCTCCTGACTCTGTTTTCTGTGCATTTCTCTGGTAAGAAGTTTTTCCTCCACCTGGCCATTTCTTTTCCATAGTTCTTGCTCTTGCAACCGATTATTTCTAAGGTCCCTCCGAATATTGAAATTCCATGACTAATTAAAGTTATAATTTATGTAGTTTGATTAATTTACATTAATGCCTGAATTCATTTTTGGCATTAATTCTTTTTTACTGAAGGTTCCAACAGCTTTTGGTTTACTTACAGATCTCTTCATGTTATAGAAATCATGCTGCTTTCCCCAGAATAACATTTACAACCTGAATTTTTAAAATGTAAGGTTTAAAAGCTTACCTGAAAAAGTTTTTCCATGTGCACAACACATCCATTTTCCATCTGGACCAAAATAGTCCCTTTCAGCTCCTGTTCTCTTGGTCGCCCTTCCCGCGTCTCGCAGACGCAGTGCTAATTGCTTGCAGCTTCAGGTCCTTTTTCACATGAGGTAACAATTTGAGCGTTTGGGTTTGACTGCTGCGTTTGTTAGACACGCCAGGCCTGGAGCTGGCGTTGGCTCTTCAGGATGCCGAATCCACACAGAGATCAACTCCTCTGGACTGGGAGAAGCTTCTGGAAGAACCTCTCCTTGTGCTTCTCTCAGTCTGGTAAGACCAGCAGTGCGACAGATTGTTTCCACAGCCCTGGTGGCCCCTCGGACCAGGTCAGGCTCCGAGTCCTCCCGGCGAGCGGTGCCTGTGGAAGGACGGTCTGCGAGGGGTGCTTATTCACAGGCCTCTCCGGCGTCTGAGCGGCTCTCTGCAGCTGAAAACAGACTCCTCTTGGGATACATCTGAAGTTCGTTTTGACTGGGTCGAGAGACAGAGAAGACCAAAGAGAAAGGAAATGACAGGACTCTGCAATCTCTGTAGAGAGCCGTGGGCACAACTTTGGAGAATATCTGGGCCTTGTGTTGCTCACACCTATTTGTAGTTCTGGTCCCTGGCGTCAGGCAGGCCTGGGTTCCAACCAAGCTGCGCTATTCATGGCTCTGCGGTGAGGAGAGCATCACCTGACCATCCAACCTCAGTCTCCTCATCTGCAAATTGGGGTGATGGTGCCTCCCTCGTGGTGTGTTTGAGGACAGGTGATGGTGCTGCCAAAGCTCCGGGCTCGCTGTGCGCCACTGTGGCGACAGGGCGCTGTTCTGATTCCCTGCTTCCCCTCCCCAATCAGTACAGGACACACCCCTCTAGAAGAATAAGGTTCATGCAAAGTAGCATTTTAGGAGCCTTACACAGCTGTGGGCCATGCAGTGCATGTGTGCTTGGTGAGTTTTCAGTAAATCTAATTTTAAAATCGGATTTTAAGTATACTTTGGAGATACAGAAAGGTATCCCATATCGGGTTGCTTTGTAAAAACTATAACACTTTCCTGAATTATTTTAATTTAGGCTTTTGAGAAATTGTAATTTCACAGAATTGGACCTCCCACCCATGACTCCCTAGAGCAGTGGTTCTCAACCTGTGGGTCGTGTCGCACTAGCAGGGTCGCCTAAGACCATCGAAAAACACAGATATTTACATTCGGTGTCCTCCTTACTCTCCTAAACGGCCAGGACCAGCGGAATTCTTGCTCAGCTGTTCCAGCTTCCCAGAACCCTTGCTGTGTGCTGAGCCCTGCAGTGGTGGTGAGCAGCTTGTGCATTCATCGGACGGGCGGACGGAAATGGGATGCAGTCAGGCTACTAAATGCACACTCTCCCGCCTTTAGGCCTCAGAAATCTGACTCTAAGAACATGCATCTTGCACTGCAATCTAGATCTCCAGAGGAAAGTTTTGGACAGAGTAACCCAGATCCAGGTCTGTGTCAGAGACAGCCTGGCTAAAATGGGGCAGAAAGAGCCCGGAACAAACAGGTCTGAGTCCTGGCTGGGAGATGTGGGGTCCACGCTCCAAATGGCTGGTCTACCACCCCGGTGCCATGGGGCTGTGGGCAGCCCACGTGCTCTTTCCCCCCTCTCCTCCTCCTCCTCCTCCTCTTCCTCCTCCTCCTCCTCCTCCTCCTCCTCCTCCTCCTCCTCCTCCTCCTCCTCCTCCTCCTCCTCCTTCTCCTCCTCCTCCTCCTCATCCTCCTCATCCTCCTCTTCCTATTTTTCTTCCCCCTTCTCCTCATATTTTCTTAGGTGGGAGAAACTCAGGAACCTATGGGCCCAGGGGAGGGGTAATGAGACAGTAAGACCAAGGAACCAGACCCTGCTCTGACTGGGACACAGTGAAATGGAAGGACCTGCCCTAGACTTTGAACACCAGCCCTCACCCGCCTCTGCCTGGATGTGGCCCTTCTGCCCGGAAGTCTTGTTCCTCGGGAGAGAGGACAGTGTGAGGCCGGGGGTTGTATACCCAGGAAATAGGAAGCCATGGACTCAGAGCCAGTGCTGTTTCCTCCCTGTCTCACATCAGACTCCGCCCCTCTGCCCTGTAGTGCCCAGGCTGCCTGCCCAGCTTGGTCCGGACCTGGCCAGGGGTTCCTAACAGGCTTGCAGCTGGTGGCCCCTCTGGCCAGTATGTCTCTGAACTGACCTCCAAGAGGAGAAAGTGTATGCTCTTCATGGAGGCGCCCACTACTCAATCTGGAATTGCTTTCGCTTCTTCCCAAAGCACAATGTCCCATGAAGCCCTGAGCCCTGAGCCCAGTCTGGCCTCCAGGGCAGAAGGATGTGTGCAGTTGCTGCTTGGGGAAGGGCTTCCCCCTCCCCCCCACCTTCCCCAACAACTGTGTATTAAACTAGAGGAATTACCTTAGGCCCGTAGTCAGCAAACTGCAGCTCTCGAGCCACATGCTGCTCTTTGGCCCTTTGAGTGTGGCTCTTCCACAAAATACCACGGCCTGGGCAAGTCTATTTTGAAGAAGCGGCGTTAGAAGGGGTTTAAGTTTAAAGATTTCGGCTCTCAAAAGAAATGTCAATCGTTGTGCTGTTGAAGTTTGGCTCTGTGGACTAATGAGTTTGCCGACCACTGCCTAGGGGAAAGAAGGGTGTCTTGTGATTGTCGTTGCTCTTCCTGTTGCCAGCAGCCAAGTGGACAGGGGGACACCAGAGGCCAAGAGAGCGGTGACACAGGCACAGACGTGTGTTGTGGGGGGTGGGGCTGATTCTGCTTGTGGGCACCTGCGGAGCCTCAACTTCCCTCCTGTGAGCCTGGGCCCACCGCAGGCTGCTGCAGGGCCCCAGTGCTGTCAGCCCCACGGCCCGGCCCTGCACAGCTGTCCCGTCACCGAGGCCTCTGCCCAGGCTCCTCTTGGGCACCGCAGAGGAGGGTCCTCCATCCAGGAACCTCACAGTCATCAAAGGCTTCAAATCTGTATGTTATCACCAAAGATAAGACTAAAAGGAGGAAATGCACACGTTTGCGCCGAATGGGGCGTCACAGCTGTTCAGTGGTCTCCTCTGTTGTGGAGATAAGATCCTCTTTTCTTTGTAAGATGGCGTAGTTTCCCCTCTGAGCCCGTAGCTCCGGGAGAGGTCTCCGCCGAAGTGGGGGCTGCTTGGTCAGGAAATCCTGTCCAGCGGACCCTTACCTTCTCTTAGAGTTCTGCTACCCCTTAGCTTGCCAACTAACACTCTCCAAGGGACTCTCAGACGCTCCTTCTATCTGCGCTGGGACTAGGCTCCTAAAAGGAGGAAATGATCATCAGCTTTAAACTTCTATCAGACTTTGGTACCAGGTCCATGAATTTAAAAAATAAATTGTTATTTTTAAAATGATATTGTCTTAAGTGTCTGAGTTTTTGAAACCCTATTTAAACATTTCTTTGTTTTAACCTACCTGCAGCCTCGGAGAAGGGAGGTGTCCCAGGCCTCTCTTTACCTCCAGGTAGCCCATCGGCCACCACCCCCTCGGTGGGCTGTGGGAAAACGGTTCCCTTCCCACATTGTCATTTCAACCCAGAAAATCTAAGCTGCAGCTTCATTAATTACAGCCACTTACCTATAATGAAAGAGGCCTTTGGTTTAGGCATGCACATTTCAACCTCTTTCTACACCACAATGAGGCTGCCTTCCTTACTTACGAGGCCTGTCCAGCTCTGGGGGAAATGGCTGGCAGATTTTCTTGAGACCTTTACCCTTAGACAATGGGGCTCAGCCATGGAATCAAGGGGTGGGGGTTAAAAAAATGATGCCTGGATCCTACCCCCAGATATTCTGATTTACTTGACATGGAGTGTGATCTGGGCCTTGGGAGTTTTACCAGCTCCCCAAATGATTTAATATGTAGCAGTTGGAGCAACAGTGGCCTAGGGCAGCGGTTGGCAAACACTAGCCTGCATCAGAATAATGGGGACACTTGTTAAAAATCTGATTGCTGGGCCCCATCCCCACAGTTTCTGAACCAAAGTCTCTGGATGGTGCTCCATAATTAGCATTTCCAACAAGCCCCCAGGTGATGTGATGTTGCTAGCGCTGGGGTGGGCTGGGCAGGAAAATGTGAGTGAATGCACAAAGATCCAGCTGTTTCTCCTTCCCACACTCCACTGATGGCTTCAGAGGCATCGACACCCCTAAGTCCCAGAGTCTGGGTCACCGTAGCTGATGCTGTGCAGAAATCCCAAGTGCAGTTGAGCTGGGTCCAGGCAGCTGGGGCCTCGGTGGGTTGGATAAGGCACAGGCCCGAAACAGAGTCTGGGTCAGCTCCATCCAGTGAGAATACAATGCAAGCCACAAATGTGAGTAAAAATGCAATTTCATATTTTCTAAACACATTAAAAAAAACTAGAAACAGTAATATTGATTTTAACTATATAACAACTCCCCATTGCTCTTAATCCCACCTCTAGCAACCACCGATCTATACTTTCTATCTTTATGCATTGACTTCTCTAGCTACCTCATATAAGTGGAATCATACAGCACTTGTCCTTTTCTGATATATATATATCAGATAAACAATTCCAATATTGTATCATTGTACATATCATCAACATTTAAGAAGAAATTTCCAAATAATGTTTAAAAATTGTAAAGAGACTTAAAATTTTAAACCGAATATGGATCATACTATACTTACTGCTCTGCCATTTACATTTTTTATTGTGGAAAATATTCATACCATAAAATTGTCCATTTTAACCACGTTTAGCTGTCCAGTTTAGCAGCATTACGTCCATTCACATTGCTAAGCAGTCATCACCATCATCCATCTTCAGATCATTATCTTCCCAAATGGACACACCACACCCATTAAACAACAGCTCCCCATTGCCCCTCCCCCCACCTCTAGCACCCACCACTGTGTACTTTCTATCTTTATGCATTGACTTCTCTAGCTACCTCATATAAGTGCAATCATACAGCATTTGTTCTTTTTTTGATGGGCTTATTTCACTTAGCTTATCTTCATGGTTCACCTCTGTTAATAGGATGTTTGAAAATTTCCATCCATTTTAAAGCTGAATAATATGCCATTATATGTATAGACCACATTTTGTTTATTCATTCATCTTGGGTTTCTATCCCCTTTTGGTTATTGTCTGCTATGCTATTTTAAATAATATATGGTGGACATTTTTCCATATGAGCTATAGAGCTATTTTATCCTTCTTAATGGCTGCCTAATATTTCATTGTATAAATGTGCCAAGTCTGTAAACACACAGCAGTTAGTGGTATAGTGGGGATTTGAACCCAGTTCTTTATGGTTCCATCCCAAGGGTCACAAGGGATATGTACAATTTGAGCCACCACATGGCCAGCAGGGTGCTAGGCAAGTATAGAATAATGTGATACAATTTGGGTCCTGAGAGGATTCTGATCAATGAAGTGACGAGAGTGGTGGCAGATGTAGCCTTGATTTAGGAGTCCCCACTCTGTGCCTTCCTATGATACAGTTATTGCCAGTTCTCAGTTACTGCTGACCCAGCCCCTCTCAGGGTGGCTTTGAATTAACAAATACTGTGTTTCCCCGAAAATAAGACATCCCCTGAAAATAAGACCTAGCGCAACTTTGGGAGAAAAATTAATATAAGACACTGCCTTATTTTCGGGAAAACAGGGTAGTAGCATCTTTTGGCCAGAAGGGACCTTAGAGTCCATCTGGCCCAACCCTTTGCTGCAGGAGAAAAGGAAACGGAAGCCTATGAGATGGGCCTGTGCATGAGGGTCTCCCCTGCCTCCACCCCCCGGTGTGGCTGCACTGAGCAAGGCAGGAAGATGCTCCACACTTTCCCATCCCTATTTCATTGAGACATAGCGGCTCTGTTGTTGCTGGAAACTCATTTGTCTGACTGCCGGTTCAGGCCTGAGCCCACCGGGATTGGGCCTAAACCGGCAGTCGGACAAATGCTCTCATAATCTGGGACTGCTGACTCCCAGCTGCTCCCTGCCTGCCTGCCTGCCTGCCTGCCTGCCTGATGGCCCTTAACCTCTCCCCTGCCAGCCTAATTGATGCCTAACTGTTCCCCTGCCAACCTGATTGCCCTCAACTGTCTTCCCCTGCTTGTCATCTTGTGGTGGTCATCTTGTGACCACAGGGGGCAGCCATCTTATGCAAGGGCATGATAGTCAATTTGCATATTACCTCTTCATTATATAGGATATTTATATTTTCTGATCTCTTCTACTTCCTTCTCTTCCTTCCAAGGACGGAAAATCAACCAGAGTGTCACTAAGAGGATATTCTCTGAAGAAGCTTGCGGGTGACAGTGGATTTGCCACCCAACTTACTTCCTTTTACTGCGCAATTGACATTTCTTCCATGGGGATGAGGCCCTGTGCTATTGGACTGTCTGTATTCAGAGAGGCCTTTTACTGACATGCCAAGTTTTTATTCCATTGTCTTGCTGTCATTGGCTGATCTGATCTCTACCCTGATTAATTAGTTTCAAATCCCTTCCTATTGATCTAATAAAGTTGGCTTGTTTAATTCATGTCGGGAAATTCTGAGGATGTTTCACTTAGACCCTGATGAGGGCATGGTTTTTTAACATCTCCCTTGGGAGAGAGGTTGTGCTCCCTGCGGTGTTCTGAATTCCCAGAGCAAAGCTGAGACCGTGGCAGGGTCCGCCTGCTGCCGGGCCCGGATGCACTCACACAAACAGTGCTGCCTGCTCCTGGGCAGTCTGTTATGTCCTCTCACCAAAGGCGCCGAGAGACTGCTGTCTCTCCACTTCTGCAGTTTGTCTTGTTGGTTCTGAGCATCAAAACCTATCGCGTCAGGGTGGGGCCTGCTCGCCATCCATTCCTGCCACTGGGGCCAGCCCCGAGCCCGGCACTGGCTGCCTGATTTATGAATGCCTTCTTTTCTCCTGTGACCCCCGGGGGAGAGGTCAGAGTAAAAGTCCCGGAGTCAAACGCTTTCTGTTCTGTCAGAAAGAGAAATGGGTGGGCAGATACTAGTGACCTTCATGGGGAGAAGGGGATTCGGCAAAGCCAGCCCTCCTTTGGATACAGGACTGACTCACGGTGCTCAGCCTTTGGGGGTGTGGTTACTTGGTGGCTGGACTTAAAATTCTGTTACTTTTCCCCATCAGCAACCACCAGGATGCAGGGAGCTTGTTTACTTAACACGATCAGACCACTCTATCCAACTAATCACTCCTTGCATACCTCCCCTAAGATAGTTCTTGGAGCCTCTGAGAATTTCTTTAACACCCTCGCCCCGCCTGTCCCTCCAGGCAGTGGCCGAGGCGGCCCTCGGTGGGTGGGAGGGTTCTCGTCCATCTCCATCCGGCCATGCAAGAGCCACGGCCACAGTGAGCTTCCCCAGGAGGCGGCCTCCCTGCGAGGCAGGGCCCCGGGAGCTGCGGTGCAGGCTGCAGCATCTGGCTGACTCATTCGTCTTCATTAATGCGGCTCAGAGCGGAGGCTTTGTCACATATACGATTATGTGAGATGCGATTCTTCTGAATGTGTAAACAGAGCTCTCGTGCAAGACCACAGGCAGCAGCCTGGAGAGGGGCTTTTCTGCTTTGGGGCGGCATCTGCTTTCCCTCTTCTCCCCCCCCCCCCCGCTCACGTGTCAGGATATGGTTCTTGGGATGATGTGGTTAGGAATGTGGTGGCCCACGTCACCTCACGGAGTCTGCCCTGTCCTCTCTCCCTCCCCTCTGCTCTACACTCACCAAGTCCCTCAGCTTAACCACCTTCTCTTCTCTTAACTTGATCCCTTCTCCTCTCCTCCTCCGGGGTCCTCTCTTCGTCTGAGTCCACCATCCCCTCATGGCTGGATTCCTGCAGGAGCCTCTTATACTCCCTATCTAGGTCTGGTGTCCCTCTAATTCCTTCCCTACCGTCCTGGTCTTTTAAACTTTCTGAAAAGCATATCCATTTGGGTCACTCTCCTTCTGCTTCAGATGGCCTAAGGCCTTCGGGACCAGGCCCGAGAACTCTCCCAGGCCTCAGCTCCAGTATCAGCATGCTCACTCCCTTTCTCCCACCCCCGCCTTCTCCCTCTTTTGGGTTATACTCTGTCACAGGGGCCCAGAACAGTTCTGTCTTGTGCCTCACATCCTAGGGTTTTTGGTCAAGCAATTTTGAAACTGTGAACTCCTGCTATTTCTCAGATTGACCCATGAGAACATGAAGACCTGGACCAAATAAAATGTCGGAGTCACTGCTTTACTAAGCACGATCCTTCAGGGACTGACGTTGCTCTTCTGAGCTGTTAGACTCAGGGCACGTTAGATGCAAGAAAGAGAACCATCAGCTTCCAGAGGATGAGAGGGGGGTTTGTTAAAGGATATGCATGAGGGAACCCAGAAAAGTGGCTGCAGAAGGGGCAGAAGCAAGACAGCCTAGGGCTCAGCCAGTATCATTCTCTCTCTCTCTCTCTCTCAGTTTCATCAGCTCTGCCTCTCCCCATTCTCCACACTTTCTCTCGACGAGCTTCCTCTGTGTCACCGTCATGTACACAACCCAAAACGGCAGCCACAGACCCGGGTCTTCACAGGCTGCCCGCTTAGCACCCCGCACCCACTACAACTTCCCACTGCCCATGAGGCCCTGCGGGGGCCCGCCTCCACCCAGGCTGCAGTGGGCCTGGGGCCTGGAAAGTCTGGGGGTTGGTTGTCCTTGCCCAGAACTCTTTCCTTCATTCTTCCCCGTGGCTTTGACCCTCCGGGGACTTACTGCCTTCTCTGCCAGGGGCTGGGAATGGAAGCAGTTTATCAATGTGAGGCTGTATTATTAGTTTATTAAGTTAACTGTCCTAGTCACTGCATACCATAACAAAGCAACAAAGGAGGCGGTGTTAGTAATAAAGAACCACGATCTGGGTGGCAGGAACAACAGGAAGGATGTCTCACAGTTCTGGAGGCTGGGAGTCTGAAACCTAGGCATTGGAAGGACTAGTTCCCTCTCCTCAGAAGGAACCGAGGGAAGGAGCTGCTTGTGCCTTCTCCTGGCATCTGCCGCCTCCAGCACTTCTGCACTTGCCAGTGGATTTCTCCCCGTGTCTTCAGATCCCCTTCTTCTCCGGTGCCTGTCTCTGTGTCTGCGTTTTCCTTTTTGATAAGGGCACTAGGTGTACTGGGTTAGGGCCCACCCTACTGACCTCATCTTCACGTGACCAGGTCCCATTCACAGGTCCTTGGGGTTACAACTTGAACATCTTTGGAGGGAACACAGTTCAACCCACCAGAGGCTAAGGGCACAGGCAGCAGGCCTCGGTATGCTCCCCTCCTGGGCCTCCTCAGGACCATCCTAGAGAGCCCACTTTGCCAATGCTCCTGACAGGACTAGACACTGGAGTAGAGATGTAGGTTCACGTTTAAGGTCCCACTAGACAGAAAGAACCTTATAAACTCCAAATAAACACATACAATGCCCCACTGCTTCAGGAATGTAGCCTTTTGGTTTTATAAATCCTATAGGGAAAAATACCTATAACATGGATAGGTCCATGGCTCTGCTATAGTACCTGTTAATGTGGTCTATAACAATTACAACAGTAATGCTAATAATTCACCACGTGCGGCATTAGAATTGTCAAGCATTTCATAAACAGTTTCATAAACATTATTTGATTTGATCCTCACAATAACTATGCGAAGTAGGAAAAGCAGATTTTTGTTTTATTTTATTATTTGTATTGAGAAATAACTGACATAGAACATTATATTAGTTTTAGGCACACGACATAATGATTTGATACTTGTATATATGGCAAAATGATCACCACAGTAAGTCTAGATAACATTGGTCACCAGAGTTAGTCACAGATGTTTTCTTCTTACAATGAGAATTGTTAAGATCTCTCTTAGTGCCGAAACTGGTTTGGCTCAGTGGATAGAGCATCGGTCTGCAGACCAAAAGGTCCCAGGTTTGATTCTGGTCAAGGGCATGCACATTGGTTGCGGGCACATCCCCGGTGGGGGGTGTGCAGGAGGCAGCTGGTCGATGTATCTTTCTCATTGATGTTTCTAGCTCTCTATCTCTCTTCCTTTCTCTCTTTGAAAAATCAATAAAATATATATTTTTTTAAAAAGATCTCTCTTAGCAACTTTCAAATATACAGTTACCTATAGTCACCATGCTGTACATTATATCCCATGACTTACTTATGTTATGACTGCGAGTTTGTACCTTTTGACCAGCTTTGTCTATTTCACCCAACCTCCACCTCTGACAACCACCAATCTGTTACCTAAGAGCTTTCTTTTTCTTTTCTTTTTTTTTCCTTCAGATTATACATATCTATATATAAGTGAGATCATACAGTATTTCTCTTTATCTGTCTGACTTATTTCATAGCATGCCCTCAGGGTTCAATCATGTTGTCACAAATGGCAAGATTTCATTCTTTTTTATGGATAAATAATAATCTGTATGCATATATATATATATATATACACACACACACACACACACACACACACGAAGAATAAATAGAATCCATTTCATCGCTGGACACTTAGATTGCTTCCATAGCTTGGCTATTATAAATAACGCTGCAGTGAACATGGGATGCACATGTCTTTTCAAGTTACTGTTTTTATTTCCTTTGAATAAATACCCAGAAGTGAAATTGCTGAATCATATGGTAATTTTGTTTTTAGTTTTGTGAGGAAACTCCATACTGTTTTCCTTAGTGGCTGCACCAATTTACATTCCCACCAACAGTGAACAGGGATCCATTTTTCACGTCCTCACCACACTTGTTACGTTTCGTCTCTCTAACAGGTGTGAGGTGGTTGGTATCTCGTTATTTCCATTTGGATTTCTCTGATAATTAGAGACATTGAGCATTTTTTCAGAAACCTGTGGAGATTTTTGTTATAGTATCTCTTTGTGCCTCGGTTTTCTCGTCTGTGAAATGAAGATTGCAATAGCTACTCAAAGTATTGTTGCAGGGTTAGATGCACTAATAACTGAGAGCTCTGGTACACCCTGTGAGCGTGATACAACGGATGCTGCTTTCATTACTGCCACTCACGTTCGTAGCACAGAGGGAGAACGGAAATGCAGAGGTTCAGAATCTCAGCCAGGGCTCTCAAGCTCATTATAAAACTGGGCTGGGCCTCGCAGCTCAGAGAAAAGAGGATTAAAGAGGCATCTCTGTGAACCCGGAAAGGAGATGCCTCCCCACTCCCACCCCCGTTTCCTGTCCCATCATAGAGTTGCTTTGCTGGAGGGTCATAGAATGCCATTTCTTTAAACTGTGTTTTCATTTCTTTTCGTCAAAGCTCATTTTGTCGTTGCCAAAATTAGGAAGATATAAAGAAAATAAATTTTATGATAAAATAACATGCAACTCTTTAGTTATGAATATTCAAAGGGCACACTTTGAATATTATAGGCATCCTTCTTTACCAAAAGGGGGGAAAGTTGCACACCTTGTGTGCATGCCCCCATACCTACTGTTCTCTATCTCTCATTATTAGAAGACATATGTGATCTGGAAGGTGGTACAACATGTGTCTTTACGCTCCCCATCAAGCCTCTTTTCAGTTTACATGTCAAGCCCTTCTCCATTTCCTCCCACATCTATTGGAGATGGGTTCTCTCTCCCCGCCCCCTTCTCTGCAGACTCTTGGCTCCATCTTAGGATGTTTTAGGTGGAGATCCCAGAGGCTGCTGCCAAGATGCCAGATCCTGTGAAAGTGAGTTATGAGGAGGCCTTCCCAGGAACAATTGGTGGGGGGCGGGGAATTGGGGTCAGGAAGGGCGGTGCAGGAAGGTACCCAGCTAAGTCCCACAGAGTTGCTCTTGGAGAAGAGAAGGTCATACCTCAGAGCAGTCTTCATTAAGAAGGGCTGGGCATGGAGCTGGAATCAACAGTCCTCAGTTTAAAAGGCCCACCCTAAAATGCAAATCCCCAGTCAGTTCCAACAACCAGTGTGCGGGCCTTCCCGAGAAAAGCAGGTGCTGGCTGTTGGAAATGAGACTCCCTGACGCTGGTGTGTGGGAAGGTGGCGAGTGCCCTGGGGGAAAGGGGCTGTTCGTCTGTCTGTCTGTCCATCTGGGTGTGATGGAGCCTGAGGTTCCGGCTCCTGACTCCATCCTATAAGAAGCTGCATGAAGAGGGCGAGGGAGCTTTAGATCCTTCAGAGTGGAGAGGCACAAAACAAACACACATTTCACTTGCTCATGTGCTCTGTCTCTTTAGGTGAAGGGTTGATGTTTTATGCTACTCAGGGTTTGGCTTTTTGTTTTACTAAAGTCAGAGAAGTGAAAGAAATGATAAGAGTGACGGTGGGAGAAAACCCCACCAGTCCACAAATATAAACACATTTTAGTTCCACCTTAATGATTTTTAAATGAAACTAATGATTGGTGAGACTAATTTTTTATGCCAATTAAACAATGTTTTAGGCCCAGGGCCTGGGGTCTCTGCTCTCCTTGGAAGGGTTCTGATTCAGTGTCAGGTGCCTCCACCTCCTAAAGCTCTCACCCCATATCTTTCTCCTCCTTCTTCTCCTTCTCTTCCTTATCTTCCTCCTTCTTCTCCTCCACCCTCTCCTCATCCTCCTCATTTTCCTTTCCTCTTCCCTCTTCTGTCCAAAATTAGCCTTGATTTCTTTATTTTCATCTCCTTTTTAAGAAATATTTTTTATTTATTTCAGAGAGGGAAAGAAATAGAAACATCAACGATGAGGGACAATCATTGATCTGCTGTCTCCTTGCACTTCCCACACTGGGGATTGAGCCTACAACCTGGGCATGTGCCCTGACTGGGAATTGAACCATGACCTCCTAGTTCATAGGTATATGCTCAACCGCAGAGCCACGCTGGCCAGGCCATCTCCTTTTTACTTCTTTGAAAGCCATGGGTAGGAGAGAGATGCTGAGAAAGATGGGTGGAACACCCAGTCTGTATCCTTAGGGGTGCAGGATTTAATTTGAGGTGAGAAGAGACTTGGTGAGTTAAACCTCAATGGCAGAAAGAAAAAATGACAGGAGTAGCAGGCAGAGAGAGCATGGTGTCTGGGCTCTGCATATCAGGGGATGGTTTCAGAAAAAACATATTCTTTCCAAGCCAAGAAACGAGTTTCTGGCTGACAGGAGCCCGAGCAGTGGAAGGAGAAGTGCCTGATGAGGGGGAGGCTGCTGGAAGTTGGCACCTGTGGCAGGGAACTGGGCCACACACCTTTAGTGCCTCTTGGCATAAAGGCAAGCTTCTTCCTAATGGAGACTGATGAAGTCGGAACTCCGAGAGATAATGAACTGAAACAGGATTCTCCTCTGAATTGAAAGTCAGGGCTGGCGATAATGAATGTGGTTGTCTCTGTTGAGCCTAAAAGCTCCACTCTGTACGGAACTTTGTGAAATGAGGCCTTCCTTGTAGAACAACAGGTTATGAAGAGCAGCATCTGTGTTCAAATTGCCGTTAAACTGAGCTGAGCTGAGCCAACTCAAGCAAGAGTCTCTCAGCTCAACAGATTAATCCTGCTTTCCGGATCCTCGGGAATCTCTGAGATTCTCAAGTCTTCCAGCGGGGTGGGGGGTGGGGGGGCAACACTCTTTCTGCCACATAGGAGCTACTGCATCTCAAGGGCAACCTGCGTCTATTGTCCAAGGTTATTTCTCTGACTACAGGGACATCCTCAGGCCAGAAGCTTGTGATATGATGGCGTGAACAAAAGAAGACAGAAGCATCAGGTGCAGGCACTTTAGAAATCTGGGATGGGGAATATCAACGAAATATGCTAGGCTTTGGGGTACATTAAAGAAGGGACTGAGGGATGTTTGTGCTATAACAAGGTCAGGTAACAAGTCTTCTGATCCTGCATCCCCAATATAATCCCCAGCACCACCAGGCATTTCTATGCTGAGTGGAAAAAGTGGCGTCTGAATTGGAGAAATTTGCTCTTGAGGTAGGACACTTTATTGATTTTTTAAATTGATATTTATGCATAGTATTATTCAATTTGTGCATTGTCATTCACTAAATTTTAACTCATGGCCTACATGACTGCCTATAATATGTACAGTCTGACTTTGGAAATGTTATGCAAGTTGAATTTTTGTAAATCAATCATAATTTTGATGATTTAAGGCAATGATGGCACCATATATCTATAAATCACGTCCATGGCTTATGCAACATTTTAGGACATCAATTTCCACACCTCTTTGTCAGGAGGTGTCATCTTTATTTGCCAGAAGAGAGAACTAAGACTGAGAATCAAGGGATGCACTAAACCTCCTACTGCTTCCTGGCTTATGTTTAGAAGTCAGTTCTAATTGAGAATCTTATAGTTTGTTTTTTTAATTCTGTACTCATTAATTAAATTAATTCCCTCAGAGTAAATTATTATTCTTCTAGGTTAATTTTTCTGCTTTATGCATATTATATGATGTCAACAAATATGTATGTTTATTTATCAAATTATTGTAATGTGGGATATCCCTATAGTGGCTTTACATTGTCCATTAAGAATGAAATAAGCATTATTATCCCCATATTGTGGGTAAGAAAGTGAAAAAACAGTGAGGTTAATTGAATTTTCTAAAATCTTGCTAGTATCATTGCTCACTATTCCAAGCCTCTTGATTGGCCCTTAAAACAGCTTTATATTTTTGTTTCTTGCTTAGATAGTCAGGTTATTTGCAGTACCCATAAGCGCACTTCCAGTAGAAGCCTAACTGTGAGTTCACACATCCCAAGGGTAGATAGATCCATATGTCTGTGCTTCTGACATAACAATTTTAAGAAAAAGAAAACAAAATTAGTGAAGGATCCTGGGGATTAAGCTTTATTAGCTCATTGGTACCTCTCCCTCCACCAATTCCTGGCAGGAATGTGCCAGCAGCACTCTTCCAGACCTTCCCCTCCCTCCTCCCCCTCCCCGCCCCGCCTCAACCCCTCCCCCCACAAATTGTTACCTCACACTTTTGAGGTGGATTCTGGAAACTAGAGACTGGGAATGTTAACATTAACCACTGGCAAGTTTCTAGAATGGGTTATCTGACAAATATTTGTTAAAATGTGTAAAGGGGAGACATGATTACCAGGTTCTAACCTGAATTCACTAAAAATAAACCATCACTTCCATTTATAAAATTGAAATATATATTAAACCCAAAGATCAGGGGAATACATTTGGGTTTTTGGAAGCTATTTGACAGATTCTTTTTTTAAAAAAATTATTTGTTTATTTATTTTAAACTGTTGACAATATTACAAATGTCCCCCATTCCTCCCCTTTTTACCCCCCTCCATCGAGCCCCTGCCCTGCCCCAGGCCTTCACCACACTGTGGTCTGTGTCCATGGGATACGTATGTATGTATGTAAGTTCTTTGGTTAATCTCTTCCTGACTCCCTCACCCTCCCCACTCTGTAAGCTGTCAGTCTGTTCCATATATTCATGCCTCAGCACCTATTTTGTTCAGTAGATTCCACATATAAGTGAGATCATGTGATACTTGTCTTTCTCTCACTGGCTTATTTCTCTGTCACAGAGGGCAAGAGATCCTTCTTTTTTACAGCTGCATAATATTCCTTCATTAAATCTTTTCAGACAAGTTGGAGAAATGTGGATTGGACTATGGAATAATTAAATAGGTTGGTTTGTTTGACTGATGGAGTGAGATGATTTGGTGCTGAAGTGAAAAGTTAGTATTGCCCATTTCTTTTCAGCTCTTGTTTGTCAGGGACAATGGTAGGTACTCAGTACTCAATAGTACAAAATTTTTGTACTACACGCCCCCCACCAGGGCCTTCCTGTTTCCAAACCAATCAAAATTTTGTACTATTGAGTACTGAGTACCTACTGTGTCAATTTATAAATACAAAGATGAATAATACAGGACTCCTGCCTTGAAGTGTTTGGGGGTGGGGGGCAGGATGATATATATATAAACAACTAGCTATGATCATTATAATGGGGGCTACACCAGATGTATGCAAGGGGAATGAGACTGAAGTAGAATCCTTGGGGTGAGGGGTGGGAGATCTTTTTTTTTTTTTTTTAATATATTTTTATTGATTTCAGAGAGGAAGGGAGAGGAGAGAAATAGATGGAAACATCAATGATGAAAGAGAATCATAGATTGGCTACCTCCTACACACCCCCCACCAGGGATCGAGCCCACAACCCAGTCATGTGCCCTTGATTGGAATTAAACCTGGGACCCCTCAGTCCACAAGCCGACGCTCTATTCATTGAGCCAAACCAGCCAGGGTGGGATGGGAGATCTTTATAGGATTAGTGATCTCCAACTATTACACAGATTGTCCTATAAAATAGTGAGGATTTCAAGTAGAGGCAAGATGGCCATAGGACATTGAACCAAATGACTCTCAGGCTCCCTTCAAGTATTCAGGCCCTGAGTTTGCTTATGGTTAAACCACAACAGCTGGTCTCAGCGTAGCCAGTCCTGCCAGACAGGGAGCGGGAGGTGACAGAAGTGCTGAGGTGGGTAACAGAGGCAGCTTGGAAAGCACACTCGGCATGAAGGAAGGGAATCTAAGCGTGTTAGCTGTTCAGATTATGGGGATCCTCAGGGAAGGAGATGTGTTAGGTTATTTAAAAATTACACCTGGCCCTGGCTGGCATGGCTCCATTGGTTGGGTGTCATCACTGGGCACCTAGGGGTTGCCAGTTTGGTTCCCAGTCAGGGCATGCACACGGGTTGCAGGCTTAATCCCCAGTGGAGGGCATGCCAGGTGGCTGGACGGCAGATGGATGTTTTGCTCAGGCATCATTGTTTCTCTCTCTCTCCCTCTCCCTTCCTCTCTAAAAATCAATGACTATATATATATATATATATATATATATATATATATATTTTTTTTTTTTTTTTTTTTTTTTTTTAACAACAAGCTAAAGGGTCTAGGAATTACAGGAGCCTTGTGGCCTAGCAAACGAAAGCAAACAATGTGGGCGGGAGAACCTCCATTCCCACAGATTGTATTTATGGCTGAAGAGAGCAAAACGCCTCCATCGTCTCCTCCCTTCAAGGCTGCTCCACACCATCGAAAAGACTGATTCTGCTTTCCTAAAGAACAACGTGGGTTATTTATCAGCATCTATAAGAAAGATTTCTGTAATGCTACCTCAGCGTTTGAAACCAACCATGCTGGAGAAGGCACATCGAAAGTCTGAAAGTCTTCATAATGTCAACCTTCTCTCTTGTGTGGAGCACAGTTTAAAGTGAAATATTAAGTCACTGAGTCATTTAAGTACCTGGGAACAATTCACAACAGACTAGGAAGAATTTATTACAAAAACACATCACAGGCCCCAGCACAGGAACCCACAGCTCACGGAGCACAATTGTCAGCAGCGGAGTTCCACTGCCGAGTGTCCTGGCCTAAATCTACATTCTGCCTGGGAATCGCCTCCCTAACCCCAAGTCACTGTAACGAGATAACCACACATCCTCGAAATTCTTCACAAATGTATCTCCCTCGGGGCTCGCCCTTTCTCAGATAGACACTGTCCTCCGAGGACAAAACTGGGGCGTGTGGTGTGAGCGGGCCCCTTTCACCAGGCCAGCTCCTAATTGCACACAGCCCTTCTCCAATGCGCTCAGCGTCAAAGCCCAGCGAGGCAATGAGCCCGTGTGGCAGGCTCCGGATAATGCCGGCCATTTAATGGGGGTGAATGTCACAGCCAGGGCCTTCCTGTTTCCAAGCCAGTCAAAGGAACTGTGGGGCCTTGAGTGTGTTTCACAGCCTTCTGCCATCCCCGGGAAGACAAAGAAGAGTTGATGTCTGTGCCCTGAATACTGAGCATGAGATGCTGAGGTCGGCTATTGCCCTGCACAGCAAGGGAAGGCTGGGGTAGTAACGGAAGGCTGGACTCGTTGGGGGAGAGCTCAGTGTGCTAGACAGCACACAGGTCCACCACAGGAAGGACGGTCTCGATGTGACTGGAAGGATCTCCCATCATAAAATGTTATCTGTTCTCCTGCATAAACACACAGTCATCGTACTTGAATTTAACCATCCATTTCTGTGCCTTGGCTTTGATGTTTTATTTGTAAAACCACTTGTGTTCTTTAAAATGGAATGAAACAGCATTAATCAAATAATCCAGGAGTAGCATAATAAAATGCCGGTATATACAGACTGTGACTCTGGACTGAGAAGTGGGTGATGTTTAAATCTTGTCTTCCTTCTATTCAAGCAGCTACCCTGCTATTTTGAGCATGTGGAAACCCAGCTGGAATGGGCCTAAGTCCTCTGGATCTCCGTAATAGAAAGGGACTGCAGATTTGTACACAGGCAGTCTCTTCATTTTAACCATAATATGTTGGCGGTCAGATTATCCCCATGCTGCAGTTGAAAAGAAATGCTATAAGTAGCAATAGAGTGCATGGAGCCAATGGACTAGACTATTCTATGAGAGTCCTAACCCATCCCTCTCTCCTCCCTCTCGCTTCCACCATCCATTTGCAAGCAACACTGTGCCAAACACCTCAGGCACTGAGAATGAAAATCTACAGAGGTGCTACAAAAATTGTATCCTCATGCTTCTACCAAGACCACGTCTAGAAAGTACACAAGACTTCCATATACTTGGCTAAGAATATATAGATGGCTAACTAATGGATAGATCAATAGATAATTACAGTATTACTTAATAAGTACGTATGGTATGGAAGTCCTTTAAGTAAACAGGGAAAACCAAGATGATATTCTTAGAAATGATCAAGCTACACTAAATCTCTTTCAGTTCTTTTTAAAGTACTCATCTCTCATTCTCCCTACCATCCTTAACCAGCTCACTCAAGGTCTTATTTTAAGAAATATCAACCCTGGAAATTCTGTTATAATCTCCCAAGATTAGCTATAGTTGCCCTCCTTCTGTACCCCCATAGCATGCTCTTTGTTCCCTATCTGAGCATCATTGTGCCAGTCTCTATCTGTAATTGCTTGTTCAACTGTCTGTCTTTTTCACTGGTCTATAAATTCCCTGAGGACTATGCCTGTCTTTTTCACAGCTTCAGCACATAGTAGGTACTCAGTACTCAATAGGCATTTATTGAATGAATGAATGACCTCACTGTAACTCAAGATCACCCTGGACTTCGTAGAACTAACAAGTATAAACTGTGACCCTCTTACTGTGAGCACCATGCTCTGTCCTCATTCTGCTGAGGCCACTGAAGGATGCAAGCAGTGGCCCTGCTCTCAGATTTCTTACACAGCAGCTGGACAAATGAGACAGTCAGAAATGCACAAGAGCCATGCTGAGCCACTGATGTCAGCTGACATTCAGAGGAACTGGAGATCATGGGGGCCTGAGTAACCCTGTCAGACCAGGAGTACGTGAGACAGTGCCTGGGCTTGAAGAAGGGGTAGAATGTTGTTCGGCACCGAGGGTGGGGAGGGCATTGCAGGAAGGAGGGTAAGAAATGGAGATGGGCTGAGTCTGGCACAGAGAACAAGGAAGAACCTGGCTTAGCCTGAATGAAAAAAACTCCAGACTCCCCCTGAGCCATACAAGTTGGAGCTAGATCAGGGAGGATTTGGAAAGCCCGCAGAGAAGTCTGGGCTTCAGACACTGCATCACAGGATATCACCGTAAAACTGGGAGGAAAGAATTTCATGATGAAAAAGTCATTTAGGAAGTAAGTCTTAATGATCATGGCAAGGGAGACCCAGAAGGGAGAGAGCTGTGCTGAGAAGGCCACATGGTAGCCACTGCCATTATCCAGGAACGAGATGACAAAGTGTGGGTGAGGGTGATGCTCAAATAAAGAAAGAAACAGGAAAACATCTGGAGGAAGAAAGGACAGGCTGGTCTCAGCTAGACACACCTGACGCTCTTTAAAGACCTAAAAAGTCCGATTCCTCTGAAAAGACAGAGGCTGCGGTCTGGGAACCAGTGCCAGGGGCTGGACGGTTGAGGAGGGAGGAGATGGCTTTGTAGGTTTTCACACTGTCCCGACTACCCTCTGTGGGTTTCAGGCCAACCTCCCTTCCCTAGAGCTGTGTTCCTGTGTGTCTTTTGCTCATTCCCCTGAGGGAAACTTTCCCTGTCAGCACCACAGTCTCATATTCCAGGGGACTGGAGTGGGGTTGAGGGGGGTACCTCCTGCGGCCTCGCAGAGCTTTGAGTCCCTCCAGGGCAAAAGCACAGGCTCTGCTGAGGGCTCTGCTGGGGGCAGGCTGCGCTGCTGGCTGCTGAGGGAGAATTCCTTGTTAAATGTGTGCCAGCCTTTGATGCCTTCTCTGAGGCCTACGTCCTGCTTTCAAACTTTCCCCCAGCGGCTCTTCATCATGGTCACCTCATGGGAATGTGCTACTTTAACAGAAAAGGTGCTGCTTTTCCAGAATGTGCTCGGGAGTGGCCACCACGCCCCCTAAGCTCCTGGCCTGGAGAACCGGGGGCCTTGTTGCCATGATTTGTCATTTTGGTGTCATTCCTGGCAGCATCCTGCTGCCCCAGCTCAGCTTTCCATCATCCATTCGGGGCTGTTTGCTCGGCCTCCCCCGTTGCTGCGGCAGCTGCGTTTTGGACCTGAGCTCCTGGCAAGCTGTGGGCTTGGCTGAGGGTGCTGCAGAGGCTGGCTCAGCGGAGAGCAGCCTGGGCCTGCGGAAGGGCAGGAGGTCAGGAAGGGATCTGAGACAGGCTGTGCTTTCTGAGCCGGGAGGGGGGTCATCAGCAACCGGCTTGCCTGCCCGTTGGAACATTCCCAGTGCTGGGGCCGCCATCATGGTCGGGCTCCCACTTCATCTCTCCTTAAGTTCAACTCCCCGCTCAGACTTCCATGTTGTTTCTGCCTCCCAACACAATAATTATAGTTCTCTGCAAATTGTGCTTCATTTGAAATGAACCCAAAAGCATTCCCAAAGGTGGTCACAGCTTCCTGCTCCCATTTTGGAGCGAGAGCCGTGGGATGCCCCGAGTCCACTCAGCCTGCCGAATTGCTGGGTGCCTTCTTCCCACCCCTTCACCCCGACTGAGCCTGCGGCCCAGCCGGATGGCAGAGAGATGGAGAAGAAGAAAGAGCTCTGGCCTGGACATCTGGAAACCCAGGCGTTCAGCCTTGTCTCTACCGCTGACTTTTCTCATGTTGCCTACCTTCCAAGCACAAAACTACCAGCCTCCAGCTTTGCCAAAGGGGGTGGATTTAGCCTTATTGTCCTTGTAATAAGCCTTAAGCTATTTACATGCATAGTTAATCATTAGGACAGCCCTTCAAAAGCAATTTCAGAAGCTAGGTGAGGGCAGGGGGTGGGGGGGGAGAGATTAACTGGGGCATTGTATGCATACTAGAGGCCCAGTGCACTAATTTTGTGCGCTGGGAGGGGGCATCCCTCAGGTCGGCCTGTGCCCTCTCACAGTCTGGGACCTCTAAGGGGATGTCCACCTGTTGGCTTAGGCCTGATCTCTCTGGGGCGGTAGCTGATGGTCAGACATCTTGGGACCCCTTGCTCCTTACCACCTGCCTGCTCAGTCCTTACTGCTTAGCTTCCTGCTCCTTAGCAGTGCTCCCCCTGTGGGAGAGCTCCTGCATTGAGCATCTGACCCTTGGTGGTCAGTGTGTATCATAGTGACTGGTCATTCCAGGTTGTTCTGCCATTAGGGTCAATTTACATTTTACCCTTTTATTATATAGGATATGCATAGCCCCTGGACACAGACAATAGTGTAGTGAAGGCTTAGGAGAGGTGGGTCCTAAGAGGAGTGGGCCAGTGGGAAAAACAACAATAAAAACACAAAGGAGGCATCTGCAATACTTTCAACAATAAAGATAAATTTTTAAAAAATAAGTAAGTAGTTGTATCCTAAAAGTATGGTTGCTCAGAGAGTGAGAATAAGTGCCTACCGCTATCTGGCTAGGAAGTGCTGAGATCTTCCTAGCTTCTCTTATTCCACTTGCCTCTGAGAAAGGGTAGGCTAGGCCATACAGTGCCTTTTCTGATCCATAATCAAACATGCATATTAGAAGGATATTGTTGACATAAAAGAAATTGTTACTTATTGAGTCCCTTCACTGTAAGGCAAGAAAATACTTCTAACTTCTCAGAGAGAAAAAAAAAAATGCCATAGAAAACAAATTCGGTACGAAGCAGCTCTGGGCACCGTGCTTTCTGTTGTGGCCAGAGTCAGTGCTGTTCCGGGGGAAGAGTGGTCTTGAACGGGAAGAGCCTGAAGGCCGATCCGGCAGTCTCGCTGTGCGCCAGGGACCTGGTCACACAGCCTGTCTGGGCTCCAGGCCCTCCACCTCTGCCCTGCAGAGCTATGCTGTGAAGATTAGGTGCAAGCATTTCAGGTTGATAAAGAAGCTATTATCAAACAACAGCTACACTCCAGGTAATTTTCTGTCTTCACCTCCTGGGAAGACAGGAAAAGAGAGAGTCCCTGGACCTCAGAAAGGACCCCCTCACTTCTGAAACAACTCCTTCCTCTCTTGTCCTGTCACCCCCAACGCAGGGGCAGATGCGGTTCACTCCATCCGACTGTATAACACCGGCGTTTTTCGAATGGGCAGGAGGCTTGGGGGGTACATGTGGCAGCTGTATCTGAGGCAAATCTCCTGGGCAGACTCGATTGTTCCCTGAGCCCGGTGCAGAATTAATTCTGTTTCCCTCCTCCAGGGAACTGGCTGCTCCTCTAGACTCAGGGGTAACAGACTTTGCCAGGTCACCTGACTCCTGAGCTCAGCTCCTTGGGCTTCTTGCAAAACAGAACTCTTTCCTGTCTTTGTCTCAGATCCAGCCCTGCAGCATTCCTGGAGTTAGGCTGAGACCGTTCTGCGTTCTGCACCCAATAACCTGCACAGAAGACTTGAGCCAGACCAGGATCCCAGCCACACATCCGGGCTCTTCCCAGGTCTCCTTCTCATCTCCCTGTCACGACCTCACTCTCTTCCATGGCCCTGCCCTGCGTATGCTGTAGCTCAGCCATGACTAACGGCTTATATTACATTATCAACACCAACGCCACAGTAATGACTGCATGAAGTAAAGTGTTGACAAGGGTTCTACAGGGAGGCCTCAGTGTGGTGGGAAAGAGTAGCCTGGACGTGGTTCGCTGTGTCTGCCAGGGGCCTGGGAGGGAGAAGGTCAGGATGCATGTGAGCTCTGTGCTGTCTCTGCAGCAGCATCAGAGCTGCTTTCCCTGGCCTCACAGCACGCTGTTTGTGTGTGTGTGTGTTTTAAATCTTTATTCAGCTCACATATTTTCCCATTGGATATGTAGTGCCATTTTTCCCCCTGATAAGAGAAGCATATTTAAAAGTACATATTTACATTTAATCATAATTGCCATCTTCAATACAGTAGAAGATGGCAATTATGAAGAATTTTTGGAGGGAGGGTACTTTTTTTTTTTGCCACTAAATTCTGCTGAAAATCTTACCACTATTACTATCATCCTATCTCTTTGAGAAGTAAAAAAAAAAAAAAAAAAGGGAACATATCTGTTTTGAGACAGGTACTAGATTTATTCAGTCTCTAAGTAAATCTTTATTTAGTGGTTATTATGTGCCAGACACTGCGAGGCACTGGGATACAAACATAAAAATGGACTCTCCCTGCAAGAAGCTTACATTCTAGCCTGGAAAAGCCACATGTTAACCTATACAGATATAGCCTGACGCCTCACCACTGCCTCTGAGGGACACTGCCGTGATGTTCTGTTTTTTTTTTAAAGAGGCCAAGCTCTTTAAAGGAGTGTTGAAGGAGTAACCTCCTGCACACTGTTGTTATCTATCAGTGGCTCTCAGTTCCAGTGTTGAAGATCCATGGTGCCTTTAAAATGCCCTGAACTGGGCGAATAAATCGGACCGAGGTAGCAACTGTTTGGCCAAGTCCTCAGAACCACCCTGTTCACCCTGTTCAGCCTCCACAGATTCCTGAGTTCAGTGCTTGGCACCCAGCCTGGCTCCTGAACCAACTCAACCCTGGGCTTCTGGTCTTCAGGCCCTGCCCTGCACCCCTTGCACCCTCAAATCCCTGGGCTGCAGATGTGGGGCTTCATCCTAAAACAGCAGTTGGTGCTTCCTCGTGTAAGCCACTTGCCTTTTCAGACCACGCCTGACTTCCCATCAGTGGCCTGGCATGGCCCAAATTCCATTAGCATCATTGCACCACGATGGGTCACTGAGTGGTTGCTAAATGGTGCTGCAGCGTGGGGAAATGCCTGGGTCACTTTGGCGACATCCAGGTATTCCACGTTTGCTCTTACTGTGATTCTGGGCTGAATTTCAGTGCTCGTCAACATGCTTGGCAATACAGACACTCAGCCTTGGCCTGGAGAAGGCTGAAGCCATCTGTTCTTTTAAGTGATGGAAAGGATAAAACTGGATTGGCTAAAACCAGGATAAGTAAAGGAAGGCTTTCTGAAGAGCATGGCCTGCATGGAAATTTTGCTCTGTGTGCTTATGCAGAGATCTATAAAAGTGTTGGGTGCAGTGGTCAGAAATCTACGGTCAGATACAGAAAGTAATTCAGTTAGTGGTTGTCCGGGCTGCGGGCTGGGGAATGGGAAGTGATTGCCAATGGGGACAGAGTTTCGGGGGGGAGGTGATGAAAATGTTCTAAAATTAGGTAATAGTGATAATTGCTCAACTCTGTGGATACCCTAAAATCTACTGAATTGCATACATTAGAAGGGTAAATTTCATGGTATGTGAACTATATCTCAATAAAGCTATCATTTAAAAAAAGAAATATATGATCTATAGCAAAAAGGAAAAGAAAACAAAAACAAAAACCTGGTATACATTTAACTCATTCAGCACCTGCTCTTTGTCTGAGATACGAGAGGCATTGAGAAATGAGACAGACAAAGACTCCGTAGCTCCCGGGAACTGATGTATGCAATCGGAACGTCTCCTTGCCCACACGTAGGGCTCGCCGGGACTGTTTGTTGGCCTAGATACTCACCCAGCCACTGCGCTCACCTTTGGACTTCCCACCAGGAAAAGACTGCCTCTCCTGGCAACCGTGAAGCCATTTCATCTCCAGGGAGCGTTTCACTGAGGAGCTGGCTTATCTCATTCGTTAGTTAGTAATCACAGGAACAGAACAGGTTGCAATGACTCTTTCTCTTTCTTTTTGTTGTGGGAGTTATCCAGGCCTTTCTCCGGGGCTGGCTCCACGATCAGAGATGTGGCGATGAAAATGCAAAAATAATACCTTCTCCTGAGTGGGCAGTCCTCCCACAAGGTGGAATTGCCTGGTGGTTTCAAGCTCTTCCTAGGCCCTTGCACCCAATTTTCATCCTCACCGTGAGAGGCTAAGTCCATGGAATGGCAGTTTTGTCCTGGAGACAAGGAAGACCCTTCCCTACTTGTCTCTGAGAGGCTGTCTGCCTTGCCAGGGTCAGTGTGTTATGTGGGTGAGATTGTCCTTAGCCATGGCAGCCAACCACCCCTCCGTTTATGACCCACGTTAAAAAAGCTTGGGAGCAATCTTTGTTTCCTCTACAGGCGACATTTGCCAGCTTCCAGAAATTCCTAACATCTGCCCCCCCAAATCCCCTCCAAACCACAGTAAGACTGGGCCCTGACTGACCCTACTGAATGCAACCCAGTGGCCAATACCCACCTCTCCTGTGGAACAAAACCGGTTGTAACCAGATGAGAATTTCTCTGTGTGTCCACTGAGCTCCCAGGCAGGAGAACAAAGGGACAGTGTTGGAAAGATGTCATACGGGATGGAGACAGGAGGGAGTTGACAAGGTGGGAGCCCCACTGGCTACACACGGAGCCTAGAATTCCTGCTCTGAAGCACATGTGCGTCCCCGGGGGGAAGGCAAGCTGCACAGGCAAGCATAGCCCTTGTGGTGTATTTGCAAAGTCCAGGAGCAGTGAGGCGGGGGCCAGTGTGAGGGCAGAGACTCAGGGCATCCAGAAACCAGACACTTTTCATTTGGAGGCTGTGCGGGGAGCTGGGTGGGTAGTGCCTTCCATGAAGACTTCAGCTGGGAGGTGGGGGGAAGTTCTCTGGGCAGAGGCGACAGAAACAAGACAGTTCGTTTTTATTTTTGATTAAGTGAAACCAGCTTTAAAAAAAATTCCCGTTGCAGCCGGAGCCCATCTTACAGATAAACACAGAAAGGCACTGTTGGCTATTGCCCTCTCCTCTCAGGAATTGTGCCAAAATCGCAAGTGGCGGTTTGAAGGTCATAAACAGGTCCTGTCCAGCTGTCTCACAGGAGGAGCAAACAGGCGAGCAGAAGGGGAAGAGTTTAGAATAACAAGGGGGCTCTTTAAATAGAGCCATAAAACCGAGTAGCAAACCCAGTCCAAGGGTTAAAAGCAAGCTTTTCCTCCAAAGTTTCTATGGCAACTAGATAAAATCGACAGCAAGAGTGCAGTTAATGAAATATTTCTTCTAGACCAACAAGTAGCAGTAAGTAACGGAGGCTGGCTTTGCAGGGATCCAGCCCAGGTTACATTTTTAGCTGCTGCTGCTTTTCTCCTGGCAAGAACTGGGCCCTGGGGTTTGGTGAGACTCCAATTGCCCTGCTCTCTCTTTCTCACAGCGGGGTCTAGAAAGCTGGGGCAGAAACGCTGGTGGGGATCCAAACCACTTAGGATGGAGAAAACCCCCCTCCCGCCCCTTTCCCCAGCCCCCACCAACAGTTTGGATTCATTTGACACACACTTACAGAGTGAATTTGGGTTTTTGGGATAAATGCTCATGACTAATTTTATCTGTACACAAAGAATAAACACAGTCTGGTGAGGTTAGTTGGGAGCTGCTTGAGTTGGGCCTGGCTAAGATGCGATGGGATGCCTGAACGCACAGGCTTTGAAATGATAGCTTCATTTGGTCCATTCCTGGCTTGGGACTTTGGGTAAATTCCTTAACCATCTGTGTCTCCGTTTCCCATGAAATGGGCATGAAGGTAGTACACATCCAAAAGCTGTTTAAAGATTAAAATATGTACATGTGCCTAGCAGTGACTGGTATTGCGTAGGTATCCAATAACTGCTTATTAAATCTGATAAGATTTATTTGTCTGCAAATCACTTTAGGGTCCCAGAGAAGTTCCACTGTGTTTCTTGCCAAGATTGAATTCCAAACCCTTTCTATTAAGGTGGCTTCCCGGAGAACAATTTTTAAGATATGAGATTATTCTAAATGTGAAATATAATAATAAAACTAGCTAACACTTATTGACACGTTTTGTTGCGGGCATTGTTCAGAGCACTTCCTGTGTATTTGCTACCGTAGCCGCTTCTATTCGTGAGCTCTTTGCAGAATGGCAGGAATGGGTGGAGGCAGAGGCTAATGTGATTCCACAGAAGGGTTTATCTTATCCACCTGATAGTTAAAATTCTGCCTTGCTGAGGTCACCCTTTGGTGAGTATTCGCATGGTACACCACTTCCTTTGCTCATTCAGAGAAGTCTATTCGCATACCTCCTCCTCAGACTTTCTTGTCCTCAGTTTTCCATTCATGTTATTTCCAAGTTCATGCCCATCCAGCCAAACCACTGGCCGTAGCACATGAATCACCGTAGAGTCATACCTCTGACCATTTTTCCTTCCAAGCAAAATGAACAACAAGGTGCACCACTTGAATGTCTCTGCCTGCAGGAAGGATTTCCCTTCGCCACTGTCCTCCAGGGACAGCCCAGAACGTGGCTGGAGTGTCCACTTTGGGGGGTGCCTGCACACAGCGCAGGACCATCTATAAAACAGGCACACGTCTTCTCTTTCTCAGTGAACTTACTGTAGAAACTCCCAATGAGGCCCTAGGTGTGGGCTTGGAGGAAAAGGACCGGGACCGTGGGCGGTCAGGCCACTTCCTGCTGTAGCTCACCTGTGCCTTCAGGGCCTCCTTGGGCCCAGTGTTGTATATTCTATTTACATCTGGTAGGGGAGTGCTTCTGTGCATGACTGACTTTATGGCTCAGTGGGTCAAACAACAACCAGTTTATGATGGGAAACTCAGAACAATCACATATGGACTGGTGGCCCATAGTACAACCAGTGTGATGTCTTCTGAAAGATAAAGGTGATCAAGGTATTTGTTGACTGAACTATGGCATAGGGCCAGAAAGTTCATTCCTTGTGCTCATGAAGAAAATGTGTATTTTCAGGTATTGAATGAGGTGTTTTCTAAATGGCAATTGAGTCAGGTTAGTTAATAGTTTTGTTTAAATCTTCTTTATCCATTCTTATTAATATGTTCTAATTGTATCAATTACTGAGAGAAAGGTGATGAAATCTTCAGTTATGATTATCTATTTCTCCCTTTAGTTCTGCCTGTTGTAGGGAGCTCTATGATTAGTGAGTATACATTTAGAAATTTTATGTCTTTCTGATGAGTTTCTGATATTTTTTCTCCTTAAGAAATATCTCTTTTTATCTATGATAATAGTCACTACTTTGTCTTATATTAATAAACCACCAAGGTGGTCTTATGTTACTGTTTATGTGGTATATTTTTTTCCATCCATTTACTTTGTTATATCTGTCTTTACATTTTAATTGCATCTCAATATTTATTTGTATTTAACTTTTCAATCTCTTGCTTTTAATTGGAATATTTAATTCATTTACATGTCATATTATTATTAGTTTAAGTCTATCATATTATTTTTTTCTAGTTGACTGGTCTATTTCTTGCTTTGCCTTTTCTGACTTCTTCAGGGTCAGTGGTCAGCAAGCTCATTAGTCAACAGAGCCAAATATCAACAGTACAATGATTGAAATTTCTTTTGAGAGCCAAAGTTTTTAAACTTAAACTTCTTCTAATGCCACTTCTTCAAAATAGACTCACCCAGGCCACGGTATTTTGTGGAAGAGCCATACTCATGGGGCCAAAGAGCCATAAGTGGCTCTCAAGCCACAGTTTGCTGACCATGGTTCTGGGTGAATGGAATACTTTTTAGTATATTCAACTACATTATTGTTTCATAGATTACAGGTTTATTTACTTTAAATTTTTATTTTTAAATTATAGTTTACATTCAATATAAAATAACTAGGGGCCCGTTGTAGGAAGATTCCTGCAAGTGGCTGCCCCGCCTGTGCTTTCCCTCTGGCAGACGCCTTGCTTTCCGCTTTTCCTTCCTCTTCCTTATATGCTGTCTTCAGTCTTCATTCCTCCCTCTCAGTGTATGCAAATTAACCGCCATCTTTGTTGGGTTAATTTGCATACTCACTCTAATTCGCTGTGGGCTTAGTGAAGGTATGGCCAATTAGCATTTTTCTCTTTTATTAGTGTAGATATTAGTTTCAGATATACAGCATGGCAGGCAGGCAATCACATACTTTACAAAATGATTCTCCCAATATTTCAAGTATCCACTTAGTACCATATATATTTTATTTTATTTAAAAAATCTCTTATCTCCATATTAGATAATTTCTATTTACCTTTCTTCAAGGTTACTATCATTTAGTCTGCAGTCTCTAATCTGCCACTAAATCCATCCAGTAAAATTTTCATTTGTACTTTTCAGTCTTAGAGTCTTATTTTATTCTTTTCTATATTTTCCATCATTTCTCTGCTGACATTCCCCATCTGTGCACTCATTTTGACCACCCTTTTCTTCAAGTTCTTATTGTTTTTGTTGTACCTTCTTTAAAGATCCTCTAGATCTTTAGGGATTCTGTTTCCATCTTTTTTTCTTTATTACTTTAGTTTGGGTCAAAATTTTCTTTACTTGCCTAATAAATTTTTATTGTAGCCTTTACATTCTGAATGATACATTATAGAGACTCTGGACTGTGTGTTGAGTGTTGAGTTTAAAGAGTGTTACTGTGTTCTTGTGGGCATTTATATCACTGGTGGATCTTTTTTAATTCTGTCATGCTCAGTTTTGTTCTTTGTTACAGCAGGACTATTTTGGTTTTGAGTTCAGTCCCAGGTGTAGTCCTTACTCTTTGATGTAGTTCTTACTTTACTTCTTAAATAGGGACTATTATAGCACTATTTTTCTCGTATCTCAACTGAATTCTAGAGCGAACCTCCAACATCTGCCAGAACTGTGCACTCTCTGGCATTACCACTAGTTTTCTCATTCAGCTCTCAGCCCTGCAGCAGTCTCTGCAAGGCCTCATGGAGTCTTGCCTGGGAAGTGCAGCCTCGTCCTTGCCAAGGACCCATGACAAATTCCCACACAGACTTTCAGGACTTCCCATCTGAACAGGTTCTTCTCTAGCCTCTGATCTCACAAACTCCAACTATTTTAGCAGCCTGAACTTTGCCTTATCTGCTTACTCTGCTTTGGCTCTGTCTTTCTATGTCATAACATAGGAATGTACCCATGGCAGAAAAACTAGGGCAATTGTAGGACTTATCTCACTCTTCCCTTCTCTTAAGAATTATAGTCTTATGCTTCCTATTGTTCTTTGCCTCCTATATTTTGTTCATTGTTATAGTTTATTTCAGTAGAAAGACAAGCCAGATATCAGTTACTCTGTAATTGTGGGACACTGAAGTCTCTGAATACATCCTCTTAAATTTTTTTGAAATACAGTAGAAAACAAATGTTTGTATATGATACCTGACAATGAGAAGCTCATGCTTCTATAAAGAAAAATTTGGCTAATTAATGAATGTTTAAAAGATATTGCAATAAAAAAATGTAATAGCATCAATGCACTCATCAAATAGCTAAAAAGTGTGTATGTTTTGTACTTGGTGTGTACCAAAGAAGGATAATGTCAGTTCAACCAGTATTTTTGATATTCCATGCACAAAAGGCAGAAGAAAAAATTATGCAGTGCCTAATGTCAAGAAGCTTTTATTATACCAGGATATATAAGTCACACATACAAAGCAAGTTAAATATGAAGGCAAGGCAGAATACAATTATATATGAAGACTGGTGAGAACAAATAGGTGAGACAAACCTGAATTAACTTCCCCTTCTAGCTGCAGGGGCACTTCTGCACCACACATGATTCCTTCCCCACACTAAGTTATAGGAGATGGACCAGGATTGAACACCTAACCCAAAGAGTACAACCCATAGTAGAGCTTAGCCATGAGATTTCCGTTTACAAATTTAAATGAAGAGATTCAGATATTGCAGTTCAATGGTAATGGATGTTTGGTGAGTTAAGGTCATATGGAGTTGGCAATGGAGTGAGCACTAGGGCAAGCCAAAGTAATGGCCAAGTTTTGGATTTGAAGGAGCAAGAACCATGGCTGAGCAGTCTGAAAAGAGACTAGATGTAAGAGAGAGAAATAGAAATATTCCAAGACTGAGAGAAAAATGTATTTCTGCTTGACAATTTCCAGCTGTTGTGTATATCTATACTAATAAAAGCCTAGGTAGTCCTTCTGCCCTTGTGTGCAAGATGGTCACCACAAGATGGCCTTGTGCACAGTGGCGGTGGGGCCCAGAGGCTGCTCAGTGCAGTGAGGCCTGAGGATCCCTCGGCTCTACATGGCGTGGAGGAGGCAGTCCCAGCATCTCTGCCACCTAGTGTGGAGGAGGCAGGTCTTGGCAGAGGAGTTGGGGGGCGATCAGGCTGGCAGGGGAGGGCAATTGTGGGCAATCAGGCTGGCTGGGGAGCAGTTAGGCATCAATCAGGCCAGCAGGGGAGCTGTTAAGGGGTGATCAGGCTGGCAGGCAAAAGCAGTTAGGGGGAATCGGGCAAGCAACCAAGCGAGCAGTTAGGAGCCAGTGGTCCTGGATTGTGAGAGGGATGTCTGACTGCCCGTTTAGGCCTGATCTCACAGGTCAGACATCCCTCAAGGGGTCCCAGATTGGAGAGGGTGCAGGCTGGGCTGAGAGACACCTCCCACCTCTGTGCACAAATTTCATGCGCTGGGCCTCTAGTAATATATATATATATATATATATATATATATATATATATATATATATATATATAAAATAGTCCATTGTATCTTTTTATTGACTCCTTTTTTACTTGAGATGGGTTTAGTAGTTATTATTTTTTCCCTTATAATGACATGTACTGTAGTAGAACCATGGTTTAGATGAAAAGTGCTGTGGATGTTCAGCCAAGATAGAGATTACTCTGGAGTATAGCAGTCAAAGAAGGCTTCATGGAGAGGAGGAAACTTAGGGTTCATCTCAAAGGACAAACTATATTTGAATGAAGTCGAGTATGGGTAACCTTCACATGCCTCACAATTTCCCTTTGTGTTCATACTACACACTCTTTAAAAATAAATCACTAGATTAAGTTTTTATCAGTCATGATGGTTGTTCTTCTACAGTAGGTCCTTGGGTTACGTTGGAGATCCGTTCCTACAGTGATGTAACACAATTTTCACCATTAGCCGGAACCCACCTACATCACTCACATGGAGCACATACACCTTTATTTGTGGTAAATAAATAATAAAAAACATAAAGCACATGTGTACAAATGTCGAAATGATGGAACTTTTTTTTTTTTAATAAATAAATGGGAGGTGGTGACGTAACCACAAAACAGTGTAACCCGAGGACTGCCTGTATTTGCTTTCTATGTCAATTGATGAACAATTAGTCTTTTTGTGAGGTCTCAAGGTTTCAATCCCCCGTGTCTAGTCTCCTTTAGCTTTAAATGCTCTACTCCAGGCAAAGAACTACAGGTAAAAGTTACAGAGTTGCTATTTAAACTCCATGGAATTATTTTCATTTCCACTCTATCCTAGACTTTTCGTATGTGTTTATTTTGAGCCTCTAAGATGTAGAATCATTTAGGTGAGTGCTAGCACTAAGTGAGAATCAGAACACTAGATTTTACTTCCAGCTTAGCCAGTTCCCTGTGGCCTCCGGCACCTTGCCCTGTTCTCCCTGTCTGTGTGAAGGATTACTGAAGGTCTTCGTCCTTGTTTCATAGCAAAGTGTCATTAAAGAGATTAATGAGATCATGTTCATAAGAAGATTTAATATCTTCACTGTGGAAAAACATCAGAAATTGCAAATCTACCCCACTATTGTTACCATCATAATTAGAGTAAGCAAGAGAGAATCTAAAGAAATAAATGGTTGTGTGCCTCTTCTGTAATAAGAAGATTGGGAAGTGAAAAGGAGGGGTTAGAGAAATAGCCTCACTTTGACTGCGATGGCATCTGACTTTTCCTTGGAGGCAGGTGGAGATCAGAAGAGTCTTAGAAGGAATGATTTCCTAGTACTTTATACTGTACCCTCACAGTCTTCTCACTGTCCCCTTCAAGACAGTGCCAGTGAAAACAGCTCTGTGCTTAACTAATGTGTTCCTATTTGTTGGGGTAAATGGTGACATTTGGTGTAACAGTAGTGCAGGTCAGGTTGAATAATTGCTTTGCTGTGAAGGCATTCCAGAATAGAAGGCAGAGCTGAAAGCAACATGAGACAGAAACAGTATTAAAGTTGCAATGTCCAATGAAATGAGAGCCTCATTTTGCATGTTTTGGGTGGTTCATGTTACTGTGTAGGCAACATTCTGACATGCACTGGTAGAAATATCAAGTAAGACTGCATGAGGGATCATGTTCCCCACAAAGAGAAAAACTAAGGGCCAGAAGGCAACCAGCTATCATAAAAGTAATTAATTGTTTTACTTTTTTAATGGTCTGGCAAGATTGCCTTTGAAAAAATGAATCATACAAATGGGACCATGATGTCAGACACATTGTCCATTGAGACTTAAGAGACTAGTTCCTGCTATAAATTATGATAATGAGTTAGTTTTTAAAATGTTTTATGAGGTTGAAAAGTGCAATGTCAAATTCCCTCCCCCCTCCCCACTCCTCATTGCTTTGAATGCCTTTCAGAATACGGAGGGTAACATTTCCTTTCGAAAATTCCTTCCAAATTTACTGGCCATTGCTTTTCCAACCAGGTCATTCTCCAGGATGGTTTTAGTGCATGATTTTCATGACTCAGCTTAAAATGAACAAGACCCCATTGTTGGCTTTCTTGTTTTTTTTTTTTGTTTGTTTGTTTTTTTACCAGAATTATTGACAAGATCTGTACCACTCTTGGAAAAGGTCTGTTGTCTAACCAAGCTACTATGGAAACCTGATCCAGGCCATTTAGAAGCTTAATGCCTTTTCCTCTTGAGTTTGTGAAAAGTTCCGAAGTTGGTAAAACTTCACTCAGAAAATATTCACCAGAGCAGAAGGGTACAGCTTGTTCACTACACTTCGCTTTTCATCTTAAATTAGCTTCGCAAATAAACTCACTGGGCCAGGGTGAGGGTGGGCGGCACTCCCTGAGGGGTCATTGTAAAATACACCAGTTTCTTATTTTACTCCTTGTGTTCTGAGTGGGCAGGAGTAGAGAGAAGAAAGGGGTTGACTTATTATTTTTTTTAAACATACGCACAAATGGTAGTTGGAGGTGGGAGGGAAATCCTAAGTGCCTGTTCTACATCAGTAAATAGCTCCGTATTCAAGTGAGTTAAAACACATTACTTCCCACTTCCAGGCCCTAAAGAGGAGCCCAGAAATGTAGTCTATACTCTGCTGTCCCCTGAGAATTTTCCTCCTCTTACCCGTTTCCTGTCGATATCCATTGAACAGTGAAAGGCTCCTCTGGGAAGGAGAAGCTCGAGTCTGTGCATCTATCTGGGAGCCTACACCTGGAGTGCCCCAGCTGTGGTTAGTCAAGGACTTTCCTCAAAAAATCCCTCACCCCATTTCCTCGCCCTGTTCATACTCAGGCTAAGTATCCTGAGACCTTCAAAGGGTAGAGGGAGGCTTCACTGCCAGAATCTTTAGGTATAAATCTCATCCCTGTGAAACAAGCCTTGCAAAATGTATAACGTGGTTATTCATCATTTATGATTCATATATACTTACACGTTACAACAACTCTGACCACAGTCATCTGGCCTGGAATATGGGCCAGAGCAACAGAGCCTTGGGGACATTTCCTGTGAACATCGACAAGACTCCTCACTACATGGCATCTGGGGACTGGGGGCCTATGAGTAACAGGCTTCTTGGGATTTGATTGGCAGGACTTGCCCGGGGTAAGGACTTGCCTGGGCAGCATAGGAAACCCGAGGAGATCGTGGCCTTTTCATTTTCCCCTTCCATCCTCCTCAGGGGTGATGATAAAATCACACCACCCTCTGGGGTAATTGGGATAACTCAGTACACAGACTCTGCCCCCAATTCTGGCCAGTATTTCAAACTCTTCCCCCAGTAGATCTTTTTCAGCAGGAAAATCTGTGCTATTGAGGTTATGTTTTCCCCTACCCCTTCGCTCAGGTTAGGCAGATCTTATCAGTAATGCTGCTACAAAACAAAGCAAGGGGAAGGGAGAAAGTGAAAGAGTTTGAACAGTCGAGTGCTGGATTATCCATCCTCAATGAGGTCATTTCTGGCCCAGGGTACAGCTGAAGTTGGAGTGTGGTTTGGGCTCCCTCAGATTCTACTGGGGAGAGAGCAGTTTTTCCCAGTCTCCTTTATAGAATAAAGATACTGGCACAAAAGATATCAAGGAGGTAGTCAGATTCCTGGCACATGCAGTTAGAGGTAGATTCTGAGCCCAGGGAAAATACTGTGTGGGATTACAAAATATTCAATTATTGATTGGTTCCTTCAACAAATTTTATTGAGTACATACTCTGGGCCAGGCACTGTTATGGATGCTTGGAATACATCACTGAACAAAAAAGACAAAAATTCCTGCCTTCAGGTAGCTTACATTCTAGTGGAAATAAAATCAATAGAAATAGAATAAATGGGTTAACAATAAAGGTAAGGGATATTGGGAATGGTGAGAGGGTACAGTTCTGATTTTAAACAGTATTAGTTAACCACAAAAGCCAGGATAGATCTTACTGAGAACTGAAACTTGAGGGAAGAGTGAAGGTGAGGAAGTTTACCACAGGGATATCTGGAAGAAGAGCATCTGGATGAAAGGGAGAAGCTGGATGAAGGCCCTTAGGCAGGAGCATTTGAGGACAACCAAAGGCCCTGTAGCTGGAGCAGAATGAGCAAGGGAGAGAGGGATAGGAGAGGAGGTCAAAGGTAATGGGGTGGGAAAGAGCTAGAGAATCATAGGCCATTGTCAGGACTTGGGCTTTTAGTCTGTATGAGATGGGCAGCCACTAGTTTGAGCAGAGAGGGACATGATCAGACCATTTAAAAAGGTTACTCTGGCTGCTGTGCTAAGAACAAACAGCAAGAGGATGAAGGATGAAGCAGGGAGAGCAGTTAGGAGATAACAGATGCAATAATCAAGGTGAGAGATGATGGTGGCTCAGCCCAGAGCAGTAGAAATGGCGGAGGGAGGAGAGGGAGAGAAAGGGAGGGTGCTAGGTATATGTTAAAGGTAAAGGCAAAAAGATTTCCTAATGGCTAGGTGAACTAGGTGAATGAGTGATTGAGTGAATGAGTGAATGGCCTATAGTTCCAGGATAGATACTATGACAAACCTGAGTAAAAGAAAAAAAATTCAGTACCCAAGAAGAGCCACCCTGTGATCTGATTGGCCCTGAGGGAGCAGAAACAGCAACTCAGGGGCTGGCTCTGCGTGGTCCCGCCCCTCCTGAACCGCTGGTTTGTCGTTTTCATTTCTCTCATTGGCTACACAGCCCCAGACACCATCAGGGAGATACTCCAAAATAATATTAAATTTACACTCCTCGGTTTATTCATATATTTAGCACTGGATTTGTTCCAGTCACTGTGCCAGATGCTGAGGATAAGAGACTAGCCATCAGCTCTACACCTCATTGTAAATCTATAAACTTGAAGTCACTTGAAATGGCTTCATAAATGGGGTGAAGGTGTAAATAGCATTAACACCTACCAGAAACAATACACCTTGGAAAGTTTCTCTAAATCACTTCTATTTTTTTTTTTTTTAATGAAATGCTACTTTTAAAATAAAAATTTTTAGATAGAGAGGAAGGTGGGGGGGGGGGGAAGGAAACATAAGTGTGAGAGTGAGACATTGATTGGTTGCCTCCCGCACACACCTGACCAAGGATTGAACCATGATTTTTCCATCTACAGGATGACACTCCAACCAACTGAGCCACACTGGCCAGGGCTTAACTGATGATCTTAACCTAAGAATTTTCCATACACAATGCATCAATTAGATTTCAATCCTCTAATAACCGAGCTTTAAAGCTAAAGAAACTGAGGCCCACAGGGGCTGTTACTTTTGAGGTCCACTGAGTGGTGGTGGCTGGCCCCAAGTGGGCCACATGCATTGATAGGCTTCAATAAGGCTCATTCCCACCAGCATGGCGGCCTGCTTTCCATAGAATGCTGAGGACAACGGTCTTCCAGGAACATCACCAGGGTCCATGCTGGGTCTCAGTCCACTTAGCTTAGGGTTCTTGTGAAAAACCTTGAGACCAGAAAAGAAAACAATTCCTCTGCTTGAGAGGAAAGTTAAAGAGGACTTGTGAGGGATTCATTACATACCTTTCAAGCGCCTTTGCTGCCAGCATCTGAGCCAAACACAATAATTATCTTTGCCAGACCCTTCACTTTGAGTTTAGCCATTTCAGTATACTCTCTCTCCCAAGCTCAAGCAGTCCTCCTAACTGGTAAGAGAAGCAACTCTCCGGAGAGAGCATTTCTGATCAGCTGTGTTTGTGAGAGCTTCTCCGCCAGGCAACGGTGCAGGACCCGCCACACCAGCTGCACTTGTCAGATTTCTCCTAGATTCTGCCCATGATGCCCAAGACAAAAAAATAAAACATAAATGGCTTTTGGTGCCACATTAACCATAAGTCTCTACACTAACTAACACATGCCATCATTTTTAAGGTTTTTTTGGAGGGTAAAACTCATTGATTAAAAAAGAATGAAATAAATAAAAAGGTACAAGGAATCTCCTACTGCCTTTAAAGCGATGAAAGAGCATTCTTGGAGAAGGAGGAAGATAGTTCTTAGGAGGCCAATAGCCTGGTCCTTCTGGAGGTTGACCCTTGATTGACTTCTGCTGAATGGGGAGCAGACCACATGATGCCTGCATTACATCCTAAGTGAGCAGACCTGGGGAGGGCACTGGCTCAACCAGTCAAGAAACTAGAGACTTAGGTACTATTGTCTTGGTTGAGAAGACTTTAAAACTTTGTGGGTACACAAAGATTGAGACAGCTGAAGGAGGTGAAGCAGTAGACTCCAGGCTGGAGCTGTCACATGGCATGATACAAACTGAAGTTATGTGGACATCACAAATCAAGGAGAGGAAAAGAGGTGAAGTGTGGCAACGATGCAGTGCTGGAGTCAAGCCCTGCCATTGAACTGGCGGCTCCCTCCAGTTCTCGCCTATTCTTGGATTTTTGTAAGATTCCTTCTAATTAAGGTAAATCTCTTTTACTTGAGATTTCTTGAATGGGCAGCTGTTTTTATCAACCAGAGGAGAGATAATTAAAATCCACATTCATTCATTGGCTCATTCATTCAAGCAATATTTATTTTCAAGCTCTGGGGATTGAGCAATGCACAAAACAAAACGTCTGGTCTTATGGGGCTCACATTCTAATGGGAGGATAAAGACGCTAAACAAACAAGTGAATATTTACTATATCAGGTGCGGGTAGGCACTGTGGGAAAATGTGAGATGTGAAGGTGGGAAGAGGAAATGACAGAAGTCCTCACTGACATTTGAGTAGACACCTTAGCAGATGGGTGGAGCCAGTCCCACAGATACACTCAACATTCCAGGCTGAGGGTAAAGGGAGGCATGTGCTTGGCGTGTGTGGCCATCAGCCAGGGAACCCGTTTGGCTGGGCTCAGCGAGTGAGGAGGAAGCAGCAGAAGATGAATCAGAGAGGCTACAAGAGGTTTCCAATTATTATTATTCACTCAGTATCTGTATTGAACTCTGCTGTGTGCCAGCTCTCCTGAAAGTCCTGGAATCAGGAATCAGGATACAAGTGTCTCTTATCTTTAAAGACTCCAAATTTCACGCAGCCATCTGACACCAAAATAACCTGCACCTTGTATTTTCCATACTCAGAAAATGAAGTGGTTGAGTAATTTGCTTAGGACCAGTAAGTATGTCACATGGGGAAAGACACAGAGTGGCAGGATTGAAACTAGACTTTAAAGTTTTACTTATCTGCTTTGGCCCCTGCCTCTCTGAGGGAGTTCCTCAAGTTGCCCCAAAAGTGCATTCCTCCATCCTATGCTTTGAGGAGATCCAAATGAGGAATTTCATAGCTCCCTTTGGAAATGCCTTCTATAAATCCAACACTGAACTCCTGCAATTCTGCATGAAAACAAAGGCTTTCCCTACAGTGTGCTGCTACTACCAAAAATGTCACCAGGTGACCCAATTCCCTCATTCAAATGCTATTTTTAGTGACTGTCAGATGACGGAAGAGTATCATTATGAAGCAGAGAACAAATCTCCCGCATATGCCTCCTCTTTTCATCTGCACCACCCATGAAAGAGCGGCACTTGGCCATTCCCCCTCCCCCCCCTCAGATGAAATCTGACTAGATCCCAAAATAGTCATGCTTCAACCAAGAGATGAATCTGCCTTTTCTCTCCCAGGAAAATCAAAACTGTTCCCAAATGAAGTTCCTAAAAGCATAATTACTCTGCTAAGTAATGGACTTGAATGTAATTTATCTTTCAAAGACAGAAATAACATTAATAACTATAATTTGGATACAAATGCTCCTCAGATTTACAATCAAACGAAGAGATTGTATGTGTTTCTGTGTCTTCTATGAAAAGTCTGAATGCTGACCCATGATCCCTTCAAGAAAATGAAGTATTATCAAATTTCCCACCCTGCTCTCTTGATAGACAAATCACTGGTCACCCTTGCCTCTGCTGTTCTTGCTGTTATTGGCAGTGTGTGTGTGTGTGTGTGTGTGTGTGTGTGTGTGTGTAGTATTTGGAGAATCTACACTAGAAATCTGCCTTCTGTGTGTCCCAGTAAATTTTCATTTTCTAGTCTTTCATTCTTACATGCCAAGCAAGGCAAAAAGAAAGTTTGCTCAATTATCAGAAACACAGTTCTTGATATCTGCTTGCTAGGGTACACAAAAATGAATTGTTCAGGAGAACACTTAGGATTTGATGAGGGCAGTTGTTTCTTGGGATGAAATGCAGTGCTAATGCAACCAGGACACAGGTTCAATCCCTTATGGACCACTGGGAGGTGCACACAGATGAAACCTGGCTTCATAGTCAGTATTTCCACCACTTGAACCTCAACCATTGTCCTTTCAGTGTTCAGTCTTGGCCACATCTAGGAAGCCACATGAAATGAGTATGGCTCCATGAAAATTACTGCAGAGGAAATGCGTCAGAAGGCTGGTCCTGCCAATGGGAAATACCATCCATATGACATGAGGACTGACAGTATATTGCCAACATTTTCTGCTTACTTACGTTAATATAAAGAATTCGACATGTCTACATGGATGCTTATTTTTGCAGTTTTATTAGCTCCTTTATATACCCAGTAGAGCCTAGTTGTTAAGATGTTAAGCTCCAGAATCTATTTAAACCGTCCTTCATCTCTTACCAGCTATGTCTTCTTGGACAAATTAATAAACCTGTGTAAGCCTCAACTTCTTACCTATTAAATAGAAGTTTAATGATACCCAGCTCACTACTATGAGGATTCTATGAGATGATGCATATATAATGCTTGGCATAATATCCCCCATTATAAGCATTCAATAACCGACAGCTGTTGTTATCCAGTAATAATTCCTTCTACAGATAATAATAATGCCTACTGTATCAGGTTGTTGCAAGCATTAAATGAGATAATCCCAGGTACAGAGCTTAGCACACTGACTAACTCATAGTACGAGTCCAATAAATGTTAGCCATGATAATGGTGATAATGATGGCAATAACTAGAGAGATGAAATAACTATCCCAAATTTATACAGTTGGCTAGTGGATGAGTGGGGAATAGAAATTGAGTATAATGACAATTCTATACTATGTCTTTGTGTTAAAGTATGATCTAAGAAATGATAATGAAAATTACCTTCCTGAATCTTAATTTCTTTCACTCAGCACCAGCAGCCAACTTCTTAACATCTGAAAAGGCTGCTTTTCCTTACTTTGGAGAATCCAGGTGTTTCTAGAACCACTTTTCAAGCAAAAGTCTGTTTTTTGTCCCATCCTTCATATCATGAATTAATTGCCTTTTCAATTTTCAATAGATTCATTGGTCATTTTTCATAGAGAGAGTTTATCATTTCTGGGAAGCTATTGAGCACTAAAGCAGTAGAGAACAACAGAGCCAAATTGAAATAGGTTCAAAATGACAAATTCCTATATATTATAGGACTCCAGGATCACTTACAAATAGCAGAGATTGCACATTATAAATATGCCTGTATGAAATCCTCAAATGCCAAGGGTCTGCCCTCCCCATTCATTTCCCAGAATTTTGGTTTTTTAAAAATCTTTGGGAAATTGGAGAAAAGCCTGAAATAATTTCAAAGAACATTATACCTTAAACTGTTTCTTAGTATGCAAGTTTTCTAGAAGTTTAAATGTAATCAAGCCGGGACCAGTTTGGCTCAATGGATAGAGCGTCGGCTTGGGGACTGAAGGGTCCTGGGTTCGATTTCGGTCAAGGGCATGTACCTTGGTTGCCGGCACATCCCCAGTAGGGGGTGTGCAAGAGGCAGCTGATCGATGACTCTCTCTCGTCGATGTTTCTAACTCTCTATCTCTCTCCCTTCCTCTCTGTACAAAATCAATAAAATATATTTAAATAAATAAATAAATAAATAAATAAATAAATAAATGTAATCAAGTTCATTTTTTAAAGTTTAAATAGAGAGATATGCTAAAGCACAACTATTATTTTAGTCAGTGGTAGAGAGTTACTGTTTTAAACTCACCAATGCATCATTGTAGTTGAGATATTGGCGATAAGAGGAGCACATTTCTTCAGTGAGGTTAAAATATTTATTTCTTTAACAAAAATTATTTGGAGTTTTATATTTTATAATAATTTCTTATATTTAATTATACTTTGGATTCACATAAATTAATTATTACTTTGAATTCAGGACAGCAAGCATTTTTTCAAAGGCCGTTCTACTTGTACTAAGTTGGGTCTTATAGAGAGCAATAATAGATTTTGTAGGTGCTCATTCCTGGTCTACATGTCCCTGAAATATTATGGGAATAAACATATTTCTCATTTTGTTGCTTCTTTTTCTCTTCTCAGCAGAATCTTTTTTATCATATTTCATGATAATGAAAATTATTCAAGGTATTATATAGAATGAGAGAGGAGAGTAATGGGAAGAGTTGAAAGAAAACACAAGATGAGCAATATTAGATCCCAACGGAGTAAGTAGCCTGATGGTCATTTTTTTACCATGATTACCGTATTTTTCGGACCATAAGACGCACTTTTTTCCCCCCAGAAGTGGGGGGAAAAAGTCCCTGCGTCTTATGGTCCAAATATAGCCTACACATATACTTTAAAAAAAAAGTTTTTTTACTTGCCCGGCTCTGTGTGGTCTCTGTGTGCTTGCCCGGCTCTAAAATGGTTCTAAATGCTGCTGTTTACTTTACAGGGTTGATTACATGTGTTTATGACTGTGATGTTGGGTTTTAATGCACATAAAATATTTTAGGACACTATTTGTTTCAGAATCTTTTTTTCTTCATTTCCCTTCTCTAAAAACTGGTGCGTCTTATGGTCCGGAGCGTCTTATGGTCCAAAAAATACGGTAGATGTCAGTGGAGGCCAAAATGAAACCCATCCCTCTTGTGCAGAGTGAACTCCACATCATCCAAACTTTCCTGGAATTTGGGGTAGAGGAAGAAGGAGGGGGTGGCACCACTGACTCTTGATTCCTGCTTCCAGTGAAATAGTTTATAGATCAGCTGGCCATACAGGTGTGCAGTCTTGTTTTTTTGGTACTTTCCCACATGTGAAACTCAACACCTTACACCACACAGCAAGTAAAACAACCATAAGTCCTCACTTGAGACCTCTGTGTGTAGAGAAGACTTTATATAAATATGTGGAGATGGAGAATTTTGTAAACCTGAAACATAACTTAAAACTACGCTTAATATGCCACTCGCTAAATATTTCTGCTCCTGCCTCCTGAGATACTGTTTAGCCCTCTCACTCATCCCTTTCTCTCCACTCTTAAGGGCTAACTTCTTCCAATTTCTTACGCATAACCATTCATTTTCCTTTGTTCTGCATTGTTCTTTCAGATGCTGTATTTAGTCTATCTAAATATGTTTTATGCCTTTATTATTTTCTCACCAATATTTATTGAGCACCTACTATGTGCTCACCACTGACCTAGGCACTGGGTATTCAAAGAGACTAAAAGAGATACAGTTCCTATCCTCACGGAAACTAGAAGTCAGTTCTCTTGACAAAAGTAATTCTGGTAGCAACAGTTATGATAGTAGTTATTTTTAAACCTCATATATTGTAAGTTGGCACCTGAACTTCCTACTTCATCATGGCATCCTATATTCCATCATTATGACAATAATTTTCAAATGTGTTAAACCCTCACGAAAATATGGCATTGGGCTATTCATGTCCCAAGTAAGTTTCCCTACTTTAAAATCCACACGGGAGAACCAGATCTGGAGAGAGATTTAAGATGCTGAGGAATTCCAGAGCAGCTTGTTATGAGGCTTCCTTGGAGGCCCCGGGCACAGGCACAGCTGACCTCAGAGCCATCGTGGAGAAAGACCCCTGTCATTGCCGTCTTCTTTGGAAAAAGGACCAGAGAAGTACCCAGCACGTTCCCAGGAGAATGGGTCAAAATAAACAGGGCACTGTGGACACATGAAAACAGCATTCTTTAAACATGTTCAGACTTCAAATTAGAGATGCCCAGGACACACAAGAGTGGAACAAGTGTGAGGGGCCAGGAGTTTGAATTAGCACAAAGGGAGCCCTTTCTCTTCCCTTACAAGTGCTGTGCAGGTGCAACAGAAAAGCATTCAATGGGGGACAGCCAGAGACATGCAAAGTAAGAGCCTCAGCCAGGAGACTCTGGTGCTTGGGACTGGGAAGAAGTCCGGCAGTCAATGGGCAGATTGTGCTGGCTTCTTATCGGGCCTCACACGCCGCATAGTGCAGGACTTGTCCAATATGCAGATGGGGAAAGAGCAGATTCTTGTTTTCTCCTAATGGCCTCGTAACTACTGTCAAGTGAGAAGCAATAGCAACAGGCAGACAGTGGAGATTTATTTAGAACGAGAGGGTTGGAAGGGCTCATTTCAGACGAGTCATCATGCAACTTAGCCTGGTCAGCAGCGTGTCAGGCGCAGCCTTGTCCAAAGAGCCCCCGCGCTGGCCGGCCTCGGACTCTGATGCGGCAGGTAGTCTTTGTCAGATGCAGCAGGATGTGCTTCCCAAGTGTTTCTGCCCAGCTACCCTCCCGCAGGAGTGAGGAACTGCTGCTCCCCGCAAGCCTGCCATTGGCAGACCACTCAATGAAGCTGGGAAACTGGTTTGCACTCTCCTCTTTTAAGTTAGAAATATATTAAATAGTAGGATATTATACTTTATTCCACAATACATTGTGTGTTTTTTAACAGAAAATTAAATTACTAGTTAAATTGCTTTCTATGTCCCAACCCCCACATCTTTGGGGGGGATTATATTACAGGAAGATGGGCATGTTCATGCCTTGACTCCCAGGACCGGGCACGTGGCTACGTTTTCCCGGGAGGGGATGGCGTGTGTTCTGGTTTGGGAAATAGAGCACAGTGGGGATGAGTTGCGATGCCAAAAGAAGGGTTGCATGTGTTGGAGAGGCTGCGGTTGTTCAATAAGACATGTTTCAGCATTGCCACCACCACCCCTGTTGCTCCTTTCCATCCTGAGCCCTCATTTGGCTTCCACTTCCTGCCAATTCGCAGTCATTCAGAATGACAAACAACCACATAGCCATCTCCTTAATAGATTGAAAGGCTGTGCATAACTTAAACCCACTTGTCTCCGTCTTTCACAGCCTCCGTTCTCTCTGGATAGAACTATAAGGCATTTCCTGAAACAGATGATCAAAAGTGTTTGAGCATTAATTTCTTCCTCTTTCACTTTGGAGTGGAAATAACAGGGGGGAAAAAAAAAAGATGTATAACGTCCATCTTTCCTAAAATAGGATTGAAACTGGGAAGAAAGTGAAATGAAAGGACCAAAATTCTAATCCCTTTCCAACTTCATATGACCACCTTGGCACACATGGTCCATGTGAGAGAGATATGGGAAACTCCATTTCGTCTAAAAAGGTAGGTCTCTAGAGTAAAACAGAAGGTGGAGACAAGTGTCCATGGAAGATTCTAGCCTGTCCTGACATTAACCTGGATGATTCACATACAAGTGGGATTTTGCCTGCGTGGCCCAGATAATTCCATAATGTCCCTCAGCAACCGAGAGTTAACCCAGATGAAGAATGTGACTGCAGCTGTTTGAGACATACCATGGCCGGAAGAATGATTGGCCAATTCCTTGGAAAACTTAGTTGCAGAAGAAAAGAACCATGTATGTGTTTCTCAATCCATTACTCTTCTCCTCTCTCCTTGGGAATGTCACTGGAGCTACTCAGCAAAATCTGGGAGGCATTCCACCCAGAGACCAAGGACATATTCTCATGTGGGGGATGTCCCGAGGAGAATCACAGCACCTGCCAAAGCGGAAGGGAAAGGGCTACTCTGTAACCTGGAGGTTTGCCTGCCCTCAAGTGCTGAGAGACTTGCTCTTCTGAATGAAGCAAGAGATCTCATGGCGCAGGGTGGGAATACTTCAATTCAAAATGCAGACCGACAAGGGCAGATGAATGCTGTCACACACAGCTGGCTTGCCAAAATCCATTTAAAAAAAAAAAAAAGAGAGAGAGAGAGAGAACTGGGTAATCAAACTTGAAATCACTTCTGAAACCAAGGAAAGAGCGATCACAGCCTGTGTTTTGGCGGCTGCCGATGGGACGTGTGTTCTCGGAACTGGGGTACAAAGGAGGTGGGTAGGAACCTCCTAGCACTCAGCACGGTAAAAGCAGCTTTACCAGCTCTCACCCAAAACGCAGCCAGACAGGAATCAGCTTTCCCTTTTCGTTTTTCCTTTTTGAACACCAAGCCTTTCCTCTCAGAGACAATTGCCAAGGTACCAAGGTTGAGACTCTATCGACCTAGTTTGACCTTGTACCCAGTAAAACTCTGGGCTGAGAACCTAGGGCTGTGGGCCAAGACGGCGAGAGACAGTGCGAGAGCAGCACTGTTCCTGAATGTGCATGCAAAAGGCATGCCAGCCCAGCAGGCCAGTGAGTAGGACCTGGTCACAGAGTCTTAAAGTCACTGGCTGCACCAGGGAGAGAAGACTGGGCTGCCCGCTTCCTCTCCTTGCACAGCTCCAGCGTGCATCCTCTCAGATGGGGTAGGGCAGTGGTCGGCAAACTCATTAGTCAACAGAGCCCAATATCAACAGTACAACGATTGAAAAAAAATTTTTTTGAGAGCCAAATTTTTAAAACTTAAACTTCTTCTAACGCCACTTCTTCAAAATAGACTCGCCCAGGCCATGGTATTTTGTTGAAGAGCCACCACACTCAAGGGGCCAAAGAGCTGCATGTCACTCTCGAGCCGCAGTTTGCCGACCACTGGGGTGGGGCATGGTTGCCGATGGAAGAGTCCGCCCACAGATCTGGGCGCTTTTGCAGCCACCAGTCCCGCTTCCACCGGGAGTAATCTGATGAACAAATTCCCACGGGCTTGTTAATGATCCAGGGTGAGGTTTGTTGTCTTCTCCAGGGAGACCGGGCACGGAATCTTTAATGATGGAATTTCACAGATGCTGTTGAGCCTGGGAGGGAGTGCTGGCTGAGAATAAGGCCTTTTCATCTCCCCCCAGTGCCCACCACCTTGTCCGGCAGCTTTCCTGAGGAGGCCGGCCCGCTCTCAGCTCCATGCCCTCTGCTCTGACGTGGGCTTGGCCACCTGTTTCCCTGACTCCGGAGGAAGCCAAGCTTGCCCGGTGTGCTTCTGTCCAGCATGGGGGCAGCGAAGTGGTGCCTCTTCCGGAGCCACTCACCGGTCCTGGGAGACTAGGGTGTCCATGCAAAGGTAAACAGTTACGTAAAGAAAGATAGACTTCCTTTAGCCCTGGATCCGGCTGTGTGGGGCTTACAGTGCCACGTGGGGCATTAAAAATTAACGTGGGGATTAATGCCCTCTCTCCCCTGTTTGTTCTGAGTCATGCTCCATTTTAAGCAGCAGGAAAGACGGTGACCTTTCTCTTCATGCTACCTTAAAGAGCAGCTGATGCCAATGGAAATTTTTTGCAGATACTGATAACCTGCAGGGGAAAGCACATGTCAGTTTCTCCCCTCGTGGAAAAAGAGGTGATCATTCTTGTCCCATAGCAATCTTCTAAAAATGTGTGGAAGATGATGTGGTTAATCTTTGGATGATATCTAGGTTACATGCTAAAGAAACGTGCAGTTAATTCCCAGTCTAAATTGTTTTATTGTGCGTCCCTTCCACAGGGCAGGTCCAGGATGCTGTGTACTGGGATGTGTTAAGAAAGGGCAGCAATTCTTGGTCTCATGATCTATTTAGTTACTTTCTCAAAAGCCTTCCTTGGGGAGAGATGGCTAATGAATGAATAAGAGTAAGAACTATGAAGGAATGTCCTGTAGCACTCCTTAATCTCTGTGGAGGCTGGAGAAAGAGGAAAAAAGAAATTTGTACTAAAGCAAAAGAGATACAGATAGACAAAAGGAAGAACTTGCTGATAAGGAGCATTTTAAAGTGCTGAAAAGAGCAAGTAAAGCCATAACCTTGGCTTTGGCCAATATAGAGAACAATGAAGTGAGCCAAATTTCCTACAAGGAAAGAGTCTATATTATCTGAATCAATTAGGTTTGCTTTCTGGCATGAGCAGGCTTAATTTCCCCATAACCAACACTCTAACCTGTGCCGGCAATTTTAGGGTCTCTTCCTAGAAAAGTTGCTTTTGGAAACTGGAACATTTCTCATCACTGTAACAGTGAACTTACTGACCATTCAAGAAAGATAATAGATTTTTTTTTTTTTAACTTGGGAGAGCTCTTCCCTTCTTTTCTTCCTTCCTTCCTTCCTTCCTTCCTTCCTTCCTTCCTTCCTTCCTTCTTTCTTTATTTTATCCCCTTCCTCCCTTTCTTCCTTTCTCCCTTCATTTCTTTTTTCTTCTAAGCCATATCACTGCACCTTCCAAAGCCATGGTTGAAAAAATTAAATTGCTCCTTGGAATTCATGTATATAAAAGTCTAAACAACCAGCCAGCTGGTAGCTATGACATGCACTGATCACCAGGGTGAAGACACTCAATGCAGGAGCCAAAACCATAGGCATGGAAACATGGAACAGACTGATGAATCTCAGAGGGAAGAGGGGAGGAGGGAGGAGAAGAAGAGATTAACCAAAGATCTTGTATGCATACTAGAGGCCTAGTGCTTGGATTTATGCAACGGTGGGGCCCCTCTGCCTGGCCTGCACGGATTGGGAAGAAACCAACTCTCCGACATCCCCCAAGGGATCTTGGATTGTGAAAGGGTGCAGGCCAACCTGAGGGACCCCACCAGTGCACAAATTCGTGTACCAGGCCTTTAGTCTATGATAAAAAGCTTGGCTGAAAATCACTCCTGGGAGGTCTGGGAAAGCCAGAACAGAAGTTCAGATTTGTTTACTTGTTCAACAAATATTTATTGAAGAGCTACTATGTGTCATTCTCCAGAGATGGAAACTATTGACAATCTCTAAACTGAGAGATAGTCTTGCACATCTGACCTTTAGGCTTAATTGAAGATTAGAGGATGGACTAAAAGACTTTGTGCTATTCCCTAACCCTGTGTTCATACTCAGTGATTATTGCTACAAAAAAAAAAAAAAAAAAAAAAAAAAAAAAAAAAAAAAAAGTGTAGCCAGAAATATTTTACAAATGTTGCAAACATCCCAGTGGCCTTACTGATTTGCCTTGGAATGTCACTAGGATTGTGTGTGGTAATTAGTTTCTTTTTTTTTTCCAGCCAAAGATCCCTTCAGCATGGCAGTCAGGCCCTTTCAAATTCTTTCTGAGCAACCAGTTTCCAGATCACTGTAATCAATCATTCCTATAGGCAAACTCTTCCCAATAACGAGCTCATCATCCTACCAGGTGGAAATACAGCAGCAAATTAATATTTGGAGATGAAATAAGTACTTTTTTTCTGAATAATAAGCCCTGAGTCCCAAGTTAGAGCTGAATACACAGTGTAAGACCAAGATTTAATTTTTTTTCATGAGAACTGACAGACTTTACTTCAAACCAACTGTACTTCATTAAAACTCTGATAAGAGTCTGCAGAGCAGCACAGAAATATTGCAGCTGTGGGCTCTCAGAGGGAAGGAAAGAATCCTCATATTGTTCAAGTATGACACAGTGAGTTTGTAATGGAGTCGCTCCATCCCAGATATATTCGGAGTCAATGCATTAATTCTCCTCGCCGGCCACCGGGTTCACTTAGTGGTGAAAGGGAGGCAGCTACCAGCTCTCTTACTTTCCTCAGACTGTACAGGAATTGAGCAACCAAGTGGGGGGTTGGGGAAGGTGCATAAGAAGGATAAATGCCCTCTGAATAGGAGTCTTGTATCAGTACCAACAACAGTTTGGGCAGATCGTGTCCAGAGGTGGAGGCAGTGGCCAGTCTTTGTGATTGCATTGGTGGCCCTGCCTCTGGCCTTGGGAATAAGGGCCACCCTGAGAGCACCGCCCACAGGAAGCCTTCCTTACTTCCTCACACTGAGTTAGCGACATGTCTGTGCTCCAATATATTGTATTGATTTTTTACAGAGAGAAAGAGAGAGGGATAGAGAGTTAGAAACATCGATGAGAGAGAATCATCGATCAGCTGCCTCTCGCACACCAACCTACTGGGGATGTGCCCGCGACCGGAATCGAACCAGGACCTTTCAGTCCGACGCTCTATCCACTGAGCCAAACTGGTTTTGGCTCTCCCCGATGTCTTGTAGGCACTCCTTTATCCTTTGTATCACCTTCTGCTGAATTGTCTACTTTTTTTCACAGCTGTTGCACTGTGGACTTTAAAGAAAGGACATTTGGCTCTGCTGCTGATCAGCTGTGTGACCTTGGGCAAGTTCATAACCTCTCTGAGACATTAGAGATAATAATGCTTACTAGGGTTGGTGTGGAGCTTGACATAGCTAATTATGATCACTACCATCCATAATATCATCTTTCTCCTTTGATCATAAGTTTCTCATAGACCAGGGTTTATATACTAAGAGAGCTCAGCAGGTAGGATGCTCTCAATAAAAATCTGTTCAATGAATTTCAAAACAGTAGCTTCCAGCATCTAGTAAGAGGTTAGATGGGCCTCTCATGGGATGGCAATTTAGCCCGGAGAAAGGTCCCTGATAAGGAGCCCAGCATAATGGGTGTGGAGAATGGGGCTGTGGGTAACGGCACCCTTCTCCATCAGCCCGGCCTTTCCTGGGCCTTCGGGAGCAGTGGGGGATCTGTGTGTGGTGAGCACTCATATGGGGTTCGCTCTTACTGAGAGCTGTTAGAAACTGAAGAGCACAGAGCACTTCTGAGGGAGGAGAGCTCTGTAGGAAGCCAGATCAGTTTGCATCTGAGATGTAAGGGTGTGGCCATGTCTAAGGAGAAGAATACAGGCTCAAGCTCCATTGCAGCATTTTGAGTGCAGGAAGCCACTGAGAGAGAGAGAGAGAGAGAGAGAGAGGGAGAGAGAGAGAGAAAGAGAGAGAGAGAGAGAAAGGGAGAGAGAGAGAGAAAGGGAGAGAGAGAGAGAAAGGGAGAGAGAGAGAGAAAAGAGGAAGAAAAGAGAAAATTATGGCATTTCTAACCAAATTGTTTCCACAATATTGCCTTTCTTGAAATTAGCAGAGCTAGTGAAATGAACATGTGGCTACTGATGTGGAAATAGTTCAGACAGCAGTGTTTCCACCAGTTCCTCAGAGATAGCATTTGAGAAGGAGAATGCCTAAAACCTGGTAATATGAATACTGCTTTCTGCACCCTTTTGTCAAGGAATGAGACCGGCTCAGCCCTGGCACAGTGGACCTCAGAATCACAGTGGGAGACATTCGTGTGACGTGGGAGCAAAAACACAGCTAAGGAGACGTTTTCATTAGCGAGCAGGGAATAAATGGGGAGTTGGGAATCTGGGCCCTAGTCCAGCATCTGCTACCAACTAACGCTTGACCTTGGGCAAGTACCTCATTTCCTCAGGCCTCAGTTTTTATATCCGGTGGGTCTCATTCAGCTGTAACATTCTAACCTTTTAAAGCACAGGAGTGTGTACAAAGGAAATAGCAACTAAGACATTGCTATGCTCTTTACCTTTGCCTGCATTGCTCCATGTTTATTAATGTCTGGACAAATATTCAAATGGGTTGTAGATTAATTCTCTCTCTCTCTTTTTTTAAGTTTCCCTCAATAAAAACTGCTGTTATCATAAAAAATATAGATTCCTCAGCTCATGGCATTTAATTCAAGTAATCATTTCTGCACTTGAATTCTTTCACCCACTTACTTAATGAGCACCAGTGCTGCCCCAGGAAAGAGAGCAACAAGACGGCTACCCTGAAGAGGCCACCACAAACGACAGGCCAATGAGGCACCCGAGTGGAATCCTGGGCCCTGTCCGGGGCCCTGACCTGCACGTCTGTTGAGAAGTGCACACTCACATGCCCGTTTCAGCTCACGGCAGCTAGTCCCGGGTGTGTCTACCTGCAGCATCGTATAGAATGCTTTCTTCAAGGCCGTGTCACCCACATTTGTATTGGCTGACCTGAGTCATGGCTGCCATAACATTTTAATTCGTTTGTTCAAGGAATCATGCAAATGTAAAGGGGAAGTTCCCACCCAAAGTCTGGAGAGAGAGAGCCTGGCAGCCTGATAACTTCGCAGAGGACGATGGGCATCCCCCTGGGTCGGGGTCACCCGCTGAGTCCCACCTCCTGAGATGTGGTGAAGTGGGCATGGAGGGGCCCACGGCACGTGTCCCTGTGAACACTTCTCTGCGTCCCTGAGGCCGTCACCGGGCTTCCTGGTCTCTTCGTGGTGCAGACGTGAGGGGCTCCAAAACCAAATGACGTGATCGTCAGAATGAGGGCAACAGGCAAGGATGCTGTGCACACCCAAGGTTTATAAATATTTTAACTGGAGTTTTTTAAAAAATGGCTTCCAACTCAAACTTTTACATCACTAACCCAATTGTGTGTGTGTGTGTGTGTGTCTTTGTGTGTGTATGAGAGAGAGAGAGAGAGAGAGAGAGAGAGAGAGAGAGAGAGAGAGAGATGCTTTCTCTATTCTCCTTTCCTAAGGATTCGGGTGCCCTGAGGTTGGCCCCAGCTGAGGGTCAGATATGACTGGTGGGAGACATTTGGCAAACAGCACCCTCAGCATCAGTAGTCCTGGTTTACAGGGTCCTCAGGAACCTCCTGGACTGAGTCCTCTAGACAACTGGATGGGGATTCAGAGAAAGGAGATGCACCAAATACTAAATTGCAAGAGCTGTGCAGTCCCCAGGAGAAAACCTCTCCTTAGGGGAAGAAAAATCCTGGCACAACTATCTGGGCTTGGCAGTAGGACTTCAGGATCAAAAGGAGTCATGACTCTCGGTTCAGCACAGAGGCTGTTATTCGGAGGCGCCCTGGCCCAGTTATCTTGGTGTTGTATGCTTGCCCTAGAGAGAAGAATAAATAAAACCGGAAAAGCAGAGCCCCCAAACTGTGCAATAGCACAGAGCCTCAACAACTCTACTGCAGGCGGAGGCCTCTCCCCAACAAAGCGTAGCACAAGGAAGAGCACCCTTTCCTTCTGTGTGGCAGGGCGCTAGGTGGCCCAGGCACCTGGCAAGGCTCCACGTCAGCCCAGCAGAGCTGTCAGCAGGGGTGAGACTGGTAGGACTGGGGAAAGGACTCCACACACAGAGACATCATCTCGGTGAGCATGGGCCCAAAAGGAGTCTCAAACAATCCCTCCAGGGTGAGGGGCTGTGGGGAGGGAGTAAAGCAGATGGGGTCCTGTGGACCAGCAAAGCTCCATATTAGGGACAACATTGCCTCATCATTGGTTCCTATTGCCTGGAGACAGCTGGGCCACATTTCTCTGGGAATGTGCTTTTGAGAGGAGTTTCAAACCTTTACGTTCTACTCCAATTACTCAGCCTCACCTGCCTTGTGCCAGGGGCTGCGGCAGCCACCAGCTCTTCATGGGGCCCAAAGGACTGCACAAAGGGCCACCTGGCACTGTCTAGCCTCGTCACCGCCCTGCAAGCCTTTCACCTTCCTCCTGGCGCTCTCCTGTTGGCACAAAGTCATGTGATCCCACCGGGTACTCGTGCATGAGCAGCAACCTGGAAATGCAAGAGCGCTAACACTTCGGTGGTTTGATCTTTGACCAGTGGGAAACGGGGCTCAACATATGGGCTCCCCTTCCCAAGGCTGCTGTAGCTCCTGGCACTGCCAGAAACAGAGACTGATATGGATTCCTTCACATGACCCCATTCTTTAGTGACACCAGCCAGCCCCTTTATGGCAGGGCAGTCACATTGGTTCTTTCTACCCTGGTGGGCAGCAATTCATCTTTACCAGAATTGACACCTACTGTGCGTATGGGTTTGTTTGCCCTCCCATGGTACCTCCACCAGTCCTTTGAGAATACCTGATGTAGGCTGTGCTAACCCTTGCAACATTACATAAGACCCAGAGACCCATTTTACAGCAAAGGCAAAAGATGTGTGACAGCAAGCACATAGCTCCAGGGTCCACCATGAACCTGCCATCCAGAAGCAGCCGGTTTACTCCAGTGGTGCTCTGGGCTGTTAAAGGTTAGGTAGGTCTTCACCGTGTGTGTGTGTGTGTGTGTGTGTGTGTGTGTGTGTGTGTGTGTGTGTGTGTGTGTGGGGTGGGGGGAGTACCCTGCAGGGTTGGAGCACTTTCTCCTGAGTATGGAATATGTGTGTGAAATAGCAGCCAACAGATGGTGTTATGTCCCCAGTAGTAGAGCTATTGGGAAGGAGGCATGGCCCCTCTCAGGATCACTCTTAGCAGCCTTCTCATGGAGTTTTGATTTCTCTTCCCCACAAACAGACTTTTTCAGGTTTGGAGGCCCTGGGGTTCAGAGGTCACAGGAAGGTTTCCACTGAACTTGAAATTGCAGCTACCACTGAGTCACTTTGGGCTCCTCAGGCTGGGGGATCAGCAAGCAAAGGAAGGGTACTGTGCTTGGTACCAGGAGGAGCTGTGGTGGCTCCACACAGTGTGAGCAGGGAAGAAGGAGTCCATCTGAAACCCACAGGCAGCGTGAGGAGGTACTTTGGTGCATCCATAGAACATGGGTAATTGTGGAACTCACAAGCCAAAGGCAAAGCAAGAAAGACCTCAGACCCTTTGGGATACGGATGTTGCCCTCCACCACGAGGCAAGCAGTGCAGGTCAGAGGGAAAGCACTGGCCAAAGTGACAGGAATTTAAATGGCTGGTAGAGGGAAGGGGTGGTGAATGTCCGTTATGGCCTTGGGACCAGCTGCAACTGTGGAACTGCATTTTATTTCACTGACAATCTTGCCTTGGATCTTTATGGAAATTTCAACTGCCGTCACCTTGAGGAAGACTCTGTGACTGGTTAGACTCAGACCTCCTCCTGTGGAGAAAAAGTGAGGGCATCTTGTTCTGAGAAAATTAGAGGCTCCCAAGGAGACTGAGTGAGCCAGGCACAAGCACGCCGCTCGGTGCAGGGATGGGCCCCGTTAGACGGTGCTGACCCACCACTTCAGATCTCTCAGCTTCACTTGTCTCCTGTTCCAGCTGTCACTGCAGCAAGCAGCTTCACAGAGACACACCTGACAGCGCTTTGCCTCACACCCATGCTGGGTGCTACTTGCCTGTTACTCTGAGATTTCTTTAATAAACACAGAAATTGACAGCATCCCTACCACATGGACATCCTGGGTGTGCAGGAGAATTCATCTGGAGAGTGAAACCTGACCAATAGGATCTGGGAGCAGGGCATAAATCCTTCCATTTTTCTCCCCATGAAGGGCATTTCTGAGACATTGTTCACGTGGGCTCATGGAAGATGCTTCTTTTTTTAAATTTCTTTATTGATTAAGGTATTACACATGTCCTCATCCCTCCATTAAGCTCCCAACCCCTCACTCATGCCCTCATCCCCCTGGTGCTCATGTCCATTGGTTAGGCTTATATTGATCTCTCCCCAATATCCCCACCCTTCCCTACATTCTCTCTGAGGTTTGACAGTCTGGTTGATGCTTCTCTGGTTCTAGATCTGTCCCTGTTCATCAGTTTATGTTGTTCATTATAGTCCACAAATGACTGAGTTCATGTGGTATTTATCTTTCTCTGACTGGCCTATTTCACTTAGCATAATGCTCTCCAGTTCCATCCATGCTGTTGCAAATGGTAATAATTCCTTCTTTTTTATCACAGCATAGTATTCCATTGTGTAGATGTACCACAGTTTTTTTTAACTCACTTATCTGCTGATGGACACTTAGGCTGTTTCCAAACCTTACCTATGATGAATTGTGCTGCTATGAACATAGGGGTGCTATATATATCCTTTCTGATTGGTGTTTCTGGAAGATGCTTCTGTGACATCAAACAATCAGTTATGCTCAGTGGTTGGCAGCTCAGTACACTCCCTTATTTTGGTTGTACCTCCTTTCCTGTCTCACTTCCCTTGTCCTTCATTCTGGATCCTTAGTGTACCCTCCCCTCTTTAAATAGTAGCATATAAACCCTTGTCTCAGGCTCTGTAATCTAATGAGGTCAGGCTAAGAAAGGGAGTATCTCTGAAGATAGAAAAATAAATAAATGGGAAAATTCCCTTCCACAGAGGAAAGATAAATCAAAGTTTAAGCCTAATCACAGGTGAACAGCCCATGGTACAAAGTGTCCTTTATGGGGATAAGATTTGGACTTCAATACTGGGTATCAAGTAGCAAGAACTATGGAAGAGTAGTTCATATGCCTTTTTAAATTGCCACAGGACAGCTCCATTAGAGTTTCAGAAAATTTTATATAGACTTAAAGAGCAGCAAACACTAGTATCAGGATTTGGGTTGGCCCAGGGTAACCTTATAAGAAGGTGAAGGTAATCTTTAATGCCTTTCCAGATATATTTTCTGTATTTTGCACCCCCTACCCCCACCCCCAGCAAGACATCCAGTACTTAAATCCTCTCTCCCTTCCCTTTTATCCCACCTTTTTAGCTACACATTATTTGAAAGTGGTCACTTAAGGTTTGCAATTGAGTGCTGATGACTGATTGACTTTAATCTGATAGTCCTCCAAGAATCTCAGGAGACTGACCCCTAATTCAACAACCATGTTTCTAGAGGAATTTCTGCCATCAACCATTGACTGGCAGAGATACATTTAAGGATTTTTATTTAAAAATCACATACCCAAATCTTACATTTCACTTATGTCTAGGACTTAGTCCAAGCTATTTTCTTTCTGTGTCTTTTCAGGAAATGATCTTTATCTATGAGACGAAAGGGCAAGTAAAAACAACCACCAGTAGGAGGGTAAGGGTATGTGTTGGTGGAGGGTGGGAGTGGTCGGGGAGAGGTCAATGGGGGGGGGGGGAGGAGGAGACATATGTAATACTTTAAACAATAAGGAATTTAAACAAATTTTTAAAAAGAAAGAAACAACAACACCTGACTCATTTTTCCCTCCATCAAATTATTATAAAATTTTCAACAATAGTTGAAAGTTCTAATAATTTTACATGAACACCCTTTTACCTACCATCTAGCTTTTAAAATTAATACTTTACTATACTTTCCTTATCATATAGCTACATCTCTCCATCCTTCTATCTACCCAGGAATCCATCTTATTTTTTGATGCATTTCAAAGTAAATTGTAGGGTTCACTACTTTTACACCTAAATATTTCCCTGGCTTGATTTTCCTCTCAAGTAGTCTGCATGTCAAGACAAGCAAAAGTAAAAAAAAAATTCAACTGCTGCTTTTAAAAAATCATTCATTACTTTGGGAATTAAGGCAAACACAAGGATGGAATGAATTCAGTTTCTCCTCCTATTGTCTAGAATGTCAAGGAGGTGACTGAAGTTATGAGTATTTGTTTCCTGAAAACAAAAGTCCTGACTTGTCAACTTCATAGTAAGAAAGAGCCATCCAACATATTGGTTTTTATGTATTAGCCACATATTATAGTAAAACCAGCTCTCAGCTGTTTATTTTAAATACTCAAATCATTTTGCAGGGCTCCCATGTGTATAGGTAAAAGTCTCTGAAGCTATAAATCTTACCTAGAACTAAGTACAAAGTTGATTCAGACCAGCCTAAGCTGTCTGATTGCATTCCTGATCCAGACAGAGGAATCGCTCCATCTCAATCCTTTCTAAATTCATATCTCCCTGGCACAGCATCAGCCTCTGGACTTGTGGCTTCTCCACCAAGTGGCCTTGACAATTTCAGCCCCAGGGCTCGCTCATGCCCACCCAACACAGTTCTGTTCACTCTCACACAGCTGAGCACTGAACTGTTTTTGTTATTTTGTAATTTGCTCCCCCCAAAACTGACTCTGACTCCTTTTAATGTGTTTCTCCCAGGACACGCAATGGCGGCAGTTCCTGTCAGCCAGGATGTTTTCCAACCAGTCCGCAGGCATCTCATGAGCAGGGACTTAGAGACGGGCTTTGCTGTGTCAGAGCCAGAATTCAGAAACGCTCTGCTTTTCTTGGGTAAAAGAGACCCAGGGCTTTTCTTTCCAATACCCATTTGCACTGACCTCTTTTCCTAGCTTCTCAGCGAAAGGATTTAGGACTCGGGAAGCCTGGGGTGGGAGGCAGGGAATAGCTTGCTTAGCTGGAGCAGGGGCTTAGGCAAGTCTGACACTGAGGGGGTACAAAAGCCATCGCTGTTTCTGGTAATTCTACAAACCTAGGTCCTTCTCTGACCCTGGATCATTCCACAGCGAGGTGCTTGGTGGTAGGTTGGTTATATTACACGGAGTCAAACTATTCCTTCAGGTGAACACATCCCGGCAGTTAGCAGGACAAAGGGGGCTGAAGTACTGGGCAACTCACTAACCCTAATGACCTCAATCGTTTATGCCGACTTCCAGAGGGTCCACTCTCTTCTGAGAATGTTGTTGGTGGCAGTGTGCTGATCCTTAGATGTGACACCTTGTGGGTGTTTAGCTAAATAATAAATAGATTGATAAGCTTTAAAGTTGAGAACAGATTCAAGCTATAGATGATTGTACCTTTCTTTCTTGTAAATTTCCCCAGAGAAACTTCCTTCTCATTCTGAATTTTGTATAATAAAGAAATCATCTACAAAGGTACTGGAAATATTGAAAACAATTTCATTGAGGTCTGATGATAGGTGACAACAGATGGGCCTCCTGGCCTGTTCCCCACCTGAGCTGGATTTGATTCCAGAACCCCGGTGGCCTACAAACTGACCCTCTCTTCATTAGCCTTATTTTTACTGTGATTTTTGTAGTGGTTTCAGTGAAGAACAGACAGAAAGGAATCTGCAGGGGCTTATCATCAAAGGTGGAAATAGAGGCAGAAATATAAGGCACCAGCAAGAAGCCAGTTGTCTAGAGATGAGTCCCAGAGCTTCTAGTTTTGTATTTCTTCCTTCCTCCCTCATTCTGCATGATCACTGCCTTCAACATTCCTCAGAACTGCCTTCCCAGGAGTGCTCTGGGAAACAAAGAAATGTGGAGAACAAATTTTAGTGTGCTGGTGCAGCTTTACCATGATTTTGGCAAAAATGTGCCATCTGACATTTAAAGGCCACTCAGTTCTTCCCTCTGCATCCACACAGTGGCCTTGGATTCTCATCAGAGCTCACATACTTTGACGCCTGGAGATGGGAGAGATCCCTGCAGCCACCTCAGACCCAGCCTGTGGGTTGCCAGGTTGGAACCCCTGTGGCTTATTAAGATGTTTGGATGCAGTACCAGCATGGCCACAAAATGCTAGCCTAACTCCAGACATTATAGCCTCACCAAACCATTTCTAAATTTAGCAGAAATGCTCATGATGCGCCTTCCATCTTATATTAATTACTAGAAGTCCAGTGTACGAAGATTCATGCCATAACGGGCCTTCCTTTCCCAGGCTGCCAGCACCACCTTCACTCTGGCCAGAGCCACCTTTCTGTCTTCCTATGCTCCTTAGAGACTCCGAGCAGCCAGGGTCAATGAAGGATGCCTGCATCATCACCATGACAACAATGCAAGTGTCCCGCCCCACCCCAGGTGCCATATTTGTTGGGTTAATTTGCATACTCGCTCCTGATTGGCTGGTGAGTGTCATGAAGGTAGGGCCAATTAGCATGTTACTCTTTTATTAGGTAGATAATCATCACTAACATATTTTGAGTATTTATGCCAGGAGTCCCCTAAGCACTTTATATGTGCTAACTCAATTCTATAAGTAGCACAGAGAGTATAATTAACTTTATCAGGGTCACAAAGATAAGCAATGGCAGAGCTCCCTCAGACTCCGGCAGTTTGTCTCCAGAGCCCTTACAGTGCCAAACCAGCTATCAGTTAGGGTAGAAGAGATTTCCTGGAAATTCTTCAGCAGACTTTCTTCCCTTAGACTTCACTATTTAGACCCGGGTCACATGACCACCTGGCTGTAAGGGTGGCTAGGAATACAAGTATCTGCCTATTTCAACCTATAGGAAGATGGGGCTGTGAAGGTCATCTGAGCAGCCAACCAACCATGTCTGTCACAGGTACAAAAGGAGCACTGGCCTTTGTCACAGGGGAAAGCGCCTGGTGCACTAAGGGCTTGGTGAGGGTTTAAGGTCTCAGGGCCATTTGCCCCTGAGGAGAAAAACAAGCTTCTATTCAAGATCAACCAGAAATAGCAAAAACAAAGCCCGTATCCTGACAGTCTTATCTTTCAGCTAGTCACTGGAGTGTCTGGGTCTATGCAGGTCTTATTAAATTATTCATCCTGGCATAATGAGGAGGAAATCAGATGCAACAGGTGCAGTTCTTCCTGCTTGTGGAATGGCTGTAAAACAAGCTTTCAGAGACTGGTCTCCTCAGCGAACGCAGCAGAAAAAATCAGCCATATTTTAAGCTAATTACCAAAACACTACATTATCTACCGAATGGGGACATTTTGTTGTTGTGTTCGTGGTCACAGAGTGGGGCTCTGGGAGGAAAAGGAGAGTATTACATAGCAATTTGCTTTACATATACCCCAAGAGCACGTCTTGGATGCAAGACAAGGTCACATTCCAAGTGTTCTTGTAAACTTGGGTAGAATCTCATTTTAATAAGCTTAAAGAGACTTCCAAATTGCTTCATTATATCCAAACCCCATTTAATTTGAAGCCTATTGCTATTACATACAGTACTAAAATAGACTGCGTTGTTTCCTGGGTTTAAAATTCACTGGCACAAAGCAAATGTTAGGTGTACAGTTCATCTGTAAATGACTTGGGGGACGGAGGAAGAGGTCAGGCCAAAGGATGTGCTTGTCTTGTGCCAAAAGATTAGAGCCAGAGAAGGTAGAGGATTCTACTTCCTTCTGCAGTGGCTGTAGCTGAACACAACATAATATCTTCATGAAACATGGCATGTTTTTCCAATGTTAGCTACTTATGTTTTGCAGTTTTATAAATTGCATGATGGTTGGATTGTTGGTTTTACACACACACACACACACACACACACACACACACACACCGCTCTTTTTTTTTTTGTCAGGAGCTCATTGTGTTAATACTAACAGCTATGGGACACTATAAAATGAGTCATTACCTATTCAGAAAATAATTAAAGGTTTGCTAAAAACAGTCTGTGACTGGCAGATGCTGAGCACTCACAGAGCAAACTACCAGGTCTGCCGTGGAGAGAGCTGTCCCCTGCCCTGTCCCTAATCTTTCTGGAGCTTCAGAGTTCACACCTGCAAACTAGAGGACTGGACTCCGTGGTCTCCAGGTGGGGGGGGTGACGTTTTAAAGGTCTGTGATTCCACACACCCTGGGTCAGGATTTTAACAGACGCACCACATTATAAATAGCAATAAGTCATCATGCCATGCTTATCCATAGGCCTCGAAAAATATTTAACAAAATTGGCAAAAAACACTATGTGAAAAGGAAATATCTTTATTCAAAAAATGGCTGACTAAAAGGGTAAATATTTCTAAATGCATTGCATGATTTTTTCCGCTGCACTCTTTCCTGCAGCCGCACTGACAAATAATGCTAATATGGGAAGCTTTCTCAAGGCATGGAAACGGCCTTGTTCAGTTGGATGTTAAAATGGCATTCTCCCTACATTCTGCTTTATGAATAGAAGGCTAATGAAATTGTGTGTGTTTCAGTTTTCGCTCTGCACGTTGTTTTGTGATAGGGATGAGACTTTAATTTGGAGACTTATTAAATTAAATGCATTTCAAAGGAAGGGCCATTTTATTTCACTATCTGTCTTATAGTCACAAGGAAGAGGGTATGCTGAATGCCTTCTCCTGTTGATTCTTTTTCAGGAATCTCTTGTTTCCAATGACTGTGATATAAGCCCACATTTTCACACAAAAGGAGGGAAAAAATGGATTTCTTTAAATTGGAGGTCTTTAAACTAAGGCAGGAGCTTCCTTTTGGATTCCTATGGTTGATAAACGCCACCACAGAGATACGTTTACATGCTGTGGGAGTCAGCTACAGGGATAGTTGAATTCACCCAGACAAAGAGGAGTGATGGGGAAAGCAGAGGCTGGCCAATCTAGGGAAAGTATCAGAGAGAAGGTATCTAGTGAGTCGGACCTGGGAGGATCAGTAGGTGATGGGGAGGGTAGAAGATGAGTTGGGGTGGCTGCATATAGAGGTCCTCACATGCTGGACTAAGAAGTTGGAATTCACCTTATAAATAGAAAGGAAGCAATCAGGAAAGTAAAATGATCACATTTTATATGGCGACAAGAACTCTGATGGCAACATGGGGTATGGGTGAATGTAGACAAACTTCAACCAGAGATATTAAGAGAAGTGACCTTAAAACTTTCCTTCTGCCCTGGCCAGTGTTGCTCAGTGATTAGAGTGTTGGGTTGTAGGTTTGATCTACAGTCCCTATTGGGGTGAGGGTAGGACGCAACCAACAGATATGTCTATTTCATATCAATGTTTTTTTCTCTTTCCTTCTCCCTCACTTTCACTCTCTCTCTCTCAAAAACAAACAAAAAAAAAACAGTTAATTGATAGTAAATTAAAGGCAGATAATAAACTTGGGGGTTTTCACCAGTGAAAATGTTAATGATCTGCCCTGTTTAATGATCTGCCCTGTTCCTGATAGTCTGAGTGGTGGCTCCAACCACTGTTCCTTTCTACACAAGGAAACATGAAGCATTTTCTTACACTGGGTTCCCACATTTGTATGATATATTCCCGCTGCCATAGGCACAGTTGATTGAGCCAATCTTTCTAAAAACTGTTTATCGACAGTCTGAGTTCTGGCCAGGGACAGGTGACCTTTATTTGATAAAGGCTACCAAACAGTAATATCCTCTTAGGGTGTCTGAGCACAGGATAGAGACAGAGATGTGCAGAAACACAACGGCAAAGCTGCCAAGACACACAGAGAAATGCTCACAGAAGCCTGAGTAAGAAGAAACCAGGGAGTGCTGAGAAGACCAGAGAGGCCAGTCAAAAGCAGCAAAAAGGAGAGATGCTGAGCCAGTGAGAATCTGAGTCCTGCGGGTGGGGTGGCCAGCATCCCTTCTAAGAGGTGTTCCGGGACTATTGTCATCATCTGTGCAATGTTCTAATGCCAGGAGGCTGCTGGCTGTGTGGCTGCTCAGATATGTTGCCTAGTGTTTCTTACGTCCTTGTATCTCCCTTTTAAACATTTAAATTAACAGAGATAACGTATATGTCTCTGTATCTTGCAGACTGAAGGACACGTACATATCTCTCTGAGTGAGATGGTGGCATTTCTTCATAGATGATAATAAAAACACCATCTGTCCGTGCTCACTGTGTGCCAGGCACTGTGGCAAGAGCACTATGTGCATGATCTCGCTTAAACTCCATGATAACACTGTGAGACCGATTCTCTCATCGGCCACCTTTTTTAGGGAAGAAACGGCCTCGGAGAGGTGAAATAGCATAACCACTTGTGCTCACTCACAGTAGAAGAACTGGGGCCTGGATCTAGATTCCTGGGGCTCTAGAACTGGCACTCTTGACTACTGTACCTTCGTGGCACAGATGGCTAGCTGCTCCTCTCAGTTTATGCTCCACCTCCCACAGAACACAGTCTTTGCTGAGAAGTCACGACCAAGCTGGTCACTGCATTTTCCAACATCCTTCCTTCTGGGCCCCAGTGGTCTGCAAACTCAATACTCAACAGAACCAAATATCAACAGTACAACAATTGAAATTTCTTTTTTGAGAGCCAAATTTTTTAAACTTAAACTTCTTCTAATGCCACTTCTTCAAAATAGACTCACCCAGGCCGTGGTATTTTGTAGAAGAGCCACACTCAAGGGGCCAAAGAGACACATGTGGCTCAAAAGTCGCAGTTTGCCAACCACGGTTCTAGGGGAAGACTAATTTTTGCTGGTAAAATATGAGCTTTGGTTTTGAGTGTCGCCTGCGGACAGAGAGCCTTTGGCTAAATGCATATGAGTGAACAAGACTCCGGGAACAACAGAGCCACAGGGTGGAAGGGCCCATGTCCCTGAATCCTGACATGGGAGAAAACTGTCGAAGTAGAACACCTGTATTGTATTATTACTTGAGCAGGAAATAAACTGAAATTTGGGTCTATCTATTTTCACAAAAATAGTCTCATACAGCTGCCCTGCCTCTCTTTCCTGCGTGGGGGATTGAGAGCAAAACAGTAAACATAAAGCTGGGCCCTCTGGTGCCTGGTAGGCTGCCCAGCATGCTGAAGGACTGCGGTAGCGATCTCAGATTGCACTGTTTTCCCACGCTGCCCCCTCTTTTCCTTCAGCCTCGCAGAAAAACCAGAAGGTGTCATAAACACAAGGGTATGTTTATAAACACATTGTTCTTATGCCTTTTAAAAATACATGAGAACTCGGGAGGAAAAATAAACAACAGAGCTCTGAGCCTCCTAGCGCCTCTCATTTGTTAGAGGCCTCCATCCCAATCCCACGTATTTAGATGTCACTTCCTATTTCACACCTCCACCTGCCAACGCGCAGCCACCTTCGGTGTGAAATCTGGCACCTGCTTAATGGGTGCGCAGAGCTGACACAGCTGTGTTCAATAATAAGCAAAGGAGGAACACACCTGGGGAAAGGCAGCGAGCCTGGAAAAGAGAAAGCCTAGGAATCCTGAGAATTTGCCTCTAGGACCGTGGTCGGCAAACTGCGGCTTGCGAGCCACATGCGGCTCTTTGGCCCCTGGAGTGTGGCTCTTCCACCAAATACCACGGCCTGGGTGAGTCTATTTTGAAGAAGTGGTGTTAGAAGAAGTTTACGTTTAAAAAATGTGTGACTCTCAAAAGAAATTTCAATCGTTGTACAGTTGGTATTTGGCTCTGTTGACTAATGAGTTTGCCGACCACTGTCCTAGGGGTTTAATCACAAGGAACAGCAACAGCCTGTAATTATTGGAGTCAAGATCTAGGTCAGTGGTTAGCAAACTCATAATCAACAGAGCAGCAAACCGCAGCCCCTAAGCCGCATGTGGCTCTTGAGCTGCAGTTTGCCGGACACTGGCCTACACTGCTACCTACTTGTGGGCCATGACTGATGTGGGCAAAGGGGATCAATCCCACAGGGGTCCTAGGGAGACGTACAGGATGCACCTCAGTGTAATAGGCCTGAGGGCTAGAAGGGGAACATGTTTACTCAACATCAACCATCCTCTGTTGGTCAGGAATTGCCTAGCGGGACGTGAAGACCTCTGCACTTCCAGGTTGCACTTCCTGAGGGCAGGTTCCAGGAGGTGCACCATGTTCCGTGTCAAAGAAGACGCCTCAGGCAAGAGAGGATACGAGCAGGGGCACAGCAGTGTCTGACACGGACCGCAGGGCTGGGAAATGCAGGTGGGGTTTCAGTGCAATGCCTGCCCGCAGGCCCCGGTTACCAGGCCTGAAGGTCGCAGGCCTGGGTGTTGGAGCACGGCCTCTAGTCCCAGAATAGCTGCTGCTGGCTCCTTGGGTTAGGCAAACCATTTGCTATCTGGACCTCAGCTTCCTTAGCTCTAAAACAGGGATACTGACAAATCCATTCTTTCCGAAATGATATTTAAATATACAGTCATATTGCATAATATTAATTAAGAGATATAGCTGGAAATAAGGGTTTCCTGGCCAAATAAGGTTGGTAAGTGGGGCAAATGAAGTTATATAACTTTCTTCCCTGAAGGATATCTCAGTTTTTATAATGTATGTTATACAAGATTTTTTTTATTTGAGAAACAGCTCACAGGACTAGGTTTTTATGCTAATATATATTGAGCTTTTACCTTTTGCTAGGCATCATGCCAAGAACTTCTCATATATTGTTTCAGTCATTCATTTTTTCAAAAAAGTATTTGTTGAGCACTTGCTATGTGTACCACAATGTCCGTACCTCTGGGGATACCTCCAGGAACAAGACAAAGTCCCTGATTTTCCCTTGGGGGTGAGGTAGAGAGAAGACAGACAGACAATAAACAGGTAAACAAACACATGAACAAAAAAATTGGCATGTGTGATCTCATCTTAGTCTCATAACCAGTAAAACAAGGACTATTTTTGCCATGCCCATCTATCAAATAATGAGATTGAGGACTAGAGAGGGTAACATTTAAAATGATACAGGTGACAAATATGATTTAAAATTAAAATAAAATGATAGAGGTGGAAATGCCAGAGCTAAGACTCTTTCTGTATTAAAGTCTACTTTTAAAATGTTATTGACATCAGGTCCACAGAATTGGATTAATCAATATCCTAGGCCAATTACATACCCTGACATTGATCCATGTTCAGCTCATGTCCATAACCTCTATGGTCCCAACCACTCTGCTCTATTATCTCCTCCACCATCCTGAAGGTCTGTGCTTTGCAAAATTCCAATTTGAGAAACAATATACCACAGAGTCTGAAGGAGGAATCTTCCAGCCCTAGTGTCACAAGTAATAGCAAAAGATTTACTCATACACATAGCAGAGATTTGGAACTCGAGTGATTGAGAAGTAACAGAATTGCAAAGTATTGCATAAAGTCTTGTGAGTTATGCCTCTCAACAATTCTGAATAAACTTACATTATTCTCTTCTTACCATAATAATTAAATATTTTTCTCTATAAAAAGTAAATGATGTTTGTGGAAGTGCTTGAAACTTTAATAATCTAAGGAGTAACTTGTCATTGGTAAGCTGCTTTAAAAAGCATATAGTTAATGCCCAGGACCATATGAGGAGTCAGAGTCCTGCCTTATAGTTAAGAGTGCTTCTCAGCTAGAGCCTAATCCTCCCTATGAGGTCCATTGGGATAAGAGAAGTCAATGTTGAGCATCATCAGGAATGGTAACAAAAATAGGACAAAAACAGCCCTGATCTTATATTGAAAACTATGGTGCATTCCTCCCACTCCTCAGAGCCCTTTTATCCTTCGAGTTCCTGGATCATAGGCATGCTATAATGAAATCAGAAGTAGGAAGGACAAGTAGATAGGTGAAAATGATGTGGAAGTATTCTGACACTTCACTCTGAAGAATTGAACTCTCTCATATACTTAGGAAAGACAAGGTTAAGGTGACCCCAGATTTGTATACCAGATTTCCAAATCAGAGGACATGCTAGACAGCTGTAGGGAACACAGTTAACATGGCAGACGGAAAATGGTAGCCTGTGACTTGTGGACCATGATGTGAGCATGAGGAAATCATTGAAATACAAGCATGCCTAAGTTAAGATAAATCAAAAGAGGTTCACTTGTTAAATAATAAATGTGGAACTCATAATTTCCAGGAGATGGTACTAGCATGATATACAAGCAATTTTGGGAAATTTGCTAATAACAGAGCCAAAAGCTCTACTGAAAGAAAGAAAAAAAAGGAACAAGGTCAGGTAGGACTGCTCTTAGCAGTTTTGTTGTTGGCATCCAAATGCTGGGTTTGCTGGATCGTGGATTGGCAGAGAATAGAAAAAGATCCAGACTTCTGTGAAATAAACTTAGAGAGGCAAGATAATATGAATAAAACAAAGTATAGAGAGCTTAAAAAAGCTGTTAGCTTGCGCCAAACACCTCAGTTATCTGTATCTCAGTTTCCTCATTTGTAAATTGAAGACATTGAACTATTTTAAGCAAAATTAAGTCCCTTAACATCTATGTTTTTTCCTCTCTCCCTTCCTCTCTCTCTAAAATAAATAAAAATAAAATTGAAAAAAAGCATATATATAGTTAAATAAATAAATAAAAATAAAATAAATAAAAAGCATATAGTTTATCTTGATTCCTTCCTTTGAAGGAAATTTAAGATCCTGGGCCCAATTTTAATGATCCTTTGGTCTGTGATCAGTATCAGAAATAATAAAGTAAAGGAAAGAGAATTATACTTCCTGTGCATGTTCTATTGAAATGATTAGGATTGTTGAATATTAGAAAAAATAAAAAATCTTTTAAAGATTTGAACTATTTGTATGTAGTTAATACTCTCTTAAATGCCTTGCTATTTTTACCACTGAAAGATTCCTCTTAAAACTCAACCTAAATCTAATCTGACTTTAAAACTTCCTAGCCAAAAGGAACTTGAGAGAATTATAGTTTATATAAAATCCCCATGGTAAATGTAAACATTTCTCTTTATCTCTCTTTCTCTCTCCCTCTTTCTCTCTCACTATTCTGTTTAAATCACTAATTGACTATATTTGAAAAATGGGGGAGGGGAGGAACAGATTGCTCTTCCTGGATGTTTTTACAGTAAATGGTCATAAATAATAAAAATAATACAACGTAATCTTAGAAATATGGGACCCTAATCATCTGAGGCCTTTAGAACCACATCCCCACTAGTGTTCAATCTAGGAAAGACTATCAGGAAATTGTAGCAGAATAGTCCCTCCAAATAATGAGATTGAGGGTTAGAGGGGGTAACATTTGGGTGTAGCAGAATAGCCCCTTCTACCTCCAGTAACTAGGGAAAGTAATGGGAAGTGAAAAGGGACAAAAGAGTAAACATGTTGATCATTCACCATAGACCAGGTGTTTGTTAGTTTCTTTTAATGTATCATTTTAGTTAATAGGGTTGAAGCAGGAATCATCTTTGATTTCTAAGACCCAAGTAAAAGTGACTTAGGATGTAATGTGTTGGAGTCTGTGCAGGGAGAATATTAAAATGCCCCAACACTTTTATGACTTGTTACTAACCCCTAAGCAAGCCTCAAAACTAGTATAATAGTTATTTGCTTCTCTACAAGAAAATATAGTCCCTTGTTTTTTAATAACCAAGGTTTCATCAAATGTGGAGTAACTGTGCAATAATCAAGTAGATGAGCAAAGGAAATTCATCTCCTGTTCTAAACAGGTCCAATGCTTTTATTCTTTCTAACTCATTGTCATCAAGCTTAGTCCTCCCCAGGGTCCAAAACCTACCTCTAGTCTGAGACAGCCTACTTTTGCATTAGGATGACACAAACAGAATGAATACCTTCCACTCCGCAGTCCAAACGTGGCCATCAATAGGAGCTATAAGTGATGGGCACAGTCCGCTAACTTTTGTTTGCACTGGTTCATGACACAGATATTGAGTAATTTCCATGTCTCTACTGGGTCTTGGAAACGCCGAAGTGAATAACACCTTGTCTTTGTAGAGCTTTCAATTCCAAGTGATAGATAAATTCATAGCAATCAGTGGTATAGGAACACAGAAGATCGTGGACTGGGAACACAAAGAAGAGAGGCTTAAGAAGACTTTGGAAAGTCAGTGAATCTTCCACTAGTTTCAAAAAAAGAAAGAAAGAAAGAAAGAATAACTTTGAGAAAGGGTTCATATTTGCATAAAATTTTCTGTTTATGTATGTTGCTCTTTTTGTGTCTAAGTACTCTAGAAACCTAAACTATTTTTCCCCTGAGTGCTGCCATCTTATGCTGTGGTAGGTTGAATTATTCTGGCCCTGAAAACCTGTTGATGGCCTATGAAGGAATGAATGATTGTTTCCCTCTAAAACGCATATGTTGAAATCATATCCCTGACTGTGATGGTATTAGGAAGTGGAGTCTTTGAAAGATTATTCAATTCAGGCGAGGTCATAACATGGAGCCCTCATGAATGAGATTAGTGCCCTTATCAGGGAGAGATTGCTCTCCTCTCTCTACTCTCTGCCACAGGAGGGTACAGTGGGAAGCCAGAAGTCTGCAGCCAGGAATGACTGTGCTTGCACCCTGATCTTGGTTTCAGCTTCCAGAATTGTGAGGAATACAGTTCTGTTGTTTATAAGGCATCTAGTGTATGATATTTTGTTACAGCTGTCCAAGCTAAGACATGGCCCCTTGACTACCTTCACTTGGTGTTATTGGTCTTATCATCCTATTATGCTTCATCTTATGGGTTCCATACTGTCTGAATTCTTATTCAGGCTCGGTACAAAGGCAGTGTTGGGCACAGATCCAGCTGAGAAGCTGGCCTTCAACATTGTCTTTAATCAAAGCACAATGTCCGCTTTGTCTCTTTTATCATGCGGATAGCCTGCACTAATCTAATTTAACATTTTTTGTCCTTCTATTCATTTTCTATAGCTTTCATTCCTTTGATACTTTATTACTTGTTTGTTTGTTTTTTTCAGAAGAAATAGTTTTTATCCAAAGTGGCAGGAAGTAGAGGTGGAGAAGAAACTGATTGCAAAAGATTTATGTAAGCATAGAACCAATTAATATAATTTCAACAACAACAAAAAATGTATCTATTATGTGCCAAGTATAGGAGTATATAACTTGGAGTATATAACTTGACATAGGTGCAAATTGAATGAATGAAAGAATGAATAGATGAGTGCATGGATGGGAAAACAGTCAGTCAAGGCAGGTACCTCTGTCCTCTAGCACCTCATAAAAAGAAAACTGATCACACATCTAGTGGAATATGGGCCATAAATGCACCTGCCATGTTGTCTAAATCAACACTACCAAGTACTCGCATGTTTATGTGGGTATTTGAAATTGAGATTGCCAGAGAGCCAGTATTTTAGGGAAAACAAACATACATATAACACAAGACTAAGTAAAATCTCAAAGGAACAAATTAATTCTGACCAGGAAAATAGGGATGTCGACACAAAGGAGTTAATATGTGGGTTGGCTGTGAAGAGTGAGCAGGAAAGAGCAAAGCATTGAGACAGAACCCTGTGAGCAAGGTGCAGACAGAGCAAGCCTGCGATCCCGTGGGCCTGGCGGGTTGGGGCTCTGCTCTAAGGTGCTGGGAGAGGAAGCTCAAGAGAAGGATTAGGGCTGATGGTGAAGGAGGTTTTGCTCATTGAAAATAAGAAGCAATAGATGAAGTGGCACTTTAAATCTAAAATGGGAAGGAAGGTAAAGAAGTCGATAACACATTTTGAAATCCAGAAGGCCAAAAGCATGTCTTCTTGTTCAACTCAATTCCATGAGTAAACACTAAAGTTTAAAGGAAGACTAGAAGTAATGTAGTGTCCAGCCCAACAGTCCTCATCTCCAAATGGGAAAACTTAATATCTTGGATGACTCATATAACTACTCAAGCAACTCTTGTACTACTTACCAGTAGTGATAAAACCAAATTCCTGCTTTGCTTCCAACTATCTGTGGGTTTAGGTAAATGACTTAACTTTTCTTCTCAGTCTTAGTTTCCTCATCCATAAAATTGATGGTTGTTGAAAGGATTCAGTGATAGTATATGTAAAATGTGTGATAACATGCCTGATAGGTAGGAAGAACTCAATTAATATTAATAAAAATTATTATCAACAACAAAAATAATTAAAATATTATCAAAGTTCTCTGATTCTGTTCAATGCTCATATACACTGAGTGGCCAGATTATTATGATTTCTGAGCACATAATAATCTGGCCACTCAATATATTTTAGAGGCCTGGTACATGAATTCTTGCATGGGTGGGGTCTGGCCAGCCTGGCCAGGGGGAGGGGACATGGGAGGTTGGCCAGCTTGCCTGCTGGTCAAACTCCTGGTTGAGGGGACAATTTGAATATTAACCTTTTATTATAGAGGATATACACTGAGTGACCAGATTATTATGCATTCAGAGATCATAATAATCTGGCCACTCAGTGTATGTATGCCAATCCTGGCTGATCATCTGAATCACCTGGGGTGTGTTAGTACAGTTATTAGTATACATTTCCTGGCCTACTCCAATGAATATGAATCTTGAGGTGGATGGGGAATCTGAACTTTTGAAAATCTCCCTAGAGGTTCCTGACAATAAGAACTAAAATTAGAAGCACCTTCCTGTATTTACTGCTGTTCAAGCTTTACACTCTTAGTGTAAGAACTTGGAATCATTTTCCATGGTTCAGTCCTTTAAATGTAGGTGTAGGAGTTGGGGCCAGGAGAAGGGGTATTGCACATAATGCTGGGATCCCAGGAGGTTAGAAACATCTGTGCTCAAAAGAGAAGGGGGATTGGATGGCAAGATTGGAAATGGGATATTCATCACTGGTGGAAATGATTAATTATGCCCAGTTTTGCACATACACTTGCATGTCTCTTAATATAACATATGCAAATACATCTTTAATAGCATGACTTGTTTGCCAATGTTGAATGCTAAGTGTAAATAATGTCTATTTTTTGTAGTGTTTAGGAAACTTCAATATGGCACTTGCTGGCAGATAGTTGCTGTCTCCTGGAGTTAGCGACATATTAAGTAATCATTACAGAAACATTTTTTTACTTACTACTAACAAAAGAAGTCTAGACAACTATTTGTGGTAGTCTATGGAAACAGGATAGGTAAAGCAGGAATAATTTAAATTTATAGAAAAAAATTTAAATATAGCCTATAGTTTCCATTTTCCCTTACTAAGTTTTTGCTAATACAGAGCAAATTAGACTGTTAGAAGTTTCACCCTTTCTTTTAGGATTCTAGTTACTTTTTCTGATGATGTCACCAACAGGCAACATAAGGTGGGCAATAGAATAAATAAGAGAGAGAAAATAATTAGGGGCTCTGGTAATCAGTAGCCTGAAACATTAATCCTTGAATAACCACCTATTGACGCCCCCTCTTCCTGTCTTCTTCCTTCCACGAGGCCCCCAGCCATTGTTCTCAATCTGTATAAAAATCAGAAAAACTCCTATTTGACCTGCAGATTCATATGGCCCCACTTGCAGAGTTTTTTTTATACAGTATATCTAGGAATAGGCTTAGGAATCTGCACTAATAACAACATCCTCCCTCCCCCATCAATCCGTGACTTTGATATGGATGGCCTTCAGGATTTACTTTGAAAAACACTGGCCTGGGTAATGTAGAGTCTTGAAACTCAGTGTAGTTCCTGAGCCAGTAGCATCAACATCACCTGGAAGTTTATTAGAAATGCAGAATCATGCCCAGGCTGATGTTCTCAGTGGTTAGCGCCAGAACATAGGAGGGTCACAGGTTTGATGCTCCATCAAGGGCATGCACCTGGGTTGCAGGTTCGATCCCTGGGCCTAGTCAGACTCATGCGAGAGGCAACCAATTGATGTTTCTCTCACACATGGATCTCTCTCTCTCTTCCTCCCTTCCTCCCTCCGATGAAATTTTAAAAAAGAAGAAGAAGAAAGAAATGCAGAATCTCAGTACTAACACCAGACCTACTCAATCAGAATCTGCATTTTCACGAATCCCCAGGTGATTCATAGACACATCCAAGTTTAAAAAGCTCTGGTCTAGAGGAGGCCTCTTCCCTCTTTACCTGTATGAACCTATTTCCCCACAGCCTTCCCCTCCCACTTTCCTGGGATTGGTGGGTTCTCAGGGTGTGTGCCCAGATCTACTGAGTCAGAAACTCTGGGGGGAGGTCCCAGCAGAGTGTGTTCTAACAAGCTCTCCAGTCAGGTGGTTCTGGTGTAAGCTAAAGTTTGAAAACCACGGGCATAGTTGATGTTATTGGCCTGCATTTGAAAATGAAGTTCACCAGCATACCCAGTATCTTCCGTTGTGTGTAACAAATAGGCCAGTGTCACTTAATATAGCACAGATCACACATACTCTTGCTTTGTGTTGTCAATCCCCCAGCATCGGTCAATCCTACACTCTCTCCTACCTCCCATTTTACTGGTGAAGAGCATGCTCTGACTAATGCACGTGTCAGAGGCAAACACCTCTTGCGGTAATTAATGAAAAGGGCAGGATTTGAGAGCAAACCTGGGCAGCCGTACTGTATAATGATGTCAGGGGATGGGTGGTTCAGACAGTTGATTTCCAAATGAAAAATAACTTCTTAATCCAAGTACCTTAGAGGTTGCAAATTAGTGTTCTCCGTATTCTGATGACTATCTGTTGGGAACAACCTGAATGAAAAATATCGAGGTTGGATGATGCTCAAGAGAGCGCCTGTATGTCAACTGGAGTAGAAAGGTCAGGGGAAATATGACTGGTCCACTGAGCAAGTCAATTTAAGCTGAATATACCCACCTTTGTCTCAGTCTTGTTTGAACTTTTCACTAGATTATTATCCTCACCGCCTCACCTAATACCAACCAGCTCTGAATTAGAGTTTGTTTCCCTTTCGGCCCCTCCCCATGGCATCTGTCTTGGGCTCTCTCTGTTCCTCTTTCTCCCCCTGTGTCTTCCTCTCTGTGCATCTCTTCTTCCCAGTCTATGTTCTTATGTCTCTGACTCCCTCCCTTCCCATCCCACCTCTTCAATGAACAGACTTAGTTTACCTCTCAGTGTTGGGGAGGGGGATGGATTTCAATATGGACAAAAGCAAAGGTTTTTGTTGGTACTGTTGCTTACTTTTTCTGATAGTGGAGAGTTGCATGTTATCCTGCCATTTCTGTTTCTTACTCTTCTTCTTTCTTTTTCTTTTAATTTGCAAGTGTTGGGCACATAGTGAAATATACAGATCTTGTAACACAGAAACCCACACCTGAAACCTATATGTTCATGTTGACTAATATCACCCCAATAAATTTAATACAAATAATAATAATTTGCAAGTGTTTGTCATAGATTATAATCATGCTATTTCTCAATGGGATTAGAGTACTAGTTTATCAAAATGTCAGCAAAAAAACAAAAACAAACAAAAAAACCACACAAAACAAAAAAGTCAAGCAAATTTGCTGCAATAAGGAGAGGCTGTAAATTTACTGTCACTTAGGAATTCCTCTCAAATTCACAGAACAAGCCCAACTGAGAACATTTTTTAATAATTGTGACTGAATGGGTGTGAGGTTAACCCAGTGTGTGTGCACTTTGATCTCGTGCCTTGTTAAATTTCTCAGTTTTAATAATTGGAGCCATTATTTATGCCATGATTCCTGGAGCTATGCTATCAGAAAATGCCTGAAATGTAAAATCAGGTTCATTTGCTAATTTCATTTGTTGAAAGTCACATCTTTCTCCCCTTTATTCTTTTGAATGCTAATGATCATGCTTCCTAGAATTAGACTTTCTTCTTCAAGCTTTAATTATAGTTTGGGTGAAATACTGAGCCATTTTAACATTGAAAATATTTGGCAAATAAGCCTGATAAGAGGAATTTTATGAAAGTTCTCATTGTATAAGCACAGAGATGAAGTATTGGAGAAAGACCTTTATCTCTTTGGAATTTTAAGTCTTTCTGCAATACACAAAACAGTGGATTCACACAGAAGGGGGAAAAAAATGATTTCCTCAAATCTAATTATCAAAAAGCAATTCATCTTGCTTGAGCATTTCAATCAACGCATCCCCGAAGCCACTTTCTCAATTTGCCTTCCTGTCTGATGTATGGATTTGTGGGTGTGTGTTATCATTTGAAAAAAACCTCTCAGCATATGGTGGAAAAATTGCTGCTTTGTTAATTTTATATTTTACTTCTTAATGACCTACTTCTCTGCAGCAGCTTTAGTGGAATGGTTTAAGCTCGGTTTGACTTTTTGAGAGTCCTTTACTGTGTGGCAGTGACTAGCTGGGACAGAGCCAAGATGTTTACGTGATTGGGGCGTGATTGGGGCGGGGGGGGGGGGGGAGGTCACATCAGCCTCAGCTTTTGCTGGTTTGGCAGAGAGTTTACAAACTGTAGGCACTCAGAATAAGTGGCATCATTAGTGGGTGCATCATTAGTGGGTGTAAAATACCCTAAGGGCCTGGGAGTGATTTAAAACTCCAGGATTCAATGAAGAGAGAGTAGGACAGGGGCTCAGGTGTCTGAGGAAATGGGATCCAGTAGTAGCGCTGAAATGTGACCTTGGGTAAATCACTTGACCTTAATTCTTTACCTCCCTTAAAATAAAGTGAATGTATAAATTCTTCTTCTATTGAAATGTTTCCATTTATCAGGGCAATATTTGCCAAGCACAAGGAAATCCTCTCATTTTAAGATAATTATTTAGATAATATTTTGCAAAAGATTACTCAGCACAAGCAGTTTCATGTGAGATTTGTGAAAATGGCATGTCATAGTGGGCATCAGCTTCTAACTGAAGGGGTCATTGGTAGAATAATTATTTCACTTCCCTGAAAATGAAAAGATAGTTCAAGCTCTTTGGAAATTTGGTCTTTTGAAACTAAAGTTGAAATTGTACACATGATCTAATCAATCAGTGTTTTGTAGCCTAGTTCAAATGATCATGTTTATATTAGTATTCAGTCAAATGCGAATACCCTTGGTGAATTAATAAAGCAAAACATAAGTACTTAACTCAGTTGGTCCTATATGATCATTGTGCCATGCACTGCTATGTTTCTACAACCTTGGCAATTGTCTTTGCCCCTCCCCCCCACACACACACACACCAAAAAGATTTACATTTTGACCAGCACTCTTCAACAGAACTCTCTACAGTGATGAAAATGCTCCATATTGGTGTTATCCAGTATAGCTGATACCAGCCACTTATGGCTATCGAGCACTTAAAATGTGGTTAGTATAACTGAGGAACTAAATTTTTTAACTTTATTTAATTTTAATGAATTTAAATTTAAATACTCACATAAAACTAATGATTACCTCATTGAATGTCCTCTTTAATTGAAGACAAAATGAATGCCCATAAAACCATTAGTGACCATCCACAAGGAGCTTTATAAAGAAATGTTGTCTTGGACAGAGGGGAACTTGAACTGAGTCTGGTAGGCGAGGGTAAACCATAAAGTGGACAAAAGAACAGTGAATGTTCTGGGCTGAGAGAGTAAGAAACCAATGACCTAAAGACAAGAAGATCCCAATGTTTATCTGAAAAGTTAACAGGTCGCCTTCATGGGAGCTGAAGGTTCCTGCTAGAGCTGAAGGGGAAATAAGATTAGTGTAGGGAAAAAAGGTGGGTGGGGTGGGGGGGGTCAACTATCATGTGACCAGGCACTTCACATTCATAATATAATTTAATCCTCACAACCAGCCGATGAATAGTTACTGCTATTTTCCTTAACTTATGCTCAGGAAAGTAATTTCCCTCAAGGTCACAAGCTAGAAAGTAGTGAGTGAAGCTTTGAAACCCGGGCTGCTTTCCTCCAGATGCTATGCTCCATAACCACCTCAGTTCATTACAGTGATTGAGAATTTGGACTCTGTAGTCATTGTTCTTCTGAGTCTTCTGAGCTTGTAACTATGAGAATCTATAAATTGAGTACAGAAAAGGTATACCACTTAAGGATTACATAAAATAATCCTTTGGAGCACTCACTAGTGCCTGGCACATAATAGAGGCTCAAAAAATCTTTGCCTAATCTTATTATACCAGAAATAGACTCCGAAGGCAGGCAAGAAGTTAGGGCTTGCTTGGGTGGGTACTAAGCAACTACTGTAGCTTCTTAAAGTGATGATTGACATATTGAAACTATCATAAAGAACAAAGGACAGCCCTGACCGGTTTGGCTCAGTGGATAGAGCGTGGGCCTGCAGACTGAAGGTTCGATTCTAGCCAAGGGCATGTACCTTGGTTTTGGGCACATCCCCAGTAGGGGTGTTCAGAAAGCAGTTGATTGATATTTCTAACCCTCTATCCCTCTCCTTCCTCTCTGTAAGAAAATTAATAAAATATATATTTTTCAAAAGAACAAAGGACAGAAAGGAAGACTGGAATCACAGAGGCCTTCAAGAGTTAGTTGCAGCCTTACCTAGGTCTGGAGGTTCACATTCAACAGATGAAAGAAATGCAATTTTATTTCCTCCCAGAAACAAAATTAAGATATATTGATTGGGGATAATTTTTAAATTTCAGAAAAAGACAAGAATATTAAAATTACCCATGATAGCACATCTAAGAAATAATCATCATCAGTATTTTGTTACATATCCTTTTTATTTTTGTATTTATATGTGTTAATTCATGTTTTAAGTTTACCATATTTAACTACAGTAAAATAAACACTTTTGATGTACTGTTCTAGAGTTTTCTTTTTAATATATTATTTTTGATTTTTTTTTTTTTTTCCTAGAGAGAGAGGAAGGGAGAGGGGGAGAAACATCCATTGGATGCCTCGTGCATGCTCCCTGCCAAGGATTGAGCCCGAAATTCAGGCATTCAACCAAGAATTGAACTAGTGACCTCTTGGTACATGGGACTGTGTTCAACCAACTGAGCCACACCAGCCAGAGCCTGTTCTATGAGTTTTGACTAACACATATTGTCATATAGCCACTGGTACAATCAAGATACTGAAGAGTTCTGTCACTCTAAAAAAATAAACCTCTTTTCTTACTCTCATCCCCAACCCCAGGTGACCACTGATCTGTTTTCTGTTTCTATAATTTGTCATTCCTGGAATGTCATAATTGAAATTCTAGAGATTGTAGCCTTTTGAGTCTGGCTTCTTTCACTTAACATAAGGCATCTGAGATACATCTATCAATATGTTTCTGCGTGTACGAGTAGTATTTCTTTTTATTGCTGAGTAATATTTCTTTGTATTGATGTACTACAGTTTGTTTCTTCTTACCAGAAGGATATTTGGGTTGTCTCAAGTTTTTAGCAACCTGAATAAAGCCATTAGTAATAAGTTTTCATTTCTCTAAAGTAATTACTGTGAATGTAATTATTGAATCATATGTTAAATACATATTTGTAAGAAAATTTTTGTTTTTCTTATAATGCCAAATTGTTTTTCTGAGCACCTGTTTCACATTTGCATTTCCACTAACAAGTATAAGGGTTCTAGTTGCTCCACATCCTGATCAGTATTTAGTATGATCAGTTGTTTTAAGCCACTCAATTATGTATACTAGTGTAGTGGTATATAAAGGTGGTTTTGATTTAAATTTCCTTAATGAATAATGTTGTTAAGTATCTTTAGTTGTATTTTTTTAAAATCTTTAAATAGAAAACATTTATTTATTCTTTTCTGATCTCTATGCCCCCTCTATTCTTCTTTTTTTTTTTTCTTGCCTTATTGCATTATCAGCACCTTCAGTATGATGTTGAATAGGAGTGATGAGAGCATCTATCCTTACCTTGCTCCTAACTTAGTGAGGTCTTCACTGCTGGCTTTGATGTTAGTTTTTATTTTATTGTAGATGCCCATTATTAGGTTAAGGAATGTCCCTTCATTTCCTAACTTGCTAAAAGTATCATGAATAGATGTAGAATTTTTTGAAATGCCTTTGCATGAATATTGAGATAATCATATTATTACCAGGATCTGGGGAGTCTAAAATCTCTGACTTACAGTAGTAACCTTAAAATATAACAGATCTCTGATGTTTGTAAATAATTTTTTTCTTCCATTAAAAATATTTTAAAGGAGACATCTGTTATACTTTCAACAATAAAGATAAATTTTAAAAAACAGTTGTGTAGATAGATAGATAATAGACTAAAGGAGCCATGCATACATATGGGCTCAAAGAGAGAGTATCAACAAACTTTTGATAAGTTTTATTCTGAAGCATTTTTTTATTATTATTTTGAGATGTTTCATCCCTGCACAAGTAAGTTTTTTCATTAAAAAAAATAGAAAGAAATGTATTTTTCTTCTCTAAAAAAATGCTTTCAAGACTGATATGCTGTAGGCACCTGCTTTAAGCTTATTTTTAGAATTTAAGAATCTGTTGTTTTCTTTTAGAAAATACAATCTTGTTACTCACAATTAAAATGGCATTGCTTTATTGTATGTGAGAGAAAGAACTTGAGATAATGGCAAATCTTGCCAAGGCCCTCAAGGATGCTAAGCATGAGCTTTGGAGGAATAAGGTTTGTTTTGGTGTCTCTCGTTTCCAGTCTAGGGTTAAGAAGGATCTTGGTTTCTCAAAATGTTTGCACGAGAGGATGAACTTCAATGTTTGCATCGTTTCCCCTGTTTTATACTCTCCTCGCATAGACCGTAGCTTAGAGTTTCAGAGAAAAGGCGCTTTCGGCAAGTGCAAAGTGGTATTGTCGTGTTGCTACTGGAGCTGTCTGTGAGAGCCAAGAAAATAGGACAGGATGAAAAGGAAGTAAAATAAGTCATAGTGAAACCTCTTCTCTCAGAGGAAGGAAAGCAAACATTGAAATATTGCTTTTTCCTGGCTGCTTATTAAAGGGAAAATTTGCCTACTGTGCTGGAAGAGTCTCTTATTCTTCGCTCTGTTGATGTGAATGAAGCATCCAGCTTGTTTGTTTTTGTGTGCATTACCCATTCTGTGTCTTAAGAGGAACTCTGCTGACAGTGAGTACTGAACAGATTCAGCATTTCTTTGATTAGAAAAGATGTCAATTTGTTTTAATCATTCAATAATTTATATTAGACCAATTCCCTCAAACAGTTCAATTTAAAAATGTTTGCTGAAAAGTCCATTTGGATTTCTGAAATGTATGGATTCATTATTTATATGAGAGGGAAGATCTCGTTTTATTTTTAATACGGATTCATTCTTTTGAAATAAGATGCTATTTGGATATTTTGTGGAACTTACATAATTTTGTCACTTTCAGAAATAAAAGTGTGTAAGGTATTGTAAATTAATTAACATAAAAACCTTGAGTTTATAGGTATAGAATTGTAGTGTCACATCATGCAATTAAATATAGCCCATTCTATTTTTGTAAGTTCAAGGTCATTGGTCTAAATTACAATGACATAATTTCTGTTATGATTGTTGGTGATTGGTATAATTTGACTAATTATTGCCTAAACAATGGAGGTTGGCTGGGACTCAAACTGAAACCAATGCTTTTTTATATGAGAAGAGCAAGGAGACTGAATGCGTTTTCTTTTGTCATTCATTATGATGGGCTGCAAGTAATCATAAATATTGCACTGAGCGGTATAGGAAGCTTTCTTTTCCAGGATCATCTTTCTAGAACAGAATAGAAGGCAACCCTCCAGAGAAAAATAAATGATTGTGTTTAGTGAAACATCGCATTGGCTGACTAATTGGAAGGACAGTGGAAAAGTCCCACAGGAAATGGTCAGGAGCCTGTGACTTTTATAGTCAATACTCTTCTTAGACAGAGCAAACATTCCTTTTAATGACATAAAAATCCATTTAAATTGAAGTAACATCTGCCCAACCTTTTTATCTGACCACAGGGTCAAGGAACACCATTGCCAGGTAAGGAAATAATTAAATGTTTTGTAAAATATAGGAGGAACTTGTGTCTAAACAATAAGAGAGCACAAGTTTCATGCCTATGTGAATTCCCTATGAGCATGTGTTAAAAGTTTGATTTTCTCCTGTTTAAAAAAACGATGAGTGCTACTTTTTTAAAAGACACTTGTGCTTTTAGGTAATTTAATATCCTATGTAATAAGAGGCTCATATGCTAATTGTCCCCTCAACTGGGAGTTTGACCAGGGGGTAGAGCCTACCAGCCAACAGCCTGCAGCTCCTTACCCTGGCTGGCCAGACCCCATCCATGCACGAATTCGTGCACCAGGCCTCTATGTTACATAATTTACTAAAACCTTCTTGGCCTTTTCACCTTTTCTAGTAATTTCTTTGTCTGTTTTGACCACAAGCTTTGAATAAATGGATGAAAAGAGAACTTGGTCAATTTCCAAAGGCATAGAGATCTGTGTGAGTACGGATAACCAACCCCACAATTCAGAATAGAAAGATTAGGGGAAAAAATAGTGTGCACTGTTTAGCTGTCATTCTAATACGTTAGGAATTGCTCAGGGCTCTTAGGATTTCTTTCTATCTCTACTAAAGCTAAGGAACCCGCTGGTCCCTGGAGGTGAGGGGTGAGCTGTAAGGGTTCACTTCTGAGGAGGTGCTGCTGGGACATCCCAGGCTCAGAGATGGCAACAAGCTTCTTTCAAGAGCCTCGAGGCAGTGAGGTTGTCCAAGCCAAAGCAACAAGAGTGAGAATTCAACCTGTCTCACAGTCACTTCCACAAATTCTAGGTAGAGTTGCCCCATCTTCCCCAACTCCTTGCGAGGAGCTTTATTTGAGAGTGTTCACAGAAGCCATAAATCCAGGTCCCTAAATGCTGAATCCTTGATGCCAGAGAACTTTTTATAGAAAAGAACAATAGATTGTATAAGGCAAATCTTCCATGCTAATATCACATTCCAAAATTAATTCTGTAGTATTGAATGAAATAAATTGCCTTTAGTACAGCACAATGCGGGGGGGGGGGGGGGGAGGGGGAGAGAAAAGAAAAAGTAAGTTCCTTATTTAAATCTCATTTGAATATTTGATGCTTCTCATTTTAGAGATTGTCTCATTTCCTTAGCAGCTAATGACAGGTAGGCAGAGACAAGCGGACTGTTGTAGAGCTGGACTTTATGGAAACAAAAGAGGCTTTCTTGAAGACAGTATATCATACTGTTTACACATGTCAGATCTGGAACCGTGCTTCCTGGTTAAATTCTTATTCTTCCATTACCAACTATGAATCCTTAAGCAAGTTACTTAACTTCGTTGGATCTCAGTTTCCACATTTGTAAAATGAAATATATAATTATACCTAACTCAAAGGATTATTGTAGGGTTTAACTAAGATCACTCATGCCTACTAGTTGATAATATTTTAGCTGTCATTATTATTAATTCATTTCATCTACTTTGATATCCCTTTTTCTGACCTTTTAGACACCAGGATTATTCAGAATTATTACTGAGAATTATTTTGCCTATCCAAACTTTGAATGGATATAAACAATAATTCTAGGAAAACTTCTCTTAGCTACTAAATAGACACATTTTCAACAAGGCCTATCTCTCTGTGTTCTTCCCTGCATTGATAGAATATCCTTAGACCATAATTATACCCAAAGTTATTTAAAAGGGGCCAAAGCCTCAAAGAAATTAGGTAAATGCAATGGGCCATACTCTTCTCATTGGTCTTGGTAGAGGGAGCTCTGCAGTTCCATCAGCCCCTTCCAGGCTCACAGAACTGTGTTTCATTTTATTTTATTTTTTTAAAAATATATCTTATTGATTTTGTACAGAGAGGAAGGGAGAGAGATAGAGAGTTAGAAACATTGATGAGAGAGAGTCATCGATCAGCTGCCTCTTGCACACCCCCTACTGGGGATATGCCCGCAACCAAGGTACATGCCCTTGACCGGAATCGAACCCGGGACCCTTCAGTCCCCAAGCCGACGCTCTATCCATTGAGCCAAACCGGTCTCGGCTGAACTGTGTTTCATTTTAGAAGGGGCAGTAAAATGGGAAAGGAGAGGTGCTTGAGCATGAACATAGCCTAGTGCCCATCTGGTCTTTGAAAGCTCACCAGTGGGTTGGTTCTGAAGTTCATATTTTGAGTTAATATATGCCTTAGAAGTTATTGGCTAGAATTTTTTAAACAAGAAAAGAAAAAATTACTTTGTTTTTTTTTTTTTTAGGTCATAGCATTTATGAATGTTTATTAAAGATTAGTATGGAATATAAAAAATTGTTTTCCTCCGAATTCTTGACCTAAAAAAGTAACCTTTTCATTTTAACTTCTAAGCCTACCTTGCAATACAAGTAAATACACTGTAACAATATTATACTCCTGAGCTGCAGCAGAAAACATTTTATCTTTTTTGGATGCTGCAAAATCATAAACTGGAGAAGTCAAAGTCAGTTTATGAGCTCTCCAAGATCTTACTAAGGAAATAGCTAGAAAAATACATAGAAAAAGTATATTTATTTTATGAAACATGCAAAATAATTTCAGAGCACCTCCCTAAGTGATTCTATTGCTATGTTATACAGACTATGTAAGATTATGAATGCATTGAGTTTACTTAATATGATCCTTTTGGGAACATGGTTTAATTGAAAGCTTTGGAGTTAAAACTAGCATCAAATAAATTGAAAAGTTCCTTTTTAAATAAAAGCTGCTAAATTATATTGCAAAATGCTGGAGAAAATAATACACACTGTGTAAATGTGAAATTAATGTCTCCCTCAACATGGCTCTTAGTGCATCTCAACTTAGTTCATAATTGGGTGAGTTGTTTCTTTTGTTTCTGGTGATTCAGATTTACCTCTTCATAATATATCATTTACTTGTCTCTTCCTGTAGCCAAATTCGCTAGACGAGGCTGTTTGCGTAAGCAAGTAGTGCCTTCTAGGAAGGTGTTAATAAGTCACAGAGCAAAGAGGAATATTTCAAGGGAGGTAACCATACACACAATTTTCTGAGAGTGCAGCAGGTTTGCTTAATTATTTTCCTCCTTGAGCTAGAGAGCTATAGATTTTTACCAGTGGTCTTCCTTCTCGTTTGTAACTTGTTTCTTCATTTGTGTGATTCATTTCACTTGTTAAACTTGCCTCCACTGACACTACACTTTGGGCATTCTAAAACAAGATGTAAATCAGCAATTCTCAACCTGTGTTTTCAGTTCTCAAGGGTATGTTGATGTAAATCAAAGGCTATCTTTAGTTCTTTGAAAACAAACTGAAAGTAGCTTTGAACTTCAAGATGCTATGGAAAATTAGAATGAATGATTGTGTAACAACATGCTTTCTAAGATATGAAATACTATATACTTGAAGAATTCTTTGTATAGATGTAACTACTGGATTGAAGAAATTCGTTGCTAAGCAAACAATTGAATTGAATTGTTTTAAATATATAACTTAAGTTATACCTGGTTCCATCTTTGGATTCTCATTCCTTTCCCCCAAACTCATGGTATTTGGAGGCACTGTGTTAACATAATACAATTTATAAAGCAAGACTCTGCTTCTTACATTTAACCATTGAAATGCGTGGGCTTCATATATCATTATCATTTTAAAAGTGGCTTATTTAGCCAAATAAAATCATAGATGTATGATTTTAAAAAAATCTTCATTTTACAAATGAGGAAACAGAGGCCCTCAACAGGTAAACACATTGTTTGAATTCACCCAACTGGTTAGTGGCCTCTCTCCACCAGGATTTTATTCTATTTTTTTCTCCTGCTATACCAGATTACTATTTTATTGGCATGGCTCCATATACAGTATCTTAGAATAAAGCAGGTGGCAAGATAAGAGAATAGTAAATTGAGAATTGGCAATTTGGGGTTAGGTCTACGACATTGTTTTTTGCAAGTGTATGTAAAGATCACCTATGTCACTTACCCAGATGCCTGTCTAAAATGTAGATTCCTAGACCCTACCCCAGCCCTATTGAATCTCAATCGTCTAGGGGTGGAAGTCAGGAAAATGCAATTTAAACAACCTCTCTAGGTAATTTTTCTGCACACTAAGCTTTGTATTCTAGAGGCCAATGTTGTCCTACATGCTTCACTATAATATTATTTAATATGTTTTAAATTACATAATAACATAATCTAGTCCCATTTGGAAAATGTGTAGTGCTTTGCAGTGGATTCTAAGAAGTGGTACAGAGGAGGCCTGTGGTGAAAGGGAAGGGCACTGAGTTTGGGCTCCAATCTAGACTCTGCCACTTTGCTACGAGGATCTGGGCAAGTTACTTCCCTCTCTCGGACTCTTAATTTTTCTCCTTTAAAGAAAAATAATGCTGCCCTTGCAGGATTGCTGGGAGGTAATGGATATAAAATACCTGGCAGGCACTGGGCCTAGCATAGTAGAGGCATGCAGCTATAATTACTGTCATTACTTAAGCTAATATAACTATTATATTCCATGCCTCTTCTCTTACCTTTTGAAGTAGAAATACACTGAATTCTAGATTATTTCAGGCCAAGCTCCCATTTTGTGGAGTATTTCTGTCTTTTGCTCCTTCTTCCCTCCTGTGTGGCTTCCAGCCTACCTCTTGGCTATTTCACTATTCAGTAGTCACCTCCACCAGGAGAAAAGGGAAAATAAGAAATCAACTCAAAATATCTATTTTCCTTATCCCTTATTACTTTCCGTAAGAGATATGGTTTGAGGGAAAGAGGCTGAATCACTGGCCAAAATGGCATTTTTTTTCTCTCTCCAGTTTTATGAGAATTTGGATAGTTTTTAATTTTTTAGATAGTTTCTGTTTCTGCTCTTATAATGGTTAAATGGTAGTCCTCTACTTACTTGCTTTCATTGGAATTAGTTATTTTAATCAGCATTGCATGATGAAAGGATATTTCTAAATGAATCATTTTGAATCTTGTTTCCTTCCTTATTTTTTAGGGAAACTAAGAAGATCTGGTTTAAGAAAACTCATTAAGAGCCTACAGAGAAGGTGCCTGGGTATGAAGTAGGTCAAATCCCGTCACCCCGGTCATGCCCTGGAGGCACTGCTGACATGCTTTTCTAGCTTGGCAGAGGTGGCCTGTGTGGGATGGATTCCTGGATTGCACAGCTCCTGGGGAGGTACAGGTTTGGACTCAATGAGATCAAGAGTCTTGATTTTCATGTAAAATAACCTCAGTTTTTTTCAGATTTTCAGATTTTTCCTCATGAAAAGTTCTGTATCCCAGGTATTTGGTGTTTGGGGTCTGCTGCTTGGGACAGAGAGCTACAGCCTCAGCTGCAAGAACTGTGGGTCTCCAGAGGTGTCCCACACAAAGCATCATAGGAAAATGCATCATAGGAAAATGAGTGTAGCAATAGGGAACGTTTTTCTTAACCTGCTGGTATGTAGTCAGACCCTGGCAGGAGGGCAGGGGTGCTGGTGAGAGTGGAGGGTGTTAGGTATTTGAAGGCCAGGTCTTCTCTTCTCACTCTTCACCTATTGCCGGCCCTGAGTCCTGAGAGGGTGTCTGAGACAGGCCCTCAGGTGGACTGATGGTCTAGTTGAGATATGTGACATGACCAGTCTACTAGAATGGCCTCTCTTGAGGGTAGGTATTATTGTCTACTTCATTCCTACTGTTGCTTTAATCCCACTGCCTAGAACCAGGTCTGGCATACTCAATAAATATTAGTTGAATAAATGGATGAATTAATGATCAGTGTTTATAAATGTTTGTTAAAGAAAAAGAAGAAGAAGAAGGGGTAGGGGGAGAGAAAATGAAAGAAGAAAATCATGAGATGATGCTTGGCATGGTTGAGTCAATCTGATTATCTGAAAATGCCCTTTGGCCAATATTTCTTTGGCCAAAGGTATATATGATTTCTGCACTGCTAGACTCTTCAAAGAATTCTAGTGTCTATCTCTGTGAGCACTAATTCTAGTGACCGGTTGGATGGAAAAATAATTATAGTGAATAACAATAGTAGCAGCACTTACACTACGTAGATTATCTTTACCAATCCATTTGTAAAACTTAATGAATGATAATGCAAGTATAATTGCACTTTGCCACAGTGATGTAAAATTTGATATGATGTAATCTCACTGCCATTGAGTCACTGGAATGCAATGTTATAAACCAGTCCTGAGGGAAGCAGGCTCACCTGGTTTCTCTATACAGACAATGTGTGTGTGTGTGCGTGTTTATGCTTGTGTGTGTGAGTGTGTCCATCTAAATGCACAAAGCCTACTCAAATCGTTTTAGTGATAACCTTGATGCCGGCAGTTGGGTTACTGAGTAAAGCAAAGTGTGATTTTCACCCTAATACCACATCCTTTTTCCGAGGTCATAGTTTTCTGGGAAGTTTCCAAAGCCACAAATGCAAATGAGATGTGCATCTCTAGAAATTTCCCTTTTAAGAGAATGGCAGCGCGCCAGCGAAGGTGAAGCACAGGACATGCTTTAAAAAAAGAGCCCCTAACTAAGCCCGTGTTTTATAGATCTGCTTTTTCACCCTTACTTTGTCCTCTCTTTTTGCTTCTTTAACACTTTGGCTCTTGTAGACACTTTATTTAAAGTCCATGAAGACAAACTGGAATGAGGAGAACTATTAAATAAACTGTAGTGTCCTTGAGTGTGCCCTCTGTGAAAGGCCGAGGGCTTTGGAGGGAGACATAAGTGGGAGGTTTGGGTTCTAGTGCTCATCTAAATGAACTTTCTTACTAGAGTTCTCTTCTGCAAAAGAGAGAATGAAATAGCCTCTAAGGGTTGTTGTGACAATAATATATATAAAATGAATAATATATGTAAGTAATATATAATGAATAATACATAATGAATAACATATATAATGGATAATATATATAAAAATGCTTAGCACAATATCATGGCATGTATAAGGTGTGTACATAATTATTGCCCTTATTACCTGATATTATTAACCCCCTCAACATCCTGCACAAAATAGGCTGCCTCAGTACCTGAAAAATCCCCAGAACTAGAGTAAATTAAGGGGGGAAAAAAATAGTTATGCTTTCTTTGTCTTTCTCCTTTACTTTCACACAAAACACATCACTTCTGACACTTCTCGTCAGTAAATGTGTAGGGTTCTCCCCAGCTACCCTCTCATCCCCCCCATTCCCTCCTGCCAACAACAAGCATTCTCTTTGACATTTGTTGGATATTCTACAATTTAACTCATCTCTGGTACCATCTACCTGAAGATAGTGTCAGATAAGGGTTTCAGCCCCAAAGGAAAGCCTCCATCCCTCTTTAGATGCCATCATAAGTAGTAGGTTCCAGGGAACTCACAACTACTGTCTGACTTGGCCACAAAGCAGAGGTTCCCATTATAGACTCCTTGGGTCTGATTAATTTGCTAGAGCAGCTCACAGAACTCATACATTGATCAGTTTATTAAAGGATGTGATAAGGAATACAGATGAACAGCTAGATGAAGCGCTATGTAAGGTGAGGTCTGGGAGGGTCCCAGTGCAGGGCTTCTGTCCCCGAGGCTTTGGAGTGTGTCACTCTCCTGGCATGGATTCATTTGCTTTCCTGGAAGCTCTCCAAACCCCTAACTACTGGGATTTTGTGGAGACATCATCGCATTAGCATGATCAGTTACTAACTCCATTTCTAGCCCCTCTCTCCTCTCTAGAAAAGTGGAGTGGGGGTGGGGCTGAAAATACTAAGCTTCTAACCAAGGCTGGTCTTACTGCTGACCAGCGCCCATCCAGGCGTCACCTGGGAACCCACGGAGTCACCTTGTTAGAATGAAAGATGCTCCTGGTGCCCTTCTCACTTAGAAATGTATAAGGGTTTTAGGACCCCTGTGACAGGGACTGGGGACAGAGGTCAAATATTTTTCTTATTATAAATCACATTACCACATCGAGCCTCAGGGCAATCCTTCCTTCTCTCACAGACTATTGCAGTTAGAGGTAGAATTGTTCCCCAGCTCATTTTCATAAACACACACACACACACACACACACACACACACACACACACACGCATGCACACACGCACGCACGCACGATCTTTTATGCTGCTCCCTTTGTTGTTTGTTGCTGCCTACAGGATAAAAACTAAGCTCCTTGTTGAAGCATGCAAACCTTCCTCATCTAGCTTTGGGTCTGTTGACTCATTTCTTGCTGATCCTGAACTGTGTCTTCAACCTTGACATGCCCTTTCACACTCTGTGCCTTTGCATATGGCTTTGTTTTTTTCCAGCCTCCAGTGCTCTTCCACTCCTCTTCAGCCAGTGTATATCCACTGTTTCTTCTTTCAAGGTGAAGCTCAGTGCTCTCTCCTCTGTAAAGCCTTTCCGGAATGCCTGAAGCCAAGACAGTTACTTACACCCTTTCTGCCTTTCTGATTCTCATGGCTCTTTGTTTATATCTCTATTATAGTTGGCTCATGTAGTAATTAAAATTCAAACACACCTAGTAATGCCGCTTTCCGGATGTCTAACCTTGGGCAAGAACTTAACCTCTATTAGCCTTGTCTTCCTTTGCAAAGTGGAAGCAATACTAGAACCTATCTGAGAATTATTTATGTTTTAAATGAGATCATTCATATAAAATATATAGTACAACACCTAGAACATGGTCTCTTTGGATCTATCTTTGCTAGACTATGAGCTACGTCATTTTTGTATCCCCAATACCTTGCAAAAAAGCCTGGGACACAGGAGGTATTTAATATATGATCGTTGGAAGAAAAGAAGGGAGCAAACAAGCTACCTTTCGTCTGTATTAACAAAGAAAACAGAAAATGTTAAACTGTATTTATGAAGAAGGCTCATTAACTGTCCTTTCACACTTTATTTAACACTCCTGGATCTTCAGCTACAAAAAATGTCTGTTCCACTCCTCCCTCAGAAAAGCTATACAAGAAATAACATGCAAAAATTACACAGCCTTAAGTTCTCCAGGCACTTCTTAGCTACAGAAAATAACCAACACTGTCCCCCAAAAAGTGAAGAAAATTATCTCCTATATTAAGAATGCATATAAACTATGAAATGAAAGAAATTTGGTACAATGGAGGTCAGATAACACTGTCAATAGCATTTCTAGAGTCCTCCATTTTTCTGCATATAGTGTCAATACTTTTGTTTTCAGGAAAATTCACTTTCCAATTATCAATTCTTTTCTCTTCTCTATTATTATTATTCTTTATTATTCTATATAATAAAAGCCAAATAAGCAAATTGCCCCTTCAATTGAAGTTCCACTGAGAGTTTCACTGCTTGACCAGTCGCTATGATATGAACTGATGACCAGGGGGCAGACGTTCCAACCAATAGATTAGCTTGCTTCAGGTGCTGGTGGGATGGACTGGAAAGTGAGGTGTGACCTGAGAGCAGTCAGGAACTTTTAAGGTTGGGATTGGGACTGGGCAAGATGGCCCTGATTGGCCTTGATTGCTGGCCAGGTGGAGGGACTCCACCCATGCACGAATTTCATGTACCAAGCCTCGAGTTGTTAATAAAAATGATACTGTTGTCTTCTTATACTTAAAATTCAAAGCCAAAATTTTAAAGACAAACACTGTATTTCATTGTAATGATATAACAGCCCATTTCTTTCTGTCTAAAAATGAACATTGGCAGTAGGTAGCAAAATTTGGGGATTCTAGTTCAGGGGCAGATATTGGCAAGTCAATTAATCCACCCAATTTTATAATTTTACCACCTTAATATTGATAGCATTGCTAATTAGTTCTTAGATGCTTTGAAATTTTTAAGAATTGTTTAATTTTTCTGCAATTCAAGTTTCTCATTTGCAAAAAGAGGGTAAAAATACCTATGTGAAGGTATGAATGTTAAATGAGTAATGTGTATAAGATATCTAACATGGTGCTTTTCATGTAATAGGTACTCAATAAATGTTATTTTCTTTCTCATTAGGATTTTGTTATGACACCATGTTTTAGTCAGATTAGCATGTTTACATATGGGTCTACCTCACTGTTCTGAAAACTCATCCAAGGCAGGAATTCTGTCATATTCATCTGGATTCCTAACAACCAGCAAACTGCTTGACACAAAACATGTGTTTATACACAGTTATGGAAGGCAGGAAGAAAGAATGGGAGAGAACAAAGAAAAAAGAAAGGAAGGAGAAAGTGAAAGATAAAGAACTAAATAATAGGTACAGTTGAGTATCATAGAACAAAAATCTATATAATTATTCATGATACTGCATTTTAAATATTTGTTTTACACATTAATTCTAATAATTCTAGGATATTACTAACATTATAAAATATAGTTGAATATTCTTTCATAATTTTGAAATGAAAACAAAAACAACCCTGATATACTGTATGTCTCCTTTTGTTTTATCTCAATATTCATAAACAAGCATTACTGAATGAAAATTGCTTGTCAAAAGTGTAATTAATGTGAGATGGAGCTATGATTTTGATGGCATGTGTTATTTACGTCAGCAAAACGAGAGGAGTATCACCATGTTTTAGGGCTCTTATGTGGCACTTTGAAAACTCTGTAGTCTGCAATTTACTTGTTCTGTGACCTAGTCAAGGTGACTTGTCACGGGGAAAAAGCACGTTTCATGCTTTTTTAATGACATGTTTGACACATAATATGAAATGACATAATCTATGAAGTATAAAGTTGGAGTGCATACCAATCAGACATGTTATACTTGTTGGTTACATAATTTACTGTTTGAAAATTCCTTATCTGATATCAAGAAGAGAACAAGAAGCTGCTACAAATACAGGATTTCTTTTTCAGTCTTCTCAAATAGACTTCCAGTATCCCTCTAACACATGCTATGGCCCTAACTTCCTTTTATCTTAGGCTTTTTGTTGCTGTTACTATTCTTTTCTCTTAGTTGACAGTTGATGAATACTGGTTTTTTAATTTTTTATAGCATTTAATCATAAAAATGTAAACAACATAAAATCATAACAAGAAATTAATCTTTGACATATCCTTATCTACTTTTCTTGATCTCCATCTACTTTCTTCCATGAGTATGTATCCTTCCAAACCTTTTTAATATATTAAATGTATGAACAGATACATATATTTTCTAGATAAATGGGATCCAGCTATGTATATTTTATTAAGCAACATGCTTTTATTATTTTTTTACTTAATACGTCTTGGAGATATTTTTATGTTTATACATATAAATTGATCTTATTCTTTCTAATGGTTGCCTAGTATTCCATACTATGGTTCTAACATAATTGATTTATCCATTCCTCTTTAATCAGAATCAGTTTGTTTTCCTTTTCATACAGCAATGGACATTCATGTCTATTCACCTTTCCACAGGATAGAATCCTAGAAGTGGGATTTCTGTGTTAACGGGCACACAATTTTTTGAGTGCCACAGTCTATTGCAATATTTAGTAATCATTACTATTTGGTTATCATTCCCCATTTTACACAAGATTGGCTTCTACTCTGGCTTAACTGATTCTTTGAATACATTGAGATGTCAGCATAAAGAAGCTTTAACTTCTTTTTTAATTTTTAATTTATAATTTTTAGAGAAAGAAACTTGATTTGTTGTTCCCCTTATTTATGCATTCATTTGTTGATTGTTATATATGCCCTGACTGGGAATCAAACCCAGAATCTTGGCATATCCTGGGGATGCTCTAACCAACTGAGCTACCTGGCCAGGCCTATAGAAGCTTTAGGTTTTTAAACAGAAAGGGGAAATGGAAGTTTGTGCTACTTGTGTAAATGTAATCAGAAATGTTTAATGGTGTTGTAACATTTTATTTTCACCATAAGATTCATTTTAAAGTTGAGTTCAGTTTAAGTTTTATATTTCTTTTATCTTGTACCACATCCAAGGGACATTTAACTACTGGTATTTAAATGGGTAATCACTTAAAAATTATTCTACAGCCCTTCCCAGTGTGTCTCAGTAGATAGATCACCGGCCGCACACTGAAGGGTCTCAGGTTCCATTCCTGGTCAAGGACACGTACCTGGGTTGCAGGTTCCATCCCAGGCCCTTATCAAGGCATGTGCAGGAGGCAACCACTCAATGTGTCTGTCTCACATAGATGTTTCTCTCTTTGTGTCTCTCCCTCCTTCCTTTTCCCTCCAAAACCAATGAAAAAATATCCTTGGGTGAAGATTAACAAAAATAAACATAAAATAAAAATAAATTATCCTACAGAATGAATTTTAAGAGGAATAGCAAATATAGAATGAAGTGTTTCTCAGTAGATTAGACAATTGCAATCCAGTTCTATTGAAGCCCTACAAAATGATTACTGATGAATTGAATGTACGTTCTTTGGGTTTTGGGGGTGGGGGAGTGGGGAAGACAAATGCTTTCATTATTTCCTTTGTATCACAGAAAGGGAAACATCTAAGAATCCTGAATTTTTAAGTGTTAAAAATGAGAGATGTAAGGTACAACTATATGGGTCATGCTTTGAGCTGTCTTTTCTAAAAAGATCACAAAGATTTCTAAGAATGAGATATATCACAGCCTCTCAAATGGGAAGTTATAAATGCTGTTCAAGGTGGATTGAGGAATTAAGGCCATATAGTTTGGGAGACTGTCAGATGATGGTTTTTATGGGTTGTTTGGCTTCCTGGCCTCCCTCCTGTATTCTCTCCAGTATGCTCCCTCACCTGTCCTGACTGCTATGGTCACAAAGAAAGTTAACCTTCTTATCACTTTATTGCTAAACTTGTGCCATAGCTTCAAACAAAAATAAAACAATTTTTAAAGTAGAAAAGAGTCCTTGGAGATCATTGACTCCTTCCTCTTGCCCTGAAGCAATGAAACTGTGAGCTGCATTCTGGTGTAATCACAGGTCATCTGTCTTTCCAAATGGCTTCTACCAAGTTTCTGCCATCTCCTTTTCTATTTTTTTAATTAAAAAAAAAAGCTTATGACTAAGGAAAACACAATAATCAAATCAAACTCCTCCCTCTCCCCGCACATATGCCCATTCCTTGGCCCTTCCCTACTCTCTCACTATCATGGCTCCTTCTCCTTTTTCAGACTCTGGTCGGTCATCAGCTCCTTGGCGATGGAAACCTTTCTTAATATACTCTCACTTCCAATGGAGAGCATTCTAGCATGCTTATCTATAACTTGATATTGTTCTCCCATTAAACAGTGAAGATAGGGGATTTGCCTTTATCTTCATATCTCCAGCACCAAGTGCAATATCTAGTACTCAGTCTTTGTATAGGAGAGATAACTACTTATTTTAAAAGGTGACTACTGTCTGATTTGGTGTTTGTTAAGATGCCAAAAGGCATCATGACACCAAAAGACATTATGTCCACTGATCATTTTGTAATTTAGCACATGGAAGTGACTAAAGACTTGTGTTGTAGAGACCTTGAATCAATTGAATTGGACCAAACTGATTTATAAAAATGTGGATTTCTCAAGGGCATTTGTACCAAGAAACATTTCCAAATTTGTGTGGGGTTGTATTTAGGTTTAATTATCTTCTTTTTCATTTTTAGATGAGGGCAAGAATGATAAGACTTTTATTGAAACAAAATATGCTATGGAAACTACTTATAGTCGCATTTGGGAAACGTTTAAATGTGCGTGCTTTTGCAAAAGTGATTAAACTAAAACAGAATTAGCAAAAATTTAGGGTTTGAGATTAGCATAGAAATTAATTTCTAAACAAGCAGGTTGTTTTGTTTCATTTAATTGCTCCCTGTGTGATTATGTAAAGCTGAAATTAATTTCTGAACTTTTTTAAACCATTAAAAACTATGGTAGTGTTTTTCAAGTTTTTTTTTTTTAATTTAATGTTTTCTTTTTTATCCTCACCGAGGATATTTTTTCCATTAATTTCTAGAAAGAGTAGAAGGAGGGAGGAGGAGGGTTGAGAGAGAAACATCAATTGGTTGCCCCACATGCCCCAACTGATAATCAAACCCATGACCTTTTGGTCTATAGGCCAATGCTCTACTACTAAGCAAACCAACCAAGGCTCAAGTTTTTCTTTCTGTCTGTGTCTAGATTTCCATTTTATGCCTTCCCATCATGCAGTGCTCAGGCAAGGGCCTATTTATACCCTTGTACATTTCTGACTAGTTGCTTCTGAACCTACTTATGTCATGCAGCACTTTCCAGACTGTATCTGAACCACTCCTTAATCAGAATATTTTTTTAAAAGATCATTACCCCACCGAGAAGTCCTGGGAAAGCTTCATGAGGAGACTGCTCAGCAGCTTTGCATTTGCAAGTGCTTAATCAGGGTGCAAAGCTTGCTCCAGCTTGCAGTCAGTTTCCATGAATGCAACTGTATCCACACAGAAGAGAGACTATGAAGGAGGGCAACTCCTTCTATGGGCCCACAATGTGGCTCATCATCCTAACTCATTCAGGACCAGGAAGTATAAAAAGAAGGAGGAGTTGAATTGAGAAAAGTCTTAATGCCATAGTTCCTGGCTCTATAAAAGTTTTTGGGTTTAATATCTCTATGATTTGGGCTCTAATTTTTCCCTTTTCATTGCCAGCTAAATCCCTGCACTTTTATCATGCTTACCTTCACATGACTGCTTAGACTTTTTACTCAATATAATTTTTATACCTAGGTGAAATGTAAACATTGTAAGCCCTTGTTAAACTAGTATGGTTTATTCTGGATGACAATTATATTGCTCCAAATTAACAGCTATTCTTCTTCTAAGTACCTTAAATGCTTAATAGCTCTTAAAACATTGGCTATCCCAAGTTTCTTGGAGTACAACTCTATTTCTAGACTCCTAGTATTTATCTATTTATTTATTTTAAATTAATTTATTTATTGATTAAGGTATCACATATTTGTCCTCAACCCACCATTCCAATCTCCCACAATCTCCACTTATGCCCCCATCACCATATTGTACTTGACCACTGGTTAGGTTCATATGTATGCATACAAGTCCTTTGGTTGATCTCTCCCTTTTATCCCTACCCTCTCTTTGAGGTCCAACAGTCTGACCCATGGCTCCTTATCTCAGGGTCTCTTCTTATTCATCAGTCTATGTTGTTCACCATTTCCCCTAGATGAGTGAGATCATGTCCTACTGGAAATATACTTATAAGAATCAAAAATGAGACAAGCAATAATCATTATGCTTAAAGGCATATGAATCAATCTTTTTAGTGAGCTTCTTTCTGGGCCACCAGTTCAAAATCATTAAAAAAAGAAGAGCTGAGTGCATGGTGTTTAAGTATTATATAAGTATATTTGTGTAAAAAGTCATATTAGCTTTGTATATAAATTCACTTTTTAAAAATGGTCAAAATATGCCTGGCAGCATGGCTCAGTGGTTGAGGTTTACCCTAGGAACCAGGAAGTCATGATTCACTTCCCGGTTGGGCACATTGCCAGTGTGGGGGTGCAGGAGATAGCTGATTAATTATTTCTCTCATCACTGATATTCCTATATCTCTATCCTTCTTCCTTCCTCTCTGAAATCAAAAAAATTGTTTTCATTAAAATGTGGCCCTGGCTGGTGTGGCTCAGTTGATTGAGCAGAGTCCTATGCACCAAAAGGTTGTTGGTTCAATTCCTGGTCAGGGTACATGTCTGAATTGGGCTTGATCTCTGGCAGGAGGCATGCAGGATGCAGTCAATCTCATTCTCACATTGATGTTTCTCTCTCTTAATTAATTAGTTAACTTATTAAAATTCAACTTGATACTTTTAATTAAAAAGTTTTGGGGTTTAATAATATTTATTGAAACTTACTAAGAACTGCACTTCTTAGAATTCGACTAACTCAATCACTCTCAAAATTTTCCTGCATGTGCTATTTACATAAGCAATAATAATATTAATATTAAATATTTTAAGGTATAGTTCAACTTCAGCATTTAAAAATACACACAAACTCTGATACAGCAGCATTATAATCTTTTAATCAATTGCAATCAAAATACTGAGTTAATAGTCATCTGTAATTAGGACAGGGATAATTTTAGAGAAGAAAATCACCTACAGTGATTATTTCAAAAACTTATTACTATGAAGAGAGCATAAACAAATTATTTTAGCATTCTTTGCAGAAATTATCTCCTAATGACAACTCCATTTTAAGCTATTTAATTGACTTACTTTGTGATTCCTTGGACAGATTTCACTGTTTCAATCTATAATAGAAGGACAAGTATGTTAAAACCTAATTTTTAAAATTTAAATGAAATATTAAATATAAAATAGTATTTAATAATAAGCATCTGGATATTTATACTGGATTAACTAAACATAAATGTGTAGAAATATTGATAAATTTTTATAAGAACAACTTTCCTACCATGAAAAACATATTAATATTGCTACATATTGACATTTACAACCACATGTGAGATTTAAATCCAATTTTGTATGGTTACTAAATAAAGGACCTGATACAATCAAAGAAGTTTTAGAGCTCAAAGGATTCTTAAAGAGCAGCTAATCCAACTACCTTATTTCATAGATGAGAAAATTAAGATTCATGAAAGAGAAGACATTTGTTCATGTGTTCAAACAGCTACTGCAGACCCAGATCTCCTCAACTCAGGTTGGTCATTACTTCCCTTAAAGGGCTGACTTTTGTTGGGACCTTTAAATATGCATGTCAAATGTTGTCTAGAAATTTTTTAACATACAGGTACAATTTTCAAATGTATAGAAATGCTACAGGGATTAACAAAATGCAAATATTTTAAAATGATAAGAAAATTTATGTAGTTTTTTCTTGTCCTTTTGTATTTTTCTCATCAATAGACTTACAAAATGCTATTACATGGAAACCACTGAAATTTTTTTAAGTGAATATCAAAACTTTGGGAACCATGTCACAATATTCCTTCTTCTAACTATTAATTAAAATTTAAAATGATTTTAAATGCCAAAAATATTAAAGGGATAATGATTTCTTTATTAGTTATTTTATTATTATTATTATTAATTGTAGTGTAGTAGCAGCAGCAGCTGTTGGAATAAAGGACCAGGACTCCTCATGCAAAGATGAGTGGGCTCCGACAAGTAATCCAATGAGACAAAACAAGATGATAATAACTCTGGTATTGGTACGTATCCTGTGCCACTGGAGCATTATTTACTCTGTGCTCTCATACCAAGTGAAAGGTAATCTTCTTGTTTTATAGGAGTATTGAGACACACAGAACATCTTATTTTAATGGCATTTTTTACTGGCAAGAGTAGTATCATAGGAATATGATACTGGCCCTTTATCTCAACTTTGCTAGAGGCACTCTTAACTCTGGTTTTTAAATCTCTCTAGAGAAGCTTGCAAAACCTTATATTATCTAATTTTTTAAATCAACACTATCAGGTATTCCTTCTTTTTTTTAACCTTATGGTAGTATCAGCTCATTTCCTTTTGTTCATATGTCACTGCATCCTTTATATGCATAAAAATCATTTTTCTTTTCTCAAGTAAAAGAATCCAAGTTGCCTCGGTTCTCATGGAGTTATTTCCCACAAGTCAGTGCACTCAGAAGTGTTTGTATTAAATTGTGGACCATGAGTAGACCATGCGCAGCACATCGCTGGAGCAGAACACTCTGCCATGAGTCTGCACAAAGGAAGGGTTCAAGAAAACATTCCCAGGCTCTCCCCGATGAAACGAGGACTTGGAACACAACCCTTATTACAATTCAACAAACCAACCGCTCATTCACAGAATGTTCTCAAAGACTTCTCTGCTATTATATTCTGTGGGTTCCATGCTCGCCTGATGTACACGCCTCATCCCCATTAACTTTAATGAGTTTTACCCACACATCAAAAGAGGCTGACCCACGTAAGTGGGGAGCTTCCATATGCTGTCTTTCTCGGGAAACAAGATGCCACTGGCGTAATCTTACCTTGGTCTTCCTTAATGCCTTATTCCATAGCAGAATCTTTTCGTTTCATTTTGCACTTGCAGTGCTTCAAATCCAAATAAACCTCTCATTTGAAAGAAGAACTAAGGTCTTTAGGCTAAGAGTTTGGCAACCCAGAAAAACTTAGCTTTTGTTTAAGCAATTGAGAAATAACACACACAGCTAAAGAATTGTAACTATTACTTACGTTGTACTAAATATTTATATATATGCACCAAATATTTATATATATATGTATTTTAATTCTCACCCAAGGATATGTTTTTATTTATTTGGGGGGGGGGGAAGGAGAGAAAGAGAGAGAGAGAGAGAGAGAGAGAGAGAGAGAGAGAGAGAGAGAGAGAGAGAGAGAGAAGCATCAATTGGTTGTTCCTAAATGTGCCTCCTATATGCACCCCAACCTGGGATCAAAACTGCAACCTTGGTATGCGCTGTGATTGGGAATGAACCCGTAACCTTTTTGGTATAAGGGAGTACGATCCAATCAACCCAGCTGGGGACTAAATATTGATATTTTTAATTATTAGATTTTTCTAAATTTATTTAAATGTGTTTATGTTTTGCATATTCTGTATTATAACTTTTTCATACTATTATTACTGTTCCTGCTGTTACTAATAATCCACCAAAAGGACTTACTGAGTAAGAATTCTGTGTTTGCTTGTCTAAAGCACTTCCCTTTATCACTTTTCTTGGAATGTCCCGCTAAAAGCTTAGTTACATTGGAGGAAATAGAAACAGTATATGAAAAAGGGTGGCTTTTATGAAATGGAATTTGTGGAATGCCCTTACTTTGGATGAGTTGCAGACTTCCAAATTCCTCAGAAACCCAAATGAAAACAGTTATGTGCCAGTTAAAACAAGACTTCACTCAGTCTTGGAATGGTCTCTATGTCATTTGGTGGTATGGCACTAACCTAAAGATTGCAAAAAAACAAAGCCACAATACTACAAATTTGACAAGACAGGAGAAAAATGAGTTGATTCAAAGTGTCTTCAATATCTAGAATCTGAATCTGAAAATACCCTAATCACAAAATAAATTTGAACATGTTAGTTGGTTAGTTTGATTAAGAAAAAATTATTATCCATTTAAGTTTGTCATTTCAGAAGATTTATCTATCTATTTCATTTAACATGTTTAAAATTAGGAATTGTAAATGATGAAGCTCTTATAGAATAATAGAAATAAATAAAAGAAAAAGACTTACTTTTTCTTTATTAAAAGATGTAATCTATGGGCCTACTTCTCAATTAAGATTCAGTTCTAGACATGAAAATGAGATAACTTCAGGCATAATCCATGTCTTTCATATTTATATTTCTGATTTGAGCACAGCCTTTGGCACTTAGAGGGTACAAATTGATAATTGTTGAATTGGAGAGTATATCAAAATGGTATTCCAAAGAGATGATCTACCTAAGTTTCAAAGCTCTTATTCATTGTATTCTGTCAGTCAGTGTAATTTTAAGGAATGCTGTGAATGAGAAGTTATGAATACTATGTGCAGCATTGAGAAATATCCTCTTTTTTAAATTGTAAGAAAGTGTATATGAGAAAGTATATAAGATGAGCATGTAAGAAAGTATATATGATAAATCTTTTTCAGAAATCTTTTTAAAAAGAAAGAAAATTACCCAGGATAGTCACTGTTAATATTTTTATATGCTTCCTTCCAGGCTATTTAAATATTTATATTTTTATATTTGAATAAATTTGGGATCACATATATCAAACTCCAAATATTTTCATATATAAAATAATCCATGGTAAACAAAATATTATTCTATAACCAGCTTATATTTACTATATATCACTTTAAAACAATAAGTGCTCTCAACAAAATTAATCTAGAACCTAAAACTGAAGCAGATTTGGATCAAGGTAATAGGACTCAAGAGACTTCCTAGGTCTCCAGGTTATCAGCATTTCTAAAGTGTTTCCACTTTATATGAAGACTTTACCATTTTCAAATAAGGACATTTCATTGTAGCAATGTCACAGAGTGTTTATTAGTTATGTATTAGGGAGTTTAATAGCATTCCCTCTAAGCTTCAAGTATACATAGCAGCATCTGATCTGGAAAACACCTTTGCAAATACCTATTGTGATGATTTAGCTAAAAATACTTATCTGAATGGTGGGTTGTGGCAGTTGATTACTGCAAGTTAATTGGTGAGATGATTGGAGAAGGTAAAGAGTTTTACCCTCAGGCAAATTTAAAAAATTCTTAACAGCCAGTCCTAATACAAAGCAAACATACAGAACACTGTCAAAGCCAGATCTCTTATTAGAACTAGAATGACACTTGGAATGCATACCACAGTAACATGAAGCCACAGGCTACACTGTGGATGTACATAGAGTAAATCAGAACTGAGTATCCAAACTGCAATAGCCTCTTTTCTTTATAATCCCTAAATCAGTGTGGCACATGATTTCTTTGGGGCCACATAGTTGCCTAGCACTGCAAAAATATTAAAAGGCACGGCAGTGTTTCCGGGTATAAAATGAAAAGATTACTTTGAAGTGCTCTAAAATTATACTTTCTTCATTTAAAAAAGTTAACTCACTCTCAAAAATATAAATTAAATGAAAATTAATCAGGCACCAAGAAGGTTAGTTGTAGTGTGGTCAGTGTGGCTCAGAGGTTGAGCATCGCCTATGAACCAGGAGGTCACAGGAACATGTAGTCAATGATCCTCTCTCATGATTGATCTTTTTATTTCTCACTCCTTCTCCCTTCCTCTTTTAAATCAATAAAAAATATATATTTTTAAAAAACAAACAAAAAACCCCAAAGGTTAGTTGTAGTTACTTTTGACTGAAATGCCTCGAAAGTCCTGCTCAAGGCTCATGTTATTGAGATAGAGATCCCAATTGTCCCGGATCAGGGAGCACATCACTCACTATTTAATAATCCTTCACCCAGATGCTCTGATAGAATGAGTGTACTATTTCTAACAACAGAAATCAAGTAGAAAACTGACATGAAGCTATTCTGTTTGAAAAAGAAGGAATGGGGAAAGAAAGTCTACGTAATGACTTTGTATTGCCAATTAAGTAAACTGCCTGTAAGAATGCCCTAGAAGAGAAAGTGTTTCACTTCAGACCCATTACAATGGCTATAATTAAATAAAAAAAAAAAAATAAAAAAAGGCAGACAAAAACAAGTATTGGCTAGGTTATGGAGAAACGAGAATCCTCATACATTGCTGATGGGAATGTAACATGGTACAATCACTTTGGAAAATGTTTGGCATTTCTTATAACAATAAATATAAATTTATTATATGATCCATCAATTTTACCTAAAGGCTTATATCCAAAAGAAATGGAAACATATATTCATGCAAACTATTATCCATAATAGCCCAAAGGTGGAAAAAATATATAAATGTCAATTAACTGGTAAATAGATAAAATGTGGTTTATCCATACAATAAAATACTACTCAGTAATGAAAAGGAAAAAATTATTAAAACATGCTAAAATGTGAGTGAACCTCAAAAATTTTATGATGAAAAAAATAAGCCAGATGCACAGACCACATATTGTATGATTCTATTTATATCAATGTTCAGTCAGAATAGGTGAATCCTTAGAGATAGAAAGATAGTCTGAGGCTGAAGATGGAAACAGGACTGACTAAATGGGTACAAGGCAGATAAAGACATGGGTGAGACCATGAACAGTGTGAATGAACCACTAAATAGGATTGTGGGAACCCAGGATTGGTTACTTGGATGCTCTGGATTGCACCGTTGGGGATGGGGGTGGGGAAAGAGGAGTGATGAGTAAATTGTGAAAGTATAAAGAACTGGGATGGGGCAGGCTTGTTCTCAAAAATCTGGAGGTCGAACCCTAATGAAAGAGATTTTAGGGATGGGTTTTGGAGAAATACAAATTAACTTGGTTTCATCAGGATAAAGTGTTTTTCTCCACCCCCCGCTTGGGGAGTAGAGGGAGGATGGAGTAAGGGCCCCAAACAAAATCAACAGGGAAGAGAGTAACAGCTTTGTCCTGGGTGTGATGGTATGTGTGCGTGGGTGTTAAATTGTGAACCAGGAAAAAGTGAAGCCTGGTCTGTGGGCTAACTCTGCAAAATAATTTCAAACCAAATAATGTCAATGTAGCAAAGGATTCATCTTTGTGCACGTGGAAATGTCAGCTCAGAAAGAGCCAAAGGTTTCTGAAGCTCATACAATCAGCAGAATCTGAGACACATATTTTGGGTCTCTGGAGTCCCAGTTTGGTGGTCTTTCTACCTCAGACTATGTAATTTGTGCCCCAGCATTCCTTTGTACTGTAGTAAGGCCATTTTTATATTTTCTTTAAACTGGTAATTGATTGTACTGTGCGGAGGAGGATATGGTGGAGGAGGAGCACTACAAGACAAATGCTCCAACTTAGAAAAAGCAGCCTTTAGTTTCCTGGGGTGATGGAAGACATTTCGTCATAAACCTTACAGTACAAGAGGAAATACCAGACCATGTGGAAACATCAGCTCAGGTTTATCAGTATTAAAGAAAGTATCTATTGTCTATACTAACAATATTTTAAAAGAATCTTAGTGTAGAAAAGGTTTAAAAATTGAATCTGTGCCATGAGACCATCAGGAATGTAGGCAATACTATAGATAAAATTATGTCACTTAAAATAGTCATTAAATATAATAAAATGTTCTTTGATTGCTTTGTTTTGGTCTGTAAGAACTTAGACAAAATAAAAAGCAATACAAGGAAGCAATAATATGTTTACCTAGACCACTTCATTCCATTCCATTAGATGTTGCTGCAGACAGAACCAAGGTGGCCTGTCAAAGGCACAAGATATAATTAAAAGAAAAGGAAAAGAACAAGAAAAATCAAAAAGTAAAAAGAAAGGAAGAAGGAAGAGACATTTAAAGTAGGAGTAAGAGGACAAAAAAGAGAGAAGAAAAGGAAAAAATAAAAGGTAAAGGGATATATTATATGTAGCAGACAGTTCAGTTGCTTCAAGACAGTTTGTCTCATCCTCCTTTATACAACGCTCTCAATTTTCAACACCCCTATAATCCAAATTTTATTGCACAATAAGTATATTCACTGCAAAAAATTAGAAAATAAAAAAAAGCTAAAAGAAGAAAATAGACATTAGCTATAACCCCACCATCTAGATCAGTGGCTCTCAACTTTTTTAATGCCGTGACCCTTTAATAAGTTCCTCATATTGTGCTGACCCCCAACCATAAAATTATTTTCACTGCTACTTCATAACTAATTTTGCTATTATTATGAATCTTAATGCAAATATCTGTGTTTTCCAATGGTCTTAAGTGATCCTGCTAGTGGTTCTCAACCTGTGGGTTCCGACCCACAAGTTGAGAACCACTGCTGTAGAGCCTAAGACCATTGGCTGCTGTAAAGCCTAATATATTTACATTATGGTTCATTAACAGTAGCAAAACTACAGTTATGAAGTAGCAACGAAAATAATTTTTTAAATATATTTTATTGATTTTTTTACAGAGAGGAAGGGAGAGAGATAGAGAGCCAGAAACGTCGATAAGAGAGAAACATCAACCAACTGCCTCTTGCACACCCCCTACTGGGGATGTGCCCGCAACCAACGTACATGCTCCCTACCGGAATCAAACCTGGGACCTTTCAGTCCGCAGACTGATGCTCTACCACTTAGCCAAACCGGTTTCGGCCAACGAAAATAATATTATGGTTGGTGGTCACCACAACATGAGGAACTGTATTAAATGGTCACGGCATTAGAAAGGTTGAGAACCACTGATTTAGATTAAATCTTTGTATACATGTAGGCCATTAATATTGTCATTTTGCTTTTAAAATATTTTCTTTTATTTTTTAAAAATATATCTTTATTGAGGGAGAGGGAGAGAGAAACAGTGATGAGAGAAAATCATTGATTAATTGCCTCTTGCACACCCAACACTGCAACCTGGGTGTATGCCCTGACCAAGAATCGAACTGTGACCTCCTGGTTCATAAGTTGATGCTCAATCACTGAGCCAGCCAGGCTAAACTATTTTCTTTTCACAAAAATAGAATCATATACCTTTTATTGCTTTGTATCGATAGCCTGTTTGTTTTTTTTTCCACATAAAATATTATGGGCATTTTTCTACCTCTATAAATGTATACTTTTAAAATATTTTAAATATTGTTTCCATTCAATTTTATAAGAATTTTATTTATAGGACACATGTAGCTCTTTATGATTTTCTGCTATTTTACTTATACTCTGTTATCATACTTGTAAAATCTCAGAATTCTTAATGTAAATATTTTTTGGGTGGGGGGACAATAAAAAAAAGTTATTCAATGTATATTCCTATGGGAACCAAAGCTAGAAATAAAAAAGCATGTGTTATAGCTTGAAGAAAGATGAGAAGCCTATTTGGGAAAAGATGAGTATTATTATTTCTCACTATGTTGTAGTAGATGTGTTGAAAAATCTATGCATCCATCAGAAAAATGACATTGTTATTTGAAAGCTGTTTGAAGACAATGCAGAAGCATGATGTGGCAATTCAAACATTTACCACCTACTACAGCTTATAGTAATAGTGAAAAATGACAAAGCATTCATTGTGAAGTGATTAGACACCTTATTATTGATTCAGAAATTCTTATGCTGCACAGTTCTTTAAAATGTTCCCTGATGTTTTGGATCCACAGCCATTTGTTGCTAGTGATTCACATTTACGTACTAAAGAGATGTTATGTAGAAAAGTGTGGGTTGTCCTTGGGGAAGAGCATTTAATTCAACTTTCACAGGCTAATTCAGCATTTTTTTAAAAATATGTTTTTATTGATTTTTAGAAAGAGAGGAAGGAAGAGGGAGAGAGAGAAACATCTATGCAAGAGAGAAACATTGATTGACTGCCTCCTACACAGACTGAGGATCAAACCCAAAATTGGGTATGTGCCCTGACTAGGAATCGAATTGGCGACCTTTTGGTGAATGGGATGATGCTCAATCAACTGAGCCACACCAACCAAGGCTCAGCAATTTCTTTAAATGATCTGTATTTTCCAAAGTGAGTATCTCAGCTGGTACTTCAAAATATAATCTAAAACCTTCTGTTATCGATAAATCCACAGAAACCCATAAAACTTAGTGTTTCATATTAGCTTATTATCAAACATTTATTGAGCTTTTTACTAATAATATTCTAGTTATTGTATAGGGCCAAACATGAATTTGTGATCCCTATCTAGAGGGACTCACCATCCAAATTTGACCTGAAGAGAGGAGGAATTCGAGATATTCGAGATTTGTTCTCTGGTTAAGTAGTCATACAATAAACATTCCTGCTTCTCATTGTAATGATTTACAAACAACAATGGTAACAATCTCAGAGAATTCAGCAACCTTTGCAATTGTTTTTTAGCTTTATGGGGTTAACCTTATTGGGGTTGATTAAATTCAAGCTGCGATCTTTCATAAAAACTCAATGGAGAGTCCAGATGGCCCAACAATACCTCCTTTTGTGAAAGGAAATAACTTGAAGATTTTTGTCTAATTAAACTATTTGAGCTGGTGGGACCTGAATGAATTGTTATTCCTTTAAAAGGACTGGGCATTACAAATAATCTTTATAAAATACTAATTATTCAAAAATAGAGTTCTGCTTTCACTGTTTCAGTTAAGCCCTAGAACCAGAGAGGCATGAGCATGACATTTTGAAGTTAGCCTGTGATACCATCTTTGGGATTTAAGTCTGGAAATACAGTTCTGGAAACATCAACAGAACAAGGCCCCGTGGAACAAAATGCCAGGAAGGTCAATGCATTACTTTCCTACTTGTTCCAGCCCCATGCTCACAATTACCTAACTCTTGTCAAAATATTTTCTACAATAACAGCCAAAACATAATTAGCACCTTTTCTTCATGCTGAAAATATCATTGGTAGCCATAAAACAAATTTGAAGAAAACCTTTCAGCACCTTAATCCAGCAAATGGCTACTATGGTTATTAGTGTATCATTATTTGCCTACTAGTGAGAATGACATATCTTACCCTGCCTGCTCTCATCCTGATGGTCCTAACTCTAAGAGACAGGGAGAAAGACAAAAGTCTAGGCAAGTGAAGTGGGGTGGGGTGGGGTAGAAATTAGTTGTGAAAGTCAATGAGAAATTAAACAATCTTTCAGTGCTTTGGTTACTGTCTTCATTATTTTCTAACTTTGTGTATTTTGTCGGTAATAAAGGTGATATTCTGAAGTAGTTTGTCCCCACAAAGTATGTTTTGTAACAGACAAGAAAATGTAGTGGTCAATTTTGTCATGAATGGAAAGTCTCTTTATTTGGCTTTTTATATGTTCTTGGCTGAGGCTAGAAAATTCAAAGTAGTTATGATCAGAAATTTCCAGCAGGGGGTGCAGTTGCTTCTGTAGGGTAAATTCTTTTGAGGCTAACTCATGTCAAACATCTGCATCTTGTGTAACACTGATGGTTCAAAGCTGGAATTTTGATAACATTGTTTTATGGCTTTCATCTCTTTTGATCCTAAAAAAAGGCCATGCATATTAATACTTTATTAGAACGTGTTAAAGAACTAAAAATGTGTGACTATTTAAATTGAAAGTCTAAAATTTCTGACTAAAATCTTATTCTACTAATTTTTAAAAAAATATATATTTTATTGATTTTTTTACAGAGAGAAAGAGAGAGGGATAGAGAGTTAGAAACATCGATGAGAATCATCGATCAGCTGCCTCCTGCACACCCCTCACTGGGGATGTGCCACAACCAAGGTACTTGCCCTTGACAGGAATCGAACCCGGGACCCTTGAGTCCACAGGCCAATGCTCTATCTACTGAGCCAACCAGTCTCAGCTCTACTAATTTTTTTTTCAAATTAAATGGAGAACAAAGCCTCAAGTGATTTTACTTATACACTATCGTAGAACAAGTGCTTAAATTTTTTATTTTAGATAAGATGAATAGTTGATCTAAGAGGGCTGGTAATATTTATCTCTCGTGTGTGTGTGTGTGTGTGTGTGTGTAGACTAAATTACTTATTGTCTCAAAATTTCTCCTTTTGGATGAGAGGGAGGGTGTTTAAAGCTATTTCTTTGAAGGCATGGAATTCTGTCAATTTTAAAAAATGCCACCTTATCCTTTCATTTTTATTTTATTTTCTGCTCTTTATTTTTGTTTATTTGTAGACTAGAAGCCTGATGCACAAAATTCATACAAGAGTAGGTCTTCGTAGCCCCTGCTTTGTCCCGAAGGTCATCCAGACATTCGTTCCACTGTTCCGCTATTTGGTCGATTTGCATATTATGCTTTTATTGTTATATGTATCTGACCATTTTCAGCCATAGAATTTTGTCCCCCAATTTCCATTCTCAGATTTTTATTTGTATTGAAAACTGTATGCTTCATTTTTTGAGAAGACCAAGACCAAGTCTCATAAAAACAATAAAAATGTGTTAGCTTATTTGTACTGGTAAGCAGGTTTAGACTAACAGTATCAATAAGGAACAAAGTCCCAAAGCTTCAGGTTTCTTTAATCAAAATGAATGATGTAGGCTGACTAAAAATAATGAGTTACAAAATTATTGCTAAAAAACCATGGTTTTTTTTTGTTTGTTTTTTTAGTTTCTGGTGTCTTAATGAAGAGAAAATGATTTTAAGTCTTTTTTACCTTTACCTATATTGATTTTTAGTATCATGTTTGTTTTAGAGGAAATATTAACATATAAAGCAGGTGTAATTTTCACCTTCTTTATATGTTAATGTTTCTTTTAAAAAGCCCTGACTTATTTGACTTTGCTTTAGGTCGATACATGTCCATGGTTATAAAATTTCTGATTTAGGAAATAATTTTTTAAATATTGTAGGGTAGATAGGCTAGAGTATTTTAACATTTCAAAATCAAAGTTATGAGTTTGAATTGGCTTCTTGTATTTTCAAGGACTTTTAGTACAAAGGTCAAGAAATGCATTTAAATGCATGAATTTTCCAATCTATACAAGCAGTATGCGATTAGTACCACACTTTGAAGTTTCCACTCTCTCTCCTCCAATTTCCTCCTCTCTTCTTTTTCTCCTTTCCCTCCTCTACCTTTACTTTCATTGCAAGTGTCTTCTGCCTATGGCTTGTAACTGAAAGAAGTACCTCAGACCTTACTTAACCTATTAGGTTCCATTCAGATGCAAGGCAGTGGCTGGAGTAAGGAATTTCAGGCATGCCTTTCTAAAATTAGAGAGTAAGAGATGTAGAGAAATTAAACACCTCTCCCCTGCTTTTGTTTATTATGTTTACCTTTGGAGAAATATGGAGAGAAGAGCAGGGTGGGGAACAAACGAACAGAACTTCTGGAATTATGTGACAGATTTACTAACAAATACTTTCTAACAGATTTTAACCAAAAGGCAGTTTTTGCTTTCCTTTACTCAGAGACGGTAAATGTACGTGGCTGGCAGCAGCTGCATCTTTATAACACACACACACAAAAAACCTTGGCTAACTTCAGTACCTTATGTAACAGAAGAAATAAAGAATAACCCGAATTTTTAAATATTTACTGATGAACTGTTTTCAGTGTAGGAAAGGAATCTTCCCTCACAGAGCAATCCTAGTCCAAATTACTTTTCTTTTAGACGTAATAACGAATTGGGGGCAGATCTGTGTGTTTGCTTATTCTTTTGTCTGCTGGCAAACATTTTAAGACCTCTAAATAAAACAGATTCTGATGACCTTGGGAAAACCACAAGACCTCCGTTTCAATGGTAAAAGGAAAGGCATTTTTCCCCTACTGTTCTTTCTCTACTATTCAATGCCAGTGCCCAGATGAGAAATAATACCCTGAAAGCCCAGGGTACCCCCAAACTTGTGAAATCGGGGGGGGGGGGATTGTATATATTGAAGGCAGAATAACAAAATCCAGGTTGGGCTGGTGGTGGTGTGAACACGGGTCTTTTGGGGGAACCCTAAAACCCAACCCCAGCTTGGCATTGCGCTCAGTTTCCAGACTAAAGCGAGGGCCCGAAGCCTCCGGGTGCCTCGTGGACGGAGACAGGCTCCCGGTGGCTCCCAGGGAGCTTGCCTTCTGGGCGCGGGCGCCGCCGGGAGGGTCCCAGGCGGGTGAGGTCTGGAGGGGGCGAACGGTCCCGGGCAGCACGCCGGCTGCCCTTCCAGGAGCATTCCCGGCGGGCACGGCCCCGGGAATGCGCTCGGGCGCAGACGTCCCTCCCTCCAATTCTCGAACGCCCAGGGACCGGAGGGGGCTTTATCCAGAACCATTCCGCGCCCAGGCACGACGTTCCGCCAGGGCGAGCACCAAGTGGGGTTCTCTCGCAGGGCTGTGGCTGCTGGCTGGCTCCGGTTCGGCCAGAAACCGGAACGGAAGGAGAGGGAGAAGGCAGGGGAGCTTCGGGGTGAGCCGAGCGCGGGGAGAGGGGAGAGCGCAGGAACAGCCCTCACGCCCATGGGGAGGAGGGAGAAGGTGAGAAGGAATGGAGCAGGAGAGGGAGCCAATGGACGGGAGAGACGGAGGAAGCGGGGGGAGGGGCAGGAGCCAATGAGCGAGCCGGGACGCGAGCGAGGACGCGGCCCCGCGCCCGCTCCCCCCACCCCGTCCCCGCCCCCCGCCCCCCGCCCCGGCTCCGGAGCTCGCGCCTTTCCCGGCTCCCGGGAGACGAGGGGAGGGCGGGGCCGGCCCAGCGTGCGGCCGGGAGGCGTTGCGAGGTGAGGGCGGCGGGGGAGGGGGTGGGGGGGCTGCGCGTGCGCGCGTGCGCGTGCCCCGCCGAGGCCGCGCCGCCGCCGCCGCCGCTCCGCCCCCACCGGGTGTGTGGCTGCGCGCGCGCGCGTGCGTTCCGGCGGAGCGCGCCGGGGAGATGCTGAGGTAAAGTTCGGGAGAGAGGGAGAGAGAGAGCCGTCTGCGCGAGGGAGCCCGAGTGGCCGCCATTACTGAGCCCCGCGCGGCGGCCGGCGCAGGGGCAGGGGGGAGGGACGGGGCCGCCGGCGGCGGCGGGGCGGGAGGGAGGGTGGGTTCCCGGGCCGCGGGAGCCGTAGGGCTTCGAGGTTTCGGGGCGTGTGTGTGTGTGTGTGTGTGTGTGTGCGCGTTGTTGGGGAGCGCCGGGGAGGTGGCCGGAGGAAGGGACGCGGCGCCCGGCGAGCGCGCGCCGGGGAAGAGAGGCGAGCCGAGAGTGGAGGAGGAGGAGGCGGCGGCGGCGGAGGAGCGCTCCCCAGGAATGTCGCTGCCGCTGCCGCCGCCACCGCCGGGGCCGCTGCGGTTGAGGAGACGGAGGAGACCGACGGTGTTAGGTAGGACCTGGCGACCCCCCACCCCGCCCCCGCCCCTCCGGGCCTGCCCGCCGCCCCCTCCCCGCCCGGGACCCTGCCCGTCGCCGGCCGCCCCGCGCCGCCGGTTGAAACCAGTTCAGGGGGCTGGGGCCCCGCCGCCGCGGACGGAACCCGGCGCCGCGCTCCGGCCTCGCAGGCGGGGCGGGAGGGGTTCGGTCGGCGTGAAGGGCAGCGAGGCCGGTGTGTGTGGGGGGGGGGGGGAGGGGGGAAGAAGGGGCGCCTTCTCCGCAGGTGACGGGTTGGGGTCGGGAAGGCCTGGCGGCGGCGGCGGCCCGGCCCGCTTCCTCGCGGTCAGTCCCCTCTCCGCTCGCCCCGGTGGCGGCGGGGCGCGGGGAGAGGGCCGGGCGGCCGCTAACGAGTTCCACCTGGAGCGGGGGAGCGGGCGCGGGCGGACGCGTCTCCGCGGAAACACGATCTCGGTTTGCAAACTTAGGCGCCTTTCGGGAGAAGGAATGGAGCAGGAGAGGGAGGCCCTTTCACTTTTCCCTGCCCTCCCTTCCCGCTCGGTCCCGGGTCCTCCTCTTCGCCAGTGTCCCCGCTGCCGCCTTGAAAAGTCGGGGTGCGCCGGGGAGGAAGTTGCACCGCGCAACCAGAACGCCGAATCCCGTCGGTAGACCCGCTGGCCTGAGGCTCTGATGCCGAGTTTTCGCCCGAAGAAGAATCCTGAGAATCTCCCTGTTTCCACCGAAGAAAAGTATCGGGGTGGGGGCGGGGAGCCGCGCGGGAGCGCGCGCGCACTTACCCGCACGGACACACACTCCCTCCGCACCCCCTCAGCGCTCACCGTCTGCCCGGGAGGTGGAGGCTCCGTGCGGCTGAAAGCTGTGAAAGGTGCTCGGGAAGTCTAGGCAAAACTATTGGGACGTGTAGTAAAAATTCCGAGAGAAAGTTGTAGGGGAGACAGTTATTGCGGTGCCATCTGACAGATTCAGTTTGGGGCCCGTGCTTATTTACTACGTGGGAATTTAAATGTTTTTAAAACTAGACCAAAATAGGCATGCAGATGGTGTGTATTATACGCGCGTTTTTAAGTGTAAATTCCCATTGATATTTGCGCTTTTCCCTTTGTGATAGGTGGGGATCATTAGAGAATGTCCAGCTGTAAAACAGTGAAATACTTCGCTGTAATTTACTGATCTTTGCTTATGTTGCTTTCTACAGGTGTTGGGGGGGGGGGGGGGTGGGGACAGGGGGTGCCTGCTCCACTTATATTCATTTGGACAGAATGAATGTTAGAGAGTGTTTATTGGCATTGTGGATCTCATTCATTCACTACAGGGAATATTTCTCTAAGTATCCCACACCAGCAGGTCTTATTTTGTCATCCTTTGTACATTATAAGAGCTTTGTCACAGAATTATCATTCTTATATCAGATTTTTAGCACCCCTTCCCTATTTAAATTATTCTAGCAATTTAAAAAATTATTTTGACCTGCAAGTTAAGAGTTTTTAAGGAATAAAATATTGTTTTTGCATTCCGTTTTTGGAATTGAAGTTATGGTACAGGTTACAATAATAGTTTTGTAACTCCCTCTTTTTAATTGAAAAAATTATGTCTCATGAAGACTATACTATATTTACTCTTTCAACATTGTCAGGACTTAAGGTAAAGTGTTGCCTTTAGTATTCACTTCTTAAATATGAAATGGCATTATAGAGGTTTTCTTGGTATCTACAGAATAAGTTTCAGTTGTCACGATTTCAGTTTACATAGATATTATTTTAAGTCATCTATTTGGGCTCTCATATCCATGATTTTTTTTTCTTTATATATCAAGAAATTATGACTGAAGAAGCATTGTATAGTGTTCTGTTTCATTAATGTCTTTTGTCCTAAAAGATGCTTGTGAAATACATTTAAAGTACACTAGGGCGATTTAGTTTTAAAAGAACTGGGCAGCAACTTGGATAAAGTGATCCATCATTTGGCGATCTGGGTAATCAAACTATTTAAGTGAAGGTTGTTGTATGTAATTTTATCAAGCTAGGAAAAGCCATTTATGAAATTAAGGAAAGTAGTTATAATGGTAATAATTTTAAAATTTTGTTGTTGTTAATACTCATCCCTTGATTTTTAGAGAGTGGAAGGAGAGAGGAGAGGGAGGGAGAGAAAAACATTGATGTGACAGAGACATCTTCACATTGTTTGGTTGCCTCCAGCATGTACCCCCACCTTACCCTTGACAGAGAATCAAACCTAAGACTTTTAGGTCGAGGTTCCACACTCTTAACCACTGAGTCAAACCACCGAGGGCTATAATGGTAAGAATTTTAAATTCAACTTTAATTGGTGTTCTGACTGTTCATTGGACCTCTTAGGGATTTTTCCTGAGTGTCTAGAGACTTTCTCTAACAACCCACCCTCCCAGACAAAGGCAGCTTCTATTTTTGTCTGTTAAATGTATGTAATTAAATGTAAGATCTCCTTTGAAAAATGAAATCAACTTCATTAAAAAAATTGAAAGCCTCTGATTTGTTATTCATTAATTCAGTCTACCTTTATTTAGTACTTACTGTGTTCCTGGCCTTTATATGTTAGAGATGGCTAGCTTAGACTTTAGTTGAAGAGGTAGTTAACTATAATTATAGGAGTAAATAGTTACAAGTACTAAGAGATGCAGAAGAAGAGAATGGAATTGGGATATTTTAACTGCAGAAGTTTGAATGTAAGAGAGATAATCAACAAGGTTGGGCTTCTTTCATTGTATTTTGGAAGTTGACTGTCCACAATACCTAAAGTCAACATAGGTTGTTATGTTTTGCTCCTTAAATATCACTGGTATTTGTCACTTGGTTAAATAGTTAAGCTTTTCATTATGAAGAATTAGCTGTAAAAAGTGAATTTTCATATTTCTAGCTTTATACTAGATTTAGCCTCGTTTATGATATCCCTGACCAATATTTTAGTAAGTTGGGCACTGTAAGTGATACAAGGAAATAGTAACTATTGCTACCTTAAAAAAGAGCTTATTGCTTTGTTGACAAGTTAGACAATTTAGGAATAGTTAGATGCCAGTTCAAGGCAGAGGAAAAAAACCATATATAAGGCAGTACGTACTGATTTAAAAATCTGCGTTAAGAAATTTAGATAAAGGAGATTTGGAAGTTCCATAAAAAAGACGTAAGTTGAGACACTGGGCCAAAACACAGGAAAGCACAGGATAGATTAGCAGGTGAGGAGAAAATATAAGGTTAAAATGTAAGAGCATCAATTTGTGCCTTCGTGAGTCTAATTGAGAGATTTGGGGAAAAGTATTAACACAGTGTTAATAGAAGGCATGTTCTAGAAATAAATAATGCTTGCATTACTATATTCACTTTGCTATATTTGGTATTGCTAAAGAGCTTAGGAAAAACTACCTTGGCTTAAATAGTGTAGTTCATTGTTTTCCTGTTGATCCAAAATTTTACGCTTCTTTTTATACTTAACTTTTCAGAGCCAAGATAATACCTTTTGTTTACTTATTTATTTTTTTATTTTTGTTGACTAGAGACTAGTGGAAAATTAACATTCCAATGATCTGGGGAATTCAAAGGTCCAAATGTCTGTTCTTCATTAACTAAGAATATAACCCTTTGGATTTTTTTTTTTTTTTTTTTTTAGTATTAAATGAAATGGTCTCTTAAAAAATTTCCTGGAGTTTAAGAGCATTTCATTTCTGTATTTTCATTTGTCTTCAGACATACTGTTACCTGAAAGTCAAGTGATACCACCATTTATTGCTAAAACCAATGAGTTTTCCATAAAGAAACACTGACTTATTTGTCTTTATTTCTTAACATCTAGCAGATAATTACCAAACTTTCTTTGTCTCGGTTTGCTCGTTTCAGGTCTGTGATAGTTCAGGAGCTTTAGTCTCCAGTATTGGTCCATCTCTTGTGTTTTGTGCCCCACCAAATCTAATTTTGCATTCCACTTCCAGTCTATAAAATGTCTTCTTATTGCTTATTACAAGGTCTAATTTCTTTTTGCTTTGAAGACCCTTTATAGTTAGATCTTCAGAAATAAAAAAAAAAGCCTCTTATTTTTCAAAATGGCAATTGTGCTCTACCACTCTAACCTAATCACACACCTGGAATTACTTCTGTTTTAAATCCAAATTTTAAAGTATGTGAATGGCTTTTTTTGCACTAAAGTATGTGAATGGCTTTTTTTGCACTATGACTGCAGAGTAGAATAGTTGTAACACACTATGGAACACAAAACCTAAAATATTTATAATACTGTCTGGTCTTATATAAAAAAGTTTTCAAAACCCTGAGCTATTCCAATTTGTGCTAATCTTTCATTTATTTGAATTACATTTATCATTTCCATGATATAGCTCATTGCCTTCGTTTCCATAGCTATGGTACCATAAAGTTGCTTAAAATTAGTGTGGAAAATGCTTTTGAGCCTTTAAAAAAAAATCCATATTTCCTTGTTATTCTATACCCCTTCCTGAGATTCTTACTTGACCTCTTAATGTTTCCATCATTAAGAAAATTATTAAACTTTACCTAATGTAGTTTGTATAATGAAAAGAATGGTTTTCCCTCCTCTACAGCATTGCAGTATTGAATATCAGATTACATCCTTTCCCCTGCTGCTCAGTCCTCCAAAGTAAGGAGAAAGGACTCAGACAGACCCTGGAAGGGACGTGAGCATGTTCATAGCACTGGTTTAGTGGGCTTCTCTATACATACCTTTGTACTCTCAAAACCTCTGACATGAAGCTAAGCAGATAGTAGCTAAGCCCAGTAAATACCTAATGAGTTGTTTACATAGGTTGATAAAAATGAAATGACCTTTGGTTCTTCTGTTTTCACCACAGAATACGGAAATGGTCTAGGAAGAATTTAGAATTAACATTTACATCTTGGTGACGTGACATGTTAGAAGAAAGTATTGATTAATAATAGGGAAGGCAGTTAATGTGTTTTGGAAGTGGTTTAGGTCATTGGTTTTCATATATTTTGTTAGGGGAAACTTTGCATGTAATAAATACTTGAAATGTTAAAAGATAAAAATGGGTAAAAGCAGAATTACCTTTGGTGAGTAGGGCTTGGGGAGCTTCCCCGGGACCGCCTATTTGGACCCTCCTATTTGAAAATACTTCTATTGAGCTTCAGGCTTACTGTTTATAAACCCATAACTTGTGTTAATGAGCAGCCTATAGTTCTTGGAAAAAATATCTATACTTTTTATAAGAATATTCTGCTGTGGTAGATTTTATAGGCCCATAGTAGCATGTGTTTTTTTTTTTGTTTTTTTAATTGTGACTATCAATGTGACTTCAAGATTGCCTGGTGGTTTAGGATCTAAGGCTGAAGATTAATTCATTTATTTATCAAGTATTTGAACACCTGCTGTGTGTCAGGCACTGTTCTAGGAATATGGTTAAAAACATAACAGAGAATTTTCCTCTTAACAGTTTAATCCTAAATCCTACCAAGATATGCTTCCAGGTTATTTAGTTACTAAATTGGTGAAATTTTTAATAAATTTTCTTTGCAATTCATCTAATTGTAATCTTGTCTAAAGACTAATTCATAGGAATTGTGATTTTTTTTTTTTAGGGTTCCTTTCAATCTTAAGATTGTGTGCTTATGTATAGGATTATATTACAGAATAGGATTGACTCTATTGTTTACTTAGCTATCCTTTATAATAAAAGCCTAATATGCAAATTGACCAAACATTGAAACAGCCAGTTGCTATGATGTGCACTGACCACCAGGGGGCAGATGCTCAATGCAGGAGCTGCCCCAAGATGGTCAGTGTGCTCCCACAGGAGGAGAGCTGCTGAGCCAGAAGCCAGGCTCATGGCTGGCAAGCGCAGCAGCTGTGGTGGGAGCCTCTCCTTCCTCCCCTGTAGGCAGGCAGTAAGGAGTGAGGAGTCCCAGACTGTGAGAGCCCTGGAATTCTAACTGCCGGCTTAGCCCAATCTCTGAGGGGCTAAGCCAGTTGGCAGACATCTCCCCAAGAGGTCCTGGATTGTGAGAGGGTGCAGGCCAGGCTGAGAGACTGCCTAGTATATGAATTTCGTGCACTGGGCCTCTAGTCATATATGTTAAAATGTTTTTTTCATTTTCTTTTCTAATTTTTCACAGCATTAATAAATTTGTCAATGAACATTAAGAAAAATAACAGTATAATGGTATAATATTGTATTCATCTTTCAGTACCAGTTGATGTTTTTATTCTTAAACTATTCTAGATAAGTTTACCTGTGATTGTGGGATAAAGGGTTTTTTGTCTTCTCTTTTGAATGTGTTTATATAAGGGATATTTTATATATTTGACTTAAAGAAGATGGAGTGTGTAATTAAAAATTTCTGTGTAATTAGGTTGTGAAAATGTAATTTCCTATAATAAATATTTGTGATTTTAAAAATGTTTGTGTCAAAAATAAAAATTAGATGGTTGTTCTGGCTGAATACATTGTTACAGATCATAGTCTTCATTCTAGTGGTCTAGTTTTTTATTAAATTTTTGGGACCTTAAAATATGTGTATATTCCCTCCATAAATACTTTTAGAAAACCTTTTAGATTGATAAATTGCAGCACTTTTTATTTTAATATTTATTAGGACTCATGCATTTATTGAGTAGTTGCTATGTGAGACACTGTTCTAGGCTCTTGGGATATATTGATGAAGTGGAATGGGGAAAGGGATAGCGTTCATGAGAAGTAATAAAGAGTTAAGTTGTATAGTATGTTAGGAGATAAGGAGTTAAGCAAGGGGGATTTTGGTGGATGGTATTGGGAAAAGAGTGCAATAGCAGGAACATGCTTAACATGTCAAAGAACAGTTCAATGTTCTTTGTTTTATGACTGGAGCAGAATGAGAGTTGGGCAAATAGAATGAGAGTAGGTCATAGAGAAAGAGGGTTGGAGAAGGCAGATATAGTTGAAAGGACTTGTTTTTCACTTTTAGGAGCCACTGGAGAGTTTGAGCAGAAGAATGGGAGGATCTGACTTACGGCTGCTCTGATAATGAATAAACTAGGGAAGGGAGTGGGCAGAAACCAGGCAAATTAGTTTAGAAGCCTTGGAATAATCTAGGACCAGAGATGATGGTCAGAGTAATAGCAGTAAAGGTAGTGAAAAGTGATAGATTCTGGCTATATTTTGGAGAGCCATTAGGAATTTCCTGATACAGTGGTCCCTCGCATAAAGAACGCCTCGCACAGCGAACGCTGCACACAACGAACTTCATTTCATGATTCATACAACGAACTTCGTTTCACACAACGAAGTCGCCTGAGCTTCCAGGACCGCTTTGCCCGAGCTTCCACGATCGCTGCCGATGTATTGCATCCTTCCGCGCAGGCACTGCAGGCAGTCGTTAGTCACTGCGCTTAACTTAAGCACGTATCGCGGCAATCGTTCTTCATTACAAATTAAATCACGCACGTATCATGGCAGTCGTCCTTTTAAGTTAAACTCAATATTTTTTTTATATCATGATGTATCTAAATAAAAATAATAAAAAATTTATCTTTTTTATGTCATCTTAGCATATTTTATGCTACAGAACGAATTATTTTTTTTAACATGTATTGTTATGGGAAAACGCGTTTCACATAACAAACTTTTCGCATAACAAACTTGCTCCTGGAACGAATTAAGTTCGTTGTGTGAGGCACCACTGTACTATGATAACCTCAACATTTAAAATATTTTTGAAATTATACCTTTTATTAATGACTGCAACAATTTTGTGGAAAGGTACAAACAAAATTTTAGTTTAAACCAAAATTACTAAGAATATTTTTTCAGTTTCTTCAATTCCTTGTAGAACTTAAAAAAAATTATTATTTTTTTTTTGGTGTAGAAAGCCACTTCATGTTATTAAAACTCCATTAAAAGGGGCATGTTATGTTTGAATGGCTTAGTAAAAATATCTTAGAAAACTACGTTGTAGAGATAGCTTCATTTCAGCAGACAATTGTAGGACAGTTTTATTTAAATTTTTTATTGTCTTAATTTCTGTAAGGATAGTTAAACTTTTCCTTGAAATAAGGTTATCTAAAGGCAAAATGAGAAACTGCATTGCAAAATATTAAAAGCTTAATAACTTTTCTAATGCTTAAAGTAAAGATTGGTCATCAAGAGACTGCTACTTTTGTCTCAGTTTCTTCATGAGTAAAAATAAGCAATGATGCTAGAAGTTATAAGACAATGAGAACAAGTTATATTAAAGTTACATTAAATGTAGAAAGATATGAATATATTAACATAAATATTACCATTAGATATATTTAAAAGGAATTTTCAAAATAAACATCCTGCATGTAGACATTGGCCATTAGTTTATTAGTGGAGAGCACAAGAAAACAATGGATTCTTTCTTAAGCACAGAAGAAAAACTACCTTGGCTAGTCATTGGAGGGCAATTTTGACTTGGACATTGAAAGCCAGGGGATAATTCATGTATTTATAAATCAGGTGTTTGAAATTAAATACCCTCATAACTTATTAGAGCCAATCTCATAAAAGCTTGCTTTCTCTCATGAGGTGGTAATAACATACTAACCTAAACAAATGGCAAAATATTCTTGAGGGCAGGGTGATGGAAATTTTTTTTTCTAGTTGAGGGTTTTTCAAACATTTTTAAAATCTGAAAACATTTTTTTAAACTGAGTTAAGTAAACCTGTAAATCAGATTTTAAAAAAAGCACTACTCTGTTGAGATTTGAAAAGATAGCAAATTTATTTGCCCAATATTATTCTTTCCTATCTCTAGGTGAAAGAATTTTTCTACCACAGTTTGAAAATCACTATATGATGATTCATGACATAAGCTTTGAAGCTGACTTAACAGCAGGTAGCCTGCCCAATAGCATTGTTAGAAAGAAGGACATAGATGTTACTTACTGTATCTAATTGGTAGTTTGTTGTGAATTTGCTTTGAAAACCATAAATGTCACACAGACCTAACATTTCTAATTTAAACTTTAATATTCATGATTCAGAAATTACTGCTGTCAAATTAATTGGAGTGTGTTAAAGCTTTAGTATTAAAATTTATCCTCAATATAGAGAGTTTTATTTCTCTATTATATAAAAAACCTTCCAGTTTTCAGAAACCAATGACAGGGTGATGACTTCATGATTCCACCTATCTTCATTTAATTTTAAGGCCCTTTTATTTCTTAGTTTTTTTAAATACATTTTGTGATAGTGCTTTGTTTCTGCTCTCATACTCAAAATACTAAAGTATCTTAGTATTTTGAGGATTATTTTATAGGAGAGCAGAAATAAAGTTTAATGTGTTTGGATAAGCATGAGAAATATTAATAAAAGTATGACTTGCAAGGATTTAATTTATAGTTGAGAAACTTTTACAATACTGGGCCCATATGACATTGCATTGTTAACTTCTCTGTTAGTAACTTTATCTCTTAAACTGTGGAAGGCAAGGGACTGTCTTTGTATTGCTCTTCGTTTTGAGAAGAGATATTTGTTTAATAAAGGACTTATATATTCTAGTGTTTGTACTGTTTAACATAAAAGTTCAAAGTAATCACTAGATGTCTTCTTTTGATGTACATTTTAAAGTATGTTGTCTGCATTTTTTTGTTCGTCAATTAAGGAAAAACACCTCATATTCCATGTTTTTATTCCCCCCCCCCTTGATTGTTATCTATAGAATCATTGTGCTGTTATCACAAACTCATTTTCCTTTTTATCATAGATTAAGGCAATGTTTTTCAACCTTTTTTGGGCAAAGGCACACTTGTTTCATGAAAAAAATCACGAGGCACACCACCATTAGAAAATGTTAAAAAATTTAACTCTGTGCCTATATTGACTATATATAAAGTAATTCTCTTGAATAGGAATCAAATAAACACAAAGAAAGTATTTTATAATTACTTTATTATGAAATATTAAGTAAACAAAATAGTGAAAAATTATAAAATTCTTGTCTTGTCTGCACCTACGGCACACCAGGCAGTGTGCCGCGGAACAGCGGTTGAAAAACGCTGGATTAAGGTGTGTGTTTCTTTTAATTTTAACTAAAACCAAAAAACAAGTTAATGGGATTGGATAGCTCTGTCCTAATCTCTTTTACTTACAGTTATTGTGTAATCTGCTTCCAGATAAATATTTCTAAGGCACAAGTCTGATCACATCATTTTTATAAATCTTTAAAAGCCTCACAAGTTCTAAGAATCAAATTAGGAACTAATATTTATTAAGCACCATTTGTTTGCTATGCACTTAATATTTGAGAAAAGAAAATTTTAAAATTTATATAGATAATGTGGCCCCATTTTATAGATGGGGGAACCATGTCTCAAGAGGGTTAGGGCTTTACTGTTATAAACTAGGAAATAATAGTCCTATTAGAAATCAGTTCTACTTGTTTTCTACTTCTTGCTCCTTCAACATAGTCATATTTTATTTATTATAAAAGTGAACCTAATATTTTGTTTGAATATCACATGGCTGATGTTTTTAAAATTAATATTTAGTTAGGTTAATAGAATAAACTTTTAAACACAAGAATAAGACTGAAATTGTATTTTTAAATATTTTGCCTAAAATGTTAGTCAAAAATTTAAATTATAAGGATAGGTTCTCTTTACCATTAGTTGATAGTATAGCAAATATTCAGTATATCTGAATATCTATTATATTTACTTGAAAATTGAGGTCAGTGAAGAAGCCAGCTGTTAGGAACCAGGTGGTAGTTTTTTCCTTAATTTTTTTCTTCATCTTCATATTTAGTATAACAGGGTTTAAATATGTTAGTGGGCATAACTGAATATTTTTCCTATCTTGTAAAATTTTGATGTAGTGGAAACGATATATTGCTTTTATTTTTAAATACAATTCTACCAATTAGGAAAAAAGAGGGGGGGAGAGCCATGCTAGTGGGCCTGTATTGCTCTTTAAAAAAAAAAAAAATATACATTTTTATTGATTTTAGAGAGGAAAAAGGAGGGAGGGAGGGGGGAAGGGAGGGAGAAATATCAATGATGAGAGAGAATCATTGATTGGCTGCCTTCTGCATGCCCCACACTGGGAATCGAGCCCACAACCTGGGCATGTTCCCTGACTGGGAATCAAACTGTGATCTGGTTCATAGGTCGATGCTCAAACACTGAGCCATGCCTGGCTTATATTGCTTTTAATTCAACCTCAGAAGAATCTCCAAAAAAAATTTTATATGAGACTGATTCATTGCTTCCACATAAGTAACCTAAGTTAAATTACATGGAATTTTTTAAAGTTATTTAATGTTGCTGGTATATAGATATACTTCTTTTTATATTTTTATTGATTTCAGAGAGGAAGGGACAGAAAGAGATAGAAACATCAATGATGAGAATCATTGATCAGCTGCCTCCTGCACACCACCTACTGGGGATCCAGCTGGCATCCTGGGCATGTGCCCTTGACTGGACCCTTCAGTCCACTGACCAACACTCTATCCACTGAGCCAAAATGGCTAGGGCTATATATAAGATATTTTTAAAAGATTTGTCTGAATATATAATATTAAAATTCTTTAGATTGGTGCTGCTCAAAATGTGGTGCACTTTGTAACTACTCTGAGAGGAAATATATGCAGAAATCAAGAACATTGAGAAACAATTTGACAATTTTATGTCTCTTGAATTAATAAGAAATTGGGGCTTAGATTTTAACATTTATTTATTTTACAGAAGTGTGCTTGTAGATATGAAATAAAAAATTAGTTCACCTTAATTTGAGAAATATGTATCTAGTTAAATAATGTCATTATTTGCACTAACTCTCCATTTATTTCTATTTCACCTTGTAAGTATTTGAATATCTTAATTGTCTTTGGGCATAATATTTTATATATTTCACAATGTGCTAAAACTTCTTAAATTTCTTTTCATTCTAAAATCTTACTAATAAATTCATATGAAATTTCATTTTAAGGAACAAGATTAGAAAGCAGGTTGTTTTTAAACGTTGTGAGTTTTTAAAGCAGCTAGTATAATTTAGTTATCACCAAATACAGCCTCCAATCAGAAGGCAGGAAAATTGAGGGGAAGGAAAAGGACTAGTTGTTTTCTTGAACTCAGAAAAGAGTAGAGACAGAATGCTCATTTGGTTAATAAGGGATTGTTTAAAACTTGTGAGATATTAAATCTTGTATTAGTTTAAATTTTAGTTATTTGAATTGTTTTAAATTTTGAAGTCGTTTCACATTTATAACAATAAATCAGACATTTTATGGTGGTTTTTTAAAATACATGTAACATTGTTAACTTGCGTGGTGCTTTGTTATGAATATCTTTAATATGTATATAATTTAATGTATATAATTCACTATTAAGATTTGTTCTTTTTCTCCTCTTTCTAGGCAGATGATCTATTTGAAGATCTTGAAGATCTTTGCACAAAAATGAGGAAAATACAAAGAACCAAATATAGTTCTGAAATTCAGGATCTATATTTTGAGATGATTTTTTATTTTCAGAATGAGAAGTATATCTGGTTATCTTTATGAATGTAGAGACATGAGAAGAGAGTTATGATGGCAAAAAACAAAGAGCCGCGCCCCCCATCCTATACTATCAGTGTAGTTGGACTCTCTGGGACTGAAAAAGACAAAGGTAACTGTGGAGTTGGAAAGTCTTGTTTGTGCAATAGATTTGTACGCTCAAAAGCAGATGAATATTATCCAGAGCATACTTCTGTGCTCAGCACCATTGACTTTGGAGGACGAGTAGTAAACAATGATCACTTTTTGTACTGGGGTGACATAACACTAAATGGTGAAGATGGAGTAGAATGCAAAATTCATGTCATTGAACAAACAGAATTCATTGATGACCAGACTTTTTTGCCTCATCGGAGTACAAATTTACAACCATATATAAAACGTGCAGCTGCTTCTAAATTGCAGTCAGCAGAAAAACTAATGTACATTTGCACTGATCAACTAGGCTTGGAGCAAGACTTTGAACAAAAGCAAATGCCTGAAGGGAAGCTCAATGTAGATGGATTTTTGTTGTGCATTGACGTAAGTCAGGGATGCAATAGGAAGTTTGATGATCAACTTAAATTTGTGAATAACCTTTTTGTCCAACTATCAAAATCAAAAAAGCCTGTAATAATAGCAGCAACTAAATGTGATGAATGCGTGGATCACTATCTTAGAGAAGTTCAGGCATTTGCTTCAAACAAAAAGAACCTTCTTGTAGTGGAAACATCAGCACGATTGAATGTCAACATTGAAACATGTTTCACTGCACTGGTACAAATGTTGGATAAAACTCGTGGCAAACCGAAAATTATTCCCTATCTGGATGCTTTTAAAACACAGAGACAACTTGTTGTCACAGCAACAGATAAGTTTGAAAAACTTGTGCAGACTGTGAGAGATTATCATGCAACTTGGAAAACTGTTAGTAATAAATTAAAAAATCATCCTGATTATGAAGAATACATCAATTTAGAGGGAACAAAAAAGGCACGAAATACTTTCTCAAAACATATAGAACAACTTAAACAAGAACATATAAGAAAAAGGAGAGAAGAGTATATAAATACCTTACCAAGAGCTTTTAACACTCTTTTGCCAAATCTAGAAGAAATTGAACATTTGAATTGGTCAGAAGCTTTGAAGTTAATGGAAAAGAGACCAGATTTTCAGTTATGTTTTGTGGTGCTAGAAAAAACACCTTGGGATGAAACTGACCACATAGACAAAATTAATGATAGGCGAATCCCATTTGACCTCCTGAGCACTTTAGAAGCTGAAAAAGTTTATCAGAACCATGTACAACATTTAATATCAGAGAAAAGGAGGGTAGAAATGAAGGAAAAATTCAAAAAGACTTTGGAAAAAATTCAGTTCATTTCACCTGGACAGCCATGGGAGGAAGTCATGTGCTTTGTTATGGAGGATGAAGCCTTCAAGTATATTACAGAGGCTGACAGCAAGGAGGTGTATAGTAGGCATCAGCGAGAAATAGTTGAAAAAGCCAAAGAAGAGTTTCAGGAAATGCTTTTTGAGCATTCGGAACTTTTTTATGATTTAGATCTTAATGCAACACCTAGTTCAGATAAAATGAGTGAGATTCATACAGTTTTGAGTGAAGAACCTAGATATAAAGCTTTACAGAAACTTGCACCTGATAGGGAATCTCTTCTACTTAAGCATATAGGGTTTGTTTATCATCCCACTAAAGAAACATGTCTTAGTGGCCAAAATTGTATGGACATTAAAGTAGAGCAGTTACTTGCCAGTAGTCTTTTGCAGTTAGATCATGGTCGCTTAAGATTGTATCATGATAGTACCAATATAGATAAAGTTAACCTTTTTATTTTAGGGAAGGATGGCCTTGCCCAAGAACTAGCAAATGAGATAAGGACACAATCCACTGATGATGAGTATGCCTTAGATGGAAAAATTTATGAACTTGATCTTCGACCAGTTGATGCCAATTCGCCTTACTTTTTAAGTCAGTTATGGACTGCCGCCTTTAAACCACATGGGTGCTTCTGTGTATTTAATTCTATCGAGTCACTGAATTTTATTGGGGAATTTATTGGAAAAATAAGAACTGAAGCTTCTCAGATCAGAAAAGATAAATATATGGCTAATCTTCCATTTACGTTAATTCTGGCTAATCAGAGAGATTCTATTAGTAAGAATCTACCAATTCTCAGGCATCAAGGGCAACAGTTGGCAAACAAGTTACAATGTCCTTTTGTAGATATACCTACTGGTACATATCCTCGGAAGTTTAATGAAACACAAATAAAGCAAGCTCTAAGAGGAGTATTAGAATCAGTTAAACACAATTTAGATGTGGTGAGCCCAGTTCCCACCAATAAGGATGTATCAGAAGCTGACTTGAGAATTGTTATGTGTGCCATGTGTGGTGATCCATTTAGTGTGGATCTTATTCTTTCACCCTTCCTTGATTCTCATTCTTGCAGTGCTGCTCAAGCTGGGCAGAATAATTCCCTAATGCTTGACAAAATCATTGGTGAAAAAAGGAGGCGAATACAGATCACAATATTATCATATCATTCCTCAATTGGAGTAAGGAAAGATGAACTTGTTCATGGATATATATTAGTTTATTCTGCCAAACGGAAAGCATCAATGGGAATGCTCCGAGCATTTCTATCAGAAGTTCAGGACACCATTCCTGTACAACTGGTGGCAGTTACTGACAGCCAAGCAGATTTTTTTGAAAATGAGGCCATCAAGGAGTTAATGACTGAAGGAGAACACATCGCAACTGAGATCACTGCTAAATTTACAGCATTGTATTCTTTATCTCAGTATCATCGGCAAACCGAGGTCTTTACTCTGTTTTTCAGTGATGTCCTAGAGAAAAAAAATATGATAGAAAATTCCTATTTATCTGATAGTACAAGGGAATCAACCCATCAAAGTGAGGATGTTTTTCTACCATCTCCCAGAGATTGTTTTCCCTATAACAACTACCCTGATTCAGATGATGATACAGAAGCACCGCCTCCTTATAGTCCAATTGGGGATGATGTACAGTTGCTTCCAACACCTAGTGACCGTTCCAGATACAGATTAGATTTGGAAGGAAATGAATATCCTATTCATAGCACCCCCAACTGTCATGACCATGAACGCAACCATAAAGTGCCTCCACCTATTAAACCTAAACCAGTTGTACCTAAGACTAATGTGAAGAAACTTGACCCAAACCTCTTAAAAACAATAGAAGCTGGTATTGGCAAAAATCCAAGAAAACAGACTTCCCGGGTGCCTTTGGCACATCCTGAAGATATGGATCCTTCAGATAACTATGCGGAACCCATTGATACAATTTTTAAACAGAAGGGCTGTTCTGATGAGATATATGTTGTCCCAGATGATAGCCAGAATCGCATTATTAAAATTAGAAATTCATTTGTAAATAACACCCAAGGAGATGAAGAAAATGGATTTTCTGATAGAACCTCAAAAAGTCATGGGGAACGGAGGCCTTCAAAATACAAATATAAATCTAAAACTCTGTTTAGTAAAGCCAAGTCATACTATCGACGAACACATTCAGATGCAAGTGATGACGAGGCTTTCACTACTTCTAAAACAAAAAGAAAAGGAAGACATCGTGGAAGTGAAGAAGATCCACTTCTTTCTCCTGTTGAAACTTGGAAAGGTGGTATTGATAATCCTGCAATCACTTCAGACCAGGAATTAGATGATAAGAAAATGAAGAAGAAAATCCACAAAGTAAAAGAAGATAAAAAGGTAAATTTAATTTATGACCACTATGTTTATAAAGATTCTTTTTTTTAACCTTTAATATACTTTTTTTCTTCAATTTAATGAATTTGACATCAGTGAGAACTTAAGCTGCCTTATGTCGTTTAAAATTTTCAGAATATTTTATGAGGGTCCTTTTATTTTTATTTTTTATTTTTTTACTGATTATATTGAATTTCACTTATTTGTGCTTTATCTTCTTTGGGTAATTTTATCTCATATTCAGCATGGAAATTCTGCATGAATATAGTCTCTATAAAAACCCAGATATAAAGTGACTTTGTGGTTTTTTTCCTGTATTGTAAGCGTCCATTTGTCTGGTTTTTCCCTTCTGAACTATCAGTTTTGCAATATTAATTTGATATACCTATCTCACACAAGCATGTTAACAGTACAATAGACTGTAGTAATTTGTAGTCTTTTAAATTTATTAACTTTTTGGGCAACTTTCTTTGTGGATTGTGGTATACAGCCTACAGATTTGCAGAAAGGTTTCTTAAATTTGAATTGTAGAATTCTGTTCAAATAGCAAGTTTTAGTCTGTTTTATTTTAAATAGTTACTAATTTATCTGATGGTATGAAGTTAGTTAGAAACCTAAAATATATATGCTATTAAAGTTGTATTTAATAATTTTTATTTTTATTAAATGTTTTTCACAGTAGTTATTTAAGCACCGTTATTTCTATCTGTCATGAGTGTACATAAACTTTTATTCAAGGTTTTCAGATAGTATTCAATAGATTTTTATACTACATATTGGTAATTTCTTCATCCAGTAAGTCCAGTCTTAATATTTAATTTACTGTAGCCAACTACTATTCATTAAACTAAATTAAAGATACAGATACTTTGAGTAACCTTATCCTAGATAGATTACCTGTATATAGTAATTGCTTCCCTATAGTTGGTAGCCTCCATTTTATTTTCTAAGTTTAAGCTGCAATATTTTAAAATTTATCATTGTTTTTCAGATTAGACATGTAAATGGGAAGGCTCATCTAGATCTATAACACAAACTCAACTTACAACACTCTACTAACTAAATATCTCTGGCATCTTTTCACAGTCACCCTATTATCACTAGTCCTCACTACATATTTTATCACTGCCAAAAGACTTCAGTACTTTTTTTTGTAATTTGCTTATATTATTGAAACTATTGAATGCTTATTAACAAAAATAAGCATACAAAGTCTTTCCATTTTAAATTATTGATTTTTTTGGTGTTATTTTCCTTTTTCTTTTTTAATCCTCATCTGAGGATATTTTTTCCATTGAATTTTTTGAGAGAGAATGGAGTGGAGTGGGGGGAGAGAGAAAAAGAGAAAAATTAGCCGGGACCGGTTTGGCTCAATGGATAGAGCATGGGCTTGGGGACTGAGGGGTCCCGGGTTCAATTCCAGTCAAGGGCATGTACCTTGGTTGCGGGCATATCCCCAGTAGGGGGTGTGCAAGAGGCAGCTGATCGATGACTCTCTCTCATTGATGTTTCTAACTCTCTCTCTCCTTTCCTTTCTGTACAAAATCAATAAAATATATTAAAAAAAAAAAAAAGAGAGAGAAACATTAATGTGAGAGAGGCACATGGATTGTTTGCCTCCCTCACTCTGTCTTGGGCCAGGGATCAAACCCTCAACCCTTCGTTCTGCAGCCTGACACTCTAACCACCAAGCAAAACCAGCCAGGGTTATTTTCTTATTTTTTATCATAAGTCTGCTTAATTGTTTTAATAACTATTAATTTTAATATTTTCATATTCTTCTTTATTCATTCCACACTTTATTTTTACTTAAAAATTTTAATGTTATTTTAATTATTGCAAGTGTCCCCCTTTTTCCCTGGAATTCTTTGTCCACCTTCATCCACCCTTGCTTCCCCCTTCCTTGGCCTTCACCAAACTATTGTTTGTGCCCATAGAATACGTATGCATATATGTTCTTTAGCTAATCTCTTCACCTTTATCCTGTTACCCCCACTTCTCACTCGTCAGGTACTGGCCAGTCTGTTCCATGTATCCATTGCTTCCAGTTCCATTTTGTTTATCAGTTTCTTTTGTTTATTAGATTCCACATATGAGAATATATGCTCTTTGTCTTTCTCTGTCTTATTTTGCTTAGCATAATACTCTCTAGATTAGGGGTGGCAAACTCAATCAGAGAAGGGGCCAAAATCTAAAATCCAGCCTAAATCGCGGGCCGAATGGTTTACTGAACAGTCATAAACTGTCATTGTGATGGAAACGAAGCGGAGTGCAGTGATGACAGCGCGGTGCGGGCCACATTGCAAGGCCTGGCGGGACGGATTTGGCCCGCGGGCCTTGTGTTTGACACATGTGCTCTAGATCCATTCATATTGTTGCAAAGGGTAAAAGTTCCTCTTTTTTTTTTTACAGTGGCATAATATTCCATTGTGAAAATGTGCCATAGCTTTCTTATTCACTTACCTGCTGATGGGCACTTGGGCTGTTTCCAGATTTTGGATATTTGTAAACTAGTGGCCCAGTGCACAGATTTGCGCACCAGTGGATGTCCCTCAGCCTGGCCTGCACCCCCTCACTGTCTAGGACCTCTCGGGAGATGTTAGAGAGCCTGTTTAGGCCTGATCCCCACAGGCCAGCCCGAGGGACCCCACCAGAGCACGAATCTGTGCACTAGACCTTGAGTATGCATATAAGATTTTTGATTAATCTCTTCTCACCTTTTCCCCTACCCGCTTCCCTCTGAGATCAGTCTGTTTCTGCTCCTGTGTTGAGCCTCTGCCCCCTCGTGGTCAGTGCACATCATAGCTACCGGATGGTCAGCCAGTTGTTTGGTCGTTTAGGCTTTTATATATATAGGTATTGCTGCTGTGAATAAAGGGTTACATATATTGTTTCTGATTGGTGTTTTGAAATTCTTGGGATATATTCCCAGAAATGGGGATTGTTGTGTTAAAGGCAGTTCCATTTTAAATACTTTGAGGAAACTCCATACTATTTTTCACAATGGCTGTATCAGTCTGCATTCCCACCAATAATGTACAAGGGTTCTCTTTTTTTCCACATCCTCCCCAGCACTTGTTGTTTGTTGTTTTATTGTTAGTATTTATTCTGACAGGTATGAGGTGATACCTCATTATAATTTTTATTTGCATCTCTAATGATTAGTGACCTTGAACATTTTTTCAGATGTCTATTGGCCATCCATATGTCATCATCTTTGGAGAAGTGTCTGCTAGGTGTACTGGTTAATAATGTGGATTTTAATCAAAGAAAACATGATAATTTCAAGAGAAATATCAAAAGTGTTTTATCAAAGTAATGTCCCATTGCTAGCTGCACATTTCCCCATCTTTCAGGTAATTTGTGGATACCATCCCAATAGAACTTTTCAGAAACCCAATTTTCCACTTCTTTGTATGTTTGAAGTGCACTCAAAAAGTGTATATGCCAGCAATCAGAACAAATAGTAATCTGAAGGAGCAACGTCTGTGAATACAGCTGGTGGGTTAATACTTCCCAGGCAAGATCTTTCAATGTGTCTTCAACTGATTTTGAAGTATGTGATGGTCCATCATCATGAAGTAAAATTACTTTACCATGTCTTCTAGAACATTGTTTTACAATCAAAGCCTGGTTCAAATTGATTATTTATTGTCGGTAGTGATCAGTATTAATTGTTTCACCTGGTTATAGGAGCTCATAATATACCACAACTTCCTGTTCCCACCAAACGCAGAGTATGGTCTTCTTTCCAAAGCAATTTGGCCTTGCAGTCAATGTTGATGATTGACCTGGATCAACCCATGATTTTGTGCATTTGGGGTTCTCAAAAAGAAAAAAACTTTTCATCACCAGTCACAATTTGCTGCAAAAAAGACTTCGTGCCCATTGAAGCAACATTTTACTGATGACTTTTCGGTTTTCCATTTGTCTTTAGTTCAGTTGATGTGGCACCCATTTTCCTTCCTATAAATATTTCCCATTGCTTATAAACGATCAGATATTGTTTGCTGAGCAATGTTTAATCTCTCTGCAAGTTGTTTTTGAGTTTGACACACATCTTCATCCAATAATGCTTGTAAATAGTTGGTCTTCAAACTTTTTCGGTTGACCTGGATGTTCTTTGTCTTTTACATCGAAATCATCACTTTTAAACCAGCGTTCACAAGTATCTTGAGATGGAGCATGTTCTCCATAAGCTTCCTGAAGTATTCAGCAGCACTTTTCTTAAAATAATGAATTATAATTTCCCACAAATGCTTTTTTTTTTTTTTTTTGGCACGAAATTCTACATTTTTAAGTGTAAAACTATCTATGATGTTAACAACTTAAGCAAATTGACATAGGAAGTTTTGAAGCTTGTCAATAAAACAAAGTAGCATACATATCAAATTGCATATATATCAACATTTGTGTAACTCTTATCTATTGAAAAAAAATCATTATTAATTAACTGGTACACCTAATATTCAGGTCCTTTGCCTATTTTTTATTTGAATTGTTTGTCTTCCTGGTATTCAGTTATATAAGTTCTGTTTCATGACTTAAATTTAAGTCTTTTATCCTTTTTAGTTCAATCTTATGTATAGTGTAAGTTGGTGGTCTAGTTTCATTTATTTTTGCATGTGCCTGTCCAATTTTCACAATACCATTTATTGAAGAGACTATCTTTACTCCATTGTATGCTCTTGCCTCCTTTAGCAAATATTAATTTGACCATAGAGATGTGGATTAATTTCTGGGATCTCTGTTGTGTTCCATTTGTCTATATGTTCTTAAGCTAGTAGCAGACTATTTTAAAATGGATTTGTAGTATAGTTTGATATCCTGTATTGATACCTTCAACTTGTTTTTCTTTCTTCAAGATTGCTAAAGCTATTCGGGGCCAATTTTTGGTCCCATGTAAATTTTTGGAATATTTTTTCTAGTTCTGTGAAATATCCCATTGGTGTTTTAATAGGAATTGCTTTGAATCTACAGATTGCTTTAGGTAGTATGGATATTTTAGTGATGTTAATTCTTTCAATCCATGAACAACGAATGGTATATGTTTCCATTTATTTGTATCTTCTTGAATTTCTTTGTTTAATGTCATATAGTTCTCCGAGTTACAGGTTTTATATCCTTTGTTAAATTTGTTCCTAGGTACCTTATTTGTTGTTGCAATAGTAAGTGGGATTGTTTCCTTAGTTTCTGTTTCTGATAGTTCATTATTGGTTTGTAAAAATGCCATCAATTTCTGGATCCTAATTTTATATTCTGCAACTAGTCTTTTCGGTGGTCTTCAGGGTTTTCTGTATACAGTATGACATCGTCTGCAAAAAATGACAGTTATACTTCCTCCTTCCCAATTAGATGCTTTTTATTTCTTCTTGTCTGATTGCTATGACTACAACATCCAGTACTATGTGGAATAAGAATGGTGAAAGCAGACGTCCCTGTCTTGTTCCTGATCTTAAGGAAAACACTTTTAGTATTTGCCCATTGTGTATGATGTTGGCTGTAGGTTTTTCACATATGGCCTTTGTTATGTTGAGGTATGATCCCTCTATTCCCACTTTGTTGAGAGTTCTTTATCATGTATGGGTGCTGGATTTTATCGAATGCTTTTTCTGCATCAATTGATATGATCGTGTGATTTTTATCTTTCATTTTATTTATGTGATATGGCACTTTTTTTGATTTGTGAATTCATTTCTGACTGATTATTTACATTCTTGCATCCCTGGAATAAATCCCATTTGATCATAGTGTATGATTTCTAAAAATTTATTGCTTGATCCAATATGCTAATATTCTGTTGAGAATTTTAGCATCCAGGTTCATTAGTGATATTGGCCTTAATTTTTTCCTTCTTGTGTCTTTATCTGATTTTGTTAATATTAGGATAATGTTGGGCTCATACTAAGAGCTTGGAAGTCTTGCATTCTATTGAATTTATATTTTGATGAGGATGGGTGTTAATTAGTTCTTTGAATGTTTGGTAAAATTTGCCTATGAAGCTATTTGGTCCAGGACTTTTGTTTGCTGGAAGTATTTTTTATTACTTCTTCAATGTCATTAGTTGTTATTGATCTATTCAGGTATCCTGCTTCTTCCTGATTCCATTTTGGAAGATTGTCTTTTCTAGGAATTTTTCCATTTTGCCCAGGTTGTCTACTTTGTTGGCATATAGTGGTTTCTAATATTTTCTTACAATCATTGGTATTTCTGTGATGTCTGTTGTTATCATTCTTCTTTCATTTCTGATTACATTTATTTGGGTCTGTTCTTTCTTGATGTGTCTAGTTAAAGGTTCATCAGTCATGTTTTTCCTTTCAAAAAAGAACCAACTTTTGGTTTCATTGACCTTTTGTATTTTTTTGTTCGTTTGTTTTTAGTTTTTCTCTAATTTTTATTATTTCCTTCATTTTACCTTGGCCTGTTCTGATTCCACTTCTTTTAGGTGTAAGGTTAGATTATCCAGTTGACTAGCAATTCTTTCTTGTGTATTCTATATTTCAGTTATGGCATTCTTCATTTCTGATTGATTATTTAACTTTTTATTTTTATATAATTTCAACTTAAAACTTGCAGGAAGAGTAAAAGGAGCTCTTGTGTACCTTTTCCTGAGATTTGCCAACTGTTTATATTTTGCCCTACTTGTTTGAGCTGTGTGTGCACATTGTGGTTTGCTTTTGAGCCCTTTAAGACCAGGTTGGAGATACGGGATTTTTTTTTTTTTTTTTTTTTTTTTAACCATTATAAACCTCATTGTGTATTTCCTAAGAAAACAAAGACATTTTCTTAAATAGTAACAGTACAGATACCAACATTAGGAAATTTAACAATTATAGAGTACTATAGTAGTCTCTTCTTATCTGTGAGTGATACATTGAGATTCCCAGTGACTGCCTAAAATTGTGGATAGTGTCAAGTCCTGTATATACTGTATGTTTTCTCCTATGCATATCTATAATAGAGTCTAACTTATAAGTTAGCACAGTAAGAGATTTAACAGCAGTAATTACTAATAAAGTAGAAAAATGATAATAATAGGCTGTAGTAAACATTATGTGATTATGGTATTATTGAGTAAAATAAGGGTACTTGAACATAAGCAGTGTGATACCAGGACAGTTGATCTGCTAACATAGCTGGCTATAAGTTAATAATAAGCTAATGGGGATATGCTGGACAAAGGGATAATTCATTGTCTTGGGCAAGATGAAGCAGAATAGCGAGAGGCTTCATTACACTAATCAGCACCTAATTTAAAACAAATGGCTTATTTCTAGAATTTTCCATTTCATATTTCTGGACCAAGAATTATGAAGGTAATTGAAACTGAGGAGGTGGGGGGAGAGTACTATATTATTTATTTTATTTATTTATTTTTGAAGCTTAAGTATTAGTATTTTATTTCCAGCACTCATGTTCATGCCTAAATTTAAAAAGTATGTTCTAGGCTCTAAGGAGGTCTTTTACAATACACTTATCTACTTGTGATGGAGAAATCAACAAGCACCAGCACATAATTTTTCAATTACATAATTTATATCCCATAAGAGACTATTTGGCTAGCACTCTTCTAAGCTGCAGTGCTATTTCACAGTACCACCTAGGGTTCCACTGATCCACACCTAGTGGTGCCTAAGAAACATCTATGCTTCCTACCTATGGGATTGGGCCTAAACCACCAGTCGGACATCCCTCTCACAATCTAGGACCATTGGCTCCTAACTGCTCATCTGCCTGATCACCCCTAATTGCACCCCCTGATGTCCTGGTCACCCCCAATTGCCCCCACTGCTGACCTGGTCTTCCCCAACTCCCCCCACCACCACCACTAGCCTGGTTGCCCCTCACAGCACCTCCCCTCCCTCCACTGCCAGCCTGATCGCCCCTCACTGCTCCCCTCTGCTGGCCTGGTTGCTCCTCACTGCCTCCCCAACCTGCTGGCCTGGTCACCTCTAATTGCCACTCTCCCCACCCCCTGCAGGCCTGGTGGCCCCATGTAGCCTGCTGCTCAGTCGTTTGGTCAGCCCTCACTAACCCTTCTGCTGGCCTGGTCATCCAGTTGTTTTGGTTGTAGCGGTCGCTTAGGCTTAGATATAGATGTAGATGTAGATGTAGATGTAGATGTAGATATTGATATTTTATGATTCCAAAATCCTTTTCTGTCTTTAACTTTTTAAAATCTGTTAAATCTGCATGAGTCTAACAATGACATGACATAATTTAACACAGGGTTGTTTTGGTGGGTTTTTTTATTTTTAGAAGTACATCAAATTAATTGTGCTGCTTTAGTCATTGGCATCTTAAATTCACTTAGTAATTTGTCTTTAATTTTTATTGTTATTTCTAGCCACAGATACAAATGGGAGTTAATAACAGATCTAGATTCTCTTATTCTACACTTGCAAATGGTTCATATATTTGATTCAGTGCTTTGTGTAATATATCCCTTGTCATTTGGTATCGGCCAGACTTTTTCCTTACTTGTATTGAAATGATGAGTTAGCTGAAACCGGTTTGGCTCAGTGGTAGAGTGTCGGTCTGCGGACTGAAAGGTCCCAGGTTCGATTCTGTCAAGGGCATGTACGTTGGTTGCGGGCACATCCCCGGTAGGGGTTGTGCAGGAGGCGGCTGGTCGGTGTTTCTCTCTCATCGACGTTTCTAGCTCTCCATCCCTCTACCTTCCTCTCTGTAAAAATTCAATAAAATATATATTTTTTTAAAAAAAGGAAATGATGAGTTAGGTTTGAGTTGTGCTTATAATCTATTTTCTGTTGACTTTACAGTGATCTTGGCTATCTTAACTTTTAGAGCTGTTATAGAATTCCCTTGCACTTTTATATTTTTTAATTTTTTTAAAATTTTCACCCAAAGATATTTTCCCATTGATTTTTAGGGAGAGTGGAAGAGAAAGGGAAACACAGAGAGAAAAACATCAATGTGAGAGAAACACATTGATTGGTTGCTTCCTGCATGATCCCTGACTGGGGCCTGGGTTGGAGAGCATGTAACCAAGATATGTGTCCTTGACCAGAATCAAACCCAGGACCCTTTGGTCCACAGACCAATGCTCTATCCACTGAGCCAAACAGGCTAGGGCTCCTTACGTTTTTATTATATAATAACACTAGGGGCCCAGTGCATGAATTTGTGCACTTTGAAAGGAACTATGGGCTATGAGGCTGCGGTAGGCACAAGGGCAGGTCTCAGCCCATCCTCCGTGTCCCTACCCAGCCCTTTCCGCTGCAGCCCCCTGTCCACTGGCAGCCCCATTCCCACTGCCACTGCTCCCACCTGCTGACTATGCAGAGCAATTGTGACCAACTCCAGCAGTAGGTGCAAGCAAGGCTTTCACCATCAGTGGGTACAAACAGCAGCTGCTGCCCAATAGCCCCTCAGGAACAGGGGGAGGTGGAGAAGCCCTCAGAGGCGATCAGGGCTGGCGCTGGGCACCGGCAGTGGGTGCGAGTGGCTGCTCATGTGCCAGCTGTGGGTGCAAGTGGGGCCGGCGCTGGCAATGGGTTCAAGCAGTGGCTCTGGCACTGGTTGAAGGTGCAAGTGGGTCTGTACTGGCAGCAGGTGTGAGCACCACGTGGGACCACGGCGGTGTGCAGGAGCAAAGAATTTTCAGTAACCATCAAAGGCTCTCCCTGATGACAGCGTCTGGTGCCCTAGCTCACCTTCTCCACCATCCTGTCATTGCCAACACCTGCCATGTTCTGCACATCCCCCCTTGTGGTCAGTGCACATCATAGCAACCAGTGTTCCGCTGTTTAGTCTATTTGCATATTAGCCTTTTATTATATAGGCTTGTTTTAATTTTTAAATTTATGTGTTATGATAGTGGAACTCCTAAGAAAATTGGAAAAATTATATTTTAGACACTTTTAGACCTATAGGTAATTTTTAAAGTCTGGTGTCACTCGAATGTTTGTTTTCTGGACTCTAATGTTTGTTTTCTGGACCTATGGTCTTAAAAAAAGAAACATACCAGTATATTACAATGCAACTTCATAGACACATTTTTATGCCACAGTTATATTTTAGGGTTTTGTATTTATATATGTACCATGAAATGCCTTGGATCTCTCTATGGCTAACAGTTATTCATGATATATATCTTAAAGCATTACAGACAGGCTAGAATACTTTAGTGCAGCTTAGTTTGCTTAAAAATTATTTTCATAGTATAAGTTGGATTTGAGTAATTAAAGATGTCTTATGTTTCAGTTCAATAAGCATTCACTAAAAACATGCTTAAGTCTGTAAAAAAGCTGTTGGAGGGTATAAAACGTTAAAAGAGCAGACAATACCCTGTGGTTGGGACAGGGTTAGGAAGTACTACTAGAGCAATTTAAGGAAGCATAATATAATAATAGTTAAGAGCACATGCTCTAGAGCCAGATTTTGGGGACTTACTAGCTGTGTAAGTTTGTAAATTTTTGTACTTTCTTCTAGAAAAACTATGACAATCCTACTTCTTAGAGCTGTTATAAGAAGTAAGTTCATGTTGATTTAATGTATTGGCACATGGTAAATATGTTAAGTAAAATTGTATACGATTTGTTGGTAGTATTGTTTAAGTGTAAGTATTAATGAAATGGAATACAGGGTGAGAATACCATAGAGTGGTTGGAGTTTCACAAAATTTCATGAAGTGTGTCAATTGCCATTTAAGAAGGAGAAAAGATATTTTAGATGGGGAAAATCACTTGTACAGAGGCATACAATTAAGACTAAGCAAGGTGAGAGATAGGACACCATCCTAATGTAGGGTATTTTGAAATAGCATTGCATTTATGAGTCTGCTAAACTGAAGAGCTAGTTTAAATCCAAAAGCAGTTTACTTATTAAACAGGTCCTGAACAATAAAGGAAGTTGGGTTGGACTTCAGGTTGCAAGATGGGAAGAGATTGTCAGAGGCTGGTGTAGGCATTCAGTTTTAAAGTGATAGGGGTACAGAGACTAAATGAGAAATCAACAAATCTAGAAGTTGATTCTTTAAGAAGACTAGAAAAAAACAGACAAATGTCTGGCAAGACTGTTAAGAAAAAAAAAGAAAGAAAAAGGCATACATAAACATTGAGAATGAAAAGGGGAACATAATTACAGATAGATCAGATTAAAAAGATAATAGAGAATACTATCAACAATTTTATGTCAACAAATTTGAAAGTTGAGAAACAAGCTAGTAGAAAAATATAATTGACCTCTATTAGAAAGTTTTGGAAAAATTCTGTAACTATTAAATAAGTTGTGAAACATTTAATTACATTTTGTAATTAAATAAGAATATCAGGCCCAGATAATTTTACAGGAGAACTTACAAGGAACAAATCATTGCAGTATTCTATAAACTGTTCCAGAAAATACATTCCTTAATTTATTCTCTGAAGTCATCTATCCTAGAACAGACAAGGATGGTATAAGAAAGGAAAATGATAGTCCCATTTTAATTATAAGTATACATGCATAATCATAATTTACGGGTCCATAGTCTCTTTTTAAAAATATATATATTTTATTGATTTTTTGCAGAGAGGAAGGGAGAGAGATAGTTAGAAACATCGATGGGAGAGAGTCATCGATCAGCTGCCTCCTGCATACCCCCTACTGGGGATGTGCCCGCAACAAAGGTGCATGCTCCTGACCAGAATCGAACCCGGGACCCTTCAGTCCGCAGGCAGACGCTCTATCCACTGAGCCAAACCAGTTTTGGCAAGGGTCCATAGACTCTTAATTGCAATTTTGATTTCCAGTAACCTGAAAATCAAAAGTTCTTTTCAAAAATTGGCAGCACAACCTATTTGACCTATTCTTGGCAAAACCTTAATCAAACTAATGTGGGACTACTTAAAATCAATGTTTCTCTTGAATATCCATACAGTTCACTGTAGAACTATTAATGTATTTGAGTATAGGGTACTCAATTTGCTGAGGTTGCTATATAAGATATTTATCTGGGCCGGCAAGGGCAGGTGGAAAGCTTGGTTTCCTCCATTGCTGGGGAAACCCAAGTCTCCTTCTGCCCTCCATGGCTGCAGCTATCTTGGTTGTTTTTTTTGCATATTTGCTCCTAGTTGGTTGGTGGGTACGGCTTGTGGGTGTAGCAGAGGTATGGTTAATTTGCTTATTACTCTTCTATTAGATAGTATGCTGAATGAATAGAATGTTTATGTGATGAGAGGGAACATAATATGTGTTCTTTAAAGGAGGTCACTGCAGCTGGTCATTGATCTAAGGCAGTGTTGGCATTCTTTCTGTAAAGAGCCAGATAATAAATATTTTAGGCTTTGAGAGTAATACAACCTTATTTTACTAGTTGCAACTAGTAAAATCTGTTGCAGTATAAATGTGCCATAGAAAATATGTAAATTGGTGAATTATGGCTATTTTCAAATACAGGCAGCAGGCTAGATTGAATCCCCAGGCCATAGTTTTGCTGACCCATGATCTATGGGAGAGAAATAGTACAAGACAAGACTTGAGAGTGGGGACTAAACTGGGATCTTTTAAGCAATGTTAGGAATTTTTGTTATTTAGACTAGTTGTAATTTGAAATTAGACAGTGATTGGATATGAGATCACATGGTTTTAGTGTGGAGAATGGGTTGAGTAACATTGAAAACCGGTTGGCATATTATAATACTCTAAATGAACCATGATGAAAACTTTGAGTAGTTGGAGTGGGAAGGGAGAATGGTGGCAATGAATAGAATGGATTTGAGATACTTAAAATCCGTAAGATTTGATGCTGTTTTGTATATGTGGTGTAGGGTGATGGTGATGAACAAAGTAGGAAAAATAGCTCATTGATTTCTAGCTTGTGCAGCTTCATCAGTTGATGGTGCTGTTCTTCGTGTATACAGTGTTTCCCAAACTTTTAACATACGTGTACCCCTTCAATAATTTTCGTAACGCTGAGTACCCCTCATACTCATGAGAACGTAGCATTAGATGCAGCTAAGCACGGTGCAGTGCATATCCCCACCAAACTCCGGTGCAATGTGTACCCCCACCAAACTCTTCCCGTACCTCCAGGGGTACGCGTACCACACTTTGGGAAACACTGTTCTGTAGAACATTGGAAATTTACCTGGTGTTGGAGTGTGAAAATTGTAATTTTGGTTTTAGAGTTCAAGTAGAGATGTTAGTTGGGTAATTATGAGTTCTCAGAGGAGATCTGAGTTAGAGATACATATTTAGTGGACAGTGAAGTAGTGGTGGCAATAGGTAAAATGACTCTGGGAGTGAATACAAAGCAGTGCCTATCAGAGCCTTGAGGAACTGCCAATGTTGAATGGCCAGATAGGAGGGATGATTCTTAAGAAAGGGTAGGTAGAGAATAACTAAGATTAAACCAGTTACCCTTTCTTAGCTGGCTCCTTTGCCTGTAAAATAGGAATAACAGATGGTCCCAGACTTAAAATGGTTCAACTTGTGGTTTTTTTTGTTTTCTTTACTTTATGAAGCCATACATATTCAGTGGAAACCATACTTTGCATTTTGATCATTTCCCAGACTAGCAATAAGCAGTACAGTATTGTATTCTCTTATGATGTTAGGCAGGGGCAGCGAGCCGCTATTCCCATTCAGGCATGCCATCATAAGGTTAAACGAATGATACTCTGCAGTGTACTATACTGCCAGCATTTTGTAGATAACTGTGTTCTGAGCATGTTTAAGGAAAGCTGGGCTAAACTCTGATGTTCAGTAGATTAGGTATATTAAATACATTTTTGACTTGCATGACATTTTCAACTCATGATAGGCTTATTTGGATATACCTCATAAGTTGAGGAGCATCTGTGTAATACTTTTCTTGGAATTATGCTAGAAATTGGAACTATGCTTTTTATTTACTAGAGTACACATTTGCCTTTTAGTAAAACAAACTGACATATAGATGGTAAAGTTTGGTAAAAAAAAAAAAAAAGGATTATCAGGTTAAGGGATTGCCTTCAACCATTCAGCCAACAGCAGGGTAATACAATGCTGATTTTCAGCCCTGCTGAATATCAAAGTCCATTAGCCTTCTAGTATATATATACACACACACACACACACACACACACACACACTACCACTGGTCTTTGCCTCCAGCAAATTTGTACATATTGAGTCCCAGTTATTAATTATTGAGTAACAGTAATTAAAACATGCAGTGTCTGACTATTTAATGTTAGTAAATAGTGAATTGATATCGTAAATAGTGAAATGACTAATATGGTAGTCATTTAGAATGTAGTAAAATCTTAGGTTTAGAATTATTTGACTTCTAAAACCTCAGTCTTATATTAAGTAAAATGCCTTTTTAAAATACTGTTAACCCAGCAGTGGTGGCCAGAATTTTCTCTTGAACCATAAAGTGTTAATTTAGATATGAAAATAATAAAATATAGGAAAACATTTTGGTATTGCGCTGTTGTTTGTATCAAAATGCATAAGTTATAGATTATAAGTACTTTTCATTTATAATAAATATCACTTAACCTCTTGGCAGATAATTTGTTGTTCACATCTGAGAGAAACTAGTTTCTTGAAAGAATTTCAACTAAGACTAAATAAAAATTGCTAGCGAAACCGGTTTGGCTCAGTGGATAGAGCATCAGCCTGCGGACTTAAGGGTCCCGGGTTCGATTCCGGTTAAGGGCACGTATCTTGGTTGCGGGTACATCCCCAGTAGGAGGTGTGCAAGAGGCAGCTGATGGATGATTCTCTCTCATCGATGTTTTTATCCCTCTCTCTTCCTCTCTGTGAAAAAAATCAATAAAATATATATATTTTTAAATTGTCTGCTAAATGGCTTACTGTAGAAATAGTAATACTTATAGATCCAATACAGATCAGGTAGGCTTGTACTTGTTTAGTAAACAAGATCGTTTTACAAAATCTTGAGCTTCTTGAAAGTTTCAGATTTTCTTTTCTTATTTTTGGGGAATATGTTGGTTAGATTTTCTTGGCAGTTGATACAGGGTCTTCATTATAATCCATTATTACCTGCAAGCATTTCCTTCAGGGGTTGGTGGAAGTGAGAATTACTTTTGTAAAGGAAGTATGTTCAGAAGAATGAGAAAGCTGCTTTCCCAGACCCCTCAACTAGCATCTTTTGCCTAGAGTTGGGTCCTGTATCCATCCATTCCTAACCAGTAAATTCTGACCAGAGGAATAGAATTACGCTACTGAGTGTAAGCCCAAGCCTTTATTCCTAGGGCTCTGGGTGAATTTTGGCTTTCCCCCAATTGGGATTAATTTTGTAAAGGATGGAAATCGCAATATCTACTATAGGCAAGGTATATATTTTGTTCATAATTGATCTCTATAGTCTAGCACAGTGTATTATATTGTGATCAGTTGAAGTCAGTGTGAGTATATGGCTTTGTGTTTGTAGTTGTAATTAAAGAGTTGTTTATGTGTTTGTTTAAGTAATTAGAATTTATTTTGATTCAAGGAAACTCAATTCATCAAACATCTTACTGAATGCCCGCTATACGGAATCACTGTGAAGCTAAGGTTACATGGATAACTTATTTATTCATTCTGCTCTCAAATTCAGTCTAGTAAAATTGATTTTATTGAAAATTAAACATTTTTTTATTTTTAAAAATATATATTTTATTGATCTTTCACATAGAGGAAGGGAGAGGGATAGAGAGTTAGAAACATCAATGAGAAATAAACATTGATCGGCTGCCTCCTGCATACCCCCTACTAGGGTTGTGCCCGCAATGGAAATGACAATTGTTATTATTGTAAAACTTATAGGAAAGTGTATAGGGTTGTCAATTTTATGTGCTATTATATTTGGTATACTACATATTTTCCCACTCAATCCAAGAAGACTTATTTTTATAATTTTGTAATAATTATTTTTGGTTTTATAATTAGCTTTATGATTTCTAGCTCTGTAATGTTTTCATTTCAGTATTGTGAAAGAGTCCTCAAGTAAATAAGGCTTATTCTATGACTGTATAAAGAGAAACTCCAGTAGAAGCACTGCTTTTTAAAGCAGTAATTTTTAATATTTCCAATTTTTTTAAAAATAAATTTTTATTAATTTTAGAGAGGAAGGGAGATGGAGAGAGAGAAACATCAGTGATGAAAGAGAATCATTGATTGGCTGCCCTCTGCACGCCCTCTTCTGGGGGTTGAGCCCACAATCTGGGCGTGAACCCTTGATCTGAATCGAACCCATGACGCTTCAGTCTACAGGCCAACGCTCTATCCACGGAGCCAAACCAGAGAGGGCATATTTCCAATTCTTAGAGCAAAACAAAAGGGTATGACCAAAGTGACCTTGTGATTTTATCTAACTTTGTTCAAATAGAAAATATACTTTGCATATCGATACTTTGTATAGAGTGTTTGTTTTGATCTTTTTTGAAATTGTTGTTAGCCTTTAAAAATCTCAGCATAGGTTTGGGTATTTTCCCTGGGAAAAAATGCACGTGCACAAAATTTTATTAGTATTTTAAGGATTTCATGTATTTGTTAAATCTGTGGATTCCAACATAAGAAGAAACTCTGTTGATGGTAGGGAGAAGGAAGACACACTGAAATTTTTCTTCATTCTTCACTGATGCTCTGATTGGCAGCCATTAGAGTAACAGAAAGTACCTAAAAGATAAGATGGGAAGCAAAGGGAGAAGCAATAGTTTTAAGAATGAAATGCTGGGTATAATATAAAACTTACTTTAATTTGAATACACTTTTAAAATATATATTTAGGAAAGTTGGGAAGAATTCTCCCCATTATTCACTTGAATAGCTAGGTGTTTTGCTAGGCTCCTTTTCAGGTGATTCCAGGTGCATTGTTTGTTTGTTTGTTTGTTTGTAGAGTTTTAATGGCAATAATAGAATACCTACCAGTTAGATGATATGTGTTGAAATGCTTAATAGGAATATGCTGTCTTAGAATTAAATTAATGCTAGAACTAGTTTATGTGTTAGTGTATAGAAGAATCCAGACCACATTTATTTTCTCTTCACTTTTTTCACCTAATGTTAACTTAAAGCAAGCATGTCAAACTCAAAGGCAAACACAGGCCAAATAAACAAGTTTTAAGTTTTGGGGGGCCACAATAAAACAAAAGCTTCAATTTTCATAGAAACATAGGTTTATTTTGATAGAGACAAGCTGAATACAAAGGGCTGAAATAAAATAAATGAGTACCGTAATCATTAACATAAAACAATGTTTTAATAAAAATTAGTATTTTTTCTTGAACATTAACTTAGCAGACACTGAATAACTACCCAAACTAATAAGCATAATGCAAATAAACCTATTTTTCTTGTTATCCGAAAGTGAAATATTTTCTGTTGCATACACCAAGCAAGTCAGATGTGGCAATCAGTTGCTAAAATATTAGCTGCTAGTATTAGTGGAGAGAAATGGTGCACCTGTGCATAAGGCATGTAAGGAAAATGAATGCAACACGGTTATAGTAATCAGTCATTAGCGAACGTTGTAGTTCGTTATTAATAATAGCTATGATAAACACTGATAACCGGGGGGCAGAAGCTCAACGCAGGAGTGGAAACCACAGGCATGGAATCATGGAACAGACCAGTGAATCTCAGGGGGTAGGGGGAAGGGCAGGAAGAAATTAACCAAAGATTTTATATGCATACTAGTGGCCCTGTGCACAGTGGGGTCCCTCAGCCTGGCCTGTGGGGATTGGGCCAAAATCAAACTGGTGCATGGAAACCGGCTTTCCAACACCCCCTGATGGGTTCCAGATTGCAAGAGGGCACAGGCCAGGCCAAAGGACCCCGCCTATGCCGTGCACTGATCCTTTAGTTATATGTATAACAGGATACTGTAAAAACTTAGTTATGAAGTTTTTATTAACATGTTTTTTACATACTGTTATGTTGGCTGGGCCACAAGTTTGACATGCTTGGCTTAAAGGTGTGAAAGACCCTTCACAACATCCCTGATTTTCAAAGTGTGTTTTGATTTCCATCTATCATCTATAGCTTTTATAGACTTTTTTTTAAAGGGGGTTAACTAGCCTGGCCTATTTGTTCAGTGTTTAGAGTGTTGTCATGTGGACCAGAGAGTCCCAGGTTCAATTCCCAGACGAGTATATACCTTGGTTGCATGTTCCCCAGCCCCATAAAAGCAGGAAGCCACCAATCAAAGGGTCTCTCTCACATGTTTCCCTCTCCCCCTCCCCTTCCCCCCCTTTTCCCTTTCCATCACTCTCCCCCTCCTCCTCCCCCTCTGCTGCCGCTGGTTGCTGGTTGGTTGCTGTCTGCAGGACGATTGGTCAGGGCTGGACACCCCCCCCCTCCCGCTACTGCCACTGGTCACCATATGCAATTGGGCCCCCTCTTGCACCCATCTTGGCCTGGCACCACCCACTCACCTGCTCTGCGATCCTGCTGCAGTCCTGCTTTCATCAGGGCCCATTAGGGCCTGCAGCATCTCCACTGCTCCCAGCACTGCATTGCCAGCACTCCTGTTCCACTCCTGTTCCATTGTCAGCACTCCTGTTCCACGCAAATGTCATAGTGAGCTGTCGAACTCCCAGTTGAACAGCTGCCTGAAGGGAAAGTTTGCACATTAGGCTTTTATTATACAGGATGTTTTGTTTTTCTTACTTCATTGTAAGCCTTTGGGGGGCAGTTAATGATTATCATTCATTTTTGTGTACCCTACAGTAGCGTTTCTCAATCTTGAGTTCTGTATTGACCTATTTTTAAAGTTAAAATTTTGAGTTTTCCAAAATAAGTCTGTGGCCATCTTCTAAACTTGAATTCTTGGTCAACCTTGCTTTTTTTAGCCTAGCAGAGTGGTTTTCAACTAGGTCAAATTTGCCCTCCAGGGATCATCTGGCAATGTCTGGAGACATTTTTGGCTGTTATAACTGAAATGGGGAATTGCTGCTATCCTGTTTCCCCGAAAATAAGACAGTGTCTTATATTAATTTTTGCTCCCAAAGATGCGCTAGGTCTTATTTTCAGGGGATGTCTTATTTTTCCATGAAGAAGAATACGGTACACATTTATTGTTAAATGAAAATAAAGGAAATTTATTACCTGTATACGGTACGGTAGTACGGTAGTTGTCAACACACACCAGACAAACTGTGAATCCTACAGTATCAAGAATTTACTCATTTATTCAATGACAATCATGTCATCATCTTCTGGAACATCATCATAATAATCCAATTCCTGAATTTCCTGGTGAATTTCTTGTGACTCCATTTCTTTCAGAATCAGTGGACCAAATCTCTCATGTTTAGCCTAGGGGGGCCTTATTTTCGGGGGATGCCTTATATTTCACTCAGAAGGAAACCTGTAAGTAGGTCTTATTTTTCATAGGATGTCTTATTTTCGGGGAAACATGGTAGTATCTATTGGGTAGAGGCAAGCAATGCTGCTAAATCTCCTATAATAAGTGATGCTCCACAAAAACAGATTATACAATCCAAAGTGTCAATAATATTATATAAAGAATGTGGTCTTTAAGGAGATTCCTGTGAGATTCTAAAAGTAATTCATACAAATCATGTTTGTACCTGCTCATTAGGAAAGACATGTTTTTCCTCATAGGTGGTAGATTTTACTTCCCAAAATATATTTTGAAGAAGGAGCTACTGTGGTCCAAAGCTACATGCTATTGCTATTTGTCCCACATAGCTCATCTTTATTCTGCTATAAAATATGTTTTCATTTTATTGTCACAGATTTACTTGAGATTGCCATAACTTCTTATTAGATTACTAGCGACCAGTTGTAGGAATATTCCTGCAAGACTTCCCTCCCACCACCCCCACCTCTCCCATCCCCCCATTTCTCCTGCTGGGCTGGGCAGGGCAGGGTGGGTGGTCCACTGTCTCAGCAGCCCCAAGCACTGCTACCACTGCTGTGTGTCCCACCTTGCCCACCCTACCAGCCACGCCCGCTGCCCCCACTGCCTCTTGCCTCCGCTGCCGCCGCCACCGCCACCGCCACCTCCACCTCCTCCTCCTCCTCCTCCTCCTCCTCCTCCTCCAGTGCCTTGCTTGCACTGCTGCTGTGCGCCTCGCCCCGCCCCGCCCAGCACGCGATGCCACAGCGGCCTTGCTTTCCACTTAAGCTCCCCTCTTCCTTCTATTCTGTCTTCAGTCTTCACTCCTCCCTCCCTCCACGAATGCAGATTAATCGCCATCTTTGTTGGGTTAATTTGCCTACTCACTCTGATTGGCTGGTGGGCATGGGTTGTGGGTGTAGTGGAGTGATGGTTAATTTGCATATTACTCTATTAAGTAGGATTGCAATGAACTTTCTTAAAAAAATCATTTAAATTTGAGATAATTGCAGGTTAACACGCCATTGTGAGATAATGCAGAGATCTCTTTGCCAAGTTTCCCACAAAAATAGCATCTAAAAGTATGGAGTAATATTGCAATAAGGGTGTTGATATTAATGTGATCCACAGATTCTTATTTAGATTTCCCCAGTTTTACTTATATTCATTTGTGTGTGTGTATTTCGTTCTATGCAATTTTTCACATGTAGATTTGTGTATCTGTCACTAACATATCTTTCCTGTTGTCCTTTTATAACAATACCTTCTCCTCATTCCCTTCCATATATAACCCATCCCTAGCAACCCAACCACTGATAGGTTTTCCTTTTTATCATTTTATAATTTGACAGTTCCAGGATGATATATAAATGGGATCATAGAGCATGTAACTTTCTAGGATTGATTTTTTTTTTTAATTCAGTATAATTCCTTTGAGATTTAGACAAGTTCAGGTCATTCCACCATTCAGTCGCTGGAGATATATATATATATATATATATATATATATATATATATATATCAATAGTTTCTTTTTATTCCTGAGTAATATTCCATGTATAAATATAGCACAGCTTTATAACCTGTTGTAGGACATCTGTATTATTCCTAGTTTGGGGCTATTATGAATAAATTTGCTATGAACAATCAAGGACAGATTTTTATATAAATATAAATTTTCATTTCTCTGGGATAAAACCCCAAGAGTGCAGTTTGTGGGTCATATGCTAATTTTATATTTATTTTTACAAGAAACTTTTCTAGAGTGGGTATACTATTTTAAATTCCCACCAGCAATGTATAATTGCTACTATTTCGCCATATTCTCACCATCATCGTTGGTACAGTACCTTTTTTAAATTAAATTTTTAAAAACTAATTTTTAGGGAGAGGGAGAAACACATGACAAGAGGGAGAACTGGCTGCCTCTTGCATACCCCCTCCCGGGGATTGAGCCCACAAAGCATGCATGAGCTCTGACCAGGAATCAAACCAGCAACCTTTCAGTGCACAGGTGACACCCAACCTATAAAGCCACACTGAATGTTGCTTCTGGGCGATACTGTTAATAAACATTTCTAATCTCTCTCCCTGCAAAATACATGTATGTAGCCACTGTATAAAATTCAGATTAATTAGGCATTAAAACCATCTGCAATGTGGCCCTTGCCTACCTTCATTATTAATTCCTATACATAGTTTTTAGTTCCAGGTGTGTTGAAATAGTAGCTATCTGTTGTAATGATTAGATTATACATATAATATTACCAAATTCGTAATACACAGGGTGGGGCAAAAGTAGGTTTACAGCCAAATCTGGTTTGGCTCAATGGATAGAGCGTCGGCTTGGGGACTGAAGGGTTCTGGGTTCAATTCTGGTCAAGGGCATGTACCTTGGTTGTAGGCATATCCCCAGTAGGGAGTGTGCAAAAGGCAGCTGATCGATCACTCTCTCTCATCGATGTTTCTAACTCTCTCCCTTCCTCTCTGTACAAAATCAATAAAATATATTTTTTTAAATAGGTTTACAGTTGTTTATAAGGAATACAATAATCCTATCTAATAACTAATATGCAAATTAGCCATCACTTCGCTACACCCACAAACCACACCCAACAGCCATGCCCAATAGCCAATCAGAGTGAGTATGCAAATTAACCGCAACCAAAATGGTCACAGCCACAGAGAGCAGGAAGGAGGCTTGGGTTCCCCTAGCAATGGAGAAAGCCAAGCTTTCCAAACATCCTTGCAGGCCCAGGCCTCCATTCAGGGGTACAAAGTTTCAATTATAGAAGGTAAATAAATTCTAACAGAAATGGTGGCAGCCATGGAGCTGGAAGAGCAGGAGGCTAGGGTTGCACCAGGCAATGGAGGAATCCAAGCTTCTGCAGCTCTGGCCCGCCAAGGCCTCCACTCCAGGCTACAAAGTTTCAATTATAGAAAATATATAAATTTCAACAGAAATGGCTGCTGCCATGGAGCGAGCAGGAGGCTTGGCTCTGCTCTAGGCTACAAAGTTTCAATTGTAGAAGATAAATAAACCCCAGATACCAGGGCCTCAACTTGGGTGGGGGGGAGGGGGTGGCTGGCCTGCAAACCAACACAGGCCCCTTGCCCAAGCCACTCCATGCCCCAAGGGAACCCCCCACCCTGATCCAGGACACCTTCAGGGCAAACCAGCCAGCCTGCATCTGTGCACCAGGCCTCTGTCCTATCTAATAAAAGAGTAATATGCAGATTGACCATCACTGCAACACACAATATGGCCGCCCCCATGTGGTCAAAGATCCTGCCCCCATGTGGACACAAGGTGGCAGCAGGGGAGGGCAGTTGGGAGGGACTAGGCCTGCAAGGGAGGGCAATTGGGGGCAATCAACCCTGCAGGGGAGGGCAGTTAGGGGTGACCAGGCTGGAAGAGGCGGGAAGTTGGGGGCAAACAGGCCATCAGGGGAGCAGATAGACATCAATCAGGCTGGCATGGGAGTGGTTAGGGGGTGATCAGGCTGTCAGGCAGAAGCAGTTAGAGGCAATCAGGAAAGCATGCAGGCGAGCAGTTGGGAGCCAGCAGTCCTGGATTGTGATCAGGCCTAAATGAGCAGTCAGACATCCCTTGAGGGTTCCCAGATTAGAGAGGGTGCAGGCTAGGCTGAAGGATACCTCCCCACCATGCACGAATTTCGTGCACTGGGCCTCTAGTTAATAAATAATAACAGAATAAACTCTGTTTTGAGTATTAACAACTGAACCTACTTTTACTCCACCGGGTATACTAAGCAATAAACAAATGGCAAATTCTAGTAATTTCTGAGAGCTTATATTGGTATATGGTATGTTTAGAAGAGTGAGTGAACTGTGGATAGACTAGATTTTTTTTTTTTAATATATTTTTATTGATTTTTTTACAGAGAGGAAGAGAGGGATAGAGAGTCAGAAACATCGATGAGAGAGAGACATCAATCAGCTGCCTCCTGCACACCCCCTCCTGAGGATGTGCCCGTAACCAAGGTACATGCCCTTGACTGGAATCGAACCTGGGACCTTTCAGTCCGCAGGCTGACACTCTATCCACTGAGCCAAACTGGTTTTGGCTAGACTAGATTCTTTCTAAATCCTGAAATGTTCCCAACCTCATCTCTTCTTTTATAAGTTCTTTCTTTTAAAGTCTGGGTTTAAGCCTATGTCTAATTATTTTGACACATAATCATATGATGTTTTGTATGTGTTACTAATTAAATGACACAGTGAGATGTTTTTTCTTCACAATAGTCTTGAGGCTTGGTGCACGGATTCGTGCATGTGGGTGTGTGTGGCCTCCGGGGATTATACTCTGTGGGACTGGCACTCATCCCTGAGTGGCTGTGGATATCTCCCTCCCCCCAACACTCCTCCCCCCTCCCCTCGTCCCCTTCCCCTGTCCCCCCGAGGACTGCTGAATGAGGAAATTAGTCTGAGCTGATATTTTGGGGTAATGTCTTGGGTAAAAGTGTGTTCTGTGTCCTGGAGGAACCTGGCAGAAAGCTTTGTACCCCAGAGCCACTCAGTGAATGTCCTTTATGTGTGATGTCAGGTCAGTGACACCATCAGGAATGTTCAGAGCATCTGTGCTCCAGGATCCTCAGCCATCAGGACAGCCTCCCCGTGGAGTCCACAGTCACATCTCCTCTTGCCATCTGCCTATGCCAGCCCCCTGCGCTCTTTCTAGAACACACGTTAGAGGGCCTGCATCAGCTGATGGGTCAGGCAGAATCTGGATTGTCTCAGGTATTTGATATGTGCAGAGACTCAGCCTCATCCTGGGCCTGCTAATGACTGCTCCCACTGCGGGAGCAGCCGCTCATCCCTGTCAGCTGAATAGCGCTCCCACTGTGGGAGCGCACTGACCACCAAGGGGAAGTGCCTGCAATGAGCATCTGCCCCCTGGTGGTCAGTGCGTATCATAGCAACAAGTCAACTGGTTGTTCTGGTTTTTCCACTGTTCAGTTGCTGGACTTTTATATATATATATATAGGTCATCTGTTTGGTGAAGTAAATGCCTCTACTTCCATTCATTCATTTTTCTTTTTAATCCTCACCCGAGGATATACATGTTTTTTAAAGTTACTTATTTTTTTTCATTAAAGTTTATTCCCCAGTAATGAGCAGGACTCATCACAGAGGTAGATAATTCAGAATTGAAGGAGTGGGGAGAGGAGAAAGGACCCACCTGGGCTGCCTCCACAGATGGAGATGGAGAGAGCAGCACGTGGAGGGTCAGGTGAGCATTTTGAGGGGAGGAACAGGAAAGGGTTGGACCCAGGGCGGAACAGGAAGGGGTGGGCTCCAGGGCAGTTCAGCACGCGCTGATTGGTGGTTCAATGAATTGGGGATGTCTCTGTGGCAGATGCCAGTAATGTCATAACTCCGCCCACTAGTTGGGGGGAGGGAGGATTTCATATTCCAGACTCTTTGATATATTATATTTAAAAAATTGAGAGTCCAGGCAGGGGTTTTTTTTTTTTTTTTAAGTTTTTTTTTGTTTATTGTATTACATAATTTTCCATTTCCCCCATTGACCTCTCCCCAGTCACCCCAAACCCCAGCACATGCTCTGACCCCTCCTCTCCCCCACCCCACACCTGTGTCAGTTGGTTATGCTCATATGCATGCATACAAGTCCTTTGGTTGATGTTTTATTCCCTCACCCTCTACTCTACCTTCCCTCATATACTGGACAGTCTAATCAGTGCTTCTGTGACTCTGATTCTGTTTTTTATCAGTCTATATTATTTATTATATTCCACAAATGTGTGAAATCATGTGATATTTATCTTTCTCTGACTGACTTATTTCGCTTAGCATAATGCTCTCCACGTCCATCTATGCTGTTGCGAATGGTAGGAGTTTCTTTTTAACAGCAGCATAGTATTCCATTGTGTAAATATACCACAGTTTTCTAATCCACTTATCTGCTGATGGGCACTTAGGATGTTTCAAAATCTTAGCTATTGTAAATTGTGCTGCTATGAACATAGGGGTGCATATATCCTTTCTGATTGGTGTTTCTGATTTCTTGGGATATATTCCTAGAAGTGGGATTACTGGGTCAGATGGGAGCAGCTAGTAGTTTGTAGGTTAGAAAGTACTTTACTGCTCCTAAGAGAGGACTCAGTCAATGTATTCCTATCTCAGTTTTGAAATTATAGTCTGTTTATTTCCACTACCTTCCATATTGTACTATTTTGGTGGTGGTGGTGGTGGTGGTGGTAGTGGAAGGGTCATTTAAGGAGTAAGGGTCCACATACTACTTGACTTGGTGGGTTAGTTCTAGAGCCAGAGCAAACATGCAATACTTTGATGACAACATTCCAAACATGTAATTATATTGCACGTACACTGGAGAGTGATAGTACATGAGGATTTAGAAGTTGGATTTTATGAGCTCTGGAGGTTTGCTAGATGCAGCGACCTGAAATTGAAAGTAAGAAAGGACTTAGTTAATTTTTCAAGATATCCAGAGACTTAGAAGAATACAGTGGGGATCCATCCAAAGGAGAGACTCTTCCAGAAAGAATTGGAAATTAAGATGAGAATTGTTGCTTTAGGTATTGAAAGCTTTACCTGTGCTCTCTTCCCCACCCACCCACACTTTTCTGCTTAGAAATTATATTTTTTATCCTGTTTGTAAATCAGTAAAGATCTTTTTGACAAATGTGAATAGGTTGGTTATTTATACCAGAAAAAAAATTATAGATAAAATTGACTAAAAAGGAATAATGGCAGTCAGTAAAGGTGCTCTAAAATGTATAAGTTACTGAAAACTTCCTTTTTCTATATTTTAGATACTCTCAATTGGGAGTGCATAATAGAATCATCTGTGGAAATGGTTACTATACCCTACTCCAAAAAGACTAACTCAATTTCTTCAGAGGTTGTTGAATTCCAGACAGTACTTTTGAGATGTTCTCTCCCTGGGTTAAAACCTACTTTCTCCCAGTGCTAGATTGAAGTTAAAACTCTGTAACTTTTTTTTTTTTATTGTGAAAATGCTGTGTTTATTACTTGTGCAAATTATCTTTAAGAAATAGGCCCTGACTCTTATTTCTTGGCTCAGTTGGTTGGATGTCATCCTATGCACAAAGGTTGCTTGGGGCACATGCTGAGGTAGATGGACTCAATCCCCAGTAGAGAGTGCGCAGGAGGCAGCTGATCAATGTTTTTCTCCCTCTCCTTTCCTCTCTAAAATCAGCCAAAACATATTTTTTAAATATGAAGAAATAGCCCTGCTGGTGTGGATAAGTGGTTGAGCATTGACCTATGAACTAGGAAGTTGTGGTTTGATTTTTTGTTGGGGCAAATGGGAAAAGAAGGGTCAAATGATGGGGCTAAAAGTCTGTGGAGTTACATAGGTTCACTGTATGTAATTAAAGTTATGTTCTTACAAATACAGCCATACCCCAAAACCTCATATAACATGTCCTAAAGACCAAAGAAAATTAACAGACCACTCCTAAACTGAATTAAGGATTGCTTACTCCTAGTTTCTCCTTTGTGTTGGCATTGAAAAATGATTTTTCCTAATCTTCCTACCTATCCAGTTTTCCACTGTTTTCCAAAAGAAACATTTTTTTTCTACTCATCTATTTTCTCTGTTTACTTTTATCTCACCATTGCTTAAGTTTCTGCTTTTATCAGAATTTATTTAATGAGTACCATTTTGATGGGCATGGTTGGATGTGGCTTTTATTTATTCATTATTTTTCACTGCTTTTATTTTTTTATATGTTGTTGTTAATCCTCACCTGAGGATATTTCCATTGATTGTTAGAAAGAGTGGAAGGGACAGGGAGAAACACAGAGAGAAAAACATACATCAATTGGTTGCCTCCCACACAAGCCTCTACTAGCCTGCAACCAAGCTATGTGCCCTTGACCTGAATCCAACCCGGGACCCTTCTATCCAAGGGCTGAAGCTCTATCCACTAAGCCAAACTGGCTAGGGCTGGATGTGGCTTTTAAATACTTCTTTTGATACAAAAATGTATATTTATTTTGCTTAATACTAATGTTATTCTAAAGGAAATTTTAATAGTTTTAACTTGAATATGTTTTCTTACAGCAGAAGAAGAAAACTAAGAACTTCAATCCACCAACACGTAGAAATTGGGAAAGTAATTACTTTGGGATGCCCCTCCAGGATCTGGTTACAGCTGAGAAGCCCATACCACTATTTGTTGAAAAATGTGTGGAATTCATTGAAGATACAGGTAGGATATAAATATCATTGCACGAGGTTTGATTTAAATTTTCACTTTGGCTGCACCAACAGTTTTTTAAAATGCTCATGATTCATTAAAGCTAAGTTTTGAAAGAGATGTATAGTTATTATTAGGATCATCTTGAGTATTAACTCTAGATATAACCATCTGATATCTGAGAGAAGTTTTGTTATTGGCCAGCATGTTTTTGTAAAACTTCCCTTTAGTAAGTGGCTAAGTCGAATGTTAAAATGTTAATAAATTCACCTTATTCTGGAATTTAGAATAACTTGGTTGTTAAATCATGCTATTTATTCATAGGTAGTTACGATTTAAATATATAATTTGAAAGTTTTTAATATTTTAAAGTAACACTTGATTTTTATTACTTATTTTACTCATGAATTTTTCTGTTAAAAAATAACAATAATTGCCCTAACCGGTTTAACTCAGTGGATAAAGCGTCAGCCTGCGGACTGAAAGGTCCCAGGTTCGATTCCGGTCAAAGGCATGTACCTTTGTTGTGGGCACATCCCCAGTGGAGGGTGTGCAGAGAAGGCAGCTGATCAATGTTTCTCTCTCATCGATGTTTCTAACTCTCTATTTCTCTCCCTTCCTCTCTGTAAAAATATCAATAAAACATATTAAAAAAATAAATAACAATAATTATGAATGTCTGGTCGAGGCCAGTTTGGCTCAGTGGATAGAGCGTCAGCCTTCAGATTGAAAGGTCCGGGGTTTGATTCAGGTCAAGGGCATATGCCTTGGTTGTAGGCACTTCCCCAGTAGGGGTGTGCAGGAGGCAGCTGATTGATGTTTCTCTCTCATCAATATTTCTAACTCTCTATCCCTCTTTCTTCCTCTCTATAAAAAATCAATAAAACATATTTTTAAAAAAATTATGAATGTCTGATCAGTGTTCTGCTCTCACATTGATATTTCTCTCTCCCTTCCCCTTCCTCCTTCCCCCCCTTTTTTTTCTCCCTTTAAAAATCAATTTTTAAAATCCTAAACAAAAAAAAACCTGAATACCCATATTCTTTCTAAAAAATCAAGCTCACTGGCCAGTGTGACTCAGCTAGTTGGACTATTATCTGTACACAGAAAAATGGTGGGTTCAGTTCCTGGTCAGGGCACATACCCAGGTTGCAGGCTTGATACCCAGTTGCTAGTCAATGTTTTTCTCTCACATCGCTGGTCATTTTGCTCTTCCTCTCTCTCTCAAACATATGAAAACATATTCTTGAGTGAGGATAAAAAAATAGAGTCTTGGTCAAGTCATATATCCTTACTGATTTTCTTGTTGACTTTTTTAATTAAAGAGTACTACTGAAATCTGAAGTCATGATTATAAATTTGTTTGTTTAAATTTGTCCTTAAAATTCTGTTAAACTTTGCTTCATGTGTTTTGAAATTCTTTTAGTTGCATATGCATTTATAATTATGTTTTTTTTATGAACTGACCTATTATTATGAAGCATTCTCTTTATGCTTTGTAGTATTCTTTGTTCTGGAGTCTGCTTTGTCTAATATTAACATAGTCAATGGTATTTTCTTTTTAGTAGTATTTATTGGTATATCTTTTCTATCCTTTTACTTTCAACTTTTATATTTAATGTAGTTTCTTGTAAACAATATTTCATTGGGTCTTACAATCCACTTGTTTTTATTGGAGTGTTCATTATGTTATTGATTAGTTTTTAATGTAGTTATCAGTATAATTGATTTTAAATCTCTCATCTTGTTGTTGTTTTTTCTACTATTTTTCCCATGTGTCCCTTCCCTTTTTCTTCTTTTCCTGCCTTCTTTTGGATTAATTGAATATTTTTAGTTCTGTTTTAACTCCAATATCAGATTATTATCTATCTCAGATTTTTAGTGTAACTCTTAAGTTTAAAATATACATCTTCAGTCACAGTTCATCTTCAAATATTGTAATATTGTATCACCATAATGTGTAGTTTAAAAACATTGTAATAGTATATTTAACCTTCCTATCTCTCGTTTTATTATTATATATTTTAATTGTACAACGTTTTAAACATCTCAGTACATGCATGTTTATAATTTTTGCTTTAAATAGGTAATTATCCTCATTTTTGAAAGATAGTTTCTTTGGTTATAAAAGTCTTTGTAACAACTTTATTGAATATAATTCATATACTCTACAATTGATTTGTTTAGGAAAGTTGGGGAACGTCTGGCCCTAGGGCCATATAAGGTCGAAAAAATCCTTTTGTCTAGCCCTGCCAAGGCATTATGGGTGGGTTAATTAAATCTTTGACTAAAGATAGCAGTCTAATTTTTAAGTTGATAATTTTTTTTTTAATTAATTAATTTATTTATTTTTTACATATTTTAATGATTTTTTTTTGCCCCCCTCCCACCCTCCCCCTAAGTTGATAATTTTTGTATGGACTACGAATGATGTTATAAAAACCCAAATGGCCCTTGGCAGAAAAATGGTCTTCCAACCCTGACTTAAAATGTACAGTCTAGTCGTGTATTCAGTTATGTGGCCATCAGCACAATCAATTTTAGAGCATTTTCATCATCCTCATAAGAAACCCCATACCATTAGGTAATCACTCCCTATTCCTCAAACCCACCCACCCATCCTTAACTTTCTGACTCTATAGACTTACTTGTTCTGCTTTCTTTCAGTTAACATGTTTTCAGAGTTTATCCATATTGTAGCATCTATCAGTATTTCATTTTTATTGCTAAAACTTTTTTCGATAATGAACATTTGAAGTTGTTTCCACTTTCTGGTTATTGATAATAGTGCTGCTGAATAGTCTTATATAAGTTTTTGTATGAATGTGTTTTTCACTTCTCTTGAATAAATTGCTAGGTCATATGGTAACTCTATATTTAACCATTTGAGGAAACTATACCAGTCTGGTGTTCCGAAGTGGCTGCATTATTTTACATTCCCGCCAACAATATTTAAGATGTCCAATTTTGCTAAAACTTATTTTCCGCTTTTTTGATTACAGCCATTCTGAGCAGGTGTAATGTGGTATCTCATATAATTTCAATTTGCATTTCCCTGGTGACAAATGATATACAGCATATTTTCAGGTGCTTATTAGCTATTGTATATTTTCTTTGGAGAAATGCCTATTCAGATCCTTTATCTATTTTTAAATTGAGCTGTTTGTCTTCCTGTTTAGTTTGTAAAATTTTTCTCATCTATAGGTTGTCTATTAAAATTCCTTGATGGAAAAAAAAAAAATTCCTTGATGGTATTGTTTCAGCCACAAAAGTTTTAAAATTTTGACATTGTGCATGGTATCTAAGAAGGTTTGCCTAATCTAAGATCACAAAGAATTATTCCTATACTGGAGGCCTGGTGCACGGATTCATGCACCAGTGGGGTTCCTAGGTCTGGCCTGTGGGGATCTTTGTCATCCGCTAAGGGACCCCCACTGGTGCACAATTGGGGGCGAGATCTCAGAGGGGCTCTAGGGCGTGTCCAGCCAGTCCCAATCTGCTGGACCCCAATAGCAAGCTAACCTACTGGCTAGAGCATCTGCCCCTGGTGGTCAGTGCACATCATAGCAACTGGTTGAATGGTCGGACACTTAGCATATTAGGTTTTTATTATATAGGATTATATAGGGTATTCTAAGAGTTTTATGTTAGCTTTTATAATGAGATCTATTTATCCATTTGGAGTTATTTTTTTATAGGTGGTGCAAGGAAGGTTTTCAGCTTGATTTCTTTTGCATGTGGATATCATTGTCAAAGTCCCTTTTTTTTTTTTAATTGCCTTGACATACTTTTGAAAATGAGTTGACCATGATCACGAATGTGTCTGGACTTATATTTCATTGATCTATATGCCTATCTTCATCTATTGTTGGATACCTAGGTTGCTTTCATACCTTGGCTTCTGTAAATAATGTTGCAATGAACATATGAATGCATATATCTTTTCAAATTATTATTTAGGTTTCTTTAGAAATACCCAGAAGTGGAATTACTGTGTTCTTATTTATCTTGTTATAGCCTTTGTTTTAAAGTCTATTTTGTCTGGTACAAGTATTGCTACCCCAGCTTGTTTTGTTTCCATTTTTATGAAGTATCTTTTTCTGTCCCTTTGCTTTTAGTCTGTGTGTGTCTTTTGATCTGAAGTGAGTTTCTTGTAGATAGCATGTGTACCTGGTAAGGGTATTGTTTTGTTATCCATTCAGCCACTCTCTTTTAATTAGAGCATTTAATCCATTTAAATTTAAAGCAATTGTTGATAGATATGTAGCTATTGCCTATTTTCTATTCATATTTTTTATCTTTATTTTTCCTTTTTCATAAAGAAGTCCCTTTAACATTTCTTCTACACCTGGTTTGGTGGTAACGAACTCATTTAGCTTTTTCTTGTTTGGGAAAGTCTTATTTTTTCTTTAATTATAGATAATATCTTTTCTGGATAAAGTAGTCTTGGTTAAAGGTCCTTGCTTTTCATCACTTTTAATATTTTATCCCAGTTCCTTCTAGTCTGAACATTTTCTGTTGAGATATCAGCCAATAGTCTTCACTTTTTTCACCCAGCTCCCTAGCAAGTAACTAATCTCTTCTCTTGCTTTGTCTTGGTGTGGGCCTCTTTGGGTTCACCTTGTTTGGTATTCTCTGTGCTTCTTGGGCTTATATGTCGATATGCTTTGCTAGGTTAGGGAAGTTTTCCATTATTATTCTCTTAAATAGGTTTTCTTTTTTTTTTTCTCTCTCTCTCTCTTTTCCTTTGGGTACACCTATGATGCAAATGTTGATATGCTTGATGATGTCCCAGAATTCCCTTAAATTATCTTTTTTATCACCCCAAATAAAACTCTATACCCATTGTGCATCTACTTTTACCTAGTCCCCTCTTGCCCCAGCCTCTTGTACCCATCAACCTGCTTTCTGTTTCTATGGTTTTACTTATTCTAGATATTTCATATAAATGGAATCATACCTTATGTGACCTCTTGTCTGTCTGGCTTCTGTCACTTCACATAATGTTTTTGAGGTTCATTTATCTTGTAGCATGTCATTGTATGGACATATGCCATGCTTTATTTACCGGTATTCATTCCTCAGTTGGTAGACACTTGGTTTGTTTCCAACTTTTGGCTATTGTGAACAATGCTGCTATGAACATTCATGTACAAATATTTGAGTACCTGTTTTCTTTTTTTTCTTTATTGATTAATACATATGTGTTCTTATTCTTCCATTGTTCCCCTACCCCCGCTCATGCTCTCACCCTCCCTAGTGTTTGTCCATTGGTTATGCTTATAAGCATGCATACAAGTCCTTTGGTTGACCTCTTCCCCCTTGCCTCCCCTGCCTTCCCTCTGAGGTTTGATAGTCTGATCAGTGCTTCTCTGTCTCTGGATCTGTTTTTGTTCATCAGTTTACCTGGAGAGCATCAGACTAAGCAAAATAAGTCAGTTTGAGTACCTGTTTTTAATCTTTTGGGTACATAACTTAGGAGTGGAATGCTGTGGGTCACATAGTAACTCTGTGTTTAACTTGTTTGAGGCACTGTCAAATTGTTTTCTATAGTGGATGCACCATTTTACATTTTCATCAGCAGTGTACAGGAATTCATATTTGTCCACATTCTTGCCAACATTTGTTATATTCTGAATGTGTGTGTGTTTTAATTTTAGCGATTCTATATCTTTTGATAGAGATTATTGGTAATATTGTCATCTTAACAGTATTAAGCCTTCCAGTCCATGACCACTGGAGGCCTTTCCATTTATTTAGGTACTAGGAGCTCATTTGCAGGAAGATTCCTGCAAGCGGCCACTGGGGCCACGCGCATCCACCATTGCTACCTGTCCCGCCCCGCACACGCCACTGCCCCTGTTGCTCGTGCTTTCCCTCTAGCAGCCACCTTGCTTTTCACTTTTCCTCCCTCTTCCTTCTAAACTGTCTTCAGTCTTCACTCCTCCCTAGCGTATGCAAATTAACCACCATCTTTGTTGGGTTAATTTGCATACTTGCTCTGATTGGCTGTGGGCGCAGTGAAGGTACGGTCAATTAGCATTTTTCTCTTTTATTAGTGTAGATATTTTAGTTTTTCTCATTACTGCTTAATAGTTCTCAGTGTACAAGTCTTGCATTTCCTTAGTTAAGTTTATCCCTAGGTATTTAGTATTCTTTTGAATTATGTTGTAAACAGAAATTTCCCCCCCCCTTTTAGGTTTTTTATTATTAATTAAATTTATTGGGGTGACATTGGTTAATATGACCATATAGGTTTCAGGTGTGGGTTTCCATGTCAGAAGATCTGTATATTGCATGAGTGCCGGCCACCCAAAGTCAAATCTCCTATTACCAAATAAAAAAATTTTTTTAATTTCATTTTTGAAATTTTTGTTGCTGGTGTATAGAACTAATTTTTGTGTTAAGATCTTTTAGTCTGCAACCTGTTAAAAAAAATTTTATAGCTCTATTTTGTGTGTGTGTATTCTTTGGGATTTGAGGTCATGTCCTTTATGAAGAGAGATAGTATTACTTCCTTTTATTTTTTTTTTTTCTTGCCTAATTGCTCTGACTCACACTTTTGCTATTTTTTACTACATAATAGCTGTAGTAAAAGCAGGCATCCTTAGCTTATTCTTTATTTTAGAGCAAAGCTTTGATTTTTTTTCACCATATGTTACCTATGAATTTTTCAAAAATATTCTTTAGTATATTGAAAAAGTTCCCTTCTGTATTAGTCTCCTGGGGCTGCCATAACAAAGTCCTACAAACTGAGAAACTTAAAACAACCAAAATTTATTCACTCACAGTCAGAGGCTAGAAGTGTGAAATCAAGGAGCCAGCTGAGTCACACTTTCTTGGAGACTGGATAGAATCCTGCCTTGCCTCTTCCTTGCTTCTGGCAGCTGTGATACTCCAATTCCTGGAACCTTTAGGCTCTCCCTGTGTGTCTCTGTCTTATACCAGTCATTGAGTTAAGAACTCATCTTACTCCAGTATGACCTCATGTTAGCTTAACTAATTATATCACAGTGGCCCTGTTTCCACCATAAGTCAACTTCTAGTTTGTTGAGTATTTTTTGTTATGAAAGGGTGTTGAATTCTGTTAAATGATTTTTCTGTGTCAACTGAAATGATCATGTGATTTTTTTTTCTTTCATTTTTTCTTTTTTTTAATATATTTTATTGATTTTTTTTTACAGAGAGGAAGGGAGAGGCATAGAGAGAGTTAGAAACATCGATGAGAGAGAGTCATCGATCAGCTGCCACTTGTACACCCCCTACTGGGAATATGCCCGCAACCAAGGTACATGCCCTTGACCGGAATCGAACCGGGGACCTTTCAGTCCGCAGACCTATGCTCTACCACTGAGCCAAACCGGTTTCGGCTCATTATTTTTTTCTTACGTTGAACCACACTAGCATTCCTGAGATAAATACCGCTTAATCATGAAATATAATCCTGTTAATATGCTATTGGATCCAGTTTGTTAGTATTTTGTTGAAGATTTTTGCATCTATATTCATATGGGATATTGCTCTATAGTTTCTTTTCGGTGTCTGTCTTTTGGGCCATAGTATCAGGGTAGTATCTCATAGAAAGAGTTTGGAAGAGTTTCTTCCTTTAGAGTAGTATTTTAATGAGAGCTTTCTCTGGTTCTAAACGTGTGCTAACTTCAGAATCTATTGAGGTATACCTCAATATGTTAGAGACTTTCTAAATTTTTTTCATTTTATAGTTTTTCAATTTGGGGCCTTTTGTCACTGTATCTGCTGCTAATATTTTGCTTTTCCAACTTGTAACTTCTAATCTGCTGTAAGTCAAGAAAACATGGCAGAATTAGCTTAAATTGTGCATTTTATTAGATTAAATGGACTCTGGAAAAACAGGAAGTGGTGCTCCTATAAATGAAATAATATATTAGTGCAAGGGCTTTGTGATATCTTTTTGGTTATTTTTTGACTTTTTTGTTTCCCTTCTCCCCCACCCCCTCCCCCTCCCCCACCCCCACCCCCTCCCTCAGTTATGTTAGATGAAGTGATCAGATGACCAAGTTCCAGATACGTGAGGAATTTTTTTCATCGCTATTTGCCAAAATTTGTATTTGCATGTAAACATAGTTAATCTGGAATGCCCTCACTATTGCAAATGAATTATAAAGAAAGCAATATAAAGCTTTCAAGTTATATTTCTTATAAAACTGAGTTAGGGCAAATGCCAATGAGGTTCTTTAAATATAGTTCTAAAAATTGTGTGTTGCTCCAACACACCAATGATGTGTTGGAAATAATTGAGGTGATGTAGATGAATGAATCTTGGTGTTATCTCTAAAGTAAATATATGTATTTTTAAAGAAATAAAGCCTATTAATCTAAACTTTAATCATTTCCATTTGGTGTTTTGAAGAATTGGTTATAGTCTCTCATTTTTATGTTCACTCCTTTGCATAGCTCTTCAACCCGTACCATGCTTTTCACTTGGCAAAACTTGAGCTTTGGTTAAACTAACTCCCTGCGTATTCTGTGGTTGGACCAAAAAGTGGATCATGGTTGTAGAAAAACATAAACTGTGTATTTCACTTTAAATATATGACCACAAATCTGAAATAATCATTCCATAATTCCCTAGCCAATTTATTATCTTGCTTTTGTAAAGGATTACTTTTTTAATAACCATTTTTTCTCTTAAATTTTGAAGAGTTTTGAACTTTCAGAAATGTAAGAACAACATGATTAAGTGCCTATATATACCTTTCACCTAGATTCACTATTAACTTGTTGCCATATTTCTTAAACTTTTTTTCTTCTCAGTTAAAATTAAATTATGTAATATTCTGTGTATATTCAAATTCCCCCATTGACCTAATAATCTTCCTTAAAAACTTTCATTCTTTCAGTTTAGGATCCAGTCAAGGATCATTAATTACATTACTTGTTGTCTCTCTTTGGTTTTCTATAATTTAGAATAGTTTCCTAACTTTTGTTTGTGTTTTCATGATATACCTTTTAAAGATTTTAAGCCCCCTTTTCCCCCCTGAACATTCCTAAATTTATTTTCTAATTCCTAGTCAAACACTAGTTAAACATTTTTCTCTGGAATTCTACATAGGACTAATGTATCCTTAATTGCATCACAGGTTGCATTAGGAGACAAATGATGTCATTTTATAAAGGACTTTTTATGTTGCTTTTGGAATTCTGGGCTGATAATAACTTTACCAATGTCATTCAGATATGTGGTAAAAGTTGATATCATTGACATCTGAATGTAATGATTCAAGTGACCTGTTTATTTTTGATTGAACAAAGAGGAATATTATATATTAGCCCTTAAAGCATTGTTTAGAGAATGCCTATGTCTGGCAGGAATTCCATAAGGTTTTCTGGTATATTAATATTACCTTTTATGGTTTCTAGTAGCTTTTTGAAGTATGTTTTGTTAGCAAGAACATTGCCTTCTTTTTCAATATTTGTTGTTATTGATAGTATTACAGATATATCTCCCATTTTACTCCCCATTTCCCCCCTCTTACTGGTCCCTATCCCCCACCAACCCCCAGGTCAAAGCATTGCCTTCTTGAAGTTGCTGGTCATTGGGTTTTAGCTAAAGCTTTAAAAACATTTTTTCCGCTGAAACCGGTTTGGCTCAGTGGTAGAGCATCAGTCTGCAACTGAAAGGTCCCGGGTCAAGGGCATGTACATTGGTTGCGGGCATATCCCCGGTAGGGGGTGTGCAAGAGGCAGCTGGTCGATGTTTCTCTCTCATCGACATTTCTAGCTCTCTATCTCTCTCCCTTCCTCCTCTCTGTAAAATATCAATAAAATATATATATTTTTAAAAAACACATTTTTTCCTTTATAACCTTTAGATCATAATCTCCATAAGAGAAGATACCCCTCGGTTCTAAAACAGTCTATAATTAAATTCTTACTTAGTACATTTTTTAAAAAGGTGCTTCAATTTTTTTGAGAACCATGAGTCTTTGTTCTTGTGATATTAGTTACACATTAATAATATTTAAGTCTTTATATTCCAAACTAGAATTAACATTTGTGTGTTTTTTCCTACAAATACAAAGAATGCGTGATCATTGATTGCTAAAGATGAGAGAGAATAACAGCATTTATGCTACAGTAAGGTTTTTCAAATTTTATCTTTATATACCAACTGAATAATTTGGATTATGCTGAGCCACTAAGTTGTAATATAAGTATATGGATTTTGCATTATGTTGATAATGGATGATGAAAGTGATGTACAACATGCAAGATTCTCTATGGTTATGACAAGGAAACAAAAACTATTCTTAAGTAAAATCTGTCTTAAATGCTTTGTTTCTTAAGTTAAATTGAAACCTGCCATATTGTAATTTTTGTGGTTGCCAACCAAATTATCACCCCAAGGTCACGAGGTCATGAAAATTTACTCCTGTGTTTCCTTCTAAGACTATGGTTGGCAAACTGCGGCTCAAGAGCCACATGCGGCTCTTTGGGCCCTTGAGTGTGGCTCTTCCACAAAATACCACGTGCGGGCACACACATACAGTGCAATTGAAACTTCATGACTTCACAGAAGTCACTTTTCGGCTCTCAAAAGAAATTTCAATCGTTGTACTGTTGATATTTGGCTCTGTTGACTAATGAGTTTGCCGGCCACTGTTCTAAGAGTTAAATCAACAATTTAGGGATAGTTATACTTCATTCCTTTTACATTTTGGATTCCTTTATCTTTTTCTTGCTTAATTATTCTAGCTAGAATTTCAGTACAGTGTTTATTTAGAAATGACAAGAGCAAGCATTCTTTTTTTGTGGTTCTTCTGTTCTTTTACTTTATATTTATTTATATTCATTCTAATTTTTCCTTTCATTCTGCTAGCTTTGAGTTTAGTTTGCTCTTTTTTTTTTTTTTTCTATTTCCTTAAGGTTAACTTAACCTTCAAGTTGAAATTTTGAAATTTTTTTCTTCTATTTTAATGTAGTATATATTTACAGCTACAGATTTCTTTCTCATCACTGTTTTTGCTGCATTCCTTAGATTTTTGTATCTTATATCTTCTTTTTTTAATCAAAGTAATTTCTAATTTTATTTGTAGTTTCTTCTTTGATGATCTATAGGCTATTTTTAAGACTATGTTGTTTAACCATAGCCGCTTTGCGCAGACCAAAGGTTCAAAGGGCATTTATCTTGGTTGCAGGCTCCTCCCTTGCCCAGGCCTTGGTTGGGACTCCTGCAGCAGGCAACCAATCTCTGTGTTTCTCTCATATTGATGTTTCTCTTTGTCTTTCCCTGTCTCCTCCACTCTCCCTAACAATCAATGGGAAAATGTCCTCCGGTGAGGATTGACCAAAAAAAAAACAAAAAAAAAACCAACATTTAATTTCAACATATTTGTGAATTTTCTTTTTGTTACCTACTTCTAGTTTCATTTTTTGTGGTCAAAACATATTGGCATCGTTTCAAAACCTTTAAATTTATTATTGTTTTGTGACCTAACATCTAGTCTGTCCTAGAGAATATTCCTTGTATAGTGTGTTGCTCCTCAGTGGGTGTGCAATGTTTATTTGGTTTAGTTGCTTTACTATATTAGTAAGTTTTCTATTTTCTTGGTGATCTGTTTAATTGTCTATTCATTATTGAAAGTATAGTATTAGACGCAGGGGTCCTCAAACTTTTTAAAGTGGGGGCCAGATCACGGTCCCTCAGAGAGCTGGAGGGCCGGACTATATGAACTACTAATTCCTACTGTAACACCTCGGCTGCACTCACTGCCCAAAAAACCTGGCGGGCCGGATCAGACTCCTCTGCGGGCCGCAGTTTGAAGACGCCTGTAACAGTTAGAGTCTCTAACTTTTATAGTTGAATTATTTCTCCCTTCAATTTTGTCAATTTTTGCTTCATATATTTTGGGACTCACCCTGTTAATCAAAGTTTTATGTCTTTGGGTGTCTCTTATAACAATTCTTGTCATAGTTTATCTTTTCTGAAATTAGGGTAGCCACCTAGTTATTTGGTTATTATTTGCATTGAATGTATTTTCCCATTCTTTTACATTCAACATATTTGTTTCATTGGTTTATAGAGAGTGTTTTGGGAGTTCATAAACTTGGATTATTTTGTTGTGTAACCCATTTTAAAAGTAATTTCTGAGAACTTAATTCTACCATTTCCCTATTTTATGTGTTAAACTTTTTGTTTCTCAATTCCTATAGTATTGCTTTCTTTCGTGATTTTTTTCTAATGTGACCTTCGATCCCCTCTTGTTTCTCTTCTGTATATTTAAAAATTATTTTCATAGTCGTCATTTTGGGCATTAAAATTAACATCTTAACTTTATAGCGATCAGATTTTAATTTAAAAAAACTTTGTTTCAATAGTATATAAACTCTGCTTCTTTACAACCGTCTCCTACTTCTTTGTATTGCTATTGTCACAAATTACATTTTTATACATATATACCTATAACATAGATGTATAATAATTATTTTATGCATTTCTTTAAGTCATATAGGAACAACAGGAGATTTACAAATCAAAAATACAGTATTTGTATACTTACCTATGTAATATCTTTTATCTTTGTTATTTAGCTTTTGTATGACTTCAGGTTACTGGAGGACCCCCACTAGCATTCCTTGTAGTATGTGTCCACTAGTGATAAACTCCCTCAACTTTTATTTATTTAAGAATATCTTTAACTTTTCCTTCATTTTGAATGATAGTTTTGCCAGATACATAACTCATGGTTGATAGTTTTCCCTCTCTTTTTCTGAAGATAATTTTTATTGTGAATTCCTAGGATGTAATGACTCACTTCTCTCTACTTCTCCCTCTCTCTCTTTTCATGTAGCTCTCTTGAGTTCATCCTGCTTGCAGTTTCAACTTCTTAGATGTGTAGATTTGTGGAATTTTTGTTTTCAAAATTTAGGTTTTTCAGCCATTATTTCTTCACATATTTTCCTTTATATCAGGGAAAGCCTTTGTATGTATATGTTGTTATGCTTGATGGTGTCCCAGAAATCTCTTTGGTGCTATTCATTTTTCTTCATTATTTTTCTGGTTTTGCTCACTGACTGGATAATCTCAAACAATTGTTAAGTTCATATATACATATATACATACATATACATATACTTATACATACATATACATATATATATAATATATATATATATATATTGATTTCAGAGAGGAAGGGAGAGGGAGAGAGAAGTAGAAACATCAACGATGAGAGAGAATCATTGATCAACTGCCTCTTGCACGTTCCCCACTGGGGATATAATTCCTGTGAATTTTTGAAACTGTTGATTTAAAGTCTTTAGTAAGCACAATAACTGTTTTCCTCATGGACAGGTTGTATTAATTACTTTTTGTCCTGGAATGTACCATCCTGTTTTATTTCTTTGCATGCCTTTTAATTTTTTGTTGAAAATAACAGTTTTCAGCTCTAACCGGTTTAGCTCAGTGGATAGAGCATTGGCCCACAGACTGAAGGGTCCTGGGTTCGTTCCAGTCAAGGGCATATATCTTAGTTGCAGGCTTGATCCTTAGCCCCTGGTGGGACACATGCAGGAGGCAAACAGTCGATGTGTCTGTCTCTCTTACATCGATGTTTCTCTCTGTGTGTCTCTCCCCTTCCCTTATACTCTCGCTAAAAGGTCAATGGAAAAATATTATATTCTTGGGTGAGGATAAATAATTAAATAAAAATAAGTGTAAGGAAAAAAAAGAGAGAAAAATAACAGGTCTTACATATTATATTATAACATATCTGAAAATCAGATTGTTCCCCATCACCAAGGTTTGCTGTTGCTGTATATTGACTATGTTTGCTTGTTCTACGACTTTTCTAAATGATATATATTTTTAAGTATATTTTTATTTCAGAGAGGAATGGAGAGGGATAGATAGAAACATCATTGATGACAGAGAATCATTGATCAGGAGCCTCTTGCATGCCCCCAACTGGGGATTGAGCCAGCAAACAGGGCATGCCCCTTTGACCAGAATCAAATCTGGGACCCTGCAGTCTGCAGGCCGACACTCTATCCACTGAGCCAAACCAGCTAAGGCTCTAAACTATATTTTTAAAGTCTATATTTTCTTACGTTGTGTCCACTGAAGTCTGTATTCTGGAGCTTAAATGGTTAGCTAGTGTTTTGACAGTTCCCTTAAAATGCCTGAGCCATGGAAAGAAATTATTTCTAAGTCTTTGCAGATTAGCTCTGTGGAACTCTTTCAGCCCTTAAACCAAACCATTTATAACTGCCTAAACCTTCACCCTCAGCTTGGACATAGCCTAATGGCCAGCCAGAGGTGAACGTTTAGAATCTTGCCAGCCATTTTCTGAATATACATCCAGCCCTAGGCGTGCATGTGGATTTCTCAACTCCCCAGTACTATATGTAGGAGTTTATAAAAACCCTATTCCCCTACTATCTATTTTTCCCAACATCTTCCCTCCTAGGCTTTTCAGTTTATTGCTGGTCCTAACTTTTGCTCCTTTCCCCACATTGATACAGCTAAATTTATGCCTTTGAATGCTTGAGAGAAGCTACTCCAACCCTGGGAACACTTCAGGTTGAGTAAAATATAGGCAAGCTCTTAGCTTTTCCTTTAAGGAGCTGCCAAACAGGTTGAAATCCACAACCACAATTCTTTTTTTTCCTTTTAATATATTTTTATTGATCTTAGGGAGAGAGGAAGGAAGAGGAATAGAGATGTAGACACATCAACAAGAGAAACATAAGTCAGCTGCCTCCTACATGGCCCCTATTGAGGACTGAGCCTGCAACTCAGGCGTGTGCCCTGATAGGAGTTGAAGTGGTGACCTCTTAGTTCATGAGTCGACAGTCAACCTCTGAGCCACACTATTCAGGCCAAAACAACAATTCTTTGACAATAAGATCTGTATTGCTCCCTCTGACACTTGCAGCCTGCACCCAGAGTTGCTAGTCTGGGGTGTGGTGGGATGGTAGGTGGGCAATTTAAGGCTTCTTTCTTCACCAAACCTTTTCTGATAGTTGTGACCTTTTTTTACTAGATTCTAGGATTCTGCAAAAGTTGATTCTGACACTTTTTGGCAGCTAATTTGTGGCTTTTATGAAGGAACCAAATCGTGAACTTGCTATTTTCATTTCTTTTGCTGATGCCATTCCCCTTGTACATATTTAATTTATGGACTATCTATATACTTTACTTCTTCACCCTTTTTAATTTATTTTATGACATAATTATTTCAACCTGTAGGTATAGCGAAACAAAGGTGAAACCCTTGTATATGTTAGCAACTCAAAAGAAATCAGTACCATTTTAGAACATTGGCTATCAAGAATTCTGTGTGGTGCAATGGTTGGTTACCTACTAAAAGAAAAAGGATGGTGCTACTTGGTTAAAAGTTACCATTTTAAATTTTTATATTTAATTCTGGAATGTTGGGATAGATTTCTAATGCTTTTGTTATTTGTAGGCCCTGAATAAAACCTTTGGGATTTAAATGATTGAAGTCTAAATAAAAGTTGGATAATTTACATTTAGATAATTGAGTTAATGTTTTTGTTAATTTTTTTTCACATCTTTCAATTATTAGTGAATAGAAGGCAAGATTTTTGGCATAGATGATTAAGGACCTTATAATTTTCACTTAGCAAATAATACTAAAAGCTTATCACTATGTCAGGATATCTCAGCATCAGTACTATTGACATTTTGGGCTATTTAATTTTATTAGTGGGGCAGCCCATGATCTAATCTAGATACATTGCATTTAGTGATCATGTGTTTTTCAACACCTTTAATTTGAGAGTTTCTAAACTTCTTTGGTCTTTCTTAACTTTAAGACTGTCGTCATACTTTCAGCTATAAAGTCTTAGTCTCCATTGATGATTTTTTTTTTAAATCTCTACTATTTTCTCTATTTATTGGTTGGCATTTTACTGTATGGATGGACTTTTTTTCTACCTCAATTTCCCATATTTCCTCATTATTAGATTGGAATTACACATTTTGTTACAAATACTGCCAGTGATATTGTATCTTTAGAAGTGCATCATATTTGCTGAGATAGGATGTCAGTTTGTCTTGATATAGGTGATATTAATTTTGATCATTTGGTCATGTCTGCCATATTTCTTTGTTGGAGTTAAACTATGGATTTAATAATTTAATATTTATTTATATGGAATGGTCTCATGTATTCTTATTATACTCGATGGGTTATAATCCATGCATGTCCTTTTAAGATCTGGCCCCATAATTCTTTAAGTGCTTCTTTTCTGTCTGTCCTAAGATGTACCAGGCTTGGCTTATACTTTCCTGATCCAGCCTTGGAATCAGCCTTTTCTTCAAAGAGCTCTGACTTGGGATATTATGCTATGAGTATTTGGATCATATCTAAATATTCTATTTTAGCTGGCCTCTTCTGGCCTTAAACTGTCAGGGGAGAAAGGCTGATTTGCTACTGCAAGGTGCGGGTATTGAGTCTCCACTAACCTCTACTGACACTGCATGGTGGGGAGGAGAGAAGGTCCGCCTTACCTTGAAGGAGGGTGGAAATTTAGGCTATCTTCTCCCCCTTCTGACACTCCAAGGATTTTAAAGGGCATTTAGTTACTGTTGGGTAGAGGTGGAATTCTAGTTTCTTTACTTGGTCATCAGTGATATGTGTGAGGAGTGGTGGGATCAGGGCATTTAACTGGAGTTAGGGTGATTATAATAAAAAAATGTTTGTTTTTATTGCTATGCTGTACCGTTTCTAATTTGTTCACTAAAAAGAGCAGGCTTTTATTGCTGTTGGCTTTCTGTGTGTTGTCTTATTTTTATATTTTGCCTGTGCTCATTGGTGTTCTGGGTTGCAGGTTCCTCTTTTGCCAGGTCAAGGATATATAAGAGGCAAAAAAGAAAACCCAGGGAACTCGCTGTCATGTTGTTCCTCAAGATCCAGGGTCACTAGCCAGTATACCTTCATTTCTCCACCATTCAGAGGCTTTTGATGTTTGTTTTTTATATATTGGATTCAGGGGTTGTGTTTAGTGGAAGGATTAGGGAGAAATGCGTCTTTTCATTTGTGTGAAACTGAATATCCTAAATGGTTTAAAATAAAAAGTCTACCGACAGTCCTTGGATTAGGTCAGACTCGATGTATGTCATTACGTCGCCATCTCCCATTTATTTATATTAAAAAAAGTTCCGTCATTTTGATGTGCGTATATATGTGCTTTATGTTTTTTATTATTTAGGTCAGGAATTGTTATCTTTCTTTTAAATTTTTTTACTATTTCACTTCATTACTGCTGTGTATGTGCTCCATGTGAGTGACATAGGTGCTCATGTAGGTGGGTTCCGACTTATGGTGAAAATCACATTACGTCACACCTTAGGAACCGATCAACATAACCTGAGGACCTACTGTATTAACAACTTATTTTAAGTAAAATACTCAAAATATTTACTCTTTAAAATATTTTACCACCATATATTTTTTTTTAAGTAGCTAAGATGTACATAAGAGTTATATATCTCTCTTTATTTTTTTAGGATTATGTACTGAAGGACTCTACCGTGTTAGTGGGAACAAAACTGACCAAGACAATATTCAAAAGCAGTTTGATCAAGGTAAGGTGATAATTATATAAAATAAAATTGTTTCATTTTTCTTATTAAAATTTCATGGTGGGAAGATTGATTTTCATGTGAAAACCTAAGGATATATATGTTGAAGGGAGAGAGCTTTGAAGTGGAATTAGAAATAAATAAATATATATATATATATATATATATATATATATATATATATATATATACACACACACACACACACACACATACATACACACACACACACACACACACACAGACATACATGCAGATATGGTTAATATGCTAAATGTCCGGCTGGGTAATGACATCACATAGCAATACCTGGCTTCATCTCCCTAGCGACTAGCCTCCTTCCTTGCAGTTTCTTCAGCCCAGGAGCACAACTTACTTGATAGCCAGGTGGAAACATTTTACACTAACCAAATGTCTGTGAAGTGTTTTTTCATGCCTCGTCTCATTTGATCCTCACAGAAGTCCTGGAGTAGTTAGATAGGAGACTCAGTGGAATCCTATTTTCTTTCATTAGCTGGAAAACGGAGATTTAGAAAGCTTAGAAACTTGACATGACTGAAAAGAAATAAGAAATGGTGGACCTTGAAAATGATTTCAGGCCAGACCAGCGTGGCTCATTGGTTATGCGTCAATCTATGAACCAGGAGGTCATGGTTTGATTTTCCTGATCAGGGCATATGCCTAGATTGGGGGCTTGATTTCCAGTGAGGGGTGTGCAGGAGGCAGTCGATAGGTGATTCTCATCATTTATGTCTGTCTCTTTCTCTCTCTCTCTCTCTCTCTCTCTCTCTCTCTCTCTCTCTCTCTCTCTCTCTCTCTCTTCCTCTCCTTTCCTCTCTAAAATCAATAAAAATATGTATTTTTTAAAAAGAAAATGCCTTCAGATTTTCTCACTATGCAGAATATAGTCAAACACTGCTACAGTTAAATATTTTACCCTTTGTTCTTCCTGCATGATATATAATAATAATCTTCATATTGATATTTACTGCTATGTTATGCATGCATGATACATATAAAGCTCTCTCTAGCAACCAATGGCATGTGTGTATGTTTCCATCATTGTCGATCGTGAATTTGGTTGGCACTTACATTATAGAGAAAGGGCAAATAGCAACAGTAAAATATTTATTCTAACTAATTTCCTTTCAGTGTGCATGAATTTGTGCACCAGGCCACTCATTTAATAGAAGATACCACAGTCAAGAAACAGGAGAGCTATAACTCTACTACCAGAATTAGAAAAATAGCAAATTGATTTATGACACATTAGCATCTTTGTATATCACAGATAGTACTTATTTAAAAATGTGATCTAAAAATTTTTTTCTATGATATTGGTCCAACTAATTATCCTAATAATATAAAAACCCTGGGTTGTAATGACCAACTGGAAGTCAGCCCTGCAGTCAGTGCTGGATTGCTGTGGTGACCTTCACAGCTGCTGCCACATGCTGTGGGCTCCACTGGTCGACTCCTCCCAATCCATAGGGAACTAATGAGCTGCAGCAGATGGCAAGCAGTGAGTGGCTTGTGTTGGGCCAGCCCCTGCCCTCCCCCTGCCAGCAGTACAGTGGAGCCCATGCCAGGTAGAGGCAGGAGAGGTGTGTCCTGCACCATGCCAGGTTCTCACACACCCCATGCCAACCATCAAGGCCTCGGATGCCAGAGCTTTGTTATCCCCCACAACTCTGAGCCCCAACGCTACCAGGCAGAAGTTTTGTGCACCTCACCTATCCGGCTCAGTGCCAATTTCTCCATCTACTCTTGCCACTTGCTGCCTGCCTGCTCACCCCAACTGTCCCCCGTCCCCATTGGCCTGATCACCCCCAACTGCCCTCTCTTCCTGGTCTGATTGCCACCAAATGCCTCTGCCTCGGCCTCGCCACCATGGCTTTGTCCTGAAGGACATCTGGAAGTCTCCCAGTCTAATTAGTATATTACCCTTTTACTGATACAGACTAGGGGCCCAGTGCATGAATTTGTGCACCTTGACAGGAACTGTGGGCCACGATGCTGCTGTAGGCATCAGGCCTCCACATCCCCACCCAGCCCTTCCCACCACACCCCTTGGTCCCCTGTCTGTTGGCAGCCCTGATCCTGCCACCGCTGGTCCCATGCGCTGAAAGCGATTGGAGCCAGCACCAGTATTGGGTGCAAGAGGATCAGTGGGTGCAAGCAGCAGCTGCTGCCCCAACCACCTCTCTGGAGCAGGGGGAGATAGAGAAGCCCTCACGGGCGATTGGGACCAGTGCCCGGCACCAGCAGAGGGTGCAAGCAGTGGCTCTGATGTCTGCTGTGGGTGCAAGCGCCAGGCTGGACCACAGTACACGGGAGCAAAGAATTTTCAGTAACCACTGGAGGCTTGCCTTGATTACAGTGACTGGCATCCCGCCTTGGTCTGGTGCCCCCATGCACCTTCATCCTGCTGCAGCCAACGCCCACCATGTTCCTCGCATGTTTCTTGGTGTTGAGCGCATGTCATAGCAACCGGTTGTTCCACCGTTTGGTCTATTTGCATAGTAGCCTCTTATTATATAGGATTATTATATAGGATAGATTTTTAAGTATAATTTAAAAGGCGTAAATTTGAATTTGTATTTATAATTTCTCTGTTTTGTATTTGTTTCTTTATGGCCTCTTTTAAATAGCTTATATAAACAAAATATTTTAAACATAGATATTAGTAAAAGCTAATGTTCTTTAGTATACTAATTAAGCTTCTTGCTTGATTCTCTGTTTCCTTATCTTATAGTTTATCTATGTTAACACATGGAGGAGAGATGAATCAGCCTGTAAACAAAGGTGGCTGATGAGAAGACTTAAGTACTTCTATAATAACTTAAGTTTATTACATAAATTGTAAATTAATATATTTTTGTCTTCTAGATCATAATATCAGTCTAGTATCAATGGAAGTAACAGTAAATGCTGTAGCTGGAGCTCTTAAAGCTTTCTTTGCAGATCTTCCAGATCCTTTAATTCCATATTCTCTTCATCCAGAGTTACTGGAAGCAGCAAGTAAGTATAAGCCTTTCCTCCCTCCCTTCCCTTCCTTCCCTTCCTTCCCTTTCTTCCTTGTCTTCCCGCCCTCCCTTCCCTTTCCTTCCCTCCTTCCCTTTCTTCCTTGAGAGGGATGATGAGTGTTGTATATTGATTGCTATGTGTTAAAATTAACCATGCACTGGAATGTGTAGCTAATAATTTTTTTTCTTATAACATTAAGCTATATAAATAAAACATCAAGATCCTTGGAGTTGGTCCCCAGAAATATTTAGTTTTTGTTAGTCTTCCAGTTGAGTGGATACCCCTAGAAGTTGAAGATCATTGTATTAGAAGTTTGAGAGTTATGTTTTTAATTCAAACTCAAAGGCATTATAGGAAAATTAAATAAACTTTTCAGTTGGAGTGAAATTAACTTTGGCCTCATGTCTAAAGTCATTTAAAAGAAGGCGGGAAGAAAGAATACTTATTTAGTACTTATTCCTGCTTTGGCGTCATTTATCCCGCTATTTCTATTAAACAAATACTCATTTGTTACCTGAAAAAATGACATAGAAGATCTTTTCAAGCATTGGGTAACTTAGTGCTCACTCCACAATTTCTCCTCAAAAAATGAGTGTTTTTTTAAGTGTTTCTCTCTATTTCCTTTTGTTTACAAGTGTTAAGGCTCTTTAAAGTGAAACTACTTTCTTATAATTTTGATTATGTTAAAGTTCTCAGTTAAAAAACTTTTCGTTAAAAAAAAAAGTATATAGTATAAAGCCTTACACAGACAGTTTCATATATAAATTGGAAAATGGTTCACTTGATAGCTTATATTTTCTTAATAAATAGCAGCCTCAGAATTTTCCTACTTAGGAAGTTTTTGACTACTGATGTATAATAGAAGTAATCTGTGGCAAATCACATTTGTTAGTACTTGGTTGTACTACCTACTGTGAATTGGTATGCAGATTGATCTCCAGAATAACCATTGTTACTTTTTGGAAGAGCAGTAAAGCACTCTCTTATCTCTTACTTACTGCAGAACCAAATTTCTATTATCCTGTTTCATGATTTGCATAAATTTAGAGAGTAACTGAGCTAAATGTTTGTACTGCTTGTGAAGAAAGATTTTCAGTAAGCAAAGTGGATTATAAATAGGGTGCTTTTAAATCAGGTATTGGCAAACTATGACCAACAGGCCAAATTCAGCTGGCCATCAAATTTTTATAGGTGTTTGCAAGCTGAGAATGGCTAAACAAAATGAAAAGAAAAAGGAATTTGGTGACACTTAAGAGACTAACAGTTTCATAAGTAATTAATTGATTCTAAATTAATATAAATTGTTGTAATCTTTCCCATTTTACCATCTTAAGTCAACTTTGTTCTATAGTGATTAGCTTTACGTGCAAACAGGCTATTGCAATAGTTGATAATGTGTTTTTAGCAGTTTCTTTATAACATTTTTTTTTTGTTTTTGTTTAGCTATCCTAATATGATTCAAACACATTCCTGATTGTTTCTTTACAATAAGGATAGTAAGAAGCCTTATAAAATACTTTTAAATGTATGAGTTTCACACAAATACCTTACTGCTTTAACTTTACAGAAATCCCAGATAAAACAGAACGTCTTCATGCATTGAAAGAAATTGTTAAGAAGTTTCATCCTGTAAACTATGATGTATTCAGATATGTAATAACACATCTAAACAGGTATTTTTATGTTTTTATCCTTTTGCAAATAAAATTCAGAACAAATTTCAAACATGTAACTTTATAAATTGGTAATTTTAAAGTAGAAAGAGAGACACGACCTTATTTAAGCATATAGTTCAATTTTAGTTTCTAAATTATTTTTTATGTATTATTAAAATAGATTCTCATCAACTTTTTAAGGTGTATGACTCTTCATACATGTAATGATTATTTAGATAGAAAGTGTGGTAAGTACATGTGGGTTTTTTTTTTGTTTGTTTGTTTTTTAATATATTTTATTGATCTTTTACAGAGAGGAAGGAGGAGGGATAGAGAATTAAAAACATCGATGAGAGAGAAGCATCAATCAGCTGCCTCCTGCACACCCCCTACTGGGGATGTGCCTGCAACCAAGAGTATATGTTCTTTAATGTTACTTTTATTCTTTAATAGTTCTCTTTTGCAGAATCTTAGAACTTTAAGTATACAGTTAGATAATTAACCAAATCAACCTATTTGAAGTTGGAAAAATTGAGGTTTAAAGGAGGAAATATCACATCCTATATAATAAAAGCCTAGGTGGCGCCACGCGATGCAACATTGTCACAAGATGGCTGCCCTCACATTGTCACAAGATGGTAGGGAAGAGCAGTTAGGGGTGACCAGGCCTGCAGAGGAGGACAATTGGGGGCAAACAGGCCAGCAGGGCAGGGAAGTTGGTGAAGATCGGGCCATCAGGGGAGAGCAGTTGGGGCGATCAGGCCAGCAAGGGAGCAATCAGGCAGGCAGGCAGGCAAGCGGTTAGGAGCCAACAGTCCTAGATTGCGAGAGGGATGTCTGACTGCTAGTTTAGGGATCGGGCCTAAACCAGCAATCGGGACATCTCCCAAGGGGTCCCAAATTGGAGAGAATGCAGGAGGGTCATACACACGCCCTAACCCCCCCACCCCCGTGCACGAATTTTTGCACTGGGCCTCTAGTAATTAATAAATGACACATGACCAGAATCCAGATCTTTTAAGAGTTTATTTGCTTTTTCTATCACTGTTACTTTTGTGTATTAAGCTTGTTTTGTTAGAATATTTGACACAATGAAATTTCGTCAGAAACTTGAATTCATATTACTATTCACCTTGACTATTACTTAAAATGCAGGACATTAAATCTATTATTAGCAACCCTAAATATACTAAAATTCAAGCTTATCCTTTTGTTTAAATATACTCTTCCCAATGCCATACATTAAGTGAAAAGGCAGTATTATATAATAGCTTAAATCTGAGACTATGGAATCAAGCAGGTTTGGTCTTGAACATTTTTAGTTCTGTGACCTTGGGCAAATTACCCTCATTAAGTCTTGATTTTCTCACTTATGAGAAGAATGAGATTCACAAAGTTGTTGGTACTGAATAGAATTATCTACATTTGTATTAATTTTTTAATAATCTATTTCTCATAATATGAACTGAAGTTTGTTTTTTTAACTAATAATGTCAGTGCTCAAACCAGGTAAATTTCAGCCTCTTCCTCTTAGAAGAGAATATTAATCAATATTTAAGTTTTATTGCTGTCATTATAGAATAAAATTAGCATGAGAAGAAGGGGCAGGAGCTGAAAGAGGCAGCTCCGGGGCCTGAGCAGAAAGGGGCTGGGCCAGAGTGGAAAGGCAGTGCTATCATCCAGGGATAGGAAAGCCCATTCTAGCACGAATCTTTGTGCATCGGATTTCTAGTTTCTTTATAATTGAACTCTCTTCCTGCCAGTTAACATCCTATATAAAGAAAAAGTCCAAACTGTTTAACATTAAGTTGGTCTGATTCTAACTTCATCAGTAGTTTTTCTTTTCTCCCTAGCACCAAGTAAATGCCACTGTTTTAAACCAAAAAGTATCGATTTTTGGCTGTCCTTGTAACATCTTAACATGACTTCAGTCTTTCTCAAAACAGTCCTCAAAGCAGCAGCAGCACCTGGAACTTAAGAATACAAATGATCAGGCCCCATCTCGTGCATATCCTTCACTTTCTCTGTCAACAAGCCCTCCAGGAGGTACCCATATACACTGAAGTTAAGAAAACCACAGGTTTAAAAAAAAAATATATATATATATATATATATTATTGATTTTTTTTTTTTACATAGAGGAAGGGGGAGGGATAGAGAGTTAGAAACATCAATGAGAGGGAAACATAGATCAGCTGTTTTACTGGGGACATGCACTCAACCAAGGGACATGCCCTTGACTGGAATCGAACCTGAGACCCTTCAGTCCACAGTGCAATGCTCTATCCACTGAACCAAACCCATTAGGGCAAAAACCACAGCTTTTACTAAATTATTCTTCCTACCATTATAAGGCTCATCACCCTAGACTCAACTCAAACATTACCTTTTCAAGGAAGCCTTCCCTGATCACCCTCATCTCTGACTAATTTGATACCTTTGTACTTTAAAAAAAAATGTTTTTATTGATTTTTGAGAAACATGGATCATCACCTACTTCCTGCATGCCCCCAACTGGGGATTGAGCTCCAACTCAGGCATGTGCCCTGACCTGGAATCCAACTGATGACCATTTGATGCATGGGACAATACTCAACCAACTAAGTCACTGGCCAGAGCTCATTGTACTTTTTGATTCAACAATTATACCTGATGCCTGTACTCTTACATTTTTCAACGTTATAGGTATTTTCAGAATCTACAATTGCTTGCTGCATAAAAACACCTGACTTGGGCCACTATGTTTATTCTGAATATTGTAATTCAGTATCTTAACAAAGAGCAGTAATTTACCACAGCAAACATGTTTTTCGGTTACATATTTACCTTAGATGAGCAACTCCTATGTTGGGATTTTCCTTTGGTTTAAACTTTTTTTGTCATGTAAATTTAAGTATAACATTTTCCTACTACCTTGCATACTGGATTGTTCCTTTTTTTCTTTTTCTTTTTAATATATATTTAATTGATTTTCCACAGAGAGGAAGGGGGAGGGATAGTTAGAAACATCAATGTGAGAGAAACACTGATCAGCTGCCTCCTGCACACCCCTTGCAACCACAGCACATGCCCTTGACCAGAATCAAACCCAGGACCCGTCAGTCCGCAGGCAGGCCAACACTCTATCCTCTGAGTCAAACCGGCCAAGGGCTGGATTGTTTCTTTATGTGTAAAATGAGAGGGTTGGTAAATACCCAAGATTTCTTCTCATTTTAATAATTTTGAGTTATAATTCAGGATTTGTGTTATGTTTCTTATTTGTTATAGATGATGGTAGAAATGCTTGTGCACATATTTAAAGGACTGAATGCAAATTAGTTAATAATGTTTATCTGTACTTTTATATTTATACTAAAGGCCCAGTGCATGAATTTGTGCATGGATGGGTCCCTCAGCCTGGCTGGCAATCAGGGCTGTCTCACCTAGTCTTGTTCGGGGCCAGTGGGGGCCGGCTGACTGGGCAGAGACCACGGGAGAGCTCCAAGGTGTGTCCAGCCCTCTTGCCCAGTCATGATCGGCTAGGACCCAGGCAGCAAGCTAACCTACGGGTCAGAGCATCTTACCTCTAGTGGTCAGTGCACGTCATAGCAATTGATTGAGTGGTCTGCTGAACAGTCGGCCATTTAGCATATTAAGCTTTTATTATATAGGATATGTTCATAGTTTTAATTTTAAGGTGGAATATGTTTCTGTGATCAGTACTAGCTTTAAAATTAAGTTTGTAGCAATGTACAAGGTTGATGATTGAAAATATGGCTTTTTTTAAATACTAGAAACTACTTTTTTTTTAGAAGTTGAAAGTCTAGGTTGGAAGATATTGAGTAATTTTTCCAAAGTTCAAAGTTTTATTTTTCAAAGTTCAAAGAGATGGCACATTATGGTTTGTCCTCTCATCCCACTGTAGGGAATTTGGATATGCATTTTCTGTTTCTGTTGCTAAAAACTCATTGAAATTTGTCACCTGTCCTTACACTAAGAGAAAGTTTTTTCACATAAATAAGGTAGCTTCTATAAGTAAATTATAAAACCCTAAGCTAAAACATTTTTAAAAGGCTATCTTTGATTTCTTTAAGGAATGGATTTTACTACTATTTTCTCCTGTTACAAGAATGTAGTTGAACATAGAATGCACAAAAAATTATTTTAAATTTAAAGATAAGAGTTAAAACTAAATATCTGAGATCAATTCTAGCTCCAGGATATTTTTAATTGTCATGAATTTATTTGGTTTTCTAATCGTTTTTTCCTATTATAATTTCAGGGTTAGTCAGCAAAATAAAATCAACCTAATGACAGCGGACAACTTATCCATCTGTTTTTGGCCAACCTTAATGAGACCTGATTTTGAAAAAAAAGAATTTCTGTCTACCACTAAGATCCATCAGTCTGTTGTAGAAACATTCATTCAACAGTGTCAGTTTTTCTTTTACAATGGAGAAATTGTAGAAATTGTGAATACTGTTGCTCCTCCACCGCCTTCAAATCCAGGACAGTTGGTTGAACCAATGGTACCACTTCAGTTACCACCACCTCTGCAACCTCAGCTAATACAACCACAGTTACAGACTGATCCTCTTGGTATTATATGAGTGGGAAGTGATTGCAGACAGCCTGAAATGGACAGACAGCAAACCTAGACATGCATGTTTCAGGGTTCAGTAGTATACTTCATATTTCTTACAGATTCAAAATGATGAGACATTTTCTCTTTGAACTATATGGTATTCTTTATTCATTTACATTACAAATTTAAGACCATGTGCTAAGCATGACTGGAGAGGTTTAATTTTTATAAACAAAAATAGCTATAAAATACAAAAACTGCGTTGCATGCAACCTCATTGCAATCAGTGTATCATTCCTGTGGCATTTTCTGTCACATTATATTGTGAATAAAATTTTTCTATAGAAATTAAATGATTTAAAAGCTCAAATATATGTAACATTTAATGCTTTTCAGCCTACTTTATGGCTGGTTTTGTTATTTGATGTCTAATTTGGGCAACCTAATTTACTTTACATTTTAACAGTCAGTGTAGATAATTAAAAGCCCATTTAAGTATTTTATAATTTCAGGCTACTTATGCCATGTTTGGGGTGTTGTTTGAAAGAAAGAAGAATACACTTAACATTTTTCTGCACCTTCATCTTTACTTCTAAGTAAACCTGTGGATGACATGATGAGGGGTAAATGAGCATATTTCTTGTACACACATACCAAGGACACGCTTGTGGCTAAAGTGAGTTGATAATGTTGTGCAAAGGATAGTTGTCACCAACTCATTTCTTGATGGTACATATAAAATAAACATCTTGTATACTGTTAATTCTATAAACAGATGCATGTTTAAAAGATCTATGATGGTCTTGTAATCTTAATCTAATATATTTTAGATATTTTAATTTTTTCCCTCTTGGGAAATACATTTAGTATAGTGTAGAAAATACTTCATGACATTTTCATATAATGTTATATAACTTTTCATACATAAACATGAAATTCGTTGTAGAAAATTCTTTAAACCAAACATTTTAATCTAGGACTTCAATTTAATCTGTTTCTTGAATCTATTTTTATGTGGCCCTTAAAAACATCCAAAAATCCATTGCTAATATAGCAATAAAAATACTTTGGGTACTGACAGCCTCTTTGGAGTGTGTAAATGTATAATTGCAACCTTGTATTCATATGATTTTCTGTGATATGTTGTACTAAAATCGAAAGTTGTCTTTTGCACCGTTTTTTTAACCATTTTTTTCCTTTAATGTTGGTACCAGATTTGCTATAAGTGACTGCTGCTTCCGGGGTTATTTTGTTAGTGAAGATACACCAGAACACTAATTACAGATAAAAATTTCAGAATAGGTGGCATAGGTAAATTTTATTAGACTTTATTCAAAATTTGTTCATTATCATTCCATGCCATTTTTTTTTTTTTTTCTTTTTCTGGAAAGGAAGAAAGCGTTTGTTTTTTATTGTTTTGTGTAGTAAAGAGAAAATTCTTTGGTCTATGTTGTAATCTTTATCATGCTACAATTTTAAGGTTGTCTTATGTGTATTATAGTAAACAGACGATTTTGAGATTCCAGGCTCCTAAGAGTTTGATTTGCTCCATTTTTTCCTAAAATAAATGTTGTCTTTCCCAACTGTTATGTCCTAGGTATGTACTTCTAATTTCAACTTCAGAATCAAGATGTTGACATGAACCAGGCTGCTGTTGAAGTACATGTATATTATAAATTATCTTACTTGTGTTATACTCTTACATGTTATTATCTTTTCTAAGAAAACAAAGTCCCTATTATTCCTATTGCAAAGCACACAGGAATTAAGAAAGTACAGTAATTTTTAAAAAGAAAAATCCGGTAAATGTAGTATTCTTAACTTGTTATATATTACTTATACCTGTCTATATAGCTTTAATTTATAGCTGTCAGTTTAACATTGGCATGTTTGGCAAAGAAAAGTAAACTTAAAGAGTTTTATAAACTGTTTCTAGGTTGCTAAAAAATTTATTTTTCTACTATATATGGTATAGACAAAGCTCAAAACTATGTACAGGAAAAAAGCCTGACCATTTCTTTGGAAGTAGGCTGAAAAGAGAATTTTCAGAACTGTTTGTGTCTTCAGTTCACTTTCTCATAACTTGGCTATTGTAATATGTGAATCCCAGTTTATTTAAGCTATTCTCTTTTATACTGTGTTAATTTAACTTTCATGTTCATTTAGAATCATCTTTGTAATTAAAACTAGCATTTATCATTTTCTACATTAACTACCTTATACCTTCCCTAAAACTTATCTCCACTTTTTTATGCATACTCTAATTGATTTGAAAATCTTCAGAGTGAGTCATTTCAAAGTCTACATTTGGTTCAACCAACCAGAAGATTACATTTAATTGAAAATTAAAGTACAGTTTAAACCTCAGTCTGTTACACTGAATTGATTGTGTTTATTTTACCAAGGGTTTAGAAAATATGTTTTTAAATATAAGAATAATAATTCTAAGAACAGAATAATATAATTAAACTTTTTTCTGGTAAGTTACTGGAAGGTTTCATCATTTAGGAACATATCTATGAGACTTCTTAAGGGATGGAAAGACTGTTAGTCTCATAATTATGGGTAAACATTAAGGCATATTTTACAATTTTAAATAAAATTCCATCTACACCCATGTTGCCATTGTTTCATTTAAGCTTGTAGTTACTATAATATTGTACTTAATAGTATCTATATTAGTAATATGAAGAAGTATAGTGGTATTCTTTCAAACTTTCAGATTTATTGAAAGTCAAATGCTGTTCAACAATTAGAATATATAATTAAATTTAGAACAAAATTTCAGGCACAAAAATACTTCTATTTGAAATGGAATTTGCTAGTAGTGTTTCTCCCTCTCCCTCCCAACATTTGTAATGTAAAAACAGGTAATAGCAGTCTAACCTGAATAGCAGCTTTTAATTTTCCATACTGTTTGTAAATAATGTAGACATTTTATTTGAGGTACTAGAATTAAATTTCTAATATCTCTTAGATATAAATGAAAGGGAAAAATAAGAATAAGAACTTAGGCCTTAGCTTTACATGGTTATTTTTAGTTTTTTTATACAGTAATAATTGTGATGCTTTTTGTCAATATAAATATATACCTATGTATATAATTTTTTAAAGTCAAAAGTGCTTTGTTTTTTTGTTTATAATTAATATCATTTTGTGTTTTACCCCACAGGATGCTTTAGTATCAGTGAAGCTTCTGTATAAAGAATGCTATGAATAAAATATTAAGAAGCTGTGTGATTTTTAAGTTCTAGTTGCTTCTGATTTTACCAGTTCATTGGTAAAAATCAACTAATTTTTTTTGTGCATAAAATAGGGGGGAAAATGAATTGATGTCAAGATGATGCAAGTTTTATTAGAGAAGTATAGTACTGAGCTTTTACTGTATCATGAGAGGAGTTTAAAAATTCATTCTGGATATATACATACAGATGAAAATTCATTTTTTAAGTGTTCAGGTACACAAAATAACACAGATTTGTAAGACTCAGAATAAAATTGCTTTCACAGCCTCATTTGTATTCTTAAGGATCATATAAAGTAATCCCTTCATGATTTATTAATATTAAGCTAAATTTCATGAGTGTATGTTAGATTCTCTGGATCTAGTGAGGTCTCTTTGACTTGGATCTTTGTGTGTGCTTGACTTGAATTTAATCATTTTAACCAAATACCTTAATTCTTAGGCTGAACAATTTCTGATTTGCTTCAATACTTACGGGACATGTTTAATTTTTTTATTGTATTTTAACTGAAGTTCTCGGTAGCCTTTTCAATTTACTAATCTCTGAAAATAAAATTTTCTAAGACTTAAGGGAAGGAACTAGTCTTCAAAATTAATTTCTTATGGTAAGACATCTGTGAGTAGTTGTGAAGACTGTAAACATTATTATTAGCTCATATTAGCGGGTTTATTTAGTGGATAAGAGTGTCGGCCTGCAGACACTCTTAATAACCAATATTCAGTTATTGGATAATGATATTTGGATATGAGCTATTAATATTTTATGTGAAAATTGGTTACTAATTTTGATCCAAGTACCATTCAGTTATTACCACGTTTAATATAAAATTAGAAGCCTTGAAATTACTGCAGGGCTGTCATTTCTGGTGTTTGTCATTGTTACCTTAGTAAGGAATACTAAGTTGCAGTATATGAACTTTGAGTAGTTGTCAAGTAATTTGTATTTAGAAACAACTTATTCCCACAGGAGATTTTCTATCAGTTTTGTCTCAAGTGGTAAAAATTATTATGAACAAATTATTAATGACTCTCCTTTTCTAATAGTTTGCCCAATTTTTGAGAATTTCTTAGTATTATAACCTATTTTTCCAAATTTTTATTTTGCATTGTCCCACCACCACCCCCACCCCGAGAAGAAGGGAGAGGGAGAGAGAAAAAGAAACATCAATGATGAAAGAGAATCATTGATCGGCTGTCTCTACCCTGGGGATTGAGCCTGTAACCCTGGCATATGCCCCTTGACTGGTTTCAACCCTGGAACCTTCAGTCTGCAGACTGACACTCATCCACTGAAATCGCTAGAGCTATCTTTTTATTTTTATTTTTTTAAGATGTTTATTAAAGCTGGGGAAGTGAAATAAAGGGCTGGGAACATGAGCCTAGACGGGGCTGTTTGTGCTCACTAAGAAGTCAGAGTACAAGGGTCCTCAGGGACAGGTTCAGGGAGTTTGCCTCGGATGAGCTGCCGGTGCCCATAGCTGCCCTGGTTTCAAGCCTTGTGGAGTCTTAGAGTTTAGGAGATGCCTGCCTGTGAGGAAAGATGGGGAGGAGGGTGGCATGGGCATGCTCCTGGGAGGGAGAGTATATCTGCATTAATTCTTATTCTAATATAAGTGATGTAGGCTTAGCAATTAACCTATTTAATCGCCACTTTACTAATGTATTCAAATTAGTTTTAATTTTGTATTTGTGTTCAAATCATTTTCGGTGACCTTGAAATGAATATTTTTGTCCTAATTCTTTAGTGTTTTTAGGTACTTGCCAGTTTTTTAAATATCTTACCAGTTTTAGATTCGGAGCTCTTAGTTTTTCTTTTCTTTGTATTTCATTTTATTCAAATAAATGTCTTTGTAGGTGTTCAGTGAAGCCAACATATATTTAACACCCTAAAATAATAAGTAAAATTTGAAGCAATGCACATTATCCTTACTGTTACTATTTTTGTGGGACTTGGTTTATTTTAAATGTGTCAAAGATTTTTGTTTTTTAAATCTAGCTATCAGAGGGAATGTAGTATTTAGATATCCCCTGGATTTACTTCTTGGATATTTCATTTTCAGATTTTTCATCTTTGTTGGCACTTGGTATATATATAGAGAGAAAACATTACCAGCAATGCACTTTTCAAATAAAAACTAAAATTTAATTCTTTAATTACAAAATAGTTGACTGATCTCTGACTTAGGGTGTAAAATTAAATCTTACAAGTTTTATCCATTTGGAATAATTTGATAGATTAAGTTAAAATAAGATATAAAAAGTTCTTACAAAGGGTGATGATAATTGTTCTCTATTTTTACAACCTTTATCCCCAAAGGTAATGAGTAAATGCATAGAGCTATGTAGAACAGTTGATAGTTTTAAAATATAAAAAATACATTTAGAAGTTAGGACTGGGATATAATTATATATATAACAATGGAATTGCTTTCCATCTTAATTTGTATTCTTAAGGTTCATTTAAAGTAATATTTTTGAGGGCCTTAATAATATCTCCACACACTACAGAGAGGTTAATCATGATCACTATAGGTAATAGATTAATAAATTGTGACAGCTTAATGAAGTGATTAATGTTCCTAAACTAGTCCAAAAATATCAAAATCCTGTCTGTAATGGATCTAGAAGAATGTAACCGATCATTATTTAATGGATAGTCTCTTCAAAGTGTAGGTTTCTGCTTTTGAAATCTTTTGGGCTATTTTGAGACTACATTTAAGTGCTATATGAGGCAAATCTTAACATTCAGCTTTACCAATAAGTTTAAACAAGTTCCTTCAGCTAAAAATAACCTTAGAGAAGTTTTAATATGCAGGCTTTTGAGTGTTTTTCTGTTTATAGCAGTGGTTTCCAAACATCAGAATCACTTGTGGGAAATTATTAAGGATCAAGCTATCCAGAAGGCACCCAACTACAATATATAAATCTCTGAGGTGCAAGGATAAGATATTTATTTCCAGTTATATGCTTGTAAATTGTATCTGGGAAAGACAGAAGAGTGTTTGAGAGAAATAGTGTGTATGGTAAGGTTTAATTACATAGAAAACCTTGACATTCAATTTTAAACTCATCAATATATAGACTTGATAGTTACTAAGCAATTTTATAATAAACTAGTAGAAGGCCTGGTGCACAAATTCATGTACCAGTAGGGTCCCTCAGCCTGGCCTGTGGGATAGGATTAAAACTGGCTCTCTGACCTCCCCTGAGGGGTCCAGATTGCAAGAGGGTGCAGGCTAGGCCAAGGGACCCCACCAGTGCACTCTCAGGGCGGGAGAGGGACAGCAGGAGGGCAGCAGGGCATGTCTAGCCTGTATTGCTCAGGTCTGATCAGATGGGCCCCAGTAGCAAGCTAACCTACCAGAGTGGTCAATGCACATCATGGCAAGCAGTTGAGTGGCCTTAGCATATTATGCTTTGGTTGAACAGCCAACTGGACTACTGGTCACTTAGAATATTAGACTTTTATTATATAGGACTAGAGGCTTGGTGCATGAAATTCATGCACAGGGTGTGTGTGGATTCCCTCATCTTGGCCTGCACCCTCTCCAATTTGGGACCACTGGCTACTAACTGCTCACCTGCCTGATCACCCCTAACCACCTCTGCCTTATTACCCCTAACCTCTCTGCCTGCCAGCCTGATCACCCCTAACTGCCCTCTTCTGCCAGCCTGATCTCCCTTAACCACCTCTGCCTCAGTCCCTGCCACTGTGGTTTTGTCTGGAAGGAGGACTGGACGATTAGGAGATGTTCAGTCAACCCAGTATAATACCCTTTTATCCTTTTATTATAGATTGTAGTGTAATCAAAACTAAGGCTTTTTTCATAGTAGAGAACTAGGGCATATTGATAAAGAAGTGTGTATGTGTGTTTTTAAATCCTCACCCAATGATATTTTCCATTGGTTTTAGAGAGAGGGAAAGACAGAGAAACATTAATGTGAGAGGAACGCATTGTTTGCTGGGGAAGAGCCTGCAACCAAGGTAAGTGCCCATGGCCAGAATTGAACCCAGGGTCCTTTGGTCTGCAGGCTGACACTCCATTCACTGAGCCAAACCAGCTAAGGCAGTAAGGAAGTTTTGGGAGTTTTTGTTTGTTTGTTTGTTTTTTCCACAGAGAGGAAGGGAAGAAGGGAGAAGGATAGAGAGAAACATCTATGAGAGAGAAACATCGATCAGCTGCCTCCAGCACACCCCTCCTGGGGATGTGCCCACGACCAAGGTACATGCCCTTGACCAGAATCGAACCTGGGACCCTTCAGTCCACAGGCCGACGCTCTATTCACCAAGCCAAACCCACCAGGGCGCAGTAAGGAAGTTTTAATGTTATTTTCTAGGAAGCTTAACTGTTTAAAATTCTCTCTCCCCCTTTCTGGTTAAAAGGGTTCTACCCAAGAAGTAGAAAGAAGGGAGGGGAAAACCGTGATAAAAGAAATAGGGCAAGGAATTGGAGGAGGAGAGTAATTTGCACTGCAAAATGCTATAGCATTCTAATATAATTGTGCATCCTGAATTTTCCAAAGTTTAACATTTCCATTTTTTTCTGCACTTTAATATTTGCCTTAAAAGCGTTATAGAGATTCAGTTTTCCTATGAAATGTAGGTCACACCATATAACAACATAGAAAAGCAGTATAACTTTCAAAAGCCATATTTTTAAAGGCATCGATGTGATATGAAAATAAAGTCTAAAATAGACTCAGTCTCACAGAGGGTAGAATTCTTCATAGGTTAGTGGAAGATCAGAAACCTTTTCCTCCAATTTCCTTTGCAGAATCTCAGCTCAATCTGGGGATCTGGATTTGGTCCGAGAACCATGTTAAGATAAAGAAATCAACCTTTGTTTTTAATGATTAGGGTCAGAGTGACACATTTGTAGTTTTGAAAGTCTGAAAGAAGAACCAACCAGTCTCAGTCAAAGTATTTGTCATATGTTGAAGCTTAGTGAAGCTAAGAAACTAAGCTGAACATTTCTGAGAGTCAGAGCTGAATCCCTTACAGTCTTTCATACCTGTGGAGACAAAAGCTTGGGTTAACTGGAAGTTTTCTAGGTCCATACCTAGGAACGGGGGATGAATTGGGCTAAATCTTAACAGATTGCACCAGAAAACGTGATTAGTAAACTGGAAGACAATATTATCAATAGTAATAATGGAAGAGGATAGGTTCAAAATGTCTTTTAACATGTATTTGAAGTCTTGAAAAAGAGAATGGTGCAGGAACAAAAAGATTATGGCTAACAACTTCCCAAAATTGAAAGAAACTACACCTAGAAACCCATGACAAAAATGCGGAAAAAGGAAAAAAGACACAATGCCTTCAGTTGAGCACCAATAAGTCTGAATTGATACCTTAAGAGAAATTATTAAGGACAGAAGACAATGATGGAGTGGCATCTTTAAAGTTCTAAGGGAGCAGTGGGGGGAGATATCGATGAAAGGTCGTGGTCCAGACAAAAGGTACTTCAACATAGGAGGCCTTCAGTAACTACACACTAAGGAAAGCAGAAGCGGTCCTCAATTTACTGTTGTCATTGACAGTTCCAATAGTTTCATTCTTGAGGGAACTTGAGCATTAAATCATTTTACTTCCCTCTAAAACCCACAAGGTTTGGAGTTTTAGGTATCGGGTACCTAGCCTGCCTCTTCCAGCAGCTCTGAAATTTCAAGACAGCCCAACCCCCTATTGGCTACTATGGAAAGTAGGAAAGACATTGCTTACAGTATTCAAGTCCCTTTGAAGAATTCATATGCAAGAGAAACAATGTGCAGTGAATGTGAACAGGCCTTCATTCATACAGACAGCATTTGAATATCAGAAAATTCGTACTGGAGAGAATATAGTAACTAGAAAATTCATTTAAGTAACCTCAGTGAATATCTCCAAGCATTCAGGAGAGAAATCTTATGCATGCATTAAACATGGGAAGGCATTCACCAAAAGATCCTATCTCTGTACATTGTAGTGCTCACACTGGAGAGGTGCCTGCAGATGTATTGAATCTGAGAAGGCCTTCACCTGTAAGTCAGTTTTTTTTGTTTTTTGTTTTTTTAATAAATTATCAAATTTCATCTTTTTTTTATATTTTATTGATTTTTTACAGAGAGGGAGAGAGAGGGATAGAGAGTTAGAAACATCGATGAGAGAGCATCATCAGTCAGCTGCCTCTTGCACACCCCCCACTGGGGATGCGCCCACAACCAAGGTACATGCCCTTGACTGGAATCGAACCTGGGACCCTTCAGTCCGCAGGCCGATGCTCTACCCACTGAGCCAAACCGGTTTCAGCAAGTCAGTTTTAATGGAAGTTCATAAGATTCACACTGGTGAGAAATCATTTGAATGCGGTGCTCATGGAGAAACCTTCACCCATAAGTCACCACTCAGTGTACCCCAGCATTTCATACTGGAGAGGCCATCAACCCCAAGTCAGACGTGCTTATTGAGTGGTAGCCAGCCTCCAAGATGGCCCCAATATATTGGCTCCTGGTAGTCACACTTTTTCATGGTCTCCTACTTCATTTTCACCAAGATTGATCTGGTGTGACAAATAGCAAATTGCAGGAGTGAAGGTATGTTAGGTCCAAAATCAGATTATAAAAGACTGGTTTTCCTTCTTGGCCATCCACTACATCTATGAAGGAAATTGTCATATTGTTAGTGGCCCTACGGAAAGTCTCACACGGTGAGGAACTGAAGTCTGGGTAGCAACCAGAGGAACTAAGGCCTACCAATAATTTGAGTAAGCATGGAAGCTGACTCTCCTTCCCCAAATAATGGGTTGAATGATGTATCACCAGAAGACCTGAGCAGATATACCTACCTAGCTAATGCATTCCAAGATTCCTTTCCCTCAGAAATGTGATGAGTGTTGCTTTGATCTGCTGAGTCTTGGGGTATTTTATGCAGCAATAGATAACTAGTACAATTGTGCATTAAAGTTCATATTGGGAAGGTAGCTACTTTGTGAATGTGATGATTATATATCTCCTTCACTTCCAAATCACAACTCTCAAGCGTATCAGAAAATTCACAGTGAAACTGAAACCATACTTACATACTGAGTGGAAAAACACTTAAATGCTAGATTAAATCTCCTTACACTAGTACCCTAGTATATCAGAAAACTTTGGTGAAAAACTATCTGTACTAAGTAAGAGTGAGTCTTCATAGATAAATCTGTTTTAAATATATATCAGAGAACCTATACTAGAGAGAAACCTTATGAATGTACTGACTGTGGTAGTTACTTTAGGAAATACCACAGCAGCAGCAGCAGTTTAAAAAAAGGAGAAAAGCTCTGTGTATGTATGTGTAGGAAAGCCCTTGGAGTATGACCAAAGTAGTCATACTTGAGTCACCACTAACACACTGACTCTGGGAAAGGCCTTTGAATCAGCTCCCAGCATATATCAGAGAATTCATGAAGAAAATGTGTTTCTTCAAAGTGAGAAAGCTTCTCACAGAATCATGAAATTGCACATTACAGACTTTATATAGCCCTGAAAATATATGAATATACATAAATAAAACACTAGCAGAACCCTCATCCCTTCTGTACCTTCAATAATTTATGAGCTCAGAGCTGAAACTTAAAATGTTTTTTAAAAAAATTTTCCTAATAATTTAAAAGTAGTTTCAGATAATCTTTTCTTGTTGCAAATTTCAGCAATATTAGATTATGTATTGCTGATTTCAATTATACTGTTACTCTAACACCATGTTGAAATAAATAATGCAGCTTTACAGAGCCATCAGGTGTTCAAGGATTACTCACTGGCAGAGTGTTAAGTATGAGGCTTGATTTTACTAAACTACCAATTTTATACTCTTGGTACCCATTTATTGGGTGCTGCATCCTGGTTTCAAAAATGTTAACTTTGAAAAAATTATGTTCAAGTACTTATGTAAACAAAGGTTCAGTTTTTTTCAAAACATACTTACCGTATTTTTCGGACCATAAGACGCTCCGGACCATAAGACGCACCAGTTTTTAGAGAAGGGAAATGAAGAAAAAAAGATTCTGAAACAAATAGTGTCCTAAAATATTTTATGTGCATTAAAACCCAACATCACAGTCATAAACACATGTAATCAACCCTGTAAAGTAAACAGCAGCATTTAGAACCATTTTAGAGCCAGGCAAGCACACAGAGACCACACAGAGCCGGGCAAGTAAAAAAACTTTTTTTTTAAAGTATATGTGTAGGCTATATTTGGACCATAAGACGCAGGGACTTTTTCCCCCCACTTCTGGGGGGAAAAAAGTGCGTCTTATGGTCCGAAAAATACGGTATATGAATTGGTAGTCATCTCTGCTTTAGTCAAAACACAGAAGCTGATTAACTATAGAACTGAACTTGAGGCTACATCTTTCAAGTATCAAGCACAACAAAGAACCTGGCTAGTGGGCATAGTTCAGTGGTGAGAGTGTTGTCCTATGAAGCAGGTCATAGTTAGATTCATGGGTTTCAGGCTTGATCCCTAGTAGGGGGCAGAGGCAGCCAATCAATGATTTTGACCATCAATGATATTTCTATCTCTTTCTCCTTTTCTCTCTGAAATCAATTGAAGAAAAAAAACAAAAACAAAGAAGCCAACAATGGTGATTTAGTTTTAGCCAAGCACATCGTCAACTGAAATAAATTATGTGATGTTGATTTGAATTGTATTGATATATAGTTTGTTTACAACACAAATCAATAGAACACAAAGCCAGTGTAGTTAGGTCAATTTGTTTTTAGTTTATAACAGCTATAAGAATAAGTTTATACACAGTTTTATGTTTACATATATTTAACAGTATAATAGAAGCAATTTTAGGAATCTTGGAGGTTGAGAGAGTTTTAAAAGGGGTCACAAATAAATTACCTGTGAGAAATTCTGCTGTAGCTCTTTAGCAGCACATTGTTCAGTGCGCCAATGGCTCTAAAAGTATGCTTTTCTGCTATTCTGCTATACATCTCTGATAGTTTAGAGGCATTATAAAGACCCCACACCTCCACCCCGCCAAGGATTTGATCTTTTTCTTTCTTTCTTTCTGTATGTGGCAAACATTTCCTGGTTTTCAGAATATAAAGAGTTTAAACATGGTCATCCAGGAGTGCAGCTTGACCTAAGGAGTAGAGGAATCAAGTTCCTGACCCTGAAGCTCTGACATCCTTCCAACTATGTAGACTCCTCTAACCTTGCACCTTTTTATAAACCGTTTGGTTGTAACGTTTCTAAAGGAAACATGAAAGGTCATTTTTTAGCTATTTCTTCAAGTCATAAAATTGAACTTCAATTTAAACTACTTCTTAAAAGCTTTGAGGTCAGTAATGGCTTATTAGAAAACTGGCCATTAGAAGAAATATATCAAAGCAGACTATTTGTAATTCGACACTTTACTCAATAGGTGTAACATTTCTGCATGAATTTTTATTTTGGGTGGGGGAGAATACAGTGTTTTTAGTACTTTTCAAAGTTTCAAAAGAGAATTAAAACCATAAACACAGGTTTAGCAATAAGCCCCGTAGGTTTTCTGTTCCTTTTCTGTTTTTGTCTCTGCAATAGCAAAACTCATATGGTTTCACACTATTTTCATTTTGTACACCATAAAATTGCGTTCTAATTAAGTAAACTCAAAATTGTCTCTCGCAGGTTTTTATTTCAAAATATTGTGTCAGTTTTCGAGAGAAACAGGACGACCAAAAGAAGGAGGGGGGAAAAAAAAAAAGCAAAACTCCACTTATTCTATACATATACTGTGTTCCTTGTTAAGGGTGCCATCATAACTCAGGCAAATCTATGCTTTCCACTTTACTCCCAATACTTGGAGTGGTGCACCACCTCAATACCACCTCTGACCCTCATTTCTTTCACCTTTGGGCCTCATTTCGCAACGGGCAAGCCTGTTCCTTGAGCAATATAGTTTTTGCAATAAAATCAGAATCCTGAACACTAACTGCGGTATTTCCTTCCCGCTGGTCTGTTCTGCATGTGTCTAATAGGGCAGAGTGAGGGGAGGCATAAGGAACTACAGGAGTGATTCCCCAGTTCAATCCTAACAGTGTAATTCCTGGAGTCCACCTCTCCGGCCCCAGAGGGGGGCCGCGGCGTGCTCTTTGGCTGGGAGCCTGGCTCCCGGGTTTCCCGGGGAAACACCTGTGAGGGGCGTGGCCACCCTCCGGCTCCTCCGCCCCGGCGTCCGGGCTGAACGGCCTCAGGTCCGCGCTCTGGGCGGAGGTTGCTGAGCCCGGGGACCTGCGCGAGCTGCTCGCCGTGCAGAAGTGAGTGGGCGAGGGGGTGGGAGGAATTTCACGGAGGGCTGGACGCCGGGCTCAGGTCAACAACGCCTTTTGCAACTGGCACCAGGTCCCTGTGTCGTGGGTGAAACTGCCATCAGACCTCCCATGTGTCATTGAGAGGACCCGTATTCGACCCCATGCTGCCCACCAGGCAGGCCGCCTGCTCCAGGCTGGACGCTGGGGCCGCCTCCCCCCGGACCTCGGGAGCACTGCGCGCTGAGGCGTGGGCCGTGCTCGCCGCCCGCCTGCTCCGCGGACCCAGCGCCAGGGCCTCACCTCTCACAGCCCCACCTCGCGCTCATTACCCAAGCTGCCCCGGGCGCTCATTTGCATGGCCCGCGCCACAGGTAAACCCCACAGCTCCGTCGCAGCCCAACTAGCATAGCAACCAACACGCGAGCCTCGTGAAGGGATCCTGGGGCATCAATATTCCCCTCACCGTCACGAGGTCACCGCGAAAGGATGCGACTCCGTGACTTTACAGTCACCGTAACTGTAAAAGACAGAGCGCTCCGGCCCTTAAATACCGCGCGGGCGGAGGTTGTAGCGTGCTCGCTTCGGCAGCACATATACTAAAATTGGAACGATACAGAGAAGATTAGCATGGCCCCTGCGCAAGGATGACACGCAAATTCGTGAAGCGTTCCATATTTTGAAACCAGCTCTGGTGGGCTGCAGGATTAGGGCTTTGGATACCTGCTCGGGCTTACTCTCCCACATATCTTTTCCTCTCTGAGGGGCTGGCATTCCTCAACCGCCTTCTGCCTATATTCGTGACCACCAAGTTACATTTTCGTTACCAAAGGATCCTGGTACTTGCTTATGAGTGTTTGGGCAGTGAACTTTCTGATCTAATTTCCCATCACGGATTCCGTCCGTTTTAGGCAAACCGTCATTTCTGAGAGCTCCTTAAAGGCCAGTGAAAACAGGCCCATAAAACCGGTCTCAGAAATACTTGTAAAAGCAGATCCAAATGAACTTGCTGCTTCCAGCCGGTTTCCAGTTGGCCCTGAAACTCCAGGGTCCATGGGCACCGGCCAACATTGCCCTCATCCGCTGTGACCACCCTGTGACAACAGTCTCAGCCTTTGTGCAGCTCGCAGTCTGAGACAGGGCTGGCTTTTGGTTCAGGTCTAAAGCGGCTGAACAGTGTCACAAACTAGACACAACAAATGAACACCAATGTTGCTTACTTTTTTTAGTAAGGACTCATTATTTCACAATAATTTAGTAACAATAAATCAGAAATGATTTGATAAGAATTCACCGAAAAACTTACGTGATCTCTTGCATTCTAGAGGACAACTACCCACCTACCTGGGCCTCTGTGTTTGTGTTGTTGAGGGAGACAAACCATAAATAAATGGAATTCATAAAGTCAGATTTATGAAGGAAACGCAAATTAGCATACTAGCACAAATACCGGGCTGCAAGTACCTCAGAATTGCTTTCATTTCAGAGTGCCTTACATGCTAGCCCCTCAGAGAGGAAAAGATATGTGGGAGAGTAAGCCCGAGCAGGTATCCAAAGCCCTAATCCTGCAGCCCACCAGAACTGGTTTCAAAATATGGAACGCTTCACGAATTTGCGTGTCATCCTTGCGCAGGGGCCATGCTAATCTTCTCTGTATCGTTCCAATTTTAGTATATGTGCTGCCGAAGCGAGCACGATACAGCCTCCGCCCGCGCGGTATTTAAGGGCCGGAACGCTCTGTCTTTTACAATTACGGTGACTGTAAAGTCATGGAGTCGCATCCTTTCGCGGTGACCTCGTGACGGTGAGGGGAATATTGATGCCCCAGGATCCCTTCACGAGGCTCGCGTGTTGGTTGCTATGCTAGTTGGGCTGAGATGGAGCTGCGGGGTTTACCTGTGGCGCGGGCCATGCAAATGAGCGCCCGGGGCAGCTTGGGTAATGAGCGCGAGGCGGGGCTGTGAGTGGTCAGGCCCCGGCGCTGGGTCGGCGAAGCCAGCGGGCGGCGGCGAGCACGGCCCAAGCCTCAGCGCCCGCGCCTTTGAGGGCCCGGCGGGCGGGGGAGGCTCGGTCCCTGAGGCGCCCGCGGGGCGAGGCGGGCTGGGCCAGGACCACGCCGTCCTTTCTAAGCAAGTTGTTCCCCACTTAGGTATCCTCTGATGAATGTCTTTAAACAAGAAGTCATTACTCAGCCAATGTCACACCTTGAAAAGTGAAGGTAATGCCTTAATACCCCCTACTATTCCCTGTGCGTCCTAAAGTCTTTGTTTCAAAGATGCCTTTTCTTGTTGGTTTCCCGGGAGCCAAGCCCCGCCGGCCGCATTGTATTTGGTCACTTCGCCTCTTAGGTCTCACTCTCCAGCGTCACCCGCCCCATCTCTCTGGCGGGAAACTGGGTATTTGTCCTGCGGAGCGTCACAGTTCCTGCATTTGGCCCATTTCTTACTGATAATGTGGTTTAACTTCTCCATCTCACAGGTTCCTTGGGAGGCCACAGGTCCACACGCCCATTGGAGGCTGGACCAGTGCGGTGAGCCTGCGGGCCATGCCGGGCGCGGGCTCCAGGGCGTCCCAGCGGGACCGGGTGTCCTGCTGGCCCTGGGGGCCCAGGGGGGTCACCGCTGTCTCCCCCCCTCCCCCCATTATAAAGTTTCTCAGAAGAGTTTCACTCCATGAGCTTAGGAGACACACCGATGGACCTTGAGAGCTTGTTTGGAGGTTCTAGCAGGGGAGCGCAGCTACTCGTATACCCTTGACCGAAGACCGGTCCTCTCCTCTTGGGGGAAAGTCGTCCTCTTCGACCGAGTGCGCAGCTTCGGGAGGGACGCACTTGGATCGGTGAGGGAGGAGGGGGACACCCGCCTAGCCAGCCAGATCAGCCGAATCAACCCTGGCGATCAATGGGGTCACAGATGTCGCAGCCAGATCGCCCTCACATCTAGGATACACACCCATGGACGGCGCAGGGGGAACTGGCTGCTTTTAAGCCTTTAGCTCGTGTGCGTTAAGGATGCTGACTAAAGGCACCTGCTGTGCAAGTTCTGTGCCCCAAGGAAGAAAACCGAGAAAATAAAACCAGGGAAAGAAAGGAGGGAAGAGTGCTGATGGGGTTTGAGTCTCTGGATCATAGTTTGGTTCCAGGAGCTAACCTCTGTCTCCTTCCCGCCAAGAGGTTCTTCTGGAGCCACTTCGTGTTGGCCCGGAGTGCAGGCTGTCCACCCAGCACCCCCCTCACCGGGGCTCTCCCTCAGCTGCGTTCATTTGTGTCCAATCAAATTGGATAAGAAAATAGCTCCACCTGCCCTCATCTCCGAATATAGGCTGCTGTTTCTTTTCCGGATATTTTCTGACTGTTGTCTTGTCAGGCTATGTACACTGATTATTATGATATTTGAACACATAATAATCTGGCCATTCAGTATTTATCCTATATAATAAAAAGTTAATATACAAATTGTCCTCTCAATCAGGAGTTCTGCCTGCAGGCAGGCCGGCCAACGGTTCATGTCTCCTCCCCCTGGCCAGACCCCACCCATGCACGAACTCATGCACCGGGCCTCTAAAACATATATATATAGATTATTATGTGTTCAGAGATCATAATAATCTGGCCACTCAGTGTACATTTATTGAAAACCCCATCTAGGTCCTAGATTCTAGGACAATGTGCTAGAGGCATTAAAATTTAACATCTTTGGTTTCCTTATTCTGTTCTCCCCTTGCTATTGCACAGTTGTCTGCCTCCTACCCTCCTTCGCTTGTGTTGCCTTACAGTGTTATCCTCCTGTTTCTTCTTCCCCCAATATGCACCCCCCCCCACATACGTCGCATACTTCACTAACTGAACACATTTACCCAGCTCACTTTATGCCTTTGTCACTAAGCTCTTGTCTTCACACCACACATTTGCATCATTAAAACATGATTGACTTCTGCTAAACCTAACAATATTTAGGATTACACATTTGCACTTTGACAAAAACAACTCTTGGTTTTGTCATTGCTTAATTATATGTAAATCTCCAGTCATTTTTTAGAGGGAGATAATGTATGAATTCATTTGGAAGTCATATGCAGAAGTTATGTTAGTTGGCTTTTCAGTTAATCTTTTGTATTTTAAGTTAAGATTGGACTCAAATGAGAAGAGTTTTAATAAGCATTGTTGACAATTGACTCTAGGCAAGATTGATTTAAAGGATTTTTCTTAGCTTATCTAATTTTTTTAATATCTGATTTTTTAACAATATTTAAAAAATATTCTGGAACATTTGGACTCTGTTACCAAGAAATGTTGTCATAATAATTCCAACTATTTACATTAGCAGTGGAGTAATTATCTGTTTTTTCTTAGTAGTATATAAAACCGTGGTGCATCTTAAAAACAATGACATTTTAGATCCAACGAGATTTTTCCAGAGAAGGGAACTGAGGCCAAGTGTGAGTAATCCTTTGGGGACTAAATGCATTGTTCATTACACTGCACCTTGTGGTATTATTAGGTCATACTGTGTGCAATATATTACAAGGGAAAGAACAAAGATGATGTCAAGCCTGCCGTTTTACAACATTTCTGAGTTCTGCTCATTTGACTGCAGCAACAGAATAGCACACACTGATAAGTGGAAGGTCTACCTTTTTTTTTTCTTTTCTTTTAAATTCACATAAAGGGAACATTCAGTGATATGACTCAAGTGAAACAGGCAATTACCACAAGTCATTTCCTCTTCAGGAATTTTGCTCTAATTAAGAAGAAGACACAACCCGAATTTTCACATCCTCTTGAACAGGGAACAGGTGAGTCACTCAGAACCATGGCATCAATGACCCCACTTCACCTGGTACAAAATTGGTTCACTCCAACTGGGGAACAGGCTACAACCGGGCTTCAGGGTGCAATCTCCTGGAAAGCTTTTAACACTCCCAGTGTCCAGGCCCACCCTGAAAGTTCTGACGGAATTGTTTTTCTGTCTTTCTCTCCTGTGAGCTCAGTCTTCACCAATCTGCTCCAGGCTTGTCACAGCCTTCCTTCTTCCCGCTTGAGCGCTGTTTTTTCCATGGGACACACTGTCCGTTAGATGAAGCTTACCCAAATCCCCCAGGAGGCCCCTTCCTTTGCTATTCCCTTCCTTTTGTAGCCATAACCCCTTTCCTCAGGTTGCACCCGTTGACTCCCCAGGACTTCCAAATGTCCCACATAGGAAGAGCTTCAAGGATCTTACGGAACTCACCGCTGCTGGGTTTTATTTATTCAAGGCTCTGCTAGGTAACCTTATAAACTAAAATATGCTAGAGCACTGTATTCTGAATTTGCCAAGTTGATTTCCCTCTATCACTGTGGAAGAAGTTAGTTTTGCTTCCATTTGCACATTCATTTCAACATTCCTTTACTATCAGTGTTTCCCAAACTTTTGACATATGTGTACCCCTTCTATAATTTTCGTAACGCTGAGTACCCCTCGTACTCATGAGAATGTAGAATTAGGTGCAGCTAAGCACGGTGCAGTGCATATCCCCACCAAACTCCGGTGCAACACGTACCCCCACCAAACTCTTCCCGTACCCCTGGGGGTACACGTACCACACATTGGAAAACACTGCTTACTTCATAGAAGTTTGTGGTTTTCCATTTCTCCTTGGCACTGATTACAACATCTGCCGTGCCCCTTCACTGATTAAAACAGGCAGTAATATTTTTAACACATGCTTGTTTTTCATCTGTATGAGAGAGGCATGCTTTTTAATTTTGTATTTATCTTTTAATATTTGGAAGTTCACCTAACAAAACCAGGTATACTTTTACCAGAGAGGTGTAGCTCATTGGCTGCTTCAAGTCCAGATACATCTGTTTTTGGCTCAAAATGACAATAGGGCTTTGCTGACTACCTGCTTTACTCATTTTAATATTGTGGAGTCCTTCCATCGATTGATTGCCCTGCAGCGGGTGGCCTGGGCCTCCCTCTGTGGGGTGATTGCAGAGCCCCCCCAATGGATCACCCTGCCAGCCAGTAGCCTGGGCCTCCCTTTGTGGGGCAATCGTGGGGCAATGGCGCTCCCCCACCCCCACTCCCAACCAATCGCATTACACCTGCCCTGGTTGGCCTTGCACCAATGTGTGGTTGTCTGGATAATCGTTCTGCTGTTTGGCCATTCAGTTGATTTGCATATTACATTTGTATTATTGTAGACTATTTAAGGCCCAGTGCATAAATTAATGCATGGGTGGCGTCTGGCCAGCCTGCCCTGATAGGGGCCAATCAGGACTGGGCTTGGTGGGGGGTGGGGCTGCAGGAAGTTGGCTGCCAGTCCCACCCCTGATTGGGGGGTGATTGAGGGTGGAGCTGGAGGATGGTGAGTGTGGGAGGTTGGCCAGCCAGCACTGCCCCTGATTGGGGAGGTGGAAGCTGATCAGGGGTGTGACTGGCTTGGGGGGTGGGGAGAAGGGTCAAGAGAGATTGAGGGACCAATCGGGTCACCAATTGGGCTGGTTGGCCATTGCAGTGAGTGTCTTGCAACTGGTTTTTCCGTCCTTCTGGTCACTTGGCTTTTATATATATAGATGTCTGCCCTGCTCGCTTTTGAGGGTTGACAGAAGGATCTATAAGAAATGCTTGGGCCGAAACCAGTTTGGCTCAGTGGATAGAGTGTCGGCCTGCAGACTGAAAGGTCCCAGGTTCGATTCTGGTCAAGGGCATGTACCTTGGTTGCGGAACATCCCCAGTGGGGGTGTGCAGGAGGCAGCTGATCAATGTTTCTAACTCTCTATCCCTCTTCCTTTCTCTCTGTAAAAACTCAGTAAAATATATTTAAAAAAAAAAAAAAAGAAAATAAAATAAAAGAAAAATGCTCAGGAAAGTACCTTATGCATTGCAGAGCTCTGCAGGTGTGTAGATAGCTGTTGCCATGAGACACTTTTTTAGCTTTATGTTTTGCCGTGATTGAATATTTTTACTCATTAACTAAAGAAGAGCATTTGGGTTTTTGCATCAAAGGCCTTCACTACATCCTGAAGAGCATCTGCCTACTACGCTTAAATTGGGAAGAATACATCTCAGTATCCATTGGCTGTTACCTTGGAAACTAGGAGCATTTGAAAACACTGGAAAGGAAACAATGTAACTGGGAGGAAAAGCACACCTAGGGCCAATCAACTTCCCCTGTCCTTCCCCCTCCACCTAAGGCTTAAAATATTAGGCACCTACCTGTTTAAATATTTCCTAATCATCTTTTACCCCCCTGACACCCCAATGATATGTACGTTAGGGTCACCCTTATTAAATACAATTCAAAAAGGTGAGAGATAAGATCTGTTGTCACTTTGGGGAACTTAAGACTTACAAGGCATACAACTTGCATCTACTTTGTACCTACTATTGGCCTATTGGTTTTGTCTAGGATGCTTCAGCAGCTGTTAAGAGTCTCAATGTAATTATCCAGGACTTCAGAGGGGAAACAAAGAAAAGAAAAATCCAAGCACCCAGTAGTATTTTCATCAGAAACTTCCTCATCCTTGTGATAATATATATTTCTGGTTCATGCTAAGCTCACAAACTACTTTTTTCTTCTTCTGTATCCTACATTGACTCCTCTTTGCCTATGATCCATAACTGCTGAATACCCCCCCCCTCCATCCCCTGCCACCCTCTTGCCTGTCCCCCCATACCCTCTCACCTGCCCCACTCCCACCCCCACCCCACAAGCCTTAGTGCTTGGATCCTGCTTTCCTCCTCAGTAACTTTGGGTAAATTCTACCACTTGGGGTTTGTTCTTTGCGTGCACACATCTTATGTCTTTGGTTCAGTAGAGGACACGCTTCATTGTGCTCAGGACTTACCTCCTCCGAGCTCATTTAATGCAGATTCCCCGGATTGTGATTTGTGAGTCAGTGGTTTTGGAGAGGGAATTTTGATACATTGACTGCATTATTATTCATCCCTTTCCACAGGCAAGAGCTAGAAAGGAAACCAAGTGGAGGGATGGACTGATTGGATAAGGGCTTAAGTTTCTTCTGTTTTATCAGAGTTAAAATATTAGGTTGTTTTCTTTTAAAAAAAATATTTTATTGATTTTTTTTTTTTTTTTTACAGAGAGGAAAGGAGAGAGGTAGAGAGTTAGAAACATTGATGAGAGAGAAACATTGATCAGCTGCTTCCTGTACATCACACACACACACACACACACACACACACACACACACACACACACACTGCCACTGGGGATGTGCCCGCAACCAAGGTACATGCCCTTGACCAGAATTGAACCTGGGACCTTTCAGTCTGCAGGCTGACGCTCTATTCACTGAGCCAAACTGGTTTCGGCAGGTTTTCTTTTTATATTACATTGACATTCTTTTATTCAATGAACTTTGACCTTGAACTTTTAGAAAGGGAGTACCATTTATTTATTTATTTATTTATTTTTTAAATCAATCTTTATTGTTCATATTATTACAAAGGTTCCTCATTTCTTCCCCCCTCCACCAGGTTCCCACACCACCCTCCGCCCCCTCCCCATCCCCCATTGTCCTCATCCATAGGTGCACAGTTTATGTTCAGTCTCTTCCTCCCTCCCTTTCCCCCGATAGTAAATCCCTTTTCAGATAGTAAATCAGTTACTTAGCATTTTCTCATATCAATAATACCTCCACATGCCCAATGATACACTTCACACAAAAGACATTTCCAAATAGGTCAACCAGCCTCATCCAGGCCCCACTCAAGGCACTCACAGATCAACACCCCAGCGCTATACTAACTCAACACATCCAGATCTAAGCCTTCATCACTTGATTCAGCAGACCCTCAATTTCCCACAAAAGTTTTCAGCCATGTCTGAGAGGCAGCCGTGGGGCAGGGGCAGGCGTGGAGCGAGCTGTTCTGGGTCTGGCTGCTCCGGGCCTGGCCTCTGTTGCTCTGGTTTGTTCCACAACCAGCTGCTCCGGGTCTGGTCACTGCTGCTCCCGACCTAGTTGCTCTGGACTTGGCTGCTGCTGCTCCGGGCCTGGCCGCACCCGACCCGGCTGCTTCTGGCCTGGCCGCTCCCAGCCTGGCAGCCGCTGCTCCGGGCCTGGCCACTCCCAGCCTGGCAGCTGCTGCTTCGGGCCTGGCCACACCCGACCCGGCTGCTCCGGGCCTGGCCGCTCCCAGCCTGGCAGCCACTGCTCCGGGCCTGGCCTCACCAGACCCGGCTGCTCCGGGCCTGGCCGCTCCCAGCCTGGCAGCCACTGCTCCGGGCCTGGCCACACAAGACCTGGCTGCTCCGGGCCTGGCCGCTAAGGGAGTACCTTTTAATGTTTATTGGTAAAATTTTTCTAAAGATGGATAGCCAAATTTTAAAGTCAATATAAAAAACTAGAGGCCTGGTGCATGAAATTAGTGCATGGATCGTGGGATGGTCCCTCAGCCCAGCCTGCACCCTCTCCAATCTGGGACCCCTAGTATGACTAAGCCTGCAGTTGGACGTCCCTCTCACAGTCTGAGACTGCTGGCTCCTAACCATTTGTCTGTCTGCCAGCCTGATCATCCCCTAACCGCTCCCCTACCAGCCTGATTGATGCCTAACTGCTCCCCTGCCACCCTAATTGCCCCCAACTGCCCTCCCCTGCCAGCCATCTTGTGGTGGCCATCTTGTGATGACAAGAGGGCATCACACGAGGGTGTGAGGGCCACCTAGACTTTTATTAGTATAGATATTTCCTGTCCATGCCACTGTTTTTCAGTAGATAGAAAGTCAACCTGTGCACTGAAGGGTCATGAGTTCAATTCCTGGTCAAGGGCAAATACTTGGGCTGCAGGTTTGATTCCTGGCCCCAGTTGGGGTGCATTCGCGAGGCAACTGATAAATCTCTCTCTCCCCTCCATCCCTCCTTCCTTCCCATTTTCTCTAAAAAAATCAATGGGAAAAATATCCTCTGGTGAGGATTAGCAATAACAAAAATATCTCCTGTCCTGAACAGTTGTATACTTAGTTAAACTGAATCTACTAAGACAAAGCTCAGACATGTTTTGAAAATTAAGAAACTATTATGCAGAAATTCAGGAAAGAGAGCTGGCAACAATCATAGCTGCTCTTTTGTTCTTATTCCAGTTCTCTGATGTCTCTGGTAGCTAAGGAGAAGTTCGTATTGGAAATGGCTTAAGTATGTGATAAGTTAATGTGTTTCTTTTCAGAGCACTTATCATGGAGTTTGACAACTGTCCACCACTTTCAGAAAGACAATTCTCAGCCTCCTTTCACCACAGCATACCCCCTCTAAGGCATACCCCCCTTTCTGACAATAACAGAGGTGTACTAAATCGGTTCTCAAAGGATTTCTCCCTTTTGTCCTCTTTGGGTAAGATGGGCAGTGTATGTGTTATTTGAAAAAGTGTCTGAGGTGGTTCTGAAATGCCCACCCATTTTCACTGGGAGTCATAGCTTTCATATCTCCTAATTTGCTCCTTTTAAAATAAAACTAAAATTTATTGTCTTGATTTATCAGGTTCTGAAAGGTTTGTGATAAAATGTACCTTTGTATTTTTAGTTCTGCAAAAGTTTTCATTGTAATTCTATTACTTGGTTTATATAATTTGATGTTTACAAATTCAAGATTGTTATATCTTCTTGGTATGTTTCTATCTATATATAGTATAATTAACTGCATTAACTTTTATATATCTGATATTACTCTTCATTAAGTATGCTTTCTTTTTGTCAATATTTTCTAGTCATATCTTTATTTTCAAACCTTTGGAGTCATTTAAAAAAAATTCTTTTCTTGTAAATAACAGTTTGCATTTCTTAAAAATGTTGACCCACTTCCTTATTCCACTTTTTAATAAGTGGGTTTAATCCAGGGGTCAGCAATCTTTTCCTATAAAAGGCAAGATAACTAATTTAATATTTTTAGCTCTGTGGGCCACATAGTCTGTCATGTAATTACTCATAAATAATCACTGACATATAAATGAATGTGCATGGCCAGACTTGGCCTGCCAGGTATAGTTTGTCAACTATTGGGTTTAATGCATTTACATTTTTGTGGTTGATAATATATCTGAATTTATTTCTGCTATCTTATTTTGTGTTTTCTGTTTTCCATCTGTATTACTTAGGGCAGGGCTAGCTGAGGTTGCAGATGGACCCAGAAACTTCAGTGACTTAACACATTAAGTACGTATTTTGCTAGGTAACATCCAATCAATGGTACAGAGGGGATCGTCTGCCCCACACAGTCATTCAGGAATCTAGGCTCCTTCCATTTTGTGGCTCTGTCACTCCCAACATGTGGGTTCCAACATCACCATAGAAAAGGAAACCAAGAGTAGAAAAGGCACACCTGCTTCTTAACCACATCAGTCTGGAAGCCATTGATGTCACTACTGCTCACATTTTGTTCATGAGAACTGGTCACCTGGTCTTGCCTAGAAGCAAAATGGGCCTAGGACATGAGGTTCATGGTGTGATAACCACTTCCCAGCAACAATTCCTGACTGTGTTAGAGGAGCGTAAATCTTTGGTAGACACCTGGACACTTCTGACACAGCCGCCCTCTTTTTTCCCTTCTTTTTCTTTTTTCCCCTTTTCTGTCTCCTTTGGGATTGAAAAATATTTTTCTATTCTGCTTTATTCACCTTGTTGGCTTGGGATACATATGATGCATTTTCCTTGTTTTAGTGGTTATCCTTATAGTTTTGAAACATAGGCCATCTTGTTACAGTAACCTCTACTTTGTAAAAACTGCTGTTTGAAATTTTAACTCAGCCATTCTTGGCTTCTATAAACATGCTTACTTAAGTAATAGGGAAAATAAGACTACTCCCATTTCAGAGAACCATAAACCATGCCCCAGACAGAGTTATCAAAGCTGGTGCCAGGCCAGGCCTTGAGATATGGTCTCACGGCCCATCACAGCACATGGATTTTTGCAAAGCTTATGAGAGGTCTGGAAGTATAATCCCATATTTGTGAGACAAAAGACTGAGAAAATATAAAAAATGAAAGCTTTCTCCATGTTTTTGCTCAGACTCTGGAAATAATATATCTCTGAGCCCACAGGCATAATAAAGACTCCTAATTACTAATTAATTTGGCTTATTGAGGCATTTCATGTTCAACTTGCTGATTTACAATATAACAGATTTAACATATATATAATACTTAATTTAAATTTTTTTCTATAAAGCTTATGTTTATTCAGTATCAATTCTCTCTGGATAAGAGAAGAATCTCCATGTTCTTCCCCTCCCCTTATACTGTCATCCCACACATCTTTCTTGTTGTCCAGGATTTCATTTCAACTTTTAAAACAACACAAAAATAGTTATTTTTATGGTTAAGAATTAAATATACCATGATTAATTCTTACTAGTTTGTATTTTTATTGAAATGTATACTTTATTGCTCAAGTACATTCTTTAGTTTTTTGTTTGTTTTCAGTGAAAGTTTATGAGTAATAGGTTCCCTTAGTCTATTATATCTGAACTAGAGGCCCTGTGCACGAATTGGGGGTGGGGGTGGTGTCCCTCAGCCCAGCCTGCACCCTCTCCAATGGGGGACTCCTTTGGGGATGTCCAACTGCCGGATCCCAAATGCTCGCCTGTATACCTTCTTGATTGCCCCTAACCACTCTGCATGCCAGCCTGATCACCCCCTAACCACTCCCTTGCCAGCTTGATTGACATCTAACTGCTCCCTTGCCAGCCCAATTGCCCCCAACTGCCCTCCCCTGCAGGCTTGGTCACCCCCAACTGCCTTTCCTCCCCTGAAGGCCTAATCGCCCCCAACTACTCTCCCCTGATGGCTTGTTTGCCCCCAACTGCCCTCCCTTGTTGGCCTGGTCACCCCCAACTGCACTTCCCTGGTGGCCATCTTGTGGCAGCCATCTTGTGACCACATGGAGGCGGCCATCTTGTGCAAGGGTGTGATAGTCAATTTGCATATTACCTCTTTATTATATAGGACTAGAGGCCCAGTGCAAAAAATTCATGCATGGGAGGGGCCCCTTGGGGTGGCCTCATAGATTAGGCCCTAGCTCATACCCTCAGCCCTGCAGGCTCACAGCCTACAGTCCCACCTGGCACCCTGCCTTGGTCTGGTGCTGTCTGCCCCTGTTGCTACTCCTGGTTGCTCGCCTGTATAGCTTCTTGATTGCCCCTAACTGCTGTCTGCCCCTGTTCCCACCCACCTTGGCTTGGTGCCAATGGCTCCCTGGGCCTTCTCCCTGCTGCTGGTTGCCATCTGCTGGGCAACCAGCAGGGCGATTGGGTTCCCTCCTTGTACCTGCTTTGGCCTGGTGCTGCCTGCTCACCTGCTCCACCATCCCACTGTGGTCCCGCCCTCGTCAGGGCCCATTGGGGCCCCCAGTGCCTCCACTGCTGTCTGCTGCCAGCACTGTGTTGCTGACACCCGCCATGTTCCATGTCACCCTATGTTGGTCAGCGCACGTCATAGCAAGTACTTGAGCTCCTGGTCAGTTGAACTCCCACCGGAGGAGACAATTTGCATATTAGGCTTTTATGATATAGGATAGCTACAGTAGATACAGAATTGATACATCTCTTGTCAGTCTACTTCTCATTCCTTCACAGGAGTATGTCTTTTTCACTCTAGTAACTTTTATAGTGTTCCATAGTTTGCTTACACACTATGTAGATTTGTTTTTATTGATTCATTTACCCTCAGAGTGCATTTTCAAACTGTGGACTCTTAACATTTCTCCAATTCTCAAAAATTATTTGCTACTAACTCTTTGAATATTGCTTCTCTTCCATTAACTCTGCTCTTGTGGAATTGATTAGATATGCCTGTGTTATTTCAGTTGCTCTTAAAAAATATTTTTATTGATTTCAGAGAGGGAGAGGGAGAGAGAGAGAGAAACATCAAAGATGAGAGAGAATCATTAATTGGCTGCCTCCTGCATGACTGGGGATCGAGCCTGCAACCTGAGCATATGCTCTGACCAGGAATCTAACTGTGACTACCTGGTTCATAGGTCAACTCTCAACCACTGAGCCACCGGAGCTGGAGAGTTGTTTCAGTTTTTAAATGACTCTTATTTCTCCCTTTATCTCTGTGAGGATCCTGGAAATACATAAACACTTTTGGATTATTCTATTATTCATTGCATTTGTAATGTTGCCTCATTTCTTTTAGTTATCTGTCTTTATTGAGAGATTCTCACTTTCTTTTTTCACTCACACTCCTTTCATGGTTGTCTCTACTCCGAGCCCCCTGGCACCCTGTTTGGAACTAGTATTACATGGTTGGTGGGAGAGTCCTATCCTGGGTGCTAGGGAATAGGTCACAGGCTGGTCTCTGTGTTCATTCATGGCGGCCCTGCTCAGGTCCTTGTTCAGGTCAGCTTGACTTCAGACTGCCAGTGTCCTTCTCTCTCCCTAGATTTGCAATCTCCCAGGAGGCTCAGCCTCAGGCTGCAGCTGCAGTAGTTGCCCCCTCTTGGGTAGGATGGGCAGGAGACACTGGTCCAGCCCTGATTTCTCACAGTGAGCCTAGCTCAGGACACCTGCCATGTGTAGAGCATCTCTAGTCACCATGAATCCCTAAGAGCTGAAATCAATTGGGTACAAGGAGGTCATTATTTTGCTTTAGAGCCCACCTTTAAATATCTCCTTTTTATATTTTATTTGTTACTTTATGTTTAGAGCAGTGGATAGAGGGGTGTGGTTCCTCTTTTGTTAGGAACCAACCCCACTATTCCTTTTGATTCCTTCATTGGTGACCATACTGCTCAGCCAGCTTTTCACACTTCCAATCACAGTTAGATCCCCAGATGCACTCAGAGCAAGAGAGCATGAATTGTTCTTGATATTTGTCCTCAGAGACAGATAGTGGTGTGAGCCGATGATAGCAGCGGGTTGGATTTCATAGGCTGAGCCAAGTGAGCTTAGACATGGCTGGCTTGAGAGTAAGTCCTGACATCATGTTCCCTCTACCTTTGCTCCTCCTATCACTCTGTCCTCAGCTAGTCTGGCACAGACTGATGCCCCGGCACACAGCGGATTGTAAGAATGTTGCCTTTGGTTTGGGTTGATCCAGATGTGACACTGCTGTCATTTCTGACACTCTTCCTTGAGCCTAATTATTACCAGCGTCCGGACTGTGGAAGAGGGCAGCTCTGTGTGGCTGTGAGTTGTGTACTGTTCCTGGGTACAGGAAGCAGTGGAGACTGAAATCATGCCAGTGTTCCACCCACACTGGGCACCCACAGGACTATGTGAGGGCCCAGAGTGAGGCCCTTCTACACACAGAGATGTGAGTTAGACTGTGGTGGCCAGAAAAGATGCCTCTTTCTAGGTGTCTCATTACCTATAAACCCCTCTTTTCTTTCTTTTTTTTTTTTAAACATAAAACTTTTTTTTTTTTTTTAAGTTCATTTTTGGAGAGAGAGGAGGAAGGAGGAGGAGGGAGGGAGGAGAGAGGAAGAGAAAGAGAGAGAAGGGAGAGAGAAGAGAGAGAAGAGAGAAAAGAGAGAAAAAAGAGAAACATTCATTGGTTGCTTCCTGCATGAACCCCAACCAGAGGTCGAACCCACAATCTGTATATGAGCCCTGGTTGGAAATGGAACCCACCACCTTTTGGTGTACCTGATGATGCTCCAGTCAACTGAGCTACACCAGTCAGTGCTAAACCCCCTTTTAGTTGCCCGCATAGACAGAGTGCTGCGGAACTCCATATTGGGAATGCTTCCTACTGAGGTATGGTGAAGGGAGGGCCAGGGCCTGCTGCCTGGTGGTTGTGCCACCTGACTAGCTGCTGGAAGAAGCTCTGGAGCCTGGGCTTCCCTCCTTATTTCAGTATAGAGTTGGCAGTTATCTGGGTTAAACCTAACACATTTTCTACAACCAGTGACACCCTCAAACTTCCAAGTAGCCAGAGCAGTTTTGGGTCTTTATTCCCTCCAGAGACCAGGGAATAAAGTGTACAGCGCTTGGACACTTTGGGCCTGGATTGATTCCTGCCCTTATCTCCCAGCGGCATAGCAATATCTGGCCATAAAACCATTAAAAATTGGCCACAGGGAAGCAGTTGCTGGAAATTCAGCCCTTAGTACACAGGGAAGTCATGGTAAATATCACCTTTCAGTGCTGCCAAGATACTCAATATAAAGTAATACCATAGCCTGACTTCTTCTCTAGGGACTATTCTGTACTGGTGCCTAAGACAGCATAGAAACATGTGGTGTCCAGACCAAATGCATGCTTCCTTTGTTGTTGTTTGACTGCTTTTCAGCAGCCTTGATACTTTTTATATACTTTTTATATACTTTTTATATACTTGCCGGGATTTTAGGAGATGAACAGAAAGAAAAATAGTGTCATTTGTAATAGGAAAAGCAATAATTATAAAAAGGACAGAGATGCTAGAGAAAGAAAATCCAGGAAAAGAGACTGGGAACAAATCCAGTCTGAGGGTTTACGCTGAGGTTGGTAGAAAATTGCTGGAAGTCTCATTCTCAAGCATGTCATGGCCAACCACTGTACCTGAACCCAGTTAGTGGTGACAAGGAAATGAGACTCAGGGACAATGAGGAATGTGTCACATAAAGCTAGGGTGTAGGAATGGGGGAGTCAGCCTAATAAACCTAATATTTAGAATATGGAAACTTTTTAAAAATTGTCTAAAGTTTTACATATGACTCCTTTTTCCCCATTGACATCCCTCCCCCAGCCATTCCCACCCCTAAGGGCAATCCCCCACTGCCCCAGTGTGTGTGTTCATTGCTTATGCTAATATGCCTGCATACAAGTCCTTTGGTTGATCTCTGACCCCTCTCCCCCACCTCCCCTGCCATTTGTATCTGGTATTGTGATCCCTCTTTAGAATATGAAGGCTTTTGATGAACTTCTCTTCTAGGAAGTATTTTACTAGGCTAGCCAGGGTTTACCAGTGCAGGGGCTGGAGGGCAGCATTGATGTTTGGAGCAGGAGCTTTCTTCCTCATGTGGGAAGCGATTTTCAGTTAGGCAGTGAACGCATTTAGACGGCTATATATGCCTTCCATGGCTACTATAAAGGAAATGTCAACCATGGGCCCTGGAACACAATAGAGCAGTGGTAGATAAAATTCCTAGAGAACTGAATGGGCATGGAATTATCAAATTACCTGTAAAACAGTATGCCAGGTGGCTGTTTCCATTCAGATCCAAGAAATCAGAAGTAGAGTTCTGAATGCCATTGGTCCCCTGGGAGAGATGTAGGTATCACCCATAAGAACTAGGGAGCAGAGAGTGTGTTCTTATGATTGAGCCTTCAGGGAGCAGAAAAGGAGGTTTGTGGGTGGATTATAGAGTCTGCAATGGGGGTGGAACTTGAGACCCACCAGAAAAACAGGTTTCCATGAATGTGGCCATTTGGGATGCTAGGAAGCCAGAGTCCAGGAGAACTTTCCCACATTGTGCTCATGGTTTATTCTATGTGTTTCACTTTTCTCCCTACTGCTGCATCCTGTTCCTTCTCTTCTACCCTTACCATTTTACCACTTATAGTCATCCTTTTCAACCATCATGTGGAGAGCTCCTGCAATGCTCTATTATGAAAAAAAAATGTTTCTGTAACATGCTAGGCTTTGTGTACTTTACTTGCATCATCTCATTTCATGGTCCCCATAATTCCAGCAAGTAGTTATGAGGGAACTTTCAGGAAATCTCCAAATGAGGTTTAAGATCCCTGGGCCTGACTATGTAAAGGTATTTTCTTTTCTTTTTTTAAAAAAATATATATTTTATTGATTTTTTACAGAGAGAAAGAGAGAGGGATAGAGTTAGAAACATTGATGAGAGAGAATCATCGATCAGCTGCCTCTTGCACACCCCCCACTGGGGATGTGCCCGCAACCAAGGTACATGCCCTTGACTGAAATTGAACCGGGACCTTTCAGTCTGCAGGCAGACGTTCTATCCACTGAGCCAAACTGGTTTCGGCTGTAAAGGTGTTTTCATCTCATAGGAACAGAGAGTACTAGTGAATTGTGCTCACTGCTTTTTTTTAATTTTTTTAATTTTTTTTTTTAGATTTGTGTTTTTTCTTTATTGATTTTTAGAGAGAGGAAGAGAAAGGGAGAGAGAAACATGATGTGAGATCATGTCCATTGGCTGCCTCCTTCACCCACCTTCCCCTCCCCCACCCAGGTGCAACCCAGGAATCAAACCAGCAACATTTTAGTGCATGGGACAATGCCTAAGCAACTGAACCACACTGACCAGTGTGTAACCACTATTTTTAAACCAGACTAGCCAGAGTTGCTACAAGAAGATCCTGCAAAATCTTCTCTAATGAAGGGAAAATGAGTAATACATGCTTTGCTTAGGTTCTTTTTAATAATCAAACATGTCTGGGAGTCGGGTTTGAATTAGTGAGTGTCAATAGTTAGGGAATGTTGGTACCTTTCTAGACAAGGGGATGAAAAAACATACCTTTCCAAGGAGGAGTAGGGGTTGAAATTGTATTGTTGTAATCACTGAACATACACTGGTTCAGGAGAGACATGGGAGGCTGAGCAATTAATTTCTCGATGGTGAACCTGAGCGGGCTAATTTGTAGCAAACTTGGTTATTTTCTCACTCTTTTTCTAGTAAAGACAGGTGGACATTTTGATCTGAGATGTTTTGCTCTGCTCAGAGAGCTCATAGCTAAAGCATAGCTGTGCACTGTGAACAGACAGTTTTTCTCTAACAGAAATCACCCTGATGAAGTTATGTCATCAGAATGTATGACTGAAGGAAAAATGGGGGCAGTGAGGGGGTAGGAGGCTTGAGTAGGAGATGGAGTGAGCATTTGGTGCCCTTCACATGGAGCTGATGGAAGAAAGAAATTCTCTCTGCCACCATGATCAAGTCATAGACTCATAGAGCTTGAGTGATGGATAGGGCTTAAGCAAACATGCCGCTCATTGTGCAAATAAGAGACTAGGCCCCAAGAGATTTATACAAGGCCACACATTAAGGAACTGATAGAATGAGATTCCAATCCATGTCTCCAGACTCTTAACTTTATTTACAACATGTTACATGGAGTTTAAATTATTTTTTAAGGTTTCTAATTTAGTCCTGTACTTGATATGGCCAAATAACTCTCTTGCTTCCTTTTATGAGGACAGAGATTACAGATTTGCTATTATTTCCTTATTAATAATAATGCCAGAAGCTCATAAGAATTTTACATAGCAGATAATCAACTACTATCATAGTCTGAGAGATAGATTGAAAAATTTTACATTAAAAATACCAAAATCCCAATCAGATTCATGGATCCAATTCTTACTAACAGTCCTTTCTCCTTCTATTTCTTTTTATTTTTGTGATGGTTTGGGGCTACCTGGAGTGAATGTTAATTTATCTTTCACAAAATAGAATTTGTTCTGGCAACCTGCTGGTGAAAATGCTGAGCTAAATAAATGGAAATAGATATAAGTCCCAGGAAGAAATTAGTCTCCTTGCTTAGAAATCAAGCATATACTTCAGTCCTTTCTTTCTGGTAGGTAAAAAAAAAATCCACAGAGCTAAAATATCATCATCTTCTCCATATGTAGTACCTCACTTAAGCTCTGTTCATTTATAGCATGACTAGAGGCCTGGTGCATGAAATTTGTGCACAGTCCCTCAGCCCAGCCTGCACCCTCTCCAATCTGGGACCCCTCGAGGGATGTCTGACTGCCCATGGGATCGGGACTAAATGGACAGTTGGACATCTTTCTCACAATCCAGGACTGCTGGCTCCCAACTGCTCGGCTGCTTGCCTTCCTGATTGCCCCTAACTGCTTCTGCCTGCCAGCCTGATCACCCCCTAACCACTCCCCTGCCAGCCTGATTGATGCCTAACTGCTCCCCTGCCAGCCTATTTGCCCCTAACTGCCTTTCCCTGCAGGCCTGGTCACCCCTAAGTGCCCTCCCCTGCAGTTCTGATCCCTCCTAACTGCTCTCCTTTGCAGGCCTGGGTCCCTCCCATCTGCCCTTCCCTGAAGGCCTGGTCACCCCCAACTTCTCTCCTCTACCGGCTTGGTCACCCCTAACTGCCCTCCCATGCAGGCTTGATCACCCCCAAATGCCCTCACTTGCAGGCCTGGTCCCTCCCAACTGCCCTCTCCTGCTGGCCATTTTATAGTGACCATCTTGTGTCCACGGAGGGCGGGATCTTTGACCACATGGCGGGAGCTATCTTGATCTTGTATGTTGGAATGATGGTCAATCTGCATATTACTTTTATTAGATAGGATATAGGCCTGGTGCATGGCTGGTTTGCCCTGGGGGGTGTCCCTGATCAGAGTGGGGGTTTCCTTGGAGTGTGGGACAGCCTGGGCGAGGGGCCTGTGGTGGTTTGCAGGCTGGCCACAAATGGAGGCCCTGGTATCTGGAATTTATTTATCTTCTACAATTGAAACTTTGTAGCCTGGAGCAGAGCCAAGCCTTAGCTTGCTCAGTGGTATTTCCGTTGGGATTTATGTATCTTCTATAATTGAAACTTTGTAGCCTTAAGCAAGCCAGGGCTGCAGAATCTTGGTTGCCTCTATTGCTGGGGGCAATCCTGGGCTCCTGCTCTTCCAGCTCCATGGCTGCCACCATTTCTGTTTGGATTTATGTATCTTCTATCATTGAAACTTTATAGTCTTGAGTGGAGGCTTAGGCTGGCCTTAGGAAGCTTGGCTTCCTCTATTGCTGGGGAAACCCAAGCCTCCCTCCTGCTCTCTATTTTGGTTGGGTTTATTTGCATCTTTTCTCCTGATTGGCTGGTGGGTGTAGCAGAATGATGGTTAATTTGCATAGTACTCTTTTATTAGATAGGATAGGGTTTTCTTTCTTCTTTTCCTTCTCTTCATTATCACTCATTCTTGGGAGGAGTCTTTAGCAAGACAGAAAAAAAGAGGGACATTGTTAGCACAAGAGTACTAGTATATTGATGTTGTGCTATGAAAGGTGGTCAATATTAGCAAGGAAAATTGTGTTAGAAGTGGTGTCTCTCCTAGACTCTGAAGGACTTAAAATAATCAGACTCACAGGACACAGAGAAGCTGATTCTAAGTCCTCTCCCCAGGGGTAGAGTGATGGCCTTGAGGGAAAGACAGGGATGAAAGAAATAACGAAGACATGGATGAAGAGATAAAAAGGGAGACCAAAGAGAAAAGGGCTTCACAAAGTTTGCCAAAAACAGGCTCTGTGAGGACTGAAGAGTTACTTGATGGAAAAAGAAAGGGCCCTATGTATATATGTCATCATCTAATCAGTGAGACCATTTATTTTGATGATAGACTATATACCTAAGGAAAAATAGAATTTGCTGTCCAAACTGATACTTCTCTGTAAGTGAAAGGAGGCATTACTGAATATACTGATACAGAGATAGAAACTGGTATCATCAGGCAAATCTGGACATATGGTCACAGACTATAGCTATTCCCCTTCTAGATCTCACAGACATAACTAAGAAGTTAGACTTATACTCATTCAAAGCATAGTTATTAAGCACTGATGTATCTGGCATTGTGCTTGGTACTAAACATTCAAAGCTGAGCTCTTCTGTTCTACACCAGATGAGTATTCTTTCTGTGGCTGAGACTTTCATGGCGAAAAAGAGCAAGGCGAAACCTTCATAGGCCAGTTCAAAAATTATGATGCTTCTTAGCAAGCCTTGTGTATATGGCTTGCACTTGGTCTACCTGCACAGTAGTGGCTGCACAGCCTAAAGCATGATGAATGAGACTGGTGTGATTTTGTTCTGCCTCTGACCTGCATATGCTGATTTTAATCAAATGAACAACTAATCCTGTAGTGAATTTTATTAAGCCCTTTGCCCGTCCACATTTTATCTGTTACATGTCTCATTCTCTGTCCTCCAAATAGAATAAGCTTTACTTTTCTCAGACTTTCTTCCTTTCTTCCTTTCTTCCTTTCTTTCTTTCTTCCTCCCTTCCTTTCTTCCTTCCTTCCTTCCTTCCTTCCTTCCTTCCTTCCTTCCTTCCTTCCTTCCTTCCTTCCCTCCCTCCCTCCCTCCCTCCCTCCCTTCCTTCCTTCCTTCCTTCCTTCCTTCCTTCCTTCCTTCCTTCCTTCCTTCTTTCTTTCTTTCCGTGTGTGTGTGTGTGTGTGTGTGTGTGTGTGTGTGTGTGTGTGTGTTTGATGTCTTTCAGAAATAGTCCTGGAGTCAAGAAGTACAGTCCAGCTGGAGTGGGTGTCACTGAAAGTTCTCAGTGTCCTGAGTTACTTTCTCTAAGCCTCCACTTCTCTTATCAGCAGTGATGTCTTTTAATGCAGTGTACTGGTACTGTGGGGCTCTGCAGTTGGTTTCACAGACCTTCCTGCTAGGACTGCAATTACTGGCTCCCTAGAGTGTAAAAAACCCATGGGGTACACAGGTATGGTGTCTTCTTTTGGAATCAGTAGGTCTGTGTCCCAGCCCCACTGCAGAGCCCATATACCTTCTGGTAGATGGATCATAATTTTGCTTCAGTGGGCCTTTCTACTCCTTTTGATCCATTTGATTATTTTACTAGAGGCCTGGTGCACAAAATTCATGCATGGGGTGGGGGTCAGTCCCTCAGCCCAGCCTGCACCTTCTCTAATCTGGGACCTCTTGGGGGCAGTTGGACATCCCTCTCACAATCTGGGACCTCTGGCTCCTAACTGCTCACCTATCTGCCTGCCTGATCACTTCTAACTGCCTCTGCCTGCTGGCTTGATGTCCCTACGTGCTCCTCTGTTGGATTGATCTCCTCCGACTGCCCTCCCCTGCCAGCCTGATCACCCCTAACTGTTATACCTGCTGGCCTGATCACCCATAACTGCCGCTGCCCTGCTGTGTGGGTCCTGGGTGCGATTATCCAGCTCCTTCCTCTCTCCTGTCAGAGTTTGGGGCATGCTGCAGGACCCAGAGTCAAGTCCCCACCCACCTGCATGCACCTTGAAATCGCGAAAGACCCATACCCAGACGGCCCCATTTCCATTGGGTGAGACCCAGACCTGGCCGCCCCCCCCCCCCTTTTCAAGGCCCGCTGGTGTGACCCATCCCTGCCTGGCACCAGGTGGGGATGCAGCCTTCTGCTGATTGGTCACTATGGCGTGAAGGCGTTACAACCATTTGCATATTAGCCTTTTATTATTATAGATCTTATGGATCAAATCATTCATATACATCAAAACCAACTCAGCTTGAAAAGGGACCTCAGGGCCTCTATCCCAGAATAGCAAAAGAGTACAGACAAATCTTCTCCAAGGAGCATATTTCTATTTATTGTAGTTTCTCTCCTGGCAGGTATAATATGATAAGGCTTTACTCTGGAGGTATGGAAAAAATTTAAAAGGTGTTTATGGTGTGACAAATTTGGTTCTCTTTCAGCAAGCACAACCCCAGACACCTAGGCTCTGCCCCTCCTTTGTTTTATTTACTTCATACCTGTGTCAGTTCCCTTCATTTTTACGGTCCTGTGAGGGGAGACTTCTTGTGTTTCTCATCTTTCAAACCCTCCCTTACCCTATCCTACTCCACCCTAGTATTAAATCTATAGTTTTCTGCCAAAACCGGTTTGGTTCAGTGGTAGAGCGTCGGTCTGTGGACTGAAAGGTCCCAGCTTTGATTCCGGTCAAGGGCATGTACATTGGTTGCAGGGCACATCCCCAGTAGGGGGTGTGCAAGAGGCAGCTGGTCGATGTTTCTCTCTCGACGTTTCTAGCTCTCTTATCTCTCTCCCTTCCTCTCTGTAAAATATCAATAAAATATATTTAAAAAAATCTATAGTTTTCCACAGAGAAGGTAATTGATACATGGTTTTCAAACTCAATAAATATTTTTTTATTTTTTAAAAATTGAATTTATTGGGTTAACAAAATTAAATAGGTTTTGCCCTATAAATAAGCGATTTCCTTATTTGCTACTTTCTGTACACTGAACAAGTCACTGAAAGATTCTTAGATGGAATGCAGGCATTAATGTTCTTTTAATAATAAGGCCATGCCAAAATGTAGAAAATATGAAAGTCACTCTGTGTGCAGTCCTAGGCGGAGGTTTTGCTACTTCAGATGCAGAATCTTCAAGTCCCTAGCAATACAGATGAAATGTAAGATTGATGCCACGTTCGACCTTTTGATTCTTCTGCTTATTGCTGTTACTGTCTGACATACAAACATTTTGCCATAGATGGAAGAAAAGGTGTCTTTCACCTAAGTATACTCAACTAAATTAAGGGGCCTGCCTTAAAAGGAGCACCCAGAATCCTTGGTTCGCTTCCAAACCAAGTAGGCTAGTATGTGCCCCACCTGAACTAGACAGGAATCAATCCAGCCTTAAGAAAAACAACTAAGGGAATGACATTGGACAAGTGACCACTTGATTCTCTACATCCTATTCATATTTATTTAGTGTTTCAACTCAGCTGTAGAATGCATGCACTTTCCCATATTTGACCCTTTAAAGTTGCTTCTCTCTATTAATAATCATTTGGCTTCTGGTTAGCCACAAATGATTATGCTTCATTACCCCCTCTAGGTAACACTCTAGTTGCCAGGAATTCTATTTGTATTGTATTTTAGAACAATCCAAGTTTCTGTATCACCGAGTGCAATAGAGTGTGTGTGTGTGTGTGTGTGTGTGTGTGTGTGTGTGTATTGGCCCTTATGAACAGATGATGGAAGTTCAAGGCATTAGGAAACTTCACATGAATTTCCAAGAAGAAAATAAAAATGCAAAATATAGTAACTTTCTGTGCTTAGAAACTAGGTTCTCTCAGGGTTGGGTAGTGAGAAACCTGGGATACTGTCTCCTGTCCTCTCTTTGCCCAGAGGGGGATGCTTTTTTGCAATTCTAGTAATAGTAATCCTTCTAGTCATCTACCTACCAAGAAGAAGGAAATCTATCACAAAGATCATGACTTTGTCATCAAATGACATTCCTAATTCAGCGAAGACATAGAAGACAGTCTTTGGATTTTAGATAGGCATCTTTGCCAAGTGGCATCATTTTGCTGTGTATGTGAACAGGAACATCCCAGGAAAGCTGGCTCTTCCTTCTGCCCCTTTCCTCAGTTCCAGTATTCTAAACTTAAAGATTCTATCCAGCACTGCCTGATGCAACACTATACACAGTTACTAAATGCGGAGCTTCTGGCTACTGAGAATCCTGGGTGGTCCATGCCAACTGGAGAGCCTTAAGCAATAGCTGAGAAAGCCAATAGAAATTTAGAGTTTTTTAATCTAGGATAAACAGCCAGTTGGGCTTTCTTTGAAATCTATAAATTGGGAGAAAAATATGTGGGCGCTGGATTGGCAGGGAAGGAAGTGAAGGATTCTGGTAAAAGGGAATATAGGCACAGGCCAGTTTTGTGAAGGATAGATAGTTTCTTAGTTTGGTGAGAACATTACATTTCATGAAATGAACTAAGTTTTAGCAACTTGAATTTTACACATAGAATTAAGAGAAGCAATGAAATTGCAAGTTTAATAAACATGGATATGCTAAAGTAGTGTTGTGCCCTTGGTGGGCACTCAATACATATTCATTGAATTGGATTAAAGGTCTGATTTAGAAGTTTTTTTGAGTCCCTTTTCTCTGTGCAGTTTTGTGATTCTGAAAAGGCCAGGAGGCGAGAGAGAAAGTAGCAGGCTCGAAATCTGAAAAAGATTTAGTATGGCTGGGCCATGAAATGCAAAGGAATTCTAGTGAGAGATGAGGCTGGAGAGATATGTGGAGGCCAAGTTATGCAGGGGTTCTTCAGTGGGTTAAGACATTTGGACTTACTTCAAAAAGCAGAGGAACTACAGAAGGACTTTTAACTAGGGTTATAACACACTTAGATATACATGTTAGAAAGATCATTGCGTGCAACATAAAGAATAGATCAGAAGAGCTCAAGTAGGGACAGGAGAACCAGTTGGGAGACATCGTGCAGTTGAGAAATGATGATTTTTACCTGAACCAGGCTAATGGCAGTGAGAGTAGAGAAAAGCGAATGGATTGTAGAGAAGGCATTTACAGTCCTTGACATTGATTGGATGTGCGGGAACTTGGTTGAAGAGGAGCTGAGTAGAGGATGACTCCCGGGTCTCCAATGTGGGCAATGATAAAAGGTGGTGCCATTGACAAAATAGAGAACAGAAAGAGAAGTGGGTTATGGGGAGGTGGTAGAGAGAGAAGATGATGAATTAAATCTTCTACATGTTGAGTGTGAAGAGCTTGTGTTGTTGGCAGCTGGACTAGTGGGTCTGAAGTTCTGAAGAGAGATATCAGTTGAAGTACCAATTTGGGACTATATGATGTAGAAATGAGAGTAGATGAGTTTTTGCAGGGAAATACACTTAAGGGCTTGGAAGAGGGAGAGAGGTGTATAAAGAAATCTAACCTTGAGTCATCAGAAAGGTAGAAGGCAAACAGAGAGGTGTGCATAGGGGAAGAGAGAATTTAAGGAACGAGGGAATGGCCCAACTTCCTCATATTTAAGTCATCCAATTTCTAGGTTTCCAAATATTTCAAATTACCTTTGGTTCAATAAATCCTAGAGTAGGGAAAAAAAAAAAAAAAAAAAAAGGCATACCCAACCACTACTCTGTGAATGATATGGCCCAAGATCATTGGTCTATTTTGTTGAAACATATCTAGGTTCTGCTCCCTCTGAGGATTTTACCTAACGCTAAAGAGAATGAGAAAAAATCCCCTTTATACATTGTACATCTACACTTAAAGTAGCCAGCAGAGAAATTGACCTATAAATACTCTGAACACATTAAGGTAAGTACATTTAAAAAAAAAAGTTATGTCTTTTGGCTATGGTCTAATGTGATGATTGGTGGAAATGGAACTGAAGAGTGACAGGAAATATTAATGGGAAGTAACACACAATCTTTTGGCCTTAGGAAGAGCAATGCTTTATATCTGTTCCCAGAGGGAAAATGTGACTAGTAATGACCTTGACATACATTTTAACATTCTGACAATGACGTCGTGGTGCTGCTTTTATCTTTGGGCAGCAGATTCTCCATTGCTGCACATTAGTCTACTACTTCAGATCTGTTCAGAGGGCCACCTAAGGGTACAGTGGCAGAAGCATCAGAACACCTATATTTCTGTCATAGGACGTGGGTGCTGTAAGAGGCAGTAAGTGGGTGCTATAACATCAGGGCCTGTTTTCCCTGCCCAGGAGAGAGAGTAAATTCACGGTCTCAAGAAGGCATACTTCCCCAAAACTTCCAACTTCCCAGGTTGTTGCTTAAAAGCTGATGATTCACAATTAGATGTGCCTCTACCCAGTCCCCTCCTAACAACAATAACATCTGAGTCAAGCTTGAACCTTGCTAAGAAAACAGATTTGCTCTTTTTTAGTCTTAGCAGCACTGGAATCTAAAGATGGACTCTGTGGGAAGGCAGATCCTTAGCTACCTCCTCCCAAGCTGTTGCAGGAATTTGAGACCTCTGCTTGCCAAAGCACTTTTATGAAGCTCAGATTTTTTTCCCTTCTGTTGGGGTGAGGGAATGTCTTCAGTGACTCACTTTCCTCTCCTCTTGGGGCATCAGTATTTTCCTCTTAACAGAGGGGTCTGGTCAGGGGATCTTTCAAGTCCCCCAGGCCTAGCCTGTGTCGCCACAAGCTGGCCTTACCAGCAGAGAGCTTGTCCTCAGCCAGACCCTTCCCTGGTGAGAGGACTGCTCTCTCTATATTTGGACAAGACAAGTCATGATATGTCAGTGTGCAGAGAGGGAGCTTGTTTGGAGTGGGAGCTCTGCAGGAAGAAATTTCTAAGTGGAAAATGCACATCCCCCTCTGGAGGATGGGAGAAGGACAGAGAGCCCTGGGTGCTCTAAGACTGCGGTCGGCAAACTGTGGCTTGTGAGTGTGGCTCTTCCACAAAACACCATGGCCTCTGGATGAGTCTGTTTTGAAGAAGTGGCATTAGAAGAAATTTAAGTTTTAAAAATTTGGCTCTCAAAAGAAATTTCAGTCGTTGTACTGTCGATGTTTGGCTCTGTTGACTAATGAGTTTGCCGACCACTGCTCCAAGAGGTCTAGAAATCAGAATGATTAGATTCTGCCTGGCGCTGCCTGTGTTTTGCTGGTTCTTTGGCCTTCTCACTTTGTGTTCACTGGTGTAAAGAGACCCCTTGTGTAGAGAAAAGGTGTCAGAGCCAGACAAACCTAGCTCTGTTCCTCCTGCACCTCATTTTCTTTATCTGTTGAATGAGGATGCCTGTGTGAGGATTAGATGAGATAACACGTATAAAACAGCAGTGCCGAATTGGCACAGGGGTTTATCTTCCTCCACACCCAGTTTTTTTCTTTACTTTTCCTGTGTTTACATATTTCCCCTACATAGACCATTCTCTCCACCTCTCTACATTCAGCTAACTTTTAGGGCTCAGTGAGGTTTTCCTGCTCGTCCCAATGCAGGAGTCTTCTTCCTGCTGCCCAAGCATGCACTACCTGGCTTAACAGTCCTCCCCCCCCTCCTCTCCCTTCCTTCCTTCCTTCCTTCCTTCCTTCCTTCCTTCCTTCCTTCCTTCCTTCCTTCCTTCCTTCCTTCCTTCCTTCCTTCCTTCTTCCCTTCCCTTCCCTTCCCTTCCTCCTTCCCTTCCCTTCCCTTCCCTTCCCTTCCTTCCTTTTTCTTTCTTCCTTTCTTCCTTTTTTTCCTTCTCTTTCTTTCTTTTTGTATTTCTTTCAAATATACTTTTATTGATTTCAGAGAAAGGGGAGAGGAAAAGAGAGATAGAGACATCACTTATAAGAGAGAATCATTGATTGGCTGCCTCCTACATGCCCCACATTGGGAATTAAGGCTGCAACTGGGCATGTTCCCTGTCTGGGACTCAAACCATGATCTCCTGGTTCATAAGTTGACATTCACCAACTATAAGCCTCGCTAGCCGGGCTGCTTTTTTTTTCTTAAATATTGTTCTGTTAATTTTGCTTATCTACAGTTTTGCTCTTTATGGGAAGGAATCCATCAAATATTGGTCATTTTCCTACAATATCTAGGAAGATATTAGGTACATAGAGGAGGCCTAAACAATATTTGAATGAATAAGTACAGAAAAAACTACGTTATGGGAGAATTAGGAGCAGTGTATACAGTGGTTAAGGCCTGGATAATGGAACTAGCTTACCTGAGTTGGAATCCTGGTATTATCAAATATGAGCTATGCTACTTTAAGAGTTGTTAAGTCTCTCTGTCCCCAGTTTTCTCATCTGCATGATGGTAGTGGTAAAAATAATGTCTCTCTTCTAGGGTAGTTGTGAAGATTAAATAAGTTGGATTTGAAGAGTGTTTAGATTGGTACCTAACACATGATGTTGTATAAGAGCCCACCATTTTATTTTAAAGAATATGAGTTTAGGATAGACACACTTAAGTCAAATTCTGCTCTTCTGTTTAATAATTATGTGACTTTGTACAGTAGTTATTTGACTTCTCTGTGTTCCAATTTCCTTATCTGTAAAATAGGGATTATATATCTTTACTAGAGGCCCAAGGCATGAACTTGTGCCTGGGTGAGGTCTTGGCCTGCCCCAATCATGGGGAGGGGCTGCTGAAGGTTGGCCAGCCTGCCCTACCCCTAATCAGAGTGTGGTGGGGATTAGGGATGGGACTGGTTTGGGGGAGGGGTTGCAGACAGATGGGGAAGCCTGATCCGGGCCTTATTGGGCTGATTGGCCGTTGCAGTGAGCATCATAGCAACTGGTCATTCTGGTCGCTTGGCTTTTAAATATATAGGTTATAAATTGTCTTGAAGACCAATTTGAGATTAGAAGCTAGAACACAGTGTGTGCTTAATGACTGGTGGCTATTAGCAGCCTGCTTTAGTATTCCAGAAGCAAGAGTTTTAGGTGATTGTATGAAGAATCACTGTGATGACCCTAGTCCTGCTTAGGAAACTGAAAACCCAGGGCTTGCTCTGACTAGGAAGGGTTTAGAAAAGAGTCAAAACAGGACTTGTGGGTACATTGTGGGAAGGGATAGGGAATTTACTTGGTGCTTGTTGCTAAGCTGTATCACCAAAATCCTGACCAAATTAGGTCATTAAAAATGTATTTGGAAGGAGCTAGAAACTTTTGCCCATGTGAAATTCCAACACAGGTCCATGCATGTCACCTTACTGCATATCTCTGATTATATAAGATATTTCACGGTGACGCTGCAGGTGTGTGTTAGTGGAGGTGTGCCATCTCCTGCTGGCCAAGTGGGTCTGTGGTTCTTCTTTTCCGAGAAAGGGACATTTGCCAGTTCAGAGCTTGTGTATATGAGGGGTGCTACTTGGCCTCTTCTTAAGCCAAGTTGGGGCTCAGCTAGTTCTAATTTCTATTGCTCAGTCTATTGATTCTTACTCCCAAGGTCTGATTTGGTGCTCAGTGCTGTGGGGGATCTATATCCCCTTCACCTCTGTCAGCATGAGGGGCTGACTGCTCTCTACTGTTCAGAGCAGAGGGGATCCGAGTGGCAAGGAGGTGTGAGAGGGTGTGGAAAGAAAAGGAGAGGCAGGCGCTGATTTCTTCTTCCCTGGGTGACTTTGTTATGTTTGTACCACAGGACTAGGGATTTGGATCTCTCCTCCACTATCAACTGGATCTGAGTTTAGAGTTTTCATGATGTAAGCTTCTCACATCCCTTTCTTTTCTCTGTCCTTCTACTGCATCTTTACTTGAATTTAATGATAATTTACAGAATACAGTAAATTCTTTGGTGAGGAGATATAAAAATAGAAGTTATATAGATTATAGATTTGCTGCATATTTACTATCTCATCTCACCGTCTCATCGACATCTTGTGGCTTCATTGTTAGCTATGCCAACAATTGGTTTCCAATATCAAGATGAAAGTACCCACTTCCCACTTTCCCCTCATTATCTCAAAAAAAATTTTTTTTAAATGAATATAGTCCTATTTTTGCTATATTTAGCTGGGCAGTCTCTTGATTAACTTTATTTTGCATCATAAAATTTAGATATGGGGAAGTTCACAGAAGGCAGTTGGTAATGTTCAGAGGGTGGGCCTGGATATACCAGTCAGTGGTACTCAACCTGGCTGTATACCTGAGGACTTTTAGAAAGTATGATGCCTTAGTCCCATCCCAATTCAATTAAAAAAATGACAGTCCATCAGAGTGGTGTTAAGGCAAAGATATTTTAATCTTTACAGGAATATATACTGGGTATACATGGTTGATATCACTGCTGAATTTACTAAGGAGGCAAAACTTAATTTTCACTGTTTGGATTAGGAAATCACAGGAATTACTGTAAAAAATAATTGTAAAAATGTAGCTAATAATGTTAAATCAAAGCTTGCTACTGCTATTACTTTTTAAACCAGTTGCTATTGCATTTTACATATGGAGGGTTTTGGATAATAACAGGTCTAAGGCTTTGTCTCTGTGTTTTTCATTTCAAAGACTGAAATTCACTTAAGGGTGTCAGGACTAGAAAGGCTCACTCACTATCAATACCTTAAATCATGAACATATTGGTGTCACCTTCCTGTGAATTGTCTTTGGCACATGACCGTGTAACCTTAGTGACGTCCAATGAGGTTGAGCAGTGTCCCTGGGGGATGGGGAGCTATTCAGAGTTGCATTTTCAAACGACACCCCACATTACATCCTCCAATGTCTTCTTTCTGATTAGCTCCCTTGGGGCCACAATTAAGTAATACTGCTGTAGTTAGCCTTATAACTGATGGGAGTGTATCTTTTAGGTATATGAGGGCAGAAATTAGGTTAACTACTTTCAAAAAGTTTACCCAGCACTCTATTAAGTATGGCATATGTGGAAATGTCAAACTAGTTGTTGCAACAAACCTGGGACTGGAAATTTCCTACATTTTATCTTAAAGTTCGATGTACTGTAATTGAGATTCTGTCCCTTTTATGGATGGGAGTTAGAGCAGAATGGAAACCACTCAGTGTAAAATGTTCCCTCACATGGCACCTCCGCTGGCTGAGTCCCTCTTGAACCACTTTGGGATTCTTCAAGTTTCTGGTTTGGCTGGGTGGCTTTTGAAGCCAAAGAGAATTCTAATCATTAGCATTGGTGAGTTGTTGCTCATTAGCATTTGTGTGGAGTACCCAAATCACACTAACAAAGGGTCTGAAACCCTAGCTTGTGGTGGGGAGGAGGGCCAGCGGTATTGTTTCTACTTGGATTAATACCAGCATTATTTCCCTTGGTGCGGATCCAGGATCCATTCTTCTGTGTGTGGGAATGTTTGATGTTCTACTGTGAAGTGAGTTTCATTCAGAGAACTTTTATTTTTTTTAAATTCACATTTTTCTCAATTTATCTTTAAAAAGCCCACAAACCCAACAAAATACTTTCTTTGTCATGACTTGTTCAGAAATTTGAAAAGGCCTGCTGCTGCAGTTCAGGCCCACCAGTCATTCAAGGAAAGAGTTAACAGAGGCCTGGGAGGCCTCTCTGGCAGCCTGCAGGCTTTGTGCAGTCCAGGCTGGAGGCTGAGAGATGTGGATATTCATTTGTTTGTGTATGAAGCTTTCATTCCCAAAGTCTTAGACATCACATACCAGGAAAGATGATTATGAAAAGCAGGGCCTAACTCAAGTGTTTCCCGGCTGTTCTGGTTGCTTTTGATACATCTAATTTTGGCTAACAGTGTTTGCCCCTTGGTTGTCTAAACAGAATTTCCTTCTCCATTGGTTAGTGGAGATTAACTACCATGTCTAACAGTCATCATAAATACTATTATATAAGCCTGTTTTACCTAAAAGAGTCTTACAATAGGAGTTTATCAGCCCTCCCTTTTTATTGCATCATGTGTAAGCTTCACCTTGGAATTGTGCCGCTCGATGAGGTGTGATGGTCTTTGATTCTGAGAAACTGCAGAGGCCAGCGAGGAAAGGCTATCACTTTTTTCTCCATGTCACCAAACTCCTGGGGTCTCTGTATAGCAACAGCGCCCCCTAGTGTATAACAAGGTGAGGATGGGCTCCTTGACTCAGTAGGGAGAGGTGTCCCGGCTTCCCAAAATGAGGCGTGGTTAATGCTCAGGTTGGTATTTATTGAAAAGTGCAGCTGAATATAAATACACAACAGCAGCCTGTCTTCTAGGTTTTGACACCTGAGAAAGGAGATAGAGCAGGAAGATAGGGTTTTAGGTTATTTTGCAAAGACTTGAAAGCTAAGGAGAGCCGCAGGAAGGAATCAGGAGGTCGCTGGGGAATGGGATTGTTCCTATGAACAATTTGCCATTCTTCCAAATAATTTAAAGCCTGGCCATACGCTTGGAGAGGAAGGTGGGTAGGGCTTGGCCACAAGGGCCTCCCATTGTTGACTGAGACTCTGAGCCAGCAAAGCTTTTTCTTAAAGAGATAAAAGAGAAATTTCAAAAACTCCACACAGTGGCTTATATGCTACTAAAATATAAATGACTGATAGATATTATCTAAAAACAGACTATTGATTAAAGGAACTTGACTTTGGTGCATCAGGGAGCAAAGAGGGGGTATAGATGGACTATAGAGAGAAGGGAAGAGGGATACTTTCTTCCTCATTTTGTTCATCTCACAAATATTTATTGTTGACTGTGATCAGTGCCAGCTTCAAAAAGCTGGGATATAGATGTGAATAAAACAGAGACCCTGCTCTCATTGAGCTTAGGTTCTTTATAGTTGCCAAGGGGCAGGACACCACAGCTCAGTCCTCCGTGTTTGTTTTCAAAGAGTAGTTTATTTATAGGCAGAATGTGATTTGAAGACATGGAAAGTACCCACTGCTCAAAATTGTGTCTGCTCCAGCCAGACTTCTCTGAAATTTCTAAACCCAAATCCCTTGTTCATTAGAGATCCATTTTCTGAGAGAAATAATGATGAAGCCAGTCACTTTGGCCTCACTCTTATTGTCTGGTGAAAATGAACAGCTGACAAGACCTAGAGGGATGAGGACACCAGGGGTAGAGTCATAGCTCTGGCCCTGTCAGGTTGTGGCCACGAAGAGTTTGTTTTTCAGAGCCCAGGTTTCCTCATCTGTAGAAGAAGCTGCCTTACATCCTCTGCCAGGCCCCTTCTAGCTCTAATGTTCTATTTTGTATGGCAGTAGCATCCAGGAAAGCACAGGGCATGAGGCACCCTTGGAAGCACTGGATAATTGTTTGGGGGTTGGGTCAGGATCAGATTAACACTGAAAGAAAAAAAAAAAAAGAGGGGGGCATGGAGAAGGAGCATGATTTGACAATAAAATTTGGGTTATTAAAAAAAATGTTTCTAGGGCATTTATTCCTGGATCCCATATATGAGTAGAAATTGCCTAGAAGGGAGGGTGGTAGTGTGGATATGGTTGTTGCAGATTTTTTTTGGGGGGGGGAAAGCCCAATTGTTTATACTTTTGCAGGTCAAATGAGTCTTGAAAGTTGTCTATAAAATTCATGATCATAGATTCGACCTGTGAGCTGCAGCTGCTACTGTAAAGGGCTTGGTGGTGTGGATTCTGTTGTTGTGTGGAGTTCTTTCCCTTTAACTTTCCTGTTCAAGATAGAAATGGAGCACCACATGCCGATACTCTTTGAATCCTAGAAAGCACATGACCTACTTACTATTCTGCCTGAAATAGTCAATTAGAGTATGTTTTGGAAAATACTTTTTCAACTTGAAACGTGATTTTTCTTTTGTGAAAACACACTCCAGTAGAGAGACAGACCCCTGATTGGTTTTCTTGGTTGTTCTTCTGATCCACTGTGTAACTTTGGGTATTATATGACTTCTCTCTTTGGAAAGAGGCAAATAAAATCTGTGAGCTTCTTTAGAAAGGGCAATCCATAATTACACCTTTATATGTGCATGTGATGAAGATTAATGAAAGCTTTGATTTGGTTTAGAAGTTGAAAAAAAATGCATGACTTATTTGCTAGGGTCTCTGACAGCTAGATGTTGATTCTGGTCTTTGCAGTTTATTGTTCAGGTTTTCTTTACTATGTGGTCCTCTTTGCAAAGAATTTCATCCTCTCCACGAGGACCAATACTGTGTAAACAGGATTCAGGGATGGAATGTGGGTGGCGTTTTTTATTTGCAAAATTTCTTTTTACACATTCCTTTTTAAAGAAATAACACGAAGGACCAAAAGAGAAGCAGAAACCTTGAGTGACTTTGGAGTTTTCTCTGTGTGTGTTCTGCCATCTGCTGGAAAAGGATCACCAAGCTTGGAAAGCTGACGGGCTAAGTGGAGGAGTATGTGCACTCCTGGCCCCGCAGTCCCTCTTGCCAAGCTGGGCAGAGTACCTCAAAGCTCATAAAATGGCATCATGCACTTGATTTTCTGCCGGATCACCTTAATTGACAACTGGAGTTATCCCACAGGAACTTACCCAGGTTACTCAGTCTGCTGAGCTCAGGACTAGCCACCTCAGGCCCAGGTTGCTTTGAGAGCCTGCATCACATCCTCTGGCCTCATTTCTGAACCCAGCATGTTGACTGGAATTGCCTTGAAGTACTTTTCTCTAGTTTAAAGTGGAACAGACAAAAACACATTAAATCCAAAGTAGGAGGTAGGGTGGCTGCTTTTGTTGTGATGTCAATATAAGAGGGCCAACTGACCTATTCAGGAAAGGAATGTCCTTCTCTTCTGAGGTTATAATCTTCGTACTTTTTGTTGTTAAAATGCCCTTTTACAAAATGATGTTAATAGATGAGAGGTATCCCTTTAAGCATCTATTCACTTAGCAAAAGGAAAAATTCACAGCTGTAAGTCACTTTCCTAATTCTTTAAACACATTTTCTTATCTGTGAAATTCCAAAATCTGGGCAAAAGTGGTTTGCTACTCTCTGTGGTCCCACCTTTCTCTTCATAGGACACCTTGAGCGGAAAAGTGGGGTCAACATCCTCAATTTTAACTTCCATATTTCCCCTGGAAAATTCTCTGTGGATGTTTCTTGCTGTGACCCACATAGAAACACAAAGATAATCGTGTGGTAGATAAGGATAATAACTCTTCCGTAACTGGGTCGCTGCTTTATAGATGAATTTTGGTTTGTAGTAAATGCTTGGCCTGGTTTCACACCCCTTTGGATCATTTTCTTCCTGTGGAGTCTGATGGAATATGACCTTCCTTGGCTGCATGTGTATGTGTAACTCCCAGGGGGAAGACATAGACTTTTGGCAGTCAGAGCCCCAAGGCAACGGGGACAGGATAGGGAGGTCTAGCCCCCCTGTTTCTTCTTTACATTTTCTCAGAGGCATACAATACTTCTGAAAGGTTTTAAAATGGGAATATGACATTTTAATATCTGTAATGAGTTAAAAGATTCTAGTAACTGAAATAATGACATTGACTTCTTTATTTAGTATCATTACTGAAGAGTATGAACCCCCCCCCCCATGTTTAAAAGACTAATTCAAATAAAATTATAAAGATTAAAGAAAAAATAAAAGTGGAGCTACTCTGACGGAGGCAGGTTTGACACCTGGGTCTATGGAACTTGAGTTGAAAATTGCTAATATAGAAAAACTAAATTAAAATTGATTTTGGAGGGATAGTTTGTTAAAAGGGCAGATAGTTGAGATTTGAGTAGGTGGAGGCTGGGAAAATAAGTTTGTAACTGAGCCAGAACACATGGTCTCTTCATTGGAAATAGATGTTCCCAGAGAATATATTTTTTTTTGTTTGTATATTTATCTCTTGGTAACAACTGCTTCTGAACTGAACAAGGACATGCAGGATTGCAGGGTATGAGTTTCATATGGACACACACAGAGGCTTGTGACCTAAGGGTCATGTGAAGGAGGTGGAAAAAGATTCCCCAGTTACATTTTCATCAGCTAGATTATTAGAAATATATCCAACAAGTGATTTCATAAAACTTTTAAAATTTGGCTGAAAACCCTGGCAGATCTGTATCATCTGGTAAATATTTAGGACTTCGTGTATATTATTTTCAAGGAAAGGCAAAACTGTAGAAACAATTTTTCAACAAAAACGAAACATTGCAGGATTGTTAGCTTTTGAATCAGAATTTTGGTAAAAGAATTATGCCCCCTTCCAAGTGGTGAGGTGGGGAGGAGGGAGCGGTGGAAAGTACTATTATTTCACATAGAATTAGGTCAGTTTAAATTATCTTTCATTGCAGGTGACTGGATCAAACTCAGCAAATTCTGGACATATGGTAGCAGCTTCATTTTTCATCACTTGGTAGTTTTAAAAAATGTCTTTCTTGCCTGAAAGCGTTTATGAGATTTCACTATTACGTGCATCTTGAAATTTAGTATAAAACTCAATGGCAACTGAAAATATGAATTCTCCTATGTCTTAGGAGAATTGGAAAGCAGAAAGATAGAGTTCAGAAATAATACTCCCAAGAGGGAGCCATCAAAAGTCAAGGCCATGTCGGTTTCCTCAGGCCATAGCTTTCTATTAATGTTATTGTCTTATATTTCTTTCCCAATTAGCTTCACATCTGTTATCTCAGTTGTCTTTCAAATATCCATTAAGGTAAATGGCTATAGTAATCATGTACCTATTATAAAACTTGGGAAACAGTCACAGGTAAGGAATTACTTTCCTGTCTCTCTTTCCTCAGTTCACTGTTCTATTGGTAATAAAGATAACAAAGCACTTTACATGCATTATCTCATTTTGTGTGTGTGTGTGTATGTGTGTGTGTGTGTGAGTAGGTCTATTCCTACTTTTTTTTTTTTTCAGATGAGGAAACAGTGGCTTATAGAGACTTAAAAAACTTGCCAGAATTTAGACAGCTAGTAAGTGGTAGAACTGGAAACTGACCCAGCTCTGATTTCATGACCCATGTTTGAAACCATTACACTGTGCTGCCTCTCCAGTAATATGCTACAGAGAAAGCGACTTGCACAGGCCAGTTGAACCCAGATATCTATTACTGGGCTCCCTGCCCAGTTACCCTCCTACATGTCCAGCATCCAGAGAAGCAGGGAGTTGACTTAGACCTCCCGGGAAAGGGTTCTGGAGACACAACAGGGTTCTGTTCGCTAGCTTAGCTTCAAATGTCTCACATGTAAGACCCCCTTGAAGATGTTTAAGACAGCATGGCAGAGACACAGTAAGTGAATATACACTTTACAAAAGGCTCAGTAAACAGCAGCTCAGTAATTTCCCAAGGCTTGAGCAGCCAAGCAGGAAACCTCAAACTGGGCATGCTCACTCAGTGTGTAGGCAGGAAACATATTACAGGTTTTATTCCATCCCGGCCTCTTCCCTTTTCTGTTGACTTGGGCAGAGTCCCAACTTTTCCTTACAAAAGATCAAAAGTAAGACTCCTTGGCTGCTCACATCATATCGTCACAGAGGTTTGGCCACCTCTCAGAAAAGATAGGCTGGGTTGCACTAAACTTTCCTCCCTTGGCATTCCAGGAAATTCAAACTCCACAGAAAGACCTTAAAACCAAGTATCTCCTTCATGCTATAGCATAGCTTTGACTGGAAAACTGAATGTACCTGATACCAAGTAAATAGCAACTCTGGGAATACTGCCTAGACTCCCCAGTTTTTAATCTCTTTAACTTTAAAAACTCAATCTTTCTCTTTTAGACCCTAGGCCTGCACAAATAAAATTCTATTTGGGTATAAAGTTTATTCTAAAGAGAGGATGCTTATTGGACTGCCACTGCTTTTGAATCCTAATAGCTGTCTTGGTTACTTTGTTGATTATGAATTTTCTAGAGGGAATAATTTTGTAGAACTCTTATTCTGGACCATGTTTGTATAAATTTCACTTTCAGGGAAGGTGCCTTAAATGCCTAATTTCTTTTTCTTTTCTTTTTTTTAAAATGCCTAATTTCTAACATGTCATTTATGACAGCAAAAATGCATTATGTTAACTATCTGGTCTCAGGTGTTCCTTATAATACGGTTTCCACTTCTGCTTTCAAAGAGGGCGGTAGTGTCACATCCAGCAAGTGGGAAAGTGTTAAATAGATAAACTGTGACTCATCAACCAACTCAGCCCTGACCCCAGGCAGCAGGTGGTTCTTCTGATCTCCTAAACTGGGACTTTAACTAGAAATAGCCCTTGAGGAAGGTAGTTTAACTACGTAATTTGGCAGTTTTGTAAGTAGCATACACATGAACCAGAGGATAATCCTTTCATGCCTCAATCATTTTATAAAATGGTGATGGAAGCAGAAGTACAGGGGACCCTAAACCTGTGATTTCTGCAATGCGCGCATTGTCAGGTCATGAGTCCTAAGGGTATTGTTGGTGATGCTTTGCCTATGTTTTAAATTCCAAACTGAAGAGAATGAGGAACTCTTCATTTAGTTACATATGACTTCAGAGAAAGCCGTGTCCTTTGGCAGAGTCATCTCCTTTGGGGGACAGGACCTCTAACTCTGAGGAGACAAGAGTAATAAGGATATGAAACACAAATCACCCCCATGGGCCATGGGGATGATGGTAAGTGAGGCCACTCCTTCTTCCTCTTAGTTCCCAGATGCATGAATTCTTGGAATGTAGTACCTATAGATTCAATACCTTGCAGAGAATTGCTTCTTAGCTGCTATTTCAGTTATTCCTTCAATAGGACACTCCAATGCTCTATCAGGCTAGTGGCTTCTGGATGGTGTAGTATATGATATGAGTAATGTCCATTGTGAAGTGGGTTTCCTGAACACATGCTGTGTTTTGTGGGATTCCATGCCTGTTATTCCTGGATAGTGATGCTGCTTGAGGATCTGCAGATAGCAAAGGCAAACTCACACTCTGAATAAGTGTCTATTCCTATGAGCATGAATCATTGGCCCTTGAAGGTGTGTAGTGTCAACTTGCCACCAAGTGTCTATGTTTCCTCAAGGAATAGTGCCATATAGGATGCTCATCATTGATCTCTGAGTTTGGAAATTCAGAGATGGCAGTAGGTAGATTTGCCTTGGTAAATGAGAATCACACTGTTGGGTCCAGGTACAGCCTTCATCTCTGCCACTGTGCTTATCGTGTTAGTTCAGGGTGGTTGATGACAAAGGCTGACTCATGTTAACTGACCAAGTCATTTTGTCTGTTTAATTGTTCAGTGTCTCTTCCATGGTGGATGCTTTCTGATGGGCATTAACATGTAATTCAAAAATCTTCATAATTCATGTTCACAATGATATGTCTATTTACATGGATCTTTTTAAAAAATAAATCTTTGCCGAAAATGGTTTGGCTCAGTGTATAGAGTGTTGGCCTGTGGTCTGAAAGGTCCCAGTTCAATTCCGGTCAAGGGCATGTACCTTGGTTGCAGGCACATCCCCAGTAGGGGTGTGCAAGAGGCAGCTGATCGATGATTCTCTCTCATCGATGTTTCTAACTCTATATCCCTCTCTCTTCCTCTCTGTAAAAAATCAATAAAATATATGAAAAAATAAATCTTTATTGTTCAGATTATTAGTTGTTCCTCTTCCCCCCCCATAACCCCCCCCCGTCCCCATTACCCCCCCCCCCCCCCCCGCCACACTGTCCTCATCCACAGGTGTACTATTTTTGTCTAGTCTCTTCCCACACCACCACACCCCTTTCCCCCTGAGAATTGTCAGTCCACTCCCTTTCTTTGCCCCTGATTCTATTATATTCACCAGTTTATTCTGTTAATCAGATTTTTAATTCACTTGATTTTTAGATTCACTTGTTGTTGTATTTGTTGTTCATATTTTTTATCTTTACCTTTTCTTCTTCCTCTTCTTAAAGAATACCTTTCAGCATTTCATATAATACTGGTTTGGTGGTGATGAGCTCCTTTAGCTTTTACTTATTTGTGAAGCTCTTTATCTGACCTTCAATTTTGAATGATTGCTTTGCTGGGTAGAGTAATCTTGGTTGTAGGTTCTTGCTATTCATCATTTTGAATATTTCTTGCCACTCCTAACTGGCCTGCATAGTTTCTGTTGAGAAATCAGCTGTCAAGCGTATGGGTACTTCCTTGTAGGTAACTAACTGTTTTTCTCTTACTGCTTTTAAGATTCTCTCTTTGTCTTTTGCCCTTGGCATTTTAATTATGATGTGTCTTGGTGTGGTCCTCTTTGGATTCCTTTTGTTTGGGGTTCTGTGTACTTCATGGACTTATAAGTCTATTTCTTTCACCAGGTAGGGGAAGTTTTCGGTCATAATTTCTTCAAATAGATTTTCAATATCTTGCTCTCTCTTCTTCTGGCATCCCCATAATTCAGATGTTGGTATGTTTGAAGTTGTCCTAGAGACTCCTTACACTATCTTCATATTTTTGGATTCTTTTTTCTTTTTGCTTTTCTGGTTCGGTGTTTTTTGCTTCTTTGTATTTCAAATATTTGACTTGATTCTTGCAACCCTCTAGTCTGCTGTTGGATCTCTGTATATTATTCTTTATTTAATCAGTATATGCTTAATTTCTAATTGGTCCCTTTTCATATCCTTGAGGGTCTCACTAAATTTATTGGTGGTTTCTAGAAAATTCTTGAAAAACCTTATAACCGTGGTTTTGAACTCTATATCCAGTAGTTGGCTTTCCTTCATTTTTTTCAGTTGTGACCTGTTTCTTTGTCTCTGCATTTTGGCTGCTTCCCTGTGTTGATAGAGTGGCTTTGTGTACTAGGTGTCCTATAGTGCCCAGTGACTCAGTCTTCCCAGTTACCGAAGGTGGACTCTCTTGGTGCATTCCTTTGTGGGATGTGTGCACAGTCTTGTTGTAGTTAAGCTTTGATTGCTGTTGGTATCACTGGGAGGAATTGATCTCCAGGCTAATTGGCTGTGAGGATCATCTGTGTCTATGATGGGAGAACTTCTGTGCTGGAGACACCCTTATGGGGCATGACTTACTTCAGTGGGGCTTTGTTGCTCACTGAGTCTGTCCCCTGGGTGTGTCCCTTATGGATCTGAGGAGTTGTAATCTGGATTGTCCCACTCTGACCATTGGGTACACTGGCTCTTGGATCTCTAAGGAGGTGCTAATTTAGCCTCTGTCTGTGGCCATCCAGCAGGAGCTACGGAGAGATCTGCAGATTCCTCTTCTTTGTTTGGGTTTTGGAGGTGCCCAGATGAGGCCCAGCTATGAAGCAATGCAAGCTGCTGTGGAGCCTTGGACCTTATTTTGGATGTTCTGGGTCTCTCTGACCAAGCTGTAGTTTGTTAGGTAATTTTAGATTGCAAAGGGCCAAAGCATTCATGTGCAAAAGCCTCTATGTACAGCTTGGGTGGGGTGGGGTCTGAGGGAATTCACAGGGCGGAGCAAACAGCAATGGCTGATCCTCAGCCCTGCCCTAAGAGGCTCCTGGGACTCAGTGTCCTATAGTAATCACTGCAAGCACCTCTGAGAGAAAGCTGCCCTCGAGTTTCACCTGCTGCCAGAAAGTCTAATTTCTCCCAGTATGAGTCTGGGTCCCCAGAGTCTCACCCGGAATTGGAGTTCAGAGTAGTTGGGAGCTTTTATCTCCCTCCTGATTGAGAAAGACTACTACATACTCAGTTGCCAGCCCTTTCCATGTGCACGCCCCCATACCTCTGCACTTTACTTCTGCAACTCCTTGACTCTCAGTGTACTTTTTTCTTTCCTTCTAGTTATAGAATTTCCACTCAGCCAGCCTTCCTGTGGTTCTGGATGATGTCTATTTTGTCTTTTAATTGTATTTTTGAAGTGGTTGTGAGAGGCAGCAATTTCAGGTATTTACCTATGCTGCCATCTTGGTTTCTCCTATTTCTGATCTTCTGATGTCTTTTCCTTTCAGGTTTATTGATGAGCCAACTGCATCTCTAACCTTGCTAGTCATTGTAGCAATTTTAATTTCTTGGCTTCTCTGCTGCCACCTGGCCTCTATTGCTTTGGGGCCCCATCAACACCATAAGTATCAACAAGCCAAGATTTAAAATAAATAAATAAATTATATATATATATATATATATATATATATATATATATATATATAAATTTTTTTTTTTCAGAGAGGAAGGGAGAGGGATAGAAAGCTAGAAAAATCGATGAGAGAGAAACATTGATCAGCTGCCTGTTGCACACCCTCTACTGGGGATGTGCCCGCAACCAAGGTACATACCCTTGACTGGAATCGAACCTTTCAATCCGCAGGCCAACACTCAATCCACTGAGCCAAACTGGCTTCAGCTAGAACTGTCTTTTTAAATGACAGAGGAAAGGGCAATGTAGTATTTAATCTAAGGGAATTAAAGATAATGCCTAGACCAAAAACAAGAAAAAAATCCAACCAACCAACTAACCAAATCTCAAAAGCCTTTGTGGTAAGTAACTATTTGTTTAGGTTCTGAGTCAGATAAGTTCTGGATTTTGGAGAAACAAAAAGATCAAAGTAAGAATGAAGACTGAGCCAGCCAAGAAATAAGCATTGCCATTTGGGGTAGCACAGATGGTAGTCTTGAAAAGGATCCTAACATTTGGGCAAATACAAAGATACTATTCAACCCCATCACCACCAAATACTCTTTGCTAAGCAATCCTTTGTGTTGTTTTTACTGAAGGATTGCTGGGAAAATGAATAGATAGAAACAATGCCACCACTGGTGACACCACCTGAGGAATAACAAAATCTATCCTGTTGTTCTCTGTGAATTATGGAAAGACCGAAGGTAAAAAGAAGCAATTGTTTTGCCTGTTTACTATACTTATTAGTGATAATTGGACTAATAGTGTTGCCAGGCCTGTTTCCAAAATCTAGAAATGCCTATCAAGGTATCACCATCACAGACAAGCTCTGAAGTAGGTGAATTTTGCAGTCTGTGACCTGTGCCTCGAAGCCCATCTCATTCAGTCATTGAACAAACAATTAGGGAATGCCTATTATAACATAGACACTATGCTACTCTCTAAACTCTTATTTAAAACTCAATCAATCAATAAAGCCCTAGATTTAGAAGAGAATTGATACCCTCTCTTTCTAGGAATGTCTTCCAGGGACATCAAGTGCTTTACATTAAAAGGCAGCACCCTCCAACAGTAGTCATCCTCTGAGTGATCAGAAGCTCTTGCACATATTGTGATGAAACTTGATTCCTTTGTTTCTACCATGGATCCTAATATGTCCCATTAAAACACATCTCATTCCTACTTACACACAACAGCCTCTTAAGGTTTGCTGGTATTTACCACCCTTCAGGTACCCTCCAGGGCGAACATCCTCTTGGCTGTTCCTGCAATATCACATGAGCAGTCCAGTTGTAAGTGTACCTCTTCAATATGATGTCCAGAACTGGACACAGCAATCTATCAGTGCAGAGTTTAGTGGGAGTGTTACACTGGGAAGATAACGTGGTCTACATTTGCTTTAATTTGAACATACTGAGTTTGCATAAACTAAGACTCCAGGGTGGAGCAAATATCTCCTACCCTCCTCTCCTGCCATTGATTTCTTTTCTTTTTTTTAAAATATTTTTTTATTAAATTATTATTTTTGTACATATACCAATGCTCCCCCCATACATACCCTCCCTCCCCAGAGTTTTGTGTCCATTGGTTGTACTTATATGCATGTATACAAGTTCTTCGGTTGATCTCTTATCTCCCCCAGATCTCCCCAACCTCCCCGCTGTAATTTGACAGTCTCCTTTTTGCTTTACTGTCTCTATACCATTGATTTCTTTTAAAAAATATATATATTATTGATTTTTTTTTACAGGGAGGAAGAGAGAGGGATAGAGAGAGAAATATCGATGAGAGAGAATCAGCGATCAGCTGCCTCTTGCACACCCCCTACTGGGGCTTTGTCCACAACCAAGGTACATGCCCTTGACCAGAATCAAACCTGGGATCTTTCAGTCGGCAGACTGATGCTCTATCCACTGAGCCAAACTGGTTTCGGCTGCCATTGGTTTCTTGAATTAAGTATATCAGCATTATTGTCAAAGAGGGCTACGTTATTTTCTTATTGCTGCTGAAACAATTTAGTACAAATTTTGTGGCTTAAAACAACACAGATTTATTACCTTATAGTTCTAGAGGTCAGATGAATCTCTCTTGACTAAAATCAAGATGTCAGCAGGGTTGTATTCCCTTCTGGGGGCTCTAGGGGAGAACCCATTTCCCTGGATTACTACCCTGTTTCCCCGAAAATAAGACAGTGTCTTATATTAATTTTTTTCTCCCAAAGTTGTGCTAGATCTTATTTTCAGGGGATGTCTTAGCTTTCCATGCGCTAGGTCTTATTTTCTAAGGATGTCTTATTTTCGGGGAAACACGGTAGCAACTATAGGCTGCCCACATTTCTTGGCTTGTGCCCCCATTCGTCCCTCTTCAAAGCCAGCAACATTGCATCTCTCTGTGCCTTTCTTCCATAACTACATCCCCCTCTGATGCATCTCTTATGCCTCACTCTTTCACTTTTAAGGACTCTTGTGATTACATTGGGCCCATCTGGATAAACCAGGGCAATCTCTCCATTTTAAGATCAGCTGATTAGCAATCTTAACTCCATCTGCAACCTTAATTCCCCTGTACTGTGTAACCTAACATCTGTACAGGTTCTGAGAGTCAGGATGTGGACATCTTTAGGGGCCATTATTCTGCCTATCATAGTGCAACAGCAGCTCCCGATACCATCTCCTCATCCAGCAACATCTCAAGGCTGGAAAGGGTACACAGCTGCTTCATGCCCCCTTTTTAGGAGGAGGTAAAAACATTTCTTAAGGCCTCCTTGCTCCCAACAGACTTCCCTGTTCATCTTACTGGCTAAAATTATGTCATATGCCCATTCCCAACCCTGTCACTGGGGAGGAAAATAAATTACCATGATTGGCTTAGTCTAATTAAAATGTATTTTCTAAGGATGAGGAAGGCACAGCCTTCCAGGAGGCAAGTAGACCTCTAACACCTGGATTAAATTGAGTTTCTGATAGCAAGAAAGACATGGAAAATTGCTTTTGGGAATATTTATTCCATAATGTCACCATAAAAATGGCTTCTAGTTATGACCTAATAACTTGAAGGAGAGAGGTATTTTAAAATTACCTTTGCCTTTTCCCTTTCTGTGTTGAAGAGAGCAAAGAGATTTGGTATACCTAGAGAAAAGAAAGAAAAATATCAGTACATTTTTGTTGTTGTTAATCTTCACCTGAAGATATTTTTTTTCCCATTGATTTTTAGATACAGTGGAAGGGAGGGGGAGAGACAGAGAAACACCAATATGATAGAGATATACTACACATGTCGATCAGGGACAGGAATTGAGCCTGCAACTGAGGTACATGCCCTTGACCAGAATCAAACCCAGGACCCTCCAGTCTGCAGGCTGATTCTCTGTCCATTGAGCCAAACCTGCCAGGGCTCAATACATTTTAAATATATGGGTGTTATATTAGTCAGGGCTCAATTAGAGAATTATATATATATATATCTCCCCAGCTCTTACAATTATATAATGTCACATCCCTGTAATAGATCCCTTTGTGTGTGTGTGTATGTGTGTGTGTGTGTGTGTGTGTTTTGTGTGTGCGTGCGCGCGCATTTATAAACACATATACAATATAAAGAGTTTTTTTTTTTCAGGGATGTGACCTTATGTAATTGTGTGAGCTGGTCCGGCCATCTCTGGAAGGCTGCTTTCACATCTGATGCTGGAGCTGTGGGCACAGCAGGCAGGGAAGGGAAGAAGGCTGTAAAGTGCAAAATATAGGAGGGCAAGAATCAGCTGGCACCACAGCACAAGCAAGATCCCACAGGATGGGCTGAACATGTGGGAATTTTTGTTGCCTCTGGTCTTTCTTTAAAGTTGATTTACTCTTATTTGGGTTCCAGTATTTAATCTACTCAGGATTTATTGCTATTCCTGGCATTTCTTCCGTACATTAGAACTTTTTTTTTTTTTTTTTTTTTTTTTTTTTTTTTTTTTTGCCATTTAGGAACCCTGGCAAATTTAAATATTAGAATTGATAATGTGCATTGGCTTGTAACTTAAGGCAGAATAGGGAAAAGGGTTAGTTTAAAAATTTATATCCGGTGTTATGTTAGGTGGTCCCTTTATTTACCTTTATTTTGCTGTGCTATCTAAGGCTTATGAGTGAAACTAGACCACCAACTTATATCACCCAAGAATAAACTCAAAATGAATGAAAGACTCAAATGTAAGTTGTGAAAACAAAAATTCTAAAAGAAACCATAGGCAGCAAAATCTCAGACATCTCTCGTAACAATATATTTACAGATACATCTCCTAAGGCAAGGGAAACAAGAAAAATAAATAAATGGGACTAAAATGAAAATAAAATGCTTCTGCACAGGAAAAGAAACCATCAACAAAATGAAAAGGGAACCCACTTTATGGGAGAACATATTGGTGGCATTCAGCATACTCTTTTCTTTATTAATATCCGTAGTAAACTTGTCTATGGCAACAAGCCATGATTATTAGCATTCTCATATAATTCATTTTAAAATTTTTGTATTTTATCTTTATTATTGAAAGTAATACAGATGTACCCTATTTCCCCATTGACACCTTCTAGTCCACTTCTGCCCCTCTCATATAATTCTATATCAACTTCAAGAAGTTACTTAACACTTTGCATCATATTTCTAACTTGAAAATGAACAAAGGAACTAACTACCAAATCATTTTATTCAAAACCAGACTATCCATTTTTTGAAGTCTCCTTTACCTCTCCTTCTCTTTGGCATTTTGTATTATTATTTTTAATTTACACTGAGCTTTTTTTTTAAAAAAAATTCTTTATTGATTAAGGTATCACATATTTGTCCTCAACCCCCCATTCCAATCCCCCATCCCTCCCCACTCATGCCCCCACCCCTCTATTGTCCTTGACCACTGGTTAGGCTCATATGTATGCACATAAGTCCTTTGGCTGATCTCTCACCTTGTATCCCCACCCTCCCTTTGAGGGCCAACAGTCTGACCCATGGCTCCTTATATCTGGTCTGTTCTTGTTCATCAGTCTATGTTGTTCACCATTTTCCCTAGATGAGTGAGATCATGTCCTACTGGAAATATACTTATAAGAATCAAAAATGAGACAAGCAATAATTGTTATGCTGAAAGGCATATGAGTCAGTCTGTAGTGAGCTTCTTTCTGGGCCACCAGTTCTTTTGAGACCCAATTTCAATGTCAAACAGTTCCTTATGTGTACACGTCAGCAATGATATTTCAGCTCTGGATGGTGGGCAAATGGTAGTAATGCAGGTCTGACCCTCTCTGGTTTGGTCCTGGGCAACCTGCAGTGATACACAGTTGCTGACTGCTATTATGGCAAGGCATCGTCAGCATCTTCCATCTCTGGACTGCTTCTCTTCTATCTTCATGGTTGGAGTAGTCCCGTCAATTCCTCTCTGTTGCCGGAATCCACATGGTCTCGGAGTTGTTTTCTGAAAATATACAAACATATTCTCGACCAAATGTTAATAAAGAAATATTTTCTATAAATTTGACTTGGGATCCTTTTTTATTTTTTGCCCAAATAATTTTCCTCTGGCTTGTTTTGACACCATGTGTATTTTTCATGGGTGTTTGCTCTTAGCATTATAATTAATTTTCTAAAGTACAAATTTTCTAGATGTAATTTACTTACAGGATATTTTTCCTTACATGATATTCTTCTACTTTCCCCCTTTTTTGAATTAAATATTAGGAGGCTTTTGAAAATTTTATAATGTAGTCTTGATAGCTTTTAAATTTTTAAAAAATATATATTTTATTGATTTTTTACAGAGAGGAGGAAGGGAGAGAGATAGAGAGCTAGAAATGTCGATGAGAGAGAAATATCGACCAGCTGCCTCTTGCACACACCCTACCAGGGATGTGCCCGCAACCAACGTGCATGCCCCTGACTGAATCGAACCTGGGACCTTTCAGTCCGCAGATCGACGCTCTACCACTGAGCCAAACCGGTTTTGGTGATAGCTTTTAAATTTTAGTTTTTTGCACTAGAATATGACTACTTTAGGTTCATTTCCTGTTGTGAAATTTTATCATGAGATGAACTACCAATATAAATTTAAGTTAAGTCGAAACCGGTTTGGCTCAGTGGTAGAGCGTTGGTCTGCGGACTGAAAGGTCCCAGGTTCGATTCCGGTCAGGGGCAAGTATATTGATTGCGGGCACATCCCCAGTGTGGGGTGTACAAGAGGCAGCTGGTTGATGTTTCTCTCTTATTGACGTTTCTAGCTCTCTATCTCTCTCCTTTCCTCTCTGTAAAAAAATCAATAAAATATATTAAAAAAAAAACCTCTACAAAAAAAATTTAAGTTAACACTTTAGGAACAGCTTTTTGTCCAGTACAATTAATTTTTCTATAATATTCGCTTATTTCAATTCAATTTAAATTAGTCTGAAAACTTGTCTACTATTTTACTGTCAAATTTATTACTCTAAAACAATCTTATTTTACCATGTAAATATTAGTGGAAAGGATTATTTGCCTTCTTGAGTAGGCCCTGAGCATTCTTGATGGTAGGCTGGATTTAGATATCAAAAACCCACTTCCCCACACCATGGATACAAGACAACTCAAACAAGTCTTGTAGTGAGAAGGCAGCTGCTGTCAGCCAAGTGTCTGTCTTTTACCCAGGTCCCGATTTGAGCTGGGCATGGGAAGCTAAGCAGCCATGAGGGCAGGAGACTCTCTCAGCAGGGGTGAGGTTTCAAGCCCCTGCAAAGTTGGGGGGAGTGAGGGTCTGTGCTTCACCTCAGTTGACCCCCAAGTTCTCTCCTGATGGCCCCTCTTCGACTGTGCCCATCTTAGGTTGTCCCTTCCCTGAGGAATCTTACCTGTCTCTGGCTAACCAGCCATCCTCTGGGACCAAGCAGGGTGATGTGAGGTTCAGTTCTGTCTCCTTGGTATCCTATGCCCCCGACACCTCCACGCCCAGCTCCTGCCTCAGGATCCCCTCACCTGCTGGCGGGGCCCCAGCACTGATCATGTATCTTGGGGAACCTGGGTTTCTTCTCCAGGGAGGGCCCAGCTGGCCCCACTGGGTGAGAGACAGATCCATGGTATCAGCTATCATGAGGCTTCAACCTTGACATGAACAGAAAGCTCAGGCAGCAGCTGTGGGCAATTGGATTGTGAGAAGAGGTTCCCTCTTGGCCAAAAGAGCAAGAGAGGTCAATATAGAATGCTCAGGTGCCTTCCCAGGAGGCCATCTACACAATGGAAGGGATTAAATCCTTTCATGTCCTTTTTAAATTGCTGCCAGACATTCAAAGAGTTAATTTGTAAGTTTGCTTGGGATAATTGTATTGTATATTCTGTTGTGATTCTAGAATATCAAGAGATGTGTTACCTTTGTCTCCAAGCACCAAAAAGTTGATTTTTTATTGATTCCCAAGGGTTTGAGGTACTATTATAAGTAATGGGAGTAACACAAATCTGGGAAAAATTTTAATGACATTATAGAATAATATCATGTAAGGATAAGGCCATGGCAATCCCATTTCATACTGGCTGTCCATTTCTTTTTCTATAGACCAGGTCTTAGTTACATTTTCTGCACCTCTCCCAGGGGCTAGTAGTGATAGTAGTGACACCCTTTCTTTTGTGACCACACAAGCCAGAAACCTCTCTTTAATTTTACACATAAAGGGGCAGTGTTTTGATTTTGTGTCATACAAAAGGGAAGCTGGGTGGAGACTCCTGTGAAATTATACTTTCTTGTCCCCCCTGGTCCTCCTGAATGACCAAGGTGTTTGTTATTATTGGTGACTACATTAGGTAGGGAATCAGCCCACGTAGGGGTCTTACCTGTGAAGTGTCAGGAGCGTAAGTCCAATATCTTCCCCATTTGCCCCAGGTAATATTACCGTATATCTGATGATTGCTAGCACGGCTAGAAAGGCATTCTCAGGCATACTTGGGTTTCTGGTTACCTCACAATTTCTTCCTTGAGGTTATACATTCTGATTGGTGTTTCTCTGTCTCTGGATATATCTATCTCTCTATCTCTCTATCTCTCTATCTCTCTATCTATCTCTATCTCTATCTCTATCTCTATCTCTATCTCTATCTCTATCTCTATCTCTATCTCCATATCCATATCCATCTATATCTATATCTATATCTATATCTATATCTATATCTATATCTATCTATCTATATCTATATCTATATCTATATCTATATCTATATCTATATCTATATCTATATCTATATATCTATATCTATTTTTTCCTCCCATCGGTTTATATTGTTCATATTATTCCACAAATGAGTGAGATCATGTGATATTTATCTTTCTCTGCCTGGATTATTTCACTAAACATAATGTTCTCCATCTCCATCCATGTTGATGCAAATGGTAAGAGCTCCTTTTTTACCGCAGCGTAGTATTCCATTGTGTAGATGTATCACAGTTTTTTAATCCACTCGTGCTGATGGGCACTTAGGCTGTTTCTAAATCTTAGCTATGGTGAATTGTGCAACTATGAACATAGAGTGCATATATCCTTTTTGATTGATGTTTCTAGTTTCTTGGGATATATTCCTAGAAGTGGGATCACTGGGTCAAATGGGACTCCCGTTTTTAGTTTTTTGAGGAAACTCCACACTGTTCTCCACAGTGACTGCACCAGTCTGCATTCCCACCAGCAGTGCATGAGGGTTCCTTTTTCTCCGCATCCTCGCCAGCACTTTTCATTTGTTGATTTGTGGATAATAGCCATTCTGACAGGTATGAGATGGTACCACATTGTTTTGATTTGCATCTCTCTGATGATTAGAGACTTTGAACAGGTTTTCATATGTCTCTTGTATTTCCTTCTGTCTTCTTTTGAAAAGTGTCTATTTAAACCAGTTGCCCATTTTTTGATTGGGTTATCTTTTTTTGTGAGCTGCATGAGTTCCCTGTAAATTTTGGAGATTAAACCCTTATTGTTGATATCATTGGCAAATAAGTTCTCCCCTGTTGTTTTATTGATGGTTTCCTTTGCTAAGCAAAAGCTTTTTATTTTGATGTAGTCCCATTTGTTTATTTTCTTTTTAGCTTCCATTGCCCTAGGTGCAGTATCAGTGAAGAAATTCTTTTTGGCATATGTCAGAGATTTTTCTGCCTATAGATTTTTCTAGTATTTTTATGGTTTCCCTCCTTATGTTTAAGTCCTTGATCCATTTTGAGTTTATTTTTGTGTACGGTGTAAGTTGGTGATCTAGTTTCATTTTTTTTGCATGTATCTGTCCAATTTTCCCAACACCATTTATTGAAGAGACTGTCTCAATTCCATTGTATGTTCATGCCTCCTTTGTCAAATATTAATTGAGCATAGTGATTTGGATCAATATGTGGGTTCTCTATTCTATTCCATTCATCTATATATCTGTTCTTGTGCCAATACCAGGCAGTTTTGAGAACAGTGGCTTTGTAATATAGCTTGATATCTGGTATTGAGATCCCTCCTACTTTGTTTTTCTTTCTCAGGATTGCTGTAGCTGTTTGGGGTCTTTTTTTTATTCCAGATGAATTTTTGGAAAGTTCATTCTTGGTCTATGATATGTGCTCTTGGTATTTTAATGGAAAGTGTATTGAATTTATAGATTGCTTTGGATAATATGGACATTTTGATGATGTTGATTTTGCCAATCCATGAACATGGTGTGTTCTTCCATCTGTTTATGTCTTCCTCTATTTCTTTTTTCAGTGTTGTGTAGTTTTCCACATATAGGTCTTTTACCTCCTTAGTTAAGTTTATTCCTAGGTATCTTAATATTTTTGATGTGATGGTAAATGTGACTGCTTTTATAGTCTCTCTTTCTGTAAGTTCATTATTGGTGTTTATAAATGCCATAGATTTCTTGGCATTTATGTTGTATCCTGCTACTCTGCCAAATTCATTTATTAAGTCTAGTGATTCTTTGATGGAGTCTTTAGGGTTTTCTATGTACAGTATCATGTCATCTGCAAATAAGGACAGTTTTACTTCTTTTCCAATTTGGATGCCTTTTATTTCTCTTGTTGTCTGATTGCTATGGCTAGTACTTCCAGCACTATGTTGAACAGGAGTGGTGAGAGTGGGCATCCCTGTCTTGATCCTGTTCTTAGAGAAAATGGTTTTAGTTTTTGCCCATATGATGTTGGCTGTGGGTTTGTCATATATGGCTTTTATTATGATGAGGTATGATCCTTCTATTCCCATCTTGCTGAGAGTTTTTTTCGAGAAAGGGTATTGGATTTTGTCAAATGCTTTCTTCTGTATCAATATATATGACTATGTGATTTTTATCTCTCTCAATTTGTTTATGTGATGTATCATGTTTATTGATTTGCGAATATTGTACCATCCTTGCATCCCTGGGATAAATCCTACTTGGTCATGGTGTATGTTTATTCTGATGTACTGTTGGATCTGATTTGCTAGAATTTTGTTGAGGATTTTTGCATCTATGTTCATGAGGGATATTGCCTTGTAATTCTCTTTCATTGTGTTATCTTTATCTGGTTTTGATATTAGGGTGATGCTGGCTTCATAGAAGGAACTTGGAAGTGTTTTCTCCTCTTGAATTTTCTGGAGTAGTCTGAGGAGGATAGGCTTTAGTTCTTCCTTGAATGTTTGGTAAAACTCCCCTGTGAAGCCATCTGGCCCTGGGCTTTTGTTTGCTTGAAGCATTTTGATGACTGCTTCAATTTCTTCCTTCGTTATCAGCCTATTGAGATTTTTAGTATCTTCTTAAGTTTTGGAAGGTTGTATTTTTTCTAGGAATATGTTCATTTCCTCCAGGTTGTCTAGTTTGTTAGAATAGAATTGTTCATAGAATTTTTAAATAATTCTTTGTACAATAGTTCAGTGGGGTCTGTTGTTATTTTACCTCTTTCATTTCTGATTTTGTTTATTTGGGTCCTCTCTCTTTGCTTTTTGGTGAGCCTGGGTAGAGGTTCATCAATCTTGTTTATCCCTTCAAAGAACCAGCTCTTGGTTTTATTGATCTTTTGTATTATTTTTTTGGGTAGGCGAAAAGTGCTGAATTTTGTGGAAGTTGCAGAATTGTGGCCCACGAAGCAACAGTTTGAGGCTAGCTTTCTTGGTTTATCCTCTTCATATGTCATATGCAAGGACAGAGGCACTGCTGACACTCTGCCCTGGTCCAGTGCCAAGGGCAGGGGCATCTAGCATCTGCATCAGAGAAGTGTTTGCCAGGCTGGGGACCGTCCTCCTTCCTACCCCTTCATGTCACACGGACTGGGCACTGGATATTAGCTTCTTTCCTTATAGATCTTGTTCCATTTCTAGCTTTCAAGGCTACCTAGGACTGAATTTCTTATAGAAACATGGAGAGGCAGAATTTTTACTTTAAAAGAAGTTAACATCTTATAATTGTGAATAATTTCCAGGATCATAAATAGAATGTAATTGTGCAAATAAGTTGTTTGTTCATGGCTTTGTCTATTTTGGATGGATTCTTTGCTTATTATGGTCATGTTAACTATTTCCATAGCCACATGCCTAGATTTTGAAAACAGTTAACTTTTCTAAGCAGAGACTTCTCTGGTGGGCCAAATAATTCAAATAATTTGCCCTAAATTTGTTTTGGAAGTTTATTTATAATGAACAAGACATATAAAAGGATTAAAATTGGCAATGTCTATTAAAATAGAATCTTTTTATATCCTCTTTGCATACATTCTAATATAAGCACGCATACTTTTATCTAGTAGTCCCTATGTCAGAAATTTATTCTACTAAAAACTCAGAAGAGTATGTAGTGATACTAGTCCATAAAAGACTGGGTTAAATAAAAACTTAAATGGAACACTATTCAGCTGTTAAAGTGAATGAGATAGATCTGTAAGGAATTACAATACCTGGAAAAAAGCAAGTAGCAAAAGAATATATTACGATCAAATTTTTGTCTTAAATATCTACATATTTGTAAATAACACATAGAGGTCTCTGTATGCCTATAAAACAAGCTCAACAAAAAACACTGAATTATTATCTCTGGGAAGGTAGGTCTATGAGACACATTTTCTATTATGTGTTTCAAAATATTTCAATGTGTTCCTTTTCAAATAAAAAACACCCTATTAAAAGTACCCTATTTCTTTCTTCTTTGCTCTTTCAAAACAAGTCAAGAGGCCCAATCAGGGGAAGTATTGTGCCTGAGACCCTGAGGGACCTGATGAATTAAGCCTTGGACACCCCTGCTCAGTATATTTTATCTAAAAGGTCTTACCCTGACCAAACCATCTGGCTAAATTAAAAATGGAAAATTCATAGAAGGAGAGGCCTCCCTGCACACCCCATGGGAGCCATTCTTCCCTGGCTCCCTCTGGGTTCTTCCAGCTCATTAGCTAAGAGGCAGTTAGAGGAAATGTCTCTGGCCTCAGCTGCTGCCTCCTCACGTAAAGCTCTGATCTGGTCAGCAACCCCCCTGATGGAAGCAGCAGGCTCTGAGTGGCCTGCCAGCCCACCCCACTGTCTGCCTCCAAAGCAGGCCTGCTGGCTGCGCCCACCCTCCCTCAGTCTCCCCCTCCTCCCTCTCCAAGCCATGTGCTGTGCAAAGATGGGGACTGAGGAGCTTTAATCTTTAGGGCAGGGTATTTCAGGAGTGAAGCACATCTCAGTCCTGAGGGTTTACAAATGACCAGAGCCAATGGCCGTTTCGGTGAGAAACATCAGGTGCCCCTGGCAGTTGTACTCTATGCTCCAACCGTGTTCAGTGTTCAGGTTACAAAAAAGAACTGCTCTTTGCCGCTCTTCCCTGTGAATCTCAGGTTCCCTTTGTGAGGAGGCTCTGCCTTGCCATGACCCAGGAGAAGCACAAAGAGGGACACAAGTCTGAGAACAAGGATCTTATCCATTTGACCAGGGCAGGGTAGGGTTAGTTGCATAGCAATTAATCACATAGGGAATACCTGGATGGGGGTAGTGTGGTGGTGGCCTACCTGGCTGTGGAAATGGAGGAGAAAGTGGGAGAGTCCAGGAAGAAGTTAAAAAGTTCTCACAAGGGTCCTTTTCTGCTCCTTAACTCCAGAACTGTGCTCCCATAACCATGTTTCATCGCAGTGAAAAAAAAATCACAGTTTACTTTGGTCATTTCCTGATCATACACTAGAGTTCCTATAGCCTTTTCTACCCCCACTCATTCTGCTGATCCTAACAGGGGTCCTCAAACTTTTTAAAGTGGGGGCCAGATCACGGTCCCTCAGAGAGCTGGAGGGCCGGACTATATGAACTACTAATTCCTACTGTAACACCTCGGCTGCGCTCACTGCCCAAAAAACCTGGCAGGCCGGATCAGACTCCTCTGCGGGCCGTATGTGGCCCGCGGGCCGTAGTTTGAAGACGCCTGCATAACAAAAGGCTAGTATACAAATTGTCCCCCGAGAGCAGAAGTGTGACTTACTGGGAGTTAGACGTGTGCTGACCACCAAGGGGTGGTGTGGAACATGGCGGGCACTGGCAATGCGACGCTGGCAGTGGGCGGCAGTGGAGGTGCTGCCAGCCCCGATGGGCCCCGATGAGCCCTGATGAGAGCGGGGCCAAGGTAGGATAGTAGAGCAGGTGCGCAGGCAGTGCCAGGCTATGGTGGGTGGGAGGGGAGGCCCCAGCCACAGCGGCAGGTGCTAGGAACCCTATCCATGCATGAATTCCGTGCACTGGGCTTTTAGGATGATTATATGGACATCAAAACAGATGGCACAGGCAAAAGCAAACTAGTTCTGTGAGGATAGCCCCTTTCTCCATTCAAGGCCTAATCATTCAACTTTATTTATATACTAGTACATTTTTTGCTTTCCTTATTTAGTAAGAAATCAATCTTGCATATCTTGATCACTTAGATAATTTTATTGTGTCATTGTACGATGTGGTAATTTTTATTTTTTTGTTAATCCTCACCTGAGGATATTTTTTTCCACTGGCTTTTAGAGAGAGTGGAAGGGAGGGGAGAAGAGAGAGAAACGTCTATGTGACAGAGACATCTATGTGACAGAGACACATCGATTGGTTGCCTCCCCCACACAGGGATCCAACCTGCAACCCAGGTACTTGGACTAGAATAGAATCGATGATCCTTTGGTGTGCAGGCAGACACTCTAACCACTGAGCACACTGGTCAGGGCAAAATGGAGTATTTTTTTTTAAAAAACATCTGTGTATAGGTAATTCAAGTAGGGCAGTCTCTATATTTAGGTGGATATAAAATATACTAAAGAACAAAAATATGAGATTATAGAGATAGGTTAGACTGAAGAAATTAATCTCAGGTGTTTTTTTTCTTCTTTCTTTCAAATCAAGGTATTTGCTGCTTGTAATACAGCCCACTTGAACTCACTAACATCTGTATTTTTTTCCTCCTGAGAACAAACCTAGAGCTCATTTCTCAGCCTGTGTTGTAGCTCTGTGTGGCCTTGCCTGAGTTTTGTCAATGGAGCATGAGTGAAAGCCATGTGCTCCTCTGCTCGGCCTGACTCATCGCAACCTCCTGTGGGGAAATCCCACTCCATTTCTCAGTTGAATGGAGAGATTCAAAGACTTGAAGGAGATCAGAGTTATAAGGTGGAGGAACCCGAGCGCTGAATAACTTTGTGGAACAGAGTCCATCTAATGGTTCTCATTGGACTGTGATCTGAACAAGAAGTAAACTTTTAATGTTCTAAGCCACTGAGATTTGGGGTTCTTAGCTATGGCAGTGAGCCCTACTTTAAAAGAGTGATTTTAAGTTGGAGTTCAGAGGTGCTTTCTTTCTATTTTACCTAATTTCATAATAGGAAATACTGTAAAAATATTGATATTCTATACTGTTAGATCTTTATTCAGAGAAGGAGATAGTTCATGACATTAATAACTCTTTAAGTTTGTGTTTTTCTTTTAAAAATATAATTTTTTTGATTTCAAAGAAGAAAGAGTGAGAGAAACGTCAATGATAAGAGAGAATCATTGATTGGCTGCCTCCTGCATGCCTCCTAATGGGATTGAGCCTGCAACCTGGGCACATGCCCTGACCTGGAATTGAACCATGATCTCCTGTTTCATAAGTTGAAACTCAGCCACATTGGCTAGGTTTGTGTTTTTCTTTAATAGCAATATCCTGTGGAATACTTATGGGCAAGCTGTCTGAGGCTATTTACACTATTGTTTTTATCAAGGACAAAAATTTTAACTTTCTATGTAGATAGTAAAACTAAACACAAAATATTCAGTTTCTTTAATTGCAACGAAATGGTCAGGGGTAAAGGAGCATTATCATTAGAACATTTCTAAGATGCCTTCCAGATACAATGTTCTGATCCTCCAACTATGCTTATAACAGAAACTAACTTACTAAATTTTATTGAGAGAGAGAGAGAGAGAGAGAGAGAGAGAGAGAAGAAATTGAATGGATTTGTGCTAGCTCACACAGTAACAGAAAATAAGATCTCACAAGTGTAGAAGCCATGGACCTCAGTTAGAGGATCTCATGGAAAGCCTCTTTAGCTGCCATTAGGATGACTCAGCTCCACTTACGTTCCATCTGCTCCTTGCTTTCCCAACATTTCATTTCTTAGGGGAGAGGGTCAGATGTAGAATGTTTACACGCCGACTTCTTGGCCGTAATAGGATGTCCAGGCTGAGAGACTCAGGAGTACTACAAGGAGGGTGAAAGAACTCCCCAAAAGAAAGGCAGAACTCTTAAATACCCCTTTAGAGACACAACAGGTGGTAGCAGAAAAAATAGAAGCAAAATTATAAGCAAAATTCATGTGTCTTACGATGTGTCTCTTTTCTTATCTAATAAATATATGGAAAGATGATGCCAGGTCAATAGAACTTTTATAACTAAAGGCATAATTTCTAAATAAGTGATTGAATAACTAATCATTAGTAGCAAGCATTCTCACTAAAAGTTTGAAATATTTTACTATGTTTAGTTCCTTAAAATATGAATGAGATTCCTGGGTAAGTATTTCAAAGAGGTGAGGTACAATCATTATAAACATGTGGTATTGTAGGTAATTGCAGTTTTTAATACCATGCTTAACTTAGCACCATTAACAGGTTTAGCTGGGAAAAATCTTTAGATTGATAGCAATTTTTAAAGTAATTACTTAATTTTAGTAAGAAGCAATGTTTGGGATTATTAGCATCTGAGGTCAAAAGGGCAGTGAGCAAATCATTTGAAGTCTGTTTATTGATCCTTGAATCACTGGGTTCTTAATCCACAGTATCACCAGCTTCTTGTCTGGGTTGCATGTGCCCTGTGAAATACAATTACATTCACTTTTTAAAACTCTATTTTTAAAATATATTTTTATTGATTTCAGAGAGGAAGGGAGAGGGAGAGAGAGTTAGAAACATCAATGATGAGAGAGAATCATTGATCGGCTGCCTCCTGCATGTCCCCTACTGGGGATCGAGCTAATGACCCAGGCATGTGCCCTTGACTGGAATCCAACCCAGGACCTTTCAGTCTGCAAGCTGACTCTCTATTCCACTAAGCCAAATCGGCTAGGGCTATTTTGAAGTAACTTTAGACATAGAACTATGAGTTACAAAGATAGTACAGAGAGTTCCCTTACATCCCTATACCTAGCTTCCTCTAATGTTAACATCTTATGTATCCATATTTACAGTAATTTTTAGTGGTTGAGTATGAACAGTCTTGTGACTTGAGAGAGACAGATTGATGCATTGAAAACATGAGGTTTTAGATTCTGACAAATTTGGATTAGGTAACATATACTACCTATAAAAAAATGTCAAATTACTTCTTGATAGAAATGGTGTACTATCTCTCTTCCAGGGTCCTTGTGGGCATTAAACATTCCATAAAAATGGAATCATCTGGTGAAGTTTTGACACATAATATATGGTTAATAAATATTAAATTTTACTTCCCCCTCCACTCTCTTAGTGCCTACTTTATCCTTTTCTTCTCCTTTCTCTCTTCATGTTATTGGATAATGCCACTTGTATTCTGAATTGTGGTTTCTGCTTTTGTGTCTGTCCCCAGCCAGATTGCCTAAGAAGCCCTTCAGTTCTGGCATTTTCTGATGCTGGAGGAAGATATGACCTTTTTGACTTTAATAGCGTTCAGCCTCTTGCTGAATTAGCCTTACTATTTACCAACCTGAATGTGAAGCACAAAAATTTCCACATCAATAGCAAGAACTTGGAAAAATTATGAGGAAGAAAATGAAACCAACTGTAGACTGCAGAAAGAGTGGTGTGTGTGAGTGTGTGTGTGTGTGTGTGTGTGTGTGTGTGTGTGTGTAAGGCAGTAACTAGACAAGGATATAGACCCTGCAAAACAACTCAAGCCCCTCTGCACTTTAACACTGGGAATGATTCCTAGTACATGAAGTTCAAGACCCCATATCCAAATAATCCATTTTGGCCAAGTGGGACTCAAATCCTTGATGGGCCCATCTACTCCGTCATTCACTCTGATAAATGTCCACAGGGAAGGGAAACAATACAATCCTGGCACTATTTCACCTCTCAACAAAAATCTGCTTAAAACCAGATGCCTGGTAGCCATATGACAGACGCTCCACCCTCAGGGACCCAGGAGAGGCACTGGTGATTATGCTGCGTGCTTGCTTCTGAGCCTAATGGGCAGGCTGGGAGGGAGAGATGGAGCCCTGAACATCTTGGTCGTGACACCCTCTGGGCTGTAAGTGCTCCAAATAGAATCTTGCCTCAGCTCAGCAGCTGTCCCATGGCAGCAGCCCTTTTGCCATCTGGGGGAGCCATATCTGTCATTGGATTGGGGTCTGCAGACTAGTAGAAGCCCCATCATCCATATGAAAGTGCGGGTCAGAGGCCTATTTGAGAGTGAGGGAGTGAGAGTGCAATCTCCAATTGCCTCTTAAAAAAAAAAAATCAATACAAGAACTGTTATTCTGGTCTCCAAGCTACAATAGGAGAGGGAAGGGAGAGTTAGCTGGTCACCATAAGGAAGTATAATAAGGGAAAAATAGAAATCAGGGTGGGGCTGGCAGAGTTTCACCAAGAGGAAATGCTTGGCCATGGGTTTGTCAGGAAGTGCAGCCAGGGTCATTGGGAGGGTCACACAGTGAAAACATGAGCACTGGTAAAGAAAACGTAAGCCTCATGTGAGGAAAGTGGCCTTTCTGTAGCAGCTACACCCCCAGATTTTCAGCCAGGCAGGAAGCGTGGGGCTGACGCCTGGCGGTGTCCTTGGCGGTGGTGGCTGTGGCAGTCTCCCAGGACCAGAGGGCGCCTCCTCTTCCTGAGCGATACGGGAGGGGCTGGCAAAGGGACCATCAGGGACCTGGTTTGTTTTGGTTCAAGGCTGAGCCTTTAGCATGAACACATATTAGGTAGTTGGGGTTTGCAGAGGTGGCAGAAATAGAATCAATGTTAGGAATATTCAAGTTTGTGAAAATAAGGTATGCAGTTTTTTATTTTAGAAAAGAAATACTGTGTCATAGAATACAACTACCGTGTGTCCCCCCAAAATGTATACAAGCTTTCCTAACTGGTAGTTCAATTTTGAAAATGAAATGTACTTTAATAAACACTGACTTGATAATTATTCAAAGTGTGTGTATACATTTTTTGGGGACACTCTATATATGGCCCAGCAGAAAAATGGTTGAGAAACAAACAAATAAAAAAAAACTTATTTAGAGTTTAAATTCTTTGGCTGATTTGCCTTAGTTAAATTTTTATGCATTTTTTTTTTTTTAATTTCTTTGGGATGCATTCCTAACAGAGGAATTGCTGGGTCACTGGGATAACTTTTTTGGTTTTGTTTTGTTAATCCTCAGCCAAGGATATTTTTCCTTTGATTTTTAGAGAGAATGGAAGGGAGGGAGACAGAGAAAGACAAACATGCATGTGAGAGAGACACATCAACTGGCTGCCTCTTGCACATGCCCTGACCGGGGCCAGGGATCAAGCCTGCAACTTGGTACATGCTCTTGACTGGAATTAAACCTGAGACCCTTTAGTCTGCAGGCCCACGCTCCACTGAGCCAAACTGGCTAGGGTGTCTCAGTTTCTTTATATACTAAGGAGAATGATGATAATAGCTGATACCTAATTATGATTAGCCATGGCCAGGTATTTTCTTTATATAGGTAATATTATCATCCTCTTCATTTTATAATGAAGGAGGTGAATGTCATATGGCTGGTATATGAACATTTGGTCCCGGATCACCTGACTCCAGAATCTAGTATATTCAACTCCACCACACTATCAACTATATTTACCTCAAAGAATGGCAAAGATAAAATTAGGTAACAAAGGAAGAGACTAGTTTTGAGTTGGCTGCTAGAATAAAAGGAGCCTACCTTTTGAAGTCTAAAAAGGTGGATTTGAATCCTACAGTGATAACCTTGTAACTAAGCTATAAATTACTTTATTTTATAATTTTTGGTTTTGTCATTTTAAATGGGAATTATAATGCCTATTTTTCTGTTTTTTTGAGATTAGAAATTATATATATAACATATATCATATATATAACATATATGTTTAATATATATAATATATCCTCCTATTTATTAATTTGCTCAGCCTGCCATAGCAAAGTACCATAGACTAGGTGGCTGAACCAACAGAAATTCATTTTCTCACATTCCTGGAGTCTAGAAGTCTAAGATCAATGTTCTGGTGAGAACTCTCTTCCTAGTTTGCAGACAGTTTCCTTCTTGCTGTGTCAGGGTCAGGAGGGGGGGAGAGAGAGCTCTGATATCTTTTGTTTTTTATAAGGACACTAGTACCATCAAATTAGGACCCACTCTTATGGCCTCACTTAACCTTTGTTACCTCTTTATGGGCCCAAACAATATCTTATTGGGGACTGGAGCTTTAACATGTGAATTTTGGCAGACACAATTCAGTCTCCAGCATCCTATGACCATAGGGGCGTGATTGGGTGTTAGAGATTTGTGCCACTTAATCTGGGGCTGCAGGGCAGTGTGAAAAGAGACAAAACTTCCCCTTCTGCCTTCAGGGGCTGTGCAACTTGTCAATATAATCCTGCCTCATTTCAGCCCCTGAGGCTCCCCTTCTTGGCTTTGAGTAGCTGTGATTCTGACAAGGAGAGGGAAGAGAAAGGGAGACAGCTGAAGTCTGTTACTGCATCCATAACTCTGAGCTTCAAGCCCAGGGATTTCCCCATCTATCTCCTGTTGGGCATTTTGCCTTCCTGCCGTAGGAAACAGATGCAGGGAGGACAGGTTGTAAACTGGAGCCCTGAACCATAAGGGCAAAGGGAGCTCTCCCAGGACCTTCAGTGCTGGCAGGATGCCTGTGGAGACCTGCCAGAGAAACCCTAGCAGTCCTTGCAGAGAGGCTTACTAGTAAGTTAGGGAGATCCACTGTCCCTGTGACCCAGCCTGTGACCCAGAAGACAGTGAGGACAGGGCAAACAAGCCATGTATCCAGTAGGATTCTCTAGATTGCAGGTGCTAGAAAATCCAACTTAAAGTACCTTAAATAAGATTGGAATGTATTGGTTCACGTAAAGTCGACTTCCACATGCTGAGCTTCCGGTGTGGATTGGTTTAATGCTCACCTATTACCACTGGGAGCTGTCTCTAAGCTTGCTTCAACCAGGTTTCAGCTTTACTGGCCTCCTTTGTGTCTTCCTATCATTGCATTACCAATTCCAGAGAAAGACTAAAGACTTCATATCATTGCATTACCAATTCCTTGGCTCTGGCTGGTTATGTGCTATTCTGAAACTAATCAGTGTAGCCAAAAGAATGAGATATGTTATGTTAAGGCAAACAGGGATTCCCCTCTAGCTAGAGTTGGAGTCAATTCCATGGAAATCACATGACTAGAGAATAGTGGAAGGTGGTTTCCCAAAGGAAATTTTGAATCTTCTTTTCCAAAGTAAACTTTGGATCTAAAAGTCTTCGAAGAAACAATATGTATTTATTATAGAGCATTTCTGACATAGTCCCCCAAACAAATCTCCAGTCAGTGTTACTGGAATGACTCTGAAAATTGTAACAAGGCGTCACTTTCTTTTTGTACTCTTTTGTAGCAACTTGATGTTTTCCTATGCTGAAGTATAAGACTATTGCAACCTCGTATTTTCTCTCAGTTATAGCTGAGATTTCCCCCATGGTCTTATAATTTGTGCCCATCCATAGAAAAATACTTACTGAGTATGCCAAGGGATGCTAGATGCTGGGGATGCTGTAGTCGAGTCTCCTCATCAAGCTGCCTTTCTTGTGCTTGTCCATCATGCCGCATGACTCAGAAATCTCTGATCTCCTTCAAGCTATCACTGCCTCCATTACCACCCTGGCTTTGCCTTGTTTTTTTTTTTTTTTTTAATTTTTTTATTATTATGCTGTGCCACACAGAGAGCAAGATCTCCCTTTAATTATGTGCAGCATGGCAGAGGCTATATGTGCTCTCATGTATGCAGGCGAGTACTTGTCACAATTTTCATGAATTATCCATATATTTATTGGTTTAATATCTTTCTCTTTAGACTATTCATATAGGTAGTGACTATATCTATTATATTTGTTATTGTTTTCCCTTGTCTAGTACAGTGTCTGGAGCATACTGGGGATTAAAAATTTTTTAAAATGATATCTCAATGTATACATTATGGTATATGTTCTTTTGTGACAGGTATACTTGTGCATATTTTAGATTTAATTTTATTTTGTGTGTAGAATCCTTTAAAAAAGAATTCCAAGAAGCAATAATATTTTGTATTATGGTAGAATGTTTTATAATAAATACATTGATAGAATGTTTACCCCAGCAGTACTAGTAAAGTAGTAAATTTAAAAGTAAAATGATGCTACTAAGAGGGAAAGATGGGTGTTATGTGCAAAAATTCATTCTCCCCATATGCTTAAGTTTATGTGTGTATGTTCACATGCACATATATTTATGTATGAGAGGTAGTTTGGAAGTTGTTGATTGTATGTCTTTAGATGGCCATGGAGAATGGGAGGAAGAATTAAGTCTCTGAGATTGATAAACTCAGGTAAAGAAACATTTACTAGGCAATGTGCGGAACAGTGTTTGCTACACAACCTGTCCTGCTTTGGAAGACTAGTCTTCCAGCTTGAAGCCCTGGTCAGGTAGCTCACTTGGTTAGAGCATTATCCCAATATGCCAAGATTGTGGCTCCGATCTCTGGACAGGGCACATACAGGAAACAACCAATGAGTGCATAAATAAGTGGGAGAACAAATCAATATTTCTCTCTCCCTCCCCCCTTCCTCTCTCTCAAACCAATAAATTAAAAAAAAGCTCGAAGATATTTCATAACACACATGCATTCAGTTAATGGAATATAAAGCAGGCCAATGTAAAGACTCAGAGTTAAAAAAGAACACGCTATAACAGACTAGAGGCCCGATGCACGAAATTCGTGCAAGGGTAGGCCCTCGCAGCCCTAGCTACCTCGGCCCTTGCAGTCCTGGCTGCTTCACAGCCCCGCCCCCCTGCACACTGGTCTTTCTGGAAGGTTGTTCCAGAAGGTCACTCTGCATCTAATTAGCATATTAACTCTTTATTATATGGAATTGTAAGATTTCATCTCTCTCATTTGTTTCATGGTATCCTAGCAAATAAAGATTATTTCACTAATGGTATGTAACTCTATGCTTTTATATATAGAGTTGACTTTTAAGAATTTATGTATTAAATTAGATTAATTATTAAAATTAAGCCTGTGGGGGTGGGCAGTTAGGGGTGACTGGCTGGCAGAGGAGGGAAGTTGGGGGCAAATAGGCTGGCAGGGGAGCAGTTAGATATTAATCAGGCTGGCAGGGCAGTGGTTAGGGGGTGATCAGGCTGGCAGGCAGAAGTGGGTGGGGCAATCAGAAAGGCAGGGAGGTGAGCAGTTGGGAGCCAGCAGTTCTGGATTGTGAGAGGGATTTCCGTCTGCCCTAAATGGGCAGTTGGATATTCCTCAATGGGTCCCAGATTGGAGAGGGTGCAGGTTGGGCTGTGGGACACCCCCTCCTCCCCACATGAATTTCGAGCACTGGGCCTCTAGTTTATTTATTAAAAAATTTTAAAAAAGTTTTGTCATTTTGACATATGTACATATGTGCTTTATGTTTTTTATTTACCACAAATTGTGGTAAATTTGTTATCTTTTTTTTTTTACTCTTTTACTTCATTACTGCTGTGTATGTGCTCCATGTGAATGACGTAGGTGCTTACCGTATTTTTCGGACCATAAGACGCTCCGGACCATAAGACGCACCAGTTTTTAGAGAAGGGAAATGAAGAAAAAAAGATTCTGAAACAAATAGTGTCCTAAAATATTTTATGTGCATTAAAACCCAACATCACAGTCATAAACACATGTAATCAACCCTGTAAAGTAAACAGCAGCATTTAGAACCATTTTAGAGCCGGGCAAGCACACAGAGACCACACAGAGCCGGGCAAGTAAAAAAACTTTTTTTTTAAAGTATATGTGTAGGCTATATTTGGACCATAAGACGCAGGGACTTTTTCCCCTCACTTCTGGGGGAAAAAAAGTGCGTCTTATGGTCCAAAAAATACGGTATGTAGGTGGGTTCTGACTTATGGTGAGAATCAGTTATGTCGAGCCGTGGGAACAGATCTCCAATTTGACCTGTGGACCTACTGTATTATCCTAATTTCAAAACTAGATAGACATTATAAAGAAAGAGAACTACAGGCCAATATCCCTAAGGAACACAAATGCTAAAATCCTCAATAAAATATTAGCAAATCAGATCTAGCAATATATTAAAAAAGATCACACACTATGATCAAGTGGGATTTATTCTGGGGATACAAGGCTGATACAATATTCACAAATTAATCAACATGATACATCACATAAATTAAAAGATAAAAACCATACGATCATATCACTAGATGCAGAAAAAGCATTTGACAAAATCCAGCATCCTTTTTTGATAAAAACTCTCAGTAAAGTGGGAATAGATGGATCATACTTCATCATAATAAAGGCCATATATGATAAACCTATAGCCAACATCATACTCAGTGGACAAAACTAAAAGTGTTTTGTTTTTTTTAAAATATATTTTATTGATTTTTTACAGAGAGGACGGGAGAGAGATAGAGAGCCAGAAACGTCGATGAGAGAGAAACATCGACCAGCTGCCTCCTGCACACCCCCCACCGAGGATGTGCCCGCAACCAAGGTACATGCCCTTGACCGGAATAGCCAAACCGGTCTCTGCTAAAAGTGTTTTCTTTAAGAACAGGAACAACACAAGGATATCCATTTTTACCACTCTTATTCAACATAGTACTGGAAGTCCTAGCTACAGCAATCAGACAAGAAGAAATCAAAGGCATTAAAATTGGAAAGGAGGAAATAAAACTGTCATCCTCAGATGACATGACATTGTGCACAGAAAACCCTAAAAACCTCATCAGGAAACCACTAGAGTTAAAAAATGAATTTGGCAAGGTAGCAGGATACTAAAATCAACATCCAGAAATCAATAGCATTTTTATATACCAACTAGCGGCCTGGTGCATGACATTTGTGCACTGGGGGTGGGAAGGGGGAGTGTCCTTCAGCCTAGTCTGCACCCTCCTGCAGTCCGGGATCCCTTTTTCAATTCAGGGTTCTCTCAGTCCGGGACCCTTTGCTCCTTACTGTCTACCTGCAGCGGAGGTGGGAGAGGCTCCCGCCACCTCTGCTGTGCTCACCAGCCCTAAGCTCAGCTTCTGACTGAGCGGTGCTGCCCCTGTGGGAGTGCACTGACTACCAGGGGGCAGCTCCTGCATTGAGCATCTGCCCCCTGGTGGTCAGTGCGCATCATAGCAACTGGTCATTCTGCCATTTGGCCAATTTTCATATTAGGATATTATATAGGATAATGAACTTTCAGGAAGAGAAACTAAAAAAGCAATCCCATTTACCATTTAACAACAACAAAAGATACATAGAAATAAACTTAACCATGGAGGTAAAAGACCTATACTTAGAAATCTGTCAGACATTGAATAAAGAAATAGAGGAACATACAAATAGAAGTATATACCATGTTCATGGATTGGAAGAATTAACATCATTAAAATGTCTATACTACCAAAAGCAATCTATAGATTAAACACAATCCCTATTAAAATGCCAATGGCATACTTCACAGAGCTAGAAAAAATACTCCAAAAATGTATATGAAACCATAAAAGACCCTAAATAGCTACAGAAATCTTGAGAAAGAAGAACAAAGTAGGAGGGATCACAATTTATATTACAAAGCCATTATAACCAAAACAGCCTGGTACTGGCAAAAGAACAGGCATATAGGCCAATGGATTAGAACAGAGACCCCAGAAATTGACCCACACCATTATGGTCAATTAATATTTGACAAAGGAGATAGGAACATACAATGGAGTATAACAGTCTCCTTCAACAAATTGTGCTCAGAAAATTGGACAGACACATGCAAAAAGATGAAACTAGACCACTAATTTATACCATACACAAGAATAAACTCAAGACGGATAAAAGACTTAAATGTAAGGCATGAAACTATAAAAATCTTAAGAGGAGAACATAGGCAGTAAAATCTCAGACATCTCATGTAACAATATGTTTACAGATAATCTCCTAGGGCGTGGTCAGCAAATTGCGGCTTGCGAGCCACATGAGGCCCTTCGGCCCCTTGAATGTGGCTCTTCCACAAAAATCCACATCCTGAGTGAGTCTATTTTGGAGAAGTGGCATTAGAAGAAGTTTAAGTTTAAAAAATGTGGCTCTCAAAAGCAATTTCAATTGTTGTACTGTTGATATTTGGCTCTGTTGACTAACGAGTTTGCCAACCACTGTCCTAGGGCAAAGGAAACTAAGAAGAAAATAAACAAATGGGACTACCTCAAAATGAAAAGCTTCTGCACAGTCAAAGAAAACACCATCAAAATGAAAAGGGAACCTACGGTATTGGAGAACATATTTGCCAATGATACATCTGATAGGTGGTTAATATCCAAAATATATAAAGTACTCTTACAATTCAACAACAGGAGGACAAACTACCCAATTAAAAAATGGGCAGAAGACCTGAATAGGAATTTCTCCAAAGAGGACATACAAATGGCCAAGAGACATGAAAAAATGCTCAAAGTCACTAAGCATCAGAGAAATGCAAATTAAAACCACAATGAGATATCACCTCATGCCTGTCAGAATGGCTACTATAAAAAAAAATCAATAAATAACAAGTGCTGGCAAGGATGTAGAGAAAAGGGAGCACTAGTTCACTGCTGGTGGGAATGTAGATTGGTGCAGCCATTATGGAAAACGGTATGGCATTTACTAAAAAATTTAAAAATGGAACTTCCATTTGACCCAACAATCTCACTTCTGGAAATATATCTTAAAACCCCCCAAACACCAGTCAGAAAGAATATATGCACCTCTATGTTCATAGTAGCATTATTTACAATAGCTAAGATTTGGAAATAGCCCAAGAGCCCATTAGTGGATGAGTGGATAAAAAAAACTGTGAGATATTTACACTATGAATACTATGCAGCTAAAAAATGAGGAATCTCTTATTCTTTGGGACAGCCTGGAGGGACCTGGAAAATATTATCCTAAGTGAATACCTTAATCAATAAAATGAAATAAAAAAAGAAATAAAGCCAATCTGAGAAAGACAAATATCATATGATCTCACTTATTTGTGGAATCTAACAAACAAAATGAATTGACCAACAAAATAAAACTTGAAACATAGAGGCATGGAACAGACTGACATACTTTAATGTGGGGATGAGAAGAGATAAACCAAAGAACTTATATACTTACTAGAGGCCCAGTGCACAAATTTGTGCATGGGTGGGGTCCCTCGGCCTGGCTGATTGGGGCTGATTGGTGGGGGAGAGAGGTGCGAGCAGGCAGGCAAGTGGGAGGGATCGTGGGAGGTTGGCTGTGGGAGCACACTGACCACCAGGGGGAAGCTCCTGTGTTAAGCGTCTGCCCCCTGGTGGTTAGTGCGCATCATAGCAACCAGTTGATCAGCTGTTCAGTCGTTTGGTTGCTTAGGCTTTTATATATATAGACTAGAAGCTTGGTGCATGAAATTCGTGAATGGGGGGGATCCTCTCAGCCCAGCCTGCACCCTTTCCAAGCCAGGACCCCTTGGGGGATGTCCAACTGCCAGTTTAGGCCAAGTACTGGGGATCAGGTCTAAACCGGCAGTCGGACATTGCTTTCACAATCTGGGATAGCTGGCCCCTAATCACTCACCTGCCTGCCTGCCTTGTCACCCCTAACTGCCCCTCCCCCCCCCCCCCCCCGCCAGCCTGATGGCCCCTCATTGCCTCTGCAAATCAGCCTAATTGCCCCTAAATGCCCCCTCCTCCCCCCCACTGGCCTGGTCACCCCTGACTGGTCCCCCCCACACACCAGCCTAGTTGCCTCCCCCCCCCCCCCACTTCCCCCATCCTCGCCAGCCTAATCAACCCTAACTGCCTTTCCTACTGGCCTGGTCACCCCTAACTGCCCCTCCTGCGAGCCTGGTCATCCCTCACTAACCCCCTGCTGACCTGGTTGCTCCACAAAGCCTACTTGTTCAGTCATTTGGTCATCCCTCACTAACCCCCATTGTTCGCCTGGTTGTAGGCAGCCATCTTGTGAGGGTGTGATGGTCAATTTGCATATTACCTCTTTATGCATAGTCCACAGACTTGGGCAATAGGGTAGTAAAGACCTGGGGGTGAGGTGGCTAGGAACTGAGAGGAAGTGGGGGGGGGGAGGAGGAAAATGGGGGATAGCTGTAATACTATAAAAAAAAGGATGCAAAATGGAAGAGCAAGTTCAGATTTGACATTCTTTTACATTTGAAATCAGGAGGCAACACTGATTTCCATTAAAATGTCTCATTGCATCTTATTGGCTTTAGTGGGATCCCATACCAATTTCTCAACTAATTTCTGTAGGTCAGAGGAATGTAACAAGCTGATTGGCTTAAAACTGAGCCATATATTTCATTCCTTTAGTTGGAGTCCCACCCATAGCATACCAGTATATGTTAGACTGTAGAAGGCCAATAACAACTGATGAAATTGCCGGAGAGAGAATAATAAATCCAAACATTAAGTAACACCAATAATAATCGAGGCTATATATCATTATTATGGCTGCAAGTTCTGTTCTGGTCACCATTGATTAGTAATTTTTAGGCAACAATTTCTGCTTTGCATGGTTAACTAAAGAACGTGTAAGGGATGCTGAGCATTCAACAACAATAAGAGCCACAAAGGTCCACTTTAGTTTGGTGTCCAAATAGTTTTGGCTTCCAAATATTCTCAGAAAGCATATAAAGCGTACCAATTTAAGCAGCATTCACAAACAGTATGTGGTCATATAGGCATGTGGTTGGAGTGTTTGAATACTTTGTGAATAAAGGTCAGTTTTGAAGCCAGAATGGGGCATTATTGGGAGAGGATTAAATAAAGCCTTTCTCCTTCTGCCTGAGAGTCTATCCTTTGGCTAACTTTGTAGATCTGTTCCCCTGGAAACCTGAAAGTAATAAAATGCAAGGCAACATAGCATAGTGTAAAACTGACTCTTGGCTAATAAAAATGGCTGGCTACCTGGAAATTGAGGAATTTCTCTGTTCTGGCCTTGACTCTGCCCTCCAAGAGGAGCTGTTTGTCCATTCTGCCCATGGGCCTGGCTCTAGGGAACCCCGTAGAGATCTACCCATTGTGTTCTCTGGGTACATCTGAAGTAGGTGATGAGGGGTAAGCCTCGTTCTGGATTGAGATAACTATAAATCTTAAGAGGAAGCCATAATTTGGGTTTCTCTGAGCCCAGTAACTATTGTACCTGGGCATATCTTTTGTGGGGACTCTGGAAGATATGCCTATGAAATTGTTACACGATATTGGCTCCTATATGGAACAATGCTTTTAAGATTGTGCTCTTGAACTTGTTTAATGTGTTCTCGTTGCTCTTGAGCTGTCACATAGGGGGCAGATAGAATAGCTTCTGGACACTGTGGATTGCTGCACAAACAGAGCCTGCTGCTGCCCTCCTGGCACACGCTCTGAGCAGACCAGTGTCAAATGCTGGCTGTGACAGTCGTGTGTGTCTGAATGTTCAGATGAGCTTAAGAGGGCCCACTGGTGGTGTTGTGGACACATATGTACAAATGAAACAAGGCTCAGATTCCTGATCTCATGAGGTGGCAGACACTGGATAATTGTGCATCACATCTGTGTGTGTGTGTGTGTGTGTGTGTGTGTGTGTGTGTGTATGTGTTTTTTCCCTCGAAACAAAGCTAGACTTTATTTCCCAGCCCCTTGCGATACGGGTGGCCATTTGACTGAGTTCTAACTGTGGAAAGTGGGTGGAAGTAGAGTACTTCTCGACCATAAACACCTTCCCTTTGCCTTCTCTAATTGCTCACTGAATGCCAAGGGCTCTAGAGGAAGATGAAGCCTCAAGATGGAGTCCCTGAATGACCACATACAAGGTCACTTGCACGGGGGAACATCATTTAGACTTCAAGTGAACAAGAAAGAAACAATTATAGTATTTATTCAGGATAATTTGGAGGCTTACCTGTGAAACCAGCTAGTATTTCCCCAATAGTTGTTAGCTAACAATGAACATTCCTCATACCTAGACATTTTCATGTGGTATGCTAAAGGATGCAAGCCTGCCACATTTCCAGGAATGGCTTTCAGATTTTTAAACTAAAATATAAAATATAAAATATAAAATTATGTATATATGTAAGAATTTGGGTCATAACTCCTAATTGTAATTGGGGAACAATGTCTAGGAGGAAACATAATAACATCACCAAATTTCTGCCTAGCCAGTTCAGGGTGCAGAGAAAGATTGGAGGCAGACTGGGTTGTACTGGAGATAAGCATACATTTTTTCCTCTCCCCTGGCCTACAGGCTGCATCAGGAGCTGGGGGTGGGGGAAGAGGAGAGGGTGGTTTTAATCAGTTATTGTTTACAGTCATGTTTCGCATACTGTTAATCTACAGCCAATGGAACGTTAGTCCATGAAAGAAAGGATTTATGATTAAAGAAATTAGGAAAATACTATATACAATATTTTACCCATGGGAGAATCTCAATGCATAGCAACATATCAGTCACTGAAAAAGCCTGTAAAATAAGGGAACCTATTTGTAACATTGTCAGTTTATAACAAATAGTAATAAATAATATCATAAATTTATTGCAATACTATATTTTATGTTTTATAAATTATTACTATAATTTATAAATAGATAATTATCTGTAATAAACTACCCCAACATATCAGTGACTTAATACAGTAAAGGTTTATTTTTCACTCATTGCAGTGTTCTGTGGTTCAGTGGGTAGCTGGGAGAGAATAGTTGTGCCTCATGTGGTCATTTAGGAACCCAGGCTCCAGTCACAGCATGGGGCCATTATCTTCCAGGGCTTGAGTTCTCCACTAGATATATTTTTAAAGTTAATTTTCACCTGCTGAAACCTGTTTGGCTCAATGGATAGAGCGTCAGCTTGGGTACTGAAAGGTCCCGGGTTCGATTCCAGTCAAGGGCATGTGCCTTGGGGGTGTGCAAGGGGCAGCTGATTGTTGATTCTCTCTCATCGATGTTTCTAACTCTCTATCTCTCTCTCCCTTCCTCTCTGTAAAAATCAATAAAATATATGTTTTAAAAAAGTTAATTTTCACCTGAGGATATGTTGTTTTTAATTGACTTTTAAAGAGAGAGGAAGTAAAGAGAGAGGAAAGGAGGGAGGGAGAGAGAAAGGAGGAGAGAGATGATAGAGAGAGAGAGATGAGAGAGAGAGAGAGAAAGAGAGAGAAAAGAGAGAAAGAGATGAAAGACATTGATCAGTTGTCTCCCATACGTGCCCTGACCAGGGATCAAACCCTTTTAGTGTATGGGATGATGCTCCAACCAACTGAGCCACCCAGCCAGGGCTCCATTAGATTTTTTTTTTTCATCCAACTAGCAGTGGAGGAAATATGGGGAAGGCACACGTGTTCCTAATCACTTTTGGGGGTGTCACTATCTACTTTCACTCCATTCCATTGGTGAGAACTAGTCCCAAAGTCCACTTAGAGAAGGACACTGGGAATGTGCCTCGGAGAAAAAGGAGAACATGGATATTGGTGAGCAATCCCAGTAACTATTACAAGTCTCCTGCTGTCCCCCAAATATCTCTTTGCTCCCTTTCCCCTTATAATATACATATTCATATGCCAAGGGAGCTTCCCGAATTCCCATGTCAACTCCACATTCTGCTGAAAGGCCAGGATTCGTTGGTGATGCAGAGTGGTCTTCATCAGAGGCAAATGGGAGATGCACAGGCTCTGAACCACAGCGATTTTCTGAAGTCCTACTACAGGCATTTCCTGTTGGTTCAGTCCCAGACCACTGCAATAAAGTGATTTTTTACATCAATTTGTAAAACATATAACATCTGTGAAGTGCAATAAAACAAGGCATACCTGCAGGCATTGAGGTCTGAATCTATCTGCCTCAGTTCATTGATCTGCACATGATTCTGCACTCCAGGAGAAACTTATTTGTTCATTGTTGCCCACGGCCCTAGCCCTGGCCCTGTGCTCTGAGGAGATCCCCTGTCCATTCCCTGAACTCATCTGTAGTGCGTGGTGAGGAGTTAGGCCTCCTTGGTGCAGACTTTGCAAGCCATTTCCTAATCATCTTATTTCAGAGTCCAGAATCTGGCTGGAGCTACAGGTGAGAACTAAAGAACCTCCACTGATTGGAGTGAGTGGGTTACTAAGAGCAATATTAACAAGGTTTGACATTTCTATGATGTACAGGTTTTCAAATGCTTTTGTATACATTATTATATGCTCAAAACAAACTCATGAGCTGGGGGTGTGAGGACAGTGAGAAAAGTCGCTGCAAAGTCCACAGCGCATTACAATAGGCCCATTCTCAAGGCAAGACAACACTTCATGACTTGCTTCTACTTTATGGGTCTCCTTTTTCATCCAATCTGGGCCATTCAGGCAGTTCAGGTTGTTAAAAGTCTGACCAGGCCTCACATTTTTTGAGTCATCCATCTCTTGCCACCAAATGACTTGCTCTGGCAAAGGAGGCTGGGAAGATTCTGAGAAGCCAAATCAAGTCTGGAACACCTGATCCCACCCGTCTCTTTCCTCTCTACAGAACCATGGAACTTCAGCTCTGAAAAGGCTGATGCAATTGTTCTGGACCCATGACTTTCACTCTATCGTCTCTAGAGGCCGAGTCTTCAGAGGTGCCTTCAGGGTGGCTAAGGTAGGAGTTGGGGCTGAGAAGGGATCATGAGTCTTGGCTCATGGGTTCTCCCCCCTCAATCAGGGCAGAACGAAAAGCCATTGAAAACCATGGTTAATAACTAAATCCATCATTTCTGCAGATGAAAAACTGGAGGCCCAGAGAAGTTAATTGATTGGCTGGGTGTCACACAGGTGCTCACTGGAGGAACTGGCATTAATACGTGGGTTTTCTGAATCCCAGACAAATGCACTTTGCACTGGAGTGGCTTTTTGTTACTGCCCTGGGCGTGGCACATGGTCTCGGATAGAGGGCAGGAGCAGGCTCTGACCGTGACCGAGAGCACAGGTGCCTGGGCAGGAAGCTTCACCTCTTGTTCTTGGCCCTCCAGTTCCTCATTAAGTGAAGCAGGAGTGATCCTGGCTTCTCATCCAGGGCAGAGCAGCTCTGTGCGTGGCTGATGGTGCCCCCTACTAGGATCTTGGCACCTCGAATGCATTTTATCAGCCCCTATTTGACAGAGGGGCACTGCCTGAGTTCCTTCTGCCATCCCATTCCCCACCCCGCATGCAGTTGGCAAACAGTGCCATTTAAAATCTCAAGTAGGGGGGAACAACATGATCATCTCATTAGACTTTTGGCTTTTAGAATGTCATCCTTACCCAGATGTGAAGATGGAGTGGATGGAAGTCAGCTTGATTCTGTCTCTGTCCATGTCATGAGAGTATTAAATATGCAAGAGACGGCTTCTCTGCCCATGTCTCCTTTTCCCCTAGTTCTCACCACTCAATATTGGTTTTTGCTCAGAACTGGAAAGGAGAGACTGCTTTAGATTTGCTTTTCTTTTACCAACTGGAGAAATATCTCACTGTGTCCTATTTAAATGTGGCTTTTCACCCAGTTCCAGCTTTTGTGGGGGAAGGGGTATGAGTAATTTCCTCCTGGGTGACTTATTGCCCCAAACAGAGCCCCAATATTTGGAATGCCAGTGATCTAGGTAGTTTCTAGCAGGTCTGCCACTTGTTCTAACCATGAGATTTGGCCCCAGAAAAGTCATCCATTTAGTCCGTAAGTGGGAAGAGTTCTGCTGGCCGAGGAAAGGAGCCCTACAAGTTCGGGGTGGTGTGCTGTACCCCTGGATTCTAAACTCCTTCCACATGCCTATTTGATGCTAAGGGAGTGCTTGGGGCAATTCTGCACGAGAAGGTCCTGTGTATTAGTGTCTAATTTACTTTACAATTAGAATCACTTTCTCAGCTGTTTATTTTCTAATTTTAATTCTTTTTTTGCTCCCTGTTTTGTGTGTGTGTGTGTGTGCGTGTGTGTGTGCGCGCGCGCTCGCTTGTCTTTGGCAAATGAGCTAAAATTCTTTTTATAACTTCTAAAAAGGTATTGTAATGTTATTCAGAGAATTAAAAGTAACCAAATTGCCTAACAGAGAAACACTGTCCATCTGAATTTATATTTGCTCAGTACTAAATCTGTATTCCCCCTTATCTTTTCTAAATGTATTACAAGGAGGTCATTTTTATTTTTTCCCAAAGTGCCTTCAGGGAAATCCATTTTAAATCTATGGATTTTAGTCCAATGAGGGATCCTCTTCCTTTGGTCTGAATTTTGCATATCGTCTGTTTCTTACTGGGCTTCCGTATTGTCTCAGGCGCCACTGGAAATGCAGCAAGGATTCCTGGCACATCCCAGTTGCCATAGCAACAGCAGCCTTTCCCATAATGAGCTGCATCATCTGAACTGATGTCACAGCATCATGCAGCAGGTCAAACAAGGCATCTCCTAGTATTGCAACCTACAGATGTGCTGTAAACATCAAAAGAAGACGGTGGGAGCAGGAGATGGTGAGTATTAAGTGTGTGGGCATTAATTGCGTGGCTGTTTTGTTGGTTAGTCCGTGTCTGCTAAGGTGGAGATGGTGGGGGGATGTTGTCTGCTTAAAATGGACTAGGGAAAGATGAGCTGTTTTGCCTAAATCTGTTTTTCAGGCTGCTGGGTTAATAAGACAAAGGCTATAAGACTCCTGAAGGAATCAAAATACATAAAATTATTCTTGCTTCATCTCTGCCTGTTATTTTTCGTGTTCTGATGGAATTTTAAATAAATATAAGATAATTGGGGGCAAAACCCCAAATAGACTCTAAAATGAGTAGTTCATAGTCTTTCAGCATTGTAAAGGCATATATTTCTTTCTTATGAGCCAGAGCTAATTGGTATCCTATTTGCTCTTGTGATTTATGAAATATTTAGTGACTTGCAGTGTGAAATTCGGTATTTACCTCGGTTTGGTTTCAGTTTCTTCATGGCAAGGAATGACTGCTGAATAAGCATGTGACATAACGCTGCTGAGAAAGGGATCTCTTGCATGTTCAAGAGAGAATTTATTAAAAACATGAGGACCCCAAACAAATAAAATTACCAGAGCCTTTTGATTTATGTGATAATCCTTCAGCTCGTGTCCTTCATAGTTAGTTGAAGGACTGCCCCGATGCTTTTCCATCGGCAGCTAGTCTCTAAAATAGCTGGAATTGTTTGCAGGCTGACTTGTAACAAGTCTCCTCCCTGCGGCAGTTGCGATGAAGGGTAACCCTGAGGAGAGCCTTTGGAAGTGGCCGTGGTGCTACTCTTGCTTAACTTTATCCAGAATCTGGGAAGATGCAAAAATAGCAGGCTCCTCCGTGATTGTGGTGCATACAGCTCTCTGGCTCCGTTATAAACCTCAGCTCAATTCTGAAACTCCAGATAAACATGTCTCGTCTTCATTTCAACTCTTAGCTCTCTCTCTTTGGGCATCTTCCTTGTATTCCCTCCCCCCCCCCCCCCCCCTAAAAAATGTGGTCTGACAGTGTCAGATAAGGAGCAGTGTGTTGCCTTTTGTTTTGGGAAATGAAATTGATTTCCCTGGTGCGGCTGATTGCTACAACAGGAGAGAAAGGAGGAGGCACATGTCAGTTCAATTGATCAATATGTCCACTTGGAACCAGGGAGTGGTCTTTCGGCTCAGTGTGTGAGTTGATAGTTTTTATTTGAAAAGTCTTACAGGAAAGACTAGCATCCCCGAGTTCCTCTTCTTTTAGGCTGCTTGCTGGCTGCTTGCTGAACCTAAGAGACGTATCATAGAAAGCAGGAAGGGCAATAACTCTAGCCAGCTTGGAGTGATTAAAAAAACAACAACACATATTTTATTTATTTATTTATTTTGCCTAGAGTCAAGTATATTGGTCCCATTAGGCACTAGCTGGAATGAAAGAGCTCAGATTTTAATTAGTTTGTTTATACACATCACACACATGCTCCTCTCGGTCCTTTAAGCTCATGTGGCTGACATGCAGCTGATGGGATGGGAGAGGTCAGCTCAGCCTGGCTTTATGGCGAGCACTTAGGAGCATGGATTGTTCGCTGCCTGCTTTTTTTGTCGTATAAATGTGAACAGAGAGCTCTGCTGGGACTGCTGGGTGTGAACATTCACGGCAGGAGCTCTAAGGTGACAGGGAGGAGTGCTAGATGGTGATGGGGGAAGGGAAAGGGTGTTTGGTGGCTGGATGATGAGTCTGGAGAAAATCACTCCGTGCCCATTAACATCATTTTAAAGTATGACTTCCAAGGAAAAGCAACGAAGAAGGACTTGTTTGGGAACAGGGATTGCTGGGAGTAAACATAACCAAAAGCAGCATCTTAATGAGGTTTTCATTTGCTTAATTTTTATTTCTTTTGTCTGACGGTGCTCTCGGCTGCTTCATCGCGGGTGATTTGTACGATTACTGGAAGTCTCAAAGCCAGATTCCTGAAGGGCAGTGCTAGAGAAAGTGGAGTCATGCTTTGGGAGTAGGGAAGGCGCCGGTGGGTGTGGGCTGCCGCAGTTGTCTGTGGAATATGCTTCCAGCTCTGAGGCGCTGCCGCCTCCCCCTGCCCCTGCAAATGTTGAAAAGGCCGTTACAGTTCCCCAACTTTATGCTTTTGTGTTCTTTTTGCTCCAGGAGAACAAAGCCCGGTAACCGGAGCTGTCATCTTGGTGTTCGGTTTCCTCGCAGAGGGCCCCAGCCTTGCTGCTCTTTGATTAGCTGCATGTCTTAATTACTGGCTAAGGCTATTTCAGTCGCCTCCCTTTTATTTTTAATATATCCCCAAGGGGCGGATGGGGCCAGGGAGTGTGGGGGAAGGGAGAGATTGCTGCATGGCTGTATTGAGTGGTGTTTCACTGGAACTTCCTAGAATGGAAAGAATTTTGTTTCACACCGAGGAGTGAAAGATCAGCATGGCCATGCTTACTGTGTGGCCACGTTTAGATTATGGAAGCCTCACAAGGAGCTAACCTCCTCCTTGCTTTTGGTTATGGCTTTTTTAGTTTTACCTTTTTTTTTTTTTAACTGAATTACACAGGTACAAAGAAGTTGCTTCTTTATAGTTAACTAGGCCATGGCGAGAGTCTAAAAATAATAATTGTAAGAACCACAGCTATCCTTAGTCAGTTCTTATTATGTATCAAGAACTGACTAAGGATAGCTGTGGTTCTTACACTGGGCTAAGCATTGCATGTTTCTTATTTAACTCTTAAATGGAATTATGAGGTAGAGAGTTAACAATGTTACTTTAGAGGATTAGGTGCCATTATTCACATTTCTTAGCCAGGTTAACAGATTTGGCTAAGGGCACATAGTTAAAAATTTATTGGTCCAGGATTTCAAACCAATGTGATTTGACTATGGCATACTCATGCTTACCCAGTCATCTTGGTTTTATAACATCTCAACTGTGTATACTATACAGATCAGTCATCTTTACTCTATCATACTCACCCCACTTCTCAGTCTAATTGGAAAATCAGATTCTACATGTAGAACGAAATCCCATTTACAACACTAAGATCAGTTTTACTGCAGGGATGTTACTGCAAGGATGAGCATGACCCTTGGTCAGATCCTGCTTTGATCCCAGAGCTTTAAGTAATGCAGAACTGATGCTCAGATCTTTTTGCCACTACGCTTGCTTGACATACTTTTCTAGCAGAATTTGCATATGTGAAAAGCTACACAAATGAGCGTGGGCATAATGGAGTTGCACTACAAGCAGGTCTTACCTGAGTCAGTAATGATTCAAATTTGTTTTACCTGTCTACCTCAGACATCATGACATTTGCATTCCTTGGCAACACTAGGCAAGGGGAGAAGAGAAAACTTATCTCACAGCCAGGAAGGTGTACTCTGAATCCACTTCTTGGGTCAAGAAGATAAAAGAGTTATTTTGCTGAGTGTATCGGTGGTTCAATCCAGACACTGCCTATTTCTGACAAAATACAAGAATGACAGTCTTGTGTAACTTCCTGGAAGCCTTGTGTTTACGGAGAGCTGATACAGTCATCTGTGCATCATCTTGCCCATCCCCAGCTACCACACCCAGCATCATTACTGGGCTCTAAGGGGTGCTCTTTGTTTGATTGTGGGGCTAATGCACACACTGATGGCATAGTGATATTGATTCCAGCATGGTGAATACTTAAAAAATATTATTCCACAGAGCTCATTCGCCTTTTTTAGGTTCTGGGAAGAAGTTAACCCTTGGCCTAGCCTGCTCCAAGGAGGCCCCAAGCTCTTATCTGCATGAGCTACAGGAATGAGAAGCTGATCAGAAAGCAACAGAGTTGTGAAGTGCAGTGACTTTGGGAATTAGGTTCCAATTAGGGAATAAAAAAGCAAGTGGACTTCAAGGAAGTTGGTGGTCCTGCTATATCTCTCATTTCCTTCTCTTTCCAATCCTAGAATTAGTGAATAATAACTTGTTTTGATCCTCTAGATTCAATTCAACAAGTATTTATTGAGTACTTACTATTTTCCAGGAGGAACAGTGAACAAGGCTGATGCAAATCTCTTCCCCACCACATTCCAGAGGGGGAGACAAAAATAAACAGTTATATTTGTAGTAGAATAATTTATTTTTTCTGATAGTGTAATATTATTTCTGTTTACTTCCATGTGCTAATACATAAACCCATTATCTCTGCACATATCTCTGCAGATACATATATGGCCCATATATGCTGGTAAAATCACAGCATTATGTAATAGCTTTTTAAAAATGTTTTTATTGATTTTTTAAAGAGAGAGGAAGGTAGAGGATAGAAAGATAGAAACATCCATGAGAGAGAAACATCATTGATCAGCTGCTGCACACCCCCTGTGGCGCACTGAGCCTGAAAACCATGCATGCAACCTGACTAGGAATTGAACTGTGACCTCCTGGTTCCTGGGTGGCTGCTCAACTGCTGACCCACACCAGCTGGGCCAGCTTTGTGTTTTTTTCCTGCTTGTGTTTGGATTAGAATATTGCTGGGTATGGACAAATCTAATATGGCATTAGCATTTTGTTGGCATAAGCTATCCTAAACACTATAACTGTATCAACTGTAAAAAAGTACATGTCTATTTCAGTTGACTTAAGGAAATAATGAAAGTTTGTGACAGATTAAAGAGATATTTTTTATTTTTATAAAAGGTATTTCTCAGCTTTAAAAACTGTTTGTCCAGTTGGTTGTTACAGAATAGTCATGGAGGTATAAAGCACAGCATAGGAAATATAGTCAATAATATTGTAATAACTGTGCATGATATTGAATGGGTGCAGGATTTATTTGGGTGATCACTATAATCACCTGGAACCAATATAATGATGTATGTCAACTGTAATTGAAAATAAAAATGATTAAAACAAAACAGCAAGACAAAAAACAAAACAAACAAAATAAAACCCAAAAAACTACTTGTCCAAGACAGCCCTGTAAATCTAAAGTTCTAGGCAGCATGCCAGTGAGGGTCTGTGCCGCATTGGGGGTAAGTGTACCAGTCACCTCCAGCCATGAGCAGCCTGTCCATTCACCCTGGTGTGCCTTACAAATATCACTTTAAATGGGAAGCATTTCTCTAAATTATCATGTTAACTAATGTATTAAAAACTATCATTGTATTTCCATGAAACTTTTCAGGTGCTCATTCACTCAGGTGTAGGGTATGCTTGACTTGTGACAGTCACTTGCAGATTGACTATTCCTCTCTTATAGTAATTGCACACACCCTATAAATCGGATGTGAGTGGGAAGGCTTTTCAGGGGAATATAACTTTTTAAAAGACTTTTGGCCACAGCTACAGACTTTACGTATTTTGAATGAATAAGGTAGATTTCTCCCCCTAGTTGGTTTTAAGACTTGCTGTAGACAAATGAGAGACTTCCTTTCCTTTGTGAGCCACCCGCCATGTTTTATTCTGTTCTTCTGAACTCATGCTCCAACTCCTCCAGTCTTCTTGCAGCTGGTTTAAGTCACAGGGAAAATGGGGAGAGAATGTGGGACCTCTAGAACAGGTTCATGAGCTGAGCCTGCCTGCAGCTTGTTTTGCGTGGCTCCTGGACAGGCTTCATAGGGCCCTGTGCTTAGCAGGATGCACACTTGCTTTAATGCATCTTGAGATTCTTAATAGTTTTGAACCCAGAATTCTGCATCTTCATTTTACACTGGACCCATGTAGTCAGCCCCATATGGTACTTTTGATATAAAAATAAATGGCACAAACACATCTAAGTTTTAGGCTCATCATTAAGATTAGATGACGTGGCTCACTGGGCAAGACTTGACTGCCTTAAATGGAGCAGTATTCTCCCAATCTTAGTGATCTCCCCAACCTCATCCATTTATCCCACTGCTGCTGCTTGGGTCCTGGACCAATTCAAATAGAAATTGTAGCGCTTAAAAAAATAAAGGACCATTGTCAAAACAGTCCAGTGCAAAGGCCCCATGCATGGTAATTTAGAGGCATCCATGGCAGTTCAGCGCCACGCACAGTAATTCAACGGCTTTTCTTTTATAGGCAGTGGGGGACATGTTACATTACACTTGAAGATATTTGGTAAGCCAGGTTTATTTGTCACCACCATTGCTTTCAGGGGAGACATTAAATCTTCTTTGCAAAGCAAGCTAATTAACCATCCTGTTGGTTCATTGTTTACATTATTTCTCCTGCCCTTTGTTTTACTACTTGATTACTTTTATCACCTTCTTTGTTTAACTCTCATTTAAATTACACAACAGTGTTATGCTGGCTGGCTGGGTATTTTTGTCTTTTTAGCATTATCCTTTTATTTTATTCTCTTTCCTGGAGGCCAGGGGGCCTGTAATTTGAGGTTTTGTTATTACAGGAGGAGTTCACATTTTTTTAATTAAAAAGGGAATTACAGTCAATATTTATAATGAACCCTCTCCAGTAGGGCAGTGCTAGCCATGCTGATGCTGATAAGTCCAGCTCTGCCATTACTGCTTATCCCAATGAGAGGCTGCAGACAGACTCCTGGACCTTATAGCAGTGAAGCATTCTCACCCATCACGTCACAGTGAGAAGTGGCTATATTAATCTACAGATGTGCAGAAAATTGTTAGAGAATTAATATGACTGACTATATTTGCCATATAGGAAAAGGACATTTTAAAAATATATATTTTTGTTGATTTCAGAGATGGAAGGGAGAGGGAGAGAGAGAGAGAAACATCAGTGATGAAAGAGAATCATTGACCGTCTGCCTCCTGAACATCCCCCACTGGGGACTGGGCTTACAACCCAGGTAAATGCTCTTGTCAGGAATTGAACCCAGGACCCTTCAGTCCACAGGGCGATGCTCTATCCACTGAGCCAAACCAGCCAGGGCAAAAGGACATTTTTTTTGGGGGAGGGGTGGTGGTGGCTGAGTATAAACAAGGACCTGATAAAAACTAAAAGGATCTCTAGTTATCTCTTAGAAGATGGGTGTAAGAGAACTCACAAGGTACTTGGTACCCTGAAATAATCCTAATGGTCACCATATTCACCATTGTATTGTATAAGCTGTAGAACCAGCTGTTTCAGATAACTACACCAGTAGTCAACAGTCAACAAATGTGTGAAATGTCTACCACGTCCAAGATCGGAACATACACTTTCAAATGAGGATGACCAAAGAAGGGCATGCACATGTGTATTATTTGGTCAGCTTGTCATAGATGTAACACCAGGTTGTTTGGGAAATGCTATGGGAGGACCTGATTAGTTTTCCCTTGTCCTGCAGGCCCCAAGGTGGAGCTCCAGGCACATTCGGGGCTGCCCTCTCATCTTCTGTTTTTTATTTTATTTTATTATTCAATTGCTTGATTTAAATGTTTTTTTTTTTTTTTCCTTTTTCTTTAACTCATTACTTTCTCTGGCCCACTCAAAATTATTGCCCTCTCCCCACCTCAGCTTTTTCAATTCATAGTGCTCAGTGTTTCTACCCCACCAGTCTCCTTCACTGTCACCTGGATAGCTCTGAACCAGGCATAACCCTTCCGTTAGCAGTCCCCCAGGCCTCCGTCTCTCCTGCTGCTGTTCATTCCCAACACATTAGCATAAACATAGCCCATCCAAAACCAAATAACTGCAACTTGCAAGTAATCTGCTAACATTGAGCTTTTAATAGTTAATTCAAATATTGCACTGTATTTAATGTTTTTTTTTTTTTGTGAATTAAAAGGGAATGACTCTTAAAAACTCAAAGTAGACACTCTTGTAAGTGTTCTGTGTGGGACATCAACTAGAAATAACTAAAACAGCAGCTTTGTTGCTAGGAGACTATATGTAGACATGAAAATAGGTGTGCAAATGTAGTTTTACAATAATTTGTCTTTTAATGTTGTTATTACATTGCATTTTCAATTAAAAATAAATAAAAATAAGAGGAGGGGATGTTAGGAAGGTGGGCAGCATGCAATATACCCGAGAGATGCTCATTTCTTCAGCTTTGGCTACGAGTGGCAGGCCACTTCTAGAACACTGTCAGGAAATACCTGTCTCAGAAAGCAGCTGTTTGAAGAGAAAGAACAGTTCTGGAAATAAAGGTAAAAATAAAAACAACCACAAAACCAGGCATGATTGCTTAGAGAAGTAATAATCAAAGTGGTGAATTAAGGTATTATTGTTTTCAGTAATTTGGTAATAAATAATTGGTAACATGCTTTTTAAAAATTTGAATTTTGACTAACAAAATTGAAAAGATGTTTAGGTTTAGGGCATCAGGAGACAGAGGGAGTAAAGAAAGGAAACATGGCCAAAGCTCTTCCGGGCCACCTCTCTCACCACTAACCTCCTCATGGAGAATATCAGTCTATAAACACATATGTGTGTAAATTGCTGGCTTTTAAGATTCAAAAATCTAAAATGGAAATTTCTGGTTTGGGGCAAGCTATTGCAAAAAACAAAACAAAAACAACAACACTTCCGGTTTGGTAATGTGACCTTTCCATTGCCATTTGAGGTTCTAGAGTATCTTTGAAAAGTATCCTTTGTTTTCATTTCCAGCTGGTAGACAGCGCTTATTTTGCTATTTTTGTTTTTTGTTTGTTTGGGTATTTGTGGTATATACGCAAGGATGGTGTTAAAGATCTAGCATCCGAGAACCAGAGAAAACCATCGTATCAGAGGCCATGATTTTTATTTTCTGAAAGAATAACAAAGTAAATTAAGACAAAATATATGTTTACTCACCTTTATAACAAATTAACCTAATAATACAAACCAGAGCAAAGAACAGGTGTATTTACCTTTGAGTCTTTTCTCTAACAGAAAATTATTACATCTGTGATCTTGTGTTTCTTAGAGTGTCATTTTCCCTATGTATAAAATGGGGAAAATATTCATTTTATAGGATGAAATGAAGTATTTTTACATAAAGTTATTGGCACAAAGGTAGTATTTGATAAATACAAGTTATTATTTCACTACTCAGAAGTAGTGAGATAAAATTATTACTCCCCCCAAAAGAAATGCAATTTTTCCTCAACTCTAAATTCAAAACCAAAAAAATAATTTTTAGAGCTTTTGTTAATGGCAAGAAAACCCCTTTAATAAAATTTAAATGCTTATTCTGTGTTAGGCACATGTATTACATTACTTAATTTCATTTCCTTGCTTAATTTTTCTCCATAGCACTTATCACCATCTGCAAGCTACACATCTCACTTATGTATTGTTGGTCACCCTGAAGTCTAAAGCATGTTGCATGAAGGCAGAGATTTTTATCTGTTTTATTCATTGATGTTTCCTTAGATCTTAGCATAGTGCCAGGCACATGGTAGGTGCTCATAGATGTTTATTCCAAGAGTGAATAAATTCACAGCCCTGTGAGGAAGGAAGCATGATTGCATTCAGTATGTAGAAAACGAATTCTCTTTTGCAGTGATGCTTTCCAAGATTCTAAACACCCTTGAGTGATTCTTGCTATTCCATATAGCATGCCCAGAAACCCTTGTGGCTGATGGTTAAAGCATCATGCACAGACCAGTTTTTCTACATTCTTCCACTGAAAGTAAGGATGTTGCCTAGGCAGTTCTGATGGCTCCTCTTCTCTGTGGGTTTCTATGAGGGACCTGGGGTTTCACAGGTCATTGAAAAGATACATTGGTTCTTCTTCTAGCTGTCTCTTTCTTTGCATTTCTTTTAAAAAAATATATATTTTATTGATTTTTTACAGAGAGGAAGGGAGAGGGATAGAGAGCTAGAAACATCCATGAGAGAGAAACATCAACCAGCTGCCTCCTGCACACCCTCCTCCCCCCTCCCGGAGTTGTGCCTGCAGCCAATGTTCATGCCCTTGACCGGAATCGAACCTGGGACCTTTCAGTCCGCAGACCGAAGCTCTATCCATTGAGCCAAACCGGTTTCAGCTCTGCATTTCTTTAGTGTATTTGAGTCTCCTTTAGAAACAGCTATTTATTCTCCTTTAAATCTTAGCTGTAAAGCTCAGATTGATTGATGAATTGGTGGATTTCTAAAAGAATCTTTAAGAAAATCACCAGGTAGGGAGAATGATATGCTATAACAGTCAACCCTTCATTCTTACTATTAAAATGCTCTAATGAGAAATAAAGCAAAGCACAGGCACACAACAACACGGTTGTTTGACTAGAAGAACATACAGCCTCACAAATGAAGGAAATAATTAAGAAAGCTGATCTAAAAATTGGACGCTGTCAAATGGTTTGATTTTCAAGAAAAAAATTTCATACCTGTTCACTGAGAAATACTCAATTCAAAAGCAAGACATATTTTAAATGTCATGCTTTTGAACTCTTTTGCAGTGAGCAGGTGTGAGATAGTTTTCTTTGAAATTCAAACCATTTTGACAGTATCCTATTTTTAGAATGTCTTCCTCTTTAAAAGGGCATAACAATATCCAAAAGCAATTAAAAAAAAAAACAACATCCTGGGAGAAGGCAGTGTTCTGGTTATACCATAATAATAACAGGCTGAATGAGAAAATATAATGCTTTTAAAATTAAAAACTCATAGTGTTTTTACTTTATGGTTATGAAACACATTTAATACATTTACTTTGAGCTACCTCATCATACTACAAGATAAAAATTATGCCTCATGAAAATGTTCTTACATCTGCAATACATATCATGGCTGTTGTAATACACAAAGACATTATTGTGTTTAAATAGCATGTTATTCTGATATTTTGAAGAACTCTGAACTGGAAGTAAGGAACCTGAGTTTTAGTATCTGCTGTCATATTCTTCCTGAATTTTAGTTTCTTTCACAATAAAACAAGAGGGTTACATTTAAATGATTTTTTTTGTTTGTTTCCTTTTAGCTCTAGTATTTCGTGGCTCACTTATGAGGATCTCTGTATCTTTCCGAACTCTCTGACTGGAGTAAAGCCTTATCTTCAATCCCATCCTTCAGGGTAGAGACTGGTGTCATCCTCAGCCTTTCATTCCATCTCTCCCCTCACCGACATCCGGCTGAGTCACCAAGTCCCGTAGTGTCTCTAACTCTCTGGGATTTGGTGAAAATGCGCTTAGGATCACCCAAAATAAGTTTTTGCTGTGTAATATAGATCTAGGGCATGCTCTCCACCTCCAGGCTTCCCTTTTTCTAACCCATGGACCTGAAATTATTAGAGATTTTCTCATGGCAGGCCCTTACACCCCCATGATCTTTCTAGCTGTGCTCTGAACCTTTTCAAGCTCCCTTCAAGCCTGTGTCCAGGGCAACGTCAGGTATCCAGTGTGGTTGGTGTACTGTGGTGAGGAGGGGAGAAAATGCAGCGTGCGCACTGAACTGGGGACTGTGACGAACAAGAGATGTGTTATCCCAAATGAAAAGAGTTTGTTATTTTTTTTCCATTTGGAAGTGAAAGTTTATCTGATCAGAGAGTTCCAAAGTTGATATATAAAGTTACTACATCCTGACTCAAGAGGATTACATACTGCTGATTTCAGCACCAGAATGTATTTCTTTTTTGTAGGCGTGATTCTCATTCGTCTTTTGAATTAATTCCAATGGACAGGAGCCAGTTTTAACTCTGGGGCCCACAACAGTGGCATTGTTCACAGCGATGTTCACAAGAGAGCAGCGCACAGCCTTTTTCCCCCTTGAAGGATTAAGATGACTGGTTCCCATGAAGAAGGCAGGTGGCATGTTTTTGAGCTGGGCTTGGGGTCAAGTAGATCTTCTGGGTTCAAACCCCGGCCACATACCAGCTCTCTGCCTAGGGAAAGCTGCCTAACCTTTCTGGGCTCTGCTCTTCTTCATGGCACCTGCCTTGCTAAGTGTTGTGTAGTTTAGGCACAATGTGTGTAAAGCACCTAGCACAGTGCCTGGGATACAGGGAATGAATTCTCAGGAGTGGTCAGTGGAGGCTGAGGCAATTCATAATGTAAAAGGAGGACCACCTGGGGCCAGCCTCATTGCCTGGCCTTGTTGTAGCATAATTTCTGCTCCACTCCCAGACCCGTGGGATTTCAGTGGTCACTTTAGTCTTGTACCAGCATCTTGTCCAACAATGTGATTGTTCCCTAAATTAGACAGGAACAATCATATCATACGATCAACATCCTATATAATAAAGAGGTGATATGAAAATTAACCCTCACACCCTTACAAGATGGCTGCCTATGACCAGATCAGCAGGGGGCTTAATGAGGGATGACCAAACGACTGAACAAGCAGGCTGCGTGGGGCGACCAGGCTGTCCGGGAGTTAGTGAGGGGTGACCAAACAACTGAACAGCAGGCTGCATCGGACAACCAAGCCAGCAGGAGGGCCATGAGGGGTGACCAGGTAGCAGGGGGCAGTTAGGAGTGACCAGGCCAGCAGTGGGGGCAGTTAGGGCCAATCAGGCCAACACGCAGAGGCAGTGAGGGGAGATCAGGCCAGCAGAGGGGGACAGTTAGGAGTGACCAGGCAGGCATGCAGTGAATGATTAGGAGACAGCAGTCCAGGATTGTGAGAGGGATGTCCCCTGAGGGGTCCCAGATTGAAGAGGGAGCAGGCTGGGCTGAGGGCCCTCCATCACCGTGCATGAATTTCATGCACCAGGCCTCTAGTTTATATATAATATTTTATTTTTCTTAAACTTATTTTCTAATTTGGGGAAAAGTTTCCATAGAAAATTATTTTGAGCCCAGTGAATAATAACTTACTGTTAAAACTCTCATAATCTTGTCAAGGGGAATTCCACATTTTAAAATGTGCATTTATTTCTTTAAACAGATTTTATTCATCTGATGTGATAAACACGCAGGAATAAAATGCTCTACACAGTTAACTTCATATTTCCCCCTCAGGTGTTGAATATGCAAGCAGACACAGGGGGTATGCATCCATGCTCAGGGGACAAACTTGCCCAGAGGGGTTTTCCCAGTACAGGCGAAGTTTTGCCTTGGAAATGATTATGTGATTTAGCAATGAAAGGTTACTACTCCTTACTCTGTCAGCTGAGGTGTAGTCTGGTGCCCCTCAGCTTGAATCGCCTCCATCACTGAGCTCCAGACATGTCTAAGCACATTTACTGAACATCTGCCCTGTGTCTGTGATGTTCAAGTTGATGGTCTGTCCCATCGGAGAACAGAATATATTGGCACCAGAATTAGAAGACATTCTGGAGAGAACTCATCCTACGAGAGGCAGAGTGATTCTGAGCCGAGTGTGCTGTGGATCACAAGGAGGTATCCTCCCTTGGTCATTCTCTGGAGTCAGGACTGAGTCCTATAAGAGGGAGGGGCCAAGGGGTTGTAATGTGAGCTCTTCCATTAAGGAATCTATCTGCACCTCATTTGAGCACAAGAGCACTGCTTTAGCAGCCTTCAGCCCAGTGTATTGTACAAGAGGGAGAAAGCCATGTTTCGCTCTCTCCACAGATGCTGTAATCAGAGGTTTTCAAATTAAAAAGAAAATACTTTTACTGATATTTAGAGAGAAATGAAAAAGGATGAAGAGATAGAAACACTGATGAGATGACAGAGAAACATCATTGATTGGTTGCCTTCTACATGCCCCCTACTTGGGATCAAGCCTGTAATCCGGGCATGGACCCTGATCAGAATCGAACCAGTGGCCTTTTTTTCCTGGGTCAACAATGGCCAGGACCAAATTCCCCTGATTGGTATCCTAATCTGTTAAAAAATGTCTAAACTCTCTCCTGTATTAATATATATTTTATAAAACATACACAAAAGTAAAAATTAAAAAGGATGAAACGAAAATTAAACAAAAACTCAAATGTTTTCCTCACCCTTTCAAAGGCTTGCCTGACATCTCCCAGGGAGTGAGTCGTGGACCACTGCTCTAGAGCATGAGTGGGAGGTGCCTGCTGGAACCAGGAAATAGCAGCTCTCCCTGGCAAATGCTGTAATGAGTGTGGGCAGCTCTTCCCGCCCACACTGTCATGAGAGTGTGCACACATGAGACTCATGCTGAAACTTCATGGAACTCTACTGAGGGCCCTCTTTTAGGTAGCCAACTTTGGTGAGGTAGGTGGTAGAGGAAGGAAGATTAAGAAACAGAAAACTATAATATATTACCAACAATGTCACTTCATTTGTACTTCCAGAGTGATGAGCCCTGAGAAAACTTGGGTGATACAAATGAAAAATATTTGAGATATTATGTTTGTACTGGACTCTAGAGTTTACCATTAGCTTTCACGTGTAACTCCTTAACAACTCTGTAGGGTATAAAAACTGAGAATTCCTATAAGCCAACTTCATCACACCCAATTCTCAGGTTCTTTTTGATGTCATACTAGCCACCCAAGAAGTTTGAGGTGATGATAGCTAGTCTTCCACAAACTGGTTATCAAGTTGTAATGAAAGCAAGCCTCGGACCAACATTTACCATACATTGAGATATTTATTAGACTAATATTCATTAGTAAAGTTGGCACAATGTATTTCATACAATCTGTAGGTTTGATAAAGGCTCAGCTCTATTTCCTTTTAGGTGCTCCAACTATATATTGAGTAAAAGGTTTGCTGGAGGTAGGATTCTGCATCATTTAATAAGCATTATGCAGTTAGAAATTCTTCTACATCAGTGATTGCAGACCTGATAGTAGGGATTAAGCTTTAGATATCATTACCAAGGAGTACATCTCCTCTGAGGATTCTTATCCTTTCTTCTTGAAAGTGTTTCTACAGTATTTTAGCTAACTCACATGCTGTGAATACCTTTAATATCTCCAAAGAAAATCCATTCATAACTTTAAGCTTACTAAGTGGTATGGTTAAGCAATGGTTATTGATAAAATAAGAATGAGGACATCTCATTTCTGATACATCTGTCCCCCCACTGGACTTTATATTCTAGTGGGGGGACAGATCACTTTAGCTGACTATGTCAAGAAATGAAGTTTACTAGTAAATTAATTTTAATATATATCAAAGATTAAAGTATTTTAAAGTAAATTACAGATCTTGCAATATTGTATTTCCATTTTATGTTAAAATTTATGATCTGTGATTTGCAAAGTGTCTTAGTTGGTGAGGAATGAATAAAAAAATGAACCTAGGCATAGATGACTCTCAATCCCATGCTTCCTTTGTAAAACCAATGCACCTGGTTATATGAACTTCCAGTCCTGGGCTCCAGGGATTGAATCCCTCTGCCTACTGACCACCTTTTAATAAAGTCTAAAGCTTAGTTACTAGAAATATTTCAATGTTATAAAGTAAAGAATCTGCTTCTTCTGCGACTTGGTCCCTTTTGTACCTCTTTCTGAGGAGAGGAAAGACAAAACCCATCAGAATTATGAGACTTTTCTTAAATACTCAAAAGGTGGCTTTAGTTACTTTGGTTCTTATAACTTTTTTTTCTTAAGGAGATTGGGATTGTTTTCCAGGGCCTGGAGAATATTTTTGTAAAGCCACATGACCCCTAAGGGCCATCAGTAAAGGCCAGGGACTGTTCTGGAAAGTGAGATGGAGATGGACTATACAGGTGAAGGATCAAGAGGAGAAAACTGGGTGGGATTATGCTGGGAGCAAAAACAAAAAAAATTCAAGGTGGGCTAAACCAGAAATATGCTCACCAGGTGCCAGGAGGTTTTAGAAGTTGTAGCCCATAGTAGGAATCAACTGGCTTTGCCCAGAAGAATGCAGGACTGGGACAAAGGAAGAATAACTAAAAATAAAATTAGTACATTGTGAAATACCAAGAGCAAAATGTAGTTATTAAAAAACAAATAAGAACCCAGAATGTTTGGTGAGAAGAATGTGGATACTGAAAAACTCAGAAGAGTTTTGTCAGGTTGGGGAACTTCTCCCCCTTTCATCTCTTAGCATTTCTCCTGTAGTGCTTTTTATTTTTTAATTCATCAACCAAGGATATGTTTTGGTTGAGAGAAAGAGAGAGAGAGATAGAGAGAGAGAGAGAGAGGAGAGGAGAGGAGAGGAGAGGAGAGGCGAGAAGACAAGACAAGAGAAGACAAGACAAGACAAGACAAGAGAAGACAAGACAAGACAAGACAAGAGAAGAGAAGAGAAGAGAAGAGAAGAGAAGAGAAGAGAAGAGAAGAGAAGAGAAGAAAGCTACATCAGTCAGTTGCCTTCCGCAACTTGGGTATGTGCCCTGACCGGGAATCGAAATCATGACCTTTCAGTGCTGGGGCTCCAACCCACTAAACAACACTGGCCAGAACCTCCTGCAGCGCTTTTACCCTGTACCCTTAGAGGCTTCTGATATATGCTAAGCCAGAGTGACTTTTCAACAGGGCTCCTCACCCAACATCTCTGTAGGGCTCAAGTAATGGCCCTGAAAGGTGTGAGTGGCCCTATACCTCGTACTCATTCCTATTCTGGTGTCCCGAGCCTATCCATTGGTCCCAGGGTTCCTTTTAGAACCTCCCAGGACACATCTCTAATTCTCATGCCCAGAGGACTCCTGGTGGTCACTCTAACTGGTGAGCATACTTGAGGTAAAAGACCCCTTTAAGTCACTCCCTAGGACCCTTGCTATTGGTTATCTGATTCATAAAAGGGACTCTCTAGTACCTATTACTCAATAAGAACCATGGCATTGAAGTTTGAGAGAACAGGAATTGTTTGAAGGGACTTTTATAGATCTATTGGACAGTTGCCATCCCCATACTGATGACATTGCAGTATTTTGAAACAACAGCTATTTTATGCAGAAATTCAAAACTGTACTTTATAGATACAAAGTGACTTTGGTATATGGGGTTATTTTTAAATGCCCTTCAAATATTTCATTTAAACTTAAAAACTTAAAAAATCAAGGGACATCTTTTCCCATAGAAGTGCTTTGATTTTATAGTTTTGTGTAGATGTTAAGAAAGGAGAAAAAGGATTTTGTGCCTAGAGAATGCAGAATCCTGGGTCAGAGATGGAGGAACACTTATTTCTTGGCCTTATAGGGTTCTGAGCCTCAGAAATATAGAAAGATTCATGGGCTTATTAGGGCTGAATATAATGACTAAGAATTTTGGTTTAGGATTTAGAAGTTCCAAATTTACTAAAAATATACATAATACTAACAATGACAGCAACAGTAATGGCTTTCTTCCATTTATTAGTGCTTACTATATGTCAGGCTCTATGTTAAGAAGTGCTTTACATACACTAATTAAATCTTAAACAAATTTATTCAAAAGTAGTTGAAGGCACACCCTCAGTGTTCCAATCTTGGTTTCTAAACAGAATTCTTCAATGAAAGGAATAAGGACTCTTTGAAGAAATGGCTAGTTGTAGGACCAGGGAAGGGAAAAATTTAGATGAGTACAAACATCCGTATAGCGTGAGAAAGTAAGGAAACAAAAAGGTGGGTCATGATGAGTGACACTGGAGCCAAGCAGAAAAAGCTCATAATGCCAAATTGGAAACAATTTGAGCAATAAACAAATATACATGAGTGCATATTAGTACAAATAAATGATTGAATATAGAGAGAGGAGACAAATCCTTTTGATAGTAGAATTCCAAAATGCATATAAGTACTACTTTCTCTAGGAGTAAGAGCTTAACCCACCTCTCCGCCCCCTGTTGTATGGGTTACACATAGTGATTTCCAAGGAACAGAGTATGGAAAGGGAAAAATAATGAATTTACAGTGGAACAATCTGGCAAATACTGCTTTAGCCACGTGATGATGGTTAGTGTCATCAATGATATCATGCTGATATATACCCCTGATGTGATATGATGATATCATCTCTATGGTATTCTTTCCAAAAAACAACCCCATTCTAATCACAAAAGAAATATCAGATAAACCCAGATTCAGGAACATTTTACTGAATGGCTGCCCTGTCTTCCTCAAGACTATCAAGGTCATGAGAAACAAGGAAAGCCCAAGAAACTGTTACAGACCAGAGACCAAGGTGACATGACAACTAAATGCAATATGGTGCTCTGGAACAAAAGGGAACATCGGTGGAAGAACTGGATTTTAATGAACACTAATGTACCAAGGTCAGCTTCATAGTTTTTACACATGTACCTTGTTAATGAGATGTTAACAATGGAGGTAGGGGTATCACGGGAACTCTACTGTTTTGCAGCTGTTCTGTAAATCTAAAATTATTCCAAAATAAAAGTTTATTAAAATAGATATATGAATAAATAAATAAAATAGTTGAAAGTTAAAAAAAAGTAACACAGGCTTACTTAAAAAACAACAAAGTATTGTAGAAAAGGAAAAATAAAAATTCCCCTTTCCTCTAAGTAGGAACTTCAAGCCCATTCCATTAATCCCAAAGGTAAATATAATTTAACATTTGCTATAAATTTTCTCAGATATTTGCTATAATCTCTATATATGCACATACTTTAAAAATATAACTAGAATCTTGCTTTTTATTTTGTCCTGTAACTTCTTTCTCTCTCTACTAAACACTAAAATATGGATTTGGTTACAAGACAACATGTAATAATTTTTCAAGTGATTTTTAAATGTTTGCTGGAGAGTATTGCTTTCACAGAAGACTATCGAGTCTACTTAATTTTTAAGCCTTTTAGGAATATTTTTTACAGATATTTGTTAGGCATTTCAAATTTTTGTCATATTCAAGATTTTTACTTGCTGTGCTCTAAAAATAGTATTTGGTAATCATGGATTAAAAATTTTTTTAAGAAAGAGAAAGGAAGGGAGAGAGAGAGAGAGAGAGACAGACAGACAGACTTGTTCCAATTACTTGTGCATTCATTGGTTGATTCTTGTGTGTGCCCTGACTGGGATCAAACCCACAACCTTGGCATATTAGGATGACACTCTAACAACTGAACTATTTGGCCAAGGCTGTAACCATGGAATTTTAAGAAACTAGGATTAAGAAAATAAAGTTACTAATCATAAAAAAAATATAGAAGTAGAAAATGTTTTGCTAGTTGATCACATTTAGGTCATAACTTTGTAGATAGATGCTAATTGAAGTTGTTATTGATAGAAATTTTTTCTGACACTAGGATAAGAGTAGTGATCTCTGATTATCTGAGCTCAGACCCAGAAAAATTACTAATTACTAATATGAATAAGGTTCTCTTTTATTCACCCCTCCTGTAACACAGGAGAGCTGGGACTTGAGCCTCAAGTAGAAGCCATAGAGCAATACAGCAGAGGGCACTGATTTCTCTGCATTATCGGGGGCTGTGTGTGTGTGTGTGTGTGTGTGTGTGTGTGTGTGTGTTCAGCATGCTCCTCAGATCAGTTCTCTTATCATCACCAGGCCTTTCCATTCCCAGTCACATTGTGACAATCTTTCACTTGTCAGCCTCACCATATCATTCCGAACCTCCCATTTCTCAATCAATGTGTGAGAAAAGTGGAGCCAATGATAGAAATCTCACCCATATTCTACCTCCCTGATACAGATCTGTAAGTTGTTACCCCCTCTTTACTTACATTCTCTGTGTTTGAAAGAAAGATGAAAAATCTTGTTAAAAGCATCAAGTTTGGTGTCAGGAACAAACCAAACCTATCTGTTCCCCCACTCCCTGACTCTGACCTAGGACAACTAGGACAATCACTCAAAAATTTCTAATACTCAATTTTCCGTTCTGTGAAACGGACGTAACTATAATACCTACTTGATAATATTAGAAGACAATGCAGTAAAGTCTGTGCCTGGTTTCTCATACAGTAAGTGGCTCGCATGGGAAGTGGCATCAGTAACTTCTTTCCATTAAGATTAAATTTCTCCTATTGCTCTGGCTCATTCCTCTACCCATAAATATGCTCAAATAATCCAAACCCTCTCTTGATCCCTCCTTTATTCCTACTGTTGCTCCATTTCTCTTTTCTCACAGCCAAGCTGTTTAACAGAGAAGATACCATGCTTTAATGTATATCAGCTGTTAGCCTAAAGCAATTTGGGTTCCAAGCCCCTCACTTGGAAACTGCTCTTGCTCAGACTGCCAATGAGACCCCCTGAGGTAGACACCTGCTGTTGCTCGCCTCACATCCTTCCCCCTCTGGTACCAATGTGCCACCTCGGGAGCTGCCTCTGGATGTTGGGTTAAGTGTCAGTTCAGGTGCCATGCTCTCTCCCAGCCCAAGGGGTAGACACCAGCCTGCAAGACAGACCAAGCAGACAAGCAATTAAGGGTAGTGATAGATGATGGCATTTCCTTCCCGCTACCCTGACCCCCCTGGTCACTCTCTTTTCCTGTGTTTTCTGTGGACAAATCTTCAGTTTTTCCTTGGAGTCAGTGATCTGCTCCATTTTTTTTTCCCTTAAATTAGATTGTTGGCTCTATTACTTAGCACAACAACAAAAATATCACCAACTGACGCATTCTCTGAAGCTTCTTCCATGCCTCACATATAATTGATGCCTCCCCTCTTGTCTTATCCTTGAACCTAGCATATGTCTCTAGTAAAGTTCATTTTATTTTGCTAGTTCAGAATATATGAATTACCAATATGTTTTCATATATTACTCTTTCCCACTGAAATTCTTGAGGAAAAGGACCATAGTTTATTCCTTTATGTATTTTCAGGTCCTAGCATGGTAGGTAGGAACTCTTGCCCTATAGTTATTGTTCCCAACAAATATTTGTTGACATATTTAGTGTCATAAAAAGTCACTATTATTTATTCACACAGAGAGTAGGTTTTTTTTAAGGGGGGGGGGGTGAGAGCAAAATTTTAGCTTCATGGTGTAAACATAATTGGACCTCTCCAGAAACTAGGTCAAGGAACTATTCTAGTGCAGGAAAAACACAATTGTAGACATTTTAAAAGCTGATATGAGTTCCTGTACTTAAATGCTCAGCCAGATATGTCTGTTTCAAGGTACTGTTTTAATGAGATATTGTTTTGTCTAAAATTATTTCCCCCCATATTTATAAATGTTTATCTGGACTGAGGCTAGATTTACTGCAAGTGGTAATTTAGAGAAAGCAACAAAAAGTCATGAATGTCTGTGGGCTCTTACTGTAGACTGATGTTTAAGAATTCAGAGGCAGAATCACTGAGTGGAAAGCATTCTTACAACATGCGATAAAATCATGGCTATTGCTAGCCCATAGGACAGCTTCACATAAATTAACAAAAAGCATCCCTCCTCAAAACACTTCACATCCACCTTTAGGACATTGCTATCATAGGCTGGTTTTATTAGAACAGTGTACTTTCCTGACATCTGGAAAACCACACTAAGTATATAAACCTGTGATAGCTACGATGTGAAGCCCTTGTGTAATGACAGCTTGCACTGTGACATTTATGGCTGCTTTCACTATGGGATTGTATTTAGCTTTCTCTCCTTGTATGTAGTTTTGCTATCAATTACTTGCTGTTTAAAAGAGGGTGAATGGGAGAAAGGGACAGGAAAGAAGGGTTCAGTGGATGGACATATGTAATACTTTCAATAATAAAGATTTAATTAAAAATGTGATCTATTAAAACATGAAAGGATGAAAGTTTGCAGATGAAACATAAAAAGTATCAGCTGCACTTTACTGAACGGGAGAAGAAGCTACCTCTGGGTACATCTAAGTGACTCTCAGGCACATCCAACTCATTGTCTCCCACAGAATTGAAACAGGGCACCAAAAGCACTGTTTAGGCTGTTGCTTACCTACCTTAAGAAATACAGCTTTCAAGGGTTCTGAAACACTTGCGTTAGCTCTGGCTCCAAAAAGACACCCCTTCATCGCCCAACTTCTCATTCTAGAACTCTGGGACAGATTTTCAAGTACAAATTTCAGGTTTATGGTAAAGCACCAAAAGTTGAGGCTGGCATATGATCTTTGCCACTTCTTAAACTTCATTGGTCCAGAATTTGGAATCCCTATTCTTCTTCTTTTAAAAAAAATATTTTAAAAAATAATTTTGAGAGAGAGAGAAAGGGAGAGGGAGAGAGAGAGAAAGAGAGAGGAAATTGATGTGAGAGTGGAACATGAATTGGCTACCTCCTACATGCCCCCTACTGGGGATTAAGTCTGCAAACTAGGCATATGCCCTGACCAGGAATGGAACCAGCAATTGTTAGGATCATGGGACAACACTCAACCAACTGAACCACACTGGCCAGGGCTGGACTCCTTGTTCTTGTGCAAATCCTGTGGTTTATGCTCAACATAAGAAGCCAGGAAACTCTTTGTTCCCCAAATAAAAAGAAATCATTGCTTATTTTCTCATAAAAAATGAACTTTGGGGCCTACTATACCTTGTTCCTCTTGTTTCCCCCTCTAGGTTTAGTTTCTATCCTGTATGTTGGGTGGGGGGCCATGTATGCAGTGAGCCATAGCAATTTACTCTGAGTGTATTCTGGATTTTAACCTCTCAACAGGAGCATTATAGCAAGAGAGCTCTGATCCTAATAGAGCTGGTATATGTATGTAATATTCTGAGGGTAGGTATAGGTTGTAGGTGGGCTTACTTTGGAGCTGGAGTGGGGGGTGGGGATAGTGCAAAGGGAGAAAAGTTGTATGTGAGCCAGATAGGAAGATGTCTGGATACGTACAAGAAGCCCACTGGTAGGGATCAATGACCACACAGGCTGTTTTCCATGGTGACCAGGAATGGTAGAGATGTGAATTGTCACAGGACTAATTGGCCTCCGAGCTCTAATATAAAATTGCATCAGAGCAGACACCCCTGAGGCCCCAGGTGCAGATGAGGCCTGGGAAAACAGCAGCTGGCAGGCTGGTCTCCAAGCTTGAGTTGGCTCAGGGACTGGTCTTGGATGGATGGGGGCTTCCTTCCATGACAATAGCTAAGCTGACACTCACTGGATGGCAGATCCTGGGTGGGATTAAAGAGCCCTTGCCTCAGTAGAGCTGCCAAAAAGAGAGACACATAGGAACTGAAGGTAAAGCAGGATGAACAGTGAGCTGCAACAGTTTCTGAACAGACAAAACCCTGAGGGAGTGAGTGCAGCACAGGAGCCATTTACCCTCTTGAGGGGAGGGCCTTTCTCCAAGGTGGTCTCCAAATACGAACGTCTTTCTGTTCCTGATTTTTCAAGGAAACAAGCTCATTTTAGAAAAATGGAAGTACATAATATTTATATAAGAATCAAAAAAAGAATTCTTTTAAAAGCTATTTATTTTGAAAGTTTTAGACTTATTGAGCTGTAAAGAATACTGAATGTCCTGATATATCCCCTTTTTAACCAACTTTATCCCATTTTTATCATCTGAAATAACTATGATGTATTTATCAACATTAAGAGATTGGCATTGTAATACTATTAATAAACTACAGATGCTGTCCCCTCAACTCCTCATTTCTCAAATTTTCCCATAATGCTCCTTTTCTTTTCCAGATCCAGTCCAGGATCCCACATTGCATTTAGTCATCATATCACTTTAGTCTCCTCCTGTCTATGACAATTTCTCTGCTGTTTCTTGCCTTTTATAAATTTGATACCTTTGAACACTAGTCAGGTACTTTTTTAGATATCCCTCAATTTGAGTATGTCTAGTATTGTCTCCTGCATAAACTGAGATTATGAATTTTGTGGAGAATACCATATGAGCGATATGCCCTTCTCATTACATCATATCAGAGGGCTCTTGATATACACACAACTGATTGATGGTAAGTTTAACCTTAATCACATGGTTAAGGTAGAGCTGCCAGTAAAGCTACTGCTTTTCTCTTTCCATGCTCTATTTCTGAGTCCATACACACTCAGAAGGGGTCTGAGCTTTACCTGTTGGAGGGAAGTCTCTTATAGAATCTGTGCACATATGGTAAAAGCATCCCAGTTATTAGCAAATTTGAGGGAGGTATCCTGAGGCTATGCAAATATCCTCTTTCTCCTGAACATACACAGTGTCCCAAAATTATATACCCATTTTAACAGTTACTAGCTCAATTTTGAAAATGAAATGTATTTTAATAAACACTGCCTTTATAACTGTTCAAAGTGTGCATATACATTTTTTTGTATATCCTATATTTTCACTGGTTATGGCATTCATCAATGGATCTTTCATGTAGCAATTACTAAAGTAGTGTTATAATGGTGACTTTCTATTTTCCTCATTCCTCTACATTTATTTATTTGTTAAATTTATTTTTAATGTTGCAAGTATTACAGATGTTCTCCTTCTCCCCCCTCCCCAATTCCTCTACATTTATTAATTGGATTTTTTTTGGGGGGTAAGGAATGTCATTCCTGCATTCATTTATATCATTTAATCAATATAGACTCATGAATATTTATATTTTATACTTAGGTTATAATTCAATAATATGGTTATTTATTACATTGCTCAAATTGCTTCACCTTTGGCTACTGAATATATATTTTGAGAAGCTGGGGAAGGTCATCATAGGCTGAGAACACAGTGTGAGCCATGAACCGGTAGAGGAGTTTGGTGGGATCAGGGAACTGAGGTTGGGCTCTACCATGACTGTTAGAGGATGAAAGGAATAGGGGTGGCAAACACCAGCCAGGAGGTCAGTGAGGCCAGCACTGGAAAGGAGGCAACAAACATCCCAGTTGGCAGCCGTTTCAAAGCACAGTAACTAATGAATCACTGGACTGGTTAAAGGGATGCCAACTAGAGTTTTTGTTTTGGATTCTGCCAAGTGAAGCGTGATGTTGGGGACTAATTAGTTTTCTTCGTTGCCTCTGAAATCTTTCTTCTTCCTGCAGGAGATATTTCCAACCGCAGTTGTAATAAAGATTGGATTCTTGTTGGTTTATATTAAGCTCGATCTCAACTGAGACCGGAACTCACTCAGACTACAGGAAAATTAGTTTGATTTCTGTTTGTTCATTTATTATCCTTTGATTGCTGTTTCCCATTCATTGAGATCAGTAGGGGACTCCTGCGCTTTAATGTTTAAAGAAGGCTCACTTCTGGCTGTGTAGTCAGTAGGGGGCTCGGCTGACAGCCCGCTGAAGGAACTTGGACAAGTCTTTTTTCATAGGTCTGTTATCAAAAATGAATGAGAAGATTGAGTTTTAAAGATCACCCAGTACAGTGCTTGGCCCATTGTAGGTACTCAGTAATTAGGAGAATCAGATTAGAACTGATAGTGTCTTTGAGGGAAGACTACTTCCTTGACTTCAAGAAACTATTGACATAGGATGAGAACTCCCCAACTTCTGTGGCCCAGGCATGCTTATTGCCATGCAATTTGCACTTACCATTGCCTTCTTTCTCAGGAGAGAAGTATCTTAGCCTGTTTGCAGTTAGCCCACCCCTCTCCCCCGTCTTAGGGCCCTTGCCCACTGTGGTCCATTGTCAGCTCCTTTCTACTCTCTGAATCTTCAAATCTTTGTCTTCATTGACCCTTCCCCTTATGATATAAATACCCTCAAAATCTCTCCCATTAAAATAACCAAACATAAATAAACCCACACACCTCAAACAGCAGTCCATTGGTCCATCTTCCCCCATTCCACTCTTCCTTGTCTGTCCCCCTCCATGAAGAGCCACCTCTGCTCAGGCCTCATGCTATCACTCCCCACCCATTGTAGTAACCAGATGCCTAATCAACAGACTACATTTTTTTTTACTTGGTAAAAGTTCTTCTTCACTTAGAACTCAACACTTGAATTAAACTCGATTCCGGGCATCCCCAGAGTTAATTCTTTGTGGGACGGTTCCTTCTGGGGTCAAAGTCCCCTCTGGTTGGATTGTCAGACTATGAGCTGATAGCTTATCTCCTGTACCACCCAGTGGCCAGGAGTCACTGTGAATAGGAAAAGGGGATACTTTCTGACTTCAGTTCAAGGTCTTTAGAAAACTGTGAGAGCAAGACCATCCGTCCTGAAAACCAAGCCCTCTAAATTTTAGAATGTTGACTTTAACTGTGCAGTGCATATTTTATCTCTTGCTGCGTTTCCTTTCTAAGTAGAATGTAAAATATTTCTTTAATTTGTATTACACAGTGCTGTGTGTATGTGTGTTGGGGAGTAGCAATGGAAAGTGGTGGTATTCATCAAAAGTGTAACAAGCGTTTCCATTTATGTTTAGTCTTTTTAGTCAAAATGTTATGAAAATTGAGGTGTTCAAATCTCAAATTTAGCCTCTAGGAGAAAGGTTTGTGCAATGTTCTGGTGTAACTCAGAGGAGGCTGGGGAAAGAAGTTCCAAGAAACCCATCAGGGTACTTTATGAACCATCCTGTCCTCCCTCCTCATGAAACTCTAGAATAGGTTCTTGCAAGGAGCTGTATCATAGCCACACTTGAAGGCAGTATAACATTCTCTTTGGTGGGTTGCTTCAATTAAAACTGAATTATCCAAATATTTTGAAAGCTTTCCTGGGAACCGCTGAGACAGGCTCTTTTGAATGAGAGAGCCCCAGACACTTCCTCACACTTGTAGCCATTAATTTAGTTCCTGCCCCACTAAGTCCACAAAACAATATGGTCTCCAAAATATAGATCAGTGCCATCAGTCTGTCACCCGCAGTCTCATTTCAGAGCCCAATATGACATGTACTCCCACACCAGTGACTAAAAGGGTGGGTTAAGCATATGAAGTGGCAGAAGTGATCATGCTCCTGGAATGAAGTGGTTGAAAACTCCATTTCCTTGCTTGTTTGTTTTTTAAAATTATTAATTGCTTAGGAGCTAAGATTATGAACATAAATGTTACTAGATATCATTTATCACGAAAAAAATCAGATCTTTCTCTTCATCTTGAAATAAAGTGAACAGATTGTTTTCTCTGTTTTCATTAAAAGTTGACTACCATTTCCCATATGTATTTTTAAATTTTTATTGTATTTTTAAACAGGAATAACATATCATCAGCCACATTTTATGATTTTAATTTTCTCCTCAGTAACTGTATCAGTAACCTTTAGGATCCTATTCATTAAGTCTTATTTCTTGTGCTACTTGATTGACACTAATTTTCTTCACAGGAATGTGGAATAGGGACAGGGATGAATTCCCAACTAGGTCAGAAAGGTATGCATAGGTGCAGTTTTTGTACTTCCCATCTAATCTGACCAAGCTGCTCAACTGCTTCAATCTCTACTACTTTTCTTTGCTACTTATTACTAAAAATAATCTAGTCCAACCTTCCATTCCCATCAACTCACAATTAGGCCTACCATGAATGCCTCTGTAGACAGGAAACTCAATGCTTTATAGACAATCCATTTACTTTCAGGTACTAAAAAGCCCAAACCTGTTGTCCTTATTTTCCTTCCATTAATCCAAGGCCATATGAAATATGTTTAATCTTCTTCTAGAAATATTAAGGCAGTTCTCATTTCCTTCCTTCCTCCCTCCCTCCCTCTCTTCCTCTCTCCCTCTCTCTCTCCCATCCTTCCTTCCCTTCCCTTCCTTCCTTCCTTCCTTCCTTCCTTCCTTCCTTCCTTCCTTCCTTCCTTCCTTCCTTCCTTCCTTCCTTCTTTTCTTCCTTCCCTCCCACCTTCCCTCCTTCCCTCCTTCCCTGCCACCCTTCTCTCTCTTTTCTAAGCTAAACTATTTTAGTTTCTGTTTTATAGTCCATTAACCCTTCTGCTTTTCTCTGAGAAGGTGTGCTGTTTGCATTAACATATAGGACTCAGGATTAAACATAATCAATTTCCGAAAAAGGCAGACTGTCATCCCATTTCTTCTTTATACTGTAGCTTTAAGATCACATCAGTTTATTTTCATTTATTCAACAGTAATTTATTAATTGCCTACCATGGTAGACATTGTAGTAGGTAATTGGGTGCTAGGAGTATGTATAGGTGCTATTAGAGAGCAAACCAACCAGGAGAGGAAAATGGAGAGGGGAGGATGCATATAGTTAACTGGGAAGTACGATGAGTAGAGCCAAATATCAACAGTACAACGATTGAACTTTCTTTTGAGAGCCACATTTTTTAAACTTAAACTTCTTCTAAGGCCAATACTTCAAAATAGACTCTTCCAGGCCGTGGCATTTTGTGGAAGAGTCACACTCAAGAGGCCAAAGAGCCTCATGTGGCTCGCGAGCAGCCGCAGTTTGCCAACCACGGGCCTAGAGGAGCACAGTGGTGTAGGCATAAATAAATAGTGGGGTGACATTTCCTAACTAGAGGGTAGGGGAAGACCTTCCAGAGCAGATGACTTTAAAGCCGGCCCCTAAAAGGAATTATGCAAGAAATTAGGGAAATAAGAGTTAGAGGTTCAGGGAGGAGGAGAATGTGTCAGGCAGGAGGAAGAACATATGCAAAGGCCTAGAGTAGGGGTGTCGAACTCAATCAGAGAAGGGGCCAAAATCTAAAATCCAGCCTAAATCGCGGGCCGAATGGTTTACTGAACAGTCATAAACTCTCATTGTGATGGAAACGCAGCGGAGTGCAGTGATGACAGCGCGATGCGGGCCACATTGCAAGGCCTGGCGGGACGGATTTGGCCCGCGGGCCTTGTGTTTGACACATGTGGCCTAGAGGAAAGAAAAGAACTGAGCATAGCACAGTCTGACTGAGGACTGGCCTGTGAAGAAGAGAAGGCAGAGCTGAAGTAGGAAATGTGGGCAGTGTCCAAACTGTGGCCCCCTTAAAAGCTAATCATTCGAAACATGTTTGAACACCCATTAATGTGCCAGGTGCCATTTTGGGATCTGGGATTATGGCAGTTAACAAAACAGATAAAAACAAAACAAAAAAAAAAAGCAAAACAGAAAACATTTTGCCCTCAGGATACTTATAACTTAGTGGATATTAAGAAATAGAAAAGCCTTGTCAGAGAAGTTTGGTTTTACTCTAAGGGCAGGAGGAAGCCACCCAAAGGGTTCAGTGGGGGAGTGATGTGGTTAGAATCATGCTGTTTAAATTTAGGCATATAATCCCTCTCACTGAAGGAAACTTTTGAGAATGAAAGTAATTATTAATAAAAATTACTACTGTGAATTATTATTATTATTAGTAATTATCTTGGCACAATAGGCATGGACTTGACAATGCAGGAAAGATGGGCACCCTTTTAAACTGTGGGGAAAAAAGACTGAATGGAAGCAAGACTGGGGGACGAGACTGGCCAGCGGAAGATAGCCTGGCTGTCTCCCAGAGGTGCAGGGAAGGGGAAGGCAGTGGATGGGTCTGAGAAGCACCTCCAGGGAGAGACCGATTGGGACAGTGGATGCAGTGGAGCACAAAAACCTTCTTCCAGACTGATAGGGAGCCAATAATCAGTGACAGTTAGATAAGGTAATTAGCCCTGTTATTTATTTCCTGTTGTCCTATCTTGTCCACACCATGGTTGATTTAGTAAAAAAATTTGATGAAATATAGATAGATATACACATCTATTACATTTTTTTCTGAACTGTTTATCCAGAGTCTATTTAAAAATAGAGAAGTAGGGGGAGATTAGCCTGACAGGACTTATTCAGAGTCAACATCCTTTTGATCCTGATATTGTTGCTTCCTTTCCTTTCAGGTATTGTCTTATGGTTAGCGCACTATATTAGTCAGGGTTCTCCAGATAAACAGAACCAACAGGCTATATAAATACAGTTGACAGTTGAATAATATGGGGGTTAAGCATACTGATTTTTGACTCCCCTAAAACCTCAGTTGTCCCTTGGTATTCACATGGGGGATTGGTTCCAGGATTCCCTACAGATACAAGATCCATGGATGCTCAAGTTCATGGGGGAAAAAATGGTACAGAACAATGCAATACAATTGAATTTTCATGGATTCCCAGCCACTGGTTGAAAATTTTTGTTTTTGATCAGCAGCTGGTTGAATTTACAGATGCAAAACCCAGAAATACAGAGAACTGCTGTATGTTTATTGAAAATAAATCTGCATGTAAGTGGACCTGTGCAGTTCAAACCCATGTTGTTCAAGGGCCAACTGTGTATATGAGGAGATTTATTATAGGAATTGGCTCATGCATTTATGGAAGCCAAGAAGTCCCACAATCTGTTGTCTGCAAGCTGGAGAACCAGGAAAGCTGGTGGTATAATGCAGTCCAAGTCTGAAGGCCTGAGAATCGGGGAGCCAAAGGTTTAAGTGCCAATCTGAGTCCAAATGGCTTTGATCCAGGAGCACGATGTCTGTTCGGAGGAGATGAATGTCCCTGCTGAAGTAGGGAGAGTGAATTTGCCCTTTCTCCACTTTTTTGTTCTACTCAGACTCTGAATGGATTGGATTATGCCCTCCCATGTTGGGGAGGGTAATCTTCTTTACTCTGTCTGTTAATTTAAATGCTGATATCTTCCAGAGACACCCTTGCAGATACACCAAGAAATATTTTTTTCTCAGCTATCTGGGCATCCCTTAGGCCAGTCAAGTTGACACATAAAATTAACCATCACATGCACAATACATTTACTAGTATTATATTGAATTAAAGAATCCTCCTCAGCAGGTGAGGGAGAGAACTATCCACTTTAAGCATTAAGTTTATCCCTAAGGCAGTGGTCGGCAAACTCATTAGTCAGCAGAGCCAAATATCAACAGTACAACGTTTGAAATTTCTTTTGAGAGCCAAATTTTTTAAACTTAAATTATATAGGAAGGTACATTGTTATTAACTTAATTAGGGTATTCCTAAGCTGGCCTTTGCTAAAAACTCAAGGGGCCAAAGAGCCACACGTGGCTCTCGAGCTGCAGTTTGCCGGCCACTGCCTTAATGGATTGACCTTTTCCAATAATGTAAATAACAAATCTCACTCTTCTCAATGCTTTTTTTCTTTAAGTGTATAAGTTTCCTCTAAATCATAATCCCCTAGAGCAGCTTACCATGGGCCAGTACATGCCAATTATTTGTAAGCCAGCTATTTGTGTTCCACTTTGGCCGCAGAGTGTATGATGCATGGCATTTACAGGACAGGGTCAGAGGTTCTGAAACATCTGCCATCTGTCAGGAGGGGCCTAGTAAGATGAAAACACTGTGGACAAATCAGCACAAATCAGAAACTACAGTTGGAAAAGCCAGTCCCTAGGGGAGTAGAATCACCTTCACACAGAAGGGAGAGAACTTCTTGGTCCCTGGCAACCATCAGTTTGAATTTCATAGAGATGATGCTATTAATCTGTTATTCTAGGTTCTTCTGAGGAAAGCTTATAAAAATTATTGTTGAACATGCTGTATATACTTAATTATTTAAATGCTTAATTACCAGAATTGAACTCAAATAACGACTTTTGGTTCTTGTGGACTAGAACTGTTGTTCCCAATGCAGGGCCATTAGCAGAGTTGTTTTTGATTGCACAATCCTGAGGCTTAGCCATGAATCAGTTTCTTATTGATTAAGGAGGAACGCAGTGGCTCTATCAGTGCTGGAGAAATGAAAGAAGGACTAAGTAACCTGCATAAAATAAATTTTTTACTTCACTGTTAAATGATGGGGAAAAGAGAAGAAGCTCCTTAAAGCTAAAATATTATAGATTACTCTTATACAAGCTATAAAAAAGTAAACAAATGAGTAAGCAAGTAAGGATCTGTTTGGGGGTTATATTTTCTAGGTTTACTGGCCACAATTGGGCCCTCCTTCCTTATATAAGAGGAAGAGGAGTGACTCATGATGACTCCTGGTTTTAGTTTCAGTAGATTCCTGAATATGCAAAACTGAGTCAACAAATCATCTTATTTAAATTCACTCTGGTTGATATCTTTATATCTTTAAAGGAAAGCAATTTTGTAATTTAAGCAATAATACTGAGAATTTGAAGATTATCTATTAAACCGTGGAAAGAGGACTCCAGCAACATGAACATTAACTGTTAAAATAAATGCTGGTTGTGTTTTTTCTGACCTAAAAGATGTCATAATTAAGACAGATGAACCATAACCTCTATTTCTCCTTTCTTTTTTCCTACCTACCTACCTACCTTCCTTCCTTCCATTTACTGAGTACCTACTTTACTCCTGGTATTGTACTATGTTCTGTGAATAAAGACTTCTCCTATCCCTTATAGAAGAGACGAACAATCAAATCGCCATACCAAAGGGCACAAATACATCTGAGGAGGCCAGCATGCTGAGGGAATGGCTAACAGGCTGGGAGTCAGGAAAGGCTTGTTATGCAAATCAAAATGACAACCACTTTGTAAATGCTGTTTATTAATTTAACCATTTTCTTTTACTTTTATGGGCCCTTTGTAGATTTCTGTGCTGTAGAGGATTTCTGAATCACCATCAAAGATTTTTGTAAAGAAAAAAAAAAATTGGTAGGCAGAGGAGGGGATACATTAGTTTAGTGAACCTTGGACCAATGCAAATTTATTGGATCAGACATAGTATTTGTAATTGGATAAGAAATACTAGTCATCCAAATCAAATGCCATCACAAAGAACCCAGAAATAGTAACTTTTTTTTTCCACTAGAGAAAACTTCTTTACAATAAATACAAATGTAAAAAGTCACATTTTTGACTTTTGGATACTGGAAACAAAGTAGAGGGAATGGCAAGACTTAGATTTTTGGGACCAAGCATTCACTAACTAATTGACAAGAATTTTTCTGAACATGGTATGAGCAAGGATTAGGAACTCCAAAAGCAAGACTTGGGTAGTTTTGGAGGATGTTTCTCATGAGAACACACATGATTAGAAGGAAGTGAAGGGAGAGGTAGAAGTGTTACTGCTAAGTGTTACCTGTAAAGTTTTAGGGAAAGATGGTTAGATGTAAACTTTGAAAAAATTTTGAGGGATATTTTAGTGTTTCAGAGTCTAATGGTTCTTCTTCTTTATAATATAAAATTTTATTTTAAAACTATCTTTTTTTTTTTTTGTATAAACTCATTTTTAGCCCTTCCAAAAATAGACCAAGCATTGGCTAGTCATAAGTGAGTTTCTTTTCTTTTATATGTTGATGTAAGAGTCTTTATAGGGGAAAAAGCCTTACTGCATAATTACAGAAAACAGAGTTGAAATGCATGCAACCCATTTGGATTAAAACATAACAGCTGTACATCCTGTGTCACAGTTATCCCTGGTTAAAGAGGGCAATGGAAAAACTCCTCATGTGGAACAGAAGACAGATTGCTATAGAGTGAAGTAAAAGGGAGAGCAACTTACAACTTTGTAGAAGAAATAGCCCACTTAGTCTAGTATTCAGTTTAATTCACAGACAAGATTTGAGAGCCTAGAATGTGTTGGAACTATGCTGGATATTTTGTATGCAAAGATTGAAAGACATAGTTTATCAAGGAGCTCCTAGTGCAATTGGGAAAAACACATACATAAGCACCAACTGTAGCTCAACAATAACTGATATATCAATCAGTTAATTTTGTCCAGGAAATAATCTCAGAGGAGATGCTACTATTAAAAACAATTAGACAAATGCTGGATAGGAAAATAATGGAAGGGTCTTCTAGGCAAAGAGAAAAAGATGACAAAGCCTGAATAATAGAAGAATATATAAGACATTGCTAGGAGATGTTGACTCATTCCATTTAGCTAGAATACAGGGTGCAAATTGGGAGGAAATAATGGGAGCCTGGAATGGTAGACTGGAGCCAAATTGTGAAAGACTCACCTAAGATGTTTGGATGCTATTCTCTAGATCAGTGTTTCCCAAAGTGTGGTATGCGTACCCCCAGGGGTATGGGAAGAGTTTGGTGGGGGTACACGTTGCACCGGAGTTTGGTGGGGATATGCACTGCACCGTGCTTAGCTACGCCTAATTCTACGTTCTCATGAGTACGAGGGGTACTTTTCAGCATTACGAAAATTATAGAAGGGGTACACATATGTCAAAAGTTTGGGAAACACTGCTAGATAATAGGGGGAGCTTTTATAGTCCTCCCTTCACCAACATTTTATTATGAACAGTTTTTAAACATACAGCAAAGCTGAAAGAATTCTACAATGAGCACATGTGTAGCTGTCATTGAGATTGTACTATTCATATTTTACTATACTTGTTTAATCACCTGTCTATCCACTTATTCATCCCTTTATAATCTATACTTGTTTAATCACCTGTCTATCCACTTATTCATCCCTTTATAACCTATCAACCGATTTTTATGCATTTCGAAACAAATTATAGATTTCAGTACATGTCTCTCTAAATACTTCAGCATGAAAATCATTAATCAGAGTTCACTTTTTAAGGTATTTTATATAAAATTAGAGGCCCAGTGTATGAAATCCATGCACTGGTAGGATTCCTACCGGCTGCCAGCTGAGGGGACAATTTGCATACTATACTTTTATTATATAGGATTATAATCTTTATAGGTTATAAAGTATGAGAAAAAGATTATCAATTTTATTTATTTATTTTTATTAATTTCAGAGTGGAAGGGAGAGGAAGAAACAGATAGAAAATCAATGATAAGAGGAAATCATTGATTGGCTGCCTCCTGCACACCTCCCACTGGAAATGAATACTACAACCTAGGCATGTTCCCTGAGACCGGGAATTGAATCATGATCTCCTGGTTCATAGATTGATGTTCAACCACTGAGCCATGCCGGTCAGGTGATGATCAATTTTATATTTAGGAAATATTATAGTGTGGAGGATCAGTTGTGAGAGGAAAACATATTAGAAACCTGTTCCGTCAATCTAAATGAGAGAGGTAAGAATGTGATAAGAGCTTGTAGTAGGAATGGAGAGATACCAGTTAATTCAAGAGATAATCCAAAAGTGGATTTAATGGATCAGTTTACCAGTGGAGGGAGGGAAGAACAGTGGAAGGCATAGGCAGGGTAGAGAAGTATAAAAAGTGAAAAGTTGATTTTCTAGCCTGGACAACTGGGTGTTTGATGATGATAAATGGAATACAGGGGCTAAAAGAGGTTTGGCAGTAGAATGGAAGATATAATGAATACAGTTAAGGACATGTTGAGCTCAAGGTAGTTGTAGGACATTTCAGATGGGTATGTTCAGGTGGTATTTGGAGCTGTTCTCAGGAGTTATGGAGAAGTATCAGAGCTTGAATTGTAGATATGGGATACATCAGGCCTGGTAAGCTGAAGTCATCTGTCAAGGAGAACATTTAGGAAAAAGGGGGCCAAGGGGCAAACTCTGGGGAAAGCCAATATTTAAGGAACAAGAAGAAAATTCTGACATAATAAAGGAGATAGAGAAAAACAGTCAGAAAGCTAAAGAGGAAACCAAGGCATAGATAGATATTTATTATGTGTTTGCTTAGTATCACAATTAGTTTATATTCATGACTTGTTGAGCCAACTCTATATTATAGATAAGGAAATAAGGAAACTCAGGGAAAGAAAAGTCATGTATTTGCTGAAGGCTTTGTAGTTAGTAAGTGGTAGAACCAGTTTTTAGATTGAACTTATTCAGATTTGCTTTATCGTGGTGGCCAAGGCAAGAGGGGATTTCCAGGACAGAGCACTCAACCTACCTACCTTTCCAGCTTTGTCTTCTAATTACTTGATATTGGTCAATTTGAAGTGCTCCAAGTCTTTACATAAGCTCAAACTCTATTGGAGTGTTTTGTGGGTCACTAGAGACATGAGACGCTCTGTGAAAAAAAGTGTGTTGCGGTCAAGTAAGTTTGAGAAATGCTGCCAACTCTCTTCTCCTTGGAAACTTGCAAGTTAAATTGGCAAGCCCATGAAAAGTATTGGGAAATCCTGCAGTAAAGAACCTATTCTAACTTTGCCTACCAAGTGTTCAATAAACTTATTTAAACTTATTTGACCTTGGGACACATCTCTTTTTCTCCCTCATAGAAAATTTATAAACTTTTCTCAAAACTAGAGTTCTGAACACTCTAAGTGAAACATGACTTTACTTTTCCTCAAGTGAGACAGACAGAGCTTTAGCTGCCTCTCACCCTTGATGGATGTAGAATACATTCTTCCCGGTGATATTGTTATTTGTGCTATGTACCACCACTCCTGTGCTCCAGGAGAGTGAAGCCATGTCTATTTCATTTTGATGTCTTACATAGGCCTACCACAGTGACTCTCATCTACATAATATTTTATCAGAGTCTATTTGTGGGTAAATAAAATGCACAAAACACAGAGTAAATGAGTGCTTTTCCTTTCAAATAAATGTTCTCTATTAAAAGGGCTTATCTAGTTCAAAATGAGAATGAAAATTTAGACTAGAACCAGGCTTTTATTTGATAATAAAGAAAACCTATGTTTTCAGTTTTTCGTTTTTCATTTGAACTGTTAATTTTTGGGTTCAGCTGAAGAGAAAACTGAGGAAGAAAATTAACATTTTGGTCATTTCTGACCTAACTGCATATAGGATATATGAGAAGTCTTAGAAACATCACTTTTCTTGAGCAGTGTCTGGTATTGTCATATAATTTAAAGTTAGACTTGATTATTTTTTAAATTATTATTATTTTTTGACAAATCAGTTCATGTCTATGCCCTTTGAATGTTTCTTTTTAAAAAAAAATAAATCTTTATTGTTCATATTATTACAAATGTTCCTCATTTTTCCCCCTCTATTGCTCCCCTCCACCAGGTTCCCACCCCACCTTCTGCCCTTTCCCCACCCCCTATTGTCTTCATCCATAGGTGCACAGTTTATGTTCAGTCTCTTCCCACACCTCCCATTCCCCTTTTCCCCAAGAATCCTCAGTTCACTCTTCCATACCTCTGATTCTATTATATTCACCAGTTAATATTGTTCCTCAGATTTTTTAAATTCCCTTGGTTTTTAGATTCACTTGTTGATAGTTAGGTATTGTTGTTCATACTTTTTATCTTTATTTTCTTTCTCTTCCAAAAGAACCCCCTCAGCAATTCATATAATTCTGGTTTGGTGGTGATAAACTCCTTTAGCTTTTTTTTTATTTGTGAAGCTCTTTAAATGGCCTTCGATTCTGAGTGATAGCTTTGCTGGGTAGAGTATTTTTGGCTGTTGGTTCTTGCTATTCATCACCTTGAATATTTCTTGCCATTCCCGTCTGGCCTGCATGGTTTCTGTTGAGAAATCAACTGACAATTGTATGGGTGCTCCTTTGTAGGTAACTACCTGCTTTTCTCTTGCTGCTTTTAATATTCTCTCTTTGTCTTTTAATATTTGTTGTTCATACTTTTTATCTTTAATATTCTCTCTTTGTCTTTTAATATTCTCTCTTTGTCTTTTGCTCTTGAAATTTTAATGATGATGTGTCTTGGTGTGGTCCTCTTTGGATTCCTTTTGTTTGGGGTTCTGTGCGCTTCCTGGACTTGTAGGTCTAATTCTTTCACCAGGTGGAGGAAGTTTTTTGTCACTATTTCTTTCAGTTTGTTTTCAGTATCTTGTTCTCTCTCTTCTTCTGGGACTTCCATAATTCTGATGTTGGTTCGCTTGAAGTTGTCCCAGAAGTTTCTTACATTATCTTCAACTTTCTGATTCTCTTGCTTTCTTGCTTCTGCGGAGGAGTGTCTTCTGGCTCTTTATGTTCCAAATCTTTGACTTGATTCTTGCGATCTTCCATTCTGTTTTTAGGACTCTGTATAATATTTTTTATTCCAGACAGTGTATTCTTTATTTCTTGTTGATCCCTTATTATTTCTTGTTGATCCCTTATTATTTCTAGTTGATCCCTTTTTATATCCTCATAGGTCTCATTTATTTTATTGGCCTTTTCTAGGAAATTCTTGAAAAACCCTATAAGCATGGTTTTGAACTCTATATCCAGTCTCTTTTTGTCCTCCCTTTCTTTCATTTGTGATCTGTTTCCTTGTCTCAGCATTTTTGCAGCTTCCCTGAGTTGGTAGCCCTAAAAGTCTCTGTGTTCAGCTTGGATGGGGTGGAGTTTCAGGGTGAAGCCTACAGCCTTGACTTCCTTCAGCCCCACCCTATGAGGATCTTGAGCCTCAGTGTTCCTCAGTGTCCTTAGGTACTTGCTGCAAGCACCTCTGAGAGAAAGGTACCCTCGAGTTTTGCCCACTGCCAAACAGTCTAGGCTCTCCCCCAATGAGCCCGTAACTGGAAGTGGGGTTGGAAGTGGGGTTCAGAGAAGTCTGGAGCTTTTATCTCCTTCCTGCTAGGGCAGTGTTTTTCAACCTTTTTTGGGCAAAGGCACACTTGTTTCATGAAAAAAATCATGAGGCACACCACCATTAGAAAATGTTAAAAAATTTAACTCTGTGCCTATATTGACTATATATAAAGTAATTCTCTTGAATAGGAATCAAATAAACACAAAGAAAGTATTTTATAATTATTATGAAATATTAAGTAAACAAACTAGTGAAAAATTATAAAATTCTTGTCTTGTCTGCACCTACGGCACACCAGGCAACATCTCGCGGCTCACTAGTGTGCCGCGGAACAGCGGTTGAAAAACGCTGCGCTAGGGCAATCCAGTGGTATAGTCAACTGTCCGTTCTCTGCGTGCAATGTGCGCCTCCGAGACTTCCTTTTGCAGCTCCCCTGGGTTTCCGCCTAACAGCCCAGGCTCCCTCTGTATGAGCCTGGGTCCCCAGGGTCTGGCCTAGAACTGGGGTTCAGTGCAGCCAGAACTGGGGCTCAGCACAGTCTGGAGCTTTTGTCTTCTTCCTGCTAAGGCAACCTAGCAGCAGAGTCAACGGTCCCGTCCGTTTTGCATAATGTGCACGGCTCCGGAACTGCCTTTTGCTGCTCCCCTGAGGTTCTGCCTTACAGCCCAGACTCCCTCCTTATGTGTCTGGGTCCCCAGGATCTCTCCCAGAATTAGGGTTCAGTGCTGTTGGATCTGGGGTTCAGCACAGTCCAGAGCTTTTATCTCCTTTCCACTAGGGAACACTAGCCAGGCACTCAGCCTCCCCATTCTCTCTGGCTCTGTCCTCTCCACTAGCACAAGGTGTCTCCATACCTTAGGCTTTTACAGCTCCTCTGATTTTCCTTCTGGTTTTCTCTTTCCTTCTCGTTATAGAATTTCCAGTTAGTCGACTTTCCTGTAGTTCTGGGTAATGTCCATTTTGTATTTTAGTTGTATTTTATTGAAATTGTTGTGTGAGGCTGCAGTTAGGTGTTTATCTATGCCGCCATCTTGGATTCTCCCTTTGAATGTTTCTTACTGGTTTGATGCAATTATTTCTCATATTCATTCTAATTTACTGTTGTCAGTAGTCCCTTTGGTTTTATTATTTCATTTGTGAATCCTTATATGTAATTTAATCAGATGTATTGCTGTGCCTGATCTTTCAGTCCTTTAAACTGTATAACATATTCAACTATGTCATCCTCTGTTTCCATGCTGGGTTAGACGCGATATTTCTCTGACTCCCACATTCGTTTCTGCTTCATGTGACTCTTAACTCACACATATGAATAAGTCATATAGAATTGTGTGTGTGTGTGTGTGTGTGTGTGAGAGAGAGAGAGAGAGAGAGAGAGAGAATGTGTGTGTGTGTGTGTGTGTGTGTGTGTGTGAGAGAGAGAGAGAGAGGATGTGTGTGTGTGTGTATAAGCCAGTGTGAGTCATGCTGAGGGAGATAGGCTTGTCCTAAGCCCCACAGTCCCAGGAACCTGGAGATCCCCAGGAAAGGTTTGAGTATTTGGGCAAAAGGGCTTCTTTCCTCCTACACATTAACCTCTCCTGCAGTTCAGCTTTTGTTTGTTAGCTGAATGTCCCATCTCTAGAGCAGAATGCCAGAATCCTGTGAGTTTAGAGAGCTCTATAGGAGTTTTATTAGCTCACAATTCTTATTTCATTATTGTTTTAGAAAGAGTCTAAGATATTTTCATGGAAAAGGTGAATCCTACTTGGGGTATATATATATATATATATATATATATATATATATTTTTTTTTTTTTTTTTTTTTTTTCATTTTCAGAGTCTCTTCAATGCCATGAAGAGTGAGCTACTTGAATTTGCATATGTTATATGGTAATTGTTTGTACATTGATAATTCATTCAGAGAGGCAATCATCATAGTGGCCACTTCTACTGAAAGTTCCAGCCTTATATTAAACTAGAGGCCCAATGTACTAAATTCGTGCACTGGTAGAGTCCCTAGCAGCTGCAGCTACCAGCTGGGTACTCCTTCCCTTCCCCTGGCCACTTGCAACCCCTCTGCTGCCACTGGTTATCTGTGGGGCCCGATCGCCCTGTTGATTGCCCTGCTGCCACCGCCTGGCTCCAGGTACTGAGGGAGCCTGGCAGCGGCCCTGCCTCCTCCTCCCTCCCCCCCACACTTGTCACCCTGTGATCAGTTTGACAGGGCAATTGGTGCCCCCGCCCAGTGACCAGTGTCTTCTACCCACCTTGGCCTTGTGCCACCCACTCACCTGCTCCACCATCCCGCCCCAGTCCCTCTCTCGTCGGGGCCCACTGGGGCCTGCAGCGCCTCCACTGCTGCCAGCGCCAGATTGCCCAAACCTGCCATGTTCTGTGCCGTCCCCTGGTGGTCAGCGCACATCATAACAAGTGGTCAAACTCCCCGATTGAGGGGACAATTTGCATATTAGGCTTTTGTTATATAGGATAATTTGCAATTTGGAAGAGGAAGAAAGTCCAAGAATCAGATCTGGCTGTGTACAATAAAAAAAACATTATACTATCAAGAATAATTCTTGGTGTGCTCTCCTTCTGTGGGTCAGGCCTGTGCCTTTCCCTCCCCCCCTGGCCTTCCCTCCAGGCCTATTCCCTTTACCTTCCTCTCTCCGGTGCTCCAAGGGCCCTTCTGCCTCTGTTACTTGTTTCCTGAGCCTGCGCAGCCCAGCTGGCTCACTTCTATTACCTCTGTAACTTTTTAAGCTTTCTCTTATAATTTGAAAAAAAAAAAAAAACCTCATAATTTTTTCATGGTGACATTATAGCATGCAACTAAAATGGCAATATTCTGTGACAAAATTTTATTGTATGGCCACCACATAAATAAGGAGAAAACTAACATTTAGTACCAATGTAATAATATCTTGAACAAGTATTAGATTTTTTTCTTTTTTTTTTAGTATGAAAACTATTATGATGTCATTAAAATGGAAAGTGTTGTAAAGGGAGGAAAACACACTTTTGGCTGAGTACACAGGGAAGGCTGATGGTATTCATTAAGCATGAAATAATAAGAGGAACAAAATTTCCATCTCTGTCCCCTCCCCTATGAAATATCTTCTGTGTTTTCACCATTCCCTTTGAAGTCAATATATGATCTTTGCTTTAATCCATTTTTAAAGTGTCCTTTGAAGTCATGGGAGCTTGTGCCTGGAAAAAGGAAAGTGGTTGAAGATTGGGTGCCTGCTAGGGATGAGGGATCAGCCTAATCATCACCAGAAAATAACATTTATTGATTATCCTCATGTGCATGGTATATTAGGCTCCACATCAAAGTGACTTTCAAATTGGTCTGATTCATTTCCTAGTATTATAAAACTATTAAGATGTCCCAAACTGGTTACTTTTTTTAGGACACTGTTTTCATGTCAAATGATTGGGGAAAAATGAATATTTACAAATGGAAATAATTCTTTTATCTTGATCCCAATTCTCAGAAATGCTATGTTTCACCTAAGTGAATTTTCCAGATAACTGAAACTAATAATTATCTAATAAAGTAATTTCTTCTAGGGCAATTGAAGATTATAGCATTATTTTCTCCTATATGAAATTACTTCAAACTGCTTAGCTCTTTATAAAAAATTTTTATTACCATATTTTCCGGCGTATAAGACGACTTGACTTTTGAAACGAAAAAAAGCCAACCAAAAATCGGGGACAAAAGACAAAAATTGCACAAAAATTACCTGCAGATCTTGACGGCAAAGTACGTAAGTCTTTTCTTTGAAGTGGGGGGTAGTCTTATACAGCGAATATAGGCCTACACCTATGTTTTAACTGTAAAATTAGGGGGTTGTCTTATACGCCGGAAAATACGGTACATACTTTGTAGAAAGGTAGCAAGTAAATTATTTCTCATTCTTCCTAGCCTACTGCCAGCTGTCCTCTGTGATTGTTGGGCTCTTACTTTACACCGTTGCCTAAAGAGGAGTGGGAAGCCCTGAGGTAGCTTTATGCCTTTCCTGTAGGGTAGGGCATAAAGACTGTCCCTTCCCTCATTTCCTTTTCCTTTTCTCTCATCTTGTCCTGCTTCTCACTTCCTGTTCCTTCTCTCTATTTATCAGGATTCAGGAGCTAGTTACTGGGGTGTTTCCAGAGCAGGCCCTTAATAGAAACTTGCAGGGTTCACTGCCTGAGGTGGGAGGGGAGTGTGGAAGGGTGCACCATTTTGTTTTGTGTGGAAAGGAAGCTGTGTCAACAGGAAAGTATGCAGTGACTTGGATGTGGTTGTCTGGGACAGGAGAGATGGGTTGGGCAGCTGAGCTAAGGAGAGGGGACCAACAGTTGAGTGCTGCTGTCATCATCTGGCCATTTTTTGTTATTTCATTGGCCTCTCACATTCAATTCAGAAATTCCATAATAATACTAGAGCCCTACAACTCCTGTTTAAAATAAAAGCTCACACACAAAAATCTGCTTTAGAAAGATCATGGTCCACAGATTCAGAATTCCCAAGGAGTTTGGTAAGTATGTGTTATAACATGGGAGAGACAAAGGTCCCAAACTGAAACCATGGGGGGAGTCGAGTATGGCCCCTGGTCTTGTATTTCCATGGGGGAAGGTGGACCATCTTTTGCTAGTCGACTGAAACATGCATGTTTCTTACTTTGAGTTCTATCATTTAGTTAGAGAAACAATTCCTGACCTGCAGATACAGCTTTATTTATTTTTAGAGTATATTAAAGGCTCTATATTTTCCATTCTTAGAAAGTTAAAAGTTGTAGAGTGAAACATTGCACATGTGAAAAATGAAGTGTCTGCTAAATAGCATCATTCATTACAGAATGGATCCTGGTGTAAGTCAGGCCACCTTGGTTTCTTTTCCAGGGGTGTGGTTACCACAAGTTAGGAGTTGACTTTAGGAATTAATAACTTCTTTCAAGGATCAGCAAAATATTTAGGTGTGGGGAAAAAAAGAGAGAGATAAAGAAAAATAAATGTCTTAAAGCAACTTGAAAAGAATATGTTATTTAATTGTCAAAATAATATTATATTACATCTGGCCATAGAAATAGAGCTTTTAAATAGGAAACAAGATATGCCTGTGTTTGTATATACATAAAGGTACTATGTCATTTCCTACGTTAGTCAGAAAAGGCAGATGAATTATCTTTCAAGAGTTTGTATTATTTTCTGAAGTGACTATGGCTTCTGAAACCTGTAATTTATCACACACACTGCAGCTGAGACAGAATATCTGAATTTGGCTAGTCCCAGGAACTCCAGTATGCTTGCCTATTGACAGTGAAGTGACATCTGTGTTATGTACAGGGTGGGGCAAAAGTACGTTGTGAGTAGGCTAAACAGAGTATATTCTTGTATTATTAATTATTAATTATTGTATTATTTTCCATATAATCAACTGTAAACCTATTTTTGCTCTACCCGGAAGTTATATGATGAAGTTACATCATGTGACATTTAACATATGCAAATTCACCAAGGTATCATTTGGAAAGAAATTGATAGCATATGAGTCACTCTCCTTGCTGACAGACTCAGTAAGCCTAGGCCTTCCCTGAGAGCTCCCTTAGGACGGGAGATTGCTTTTGCTTTGCACCTCAGTCATCTCAGCTCCCTCAGGCTTTCCAGAGTGGAGCATCTTCCTGAGCTGAGGGTGATTCTGGTGCTTACATGTAGCTCCTGAGCAAACTTTTTTTCTTTTGTTTAACTGAGGAAAGAGTCATCAATACAAAAAAATATATAGTATTATAGAGGAGCCAAGTATCAATTTCCAATGTGGTGCTTTCCTAGTATATTTTCAAAAGGAACATCTTTGGCCATATGTGAGAATTTATGCCCTGGTGAAATGTTCCTCCTCGCTCCACCATTAGTTGACTGTCTTATATGACATTTCATACTCTCTTCTTGGATTCATGTTCTCTTCCTTTGTCATTGTGCATACAAGGGACCAGGGGTAGGCTATAGAAGTGCTGGTTCATGACCAGTAAGCAGCCACCAGTAGTGGGGTGCTCAAGGCTGAGATTAGGAACAACTGATTAGGAGTGACCACCCTGAAAAATAAAGGCTTAGGTTTGGGGAAACACTGTGAAGGAGTAAAATCCCTTAACTTGTAAAACCAGGTTCTAGCCCAAGAGGATGCTGGTCATTGTGTTTATTTCTTGTTAGAATAATGGGAGGAGGGCTTTCTTTCCAGATAAGGTTAATTCTCACAATAACAGAGCAATAGGTAGAGTATGTCGGGTATACAGTCTGTTTTGCCCTATTCTGCAGAGTTTTCAGGATGTTTTTAATACCACTTGACCAGTTCTCATGGGGGAGTGGGAGGTAAAACTGGGACATTCTGAGATTGTCACCTCATGTTTTGTTACTGTTGCTTAGTGATGTGGGGAGGAGAGAAGCAATGACTACTTACAGAAAGTCTTAGAATCAGAATTTTGGTGATGGAGGGAACCTCAAAACTACTTCCTGAGTTGTAGATGGGTGAAATGATTTAAGGTCAAATATGTGGCGGAGCTAGGACCAGAACTTTAGTTTCCGGGCCTCAGGCTGGTGTGCCTTGTCTCTGATGAACTGGTTTAATAGGGACTGGGTTGGCCTGTTTTGTGGTAGTACAGCTCCACCCTTCAGTGAGCTCCCAGAAAGGGAGAGAACAAAGTCCACATTATTCTTACTTGTTTTTGTTTTAGGGGTATGATTGTTAGGGGCAAAGTTCCAAGAAAGCCTAAACTCTGAAAATGTTTCATGTTTGTATGTGCTGGGGGTGGGGAGGGGTTAGAATGGGGTGGGTTGGAATGGATGAAGGGTTATAGGAGGTCATGAAAGCCACAAATGCAAAAATTGATTCCACTTATGATAATGAATGCTTATGGAATTGATGGGTGTTTTATGAATATTCCTTGCTTTGATCTGTTTGGCATTATTCAGTTCCGCAAGGAATAAATTTAAAATGAGAACTAGTTTTAGATTAAATGTGATCACACTATTATACTTCTTGTTTTATAGTATGCATTATTTAAATTTTAAGTCACTGTTATTAAATCCAAGACTTAAAGAAGCAGATGACAACTTAATCCTCTCTCCAACTTAAGCTTTAGTTTTATTTTTAAAAAATCAATTTTATTAACGTATAATTTATATAAATAAAATATACTGATTTTACTTTTATTTTTTATATATTATACTATGATATTGGAGTAGTTCTAGCAGGTAACAATTCTTCATCCTTAATTCTGGACTTAGTTAAATCCAGTGTTTTATAAATTGTGAGTTTTTATAGGCTATGCTTTCAGTCAATATTAAGAGGAAACAAAAAATTAAAAAAACTTTTTTTCACCATACTTGGTGTTAGTGCTATGGAAGAGTCCAGTCTAGTGCTAATACTTTCATCTTTTTACTAGGGGCCCAGTGCATGAATTCATGCACCTTGAAAGGAGCTGTGGGCTGCTAGGCTGCGGTAGGCACAGGAGCGGGTCTCAGCCCATCATCTGTACCCCTGCCCAGCCCCTCCCGCTGCAGCCCCCATTGCCCAGTCTGCCCACAGCCCCACTTCTGCCACTGCCGCTCCCATGCACTGACAGCACCGGCCCCACTCACACTTGCTGATGGCGCAGAGTGATTGGAGTCAGTGCCAGCAGCAGGTGCAAGCGGGCCAGCAATGAACAGTACCTGATTGAGGGGGTGAGGATGAGAAAAAAGACAGACAAGAAAAGAGGGGGTCGGGAGGACTGAGACCGAAGTCTGCAGTCCCGAGTTTATTCCAAACAGCATATTTAAGCACACACAGCAATCTAGGCAAAAGCAGTAAGTTCCTTGTTTACAAAAAATATTTTTGCGCCACTAAGTCTACTATTTTTTAACCAAGTCAAGTAGATGTCAAGGCTAGCAATGCACACAGTCCTTGTGCTGCAAGTCAAAACAATTCCTGATAACTGCAAACAGCAGTAGTTTTCCACTACCAGCTGTGCAGCGAGGGAGGAAAAGAGAGCTATGTCTCAACAAGTGAGACCCCTGCTTTCAGGGCAGCTCCCCACAAGGGCCAGTGCTGTCAGCGTATGCCAGTGGTGGCTGCTGCCCTGGTTGCCCCCCAGGAGCAGGGGGTGGTGGAGAAGCCCTCAGGGGCAATCAGGGCTGGCAGCCGCCTCTCGCTCCTGTTGATGGCATTGGCGCCAGGCTTTATTAGCATTCAATGTATAGATTGACACAGATTCCCTTACTCAGTTTTTATGTTGGAAAATCACTCATCACGTGCATTATGTGCAGGTTAAGCTGAAGGAAGAAACCTTACCTTTGGTAGGTATATCAAAGGAAGAAAGGGAGTTCCGCTTTGACTCATCTTTTCTCATTTGCCCTTTTGCAACTTACCACTATTTACATGGCCAAGTTAATTGTATTTATGGGTTATATTATTATATACTTTTTATTATTAAGTATTTTATTTATTCAACCTTCCTCCCCCTGTCTTTGGCAACCACCAATCTGTTCTCTGTATCTATAAACTTAGTTTTTTTTTGTTTGTTTCTTTTTTTTGCTATTGTTAGATTCCACATATAAGAGAGATCATATGGTATTCGTCTTTGTCTGTCTGACTTACTTCACTTAGGATATACCCTTGAGATCCATCCATGTTGTAGCAATGGCAAGATTCTATTATTTTTTGGCTGACTAATAATATTCCATTGTGTGTGTGTGTGTCTGTCTGTGTGTGTGTGGATGCCACAATTTTCTAATCTGTTCATCCACTGACAGACATTTAGGTTGTTTTCCTATTTTGACTATTGAAAATAGTGCTGTAATGAACATGGGGGTGCATATATTTTTTTTTATTTAATTTATCTTTATTGTTTAAAGTATTACAGATGTCTCCCCCACCCCAATTACCCCCTTCTTTCCTACTCCCTTCCCCTCTCCAGGCCTTCACCCCATCATTATTTATGTCCATGGGTACAAAATAGATCCAGAGATGTGGAAGATTATATGCACATACCTTTTTGAATTACCGTATTTTTCAGACCATAAGACGCACTTTTTTCCCCCAGAAGTGGGGGGAAAAAGTCCCTGCGTCTTATGGTCCAAATATAGCCTACACATATACTTTAAAAAAAAAGTTTTTTTACTTGCCCAGCTCTGTGTGGTCTCTGTGTGCTTGCCCGGCTCTAAAATGGTTCTAAATGCTGCTGTTTACTTTACAGGGTTGATTACATGTGTTTATGACTGTGATGTTGGGTTTTAATGCACATAAAATATTTTAGGACACTATTTGTTTCAGAATCTTTTTTTCTTCATTTCCCTTCTCTAAAAATTGGTGTGTCTTATGGTCCGGAGCGTCTTATGGTCCAAAAAATACGGTACTGTTTTTGTTTTCTTTGGATAAACATCTGAAATACCCTCATTTTAAATGTACAGTTCAATGAGTTTTGTCAAATATAAAGAGTTGGATGGACCCAGAAGGTATTATGCTAAATGAAATAATTCAGACAGAGAAAGACAAACACCATATGATTTCACTTATATTTGGAATCTTGACACACTGCGGGAGGATCGCAAGCATTCTCTTGTTTTCATATTACAGTGTTTTACATAAACGTTACAAGGCATACCTTAAAATGAAATACCCATTGCATTTTGAAGTTATTTATTATATGTTCTTACAAGCTAATATCTTTTTAAAGTATGATACTTTATAAAACATTTTTGTTTTTGTATTCATTCAATAGAAAGTTATCTGGCCTCTGGGTAAGGCTAGCAATAAAACTAACTGGCATGCAATGTGTTAAGAACAAAGTAAATAAAATAGAAACAGACTCATAGATACAGAAAACAGACTGATTGAAGAGAGGGGGTGCTGGGGTACTTGTCCCAACCTTACAAAAGGTTCAGCATTCTGGAGTAAGGGGCTGTGCATAGATACAAGAAGGAGTCCAAGGACAAAAGATATTTTTAAGAGGCATTAGGGGTCAGAGGAGCTTTAGTTAAAGGGAACTGAAGACTCTCCCTTGACCAAGGACCCACAGGATTTATCCTAAGGCAATGTGGAAATATACATTTCAAAGGGTAAGGTATCAAACAAAGGGTACGAAATCACTGTCAGTTTGGGGAATAGCTTACAGCTGTTCAGGTGTTTGACCAACAAGAGGCAATAAAATGCCCTAGCCTTTTCCAACGGGTAAATTACATTATGTGGCTCACCCTTGTTGAGACGCCCAAGATTCACTGACTTTTGGTAAAACTTTTATAATTATTACATGCTGGAATTGATTCTTGGCAAGGGGGCTTGAGGAGCTAGGTGAAAAAAGTGAAGGAATTAAATATAACAAATTGGTAGTTACAGAATAATCACAGCAATGTGGGTTATAGCATAGGGAAGATAGCCAATCTATCCTAATATATAAAAGCCCTTGGTCAAAATGACCAGTAACAACCAAGGCTCAACCAACTGTAAGTCTGACTACCTCTGCTGCAGGCATGGTGCCCCAGCACTGACTGTTGAGGGGGCTGTGAATCAGGGCCAGAGAGAGGACTGAAGAGAGAAGCAGGGATTGATCTGTTGCCTCTGTGGCAGCTTTTGATCAGCACTTGCTTCTCTCTCTCTTTCCCATTTTGGCCAGCAGCCACCATTTCTCTCCAGGCCTCCACTGGGGCTGCAGATCAGCCCCGCCTTTCTGATCAGGCCCCGATGAAACAACGTGATGGTGGTGCCTATGGGTAGGCAGCCAGGGAAGGGGAAGTTTGAATTTCTACTTTGGGGGCTGTGTGCCCTTGCTTGGATACAAGTACCCCCAGCAGGGGCTCACAGAGGCATCCAGGAGCTGCCTTTGGGGCGGTGGGCTCAGGAGGCCTGCACACTGGAAAGGTGTGACTGTGGTGTCCAGCAGTCGGCAGCTGTGGAGTGGGAAGACTCAGTTTTTGCTGCCTGGGCCTTACACCCTTGGTTGGATTCCTGTACACCCAGTGGTGGCTCACAGAGGCGCCCAAGGGCTGTTTGCAAGGGCAGTGCACTCAGAGGGGCCCTTGCTCTGAAGTTTTGTGACTGCGGTGTGTGGGTAGGCAGCTGGGGGGGGGGGGATATCTGAATTTTTACTGCTGGGGTTGTACACCCTTTGTTGGATCGTGTGCACTCAGTGGAGACTCAGAGAGGGATAAGGGGCCCTTTGCCAGGGTGGTGCACTCACACGCTGAGAGCAGCCCTTGTGCTGAAGCTGCATGACCACGGTGTGGTGTCTGTGGGCAGGCAGCCGGGAAGAGGGAATTCAGAATTTCTACTGCCAGGGCCATGAGTCCTTGTTTGGATATGAGTGTGCCCAGTCGGGGCTCACAGTGGCACCCAAGAGCAGCCTGTGGGGCGGTGGGCTCAGGCCTGCATGCTGGGAAGGCGCAGCTTGGGTGTCCAGAGGTCAGCTGCTTGGAAGGAGGAAGTCACACTTACCTCTGCGGGAGCCGTGCACCCTGGGAAGTGGAAGTCCTAAGGTCTGCAGGTCTGTAGGTGGGGCAGCAGGATTTTGACTGGAGTGGCTGCAGTGTCCAAGGCCAGTCTGGGTGGTGGTGCTGGTGAGTTCCTAGAAGAGGCCGTTCTCCCCTTCAAGACGTGTGGGCTCCATTCAGTGGTGGTAGGCATTTCATGTCGAAGAGAGCCTGGTCTGCCAGCCCCTGCTATTCCTGCCACACACACCACACACCACACACACACACACACACACACACACACACCACACACCACACACACACCACACACACACACACACCACACACACACACACACACACACACACACACCCCACACACCACACACACACACACATCATATACTCTCCTTGCACCCCCTCACTCACTCACACCCTCTCCTGTACCTCTATGAAAAATCAATAAAATATTAATATATATATATATATATATATATATATATATATATATATATATATATTATTGATTTTTTACAGAGTGGAAGGGAGGGGGATAGAGAGCAAGAAAGATTGATGAGAGAGAAACATTGATTAGCTGCCTCCTGCACACCCTGCACTGGAGATGTGCCTGCAATCAAGTTACATGCCCTTGACCAGAATAGAACCACTAAGCCAAACTGATTAGGGCTTAAGATTGTTCTTAACACAGATTTTGAGCAGTTTGATTATGGTGTATCTTTGTGTGTTTATCCTTCTTGGAGTTCATTAAATAGCTGGGATTTGTGGGTATATATTTTCCACAAGAGAGAACATGTTCTGTCACATTTTTTGATAGGATACCAGCCATTGTGATTTTTACATTGTGCATGTTGGATTTTGTTGTAGTTCTTTAAAGAGAGTTGAATGTCTTGTAGCAAAAGTTGGATATTTTGCAAACCATTTGAACATGTTAGAGTTTTATTCACAAGCTATTATAGAACAGCTTTTACTTTATGAAGAGTTTAGCCCTACGTGGGTCTGACTATTCTTGAGTCTCTACTGAATACCCTATACATTCAAGGAAGTTTCTCTACTCTGACTAGTGGGAGTTAGGATTCCCAGTTTTGTATGAGCATTGGGAATTGTTCAGTTTACATCTCTCTTTAATTGCTATTTCCTAGGAAGTTTTCTGCCCTTGAAATATTTCATTTTGTGTATGCACAGATTGTATCAGCCAAAAACTCAAGGAGGCTAGGCTATTATATTTCTTGAGCCTTTTCTCTTTCTAGCTTCTTCCTCTCTGGTATTGTGCCCCATCAATTTGAGCTTCCATGCCCTCTCCAAAATCTAATTTCTGTCTCCTTAATTCAAGAAGACTATTAGCTCTCTTTGCATCCTTCTCCCTGCAGGATCTACCATAGGACTGATATAATTTCCTTTCTTTTTTCCAGGAGTCACAGTTAGTTACTGTCTGTGGTCCATTGGCTAAAACCCAGGGCTGAGGCTAGGTTGAGGAGAGGCAGAAGAGAACAAAATTTAAGAAGGCTGAACTCAGTCTCAGGGTCATGCAAGTGCAGGATTAGCCTTAAAAAAAAGGAATGCATTCTTAACTTCTATACCCTAAGCACCTGTCTTGTTTGCCTCACCCTAGTCCCAGCATTGATGAAAATAGTTGTTTTATTATATATTTTATCCATATTCTTGTTTATGATATGAAGATAATTCTGGACTTTGCTAATCACCCTCATTGCCCAAAGTGCAAGTCCCCTGTTATCTGTATGTTTAACTCAACAATATGTTATAGATATCACTCTAAATCAGAGAATTTAGCTATTCACCACCTTTTAGGATGATTGCCCCATATTGTGTGGATTGATCTGAGAAATTACTGAATGTAAAACTCATTTCTTAAAAAGTCTCCTCATTCTCAGATGTGACATTAATGTATCACTGAAAATAAAATATGTGAGCATATATTAAAAATTTCATTTAGAAGTATGCTTTGTATTGAATATGTTAATTAAGATGCAAAAATAGATGGTTTTTCTGTACACTTCTTGATTTGTTACCTGTATGTGTTTGTTAATCTAGAAGAGTGGCCTAGAAATTAAACCTGTCACTGTGGCAGTGTTCAGAATTACATCCTAGAGTTTGAGATAACCTTTACCATGAGTCAAAACCAGAGTGTGAAAAGACTGGCAAAATACAAAAAAAATTACTATCTTTCATTCAGCTGTTTTTCCTCATTAAATAACTTTAGTACAAAGATAAAAATGAAATAAAATTATTAAGGGTAAGGTCTATTTATAGTTTCAAACAAATATAGGTGGAGAATAGACTCTCTGACATATGTTGTCTTATTTTCAGTTTACCTACAAAGTAGGTATCCAAAAAGCTTACTGTTTTAATAACATTTTAAACTACTTAAATATTGCTCTTTTTAAACTATCATTTGAAACTTAAAAACATTTTTTATTGGTTTCATAGAGGAAGGGAGAAGGAGAGAGAGAGAAATATCAGTGATGAGCAGGAATCATTGATCAGCTGTCTCCTGTGTGCCCTACACTGGGGATACAGCCTCCAATCTGGGCATGTGCCCTGATCAGGAATCAAACCATGATTTATTTACTGGTTCATAGATTGATGCTCAACCACTGAGCCACAACAACTCAGTCATGTGGGACTTTTATGGTGCCTTTTTAATTTCTGAACCAGATATATAAATTCTGTCATTATTATTATTAGAAATTATGTAAAAACAATAAAAATACCAGAAGGACATACAGAAAATGATAAAAAATTGATTTGTGTAAGTGATAGGATTTGGGGTAGTATTTCTCCCTCCCCCCATTTTATCCATTGTTTTTTAATGTAGTTATCACACTTTAAGACTAGGAAAGTGTTTTTTCTATATTAAAATCCAATGTATTAGCAAAATACTAGTAAATAAAATCTAACAATGTATGAAAGAAATATACATCATGACCAAATGGGATTTATTTTAGGTATGAAAGGCTGGTTCAGCATTAGTGGATCAATTAATTAATCCATCATATTTACAGGTTAAAGAAGAAAAATCACAAAATCATATTACTAGATACAAAAAGGTATTTGGCAAAATTCAACACTAATTCACACACACACACAAACACTCTCTCTCTCTCTCTCTCTCTCTCTCTCTCTCTCTCTCTCTCTCTCTCTCTCTTAGAAAACTAGGAATATATAGGAGCTTCCTCAATTTGATAAAGAACATCTGCAAAAAACCTATATCTGCAACATACTTAATGGTGATGAACTGGAAGTTTTCCTGATAAGATCAGGAAGAAAACAATGATGTCCTCTCTCACGACTCCTTGTCAACATTGTACTGAAAGTCCTAGCTAATGAATAAAACAAGAATAGGATATAAGAGATATGCTGCCCTGGCTGGTTGGTTCAGTTGGTTGGAGTATCATCCTGTACACCAAAATGGTTGTGGGTTTAATCCCTGATTAGGGTGCATATGATAAGCAATCTCTTTCTTTCTCTCTCTCTCTCTCTTTCTCTTCATCCACTTTTTTCTCTAAAATCAATAAACATATTCCCTGGTGGGGATTAAAAAAAGAGATATGCTGATTGGGAAGAAAGAAATAAAACTATCTTTGTTTATGATGACATTATTTATGTAGAAAATCTGAAATGAATTATTGGCTTTAATAAGTGGTTATAGCAAGGTTGCAGAATACAAGATTATTTAAGAGTCAATAATTTTCCTATAAATTAGTAATGAACAAGTGGAATTTTAAATTAAAAACATGGTACTGTTTATATTAAGCATTGCAAATATAAAATACTTGAATAGATAACAAAATATGTATATGACCTATAGGGAAAAAAGCACAAAACACTGATGAAAGAAACCAAAGAAGAATTCAATAAATGGAGGGGTATTCCATGTTCATAGTTAGGAAGACCCAATATTGTCAAGATGTTGGTTCTTCTCAACTTGATCTATAGATTCAATATAATCCCAGCAAGTTGTTTTGTAGATATTGGCAAACTGATTCTAAAGTTTATATATAGAGAAAAAAAGTCCTCAAACAATATCAAAGGAGAAAAGCAAAGTCAGAGGACTGACACTTCTAGTTCAAGAGTTATTATAACACTTTAGTAATCAAGACAGTGTGACAATTTGTGAAAGAATAGACAAATAGAATCAGTGGAAATGAATAAAAAATAGACCCAAAAATGTAGTCAACTGATCTTTGACAAAGGAGCAAATATGATATAGCGGAGTAAAAATAATTTCTTCAATAAATATTACTGAAAAAACAGACTGGAAGAAATATTTGCAAAACACATATCTAATAAAGGACTTATATCCAAAATATACAGAGACCTCTTAAAACTCAGCAATAAGAAAATGAACAACCCAATTAAAAAATAGACAAAATACTTAAACACACATGTCACCAAATAAGATATACAGATAAATCATATGTAACTATGGAATTGCAAAAAGCAACAACAATGAGATATAGCTATACATACTGTATATTAGAATGGCCAAAATCCAGAATACTGACAACACTAAATACTGGCGAGGATGTAGAGCAACAGAAACACTCATTCATTTTTGGTGGGAATGCAAAGTGGGGCACCTTGGGAGATAGTTTGGAAGTTTGTTACAAAACTAAATGTACTCTTAACATATGATCCAGCAAATTGCACTCCTTAGTGTTTACTCAAGTAAGCTGAAAACGTATGTCCATACAAAAACCTGCTCATGGATGAATATAATGGCTTTATTCATAACTGCCAAAGCTTGGAAGCAACAGAGATGTGCTTCAGTAGGTGAATGGATAAATAAACTGATACATCCAGGTGTACCAAAAAGAATTGAGCTATCAAACCATGAAAAGTCACAAGGAAACTTAAATTACAAAGTAAAAGAAGTGAATCTGAAAGGACTCATACTTTATGATTTCATATATATGACATTCTGGACAAGGCAAAATTATGGATACGGTAAAGGGATCAGTGGTTATCAAGGGTTAGGAGGGGGAGAGGAATATAGCTGTGGAGCATAGGAGATTTTTAGGGCAGTGAAACTATATGATAGATACTATAATGGTGGGTACATGACATTATACAGTTGTCAAAACCCAAAGAATGTACACATCAAGAGTGAACCCTAATGTAAATTATGGATGTTGAGTGATAATTATGGATGTTGAGTGCGCATATGTGGGGGCAGGTAGTACTCAGGAAATCTCGGTACCTTAGATCAATAAAGCTGTGAACCTAAAACTGCTCTAAAATAAAGTCTATTAAAAATTAATGCAACACTGCATACTTCATATTGTAAGGCCAAGTTAAGAGTCTTTGCTTAGTTTTTAGAAAGCAGAGGCCAGGGCAAGAATTCAGATGCTTTATTTGAAGATGCAAATCCAGATGGTGAGGATTGAGAGTACAAGGGAAATGAAGCAAGGAAAAATACCAAGATATGTGATGCAAAGCATTATTGTATTTGCTAGCACTTAACAATGAGAAACAGTTCACTCAGTAGGCAGGTGTCCTTGAAGACTCCTCTGGAAGAGCTGGAAAAAGGATCACTTTCAAGAATTCCACAGAATCGGAAAGTGCAGGAGCAGCCCAGTGCCAGTAGGACACTAACCAAGAGAAAGTAAAAGGGAGCTGGTTAAGGGAAAGGAAGACATGCAGACTTTGTGTTCCAGTGCATTAGGAAAGAAAGAGTGAGGCAAATGTAGGAAGACATGGCAGTAGCATCAAAAATCAGGAAGGGCTGACCAGTGTTGCTCAGTGGTTGGATATCGACCTATGAACCAGGAGGTCATGGTTCAATTCTTGGTCAGGGCACGTGCCCTGATTGTGGGCTTGATCCCCAGAAGGGGGTGCGCAGAAGGCAGCCAATCATTGATGTTTCTCTCTCTCTCTTTCCTTCTCCCTCTCATGAATCAATTTTTAAAAAAGAGTCAGAAGGGCAGTAGCCGACTGTGTTAAGATTCTGGATCTATGATAGAACAAGGACATTAATTTTAGAGTTAAACCTCGATCGAAATCCATGTTTCATAATGTAGTAGTTGTCATCTTGGGGGAAGTTAAATCACCTTTCTAAGCCATATTTTTCCCAACTCTGAAAATGAAATGAAATATCACTTCTATGGTATAGTTTTGAGAAATAAATGTATTAATTTAATGAAATTTGTGGCTCTCAATGAACATTTCTTTCCTTTATTCCAATTCTGTTATTTTAATTTTGTAAAAGCCTATAATGTCAGTTCTTCCAGATTGGGGCATTTGAGAGGGAAAGACTCATTGCTATTCCCCAACTTTATTGGGAAATGAGCCAATAAATTTAAATTTCCCATAGCATCATGTGCACTCAGCATGGTTAAAGGGGAAATCTCCTCATTTTTGCTATTTTTATAGAATTAAAAAAGATGAGCATGTCTTCTTTTGAAAAACAGGTAATTCATTCTCAGATTACTTTTTTTTAGGTCCACTTTTACAATCTCTGATGATATTTTAGCCTTTTATCAAAAAGATGATGTAATTAACTGAAGGTAAGGCCATGGGTAACATACTAGCTGAGTATGATTCAGTGCTATAGCTTTGGTGTTTTACTGCCCTTGGAAAGTGCCATGCAGTGTTATCATCAGTGAAGATGCTTTTCCTTACGCAATCGAGCATGAGGTTCAGGATTGTCAACGACAGATAATTTTATGAGGTAGCCATTTCCAACTGCTATGTAGTCTTAATTATGCATAAAATCTGTTTTCATTTATCCTTGATTTATATTTGCATTATATAGTATTTATTTTTTTAATTGATAATAGTTTTTCTTTTTTCATTACAGTTTCCATTCAATATTATTTTGTTTTAGTTTCAGGTGTATAGCATAGTGATTAGACAATAATATACTTTACAAAGTATTACTACTAATATTTCCAGTACCATATGCAGTTATTACAGTGCTAGAGGCCTGGTGCACAAATTTATTCATGGCCCACCCCAATGGGGGCCAATCGGGACTAGGTCGGAGAGGGAGAGGGGACATGGGAGGTTGACCACTGGCTCCACCCCCAATCAGGGTAGGAGGGCTAATTGGGGGCAGGGCCATCCAGGGGGAGGAGCCGCATGTAGTTTGCCAATGGAGTGGGGGGTCCGATTAGGGGACTTGCTGGCCGAGGGGAGGGGCTGTAGAAGGTTGGGGGGGGTGTTGATCAGGGCCCTAATTGGGCTGGTTGGCCGCCACAGTGCGCATCATAACTACTGGTCATTCCAGTCATTCTATCATTCTGGTCACTTGGGTTTATATACTACCCTGTTTCCCCAAAAATAAGACAGTGTCTTATATTAATTTTTTCTCCCAAAGTTGCACTAGGTCTTATTTTCAGGGGATATTTTATCTTTCCATGCGCTAGGTCTTATTTTTGGGGAAACACGGTAGTATATAGATTTCTCTATGCTATACTTTATATCCCTGTGGCTATTTTGCAGCTACCAATTTGTATCCTTTAATCTCTTTGCCTTTTCACCAAGCCCCTGACCAATTCCTCTCTGGCAAATCTGGCAACCATAGTCTTTTCTTTGTGTCTGTGAGTCAGTTTTGTTGGTTCTTCTTCTTCCTTAGATTCCCATTTATTTATTTTTATTTTTTTAAATATATTTTATTGATTTTTACAGAGAGGAAAGGAGAGGGATAAAGATTCAGGAACATAGATAAGAGAGAAACATTGATCAGCTGCCTCCTACACACCCCCTACTGGGTGCCCACAACCAAGGGACATGCTCTTGACCGTAATTGAACCTGGGACCTTTCAGTCCGCAGGCCAACACTCTATCCACTGAGCCAAACTGATTTAGACTAGATTCCCATTTATTTAGAAATCATATGTATTTTTCTTTTTCTGACTTTTTTCACTTAGCATGATACCCTCTACTTTCATCCATGCTGTTGCAAATGGTAAGATTTCATTCTTTTTTATGGCGAGTAGTATTCCATTGTGTAAATGTACCACAGCTTTATTTTTTAAATCCTCATTTGAGGATATTTTTCCCATTGCTTTTTAGAGAGTAGAAGGGAGGGAGGATGTGAGAAAGACAGGGAGGGAAGTAGGGAGGGAGGGGGAGAGAGAGAGAGAGAGAGAGAGAGAGAGAGAGAGAGAGAGAGAGATCAATGTGAGAGGAATACATTGACTATTTGCCTCCCACATGTGCCCGACCTGGGGCAAGGAGTGAACCTGCAACAGAGGTACATGCCCTGGATAGGGAATTGAACTTGTGACCCTTCAGTGCACAGGCCAACACTCTAACCACTGAAAAACACAGGCCAGGGCTGTTTTTGTTTTTTTTTTATCAGCTGTCTATTGATGGTCACTGTTTTGCTTCCAGATCTTGTAAATAACACTGCAGCGAACATAGGGTGTATATATATATTCTTTGAATTAGTGTCTTAATTTTCAATGGTTAGCTATTTTCTTTTCTTCACTTTTTAAAATTTGTTGCTCAGTATTTTGGTATTCATTAGGTTATTTATGTCTTTTCATTTTCGTGATAGAAGACTTTTAAGTACAAAAATGGCATCATCAAGAATATTGAACCTATGTTCTGCACAGAGACAGTATTACCCTGCCCTCAAGAGGGTAGAAATTGGTTCTTGAAGGATAAAAAAAATCCTGCTTTTAATATAGAGTGCACAGATATACATATAGTAGTTGTATAGTATATTTGTGATAGTAAAATTTTATGAGGGGTGATTACAAAAAAGAGTCCAAAATAACATCTGAAGAGTGTGGTGTGATAATGAAAAAAAGTTGGGAAACATTGTTGGTTCTTGTGGCTATTTTTCATTTTTTCCAGTGACAATCTATACTAATAAAAGGGTAATATGCTAATTAGGGCAGATGTCTTCCAGACGTCCTTCCAGACAAAGCCACAGCAGCTGCAAAGGCCAAGGGCCAGCAGTCATGGTGGCAGTGAGGGCCAAGGGCTGGTCCAGCACTGCAAGCCTTTTTGCAGAGGCTGTGGGAGAAGGCAGAGGGAGAGAGAGTGCCGTGGGAGAAGGCAGAATGGAGAAGGTGTCAATTAGGCAGTTAGGAGGATCAGGCCAGGAGGGGAGAGCAGTTAGGGGGATCAGGCCAGGAGGGGAGAGCAGTTAGGGGGATCAGGTTGGCAGGGGAGCAGTTAGGGGATTAGGCAGGCAGGCAGGTGAGTGGTTAAGAACCAGTGGTTTCAGATTGTGAGAGGGATCCTGGATTGGAGAGGGTACAGGCCGAGCTGAGCATCCCCCTTCCCCATGCATGAATTTTGGTGCACTAGGCCTCTGGTCTATATAGTCTATATATAAAAATACCTAAGTGACCAGAACAAGGAACAACCAGAATGACTGGCTGCTGTTATGCGCACTGGCCACCAGGGGGTAGACACTCAATATAGGAGCTACCCCCTGGTGGTCAGTGTGTTCCCACAGCCAACCTCCCATAGCCGGCCAACCTCCTGTGGTCCTCCTCCAACTGGCAGCCAGAAGGCCCCGATCGCCCCTGATTGCCAGCCAGGCCTAAGGACCCACCCATGCATAGATTCTGTGCACTTGGCCTCTAGTTAAGTTATATATTAAGAGGATCAGAGTTGGGGTCCATTGAGTGGTTGGAGTAAGTTTGGAGTTCATAATTATGCATTGTTTTACACTCCACCACAAATAAGTGCTTTCTCCTTTTAGCTTATTTCTTGAGTTCATAATATGTCATTAGTTTAAAAACAGAACAAAACATAAAAACTAAAATCATTGGTTAAGTAATACCAGTAACAAACACAAATTTTCCAGTGTCCTTAACCTTTCTATTGGATAGTACTCTCCCTTTTGAATTTCCAGGGCCCTTTTTACACCACTTTTCTGACAGATAGTTTGGCTTTATAGTCTTTTCCTTAGCTCTCGTTTACAGTAGTTTTTATTTTTCCAGTTGCTGAGTGTTCTAATCTATAGATACTGGCATGCAGAAGATGCTCAATAAATATTCATTAATACTTTATTAATTTATCAGATAGTTAAAATATAGTTTCAAAGAGAGATGCCAGAAATGATGAAGTTAATTTAAAACCTATATGGAATTTTTTTCTAGATGAGATACTTTATTGCAGATGAGTGAGGAGCTGTTTTATGCAATAAAAATAACTATGCCTGACAGGTTTAGGCATAATTATTTGTGCAATGGCTATTTTAAGAGACATTTTCCTCTAGGAACTATTAGTTCAACTACTCTAGAATTTGAACAAGCTGTCATATCATTTTCCTCCATTCTTCTGAAGAAAATGTCATCCTCACAACAAAAGACAAAAATGAATTATAATCTCTATGCGCTGATATAGTTGTTTCTCTGACATAATAAGAGAAAAAGGCAAAGTGTAAATGACTATCTGTAATATTGTACTTTTCATATAAAAAAGACAAGCAAATGGTAAAATATTTATTTGTGAGAAAAAAATTCTGATTGGATAAACCAGAAACAAATGAGATGGTTACATTTAGAGGGTGGGAGGGAAATGAGATGGTTACATATGTGTGTGGTTGGGGAGAGAATGGAAATGGAATAGAAGAAATAAAGGGGAGTGACTTTTCTCTGAATATGCCTTTCTTGTATAGTGCTGTCTTTTAGAACCATGTTAATGTTTCACTTACTCAAAAAATAAAAAATATCACCCAAAATGGAATACCAAAAGTAACAATTGAATGTATCTATTACACATGAATAACATAACCCAGATGAAGGAATAGGCCTGATTGGTCATCCCCTCCTTCCTGCCAGTAGTTGGTTCAGGAATGAATTTGTGTTGCAATTTGGACAAATGATAAGAGAGGGAAGATGTGCCGGAGACTTCTCTGAACATTTCCCCTCACTCTTTTGGGAGGTTTTCCAGAAGTGAGCTCTCTCTCTTCCACTAGAGGCCTTTTGTGCAGATGTGAGACTGAACTTCTGTTGCCCTCTCACCAGCAGCCTGAGGGTAAAGTTACCCCTCAGCTGAGGGCAGGATTAATAGGATTCTAGGGAATTCCAGCCGGGGCTGGCAGGTTAGGTCAACCACGGAACCTACTCTTATGCTAGTTTTCCAGTTACATGAGCCAATAAGTTTTCCCATTGTTTTAGCTAATTTGACAAGCGTCTGCTGTGACTTGCAGCCCAAAGTGTTATAACTCATTAACAAAACAACACAAAACTGCTTCAGTTTTGAATAGGAGGTAAGTGGAAACAATACAAGACAGATGGCAGGTGGGAGAGCTTTACAGAAGTAGATTTTAAGGCCAGTGCTTCTCAAACTCGAGCATATATTATAATGGCCTGAAGAACTTGTTAAAACAAATTGCTGAGCCTGAGTCCCAGATCTTAATCTATAGCTTCGGGAGACTTTTAGAATGTGCATTTCTAACAAGTGCCACAATGGTGCTGATGCTACTGGTCCAGGGACTACCTCTGGAAACCCACTACCTTAAACTTCCAGGTATTCTGCCTTTTCTGCCAGGCAGGCTGAGGGTGTTGGGCAGGGCCATGGTGCCAAGGAAGGACCTCTGGCTGTTCCTGGAGGAGCCATTGAGTACTTCAAAGCAGGTGGGGCAGGTAAACCACATAATAGGACAAGGTAGCAAAACCAAATAGGTAATTACAAAGTCATCACAGGGATGTAAAGTACAACATAGGGAATATAGTCAAAAATATTTGTAATCACTATGAGTGGGGCCAGGTGGGTACTTGAAATATCAGGGGAACCACTTTGTAAAGTATATGATTATCTAACCACTATACTGTACACCTGAAACTTATACAAAATAATATTGAATGTAAACTATAATTGAAAAAACTCACAATTTTGTTCTCAAATGAACCATATACTTGATGATGAGAGGGTTTATGACTTGAAATCTTTATTCCTCTTAGGACTGAACACACGCCTCTAAGAACACTATAGGCACTCATGAATACCTGATTAATTTACTGGGAGGGAAAAGTTATTTGCCAACTTCTTTGTGGTTAGATGTTTTAAGGTAAGGGTAGATACAATTCAAGGAAGGCTAAAACTGACTCAGGATGATGATTATGTAAATAAGAGCTCACCTAGTTGCTAAGAAACTTTGGCAACTTGTCCTTTAGGAAAATGGCTGCACTAAAGTTTCCTCTTTGAATCCTTTGGCTTCTGAATAGGAAAACTAATCACCCCTCATTTTCTACTTTTCATGCCAACCACAGAGTAAATCTCTGATACTGCTGCACTAATTGGGCAAAGTTGCTTTTGCCTTCAAGTACTTACTCCCTCTATAGACACATCAGCTCCCAATCTAATCTAATAATAGAGGAATATGCAAATTTGTCCATTACAATGTCACATCACGACCAGATCAGCATGCTACATCCCCACCCTCTGCTCAGGCATCTGCAAGGCCTGGGGAAGGGTATGATATGTTAGGAGGAGATAGGAAAGGAGAGGGAGAAGAAGGCAGGCCTGAATGCAGAGAGGTCGAGAGGAGAAACAGAAATACAGAAAGGGAACAAGAAAAAGATGCAGGAATGGAAAAGGGAAGGAAATTGCATGCAGAAGGGGATGGAGACCATGGGAAGCAGTGGGGAGTGGCAGAGCAGGTGTGCCTGGTAAGGGGTGGGGCACAGGCTGCACAGAGGGAGTGGAGAGCCCAGCCTAGATGTGGGAGGAGGGCAGTGGTGGCTGTTGGCAGGGAGGCGCCCACAGGTTCAGAATGGAGTGGAGATGGTCCGAGGCCTTCTGGGTGGAGGTGCTCCTGCTTCACAGCAGCAGTGCCTGGGCCACGCAGGCCTCGACCACTCTCGCTGGGCAGGGCATCCTGGGCAGGGTATGGGAGCAGGACAATGGGGGGGGGGATCGGGGAAGGGGAGGATTGGTGAATACCTAGCCGGGTATTACTCTCCTCTCCCCCACCCCCCACAATGGAAGCTTTAAGATGGGAAGGAGGGAAGGAGTTTATAAAGGAGTCAGTAGAGAACAGAGTTAAAGAAGAAAAGAGGATATGTAAGTGAACTGTAGGAGTTATAATGAAAATCAAGTATAGTTGTGAATTGGGGACAGATTTTTAAAAGTAGTAGTCAGAAAAGAAAAATGATAAAAGTGAATCATTAGGCAGGTAGATAGATATTAAAACAGTGGAAGTAAGTACAGAAGAATGTAGGTGAGAAAGAAAGAAGGAGGGAAGAAAAGTTTTAAAGGGGGAGCTGGTAGAGCTTAAAAGGAGAATGGGAAGAAGGAAGAAATGGGGGAGGGAACAAAGAAGGGAGTGAAGAAAAAATTAAGGTGGGAAGGAAGGAAAAGGGGAGGGAGGGCAGGGATAAAGATAAAGGAAAGAAGAAATATGGGGAGGGAGGGAGGGTAAGAGAAAGATGGGAAGAAGGATAATGAAACAGAAGTAGGAAATAAGGAGGAAAGAAGTTTATAAATGATGAGTCAGTAGGAAAAAGTGTTATATAAAGGAGAGAGAAAAATTGTGTGTCAGGAGAAGCCAGTAAAGAAGTCAAATACAATTGTGTGTGAAGGGGATAAGATTTAGAAAAATGTTAATAGGGGTGACCAGTCCAGCAGGGGGGGGCAGTTAGGGAGATCAGTTAGAAGCCAGAGGTCCCAGATTGCAAGAGGGATGTCCAGCTGGGATCAGGCCTAAACTGGCAGTTGGACATCCCCTGAGAGGTCCCAGATTGGAGAAGGTGTAGGTTGGGATGATGGACCCCCCCCCCCCCACACACACACACATGAATTTTGTGCACCGGGCCTCTAGTTTATAATAAAGGAGACCTTTGTGTTATTGGGAAGATTAACTTTCACTCTCTAAGAGAAGAGCACCTTCTTGCCTGTATGTAGCTTTCATTCAGACAAATGACAACTATTTCATAGATAAGGAAGGTAATTGCTGTTTGTACCAGCTCAGAAGTGCTTCCACACTTTTCTTCCCAAGCAGCAAATGGTGGTTCCAAATGCAGAGAGACTCTCTCTGACCCCTGACGGACGGAAGTTGGCAACTGGCCGATATGAGGACGTTCCCTGGCATGGAGTCACGGCTCCCTCCAAACCTCTGTTTACACCAGGTGTGTTTGTTCACCTTGAGGCAGGGTCAGGCAAGGGCACCTTGGCTTTAAGTCACCCTTTGCATTTCTTTTGGTGTCGGGTTTGGCCAAGTCGCTCACCCATGCTGGAAACACAGAGAGGAGCCCGAAGGAGCAGCCTTTCTCTTAACCAAGAAGGATTATTCAGAAACAACAAATATGACACAATCTCTGTGCTTTTCAGCCATCCACACGATGTATTCAGGCCTCTGCTAGTTTAAGCCAGCAGAAGAAGTGGGGCAGTCTCTGTCAATAAGTAAACTTATGATGATTATTAGACTGCAGGCCTTCACAGCGGCATTTCTCCAACATGAGAATTGCATTTTTGTTTTAAAGATTTTTTTTAAAATTGTTTTAAAGAGAGAAAAACATCAATGTGAGAGTGAAACATGGATTGGCTGCCTCTTGCACAGCCCATGCCTGGGATGGAGCCAATAACCCAGCCATGTGCCCTGACTAGTGATCAAACTGGCAACATTTGGGTTCACGGGATGACTCCCAACTGATTTAGTCACATCAGTCAGGATGGGAATTGAATTTTTATTTGGTGAAAAATGATGACACTCTGTACCTTGCATTTTTCCTTTTATATTTCTACAAGTTATTAGAAATAAACCTTCAAGGAAACACTCTTAGGGAGTCAGAGCAAAAAAGCTATAAGTATGATAGACAAGACTCAGATAATCAGAGGTTTGAGTTTAATATGGTAATTTCTGAAGTGTTGGCTTTTATTGTGAAATACTGTAAAATAGAAATATTTAGCTGAAAGGTGAAACTTGATAAAGAGCTTCTGCAGAGCATAACATTTCACAAAACCTTTTCATGAAATATTCCCTCCATACTCTCAAAAAATACCACCACCAGGTTTCTCTCTGTTACAGCAGGGGAGAGGGGCAAATCTCTCCATGGAGGGTTGGGGTGGACATTGGATGCCATTGAAAGCAGGGCATTTGGGAATTCCCTGCTTAGACACACAAATTAGAAAATGCTTTATGTAGCAGTTGTATTAATCTTGTATTTCCCTAGCTTCTCTGACAACTTTCGTTCCAGCCCACGTTGATTTCTCATTGAGGTCATACATTTCTTGTCGAGAAAGATAGAAGTTTAAGTGTTTCCTTCTGTATGTCTTTTTAAAATCTGCATGGTTTTCTAATAGTATTTTGTTTCTTTCTCATATTTTAAATTCCTTTTTTTTTTTTATTAAAAAAAAAATAAAGCCAGCTCTCCTGATCATTCTTGTTGGATAAAGTTCATATTTGTCATGGCTGCTGACTTTGGACATGATGAGACATGCTCCTTCAGGATTTGTGATTTAGAGTGTAAAGTCTTGTTATCCATGAGAAGCCTGTGTTGCCTGAGTGGAGGATGTGTCTTTACAAAGAGGCTTTCTGTTTTCTTCAGCCAGGACCTCAGGGGTAGTGACAATCTGGGAACCAATTTTTATGTTAATTTCTTTGTTTGGAATTTACCTGCCCTTGCAGGCGGTATAAATCCATATCTCAAATCCACATGAGTCATTGGTTACAAATGATCAGGGGAGATACTTTCCCCTTAGAGTTCTGCCATAGAGAATGTTCCTTGTTGCCTCCCACTGTGTGTAGAATTTTTTTCTAGTTCACCTGTGATCAGAGAGTGTAGCCTTTCTAGGGTCCTGCCTGGCTCAACATAAAAAATCTCAGTTCTGTTGTCCGAGTTTGTGGCTCTCCTCTATGTCATTTACATACAAGCCCTTTTGTTGTTCAGAATGGCAATACTAACCACCAGCGTATCAGAAACCTGAGTAGCAGTTTTTTTAGATTTCTCTGTTTTGGGTCCATAGGGGTTTCACTGTCATCCCTGAAAGAAAAAAAGTCTCGTGTGTTTTGGGGCTATCTCTTGAAATCTGGTTAATTCCAGACTCTAAGAAGCCATTAAGAATCCTCAGGTAATCTCAGAACCTGGGAATTCCTTAGGATTCCAGAACAAAGACAGACTGTGGACTTGAGGCTATTTTTCTGGTTAATTTTCATTTAAATGTGAATACCAAGGAGTGTAGAGCCTTCATAGAATATAGAGATATGGGGAGCCAATGGCATAATAGAATGAAAACTAGATTTAGAATCAGAACATCTAAGTTCAAACTTTTACTTTGCTATGTATTGTAAAATTGGATGAGTTAACTGAAATAGTCTGAGCTTCCATTTCCTCATCTGTAAAACGGAGACAGTAATATTTCAGAGTTGCTATGAAAAGTTAAAGGGTATAGTGAAGGTTAAAAAAAAATGTTGGAACAGGATAAACATTAAAAAATGCTAGTGAATATAACTGCTGGTCACCTTAATAGTTGTTGTCTGCCTCAATTGCTGATTCCTTGACCAGTGTCCTGGTCACTGTGGTTGCAAATCTAACACCCATTCCACTCCAAGTCCACAGCAGTGGCTCACAAACTTAAGTGCATCCAAATCACATGGAATTCTTGTTAAAACACAAGTTACTATGAACATAGGAGTGCATATATTCTTTCTGATTAGGGTTTCAGGGTTATTAGGATACTAGAGGCCCGATGCACGAAATTTGTACAAATGTAGGTCCTTGCAGCCCTGGCTGCCTCAGTCCTTGCAGCCCCTGCTACCTCATGGCTCCCCCCCCCCCCCCCCCCCCCCCCCGCCCTGCACCTCCAACATGGCCCTGCTCCCCACTCACTGGCTGTTCTGGAAGGTTGTTCCACCATCTGGTCTAATTAGCATATTAACTCTTTATTTACCAGTATATAGGATATTCCTGGAAATTAGATCACTAAATCAAAAGGCAGTTTCATTTTTGATTTTTTTGAGGAAACTCCATACTGTTTTCCATAATGGCTGTACCAGTCTGCATTCCCACCAGCAGTGTGTACTAGGGCACCCTTTTCTCCACATTCTCTCCAGCATTTGTCAATTGTTGATTTGTTGATACTGGCCATTCTGGCATGTGTGAGGTGCTAATCACATTGTTGTTTTAATTTGCATCTTTCTGATGATCAGTGACTTTGATCATTTTTTTTTTCCCCCCCATATGTCTCTTGGCCATCTGTGTGTCCTCTTTGGAGAAGTGTCTGTTTAGATCCTTGGCCCATTTTTAAATTGGATTGTAACAGTCCAAGTGTCCATCAGAAGATGAGTAGATAAAAAAGATGTAGTAGCCCTAGCCTGTTTGGCTCAGTTGATAGAGTGTCAGCCTGCAGACCAAAGGTCCGGGTTTGATTCTGGTCAAAGACACGTAGCTTGTTACAAGTTTCTTCCCGGTCCGGGCCCTGGTCAGGGCTCATGCAGGAGACAATGAATTGATGTGCTTCTCTCACATTGATGTTTCTCTCTGTCTTTCCCTCTGTCTTCTCCTTGCTCTAAAATCATGGAAAAATATCCTTGGGTGAGGATTAAAAAAAAAAAAAGAAAATAATTTTTAAAAACCTTTGGTACATTTACACCATGGAATACCATGCAGCTGTAGAAAAGAAGAGTCTCTTACCCTTTGAGACAGCATGGAAGGATCTGGAGAATATTTTGCTAAGCAAAATAAGCCAGTCAGTGAATGACAAGTATCACATCATCTCACTTTTATGTGGAATATAATGAACAAAATAAGCTGATGAACAAAATAGAGCCAGAGATATCAAAGCGTGGAACAGACTAACAGGTCTCAGAGGGAAAAGGGGAGGGTGAGCAAAAAGAGATTAACCAAAGAACTTACATAAATAGCCCATGAATATAGACAATAGTGTGGTGAAAGCCTGGGGGGGGGGGGGTAGGAAAGGAGTAGAAGGAGTCAATGGGGGGGGGGGGTAGGCACATTGTAATACTTTCAACAATAAAGATAAAAAATAAATAAATAACCAACCAACTCTGGAGATTCTGATCAGTAAGTCTGAAACTGGTCCCAATAGTCTGCATTGTCCCCAAGTACTGCTGATAATCTAGGGGCCACACTTTGACAAGCATTTATGATAATCCTATTCTTCCCATTGGTGATTGGTTTAGAAAGGGGCATGTGATCTAAATCTGCCAGAAAAGGTGTAAGAGGAAGTGTGCTGAGAGCTTCCAGGAAAGGTTACCTCAGTCCTGAGGAAGAAGCAGGAAAAGCTGGTCCTGTTTTTCTTCTGGACATGGTGTCAGGACATGATGCCTTAGAACTGCCATAGCATCTTATCTTCATGCTGAGGATGAAGCTGGTCTAAGGTAGAGAGCAGAGCCAAGAGAATCCCAGGCAGCAGAACTGCAGTCCTACAGGCCCCTGTGACTATGTATCGATACTATCCTTTTTACTTATGTGAGCGATTGTGTAAGCAAAAAATTTAACACAAATTTTAAATACAGTTTGAGTGAGAGTTTTCTGGTTTACAGCCTTAGATATTCTAAGTGATGAAGCCATTGTATTGATATGTTAAATCTTATTCTCTGCAACCCTAAGCTATAGAGTGGGAAAGTATCTGAGTTCATTTAAAATCGTGCTTCGATTTCTTTTTTAAAAACTAGTAATTTTCTTTGATACTTTCTTCTCCATTTACCACCCCTACCTACTCCCACATCTCACCCAATCCTCTGGGGATATGCTATAACTGTCACATTTGAAAGGAGGCAACTGCTCTAAGCTTGCATCTCATTTACAAATGTGGGGCTGCAGAATGCATTTCCAGTTGAATGCATGATTACAGTTTTACTGGCTGTCTTCTTCCTCTTATATTCTTCTGTTTCTATGCATTGTTATTTTCTTGCAACCACAGCTAATTTGTATCTTAATCTGTCTTCTTTCAGACTTTAATTTCAAATTCTAGAATTTCCCAATTAGGTCAACATTAATTCTACTATAATTTCAAACATACCCAGTCCTTCTGTGTTGAATTTTTGCTGGAAAGAACTACAGCAACAATTAGGGCTGCATGATGCAAATTCCTGAGTCCAAAATCGTGACTAAGATTGCTAAATAAATAAATAAGTACATAAATAAGGAGCTCTCTAGAGAGCTGAGCCAGCTCAGCACCTCCACATGGAGTCTGAGGAAGGGGGAAGTGATTCCCCCCACCCCCTTTTTTAATCTTAGTTTGTACAGCTTCTTTATTCAAAACATCAAGGACTGTTGACAGTTGAATAAAAAGAGTAGAGGCTCATGGGATTGCTAATGAGATACAGAATGACCTTGGAATCAAGATAAATTTCTGTCTGTTGGCTCCCCTGACCATGGGGAAATGAGTTAAGAGCCTCAAGCCAATTTCTACTGACAGGTATCCTTATCATGGTTAGCAGTGCAGCACATGTTCTAGCTGGCTTCTGAGAGGGAAGGCCAAGGGCCTCCAGTTGTGTCCTCCTATCAGAGAGCAGGGCTAAAGTGAGCAGATTGGTACTGATGTAGCATGAAGCACACTATCTGGTAGGAAAATAAGGTTCTCAGTAATTATAGCTAACATTTATCACAAAATTAAAAATTTCAGCCCACAAATTCGGGCAAGTACTAAAATGAAGAATTTTTTTCTTTCTTACATGGAAATATATAATTGATAAGACAACATAGTAGGCTTAAAGCTTTACAGTCATAACTCAGGCATACAGAAAGGATTGTTTATATTTCTATTACTGAACTTAGCTCAAGCCCCTATTTGCCCAGTCGGCTGAGAAGTGTTACTCTTACCACAACATAAAAAATTCTATTATTTCCTGATATCAAATGCATTTTTTCACTCCCTCTCCAATCCCAATCATTTTTCTAGATCAGATCATATTCCAAGTATTCTTATGACGTCTTGCCTGACTATTCAAGCTAGAAGTAATATTTTTTCCCCTCTGAGTCCCTGGAGATGTTAACGACCCTTTTCTTATCTTGTTCTGTCTTATTTTGCAAACTTAACTATGCAGCCCTTGGAAAGCAGGATTATAGAATATCTTTTCTTATATTCTTCATACAGGATTTAACACATTGTGCTTTTGCATGTAGTGGTAATTCAATAAATAGAAGATCACTGGTTGATTCTTTTCTTTTCTTTTTCTTTCTTTTTTTTTTTTAAATAAAGTATATAGCACTGTAGACTCAGAAATAATCTAAGAAGAGAAATTTCTCTCATAGAACCTAAGAGTAGGCATCAGGGCTTTTGCAAACTCCCTGAATTGAATGCAAAGTAAACATTTTTTGGGAAGAAGGACCATAGCTGTCACAAAGGAGCTCTTGGTTACTTCCTAAATGGTAAGAATTACTGAACAAATTATTCATTTTCTTTTCTTCCTGACAAAACTAGGTCATAACACCATGTCCATGTTCTTCCAAATGGTTTGGTAGTGAGAGTTCTCTTGGGAAACTCAGTTCCCAATTTTAGTTGTTCCTGAAAGAGAAGCTGAGATTACATGGAATTCATGTACTGTGCTAAACTGATTGTATTTTTTAATTACACACTATTAAAAGGACTGTGTCTCCAAGTTCCAATAAAGATGGTGTATCTTGGTGATTAGATGTGTGTGTTCGAAGCCAGATGACCTGCACTTTAATCACAGCTCTGTCACTTACTAGTATTAACCTAAAAATATAAATCCAAAATGAAAGGCAACAAACATTTTTTTTTTTTAGATAAAAAATAATTGTAATCCTGCAATTAGATTCAGGCACAAAACCAAATTATGAGATTAAGGCAAGGGATTTTATGAGAAAGGGAAGGGAAATCATTGAATGAATAGAAGGAAGGAATTTATATTAGTGTTAATCAGTTACCTTTAAGCTATATATGGCTAGTTAATGATTCTAAAGACTGTCCATAATCATCAGTTCAGGTGGTCAGTATGTCTGCTTTCTGTTAGCTTTATAAACAACTATTTTAATGAAAAGGTTTGTTTGGTCTAGTCCAAATGTTATTTTGCCGAGTTCAAACATTACAAAGTTTCAAGGGGTAAGATGTGCAATGCAGTTCCTCTGGAACAGCTGACCTAACTCTGTTTTAAAATGGCTCCACCATTGTCAACTTTTCACACTAACTGTCTGATGTTCAACAAATTACTCAAAATCTCTGAGTCTATTTCTTCACCTGTAAACAGGAATAATAATAGTGAGTAATTTTTGGGATTTCTCAGAGGCTTAAATGAATTAATGCATGTAAAGCACTTAAAATTGTGCTGTGCAAACATTAATTAGGAGGAGAGCAAAGATGGCGGTGTAGGTAAGTGCAGTATTTGCCTTCTCACACAACCACATTAAAGTCACAACTATATTATCATTCAGAACTGCCTAAAATCTGGCTGAATGGAAGTCCTACAATTAGAGAATTAAAGAAGATACCATATTAAAAGTTGACATTAGTGGAGCCATTTTAAAATAGAGGTAGGTCAGCTGTTCCAGAGGAACTGCCTTGCACGTCTTACCCTTTGAAACTTTGTAATGTTTGAACTCGGCAAAATAACTTTTGGATTAGACCAAACCAACCTTTTCATAAAAATAGTAGGAGGGGCAGAAACCTATGTGCGGCATTTTTGTTTTTTTAAATCAGGAGGTATATCTTGGCTACGGAGGTCCCCTGTGAGGAACAAGGAGTCCCAGGCCCACACCAGACCCCTCAGCACAGGGATCCAATGACAGAAAGAGAAGTCTCTATAACTTTGGGCTATAAAAACCAGCAAGGATTGTAGCTGAGTGACATGGAGGGTTGCTGGAGTCCCAGGCAACAGACTTACTCAGACTTACTCCCTCTGAGCTCCAGCGCTGGGACAGCAGCTTGAAAGGATCCAGAGACATATAATGGGGATGTCTGGAAGCTTTCTCCCAGACAAAAGTGCTGGCAGAGGTCATTGTTTCTATGCTGAGACTTTCCCACCACTGTGCTGATAAGTAGTTGCCATATCTGAGTCTTCATCAACCTGGCTCACGTTTGCTCTGCTCTGATAATTCCCTGAAACCATGCCCCACCCAGTTTGCAGTGCTACCCAAATTGTTTGCAGTGGCTTTTCCATATCAATGCTCTGTCCTGCCTCAGGCTTCAGATTTTCCTAAAATATCTCAAACATGCAGTAGTTGGCCTCAGCATGCCCCATACCTCTTAATAAGTGGCCCCAGGCTCAGCAGCCTTCCAAGGTTCACAGATTGGCCTCTCCTGGGCACCTCCAAACCCAACATAAGTAACAGCCACCTTCAGATTGCTCTGTAGTTTGTGCCAGGTAGCCCTAGGCAGGTCATGAGGAGTAACTTCATTAATACCTCCCAGGAGGTCCCAGAGCCAGTGTACCTGGTGGTCAGCTTCAGACCACACCAGATTACAACTTTACTAAATCCATGAGTGACACTCTGAAGGGGAAGACCTGGTGAGCAACTAAGCCCCACTGAAGTAAGTCCTGCTCCAAAGGGGTGTCTCCTGCACAGCAGCTCTTCTGCTGTAGTCACAGATTGTTTGCATAGTCAATTGGCCTGGGAGTCAGCCTCTCTCAGGGATGCCAATAGCAATCAAGGCTCATCTACAATAGGCTAATGTACTAGTACACAGTCCACATAGAGGCACACCTAGAGTTCCCAGCTCAGTGACTGGGGAGGCTGAGCCACTAGGTCCTACAGTACACCTACTACACAAGGCCACTTTACCAATTCCAACAGACATAGCAGCTCTACCTAATACATTGAAACAAAGTGAAACAGACAAAATGTGGAGACAAAGGAACATGTTGCAAATGAAAGAACAGGGAAAAAATCTCCAGAAAAAGAATTACCGTATTTTTTGGACCATAAGACGCTCCGGACCATAAGACACACCAGTTTTTAGAGAAGGGAAATGAAGAAAAAAAGATTCTGAAACAAATAGTGTCCTAAAATATTTTATGTGCATTAAAACCCAACATCACAGTCATAAACACATGTAATCAACCCTGTAAAGTAAACAGCAGCATTTAGAACCATTTTAGAGCTGGGCAAGCACACAGAGACCACAAAGAGCCGGGCAAGTAAAAAACCTTTTTTTTTTTAAAGTATATGTGTAGGCTATATTTGGACCATAAGATGCAGGGACTTTTCCCCCCCACTTCTGGGGGAAAAAAAGTGCATCTTATGGTCCAAAAAATACGGTAAATGAATTGGAAACTAGAAAGCAGGAGGAGAGTCTGAGGGAGCTTTGGGACAGCATACAATGAAGTAACATATGTATAATAGGGGTGTCAGAAGGATAAGAAGAGGAGCAAGGATTAGAAAACCTATTTAAAGAAATGACAGAAAACTTCCCTGGTTTGGGGAAGAAAAAAAAAATCACACAAGCACAGAGAGTCCCAAACAATATGAACCCAAAAGATCCATGTCATAATTACAGTGGCAATGACAAAGAGAGAATCTTAAAAGCTGCAAGAGAGAGACAGAGAGTTACCTACAAAGGATCTCCCATCAGATTATCAAATTATTTCTCAACAGAAACACATCATGACAGAAGGGAATAAAATGAAATATACAAAGTGAGGCAAAGCAAGGGACTGGATCCAAGAATACTTTATTCAGCAAGGCTACCATTGAAATGGAAACTATCAAACTACCAGATACAGAGTTCAAAACAATGGTTATGGGGACGCTCAAGGATCTGAGTGAGAACTTCAAATAACCTAGTGAGAACATAAAAAAAGACCAATCAGAAATAAAGGATACACTAATTGAAATGAAGAATAATTTACAGGGAATCAGCAGTAGAGTAGAAGATGCCAAGAATCAAATAAGCAATTTGGAATAGGAGGGAGCAAAACACACCAAACAGAACAGCAAAAAAAAAATCCAAAAATATGAAGATAGTGTAAGGATTCTCTGGGACAACTTCATATGTACCAATATTTGCATCATGGGATTGCTGGAAGAAGAGAGGGAACAAGAAATTGAAACCTATTAGAAATATAATGACAGAAAACTTCCCAAACCTGGTGAAAGAAATAGGCGTCCAAAATTAGGAAGCATGGAGAGCCCCAAACAAGATGACCCAAAGAGGCCCACACCAAGACACATAATAATTAAAATGCCAAAGGTTAAAGACAGAGAACCTTAAAAGCAGCAAGAGAAAAGCAGTTAGTTATCTACAAGAAAGCTTCCATATGACTCTCAGCTAATTTATCAACAGAAATTTTACAGGCCAGAAGGGAGTGGTAAGAAATATTCAAAGTGATAAAAAGCAAGGATCTATAACCAAGATTACTCTATCCATCAAAGCTGTCATTGAGAATTGAAGGTCAGATAAAGAGCTTCACAGACAAGAAAAAGCTAAAGGAGTTCATCACCACCAAAGCTGTATTTCCTGAAATTTAAAGGCAATTCTTTAAGAAGAATAAAAAAAAGATAAAAATATGAACAATAAAAATGGTAATAAATACATATCAAAAATTGAATCTAGCCGAGACCGGTTTGGCTCAATGGATAGAGCGTCGGCTTGGGGACTGAAAGGTCCCGGGTTCGATTCCGGTCAAGGGCATGTACCTTGGTTGCTGGCATATCCCCAGTAGGGGGTGTGCAAGAGGCAGCTGATCGATGACTCTTTCTCATCGATGTTTCTAACTCTCTATCTCTCTCCCTTCCTCTCTGTACAAAATCAATAAAATATATTTAAAAAAAAAAAAAAAATTGAATCTAAAAATCAAAATAAATAAATAAGAAACTTAATGAACAAAATAAAGTGATGAATAAAATAGACCCAGAGGCATGAAACATGGAACAGACTGATGAATCTCAGAGTCTTATTCTCTCTCAGGGAGAGTGAGATTAACCAGAGAACTTATATGCATATATGCATTACTCATGAACACAGACAATAGGGTGGTGACGGTCTAAGTCAGGGAAGGTTCTGGGTGTAGGGGAGAAATGGGGAGAAAATAAGAGGGACATCTGTAATATTCTCAACAATGAACATTAAAAAAAATAAATAAAATAATGCCTTACACATATCATAAGCACAATGTGTTAGCTATTATTGTTTTTGTTGTTAAACTCTACCTCTTACTTTCACTCATTCATATTAGTCATATGAATGTATCCTCATTGGCCCTTTTCACCACCATATTCTTTCCTGGGTAATTACATTATGGTCAGATCAGAGTGATTAATTGATTGGCAGAAATTATTCAGTTTTACTCTCTATTAGGTACTAGAGGCCCATTGCAGGAAGATTCCTGCAAGAACAGGGCTTCTGGTGGGCTTCCCTCCAGCCACTGCCACTGCCACTGCGCTTTCCCTGCCGCCTCTGCCCCCCATCACCACCCCCCTCTTTTTCTCCTGCCCACCCCGCCAGCTCTTTCCCTCCTGCAGCTGCCTTGCTTTCTGCTTTCTCTCCCTCTTCCTTCTATGCTGTCTTCAGTCTTCACTCCTCCCTCAGCATATGCAAATTAACTGCCATCTTTGTTGAGTTAATTTGCATACCCACTCTGATTGGCTGTGGGTGTAGCAAAGGTACAGTCAATTAGCATTTTTCTCTTTTATTAGAGTAGATAATTCTGTGTTCTTACTTGAGTTTACTTGGTACTCTGAGTTAAAGTTTAAACACTATGGGACTATTTCAATTGTTTTAGAAGAGCAGAGAATTAAAATCTTGAATTTCAATGAATATGCCTTTTTTTACCTAGAAAATATTTTTTGAAAAGTATTAACAAAAATATTCCTTATTCTAAGAAAAAGTTAGTAGATTCTTTTAAGTTGTTGCTGTTAACTTAGAAGGACGGAATGAATTGCAGAGGATGTGAACAGATTAAAAGCAGTACTGCCTGGAACTAATTTTTCCCATTGGCTTTATGATTAGCCCTTTTAAAATGATGAAAATATTTGATTAATCTCAGAATGTATAAATTTAATTTGCAGAGATTATATGACCTGTGAGTATTTAGTTACCACTTTTGAGATAAGAAGAAAAATAATGAAGGATTTTTTTGTGGAGGGAAGGATTGTGCCAAATGAGCAATTTGTCCATTAGTATTTTTATGAGGTGACTGGCACACATTTGAGAAGGCTCGTAATGTGTTGAAACTGTGCTGCAGAGATTCTTCAGCTAAGTGCACATGCTGTGATATACTGAATTCTGAATCTGCAATTACAATTAATACCAACTACGCCATTCCAAGGGGCCTAAGAATCCATGGAGTTAGAATATATATTTAAGAAAGAGAACAGTTTTCCATTTGAGACTAGGATAATGAAGAGTTGGATAAAAATTGGAGTTATAAGGAAATAAGAATACAACTTAGCAGAAAATAGTTTATACATACAAATGGGTAATTTTCAGAGAGTTTAAATAAAGTTAAATTTATATAGATGTTGGCAGAGTATAGACAAATGACAATAATAGTGCAATAATCTTAGTCTCCTAAGGGAAAGGATGGTGCCTGTCCATCCTGGGTCTGAACTTGTGAGAGGAGCTACCAATAGTCATAATCCAGGAACTTGAGAGCAAGTGAGAAAATGTTGAGAATCAGCTGTGCTGAGAGAGTCTCTACTAGGAACTCTGAACACTAGCTAAAGTTAAAGGATGGTGGGAATGTAAACTGGTTCAGCCATTATGGAAAACAGTATATATATATTCCTAAAAAAAAAATCCCACAAAAACTTAAAATAGAATTACCAGATGATCAGGCAATCCCATTTTATGTATATATTCAAAGGAGCTCACATCACTATCCTATAGAGATATCTGCACTCCCCCCCCCCCCCCATGTTCATTGCATCATTATTCACAATAGCAATGATATGGAAACAATCTAAATGTCTGTCTAAAGATGAAAGGATAAAAAAATATAGCATATCAGAATGGAATATCATGTAATAGAATATATTTAGCCATAAGAAAGGAAATCTTATCATTTGTGACAATATGGATGATCCTGGAGGACATTATGCTAAGTGAAATAAGCTAGACAAAGGCAAATATTATTTGATATCATTTATATGTGATAGCTAAAAAACCTAAATCAGCAAAAAAGAACAGAACAGTTTCTAAGGGCGGAGAGGTGGGGGAAACAGGGAGATATTAGTCAGAGGGTACAAAGTTTCAGCTGTGCAAGATGAATACATCTTTAAGATCTAATGGACAACATGATGACTATAGTTAATAATACCATATTAAGATCTATTCTCTTAATGGGACATATGTACTTAAAAGTTGGTAAGAGAATAGATCCTAAGTGTTCTCACCACATACACAAACAAAAGGAAACTATATGAGGTGATAGATTAATTAGCTGACTAGAAGAATCACTTCACAATGTATATGTAAATGAAAACATCAGGTCCTGATATGCACCTTAAATATATACAGTGTTTATTCTTGCATCTTAAATATATAAAATGCTTATTTGTAGGCCTTAAATATATACAACTAGAGGCCCAGTGCACACATTTGTGCATGGATGGGGTCTCTCTGGGTGGTTTGCTGGAATCGGGCTAAATGCCCTATAATACATGGGGCAGATCCTCACAACAAAGAATCAATTATCTGGCCTAAAATGTCAATGTTGAGAAATCCTTGGGAGATTTATTGATGGAATATTCTCCCCCAACAATATCTTTAGGTCTTTTCTTTAGGTCTGATCAGATTTTAACCTCCCGACTAAAGGGTTAAAGTTATGCTGATAACATTTTTCGATCTAAGTGGAAGAAGTGATGAGATCTAAACATTCAATAGTTATATTTGACCTAAATTCAGTTTAGGGTAAGGTGCCCTTGCCTTCAATTGTGCTTGGGGTTTTCTAGTCCAGAGACTCTCCATTTCTCTCTCTCTCCAGAGAGGCAAACTACCATAGGCTTCTAGCAGCTTTGTACATTGACTTTCAGGCAGTTATCCTATTTTTAGGCCTGCCCCACCCCACTTCCAGGGTTAGTCCTTAGTCTTCCCACTGGCCAGGTATACCTTTCTCAGATCTGCTAAATCCGTTATTTCTTGCCCATTTGTATTTGTATTTTGATTTCCCAGATTCTCTTGCCATTATTATCTCTCTTACTCTGTGTTTTTATTTATTTATAATTTTTAGTGATATTTATGTGGGATTTTGAGAGGGAGCAGAGGATAATGAGGGCATTTGATTTTCTATCTTCACCAGAAATATAAAATAATTTTTGCTTCTCCAGTATGTTTTTGTAATGGTTGCTCCATTTGCCTGCTAATACCAGGAAATGGCTTTTCTTTTAATTGTTAAGGGAATGGATTTATTGGGAATCTTGTTTTTTTTTTTGTGAGATAAGGTCCAGATTGAGTGTTACCTCAAGAGTTTCCATTGTTACTAAAAACAAAGCAAAATAAAACATTTCCCACTATTGCTTTTAATCTCTCTATATTTTTTCTTTAACTATTTCATAGCCACTCATTTAAAAGTAGCATAAATTGTCTACCAGCTTATCCATATAAGCCTTATTTCCTCATTAATTGAATCATTCATGTATTCACACTCTCATTTATTCTCTGACTCATTTATATATTCAGTACATGTTAATCCCTGCTATGCACAAGGGTCTGAGTGAGACTTATAGGATATGAAGTTGTCACATAATTCCTGCCTTTAAGTAGTTTGCAATCTTCTTTGCACCTTTTGGAAGTAAATTAAATTGCATGACATGTATCCATGATAATGTGGCATACATATCATAATCTGTGTATATATAGTTAACCCTCACCCAATCCACTGATTTTTAGAGAGAGTCAAAAGCATGGAGGGAGGGGGAAAAAGAGAGAGGGGGAGAGAGAGAGAGAGAGTAACAAAAAAGAGAAAGGGAGAAAGGAGAGAGGGAAAGAGGGAGAGGGAGAGAGAGAGAGAAAGAAAGAGAGAGGGGGGGAAGGAGGAGAGGGAGAGAGAATGCCATAGCCAATGGGAAATCACTGTTACTTTCCTTTGTGGCCATATTGAGTCCTTAGGCAGTGAAGCTAAAGACTCATTGATAAAGACCACAAAGCAGCTTCTAGTGATCATGCTCTTTAAGCCACCAGAAAATGATTTCCCTAAAATGAATCAGCAGATGTCAGTGTCCATGTGCACAGAAGTTCTTCAATGATACATGGTAGGGATGATAGTGTCAGCAACCTGCCTTGGTCTAGTCTTATATTTCCTTTTTTTTATTTTATTGATTTTGTACAGAGAGGAAGGGAGAGAGAAAGAGAGTTAGAAACATCGATGAGAGAGTCATCGATCAGCTGCCTCTTGCACACCCCCTACTGGGGATCTGCCCGCAACCAAGGTACATGCCCTTGAGCGTAATCGAACCCAGGGCCCTTCAGTCCCCAAGCCGACGCTCTATCCATTGAGCCAAACTGGTCTTAAGAAATATAAATGCCTTTGGTTAAACTGCACATGTGTCAAACACAAGGCCCTCGGGCCAAATCCGTCCCGCCAGGCCTTGCAATGTGGCCCGCACCGCGCTGTCATCACTGCACTCCGCTGCGTTTCCATCACAATGACAGTTTATGACTGTTCAGTAAACCATTCGGCCTGCGATTTAGGCTGGATTTTAGATTTTGGCCCCTTCTCTGATTGAGTTCGACACCCCTAGGTTAAAGGAAAACGATGACCTTTCACTTTTGCCCCCAACTGCCCTTTTACATTTTGAAGACCCTTTTAATGTTGGGGGCAATCAAGCTGGCAGGGGAGGGCACTGCACTTTTGTGTATCTTAATCTTACATTTACAGGTTTTCATTGTAAACAAGGCAATCAATCCTACACTTCACATTCTATATACAGTCTCTCTAGATTTTTACTGTGAAGGCTATCCAGGTCTTTCTGAGTTGACTGCTTTGAATTGTCTGTCTTTTTAATAGCTTCTTGTCCTGATCACTCAAAGCTAATATGTAAGAACTAGAGGCCCAATGCACTAAATTCATGCAAAGGGCTCTGCCCTCACAGCCATGTTGGCTTGCCTTGCCCTCGCAGCCCTGGCTGCGTCCTGAATGTCATCTGGAAGAATGTCCAGAAGGTCGTTCAGCTGTCTGGTCTAATTAGCATATTATGCTTTATTATTATAGATTATTATAGATAGTATTGAACACATGAGAAATAGTCATAGGAACTAAAGCAAAAGTTTTTAGGGCAAGCCATTCTTAAATTCTTGGTAAATACTGGTACATCTATGAGATAGGGGAACCTCACAATTATTTCACTGCAAATTTCTTCATTGCTTTCTGCTCCAAATTATCCCCAAAATATAACTCAGAGGGAAGGTCCCTGCCAGTATGCTTTCCATTGAATTCACCACAGCTTTTAGCACAATGTCTCCTTGAGAGAAGAAGCACCTCAAACATTTCTTCACTGACCGATGGATGAATCCAAGCTACAAGGAACATTGTTGGATTTCTATGTCTCCATGGAAGAAGGATGAGCCCAAAGTATAGATCTGAATTGACAGGTCTATGCAGAACAGCAAAGGGAAAACATAGACATTGAGCACCAACAATGCCAATGTCAGGAATTAGTCATAGATTTGGGTAGCCAATACCTAGAAGACTAGATGAAGTGTCCCAGTCTGAAACTAAGAAAATATTGAAAGGGGCCCTGGTGGGGAAGCAGTTATTTAGAACTTCGTCCCAATATGCCAAGATTATGGATTTGATCTCTGTTCAGGGCACACACAAGAAGCAACCAATGTATGCCTAAATAACTGGAACAACAAATTCATGTTCTCTCTCTCTCTCTCTCTCTCTCTCTCTTCTTCCCTCCATCCCTTTCTTTCTCCCTCCCTTCCTCCCTTCTTCTTTCTCTCAAATCAATAAATTTAAAAAAGGAAAATATTGAAAGGGTCATAAGCTTATCAAAAGCAGAATGAGAGATACAGATGTGACATTAAAAGATAAATTAAAATAGAAAAGTAGGCATGACTTGAAGTCTTTCCTCCTTTTTTTTTTTTTTTTTTTTAATATATTTTATTAGCCGAAGCCAGTTTGGCTCAGTGGTTGAGCATCAGTCTGTGGACTGAAAGGCCCCAGGTTCAATTCCGGTCAAGGGCATGTACATTGGTTGCGGGCACATCCCCGGTAGGGGGTATGCAAGAGGCAGCTGGTCGATGTTTCTCTCTCATTGATGTTTCTAGCGCTCTATCTCTCCCCCTTCCTCTCTGTAAAAAATCAATAAAATATATTAAATATATATATATATATATATATATATATATATATATATATATACATACATATATATATATATATATATATATATATATATATATAATTGATTTTTTACAGAGAGAAAGGGGGAGAGATAGAGCGCTAGAAACGTTGATGAGAGAGAAACATCCCAGCTGCCTCTTGCACGCCCCCCCCCCCCCCCGGGATATGTCCGCAACCAATGTACATGCCCTTAATAAGAGACAAGACTATGCTCATGGGTTAAATCTGCATGAAGATGAATTCTTTGAGAGTTATAATGCAGTATTTGGGTGAGGATATCATTCTGCATGTAATGCCCATGCATTTCCCAAGGTTATTAGTGTAGTGGTTTTTGTGTGAACTGTGTGTGTGTACCCCACTGTGTGCACCCCAGTGCCTTAACAAAGCAAATACTCAGTAGGTATTTAAGAATTGCCTTTGCTATTTTAAGAGTTTTGATTACTTTTTGAATAATAAAAATCAGTGTTACTTAATTCAAGTGACTGCTTCATAGTCTGAACCCAAGATGCTATTTTAAAATGTTCTTCCCTCATAAAGATAGTTTAAATGTTCTTCCCTCATAAAGATAAATATGACTTGATCCAGCAAGATATTTTCTTGTCTGTGTCCCTTGAGATCCTGAGAGAGCCTCATACTAGGGCATTAGCCCTTTGTCAGCCACAGCCCAGGAGCAGACCTGTTGGCACAGGAGCAGGCCTGTTGGCACAGGAGCAGGCCTGTTGGCACAGGGGATAGGCAGGAGAAACTCTCATCTGCATCCCTGGAATCCCTGAAAGGACTTTATATGTGGCTCCAGCTTCTTCACAGCCACAGCCCGTCAGCCTGCCAGCAGTTCTGAGGGTCCAGGGTCCCAGTGGGAGACACTCCCATGTGTGCACTGGAGAATTCTGAAAGGGCTCTGAACCCCAATTCCCTCATACCCTCAGCCGGCCAGCAGTTCTGCTGGCACAGAGACCAAGTGGCAGACTCTCTTGAAGTCTGCACCCATGAAGATCCTGAAAGGGCGCTTTAGCTGGCTCCAGCCCCTCTAGTCAGTGTCAGGGATAGTCCAGCTGCTCAGGCACTTGGCAGGAGACATGCCTACCCAGGCCTCCAGGGCCAGGTGGCAGACTTCAGTCTTGATTGCGGAACCATTTCAAGCCATGGTCCAGGCCAGTCCTTCCTGCCCAGGGACCCATCCAGTGCTCAGGCAGTAGTCATCCCAGGGTCCTGGTGGGAGCTTCAGCTGCTGCACGCCTGGTAATAGGCCCACTGTCTGAGGACACAATGGAGACCCTGAAGTGGATACTTGTTCCAGCACCACTTTACTGAACAAGGTATGCGAGGCAGTCTTATCCACGTAGTGACATCCACATGAGACCCCGGTAACAAGACTGCCAACCACCAATCTCACTGCATCCCCTGCGCTAGCCTCATAATCAGCTCCAGTACAGCACAGCCATGATTCTGGAGGTCATCCTATCAAGCAAGGAACAGAGAGGAGGTTTTTACTTGAAATACTGGAGGAGGTGTTTGCTCCTGCAAATGCACAGACAAAAGTGCAAGGCTACAATGGATCATGAAGAATCAGGCAAATGCGACAACACCGAAGGAAACTAATAAAGCTCCAGGAACCAGTCTCATAGAAGTAGAGATCTACAATTTGCCTGACAAAGAATTCAAAATTATCTTCATAAAGACAGTGAATGAAAATGCAAGCAGCACAGACAACTAAACAAAATCAGGAAAACAAGGCATGAACAAAATGAGTGTAATAAAGAAATAGAAATCATAAGAACCAAACAGAAATATGCCTTAAAGGTAAAACTGTCTTCCAGAAATGAAGGGGAGAAAAGGAAATTTCCAGACAAACAAAAGCTAAGGGAATTCATTACCACTAGCCCTGCCTTACAAGAAATTCCAAAGAGTCCTTCAAGTTCAAATGAAAGAACACTAACCTTATGAAAACAAAACTCACTGGTAAAGGTAAATATATAGCAAATTTAGAATCCTAATAATGTGATGGTGGTGTGTAAATCACTTTTATTTTTATTGTAGTTAGTAAAAAAGCTGAAAGAATAATATTAAAAATAGCTAAGGCTACAATAATTTGATAATGGATGCACAATATAAAAAAAGATAAAGCATGACATTAGCAGCATAAAATATGGCAGGAAGAGGAAAATGTGGTTTTTAAAATAAGTTAAAATTAAGGTGTTATCACTTAATATAGACTTTTGAACCTTGTAAACATCTATAAAATGTTTTATTAAGTCTCATAGTAACCACACAAAAAAAGTTTTAGTAGTTACACTAAAAATATAAATCATGAAGAAAGACAATAAGAGCCCTAACCGGTTTGGCTCAGTGAATAGAGCGTCGGCCTGCGGACTGAAGGGTCCCAGGTTTGATTCCGGTCAAGGGCATGTACCTTGGTTGTGGGCACATTCCCAGTAGCAGGTATATAGGAGGCAGCTGATCGATGTTTTTCTCTCATCAATGTTTCTAATTCTCTACCCCTCTTCCTTCCTCTCTGTTAAAAAATATAAATCAATAAAATATATTTTTTAAAAAAGGAATTTATTTTAATTCTGTTATTTTAATTCATTTGTTGCTTTCTTCCTCTCAAAAAACAACAAAATAGTAATACCAAGTCCTTACATACCAGTAATTACTTTAAACATAAATAGATTATAACTCTCTCCTTATAAACTCCATTTTAATTAAAGGTCATTCAGAATGCCCTTACTCTAAAAACTGAGTCAGCTGTACATGAATGAAATATTCTGGGTTGTTCATTTTCAGGCATAGGAAGTAACATTTCTTGTCAAGGAAACTCATTCAAAGGTCCTTCCAAATCAATGTTTGAATCATACAGAACTGTTAACAATGATGATGGATCAGGGCAAAGAACACAATGGATAGAAGCGATGAAAGCAGGATTTGTCTGAGATTCATTTAGCTGCAATGACTAAGTAAGACCAAAATAGTTGTGTCATATGATTGTGAAGCACTAATTGAAAAATTATAAATGGGTGACTTTTAGAGCCTGTTGGAGAAAGACCAATTGTGTCTGAGTGTCACATCAATTGCAACTATTGCTAACAAAGCAAGATATAAAAATTAAAAAGCTTTCAAGGATCTGACTAACTTCTGGATGACAGCCACTCTTGGATGATGTTCATATGCTTGAATGATGTCCACAGCTTGGTTAGTGGTAAGTGATAAGACCAAATGTCTAGGGAGTTTTAACTTAGGCTTTAGCACTCTTATGGCAAAGGGGAGAGTGTATGGACTGACCTGCGATAGCAGTCAGTATCTTTTATCCGTTGTACTTCTGTGTTTTGGGGGAGCTTCTAAATGTTTTAAAATCTATTTTTCCATCTTTGCTGAAAGGGAAATCTGGCAATACATTTTGTAATATTCAATCTACTTTTTTAAAGGTTTATTTAAAAGGCTTTTAGGTCATTAGCCCTGACTCAGCAGTTCCTGTTATTGCTGTTTATTTCATTAAGCAAGATAATAAATAATTTATTGAGAAAAAGACAAAAAAATCAATGAAGATGAAGTTGTGCTAAGATGATTTATGCCTCATGCTTTTATCGTCTACCAGCATACAGGGAACAAAAATATTTATGGGCTTGTACTATCTGCTTTTTACTAGAAAACATGTATTTTATTTTTCTTTGAAGGTTCATGATATTTAACTTTTATTTGTTCTAGGAATTGTTTTTTAAAACACCAATTCATGTCAGAACAAGTCATCCTTTATCAGACACTTGCCTTCAACTTAGATGGCTGACTGGGAAGAAGTGCTTGAACATTATTTAATAATTAAAAAAGCAGACATAATGCCAGACTTTCAATTATTTTTTTCTGTAATAAACAACATTCAGAGGGAGAATCTCTGATCACATCAGACCTTTGGGTAGTTAAGAGCCTTTGCTGTTTCCCATGAGTATTTGCAATCTCATATCATAATCTACTAAAGAAGATCCCTTTTACATGTACGTATCTGGGATGTGGGGGTGAATAGGAAATAAATGTTCACTGTGCCTTAATTCAATATTTGTCTCACACAAATAATCCCTTTAAGAAAGAACTGCTTCCTATGAACTAAATCTGATCTCATTAAGAAAGCCAGAGGTGATTAAGTGATCAAGAGGAAGGTCAAGCTATTTCATTATTTATCCCACAAACAGATAGAGTCTGGATTGAATAACGTTTATTTTTGAAGACAACTAAGTCCGGCTGAAACAACTCATAAACTTAAGGCAAATCTTTCTACTAATGTTACATCTGATTTTGCTTTTGATGCTGCAACATGAGAACATATCAAATAACTAGCACACTGCTGTTCCCATATAAACAGCAGGCACGCTACAGGGGATAAACTCTCAAAGACCAGGATTTTCAAAAGCATTATTTCCTATTCACTATTATTAAAGTTTATCATTATTATTTGCTCACCTTCTTAGGTATTTATTCTAATTTAACTCCATAATTTGCCACCAATTGAATAAAACACTTCTAGGTAAATATGTTTATTCACATCAGGTTTTATTTCTCAAAGTTGTCTGTTTGACACAGTTTTTATGAGAGCCTTATGACCTCTTCCAATTTGGACTGGATGCTTTCTTTACCTGGTATAGAGTTTCCACCCTGAGTTTTTGCTTCTATTTTGCTTTTATTTATTTATTTATTTATTTATTTATTTATTTATTTATTTATTGTTAAAAGTATTACATATGTCTCCTTTTTCTCCCATTGACCTCTCCCTGCCTGTTCTCCCCCCCCCCCCACCCCCAGCACATGTCTCTTGGCCTTCCTTGTGTGCTCTTCCGAAAAGTGCGTATTTAAGTCCTTTGCCCATTTTTTGATTGGATTGCTTTCCTTCCTTTTGTTAAGTTGTATGAGTTTCCTATAAATTTTGGAGATTAAACCCTTATCAGATGTAACATTGGCAAATATGTTCTCCAATGAGGCGGGCTTTCTTGTTATTTTGTTGATGGTTTCTTTTGCTGTGCAAATGTTTTTTATTTTGATATAGTCCCATTTGCTTATTTTCTCCTTAGTTTCCATTGTCCTAAGAGATGTATTGGTAAACATATTGTTAAGAGATATGTCTGATATTTTGCTGCCTATGGATTCTTCTAAGATTTTTATGACTTCCTATCTTACGTATAAGTCCTTTATCCATTTTGAGTTTATTTTTCTGTGTAATATAAGTTGGTGATCTAATTTAATTTTTTGCAGGTATCTGTCCAATTTTCCCAACACTATTTGTTGAAGAGACTGTCTTGACTCCATTGTATACCCTTGCCTCCTTTGTCAAATATTAATTGAACATAATGATTTGGGTTGATTTCTGGGTTCTTTGTGCTGTCCCGTTGGTCTATATGTCTCTTCTTGTGCCAGTACCAGAGAACAGTGGCTTTGTGATATAGCTTGATATCTTGTATTGTGATCCCTCATACTCTGTTCTTCTTTCTCAGGATTGCTGTGGCTATTTGGGATTCCTCCCCCCCCCCCCCCCCCCAATATACATTTTTGGAGAGTTTGTCCTAGGTTTGTGAAATATGTGGTTGGTATTTTAATGTAGATTGCATTGAATCTATAGATTGCTTTGGGTAGTATGGATATTTTTATAATGAACTCAGTATATTCTTCCACTTGTTTATGTCTTCCTCTATCTCCGTTTTAAACATCCTATAGTTTTCTGAGTACAGTCTTTTACATCCTTATTTAGTTTATTCCTAAGTATCTTAAATTTTTTGTTGCAGTAGCAAATGGGGTTGTTTTTTAAATTTCTCTTTCTGTGAGTTCATTATTGGTGTATTTAAAAAACCATAGATTTTTTTTGGTGTTGATTTATATCCTGCTACATTGCTGAATTCATTTATTAAGTCTAGTAGTGTTTTTTTTTTTTTTTTTTTTTTTTTTTTTTTTTTTTTATAGAGTTTTTAGGGTTTTCTATGTGCAATAACAGGTCATCTGGAAATAATGACAGTTTTATTGCTTCTTTCCCAATTTGGATACCTTTTATTTCTTCTTCTTGTCTGATTGCTATGGCTAGCACTTCCAATACTATGTTGAATAGGCATGGTAAATGTGAGCATCACAATCTATTTCAGTTCTTAGGGGAAATGGTTTTAGTATTTGTCCACTGAGTATGATGTTGGCTATAGGTTTGTCATATAAGCTTTTATGATGTTGAGGTATGATCCCTCTATTCCTATGTTGCTGAGAGTTTTTATCAAAAAGGGTGTTGGATTTTATCAAATGCTTTTTCTGTATCAATTGATATGATAACATGGTTTTTGTCTTTCAGTTTGTTTATGTTTATTGATTTGTGGACATTGTGCTATCCTTGTGTCCCTGGAATAAATCCCACTTGGTTATGATATATGATCTTAATCCTTTCAAAGATCCAATTCTTGGTTCTGTTGATCTTATGTAGTTTTTTTTATGGTCTCTACATCATTTATTTCCACTCTGATCTTTATTATTTTCTTCCTTCTACTTACTCTGGGCAAGTTTTCCATTTTTAATCACCCTGGAGTATTAGGTCTTCTGCTTTCTACATTCTATGTTTTTCTTTTTCTTGGTTTACTCTCTCTTTTCCTCTCTCTCTGTCTCTTTCTCTCTCTCTAATTTTTGTTGAGTATCTAGAGATATTCTGGTATCTCATGAAAAAGTGTGTATGATTTTTTTTGTGTGTGTGTGTGTGTATGACCTTAAATATCTGAAAATATCTCTATTCTATCCTAACATTTGATTATCCTATATAATAAAAGGGTAATATGCAAATTGACTGAACGGCAGATGACTGGTTGCTATAACATGCACTGACCACCAGGGAGCAGATGCTCATGGTTTTCAGTACGCTCCCACAGGGGGAGCATTGCTTAGCCACAAGCCGGTTGATGGCTGGTGAACACAGCACGGGTGGTGAGGGCCTCTCCTGCTTCTGCGGCAGTGCTAAGGACGTCTGATTGTGGCTTAGGCCCACTCCAGCCATTAGCTGTACATCCCCAGAGGACTCCTGGACTGCTAAAGGGCACAGGTCAGGCAGGGACCCCTCCTCCCCTAGTGCATAAATGTTGTGCACCCGGCCTCTAGTAATTTGGTATTCTTGGTATAGGATTCTATGCTAGGTTTCTTTTCCTCCCTAAGGGAAACAATTGTCTTCTAGCTTCCAGTGTTGCCATTTTGGAAAAATGTGTCTCCTCTACTCTCAATACTACACCTCTGGCACGTCAGAGCGCCAAGTGAGTGGTGGTTTTCCGCACACCAAGCAGTTCTCTGATAGCAGATAGCTGTCCTATAATTTAATTCAATTCTGACACTATCTACTTGAAGACAGTGTCAAATCCCCCAGTTTAAGTGCTTAGCCACACAAGACTGTCTCCCTCCCTCTTTCTACTTCAGATGCCAATGACCAGTCCAGGTGGTTACGTGTGGGTCTGATCAACTGACTGGCTATAAATTGAACCCTCCTCAGGTCCCCACGACCTCCTCCTCAGGTTGGATTAACTTGCAGAACCACTCACAGAAGGCATAAAACAGTTTACTGACTAGACCACCTCTTATTACAATGGAGAGTAGGGTACAAATGAACATCTATATGAAGAGATACATCTGGTGAGGCCTGGAAGGGTCCTGAGCACAGGACTTCCATCCTCATGGAGTTTGGGGTGTACCACCTCCCAGCATGTGGATGCATTCTTGTTCACCAGCCAGGAGGCCCTCTGAACCCTGTGCTTTGAGTTTTTATGGAGGCTTTATTACAAAGGCATGATTGATTAGATCATCGGCCACTGGTGATTGATTGAATCTCCAGCCTCTCTCTTCTCCAGAGGTTGGGGGTCTCTGACTCTCTCATTTATTGTGAGGTTCCCATACATATGTGAGTATTAAGTTTGTATTAATAGCATTGACAAAAGCGACAACTGCATCTATTATGTTTTAGAGTTTTACAAGTCCTTTTCCTTTTAAGAGGCTGCCTAATGCTTAAAGGTGATTATTAGCAAGTTGGGGGTGGGGTGAGAAGTAGGAACACTCATTAGTGTTCCCTGAGTCCAGGTCCACATACTCCTGACCCTGGGCACCGTTCGAAGCTGACTGGGTGATGCAGCCAAATGAGTCTGAGTGGCAGGGACTAGATACTCAACCAAAGAATAGGTGGACGGAGCACATCCAGTCACAGTTTAGAAGAATCAAGATTGTATATCCCGAAAATGGAACAATCCTAAAGCAGGATAAATAACTCTGGAAATAAATTAATAGTTCTATATTAACATATCCAGCTGACAGAGCCAATCTGTGTTAAACAGGTTCATGTTTTTATTTTTGTCTGAGGTTAGTTCTCATGCTGACTGCAATAAGGAAAAAGAAATGAGTTGAGACGTGCATCCTGTACCTGATTCCAGGAGTCTAGAATGAGGCTCTGCGAAGATAACATAAAAACACAGCACATTCAGGAAATCAGTTAATTAAATGTCCTGCTTTACCTAGATCAGTGGTTCTTTTTCCTTATTGCAGTCAGCATGAGAACTAACCTCAGACAAAAATAAAAACATTCCAGTGTAACTTTTATTTTATCTCAAAACTCAGTGTCTCTATGAATAGCTTCTGTGAAGCATGATAATGAGCGTTTGAAAGAAAAAATGAAGAGGGAGAAATATGGACACTTAGTGATGCCTAACAATTCTCTCCACCTCGATTTTACAACATGTGCTTTGTAGAAGGCAGGCTTGTTCAGTTTGGCTAGGATTATGCTTTGGTTTCTCACTTGCTTTTGAAGTAAGCAGAGCACAGAAAGACTACATATTTAGGCGTGGGTTTGATTTGCTTAATGATAAGACTGCTTCTCTAACTGTACACACGATGATGCTCTTGCTTGAAAAGAACAATTTCTTCTTAAGAAAAGAGAGAGAACTTGAACCTGTTTAACGCAGATTGGCTCTGTCAGCTGGGTATGTTAATATAGTACTATTAATGTATTTCCAGAGTTATTTATCCTGCTTTAGGATTGTTCCGTTTTCTGGGTATACAGTCTTGATTCTTCTACACTGTGACTGGATGTGCTCCGTCCACCCATTCTTTCCCATAGCGATCCTTGTTTTGGCAACTGTCTCCTTTTCCTCAGCTCACTTATCACTGCTTGTTCACAGAAGCCTGCCTATAACCACACAGGCCTGGAGCTTACACATTAGCTTCCCGAAAGGGACAGCACAGCAGCCCTCTCTCTGCAAGCGATTTAGGCCACTGAGGGTGTTTGAAGCTGGTGCCCTATGGACCTGCGCTGGTCTCTAGCTTGTTTGGCCACGAGAAGAGAACCCGAGGGGGGAGAGGAGGAGGAGCCAGGCGTTTAATCCTGAAGGACTTTTAGGGACAAAAGCATTTACAGTGAGTACAGTCGGCAGATTCCCGGCTTTTCTATCCTTCTATTTAAGAGAGAAAACCACAAGCGAAGGGAGAAAGGGTGGGCAGCTCTGAGGCTGTATAGCTGCATTTTCTGCCTGCTAGCTTGGTAGAGGAACCCTCTCCTAATTTTAAATGTGTTGTGTTCAAATAGAACGTATTCTGCTAATGTCAGGCTTCGACTCACCACCTGTGGACTGTCAGGGAGCTAGCAGAACCAGTCCTTGTTAGGAAGCAATCCATGGTATGTTTCTTCTGTTCCTATAAGATAATAAATAGAGTGTCATTGGAAAACCTTTTACATAGATTAAAGCAAAATAATACTCTTTAAAATCCTTACTGTTTTCAGCTTTTACACTTTAAATGTTGAATCTTCTCTGGATTTGTGAAAAAGAAAGGATCTGATCTATGTTATTTTTAACAGTTGCTGGGATAAAGGTGGTATTATCTCTAATGCTGGAAAGGTGGCCACAGATAAGCATTTGATGGGGGAACGCGGGGGAGGCAGAGGCCACTGGGTGCTGGTTGATCTGTCCTCTCACGGCTCTGGAGTCAGAATTGTAACTGGGTGGGTACCTGTAACACTCAAATCAGTGCTTTCATTTGCGTCTTCAGGAGCTGTTGTCTACCGACCTTTTCTTCTCCTTTTTTAATTTCTCTAGCAAGGAGTCTTATTGCAAGATGCCTGATAAAGGAAGAATACAAAATTTATAGTACTTAGAAGAACATGTAGACTTGTGCTGAATTTTCTACTATTTGTTTGCATTCAATTGGAAGAATTAATTTGATAGGAAGAATTAATTCTCATGCTTGAATAGTCGTGAGAAGGGTAGGGAACATATACACAAAGGTATTACTGTAAGTCTTCAAAATGTGAAACAGTTTTCCTTTAAATTATAAACTTTATATTTTAAATCAGATGTGACTTTGTAAAAATCAGAAATAGAGTTTGGTTATCTGAGGGTAGTCATTTAAAAATGAACTGCTAGAATTAATAATTACATGTTTATAGTAATTATTTTCCATGAAAATTGGTAGCTAATCAAATATATGCCACTTCCCAGGTTTGCTATGCTGTTATGAGACACATGGTATTTTTTCCCCAGTGGCAAAGTTATAAGTTATGGAAAGTAAATAGACAGAAGCTAAAATAAAACTCGAGTAAAATGCTTTACTTTTTTGGGTTAAGAAGATTCTCTTGTTTACAGTTTGATCAGTTAAATATAGAAACATCACATTCAGGTTGAAATTTTTTAAAGCAGGAAAATTTTGTTTTGGCAGCTTGAATGTAGAGTTTATTTGTGATTTACTCATTTGAGATGCACACACAGCTCTGGCTTTATTTAATATTATTTTATTGTTATCTATATAATTACATCCGTTTGTGTTGTCAGTCTTAAATTGCAAGCTCTCAGAGGGGATAATCTCCTATATTTGCTCCTCCGGAAAGAATTAGCAACACTTACTGTGTAAATAATGATTTACAAAATGTGTTTGCATGGTGATAATTTCTCTCTTTCCACTAAGTAGGACACATCTAGTGATGCTGTTTGTGGGCTTTGGTAAAATGGAAGGCCATTGCTTAGTAGCTACACAGCTCTTGGTACAGGCTGGATACTTGCAGTAGTTTGCTTATTTCTGGGTAAATAGATTTTTAGTGACAGATGGAATCTTACAGATCATGGAGGCCAATTTTGTCATTTTACAAATAAGGAAACTAGGACCCAGAAATGTGGAGCATCTTACCCTAAATTGCACAAAACTGCACTGTGCTTGCTTGGTGCACAGCCTGCTGATATTTATAGAAATGTATGTTGGGACATAAATTGCACTGAGCCAGTTCTTTGGCATGTTCTTTAGTTTACAGTATGATGTATGTTCCAGAGAAGGCACACCTTGATTTAGGAGTTTCAGATAAAACACAGTGACCAGGCATCATGTATCAGCTATGCAGGGCTCTAGGGGCAAATGGGTGTGGGTGTGACTTAAAGAGTTCATTGTACACCGCCCTGGCATTCAGTTTTCTTGTTTGGATGAATCTGTTTGTTTTTTTTTTGTTTTTTTTTTTAAAGGGAACCACTGTGACACCAGTGTCCCCGCTGCTTACCCCAGTTCTGTGACCTTCCATTAGAAACCTTTATTAACTTTTGTGTATCAGGTTCCCTCTCTGTGATGGTGATTCTAAGCAGATCCCCCAGAGGGCAGGGATTGATTAAAAATTAAAAATGGCTTTTGGGAAATCAGAATCTGTTTTAGGCTAGGGTATAGTTTTGTAAGTAGTGTGGTAGCTTATTCTTCTTGAAGTTTTATCCCTTCAGTGAAACTTTGATGTTTTCTAATTAAAAATAGCCAGGTATTACTATGTTATTTTAAAACGGTATTTAAAAATGTGGGGTGTAGATTTCTCCCTCTGATGCTCGGGCGGAGGAAGCTGTTGAATTGAAGCCTAAAAGGCAAGTACCATTCTCAAAGGCGGGTGCCAAAGTGATAAAATAATATTTTTTTCATAATATTTTACTTTTAGCAAATAACTTTGCTTTAAAAATTTATCTGTAAACCTCCTTATTTAATTAAAAAATATGATGCTCAATAAGTTAAGTAGGGGCAGCATAGTATAGAATTAGAAAATTTTAGAAGCATGACTTAGGAATAACTTTTAATTTTATTTATTAAAAATTTTTATTGACTTTAGAGAGAGAAACATCAATGTGAGAGAAACATCATTTGGATGCCTCCTGCATACCCCAATGATCAGGCTTGCAACCCAGCATCCTTCTGGTGCACAGGACGATGGTCAACCAACTGAGCTACACTGGCCAGGGCAGCAGTAACTTATTGTTAAGGCTTTTGTTAATTCAACAGTATTTTAATTACCTGTGCCAATTCCTGTATGGAAAATTACATGTTCCTAGTCAAACTGGGATCTTTCTTTACCTCCTTCCCCCGTTTTTGTAGGTAAAATATTTTATAAAGAATTTGTATTGATTTTTAGACAGAGAGGAAGGGAAGAGGGAGAGAGAGTAAAAATGAGAGAGAGAGAGAGAGAGAGAGAGAGAGAGAGAGAAACATTGATGTAAGAAAAACATTTGTCCACTTACCTGGGACCGAGTCTGTACCCTGGGCATGTGCTCTCACCCAGAATTGAACTGACAACCCTTCATGCCCAGGACAATGCCCAACCAACTGAGCCACACCAGCCAGAGTCGTTACATAATTTTTTGTTGATATTAAGTGAATATTCAGGATCTAAAGGCACATGGGCTACTTTCTGATAATCACATTTAATTTTATATTTCATCTTTAGATGAAAGGTGCTATAAAGTGACTTGAATATGTAGAACCAGAAAAAGTCTTTTAAAAGGATATGAAACCCATTGCCTTGAGTAAAAGAAGCTCCTGAAATTAAAAATAATGTCTATTTAAAATGTTTAGTGTACAAGGCCAAAAGGTTACTTTATAATATATTGGTAATTTATCTTTCACATTGCTGGATAATTTATCTTATCAACTTTATCTTAAAAAGTAACCTTACCTTATTATGACCTACACTTAAATTCTTTTTCATGTTTTTGATTAACATTTTAATGTTATATGTTTAAGAGCAATTTATTACTCTTGAAATTCCAGGCCTCAAAATTTCAGCATGACTAAATACTAATTTCATTTAGGTTGAGAGTTAGTTAATCTCATGATTTATACTTTTCAGGAAAGTAAATGTTTGGAATTACTACATGATGTCTATTTATCTAACAAATCATAGAAAGGAACAGCCTTCTCTGAATTCAGCACACTATTTCCACCAACTCAAACATGTTCCCTCTCTTGTTATCCCATGACTTGAATATACTGGTTTCAGTAATCCACATGATGTTTGGATGCTTGTAGGAAAGCCCCAAACATTCATGAGGCTTAAACAAGACAGAAGGTTGTCTTTCTCAGAATCAAAGAAGTCCAGGGCAGCAGCCCAGCAGTTCCTCGTTATCGTGTGGGATCCGTGTTCCTACCGCTTTGCTTTGCCATCCTCTACCTGACATACTCAGAGGCATCTTCTGGTCTGAGAAGCACCTGGAAGTCCATGTTACAGGCTAGGACCATGGCCCCTTGTGTGTGGCTCTTCCACAAAATACCATGGCCTGGGCGAGTCTATTTTGAAGAAGTGATGTTAGAAGAAGTTTAAGTTTAAAAATTTTGGCTCTCAAAAGAAATTTCAGTCGTACTGCTGAAATGTGGCTCTGTGACTAATGAGTTTGCCGACCGCTGGGCTAGGAGAAGGGGGAAAGCCGAAGGGCAAAACGGGGGCCCCTCCTAATGGAGTCAGCTCCTGTTAAGCAGCTTTCCCAACTCTCTACGCAGGAGTTCTACTTACAGCTCATTGGTCAGAACTTAGCCACTTGGCCACACCTAGCTATGATGGAGATAGGGAATGCACTTTTAAATTCTTGGCAGGAATAGGCACAGCTGAAAACCAGGATGTTGTTACTAAGGAATGAGGAGAGAATCGACGCTGGGGTAGGCAATGCCACATGGTTTTGTGTTCCTATTATATGCTGGGTCTTGGGGCTACTACGTAGAAACTTAAAACACCTCTTTCTGGTTTTGCTATGAGTTATGGTTTCTTAATTTAGAAATCTGGCTAAATTTAGAAATCCTGTTTCTTCTGTGAAGTATCATTTCTTTATTTGGCAATCTTGTCTGACTCTCCTGCTTTCTTCTTTCCTCTTGCCTTTCAGCTGTTTTGGAAAGAAGTAAGATTTAGACTTCTCCATGCTAACCATGAGTGTGACACTATCCCCCCTGAGGTCACAGGACCTGGATCCCATGGCTACTGATGCTTCACCCATGGCCATCAACTTGACACCCACCGTGGAGCAGGGTGAGGGGGTAGAAGCGGCAAAGGATATGGATTCTGACCAGCAGTATGAAAAGCCACCCCCACTGCATACCGGGGCCGACTGGAAGATTGTCCTTCACTTACCTGAAATCGAGACCTGGCTCCGGATGACCTCAGAGAGGGTCCGAGACCTAACCCACTCAGTCCAGCAGGATTCAGACAGCAAGCATGTGGATGTGCATCTAGTTCAACTAAAGGTAAGGGAGGTTTCTGGGCTCAGGTCCACTCCAGATGGAAGACTGAAAAGGCTGTGGCACAGAGAGCCCAAGTTCTGTCATTCTCAGTGAGAAAACGTCTCAGAAGGAAACTGGAAGAACCGGTTTGAAAGCATTATCTTTGTAGATACGCACGGAAGAATTCTCTCCTGATTTTACTTCCTGGGCTGAGTGTCTAGAATAAAATTGACCTTAGGGGATAATGCAGAAAAGTAGGGAGAATAAAACTATTACAAAAGATTTAATAAATACTCTCACAGGTAAAATCTCAAACGGAGCTGTGGCTGTGAGTGTGTGCCTGTGATGACCTTCTGATGAGTTGATGCTACCGCTGTGTCCTACAGCGGGTCCTGGCGCAATAAGGAAGGGAAGTGCTCTTTTTTTGGGATGAGTCACTTCATCCAGGCACAATTTATTGTGCAGGACAAATGTTCTTTTTTTTTTTTTTTCACAACTAGCCTAAAGTTCAGATATTGAAAAAATGTCTGGGGCTTTTAGAGGCCTTAACAAGTCTGACTGTTGATAATAATGAAATGATGGTGCTAGTAAAGAGTGTTATAATAGAGATTTTGACTTAGGGACCCCAAAACACAGTGAATCTTGCCCTGCCATAGCCATTCCTCTATTCCAGGTCCCTGAACAAAATGCGTGTTCCGGTCAATGACTAGCAAAGCAAGGCAGCTTTATAACTAATCAGGGCACTGGACCCAGACCACAATGTAAATTTCCAGTCAGTTACACAAGATCTTAAGGGAAATTCTTTGACCTAAGACAGTTTATCCTAAATGATTTTGAAACCGAGGACCAGCTGGTCAACATGACTCAGTGGTTGAGCCTTGACCTATGAACCAGGAGGCCACAGTTCAGTTCCCAGTCAGGGCACCTGCCTGGGTTGTGGTCTCAAACCCCAGTGTGGGGCATGCAGGAGGCAGCGGATCAGTGATTATCTCTCATCACTGATGTTTCTCTCTCTCTCTCCCCCCCCCCCCCATTCCTCTCTGAAATCAGTGAAAATATATTTAAAAAACAAAACAAAAACAAAGACCAAAAGATTCTCGACTCTTAACACTCAATGTCTTGTGCAGCCATCAGAATGAGAGGAAAGATGCGCAGTTAAAGAGAAAGCATGTTTCTCAAAGCTTAAGTCTGGCTCAGCTTTCTCAGGCTGGTCCAGGGGATTCTGGACCCTGTTGCCACAGGAAAGAGTGTCCAAGAGAGGAAAGGAGGGGCTGGGGAGAAAGAGCAAACAAAAGAGCCAGAATGCCAAGCTGCCTGGGCTCTCACAGGTTCTTGAAAAGGAGACGGCACTAAAGGGTAACAGAAATGGCTAGGAACCAGCTTAGGTGGAATGCAGGCCTGGCTGCTCTCCCGCTGGCAGCAGGGAGGAGTGTCTCAGCCCCTGGAACACAGCTCCTCCAGTTAAAGGGGCAGCTCCGCAGCAGCGTGGGGTGGAGTAAAAGGGAAGTCGGGGGCTCTACTTCTCCCCTCTCCTCTGCTTCCTCTAAGGCTACCCTTCCCTGTGGTTCCCATAAGTAAATGCAGGGTTGGGTTTTTTTTTTTTTTTTTTTTTTTAATATATTTTATTGATTTTGTACAGAGGGGAAGGGAGAGAGATAGAGAGTTAGAAACATCGATGAGAGAGAGTCATCGATCAGCCGCCTCTTGCACACCCCCTACTGGGGATGTGCCCGCAACCAAGGCACATGCCCTTGACCGGAATCGAACCCGGGACCTTTCAGTCCCCAAGCCGACGCTCTATCCATTGAGCCAAACCGGTCTCGGCAGGGTTGGGTTTTTAAGAAAAATTGACTGTTGCTCTCCAAAATCTTTCAGATTTATACAGAAAAAGTGGTAAATGATAAAGGAGAATGGAAATCTCTTTAAAAGACTCCACTAAAAATGCTGTTAAGGTCTCCTAGAAACATTAATGTGTGGATTTACTTCATTTAGTTACTTCAATAATACTGAAGTGAAAATGGAAACTTTTATTCCAAGTAGGAATGTAAAGTTTTTGTAAAAGCAACCAAGGTTATGTTCAGTGTTTGAGAAATCACCTCTCGGCTATTTGCTTACCTTCTCACATTGGAATTACCTGTCATCTTCTTGCCTCCGTAGAAAGCACCCTACACCTGCCTCTCCTCAGCTCTGTCCCACAGGATGTCTGTCTCCTCTGCTGAGAAAAAAGCCCCGGGAATGTAGGAAGTCAAGGCAATAATTGCATAGTGGTAGTTAATGACTTAAAGGGATAAATTGAAATCATTTCATGTTAATTTAATTCTAGAGTTTCTATTAATGCTTTTTTGATGTTTATTTCATCAAGTGATTTTGCAACCATCATTCTCTTATGATGTTCTCAAATATTCTGTAAGCATAGAGTACAAAGTCATCAACTCTGGTCATTGAGTTTGGTCTCCTAATCTGCTTAAAGTTTACCCTGTATTTGTGTAATAGTTCTTTATATAACCAAATAAGCACTATCCATGTTTTAAAGGATATATTTTTATTGATTCCAGAGAGGAAAGGAGAGGGAGAGACGGGTGGAAACATCAATGAGAGAGAAAAGTGGTCCGTCAGCTGCCTCACGAACGCCCCCTCCTGGGGACTGAGCAGCAGCCTGGGCGTGTGCCCTGAGGGAATCAAACCATGGCCTCCCACGGGCTCCACCGCTGGGCCGCACCAGCGCGGCATTTAAAAACAGGACTTTAAGTGCCTGTCAGTTTTTCAGATTTCCACAGTGATCCACAAGAAAAAGGGGGAATTGGGCACAGTGTTTTATGTATGGGAACACAACAAAACAACCTATTGAAGCAGCTCTCAGTTGAGGTAAATGGCAAAGCAGAGAGGAAGGCCCAGCTTGGCTCCCTCTGCCTTCATGAATTTCTCTATTTCCTAATTTACAATAAAAAACAACTGTCACAGGGATGGAAATACCATGACTTTAAGGGTCCATTTAGGTGCAGATAATCTCTAAATGTGTAGATTCATTCCATTATTCTCCCATGAGCCCCACCCAGTTGCCTAATTGATATTTCTGCTGTGTCTCCAGTGAGCATCCCAAACCGGATATGCCCATCAACAAGCTCTTAATCCCCTCCCCCATACCTCCCCTGCTCAGTCTTCCCAGTTTCAGTAAAAGTCACCGCTCTTTGCCAAGCCAAGGCACGATTCCTTGCCCTATATGTATGCGTATGTATATGTATATGTATATGTATATGTATATGTATATGTATATGTGTATGTGTATGTGTATGTGTATGTGTATGTATATGCATATGCATATGCATATGTATATGTCTGTTAACAAGTTCTGGCTGTTCTTCTCCAAAACGTACCCTGAAGCCATTCCTTCTCCCCAGCACTGCTGCTGCTGCCCCTGCCTTCTCTTCTGAGAAACCCCCTCCTCCGCCCAGCAAGGTCACTGCTGCTTGGGCTACTTCTAGGGCCCCTCTGCTTCTGCAGCTCATTCTCCACACTGTAGCCAAGGGATCTATTAAAGATGTAAGTCAGGTCATGTTAGGCCCTTGCTTCCTGTTAGCTTACAGTAAATCCCACATCTCTTTCTGTGGCTCTGCCTGTGCCAGCTTCTCTAGCCGTGTTTCCTGTTACTTTCCCATTATGCATAAAGCTCCAGGCATATTGGAAATTCCAAAGAAACGTTAGGCTGGTTCTTGCCTCAGAGCATTTCCCGTTCCCTCTGCCTCTGTCTTTGCTTGGCAGGTTCTGGATCATCATCAGACAGTGAGCCAGCGGTGCAGACAGGTTCAGGCACGTGGAGGCACAGGCCTCAGAGAGCTTTAGGAGGAGGTGGGCCTTTGCTGTGTCTGGTGAAGAGCAAGAACAGAAAGGAGCCCACACTTACCTAACTTGTCTACATTCCTCACATGCCCTTTCACATCGCTTGCTCTGTCTAAATCACCATGGCCTTCTCTACCATTGTGTTGAGACTTAACTTAAAAAAATTACTTAAAAACCGCTGTTAAAAAACAAAACAAAATTCAACTGAGTCAATTTAAAGATCCATTTGCCTTTATTCAATGATTCATGAATCAAGCAGCATCCCCTCTAGCAGAAAGAACGGGAGGCTTTTATAGGCAGAAAGGCAGGAGGGACAGGGAAAGAGTGGCTTGTTTCAGGTGAGGGCATCTCATTTTAGGGGTAAAAGGGGTCTAAGCAGGTGGATTGCCTCGCTAGTGCTGATCAGGAAATTCCAGACTGACTGACTGACTAAGATTACATTCCTGAGAAGCTACAACTGCAGTGAGGTTAGGTCTCAGTTTGGTGACGTGGGATTTAGCGCAAATGACTCCATTTGGACCGGTTGTCTTTTTTTTTTTTTTTTTTTTTTTTACATTTTGGAAAATGCTTAGAGTCAGCCTCTGGTTTTATATTAAAGGTGATTTTCTCAATGTAGCTATTTCTGATATGTCTTCTTAAAAGATGCATCCCCCCTTTCCAGCAATTAACTTGCTTATTTTGTATGATGGTCCTTATCACTAGTTGCAGTTATCTTGTTTGCTTATTTGGGTTAGCCCCAAGAATCTCAAATGTTTAATTCTCCACTGTATCTCTGTTGCTTAGGACAAAGGCCTTGCTTGGTGTGGGCTCAGTTGGGTAGATGAGTCCAAGTTTGTATGGTCAGTGCCTTCTCTCCCATATACCTACAGGCTTGCACCTGATGTCACATGAGGAAGGCTGCTTGGTGAGGACAAGGCGTTGGATGAATTAAGATCCACGTGCTTGGGAGCATTGCTGTCCCTCTGGGAGTGTCTGTGGGTGGTCCAGAAGTCTCGGAGATGTTGCCTGGGGAGTTTGCCTGGGAGATTCTGTTCTTCTTTCTGTAGGTGGCTGCTCTCCTCATTTCTGTGTGACTCTTTAGTGAGGGTTTCAGTCTGTAAGTGTGCTCTTAGGCCTTCTAGACCTGGAGCCACTCTTTGTCTTTAAAGGTAACTTTATCTTCTTGGTCATTGTGCTGATCTTAAACTTTATTTATCAGAGACTGCTCTTATCAACCTTATTTCCAGGTTCTTAGGGGAAGTTTTATTGTAACCCCCAGGATGAACTACAAACCGCTATTACAATATTCCCATGTTAGGGGAGAAGAGGAGTGATTGTTCTGGAGAGTAAATGAAAACATCTAACCTTAAGATTAAAAGATGGAAACAATGCAATATATTATACCATGTCATTTTTTCCATTTTTTAAAACTGAAAATGTAATCCACATATTTTGCTTACGCTTCCAGATACTCTTTAGTGAGAAGTATGAGAAGCCAGCGGAACCGTTTTTTAGGAACTCCGCCTCTCTCCCGCCCTGTCCTCCTCCGGATTCAGACGCTGTGCTCTGCAGGAAAGTCAGACCAGGACCCTTATCAGAGTTTGACCTTAACTGAGACTTCTGATCTGGATGAATGAATTTAGGTTCTAAATAAGCAAATTAGGCACCTCTGCTTACTGATTAGCAGTCTTCTTGGAGAAAATATTATTTGTATCCTAGAAACATGATAGCAAGAAAGCGGCGATGCGTAGGCTAGTTAGCATAGGCTAGATGCTGTGGCTGGGTGGCAAAGATAAGTGAGTTAGCTGGAATCAGCTCCCCAAACAATCCCCTTTAGGTACATTTTATTCTCAGCTATCTCCAGGTGAAATTTGTGTCGCTTCTTTGATTTTGGCCCGATCCTCAAAATTAGAACATGAGGTTCACATGGGATCTGCATGGTTTGCTGAGAAAAGGCTTGAATTCTCTCCTCAGCAGGGGTTGGCACTTCAGAGGTGCCTGCCGGACTGCAGATGGTGGAAGTCTTGGGATGGTGGAGCTCTTAGGAGAGGATTCATCCTCACCATGAGGCGAGGAGCCTTCCCCTGCTCAGGAGGGAGGAGAGGGTGTGATGGTTTGTGGAAAAGTGTGTTCCCGGCCGGGAGCCCATCCTGAGCAACCACCCCAGGGCAGCATGGGAAAGCAGTGAGGGGAAAGGGCTGTGGGAGTGACGGGGAGGACCTGTCTCAGCTGACTCTCCTCTTGGGCTTCTCCCTCCCCTTGTTCAGCGGGTGCAGGGAAAGTGTACTCTGCCTCCCACGGTCGCAGTGTCATAGCTGAGCTCTGCCTGAGGTGGCAGAGATGCTACCAAAGCCACAGCTGTGGAGCTCGGGTCTGCTGGCTGTGACGGCGAGCAAGTCAAGGTTAATTCTTGGGCATATCTACAATGCCCTAGGAGTCTGGGGAATTCTTGATAAAGGGAATTCTGAGTGGAACTAAACTCCAAACATCAGTAGTTTCGGGAGTGGAGAATTCTGAACCTGAGACATTCAGTATATACTATCTTTGAGTGGTTTCTTAGCTTAGCATCTTAAGCTAAGTAAGCACCAGTTTAAGCTTGACGACAAAATACCTTTGTTTTGGGGGAAGTATAAATATATTTTTCTTTCTACCCTTAGACTGTTATTTGTCAAGAAGTACATCTCAACCAATTAGTAAGTTGTGAAATCAATGTAGTGAATTAAAGAGGTAAAGCAATGAAATAGAATTGCATGAAGTAAAGATAAATACTACTTTGTGAAATGTCATTGTGTAAAATTTATGCCTTTCTCCGAGTCAAGGCAAGAATATAGGATAGTTTGATAGGTACTGCTTTAGACCACTCTCAACTTTCCTCAATATTTTTGATATGTACTTAAACTTTGGAAAATATTACGAAGTAAATGTAGCCTGGTGCAAATTTTTTTCAGCATCATTGCTCTTTGTTTATTTCATCCCAAGTAGGAATGTGAGGGTTTTGAAGAGGGGATGTGAATGAAATCTGGGGTCCTTTTGAGTAGATATATTAATAGCTACCCTAAACTGGGGAGATAACTTTTTTGTTGTTGTTTTTCTGTCTCTTCATTATTTGCTGCTACTTTGTCACTCCCCACCCCCCTCAAAATTCTACATCTCAAAAGAGGGAAAACGTGATATAATTAAAGTGAAATGGTAGTGATGTGTGAATTACTAGTATCCCAACATGGACGTGGGTAGAGCAGGAGATGAACAACTTTAATGAAGAAATGTTAACAAATCAGTTGATTTCTAGATATGGTATGCATATAGCGACAGTTGTAGTATTCATCTTTGGCTACACAATAAGATCTGAGAAGGTTTAAAATAAAAAACCCACACACATTTTTCAGGCCATGTTCCAGACTAGCTACATCAGAATCTGGGCTTGCATCTAGGCAGCAGGACTTTTAAAGGCTCCTCACGTGATTCCAGTGCAGTTAGAGCTGACAACCCTGACGGGAGGTGTTTCTGAGCAGAGGGCTTTTGGATACATCTTGCCTGTCCCATGCATTCTCCCTTATCTCCAAAAAGACAGTCATGGATTTCTTTATTTAGGAGTAAGGACTCCTCCATGATTCTGAACTCTTCAGTTTTTTAAGCGGCCTCATAAAGTCAGTAAAAACAATGGGAGGGAGGGAGATAAGTCCATGCCAGTCACTAAATCATACATTTTAATGTACTATCTTATGTTATTCTCTTAAAATGTTTTGTATACAAAAGAAAAACCAAATCCAGATAGAGTAAATGTTTCTGTCGCACTTAATTCTCACAACGTTTTGAACTGGAAATTATTTTACAGAGGGGTCCGGGCACAGGGCTGCCTGCCTGTAGTTGTTGCACATGAACAGCACCTCTTGAGGTTGTGCAGTGCCCCACCTGCACAGCTTCCTAAGACTGCCTTGTCCAGGCAGGGAGAGAGCCTGGGAGCATGTGCTTGGAATATGAAAGACAGACGGCCTCTTTCTCTGGAGCCACGGAAGGATGAATGACATATATCACTGAGCTTAGTGGAGACGTTTTGAAGGACCATAAATACTTTGAATGCCTCGGAGGAGTCTGGGCTTGATCCAGTGATCGTAAAGACATCTGCAAACGAAGAAATACATGGTAAAAACCCGTGTCTTGGGATGAGTTTGCAGGCATGTGCACGTGATCTGGGAAAGGGAGAGCGTGAGACAGTAAAGAGGATGGATGTTCAGTAAATGGAATGGAGTGTCTGGGCTTGTGTGGTGGATGTGGAAAGAAAGGAAAAGTCCATCAGCCCAAGGACCTGATGCAACCCCAGAGAGGCACAGGGACGTCAGAGCCCACTGGTTCTCTGTGGCCTGATTTGCTGTCATCAGGCTCAAGCTGAGCTGGTATGTCTACTATCTCTTGGTGTGAGAGCTGAGGGCTGTATTTTTAAATAAATGTGAGTAGAACAAAAGGGAACAGAATAGAAATTGCTCCTGTGCTCATTTTAGCAGCATGGCTTTTCGGTGTAAGCTGCTTCTGTTGTTCTGTGACATCTTAATGCACAAATTTTCCTCATTATTTGAATGAGGCAAATATGCCAAATGCATCACTAAATGGAAAGGGACATGTGAGATGAACATGGAACGTAATCTGCTCCTTTCCCGAAGAAGAGGGAAGGGGGAGCGTGCCCGCTGGAGAATCGGTTCACATGGAGGGACACTGGCCTTAGCAGGCAAATTATGAAGAAAATCTTCAGTGTTCCTTGCAGTTTCCCCTCTTTCCAGAGACCTATTAATTTCCATCAAAAGACCCGATAAAGCAGTTCAGAAAATAGTTGTAACAATGGCTGTAGCTCCAACTTTTACCTCTGCAGGGAATGAATGTTATCATGCTGATCATCTCTGTAATGGAGGGAGTCATGCATTAGTAACAAGATGGGGAGAGAGTCCTGCAAATAACTGCATAGAAAGCTGCCTCCTTTATTCATAGGTATGTACCCCATCCTGGAAATCTGTGTAATTGTGGGGAGAGAGTCCTTCAAATAACCACGTAAAAAGAGACTTCCTTTATGTGTAGGTCTATGGCCCATCCTGGAAATAACTAGGAGTGAAATGTTGTTTTAAAAAACATTTTAACTCAGTGTTTACCTCCCTCAGCCTCCAGCTGCCCGCCCCGATAAAGTCTAACTGCCTGGGCACAGCCTATAATTACCTTCACAATCTGGACCCGGCTGACTTATTGTTTCTTCTGTTTCCTTTCCTGTACCTCTAAATAGCAGGTCTTTTCAGAAATCCGTCCCTTAGAACATGGCTTCCCTCTCCCTGGGAAATCACCTCACTCCTCGCCCCGAATTTCTCTCTCGGAAAATTGCTACACATCCCTGAATCATAGCAAAAAATGTCACCTACCTGGTGAAACCATCTTTTAAGACCAATCTGATCAATCCTTCTATGGGTTCTCCCTTACGGTAGCATGGTGGTGGACACAGCATTTAATCTGAGTTATTATTACTCTAGCTATTATGAGAAATCTTGTTTTTGTTTTTGTTTTTCCTATTCCATAACTGTGTAACTCTATTGATCCATTGGTATGATTTCAAAATCAGGACAGAAGAAAACAATCAGCATACAAAACATTTTCTCTGATTATTTTGTTGAACAATTGCAAGTCTATATACCCAGACCTGTGAATAATTAGCAGGTCTTTTTTAGGTAAAGTTAGTTCCCACACCTCTGCTGGAAATCCGAGGGCATGCATTTTTTTCACTTTGTTTGACCTTTGACAGGACATCCTGGATACTTTGCACTTTAGAGGTATGACTTGGGCGGATCCTCACCTCAAAACTGCGATTTCAAAAATAATGCACTAATGAACATTCAGAGGTAAATCCTGTTGATAATGAAAACTTGATGTCATTAAAGAATTGTTATTGCAAGGAGATATATTCAAAGATGATGAAGTGTTTTCTTTATCTGAGTTTTATGTACTATATCTTATAGACAAATGTAGGATTTATATAAGGATATATAGATAACTCATTATTGTTGCAAAAACTATTTATTAAACACCCTTTGTGGACTTGATGATTTGCTGGGTTCTGTTTAAATGTGTTGTTTAATCTAGTAGTTCTCCCTACAATTTTTTGGATTCTGGTCTTATACATTGAGTAATGAGCTCGATAAATCGTAATTAATCTAAACTCTGCATGGATTAGTACAGTAGCTACCTTTTTTTTTTGCTTATGATGACATACTTTCCATTTTTTCTCTCTTTTCTGTTTGTGATCTATATGTAACTCTTCTTAATTAGTTATAAACCTGAGGTATCTGTTTTTAAAGTATTTCTTTTTAAACTTTCATAAATAAAGTTTTAGATGTGCAAAATATATTATGTTAGAAAAGTGGTAAATTTTCTTAGGTTTTAAAAATGGTTAGGATTAGCTTTTCCTACAGTCTACAAGCAATTATTTTTTTTTTCTGTCACAGGATCATAAATAAGAATAAATATTTCATAACTGTTTAATGTGGTTATCCTAAAATTCAGTACATCCTTTAAAATGAAGCTCCATAAATGTGTTGCAGGTTTCCAGAACAAATTTATTAGAGCTCACAGCACAAGGGTTTCCAAAGAACATCCACTTATTTAATAGAATTTTATGGTCTCTGCTTTTATTTTAAAAAGCAAATGCAGTATATTGTATTCCTTATAAAAATTAGGTTCTGCCGAAATCAGTTTGGCTCAGTGGTAGAGCGTCGGTCTGCGGACTGAGGTCCCAGGTTCGATTCCGGTCAAGGGCATGTACATTGGTTGCGGCACATCCCCGGTAGGGGGTATGCAAGAGGCAGATGGTCGATGTTTCTCTCTCATCGACGTTTCTAGCTCTCTATCCCTCTCTCTTCATCTCTGTAAAAAAATCAATAAAAAATATATATAAATTAGGTTCTTTTGCTTATTTTATTTTGGTCTTTTATTGATATTTTTGTATACTTATTAGTCAAAGATAATAAACAAAGATCTTATGCCAAATTGAAGCTATTGTATTTCAGAAGATGATGATATTTTTCTTACATCATGACCCCAGCTAGACATTACAGCACAAATCCTGGACTCTCTGCTCTTCTAGTCCACATCTAACTTAAATATATTATCCATGGCTCAGCACACAGCGCCTCTCTCTGCTGCAGAGCCGTCGTGGGTGCTCTCCCCCACACTCTGAGATAGCACCTGCTCTCCCGACCCATCATTTAGCTCCAATCTTTGCTATCTTGCATTCTTCTTTGCTTTTTCATATGTTGTTTTCTGATGTCCTCAAAGAAGTCTAAAAGCTTTTTTAAGGGAAACTTTCCCCACTTCTTTTTTGAAAAACATTTTTGGTCACCTGGTTGACTGAATCCTCACATTGCCATTTTTTACTTTTCCGTCTGCTCTAAGTGGCATTAGCATGCCAGGAAAACCATAACTTCCCAAGGATAGTCCAGTGAAATAATAAAATGTATTTACAAGCATTTTAAAATTAATATAATTGTTCACAGAAGTTTGGTGTTAGAGCTTGGCCAAAACAAGCAGAATTTTTCTGGAATTAACTCAGAGCAAAATTTGACATTTTCCTAATAAGAATGAGGTGATGAGTAACCTTCATTAAGTTCCTTTTAAGACAATAGATTCCAGTTAGTATAACCCAAAAGTATGGGCCAATTAAATCTCTAAGTTCTATGAACGTTTTAAAATCACTTCAATTCTAAATTGTTAGTGTAACACATTTTATGTTTGAGAGAAGTGCAATTATGAATCCAACTCCATCTTGGACTACTTGGCGGCTTCATATCAATTTACATCCATTCTATGCCCATGTGAGAGCTGGTATGGAAATGTGCTCGCCCATGACATTCTAACAGCTTCTCTGGTAGGTGTCTTGATTCTAAAGGTTAAAACAGGTATACCAATATATTTAAGTAAGTCATAAATCTGTCCATGCACACTGCCTTTTCTGTAATAGGAGAGCATCAGGGGAAGAACCAGAAATGAAATACACTCACATTTTGATTAATGATGCTTGGTCCTCTTGCAAGGGAGGAAAAACATCTATAAATCAGACAAGGCTGAGCTTTTCCTCTGTAGTTGGATAACAACAGTACCTCAATGGCAGCTTCTCTTTGTTCTTAATTGCTTGGAAGAGGATCAAAATCCGGTGTCCAAGTTCTGTCGTTAACCTTATGATGTGGCAACACCTCCCTTTTCGGGGTCTCAGCTTCCTCATTTGTAAAATGAGGGACCTGTACGGCTCCTCCCAGCCCTAACGTTTTGTGAAGATAACCAGGCACACCCTAACCAAACTATAAATTCTGCCAAGTATGTGGCGCTTTCTGCATCGGGAAGAGGACCCTTCCTTGTAAAGCTCCTAAGTCTGTTACTCTGGTAATAATAATACTAACCAGCTACCTAGTAATTAGGCTTGCTTTCCTCTGAGTAGTTAGCATGCGTTATCTCAGTTAATCTACGTTGAGAGACTTGAGTCACGGAGAGGTTATGATTCTGGGCACATAGCTAGAAAGTGGTGGAGCTAGGAGAGAAAACTAGGTCTTTCTAATCCTCAAATCTGTGATAACCTTTTTTAGATTAGACATTTCTCTGAGAATATGATGAAAACTGTAAACCATCTTCTCAAGGTACTGTACACGCATGGCCATGATATTTTGCATACTGTTTCAAGAGACACTCTGAAATTCATTCTCTGAGATTCCAAGTTAACTATTGTAGTATACCCTGTATTATACTGCTTTTTCAGTATTTTTTTTATGATTTCAAAATGGGAAAATTCTAAGAGAGAGAGAGAGAGAGAGAGAGAGAGAGAGAGAGAGAGAGAGAGAGAGAGAGAGAGAGAGAGAGAGAGAAAGGGAGGTTGGAAATGCATACCTTATTCCACAGTCTTACGTTTAATAGAAAATAGTTAGCTGGATTCTAGTTTGTGTTTGGTTTCTTCACATTCATGAATGTCAGAGGTTTTTGGGGAGCTGCCCAGTCCCAGGTAGCTGGTGAGATTGCAGGAGAGCTCTTCACCTTGAAAAATTAACTTTCCAGTCTGCTCTTTAATACTGAAATTTGTTTCTCCTCCACAAGGGTTTTCTTTCTATAATTAGAGATAAAGCATTACAAAAACCTGACATTGGGAGAAGCAATGCATGGGCTTACATTCACATCAAGAACACCAGAGGCTTTCTTAAAAAAGGGTTTCTGATGGAAGAGAGAGCTCGGGGCCCATGAAAGGCAGATGGAAGGGAAAGGCTTCAGAAAGAGGCCCTGCCAGCAAACCCCAGGTTTTTAGTTCAAGGCTGAGGATTGATGACATGATTTAAGCAGAAGAAACTAGATTCTAAGCACGTTGGTCATAACGGCTAAAATACTTAAAGGTATTCTTAAAACTGGTAAGGCTGTCTCCTAGAGTTTATAGGGCATATGAGAAGGTCCCAATCTATTTTCTTTTCTTTTCTTTTTAAAAGAAGTATTGACAATCATTTATAAATTAGAACATAAAGTCCTTTAACAGATTTGGCCATAACTAGTCTTATAACATGGGCATGGTTTCCTTATTCATGTTTGACAAGCAAAAAGAACATAGCATTATTTACATGAGGTTCAAATAAAATCCATTATAAGTGAGATTGGATATTACATGAGGAAAGAAAAAATAAAAAGTATGTGAGTACAGGAGTACCAGCTATTGAACTTACCTTTATTACTGAAAACTTTTTTTTTTAAAGAAAATAATATTCCTGCAACAAAGCATAGATAATTCTTTTGAACTTAAAGAAAGATGGACAACTTATTTTAAAGGGTTCATGAAATCATGCTTTTAACCTTATAATGAAAAATTTTTATGGGTGAAGAATCTGCCTCGTCTCGGCCAATGAAAATAAATAACATGACCAATATTTGGCAAACACTTTCACTATTGAATGCGTTTTCAAAAGTTGTATTTTCAATCACCTCCGTTTTGATGGTGGTTCATTTAGTGCCTCAGACTTCAGACGCACATTGGGAAAAGGAAAGATTGATGCTTTATTACTATCAACCAGCATATAATGCTGGCATGGGAGTTCTGTAACAGTCAGTTGTCATCCTGGTCCTCATGCCCCTCCCTGCCACATTCCTGCCTGCCCAGTGCCAGCAGTGAGGCAAAGTGGGAAAGCCCCAGATGTGAAGACACGAGGCCTGGTTCTGATCCTGTCTCTTACTAGAAATTAGACACCAAGCAAAATAAAGTAATTTCTACAAGTCTTATTTCCTTAGCTGAAATATGTACATCTAATGGCTATTGCAAAAAATAAAGTCAGATCATTCTTTAGAAAAACTTATAAATCTTTCAGGTGCTACATAAATGTTGGTAGTTCTGCTTTTGATTATAATTTCTCAGTCGACACACTGCTTGCTTTGTGACTGGCAGAGTGAGCTGCCAAGTGTGTGTATGTATATGTGTTAGATTTGTGGCAACTGTATATGCTGCCAATCATAATACAATACATTCTTCTATGATTTGCTGTTGGCCATTAAAACACAATAAAATATAGCCTTAATTGACAAGGCCTGCAAGGAGTAGGACATTTTTACTTAAAAGAATAAAATAAACAAATTTGATTTTATATCATGCAAAAAATATTCTACTGTGTGTTACTATCCTTTCTCCCCATTTCAAGTGCATAGTATAGAACATACCTACATCTTTCTCAGATTAAGGGTACTGCAGCTGTTGAACTCATCACTTAAAACATTTTCACAAAATAGAGCAATGTAGATTTAGATATAGTAAGAAAGTTATGTTCAAGTTTCCTCTTTTTTAAATATTCTTTTTTTGGGTTTTGTATTTCTCCTAAAAAGTGGAGTAAGAGGAGGAACCAGTTATTGATGATCTTGGTTAATTATAGTTTTACGGTGAAGAGTGCTCCATTTTGGGCCAGTTCTGTCTTTAAGAAGGCCTCTTTTGATCCCAAATATACCGTATTTTCCGGCGTATAAGACGACTTTTGAAACAAAAAAAGTCAACCGAAAATCGGAGGTTGTCTTACACGCCGAGTATATCCCGAAAATCGTCTGGATATGCCGCTAAACGAATTTTCCAACTCGATCCCGCACCAATCACTGCAAGGCTGCTCGGATTGCCTCTCTAACTCAGCCAATCCCAGCAGGCTTTTTATGCTGCAAATTATACATGTTCTGTACCTGAAGCTACACTGTGTTCTAGTAAAAAGCCCGCTCAGATTGGCCAGAGTCAGAGAGACGGTCTATTAAAAAAATAACTGGTATTGCCTCGGAAGTGGGGGGTAGTCTTATACTGCGAATATAGGCCTAAACCTATGTTTTAACTGTAAAATTAGGGGGTCATCTTATACACCGAAAAATACAATAGAAAGTCTTTTATATGAATTTGTTTATTATATCTTGTTTAAATAACAAAGTATTAAGAAAAACACAAGTGGAAAAGTGGTTTCATTATTATATTTCATCTATCTAATAATCTGGTAGTGGAAAAAGTTACTTGACTTGGGGAAAAATGTTTTTGTTTTTTTTTAATTTGCAAATAGATTGGAGTTTGGAAATACCTGTGAACAAAAATCTCTTCTGCTTTGTGCAGGTCTAAAAGTCAAATTAGCCTTCAGCTAATTTGCCTGATTCTCTAAGACTAAATTTTATACTGGCTGGATATAGGAAAATAAGATATTTTGTAGCTTCAGGGAATGTTATAGAATCAAACTTTTAAGTAGAAAATATGAGCTTCCTAATCTCTCACAAATTCAGTCAGTGAAGTGAATAACTTATCCTTTCAAAAAATCTTGCCCTGCTTCAGTACTCCAGCTTCTATTTTCTGCATCCTTCCATTTATCAGTCTTTCTTTCTGGTCAATTCTGCAGAGCTAGCACAAAGGTTATAGCTTTCTTGGCATAAAGCTATTTATTTGCTAGTGTGTTAACCGGCATTTAGGAAACTTGTGAAATTAGCATTTTCATGCCCAGGTAAAGAAACCAGGCTGTAGGCATAGCAGTTCCTTAGAGAAACCTTTTTATGACTAATTTATTCCTGTATCTGCTAGTTGTCTCCTAAGCACAAGAGGGTTGATATTTAAATATAACATTCAATACTTTTTATGGTGATAGAGTAATACATGGTCATAAAATAAATACTGATGTCTATTGTGCTGTCCAATATGGTACCCACTGGCCACATATAGATATTAATGGATTAAATTAATTAAAATTAAATAAAACTAAAAGAAAGTTCAGTTCCTTAGTTTCACTAGTCACATTTTAAGTGTAGTTAGTGGCAACAGTATTTGACAGCACAGAAGAAGACTTCTATAACTGCACAAGTTCTATTGGACAGTGCTGATTGTTGTTTTAGCCTGTACTTCCTCCACTCCTCTTCTTATGGCTATATTTCCAGTAAATTAACTATAGCTCTGCATTATCATTTATAATAATAATCCACACCTGAATATGCCTTAATTTATTTGCCTAGTCTGCTAACGGACATATAGGTAGCGTCTATTTTTTTCTCTATTATGAAAAGTACAAATCCGCGCACTGGAGGGGTCCCTCAATCTGGTCTGCAGGCATCGGGCTGACACCATCTCTCCTTCCAGACTGTGAGAGGGTGCAGGCCAGGCCAAGAGATCTGACTGGTGCAAATCTGTGCACCAGGCCTCTAGTATGGATATAAGGCCTTTGGTTAATCTCTTTCAGCCCTCCTTCCACCCTCCTTCCCTCTGAGATTCATCAGTCTGCTCCATGTTTCCATGCCTGTGGTTTCTTCTCCTGCATTGAGTGTCTGCCCCTGTTGGTCAGTACATGTCATAACTATCGGATGGTTGGCCGGTCAGCTGGTCACTTAGACTTTTATATTATAGATATGGTAATTATTATATTTGAGCATATATATTTTTGTACTTGTCTAAATTATTTAATATTAAAATTGTTTGGTCCAAGGCTATGCATGTCTTACATTTTGGTACATATTTTAGAGGTGCATTCCAGATACTGTGTCAATAAACATTTCCTTGGTTGATTGTGAAAGGGCATTCATATCTGGAGCCTCTTTAATTTTCATTTAATTTTTCTATTCAAAATAGGAATAATACTACTATTTACCGTACTGAGTAATTAGTAGAAATTAAGTAATAACTGTGACTACTTTAAACAAATAAAAGGAAAGTTGCTACTGTCATGTATGATATTCATGTTAAACTACCTATTGGTTGTAAGGATAGATGTCAGAGACCGTTAATCCTCTGTGATTTAGTTTAATACCCAAAATAAGGAATAATGGTGGTGGCAGTTGTGGAAAAAAGATGACTTTGAAGACTTCATCATGGGAAAGAAACCCCTGGCTTCAGAAATATCATTTATTGTTGTAGGCATAAATAAACCAATATAAAGATAGGATTTTTTATACAAGGATATTTAGAGAAGTGGGATAATTTTGTTTTAAAATTAGAATGGAGTGAAACCTGAGAGATCATCCAGCCCCACCCCTTATTCTACAAATGAGAAAGCAGAGATCCAGAGAAGTTAAACAAGTGCACATACCTAACAGGTCTAGACCCCAGCCTTCTGATCGCCATCCAGCATCCTTTCCTCTACATCCCACAACTCTAAGGGACACAATCAGGATGTGGCAGGATCTGTACTATCCCTCAGATGGAGTTCAAGCCAATGCTGCAATTCAGTTTGATAACTACTATTTATCTAGAAGTTTATTCTTGAAATAAATGGTTATATAGGCTCACTGAGTCATTTGAAAGGCAAGCTGTCAAATGCTTATTAGCTATTTGAACTTCCTGTAGTGATAATAGAATTTTTCAAACTGACTCTTTAAGCCAAATTAAAAATCACATTTGTTTTTCACGCACGGCATCCAAGTTAGAAGGCATTCCTTAGAAAGGAATTGTTTGTTGAAGCTCTCAAAGTTTCTATCTTTAGCTCATTTCTGAAACATAAGTTAATACCCTAATATACTGTTTGACTTTCCATAAGAAACCTTTCCTTCAAGTTTTCCAGAAGATTGTAATCAGCCTGCAAACCAACCTGGTGGCCACTTCCTCCCCATTCTGTCTGAACATGCCTTCCAAGTGCTTTCCCTGTGCATCTGTGCTGTTGCCTGCCTCAAGATCTCTCTTTTTACTGGCATTTTTGAATGTTTAATAGCTGCTGGCAATAAGTAACTTAGAGAAATTATGGTTGATGGCCCTCCTCCTATTTGCATCTGGGTGTTCTAAGAAACTGTAAGAACCCTTAACTTTAGAAAGGGCTGACCCCTCTCCACAGATCCCATATTACAGGGCTCTCCAACATGGCAACACCTAATCTTGCACCTGCTGACATAAAGCAGTAGAGAGTGAAGTGACAATGTAAGGACCAGTGGTTTGTAGGAGAAGACCAATCTATAATAATAAAAGTGTAATATGCTAATTAGACCAGATGTTTTTCCAGATGACCTTTGGACAAAGCCAGGGCTGCAAGGGAAGCCCGAGTCCCTGGTGCCAGAGGGAAGCCAGTGCCAACAGCTGGGGGAAGGAAAGCCTACCCCTACACGAATTTCATGCATCAGGCCTCTCGTACAGAGATAAATTATAGTGAAAACTTAATTTTTACATGAGATGAAAAGATGTGGGTAATATATGTTTTTAGATGTTTAAAGAATTATTTTTTATTTCACATTTCTCTTTTGCTATATATGTAGTTAAAAATGCATATAATTATACATTTTGAGCAGATACGTTAATTTTTCCCAATATCAATGCTTCCTTATATTGACTTATTTTCTTTCTTTTATTCATTTAAAAGTGTGTTCGTACATATCTATTAAATATATAACAATTTGAATAGTGTGTTTTTCTTGAACATGTAACAATTGAATGTTGTGGATATGAGAATTATCCATTGAAATAGTGTCTCTGTGTATCTGCCAAGTTGTTTTAAAGCATGGTTTACTTAAAATCCCAAGAAGTCCTTCCTTAAAAATAAAATTGCTTGTCTTTTTCTTTTTGTTGAAACAAAATTGATTTATTCCAAAATTTGCCTTTGTGATGGTGATGCTAGGGGGAAAAATAGTGAGCTTTATAGTTGCTGTCCACTTATCTCCTTCAGAGCAACTGATCTGTTTTTATCAGTGTTGTCTTATTTTTAAATATATAACATTTGTAACTGCCTGAAGCCTACTTTGGAAATACATGAAGGAACTATAAATCCCAAATAAATGACTGATTGTCCATCTGCTTAGATAAAATGAGTTGGTGTGGGAAGATGATTGATTGGTCAGTGTTCTGGAGTGGCCACTTTGATGACAGTGAGGGATAATAAAGGAATTTTGTTATAATCTTTACTTCATTTTTTTTAAGGGCTGAAGTTGGTCCTTTGTTTTGTTTGTTTGCATTGTATGGTATTTTTGTTTTTGCTTTTTTAGTGTTGGAGAAGCAGATGTAGAAAAGAACAGGTATACATACATTTCAAATTTAAAAATGATTAATAATATTTTAAGATATAATAAATGCATGAGAATATTTTATTAAAAAGTGTGTACAGTAATAGTGCTAAGGCTGATAGGAAATTGATCTAAACATTATCACAATACCTTATATGAAAAGAACATTTATTATAGTTTTATTTTAATGCAGAGCAGTCTTTAAAATACAGTGCCATTGTATTTAATGCAGTAAATCCTTCCAAGTGAAGAAAAGAGTAGAAATATTGTCTTTAGTTCATAAAAATGTAGTTCAATTTTGACTTCAAAAAGAACAAAAAGTAGAGATAAAAATTTTTTTTACAAACCTAAAATGCAGAGTAAAAAGCTATAATGCTATGTAAATAAATCACCAAATACAACTGTTTTCAGAAATAAATATGCAAGATTTTTTTGTTTTATTATCAAATAATAAAAATATGTAGCTGATACCAACCCTTATAAAAATAATTATGCTTTCAAATTTAAAAAAAAGCAACACAATTTTGGTGAACGTGAAATCTAAATTAATAAACCTTAGATCATGATTTTATAATGGTTTGTCAAATGGTTGGGTCAAAATATCTATTTCAAAATAGGTATCTTAAATTATCATGTATTTGTGATACATGATAATTATCACAATAATAAGCAGGCCTGATCATTACCAGAGAACTAATGGTACTCAAATATAACTCTTAGTTGAGTTGGTACTTCTTTAGTGCTAATAATTATGTGCATTTTAATCAAAGAAAGATATTATTTTACCCAAGAGGAAGGAAAAATACATATTAAGAGATATAAATTTAATATGAAAAAAAAATCAATGATCTTCAACATGTGATATCCAAATAAATGATAGTCTTCAAGCTATTTTGGAAATTTCAAAAAGGCTAATAGAAAATATTTATCATTATAAACTGATGAACCAAAAGATAGATACAGAGACAGTAAAGCAACAAGCAGATTGTCAAATTTCAGCGGGGAGGGGAGGAGGATCTGGGGGAGATAATAGATCAACTGAAGGACTTGTATACATGCATATAAGTACAACCAATGGACATAAAGCTCTGGGGAGGGAGGGGATGTGTGGGAGGGAGGAAGGGGGAAAAATCAAAAAATATGTAAAAATAAATAAATTAATTAATTAAATTAAAAAAAAAGAAAAAGAAAAAGAAAATATTTATCCATGATATGTTTTCACAGACTGACATTTTTTATTGCCTTCTGTCTGAAATTCTACCCAGCCCATAAGGTAACTAACAGCTATTATCTCATATTCGTTAGGGAACCCTGAGAAGCCGTTGCATTCTTCATTGAATAAATGGGAAAATGGAAAAATAATCATTTCCAAATAAATTTAGCTTGTTCAACAGCACAGTCTTTCAAAACATGGAGCTTATGGTAAGAAAGGGTTGGAAATAGTGATAGAGCTAACAAAAGAGGTTTCTTGGAGAAGGCAAGATTGAAGAACCACTGAATTAATATACCAAATAGGGCTTTATCATCTAACTAAGTAGAGCCTGAGGAAATTCAGTATAAAAAAGGGAGTTTTGATTTAGTGGGGAGAGGAAGGGCTTGAAGTCTCCCAGGGGAATGGGCATTTTCAGCAATATCAGGTGAGATCATGATGATTTTATCAGTGTCACAGTTTGGCCTTCAAATGACCCTAGAGCTATTTGATCTTGGCAGCTCAAAATTCGAAACTTGCCTTGGCTGAGAGTTTTGTAATAGAGCAAGTATGGTAAGAATACCTGTTCCCGCTCGCTCCTACTTATGTAGGGCAGGCAAAACTTTGAAATCCCAAGCTTCTTGTCAATCTAGGATCAACTTCAAGGCTTTAACACAGAGCTAGACGAGAGAAGCCAAACAGAAAGACACTTGTGTTTTGACCACATGAAAATGCGTCCTTGTGTGTTGCTGGGGCTGACATCCTGATAACTTTCGGGCGCTGGTGAAGCTGCACAGATGGGGCCCACATGCTTCTCATCTACGGCATAAGCGTGACATTTGTGAATTATTCCTGTTGGTATTTTAATCTCTATTCTCAGGTCATAAACCCTACTTCTATCATTGGGACCCAAGTTATGCTAAAATAGAAAATTTAAACATTTCTGCTTACTTGCCTGAAAGCTCGCTCCCTCTCCCAATTTGCAAGACTGACTTGGTCCTCATTTTAGCAACTCACAATACTTTGCCGTGCTATTTAGGGATTCCATCAGTTTTGCTACAGATATTCCCATCCTGTTCAATCTGCTTACTCGATAGCAAGTTAGTGTGAATGAAATGTATTCTGGCAAATACATGTAAGCAAAAGAAAGAAAGTTAACTGTTCAAGATGGCAATTCTCTTACTACATTGAGGCTGTTATTAGTCAAAGGTATATCAGATTTGCTTTTATTTTCTAAAAGGAACCCACAACAGAGAAAAATCTATTTAGAAAACATAATTCTTCAGGTTAGGATAATGAATCTTTATTTCAATTATGTACATCTTTATATGTGATCTGATAACTAAGAACTTAGAGTTGTAATATTTCTCTACTGTTAATTTGAAGCTTTTAAATTTCAGTTGTATCAGTTTCTTCATCAGTAAAGTAAGGATTAATACTGACTTCATAAAATTCATGGAAAGTAATAATGTTACCTGCTTCCCACAGATGATAGAAGCTGTATACTTATGTGTGCAGCTGATGCTATACTTAGTTTTGCATTCTTAGGAAGTTTCCCCATATTAAATGTAATTGAAAATGCCCTTCAAAAGGTTATTAGTAACCATAATAAAAATAAAGAAAATGATCAAAGGAAAGGTTGATTACCATACAAAATTACCATTAAAACAAAAAATGAGCAAAATAACATCTTTACAGACAATGAAAACATGCAAGAAAGATACCAGTATGTTCACAAAACTTATTAAAATGCTACCTAATATTTCCAATCGAGCCCAAAGCAATTAAGAAAATGATAGAAACTCTGAAATAAAAACATGAATCAGAATTAGAAAAACTCAGAAGCATGATGATTGAAGAGAAGGAAGATTTTAAGAGAGGTGAAAAACTCAGGAAAGAATTGAAAATAAAAGGAAAAATAATGTCAGGAATGAATGCTTTAAAAAAAAAACAAACTTCATTGTTGAGATTATTATAGATGTTCCTCTTTTTCCCCCCATAGCTTCCCACCACCCCGTTTCCACTCCATTCCAGGCCCTCGCCACCCTATTATGTGTGTCCATAGGTACTGCATATATTCATATAAGATCTTTGCCTAATATCTTCCTGCAACCCCATGCCCCTTTCCTTCTGAGAATTGTCCAACTGTTCCATTTCCATGCCCCTGATTCTATTCCATTCACCAGTTTATTCTGTTCATCAGATTTTTTTTTATTCAGTTGATTTTTAGATTCAATTGTTGATATATATGTATTTGTTATCAGTTTGTTGTTCATATTTTTTTATCTTTACCTTCTTCTTAAAAAATACCCTTTAGCAATTCACATAATTCTGGTTTGGCCATGATGAACTCCTTTAGCTCTTTCTTGTCTGTGAAGCTCTTTATCTGACCTTCAATTCTAAATGACAGCTTTGCTGGGTAGAGTATTGTTGGTTGTAAGTTCTTGCTATTCATCACTTTGAATATTTCTTGCTTCTCCCTTCTGGCCTGCATAGTTTCTGTTGAGAAATCACCTGACAATTGTATCGGTACTCCTTTGTAAGTAACTAACTGTTTTTTCTCTTGCTGCTTTTAAGATTCTCTCTTTGTCTTTTGCTCTTGGCATTTTAATTATGATGTGTCTTGGTGTGACCCTTTTTGGATTCCTTTTGTTCGGGGTTCTCTGCACTTCCAAGACTTATAAGTCTATTTTTTTCACCAAGTGAGGGAAGTTTTCTGTCATTATTTCTTCAAATAGGCTTTCAGTATCTTGCTTTCTCTCTTCTTCTGGCACCCTATAAACTTGATTCCTCGTCTACTGTTGAATCTCTGTATATTATTCTTTATTTCAGTCAGTGTATGCTTAATTTCTGACTGGTCATTTTCCTTTTTTTTTTTTTTTTTTTTTTTTTTTTTTTTTTTTTTTTTTTTTTTTTTTTTTTTTTTTTTTTTTTTTTTTTGGCATTCTCATTAAGATCCTTGAAAGTCTCACTAAGTTCCTTGGAGGTTTCTAGAAGATTCTTGAGTATCCTTATAACTGGGATTTTGAACTCTATATCCAGTAGTTTTCTTTCTTCAATTTCTTTCATTTGTGACGTGTTTCTTTGTCTCTGCATTTTGGCTGCTCCCTTGTGTTTGTTTTTATGTATTGGGTAACTGATAAGTCTCCTTGAGTTGATAGAATGGCCTTGTGTAGTAGGTATCCTATAGGGCCCAGTGGCTCAGCCTCCCCAATAACCTGAGGTGGATACTCTTGGTGCACCCCTTTGTGGGCTGTATGCACAGTCCTGTTGTAGCTGAGCCTTGATGGCTGTTGGTATCACTGGGAGGAATTGACCTCCAAGTCAATTGGCTGTGGGACCAGCTGTGACTACAGTGGAAGAGCTGCTGTGCAGGAGACACTCTTATGGGGCAGGATTTGCTTCAGTGAGGCTTTGGTCCTCACAGTGTGTCCCTTGAGTGTGTCACTTATGGATGTGAAGAGTTGTAATCTACCCTGTTTCCCCGAAAATAAGACAGTGTCTTATATTAATTTTTGCTCCCAAAGATGCGCTAGGTCTTATTTTCAGGGGATGTCTTATTTTTTCATGAAGAAGAATACGGTATACATTTATTGTTAAATGAAAATAAAGGAAATTTATTACCTGTATATGGTACGGTAGTACGGTAGATGTCAACACAAACCAGACAAACTGTGAATCCTACAGTATCAAGAATTTACTCATTTATTCAATGACAATCATGTCATCATCTTCTGGAACATCATCATAACAATTCAATTCCTGAATTTCCTGGTGACTTTCTTGTGACTCCATTTCTTTCAAAATCAGTGGACCAAATCTCTCATGTTTAGCAATAGCACTGTCTTTAAATGAATACTTCTTGTCAAGGTAGCCTGCTTGCAGTGCATTTGCAATGCAACTGTCAGTAATTTTCTCCCATGAATTCTTCACCCAAGTCACAACTTCTTGCAGTTTAGGTTTCACAAAGTTTCCATGCTGATTTCTCTCCATTCTATTTTCAATGTAGTCATTAATTACCATGCACAAATTGTCTTTGAATGGCTTGTTTATTGCAATATCAAGAGTCTGGAGATAGGCCTGCATTCCTGCGGGAATCATTATCTGATCTATTTTTCTTTCGTGAAGAAATGTCTTCATGTCCCGTCCACTCTAATCCTCCTGTTCTTCTACACGCATCTGCGAAAGTCTCCTCCTCTCTCCTGCTCGGTGCTCACTGCTCACTTCGACCTCCGCTCTGCCTCCACACAGCAGTGTTGTCAGGACTCGGCGTAACGTCAGTGGTTGCTAGATGCCAGTTGGGGTGGCCCTAACGACTAGTTTACAGTAAATTAATTTTCATTCTGAGACAAAGCCTGGGGGAGGGGGAGCTTAGTTTTTTGGGGATGCCTTATATTTCACTCAGAAGGAAACCTATAAGTAGGTCTTATTTTCGGAGAAACACGGTAGTATAGTCTCACACTGACCACTGGGTCCATTGGCTCATGGATCTTCAAGGAGGTGCAAAGTCAGCCACTGCACGAACTATAGAGAGATATGCATATTCCTCCTCTTTGTATCAGGTTTGGAAGTACCCAGACAGGGCCCCACTGTGAAATAAGGAATACTGGTGCTAGAGCCAACCTTGGGTCTTTTATTGATAGCTTTGGGGATCCCTGACCCAGCTGCAGCTTGTTTCACAGGTTTTAGATTGAGAAAAGACAGGCCATTCATATGCAAAAGCCTCTGCACACAGCTTGGGTTGGGTTGTAAATTGGTTGAGGTGGGATTTCAGAGAATCTCCAGGGCAGAGTGAACAGAAATGTCTGCCAGTACCCTTGCACTTGGGAGGTCCCAGCACAGGAAAAATGACCATTGCAAGCATCTTTGTCTGGAAGAAAGCTGCCCCCACATTCCTGCATCAATGTCAGACAATCCAGTTTCTCCGTGTATCTGTTTGGTCCCGCAGAGCCTCGCCGAGCACTGGAGCTCAGAGTAAGCAGGAGCTTGTAAACTCAGTTCATGGTGTTGGCCTTTTAAGAGGAGCAGCAGGATCTCTAGCAGCCTGTGTGTCATCAACCCCAATTTGCACTGGATTTTACAGTCTGTAGTTCTTAGGGTTTATAGGGATTTCTTTCCCCAGCTCTGGAACTAGGGGAAGGGAGTCTTCAGTGGGGTTTGGACTCCTTGTTCCTCCAGGCAGCCTCCAAAGAGGCAATCTCCCTCCCGATTAAAAAATAGGCATACCTGGGTGCCGAACCAGCCTATTCCATGTCTTCGAACCTCCTACCAGTTTCAATGCGCTTTCTTCTTATCTCTCTAGTTGTAGTACTTTCACTCAGCCAGCTTTTCCGTGGTTCTGGATGATAGTTGTTCTGTACTTTAGTTGTAATTTTGATGTGGTTGTGGGAGGCAGCAAGTAGAAGCATTTACCTATGCCACCATCTTGGTTCCTCTCCTCAGGAATGAAGGCTTTAAGGAAGGAGAACCAAGACAAATAAACATAACAGTTAATACCTTAAGAAATATAAAATGTGAAAAAGAGGAAACACATTCATGATAGCCCCCAAATGAAAACAGCCAAAGATCCATTAACTGGTGAATATATCAAGCAATTTTCATTTATCCTGAAAATAATACCGCTTACTAATAAAAATACTGAACTAATTATACATGAATCAACATTAATAAATCCCAAAACATTATGCGACATGAAATGCCAGACACAAAAAGGACTATATACTTTGTGATCCCATTTAAATTATATTATAGAAAAGGCAAAATTATATTCCAGAAAAGTTAACGGATCATTGATTTGTTTGAGGCTGAGTGTATGAATGAGGGAAAGGGGCAGGGAATTAACTGCAAAGAGTCATGAGAAAACTTTTTGGGTTAATGGAAATGTTCTATATCTTGGTTACACTCCTGCCTCCATTTGCTAAAGCTTACCAAACTGTATACTTTAAAAGAATTAATTTGATTATATGTAAATTATACATCAGTAAAAATAAAGAAGAAAAAAAATAAAAGGGATTTAAGAAAAGTAGATGCAAGTAGATTTCAAAGAAGATTAAACATATATAAATAATAGGAATACCCAAGAAAGAAAACTAAAACAGTGGAATACAATCAATATTAACATCTGTACTTCATAAAAACTGGCTTGAAATAAATTTTTAAATGTTTAAAATTATATATAGGAAAGAAACTATAAATATCAGGCAAAGAAAATTTACCAAGAAAACTAAAAACTGTGTCCTATATAATAAAAGGATAATATGCAAATAAACTGAACGGCAGAACAACTGAACAACCAATCAAAGAATGATATGCTAATGATATGCTAAGGATGCTCAACCGCTTGCTATGATGTGCAGACAGCTGACCAGTTGACCAGTCGCTATGACATGCACTGACCACCAGGGGCAGATGCTCCAACTCGTAGGTTAGCTTGCTGCTGAGGTACAGCTGATCAGGACTGAGCGAGATGGTCTGGACACGTCCTGGAGCCCTCCTGTGATCCCTCCCTGGCCCTTTTGTGCACTGGTGGGGTCTCTCAGTCTAGCCTGTACCCTCTCACAATCCCGGTCACCTTGGGGTATGTCACAGAGCCAGTTTCACCTGATCCTGCGGGCCACTCCCCTTGGGAGGGCTTCAGATACATGGCTCATGGCTGGCGAATGCTGCTGCAGTGGTGCAAGCCTCTCCTGATTGGGACTGATTGGGCATGAGCCAGTGGCAGGCACAGTGGGGCCGGGGTGAGTGGGAGCGGCAGGTAAGAGCTGAAGGTGGCGCTGGACTGTGGCTTACAGCCTGATCCCTGCAGGCCACTCAGAAGGACCCCACCCATGCACGAATCAGTGCACCAGGTCTCTAGTTAAACTATAAAAAGAAGAAAAAATATTCTAATATCATCTAGGCTAAACAACCAAGCCATTACTGAGAGAAAGAATATAAGCTTGTCACTAGATTTTCGTCAGCTGAGTAAAAATTATTTATTTTTGCCAGAAGAAAAACTGGAGTAACATATTTAAGAAAGTTGGGGAAAGAAAATGGGAGTTAAAGATTTTGCCAAATAGTACTTTAAGTGTAAAATTCACAGGCAAAATTGCAAGAAATCCAGGAATGTTGTTTCCTGAGCTGCTGCTGAGGGATGCCTGAATATGTGTTAGGTAGTCAGATGACTGATGACTGAAGACATGTTCGTGGAAGGGCTGTAGCAGTGACTTCACTGGCTGATAAAAACCACGAAAAGAAAGACAACCATATGCCAACTCTTGACAAAACTGTACAACACTGTTATGAACTAGTCTTGAGAAAAAAGAAAGAAAAAAGTAAACAGAAACCTGAATACAATCAAGCCTTTAGATCTATGAGTTTCCAGGAAACAAAGGGGAATGGGGTATGTTAAGTAATACCACTGGGTTACAATCAGCAAAACCCAGGCTGTGTGAAATGTGAAATTGTGGGATAAACCATCTTACTTCTCCAACAAAATTTCCAAGACAGAGAGGGAGAGAGAAAGAAAACCTATAGATTTAATAGGGATCCAAGAGTCATATTAACTAACCAGTATATGGACCTTGTTGAGGAAATGACACTGATTTATAATACTGAGGAATTAATTTTCGAAGGGTTATAATAATGGTTTTGTGGCTGTGTTTAAAAAGAGGAGTCTTTATCCTTCAGCAATACATACTGACATATTGAAACTCAATGACAGGATGCTTCAAAATAATTTGAAGTTGGTGGGAATGGATGGGACCATAGATGAAGCAGGACTGGTCAAGATGGATAACTGCTACTGCTGGGTGATAGGAGTTCACTGTCCTGAGCTCCCTGACTGTATGCTAGGAAATTTACATAATAAAATATTAAAAAATAGAATGACTTTATATAAGATTCACAAATCCAGTCCTGGTCCTCTGAGGCAGTTGGCCAGTGAGTGTCTAAGCCTTGCCATCCTAAAAGCAGAGGTGGCTCTTTTCTTTGGATGTTGGGGTAAGTCTTCCTGGTGTTCTGACCATCAGTGCCGACTGTGATTCCCGCAGTAGCACCACACTTCTCACTCTCCAGTGACAAGCTCATAGTTTGTTCCTCCTGCTGACCTCCAGGCACCACCTCTCTCTCTCTCTCTCTCTCTCTCTCTCTCTCTCTCTCTCTCTCTCTCTCTCTCTCTCTCTCTCTCTCTTTCTTTCTCACTACATGTTAATTCGTCCCTGTTTTATTTGCTTTTAATTTCTATTTTCTCCCTTTTTCCCCTTCTGTGGTTTCCTTTCCCTCCTAGTCTTTATCAATCTATCAAGTGACTTTTCAACTGGTTCTGGCCCTTCTATTCCTGGCTGGGCTGTAGATACTGCTTCTTCCTCATTCTCGCCCTGATGACCAGCTCTCTTTCAAAGACTTGGCTTCAGGTGAGTTTGAGAAACAGAGCCAGCAAAGAGCTCTCACGAGGCAGCTCACATGTAAAGGAACCCAATAATAGTAATCAGAAGGCTTGTGATTTTTTTTTTTTTTTTTTTTTTTTTTAGTTAAACTTTAGTAGGAGAGGAACCCTGGCACCTTGAACAAAGTAGGCATTCCATTAATATTTACCAATGACATCAATGAACAGGAAATGAAGCGATGTACTGAGAAGAGCTCATTTCATGACAAAAATATTCCTTCCTCTATGCCTTTTGAAGTACTGGAGTCAGTTTTCATTCTTATAAGCCTTGCTTTCTATACCCAGGAAGTGAATACACCATAACCTGTGAGATAAGGCCTTGCTCCTTCATGGAGTGCAGCCGGCCCACCTGGTCAGTGATAGATCCTCCCTTCCTTCAGTTGATGGACAGGCGTAAACCTCACCTGCAGCCAGACATTCCTGAGCACTGAACCACCAATCAGCACCTGCCAAATACCCTAAACCCCCGATTCCTAAGTCCCTAGGCCCCTAATCATAGGCCTTACATGAAACCACCAATGAGCGTGTGCTGAGTGCTCAGGCCCTGTCTGCTATCCTCCCCTTATAAGCAGATGGACCCCAACCCTCTCCCTCTCCCTCTCCCTCTCCCTCTCCCTCTCCCTCTCCCTCTCCCTCTCCCTCTCCCTCTCCCTCTCCCTCTCCCTCTCCCTCTCCCTCTCCCTCTCCCTCTCCTCCTCCCTCTCCCTCTCCCTCTCCCTCCTCCCTCTCTCTCCCTCTCCCTCTCCCTCTCCTCTCCCTCTCCCTCTCCCTCTCCCTCTCCCTCTCCCTCTCCCTCTCCCTCTCCCTCTCCCTCTCCCTCTCCCTCTCCCTCTCCCTCTCCCTCTCCCTCTCCCTCTCCCTCTCCTGTCCCTCTCCCTGTCCCTCTCCCTGTCCCTCTCCCTCTCTCTGGAAGTAGCTGGCAGTGGTACTCTTCTCTTCAATAAAGCCTGTGTCTTGGCATCCCAGTCTCCAGCCCTCTCTATTTCATCTTTCTTTCAGTCAATGTAGCACAGAAACACTAGCCCGGGAGTTTCTTGATGGCGGGACCCTGTTGATTCAAGTTTATACCTCTGTGCTTAGGCATTGTGTAATTGTTGGCTATTGTAGCATGTCATCTCTCTTGCTCAGATAAAATGTTAAGAAGGGTCTCTGCTAGGTGGCACACCTCTGCTACTACTATGTAAGGCAAACTGCAAAACAGGACCTTTGTTCCTGGAATACTTTGTTGGCTTCCCACCTTCCACCTTTGTCTCTCTCTGCTCTTTTCCAAGTACTCCATACCCTCATGTTTTCCCCTGACTAACCCGCCCCCCATTCCCCATCACTACAACAACCTCCAAAGCCCTGCCAATCCCCAAATGTCCCGCATTCTAATTGGATTGGCTTCCTTTGCACTAACCATCCTCCACCACCTTCTCCAACATTGTTATTTCTAGGTTACTGATCTAAGATGGGACATTTGTTTAAAGTGAGTCTTTATAAAATATGAATAATAGGCAGGCCTTGTCCAAAGTAAGTTCTGCTTAGTGGAATGTGTGAAAAGATTGTTCTAAATTCTGTAATGGCACTTCCTGTTGGAAGAGGTACTAATTAGGCCTCCCACCAGAAAGTCTGCTGATCCCTCCTCTGCTTTGTCACTCCTCCCTGACTCAGAGGCTCACTGTGAGGCTGATGCAACTTTGGGGAAGTACTTTGCTGTCCTGCCACGAGCCCGTGTGCCAGGAAATAATTTCTAGGCTTTGTCTGGTAAAGTTCATCAACTTGCTTTGAAGGAAGCCTATGGACATAATCCAGGAAATCAATAGAGGGTTTTGTTTTGCCCTTAAGCATCTCTAAGGGGGGAGGTTTTCACCACCTCCTTGGTATGCCAATGTATCACAAACTTTATGACCATTATGATTTTCCCGTGTAATTTAAAGATAATTAAAAAATGCATATGCATACAAACGTTCATACATTAAAAAAAAAAGTTATGTGATTTTAAACTGCCAGAAGATTTCTTAATGTTTTCTAGAAGTAGAAAACTTTTAAGACATATCCAGTAATATTTTAACCCAAGATAAGTTTTGATATTGATCTGTAAGAAAGTAGGTGCGCTTTAGTGATAAACCAGATCTTTTAAGAATTGAAATCTAGCAAGGGAAGGCGTTTGCTGTACATTTACTGTTTACTTGTCTTGTAGCACCACCTAGTGTTGATAGAGAAACGAGTTCTGCACAGCTTTCTTAGCTTTCTTACCTCCCAATTGAGAGATACTAAAGTCTACTCTTGGCCTGTCAGCCAAAACAATGCTGCTCAAAAGTCTTTCTAAGTTATAAAATTCAGATAAATGAAGTATTATGCCTTCAATTATGTAATTATCAGAATGGACATATTTATTGACATGTGTATATGACATTTAAAAAATATAGTTTTATTGATTTCAGAGAGGAAGGGAGAGGGAGAGAGAGATGGAAACATCAATAGTGAGAGAGAAACATGGATAGGTTGGCTCCTGCATGTCCCATACTAGGGATCAAACCTGCAACTTGGGCATGTGCCCTTGCCGGGAACTGAATCCGGACCCTTTAGCCTGCAAGCTGACACTCTATCCACTAGGAGCCAAACCAGCTAGGGCCATGTATGACACTTTACTGGCTTTAGGTTTAATGTCTTTTTATTTCCTAAACAACAACAACAAAACAAAACAAAAAACAATCATAGGGGCTGGGGAATTACTAATGATTTTTAACTTCAGTTGCTCTTTCAACAATCAAATCTTTAAATGGTGAAACATCAATTCTTCTGAACATACTGCTACCATATTAGGTCCAGGGTTATTACTTTTACACCAACTGCCTTCCTACCATTCCTGACGGAGGACGTCAGGTGGGGTATTGGCTTTAAGAACTTCACTTCCTAAAGTATGGTCTAAGGACTGGAAGCTTCGGCAACACCTGGAATCCTATTAGGAATGCAGCATCTCTGCCCCTCCCCCACCCTCCCTGAATCAGAGCCGCCCTCCACCCCCCTTCAGTAAGATCCCAGGTGGCTGAAGTGCCCATTAAAACTTACAAGCACTGTTTTAGAGACTTCTCCTCACACCTCCTCCACCAAAGATTGAACATCAATCAAACCAGGTCTAAAAACTCATTATAAATTTGGATTTTCATTTCATTCTTGGAAAAAGTTACATAAGCTTTGTCTGATTCCTGGCTTATTTTATATAAGTTGTATCGCTGCTGTTGGGACTTATATCAGCAAACAAAGAAGTCACAGTTCTTTTCTGTCTGTCAGCTTCATCTCTTGGGAGACATAATCAGAGAGCCAGTTGGAGAAGCCGAGAGGAAAATCGCCAGCTCTGACATTTCAGAGCATGCAGACGCTGATAGAATGACTAGGTTTGCTGTGATAGACTCAGTTTGAACAGACAGTAGAAGTTGAGGCCTAACTAATTTCTGACCATTGAGATAGGAAGGAACACTTAGAAACTGTATTATTATTAAAGTTGAAAATTTCAAAGATTGAATTTTTTTAAAGCCTTAATTTTATCTCTTTCTTCTATTTATACATCTAGTAAGTTTAATATAAAAATAAGAGCAGTTACTGCCTTTTGTTTTTTTTTTTGGTTACTTTACATTGGTTCCTAAGTTTTAAAAAATTAATATCATTTACAAATTTAGTTATATTTCTTAAAACATTTTAACCTATATAATGACCTCAAACATCTTAGATGAATAATAGGATAAACTTAAACGTAATCTTTCTATGCACTTAGGTTAATTATAAAATGTAATAAACCAGACTCATAAGTATGATAAACTAGATTTTTAACATTAAAAATAAAATAATTCTTTTATTAAAACCACAGTTTATATCAATTAAGCATTTCAAATTAAAACTTGAAGGCATTATTATATTGTAGATTCTTAGAACATCTCAAATATTAAATAATTAACACAGATTTTGTAATCTGCACAATTACAAAACTTACTGCTAAATTTAGAACAAAGTACCATGGGTAATTTTTTATTACTTATTTCTGCATTTGCCTAGTGTTTCATAGTCTTGTATACAATGAAAGGAAGCAGAAGTTATTTGATCCATGACCAGTGTTTGGGGACAGATATGTAGTAAAAGGTACTGTGGACCAGAATGCCAGACTGGGTGCTATTTCCAAAAATGATTTCCATGCTCATCCTTCTTATATATATGATTTTAAGTCTTCCCTGCCAATGGTTCAGTCCAAGTCCATCTCTTTCGTGTGGGACTTAGTTACACAATCCAGTGCCTCACTTGTCCCCGGGGTGTATTCTACATTTATTTTGTTTTAATTGGAAACTCTCTTAATGTTCTCTCACTCAATTTGGGTAGATGGAATCCTGTACTCTCCACCAGGGCTGCATCTTAATTAGTATTAATGGAAACCTATAGCTCCATCCAGGATATAAACTGTCTTTGTAATTTATTATCTGTTTCATCTGCCTCCATTTTATAGTCATTGTATTGACATTGCCTCTTACCTGGAGTTTGGCTATGAATGGAACCTGGGCATGGTGTTACCAGACTCCCCTGAATAAGCACAGATATTGCAGTATGTGAAGCATTTTGGGTTATGACTTTTGTGCTGGCACCATTATTGTGAGTAAATCAAGAACAATAGTCTTTATGAGACTTCTTGCAGACTTAAATATATGGAAACCTAGTGGATTGTTATTTAAAAGAAGTTAGAAGTTTGAGGGTGTACTTGTCATAGATCCAGTTCCTAGGCAGCAGATGCTGAGGCTCTGAGATTTGCATGCTAGAGATTTATTGGGATGAGCCATTGGGAACCCACCTGTGAGAGGTGAGTGATGTCAAATCAAGTAGGAGGAGGAATTGAATTCTAGTGCAGCTGCCGTAGAGGTCTCAGTCATTTCTACGGGGAACTCCATCGAGTTGTGCTCCTCCCCCTCCCTACCTTCTCTCCACCCTCCCCACCCCATTTGAGCTGGCATTGCATGTGGAAAACCCCCAGGGAAGGCTGTGACCTTGGGTGAGGCAGCTGAGAGCAATTCCCAGAGAGGTTCTCCGATGAGAAAGTTGCCAACACTCCTGCTAGCTTGGGGGTAAGGGGTGGGTGGTGGTCGGGATGGTGGGAAGGACATAAGTGTGTGGTTCAGAAGTGGTGGAGAGTATAAAAGTTTCCCATAGCACTCACTGGTGTTTTCTCTCTTGGCCCAGAGAAGACCACAAGACCTTAGCCATGGAACTTAACCTAGGAGAGGCAATGTAACAGCAGACTGAGCCCCTGAATGCAAATGGAAATGCCTCCCTTTGCTGAGAGGAGCTGCAGGGAATGCATGAGGACATGGCACTGGTGTTGGCAGGGAGATGGCAATGAGGCTCTCTGACCAACTGTCACCTGCAGCTGTGAAAAGACACACAGCCCGGCTGCCAACTGTTGGGCGCATTGCGCCTTGGCTGAATTTAGTTCCCTCTTATGTCAACTTGGAATCCCACGTGGAAGGAGACTGGCCTGGTCTGCCACCACCTCCATCTCTCAGCAACGGAGAGAGGTTGAAACAACAGCTGGGTAATTTGATATCGGTCATTTAAAGGTTGTGAAAATAGAATATAATAGCTGTTTGTATAAAAGAAAAATAAAAGAGAAAATGATGTAACTCCAATGCTTAGAAGTGTGTTGAATGCTACACGGGTTACAAAGAGTGAAAAAATGTGCTTTAAGCTGGGTGGACTCCTCTCTCGGAATGATTTCAAGCTGAGTCCAGAAGCACTCCCAAACACATACATTTGCCTAAATATAAATTCCTGTGGAATGGCTGAACTGCGGTGTGAAAAATAACTTCTATGTTCTGCATTTATTTTCTCTAAGATTGACTGACTGCTTTCTCACCACAGCTTTGAAACAATAATTCTCGTATAGCATGGGTGGAAGTTTAGAATATAGTTTATTTTTGCGTTTGGTGGGCAATGTGGAAGGGGACCGGAGTTGGAGATTGGAGAAAATGAGGGCAGTCTCTGACAGCAGGGTGCTGGAGTCCTGCTTCCTAGCTGCCCACGCTGTCCCTGGGTGCATGTATCACTGGTAACAATGCAACTGCATGTTGGAAACCAAAGAAGGAAAAGCCAAGGGAAATTGTTGATAACAAGTTGTTTTCCCTCTTCCCTGGGACCAGTGGAGAGGCCATCTGGTTTGCAAATGAGAAAATCCAGAAAACATAGTGTCTGCTTTCAGAATGAGTCAAATGTCATACGCTAGTGAAAATTCCGAAGCAGAAAGAGAGAGGGAATGGGGAATAAGAGCTTGAGATGTTTAATGAGTGAGGCGAGCTGCTTGCTGCTTGCATTCCTGTAGATTCGTAATCTAAGCATTTTGCTATTGTTTAGGAAACCTGCCTAGACAAGGTTCATTTGAAGGGATGTTGATTACGGGGGAGGGGACTAAAAATCTAGAGTTTTATGTGGTAGGTGACTGCCTGGTCTTGTCTCTCAGAATAACTTGTCATCCACCAGACATGCAGCCTTTTCCCAGCACAGAGGGCCATTGTTTTCTTTGCTGGGTTAGCGGTTCCGTTCTTGCCACTTCTCGTACTCTTGGCTCCCGGGTCTACTGCTACTGTCAGCATGAGCATCCCTCCCTTTCTCCATCAGAGCTAAGAGAACGCCAGACCTTCCATGTGAAGTCATCCCAATTCCTCAACAAATGGTTTTGTGATGCAACAACTTTCAAGTGGTGAAGGGAAAATTGACTGAGAACTGTAATTCTTCTTATCCATCCACTTCCTTACCTCCCAACTCCCGTAAGACCACATTCATCCAACTTTCAACAAATGAAACAGAACCATATGAAATTGCTTTCATGGTGGTTAATTATAGGTAAGTTCACATGGTTCAACTTCTACAAACAAGTTCTCTGATAAAAACAAAATAAAACTGAGTGATAAAGGGGACCATCTTTAGAATTCTCTAAGGAGGGAAAAAATACAAGTAAACAGACTGACAAACTTATTTGTAACCAAACTAGATTCCAGATGGCTGGCTTATAGTTCACAGAAAGAAAAAGAAAGAAAGAAAGAAAGAAAAAAAAGCATCTTGCAGGAAACTAGCACTACTCCCTGGGGATGAGGATTTAAGTTCCCTTTGTGGAACATGTTTCCAGTTCACTTGGTCTTGCATTTATCTTGCAAATTCTTTTTGATGTTTGCACTTCATTCATTTTCCAATATTTGTTCTGATTCCGGATCTCTGTGTTACATTTGTATAAATTTAACACAAAGATTTCTTTGCTTTGAAACATAGAAAGTGTATCAACTCTTTTTAGATGAAAAGTAACTTTCCACTCATTTGGGAAAGAAATGTGCATTTGTTCACTTCCATAGCTCTCTAGAACATTTGTTCTCAATTTTATACTTTTATTTGAGACACAGGAAGTATATTTGCTTAAACTTACCCTCTGGAAATGACTCCAGAGTTACAGTCTGATTAACATTATACCATGGAATGGAATGGTTTATGGCTATCTATACCTTCTGGACAAAGCCAGGGGCTTAGCCAGCCTGCAAACCACCCCCAAATGGCCCTCACCCAGTCGGCTACACCCCCTAGCCGGGATCCTCTTTCCAACTGGGTTGTGGCCAGCCTGCAAACGGCCATCAGGCCCTCACCCAGGCTGGTCATGCCCCCCATTAGAGACTTCCATCCTTAAGGCCCCCCCCCCCCCCCCCCTAATCCAGGACACCCTTCGGGCAGACCAGTCAGCTCCCACCCATGCACTAGGCCTCTATCTATAATAAAAGGCTAATATGCTAACTAGACCATGAGACCTTCCTGGAGACCTTCTGAACATCCTTCTGGACAAAGCCATGGTGGCAGGGCCGAGGCAAAGGCCAGGAGGGGAAGGCAGTTGGGGGCAAGCAGTCCAGCGGGGGGAGGCAGCTGGGGATGAGCAGGCCAGCAGGTAGAATGGTTAGGGGCGATCAGGCAGGCAGGCAAGTGAGCAGTTAGGAGCCAGCATTCCCGCATTGTGAGAGGGATGTCCAACCGTTGGACATTCCCCAAGGGGTCCCAGATTGGCAAGTGTGCAGGCCGGGCTGAGAGACACCCCACCCCCACCCCCATGCATGAATTTCGTGCACCGGGCCACTAGTATAATAATCATAGTGAATGCTAAGTCAGGTACTATCACATATTAGGCACATACTATCACATTTAATTCTTATCCTATGATGTGGGTCTGGTCCTAACTGACTTGGCAAGTGAGCACAAAGGTTAAGTTTCTTTCCCAAGGAATCTGAGTTGTGAGTTGCATTGCTGAGACTACATGAAGGCTCCCTCCAGGCCTGCTCTCTCCATTCACCGTGACATTTCGCCTTCATGCTGACTGCAGCTGATTCAGACATCCCCCAATCCATTATTTTTAGTGATGATTTAATTCTTATTTTGAAGGTGACATTTGGGCAAGGTGTCATGACGGACTGATGGCAAGTGCATATTGACTATTCTATAAAGAACAGAGCTTCAAAAGGGGCACCTTGATGAATTTTCTCATTGTGGAGATTCAAGCAGAGCAGCTTCTCTTTGCAGGGCTAGCGTACAAACAATCCACACACCTGAACCCTTACATCTTAATCTGAGCCCAGACTGCAGCCAGAAATCATTTTCAGCTCTAATTACCCACTTTTAATTACACAATATTGTAATCATTATCTACCTAGTGTCTTAAAATTTTCCTATTTTTATACTGAAACAAAAATTCAATATATCGTTTCTTAACACATTTATCTGCTTGTTTTCTAGTATCTTGTATTTATAATTTCAGCAAATCTTTATTGAGAGCCACCATGTCAGACATTCTTAACATAGCAATGCACAAAACTGACAAAAATTCTGACCTCGAGCACTTCCCATTCTCAGAGTGATTAATTTTTAAAAGTGTTGTCCACAGAAGGCCAGGAAGGAAGAGTAGATCTCTTAAAAGCAACTTCTAGGTGGGAGTAAGAGGCCTGAGGAAAAATGCTCCTTAATTCAGGAGCCCCCAAGCCAGCTCAGAATCTACCCAGACAAGAGCAAATATGGGGTTGCTAGAGGTTTAAGTTGAGCTTCTCTTGTGTGAATTACATTAGATATGCATTGAATTAAGATAGTTATATAGCTAAGTACCTTACTGTATTTTAGGCTTATTTTCAAGACATAGAATTTTATGTTGCCATGTTCTAATTGTGTCAGATAAAGATGAAAACCCTCAGACATCGGGCCCCGAGTTGAGGATCTTTCTGGATCACCAAGTTAAAAATAAGAGAAGTGTTCTGTAAGTAGAAGCAGCTGAAGAGGGAAGCTGAGGATAAGGTTCATAGTTCCCCCAAGTAGTGGCTGAGACTGACTGGTGGAGACTGGGCTCTGAGACACTTGGCTTCCACATGTGTGTGAGTGTCTGTCTGGACAAACGAATTCAGTGCCATAAAATCAAGACCAGTGTGTGCCACAGACTTTAGGAAACGTCTTGTAGCATATTTGCTACTTTGGTTCCCCAAATCATTTTAATCAGATCTTACTGATGAAGAATTTTTACTTCTAGAGATTTTGCTACAAATGAGAGGCAATATAGAGGGGTGGTTAAGGGAGTTAATTCTTGGAGCACAACTATCTGGGTTCAAATTTCAGTCCTGTCTCTTATATGGTTACACAAGTCAGCTCACTGGGCCTCGTTTTCCTTCTCTGTAAAATGCTGGTTGTAATAATAGTCTCTACTTCATAAGATTGTAATGAGTATTACGTTAAGTGGTGTCTGTGAAATGCTCAGAATGATGCCTGGCCATATGAGGTGCTATATACCCTAGTACATGTAGCTAGTATGAGGAGAGTCTTAGATTCTCCTGTCAATGGGTACTGCCTGGCTGGGTGTTAGCATCCACAATGAATCTTTCACATAGCTTGATAGGCCTGAGGGGCATCAGTCATAAATGTCAAAGGCAAACTTTAAGACTCAGAGCAAAGGCCAGTGCTGAGCATGGCCATGTGTGGAGTTCTGAGTTTTCATATGCAGTGATTAAGAGCCAATATCAGTGAATATGATTGCCCAGGAGCATCATGAACACAAACAGGCACACACACATGCACACATGCATGCCCACAGGCCAAGTCCCTGTGTGATTACCATCAGGAAGACACCATGCTCAGTTCTATGAAACCAAAGGATAGATGTCAGGGACCTAAGGATCCTTCTGCTAAACAGATGATCAAGTGTAAGTGAACAGTGAGGAGGAAAATTCTGCTCCAACTGGAGTCAAGATGTGAAGCAGCAGCAGCTGAACCAGCAGCCTGGGTGACAAGGTTACAGGTGGACTGCATGTCCTCAGGGGGAAAGCAGAATGATGAGGTAGAAGGCATATCAGAGGAAACCACAAAAACATCAGAAAACATAAAAGTGTGATTTGTTGTCAGAAAGAGATAACTAGTATGTGGAGAAACTCGATTTGGCCTGAAATATAGGGTGTTCCAAAAAAAAAAAAAAAAGTATACACACTTTGAATAGTTATAAAAGGCAGTGTTTTATTTATTTATTTAAATATATTTTATTGATTTTCCACAGAGAGGAAGGGAGAGGGATAGAGAGTTAGAAACATCGATGAGAGAGAATCATCGACCAGCTGCCTCCTGCATACTCCCCACTGGGGATGTGCTCGCAACCAAGGTACATGTCCCTGACCGGAATCGAACCTGGGACCTTTCATTCCGCAGGCCAATGCTCTATCCACTGAGCCAAACCTGTTTCGGCAAAAGGCAGTGTTTACTAGTATTAAAATACATTTCATTTTCAAAAGGTAATAGACTCCACAGACATTGTGTGTATACATTTTTTCTCTGTTCAAGCTACAGGTCAGGGGAAGGAGGTGAATGCCGGGGTAGACTTTATGGGGAGCTCCCAGAACACACAAACTACATTGGGATGACTGTATATGAAGAAAGACGAGCATGGCTCTTTTAGGCAGGAGATGAGGATGGATGGAGCCTGGCTGCATGGAGAGGGAGAGAGAATGGTTGGATTAATATAGGGTCTGGAAGATATGCATAAACAGGCTCCTTGGAATAATGGAATTTATGATTCACCACGACAATTCCTGATTTCCACTACATTATCTGTTTTGGCTCAGAATACAATTAGTATCCAGGGGGAAGGAGCTTTAGAAGGCTTTGAGAAAAATTACTTTGAGAGGAGAGGAGAGAAAAGAAGAAGAGAGGAGAGGGTAGAGTTGTCCAGTCCATTTTCTATGAAAATTTGACATGTTAAAGGACACTCAGGGATTTGGAAAGAATGCTTTCTGAAAAAGTATTCCATTGGGTTAGACTTAGGAGCATGTGACGTATATGTATATATAGGAGGTAATATGCAAATTGTCAGGGACACTGTAATGATACAACTGCTCAGGAGGAGGCTGTGCGCACAGGTGGGCGGGAGGGGACTGCGTGCGGAGTGAGGCAAGCTGCGGCCCATGTCCAGCTGAGGGCAGGCCCAGAGCAAAGAGAAGAGGGCTGACCAGCCATGGTGTGCCAGCAGTCCCACCTCTGCGTGTGAGCTGCAGAGGAAACACCTTTTCTGACCGCTCCTTGGCTAGGCTCCCTGTAGGCCACCACTCGCAGTGTTCTTGGTAACTTGGGTAGTAAGAATCCAAGAAGGTGATCTAGGGTTTTTCCACCTCACTCCCAAAAAACAAAGTCCATTGCTGGAGGGGCTAGGAAATGTCATATCCTGCCCTAGCCGATTGGCTCAGGGATAGAGCCTCAGCCTGCAGACGGCAGGGTCGGGTTCAATTCTGATCAAAGACATGCACCTAGGTTACAGGCTCCTCCCTGGCCAGGGCCCAGGTCAGGGCTCATGCAGGAGGCAACCAATCCAAGTGTCCCTCTCACACTGATGTTTCTCCCTGTCTTTCCCTCTCTCCTCCACACTCTCTAAAAATTAATGGAAAAATATCCTCAGGTGAGGAGAAGGAAGGAAGAAAGAAGGAAGAAAAAAGGGAGAAAGAAAGAAAAAAGAAGAAAGACAAGTCATATCCTATGAAAGAGACATCTTGAAAATGCCTAAAGAAAGTTGTCATTTTTTCATGGTGAAAGGACTGGAGTCTGTGATGAAAACACCTTGGCGGCTGCAGTGGCATCAGCGGTGGAGTGATGGGGGCAATGCTTTCCCCTGATCAGCCTGGTTGCCTTCCTCAGAGGGAGGCCAGACTGCGGCTTAGGCCCGCAGCCCGCAGGGAGTGGCCCTAAGTCGTCAGTAAGACATCCCCTTAGAACTCCCAGACTGTGAGAGGGGGCAGGCTGGGCTGAGGGACAGCCCCTACCCAGTGCATGAATTTCATGCACCAGGTCTCTAGTATTAAGGTAATATCTACTTCTTTGAACAATTTTTAGCATTGCATACAATTGCTTTTAAAAATAACGTCTATTATTTCCCCCTAATTGTAGGTATAATACATCCTATATAATAAAAGGGTAATATGCAAATTGACCCTAATGATGGCTGTTCAATTAATCACTATGAGGTGCACTGACCACCTCTTGGTCCCTTTCCCAGGCTGGCAGGCTCCCATTGCCTGATGAGAGTGGAAGTGAGGGTGGGTGGCAGGGGATGTGGGCAGTGCCAGGCCAAGGTCCCCACCCTGCTGGTCGCCCCACACACGGAGGGCGACCTGCGACAGGGGCAGGGCCAGCAAGCGGGTGGAAATGGCCAACCTCTCAGTCCATCTCCCTGGTTATCAGGCTTCGATTGCCCGATGGTGAAGGGCGAACTGGGGGCAGGTGGCAGTGGGGACAGGGCCAGCTGCTGGCAAGGAAGATGGCCCTGATCGTAGACCAGACCTATGGACCATACCTGCACCCAAATTTGGTGCTCCAGGTCTCTAATATTCTTATAAAAATGAGGAGAAAAATAAATATCATCTATGGCCCACTACAGAAACTCACTGTTCCTCAGTTACCCATGCCAGGAAATGAGTTAACCATGCTTAGCTTCTTTGTTTCCTCACCCACAAGTCCAACTCGTTACCAACTCATGCCTATTATAGCTCCCTATCATTTCTAAAGTTTGTTCACTCTTTTCTATTCCATCCCCACAGCCGCAGCTTAGGCCCAAGATCATCCTTTGTTGAGTTATTGAAAAGACCCCTTTACTCATTCTCTCTCAAAACAAGAAATGATCCTTATAAAAACAAATCTCAGCCAAGCTCTCACTACTGTACTTAAAATCCAACAATGGACCTTTATAAATCATAGGATAAAATTACATATGTTATATACTAGAGGCATGAAATTCATGCCCTTGCAGCCCTGGCTTCATCCAGAAGGTGGTCCAGAAGGATGTCCAGATGGTCGTTCCGCTGTTCGGCCATTCAGTAGATTTGCATATTATACTTTTATTCTTATACATTACCTCTGTCCCCCTGCAAATATTGAAGGCAGGCACTGTGTGCTGTAACATATACAGGTACTCGGTGCTTGTAGGGGCTGCCCCTTCTTGGCATGTGACTGGAGCAAATGACAATTTCTTTGGGCCCTGGTTTTCTCCTCTACAATAAGAGGAAATTGAATTAGAAGATTTCCTATTCTGATGACTTTGTGATTCTGAATCACTGCCTTTAACAATGATGTGTATAGTTAAACTCATATTTTGGTTGTAAGTTCTGGATAGAGAGTAATATTAAACATCAACATGTAATTTTAACATATCAACAATTGATTTTATCTGTGCTGATTCATGAGTCAAATGAGAAAGGGAATCTTGACTTAATCAGATTGTTTTAATTGAAATGCTCCCCTGCTAGAGGCCCTCGGTAGTCCCATAGGATTGAGGTGTACTGTGAGCAGTAGTCCTAGACATGCCCTCCTCTGGGCTGGCTTGAGGTTTGAGGAATTATTTTATTCTCTGGTTCCATCGCTTGACTCTCTGCTCACTCCTGCCCTTGCATGCTGGGCTCTTCTCATACTATGTAAACTACAATGTGATGACTTGAGACACATATACACTGAGAAAGGGATCAATTAACATACTGCAGGATGCTTTTGCTTCCTCGGTGCTTTCCCCCAAATACAAGTCTGGTGCTCTTGCTTGTCTTTCAGAGCTTGGCTTCATCCACGTCCTGTAATTGACTTCTCTGTCTTATTCTGAGTTAGGTGCCCCCCTCCTTCCTATTCTCATCACTCTCACTGCAGATACGATCACTGTGCTTCTACAGCTGCATCATCATTATTTACTTACCTGTCTGTCCTTTTAAAGCCAAAAGTTCTTGAGGATGGGGTCATGTTCTTTTCATTTTTAACATTCTGAGAGCTGAGCACAGAACTTACTATATAATGGATAATGAATAAATAATTTATAATGAAATGAATAAATATATTTTTCAGTGAGAGCCATTAAATGCATTAGGAATATTAGAAGGATCCTCTTGCAGCTAACTCTGTCAGATACCTTTATTTGGAACACACACACACACACACACACACACACACACACATACACACACACAAAATAAACTTTTGGTGTGCAGCAGACTTATGGACAATTATATTTGGATGCTTCTTAAATACTCTGAGGAATATGTAAATTCTCAAATAAGCATAACTTTTGAGACTGATGTTAATACTTGTCTCTGGTCATTGTTCTTCTTTTGTGCTGGCAAGAGTTGACAGCTATTTAAATGAGAATTAAAAATAGGAGCCAGTGAAGTACTGATATGTTCCTTTTTTCCCCCTGCCAGGATGCAACTGACCACAGAACTTGGGTTATAGCTTTCTCTCTTTAAAAAGATATCAGAGGCTATGCTATTAATTTTTTTAAAAAATATGAAAGTATATTTTATTGATTTCAGAGAGGAAGGGAGAAGGATAGAGAGAGAAAAATCAATGATGAGAGTATGCTATCAAATTTTAGATAAAAACCAGTGATGAAAAAAATAACTTTACTGACATATTCCAGTAGTCCAATTATTTTCACCACTGCTCATAGAAAATACGTTTTTTTCTTAATGTTGAAAAATATTCAAAGAATTTGAAGGTTAATATTCCACTGGTTTGTAGCCACTATAATCTGCGATTCACCCGCATAGTGAGTTGGCTTTGACTGCTGGATATGTCTTGTCTGTCGGTATTATCATCACAACTGGAAGAACCCCAGCTGGTGGGAGGTGGGAGCTGGTGTGTGAGAGAAATGGGGAAATTGCATGATAGAGAGAGATCTGTATGAAAGCCTTTTGGCTTTGGGAAGGCAGATTCATATTTATCATTGGACTGACTGACTGGAGCAGGCCTGGCTTAAGATTTAAGCTGGGAATGGGCTCTAAGTATACTCGTACTAAAGAGTGAACATGCAGTACTCATGTGTTTGTGCTTTCAACAGATAGTCATGTCTTACAATGAATTTTATACATGCCATCCACAGTGCCCCTCAGAGCTGCTAGTCCCCCGCACTAGGTGTCTCAGGAGTGGGAATAGGGTGGGAGAGCTTGAACCCAGAGGCAGACCATGTGCGCTCTGGTGAGTCTGTAACATCCCAGACTTAATTTATTCTACAAACATTTGTTGACTTGTGCTAAGGGCCCAGTGCTGTTTTGAACCTGCTCTGCAAAGATGAGCCTCACACAGCTGTGGGAACCCTTAACACGACCTGCGTGATTAGGGCCCACTCAGGGTCTGGTTTCTGGAGGAGGCCACACGCTAAAATGAAGAGAGAGACTAGAAAAGAGTTAATTTGGGACAAATGGGGGGCCAGGCGGGAGTCTAGGCTCTGGCCTTGCTATCCCTTTTATTGAGGCTGCTATGGAATACACCCATTACCCTTAAGCAGCTTTGGGAAACACCCATAGCTTTTAGGCAGGTAATAAGCAGTTTATCATATCAGTAAGGATTTACATGATTACAAGATCAGGAAGTTGCCTCAGTTACTATTGTCTCAATTAGATAGGGTGTGGTTGGCTCTGACCTTTCAGAGCTTCAAGGTTGACCAGCCTCTTTCTATTAGTGAGACAATGATTGGTTTGCGGCACACAGCAACTGCTGTGAGAGTCCCCATTTGGGGAGGGAGGCGGGAGGTAACAACCATTCAGACACCAGGCAGCGGGCAGAGCCTGGGAGGCCTGGGGTTCCTGAGAGGAGCTGACTGCCCGGAAGCCTGGGAACAGCAGCACGAAAAGAGAAGAGACTCTCTGACTTCTTCCACTTTGGGGCTTTCTTTTTAGGGAGACCATGGCTAACCGTTCCCAACAGACTTACCAACACTTTTATTTAAACTCCTCTCAGAACGAGGTTTGACTGATTCTTTCCACAAGTAGGTTCTCAGCAAATCCTCAACCCAGGAAATTCTTCCTTATGTCTGATTTATTTCCACCCCCTCCTGGGAATTCATGATTTCTCCCTGAGTTCTGACTTTTCTGGAAACCATGAGAAAGGGTGCTGATGAGGAAGTGGAGAGGTTTGTGGATTTATCCTCCGTTGCTTCTGGCAGTCAGAATGCCCAGTGCTGCTTGGAGGGGCTCACTGGTAAGAAGGCACAACAGTCCCTTTTTCCTGTTTCTTTTTAGGTTATTTCTCTCATGACAGGTCGTGCATATCTACAAAGCAGCCATCTTAGCCAGTAGGTGGAGTGCCTCGTTAGAAGCAGCAGGCCTTAGTAGACTTGTAGCAGTTTATAGAGGGAACTAACATTCATAACTATGAAAAGCATTTGGAGTATTTTTGTATTATAGCTTTCTCTATAAGAACCTGGAAGGGAATGAATAATTTTGGCAAGAATCTGGGAAGTTCCTTTATTTTTACGAGGGGAACAGTACACTAGTACACTGAATACTGCCAGTCAGAACTCAGAATCGTTTTATGAAACAGCTGTCCAAGTCACTTGCATGCTTCTGTTGACTTATTATTCGCGATGGGTCTAAGCTCTCTGTGATTATTAAAAGATAGGTGTATAATTTCAATGTTTCGCCTCAGCTAAAGTAAAACCCATGTAGTGGGTGAGGAAATGCTGTACACAGATTATAAGCTTCTCGAATGAGCTTTCTGTTGTAACCAAGCAACTGACACATTAGACACCTCTTTGCCATCGGCTTGCATTCTCTGAGAACTTAGGTCAGTGCCTAAAATAACCCTGCTAATTGTGAGGGGCAAATGTGGACTGAAATTCCAGTTAGCAGTCTGGGGAGCCCGGGACAGAGGATCTGAAACCTTGCTATAGTTACAGTTCTTAGCAAGCTGCTAGGCACTTAGCCCCAAAGCCTGTCGGCGTTTAGGTATGGAAAGAAAGCTGCACGTTGTGTTTTATGTCCTCTGTCGGTGAAGCTGGTTGACCAGTGACAGCTGGTAAAAACAAATGTACTCGAGTCACAAGATCTGGGCTGTGCGTGCCCTGCTTCAGCCCGTTGGTTGACAGTAGAGTAACAGACAAGACGCGGATGACTTGGCTGAGGGACATGAAACTTGGGCAGCCGGTGTAGGACCCCACCGGAATTCGGACTTGTTCTTGCTGCACCAACTTCAGGTAGGATGTTGTTTATATGAAATTCTTTATAAGATGGGCAAAAGTCATAAAACTGTTCCATTCGAGAGTTGGACATGAGAGTCTCAAGCATCTCTCCTGCACACAGCATGCCCATGTCCGTGGCACTGTCTCTCAGCCCCTTCCCTGACATTATGCTAGTGGAAGTCTTCATGCTCTTGCTCCAGTGCGCTAAAAGTCTAGGGCGTCAGGGGGGCGACGGAGTTCACAGGGAGTGGGATTTCTCTGCCTGTGGTGAAATGCCTCTTTAAAATGGACCTTCCTCTTTTCTGTTTTATTTCCCTTATTTTAGCTCCAAAAGGGAGACTTTCATACTTTGGGAGACCACAGGGAAGATGTTAAACCTTGTAGTGTAGTTTTCATATTTTAAAATCATGTAATAGGGAATCTGGGCTTTATCTTTAGACTAAAATGAAAATGCACATACTTTTTCCAAGTAACCTCACTTAACCTTATGTTTATGTCTCATCTCGGTGTAATTAACATAAAATGCTTCAGTGCTATTGCTTTTCTTATTCCTGTGTTGACCTACATTATAAAGTATCATTTAGTTTTGGCTTCTAAGTATCTGGCACTTAATAAAAGTATGTAAATACTATAAATGGTCCTTTGGAATTTCTGCCTGAGTGTGTTATTTAACCCAGCATTTATTTAAATGTATACAAATACTTTGTATCATATACAAACACATTTCTGAAACATACATGCAAACTGGATTTTGTAATAGAAATTATTTAAAAGTTATTTTGAGAGCTGACCACTTCTAAGTAATCTATGTGTAAAAATGAATGGGAAGTCATGACTTAAGTTATGCTTTGACGGTTCTTCTTTGCATATCAGTTTCTTAAATTGAAACACACCAATGTTGCATAACCTTGGATAAATTTCTCAGGAGAAATTTAATGAAAAGGAACATACATGTATATGTATGTGATCACATGAAACCTTTGGGTGTCCCTAGAAGGATGTCTGTGTGAAGGAGTTGGGAGGTGGCCTATCGGATATTAAATTGTGCCTTTGGTGAGGAAAATTTTTCTGGGGGAAGAGTCATGATTTGAGACTTATGAAGTTAAAAAATAAAAGTTAAAAGGAATATTGTCCTATTCTTTGTGTATTATGTCAGCTTAATAAACCTGATAAGCTTCCAAATTATTGCTCTTCTAACAGTTATATCTTTTGCAGTATCAGAAATCATTACCTTGAACAATATGAAATTGCCAATGTTAGATAATTTGGGACCTATAAGAATGACAATTTTGTGTGATTCTTTATAATTGTTTACTAAACATTAACACATTTACTAAACATTAATTTTTTACTAAACATTAACACATATGAAAGTTTAGCCTTATACCCCCAACCAAAGTAGCCAGAGCCAAATATTCTCATGAAATATGAGATAACTCATTAAACACATGATCATCAAGTGTTACTTCCTGTGAATGAATACAGTTTGTATGTGTCCTTCTTTCAATTCTTAACTTCTGTGGCCTTTTAAAAGAACTTACTGTTTGCCAAGTGCCTCCTACAGTGTTTATCAGGTGTGGTGACTGGGCATTCATCCTCAATGGTTAGGAGTTGATATGTAGCAGGGTCTTTGAGAAGCTTCATCCCTGGATCACGTATTAATGACTAAATGTATATTATACCTTTAGGGTTTCTCTGTGTAGCCTATCTTAGTGCTCTTCTTTTTCTGTTTCCTACAGTGGAATCAGATGTCATTGATTTGAGATACTTTTTTTATTTTTAATAGAAGGGTTTAATGCTATAAATTTTCTCCCAAAGTCTGCTTTAGCAGAGCCAACATTTTTTTGGTATTTTTATTCATTTAAAATGCTTTCCAATTTACCTTTTTATTTCTCTTGGAATTATTTTGAAGTGTATTATTTATTTTTCAAATATTTGGGGACTTTTCAGAGGTCTTTTTGCTATTTTTTTATTTGAATTTAATTTTATTGTAGCCAAAGGACATATTTTTTATGACTTGATTTTTTTTAAAGTTTTGAGACTTGCTTTATAATTATGACATATGGTAAATGTTCCATGAGCACTAGAAAATAATGAATATTTTGTTGTTTGAGAGAGAATTCTTAGGCCACATTCATTACTAGTGTTAAAATTTTCTCTCTTTATCCATGTTTATTGATTGTATGTCTATTTGTTCTATCGATTATTGAGAGAGGGGTATTGAAATAGCCAATTATAACTGAATTTGTCTATTTCTCCTTGCAGTTCTATTGGTTTTTGCTTTATGTATTCTGAAGCTCTCCCATTAGATGCATTTAGGATTGTTATATCCCCTTGATAAGTTTTCCCACTTATCATTATGAATAGATTATCTTTATTCCGGGTAATATTTTTTTTGCTCTGAAATGTATTTTTTTCTGATATTAATATAGTTGCTCCATCTTTCTTATAAAGGCTTTGTTTCTTTAGGGAGTTTTTATCTAAAGTGTTTATACAAAAATAAACTGTATAGTTAAGGTATAAACAGAATTCACTGATCGTTTTCAGATTTCTTTCCACAATTCAATTTTAATAGTAAAACATTCCTCCATTGTTAATGTGATTGTCATTTTATAGTAGGTATTCTTCTTTCCACATAATGCATGATGTTCATTTATTTAACACGTAGCATGAAATAAGCACTGTCCATGTAGAATGGGTGCCAGCTATAAACAACAGGTGTGGCCTCCCCGCGGCATGCTAGCTGAATATCTGTCCCCCATATAACCACGGATGACTCCTTAGTTAGGTGCAGAAAGTATTTTTTCAGTTATGTCTATAATGCTCCACTTTCTGTAGATACTATTTATATATTTAATCTTTACCCAAGGATATGTTTTGTTTTGTTGTTTTTAAAAAATAGATTTGAAAGAGAGAGAGAGAGGAAGAGAGAGAGACAAAGATCAATTTATTGTCTTCTATGTACGCACCAATCAGAACTGAACTTGAAACCCAGGTATGTGACAGGACCAGGAATCAAACCCACAACCTTTTGGTATACAGGACAACACTCCCACCAACTGAACCATCCAACCAGGGCACTTTTTATTTTTTTAAAGGATCTATCTTCTTATGATCCCTAGAGTGATTCAATAATCAGATTAACATGTATATCAATATATTAAAGCATGGCTTCTTTATATTATGGGAAACTTCCACAGGACACTTATTTTTAAACCTTTAATTTAGATTTTGGTTGAAATTTCAGTAGCAAACATTTGTTCATTAATTTACCAGTGACTTATACATATATGTCAGTCATTGGAAATTCAAAGATGAATGACATCACCTTGTCTCACCTTTAGGAAGCTACTGTAGTCTGGAAGAGAGGCCTATTGTGGTTCTAGCACATGGATGTGTTAGCAGTGGAGTTAAAGAGGGTACTGCTGGCCTTACAGAATCGTTCAGGATGTAAGAGTCCCAAATAACTTAATTGTTCTCTTTCAAAAAGGTAGCAACTATCCTATCTAATAAAAGAGTAATATGCAGATTGACCGTCACTCCAACACACAAGTTGGCTGCCCACATGTGGTCAAAGATCCTGCCCCCATGTGGACACAAAATGGCCACCACAAGATGGCCAGCAGGGGAGGGCAATTGGGAGGGACCAGGCCTGCAAGGGAGGGCGATTGTGGGCAATCAGGCTATGAGAGGAGGGCAGTTGGGAGGAACTAGGCCTGTAGGGGAGGGCAGTTAGGGGTAATCAGGCCAGCCGGGGAGCAGTTAGGCATTAAGCAGACTGGCAGGGGAGTGGTTAGGGGGTGATCAGGCATAATCTGTTAGGGGCAATCAAGAAGGCAGGCAGACAAGCAGTTGGGAGCTAGCAGTCCTGGATTGTGAGAGGAATCCCAGATTGGAGAGGGTGCAGGCTGGGCTGAGGGACACATACCCCCATGCACAAATCTTGTGCACCAGGCCTCTAGTCTATATATATAAAAGGCTAACATGCAAAGTGTCCCCTCAGGAGTTCGACTGGGAGAATGGAAGTTCGATCACTTGCTATGATGTGCGCTGACCACCAGGGGAAGGCACAGAACATGGTTGGTGACCAGTAGTAGTGGGGCACTGAGGGAGTGAGGGAGGAGGGTGGAAGGGTGGCAGGGAGGTAGGGAGAGAGAAGAAATTGTGTGGTGGTGGTGGTTGTGCAATGGGTGGTGAGGGGAGAAGGAGGCATGGAGGCTGAGAGGGGGGAAACTGCATAGTGGCAGTGTGCACGTGTGTGTGTGTGTGTGTGTGTGTGTGTGTGTGTGTGTGTAGGAGGGTCATGCGGTGGCAACTCCTGGGTGATGTTTCCGCAATTAGACTGTCCTGTCCCTTCCTCTTTATTTGTCCCTCAGCCTCTTCTTTAATTCTATCCATGTAGATACAATAGTTGCAAAAAAACCCCCACACAAAACCTGTTGTCTTCAATATTTTATCTCATCAGCTCTTCCAGGATGCTCTATGACTAATGACAGAATCCTTTTACTGCTGTTCTGGAACATGACAGGCAGCCCAATATAATGAAGCAAATATGCCTTATTACTGAATGGTTCAACTAATAGTACTATTCTGAGCACTGCATTATCATTGAGTGGGCTTTTTCCTTCCAAACACACTGAGGCTCCTCTTTCAAAGCAAAGGATTATTAAGGTCCTCATCAAGCCATTTCAATCAATGTATAAATTGCATTTTATCTTATAATGAGCCGTCTGTTCCATTGAAGTTTTCAGCTTTTTAAAAGTGCTTAGAAGAATAGTAACAGAAGTGCTCTTAATGGTGAAATTATTGAATTGAAGTGCTTGGATAAGCTGCTTTATTTCGTAGATGGAAAGGGATATTTTATATGGAGAAATAAGATAATATTCATCAAAGAAAACTAGTGGGAAAGAATGATGGCTCTTCATGGACTGCTGATTATAACACAAGGGTCTATAAAGGGCAGGTTTCATTGAAGACAATATAATTGGAACACGGCCCTATAGCTTTGTATTACCCACAGAAGACTGGTCTGGGGTTTTGTTATTTAAAATTTTTGAATATGAAATAGATTCACAGAGTTTAAAAATGTAAAAATGTTAAAGAATATACAGTGTAAGGTGCCCCTTCGACCCTCCGGTGCAGAGGGTTAACCCTTCTGCTCGGCTTCTTCCTCCTTCCCCCACTGGGTAGGTACTTAGTCTTACTTGTTTCTTGAAGATCTCCCCTGAGTTTGCATTCATATTTATACGTAAATATGAATTTACTCATTTTACCTCCCATGCTATTCTATATACATGGTTCCACACTTTGCTTTTTTAAACCTAATGAGGATCTTACTATGCCAGAATATAGAGAGAATTTTTAATGATCATCATTTGTTTTTTATGACCATAAAGTATTCTGAATGAGTGTGCCATAATTTACTTAACTAGTCTCTCATTGATGGACATCAAGTCTGTTTCCAATCTTTGGATATTACAGATTGCAACAAATAGGCTTGGACATAAGTAATGTCACAAAAACTGTAAATATATTGGAGACATAAATTCTCAGAAGTAGGACTGCAATGAATGTGTATGTGCATTTGGAATTTGATAGGAATGGCCAAGTTGCTCTCCCAGGGGTTGTACTAATTTACCCTCTGACTAGGAATTCGTAAGCTTGCCTGTTTACTATACTTTTGCCAACAGTTGGTGTTATCAAATTTTTGAATTTTTAACTTATAGCTTTAAGATGATATTTTGCTATAATTTAAATTTATATTTATCTTACTATGAGGAAGGTTGAGGAGCTTTTAACTTGTTTAAGGACCATTTGTGTTATTTTTCCATGAACTGTGTTAATTTCCTTTGCTTATTTTTCAGTTGAGTTATTGATTTGTAGAAGGTTTGTGTTGATTAGGAGGTTAGCCCCAGGATGTTAACTGTGATATATACTTTTTTCCTGAGTGGCCAATTGTCTTTTGACTTTGCATAAGGTGTATATTTTTCTTCAATACACAGAAGTTTTCTTTCCCCCTATGGTAGTCAAGAATGTGTGTGTGTATATGTGAGTGTGTGTGTGTGTGTGTGTGTGTGTGTGTGTGTGTGTGTGTTTATGGCTCTGGACTTAGAATCCAGAATGCATTCTCACTATGGGGCTTAAATAAGAAAATTAACTATTTTTTTTGTAGTAAATTTTACATTTTTTTTTGCATTTAAGTCTTTGATCCATTTGGAATTTATCCAGGTACACAGTGGGTTCAACTTATTTCCCCCCAGATAATTTATCTAGTTATTATCTTTTCCCTCTACTGATTTGAGATGCATCATTTATCACATGCTAAAATACCTGTCTTTAAATATACTTTTGTAATTATTATTTTCAATTGTCTGTCTGCATTTATGTTTCAGTATTGCACTGTTTTAATGACTGAGACATTATATTTTAATGTGTTTTAAATTTTTCTTCCACATTTCTCTTAAGTTTATTATAAGGTATTTTATCTTTGTTGATGCTATATCATTAATGAAATCTTCAATGATAGTTCCCAAGAGCTTATTATTTGTACACATGGTATCTATCCTATCTAATAAAGATGGAATATGCAAATTGACCATCACTTCGAAACAAATATGGCGGCACCCATAGCCACAAGATGGTGGTGAGCAGTCCACTCAGCACCATTGGAGTCCCTTAGTCCTTTAAGCTCTCGCCATGGGGGTGAGGGGCAAGCAGCGCCCCAGTTCTCTGTGGCGAGCAGACAGCAGGGCCCTGCATGATTCTTGCTGCAGCACTGAGGAGCAAGCAGGCCTCTGCAGAAAGCAGACACCAGGGCCTGCAGTGGCATTAAGCAGGCAGGTCCGCAGAGAATAGAGAATCATGGGGAATGAGCCTAAGCCATCAGGAGGACATCCCCTGAGGGCTCTCAGATTGGAGAGGATGCAGGTCAGGCTTAGGGACCTCCCACCTCCACTAGGCCTCTAGTTGATAATAGTTTTTTACTTCACTATCTGATAGAATTTGTTGAGTTTTCCATGTATACAGTCATATCATCTTCGAATTGTAGGCTTACCTTCTCTTCCCCAGTAGTCACTCCTCTGTTTTAGTTTGCTTTCACTGTTCTTTTTTTTTTTTTTTTTTTTGCAACAAACAACTCCTATATATTTATGACCTACAGCAACAAGGTATATTTATTGTCAGTCATTATGAAATAGCAAACTCTCAATTTGGGCATTTGTAGAATTGCTTATAGAAAAGTAATAAGACTTGTTACAAAATTTGTAGCTTGTGAATTCTAAAGTAAATGAGCTGCAGTCCTTCCTCTGAGAGGCCTTACAACCAGTGTCTCAGTGTGTAAAAAATAGTCTTGCTTTTTAGGTGTAAGTCTTTACAATTAGCAAACCAGAGACTTGGGCCTCAAATTGAGCTATACATTAAAAATAAGAGAGGGCCCTAACTGGTTTGGCTTAATGGATAGGGCATCGGCCTGCGGACTGAAGGGTCCCGGATTTGATTCCGGTCAGGGACATGTACCTTGGTTGCTGCCACATCCCCAGTGGGGGGTGTGCAAGAGGTGGCTGATCAATGTTTCTCTCTCATCAATGTTTTTAACTCTCAATTCCTCTCCCTTCCTCTCTGTAAAAAAATCAATGAGATATATATTTTTTTAAAATAAGGGAGGGTAAAATGGAACATTAAGACACAACACTGGGGAGCTGTGCTTATTAAGTGCTGTGTTCCAGTATCAGAATGTATTTAGCTGCTCAGCACATGTAGTGGTGTGTGTGGATTTTTTTTCCATTCCCCCCCCCCTCTTTTTTTTTTTTCTTTCTTAGACATTCAGCAAGCTTCTGCACTCAGCTGTGAAATATTTACTATTGCAAGGCAACATATAATTAAGTGCGGGAATGCTATGGCAGGCGAGTGTTGTCAGAGATCAGCGGACAAAGCATTCTGTTGGGTTTGGGAAAGGCATTGCAGAGGAGGAAGAGCTTAAAGAGGACCTTGAAAAGGGTTTGATTGAGCACAGAAGGACAGTGTAGGCAGCACTAAAGCTGTGAGCAAATAGCAAGAGTCTGATGAGTCAGGCTTATTTCAGGGATGGTTTGGGAACTGTCTCTGAATTTGGGTAGGAGATGAAGCTGGCAAGTTAGACTGGAAGGCAGCCGGTATGACCTGAAGGAACAAGCCTTGGCCTGCAGGCCAGACCTGGGTTCTGCCACTAACCACTCAGGTGTCCTTGGCAAGTCATTGAGTCTTCTAAGCTTCAATTACTCAGATGTGAAATGATGGTTTCAGACGGAAAATCTCTAAAGTAGATTCTGTGACTCTTTTATTGTGGTCTTTGGTAAGTTAGAATAAAGACTTAAATTTCGCAACCTTGTGGAGCCTTTAGGTTCTGTGCAAGAGAATAACATAAGGAAAGGGGAATTCATCACATCAGTAAGGAGGCATTTATGGGTATTAAATTCAGTAACGGTGATTGACATATTGAGGAAGAAAACCAACTTGGAGGCTATCCTAGTAGTTCAGAAGAAACAGAAGCAGGGTTGTGGAAATAGGAATTAAAAGAGGGAAACAGACAAGAGTGGTTATTTATTGATTGTAAGAAACTAAAATAAGGTCTGGGATGCTAGTAATAAGACAAAATGTCTCTATTCTCATAGAACTTAAATTCTAATAAAAGGAAAAACAAGAGCAGAATTTGTTGATTAATCAATAGGGTGTTTGTGTCTTTAAGACCAAACATCCAGCTACAAAGGCTTGTTAAAAAATATTGTATTTTTTTTTAAAAAATAGAGCAATATGGGGCCATAAAGAATTATGAAACATATTTATTGGCATAAAAGGATATTCATTATATTTCAGTGAATAAAAAAAAATAAAAATAAAAAATAATGCACCACTTTGTATGAAGAGTAGGATTACTGGTGATTTACTTAATGACTCTTCATTCAGTGATTATTGATTGAGTGCTTACTATGTGCCAGGCATTGTGGATAAGTGGTAAATAAGGAAGACATGGCCCCTGATTAATTTTTTCATTTTATGTTTTCTAACTTCTTTTGCAATGAACTCATTACTTTCTGTGAAAAATAATTAAAAGATTTTTTAATTGATTTCAGAAAGGAAGGGAGAAGGAGAAATAGAAACATCAATGATGAGAGAATCATTGATAAGCTGCTTCTTGCATGCCCCCCTAGTGGGGATTGAGCCCAAAACCTGGGCCTGTGCCCTGACAGGGAATCGAACTGTGACCTCCTGGTTCATAGGTCTATGCTCATCCACTGAGCTATTCTGGCAGGGCAAAAATATATTAAAATTTTTTTTAAAAAAAATTCTCCCACTGGCATGGTGAATAAGTGTGTTTTATATGATGTGCAGGTATGCTTTATGACTCTCTGTACAAGTTAAGTAGAGAATGCACTGTTATAATGACAGTGTCCTGGCCTGTCGAGTCCCAGTGATTACGCAAGAGGGAGGTGGCTCCAGGACACCAGCTTCCTGCTTGGGGTGGGTCAGGGCACTGCCTGCTCTTTGGCAGCCAGACTCCTCTGGCCCCAAGGCAAACAGAGTTCCGCTGATTAGACATGCGACTCTGCTGGCTTTTTATAGTCCTTCTGAGGGTTGGTTATTCCAGCCTTCGCTGTGTGTTACTTGACACCCCTTTATTGAAGTTGCCTCTCCCGGAAATCTCTGTCATTCCATAAACCCTGGCAACTGCCCTGCAGTGCAGCTGACCTCCTACAGTTTGGAAAACAAAATGTATTCTGGTTGCATTTAAAGGAAGTTTGGGGTGAGTCTGTGGGTAAGGCCTTGGCTGGGATGCCTCTGTGGGCAGAGCACCTACAGAGGGATCTGGCGCTCCTGACCAGCTAGATTCCAGGGCCCTGACTCAAAAGCCTTCGTGGGACCGTTCCCTCTCTCTGCCCCGCTCTTCTATGACTACTACTGACCAAGCCTTTCTGCTTCAGCATTGCCTCCAATTTCTAAAAGGCAGGAGCTTTGAGTATGTGCTGAAGAACAAATAAGCAAGCGAACCCCAACAAATTATCTTTTGAAAACGTATTTCATATTCCTTATAATAAATTGTAATATATACATATAAATATAAACATACAGAAACATACATGAAGGAAAAAAAATCACCTACAATCCTTTTCTGCAGAAATGTTTTGGTGTATTTTATTTATGTGCTTTACTTCCTACGCACACAGTGATTTCCATCTTGTGTTCTACCACTCAGCCTAATCGTAGATTTTAGGCTGTGTCTGTACCTGAGATAGACCTAGTCTTTCTATAATGAATGAGTGCTGTTATAATTAAGTGCTGAGCTGCTTTTTCCAATATCAAGAATGGTCTCTTGTCTGTGTACATTAATGGCAGAATGTTACTTCAGAGCAGCACCCACTTGTTCTTTCATGTCCACTCCAGCTGAGGGAAATCACCAGAGTCCAGCTAGCCAATCAAATCCTCATTCTTTGTTGCTCTTTGATGAAACCCTGGGGGCCCTTTTAATACTGAGGGCTCCTTGGGGTCACTGATGGTCTTGACCTTTGCACCAACCTGAGGGAGAAGGGAGGAAGAAAGGTCCCTATGGACCATGTCATTCTACACATACCTTCTACTCTCTGCTTGGAGTGTGAGAATCTTTGAGACCTTTGTGTGACCAATCCTGGAACACAAATTCTCCATGTAGTGTAAGTGGACAAGCAACATGGACAAAGTTTAATTATTTAATTATAGACTTCCCTTTTCACTGGTTCTAGAGATACATTTAAAAAAAAAATTTCCTGTTGTATACCTTTTTTTTTTTTTTTTTTTTTTTTTTAAAATTGGAATTCAACTCTTTCCAAAGTAGGCCTCTCTATATCTGTTTCTTTCAGCTGAACCTTGCTTTTGCCTTCCACTCAGATTCTGATTATTTTTACAAAGATGTTATGCAATTCTAAAGAAACAAGATCTTCCTATTTGGGTATACCAGGTCTTTAGTTTGTTCTACTCAGAAATCATCTTCTGCTGTCCTCTTGCATTAATTCTAGATAATTCCATGTGTCTCTAATTTCCAACACAGGTCTTTTCCTTTATCCATTTATTTCTGGCCACATATTTTCTCCTTCTATAGTGCTAAACTGAGTGCTTGAGTGCAGTAACTATCTCATTTTAAGTTTCTTATTTATCATTTTTCCTTCTGTCATTTTTTTTAATTTCTTTTTTTTATATATATTTTTTATTGATTTTTGTACAGATAGAAAGGCAGAGAGATAGAGAGTTAGAAACATCGATGAGAGTCATCGATTAGCTGCCTCTTGCACACCCCCTACTGGGGATATGCCCGCAACCACAGTACATGCCCTTGACCGGAATCGAACCCGGGGCCCTTCAGTCCCCAAGCCGATGCTCTATCCATTGAGCCAAACCGGTTTCGGCTCTTTCTGTCATTTTAAAAAAAACCTCTTAATAGTATACTATTTAAAAACCACATTCAAATCCTACTCCCTTTTAGGAAAGTAGATAATGTCCAAAATTCTTTTAGGCGGAACAACGGGACAACCAGAACAATCGGTCGCTATGACATGAACTGACCACCAGAGGGCAGATGCAGGAGCTACCCCTGGTGGTCAGTGCACTCCCACAGTGGGAGCGCCACTCAGCCAGAAGCAGGGCTCATGGTTGGCAAGTGCAGTGGTGGTGGTGGGAGCTGCTCAGTGCTAAGGAGCAGCAAGCCAAGCAGTAAGGAGCAAGCGGGCAGGTGGGCAGTTCGAGTGAGGGATTCCGGGTTGTGAGAGGGTGCAGGCCAGGCTGAGGGACACTACTCGCGCCGCCCCCCCTCCTCCCCCGCGCACAAATTTCATGCATCAGGCCTCTAGTAGAGATATAATATACTGTATTATCCTTGTAAATCTCTCTTGTAGTATTTTCTTACTCTTATTTTCTGCATCTCCATTCACCCCTTTCACTGTTTCTTTAACTTTATTAGTCATTATTAATTTACTTGTACATGTCTGAATTTTCATTAGAAACTTACAAGGTATTTTCTGTCTGACATTAAATTGGGTACAGAGGTGTAAGACTTAGGATACGTCAGATGGAGTTTATTAGTCCCAGAAAAAATGTTGAAAGGAATGACCTGAGGCTCAGTTGACATTTGGGCTGGCTCAGAGCTCATTTATTGGTTCTGCTTTTCCTTTTGTGATCTTTCTGAAACCCTTCTCCTTATTTGAGATGAATGGAATTCTGTGTGTAATCCGAGGGTACAAGTTCTTCCTCACTAAGTTTATAGTCAATCTAGATAAGCAATAAGTTTAAAAATGACTTTATAGGTAAAATTAATCTGGAGGTCTGCAAAGTGCATTGAAATTGAATTTGTTTCTTGGCTGGTGGCTGATTTTAAAAGTAAAGTACCATGTTCTTTCAAGAGCCAAGTCAGTGTTACAGAAACTGTTTGAGTGGATCCTTCATCCTCCATTGTGGTGTGTCATTGGGGCATTAATATTGGATGGTTGCTGCACTTGGTAGTCAGATACATTACTTTGATCTATTTTTATTTCCCAAAGGGGCCTCTGGGAAAGGGCAATGAGGAAGATTTAAAACCACATTATTGGAATTCAATAACTTTCGTCGTGCTCTGTATGCGTCGTGCTTGCTGAAGAGTAGTTCTAATATGGAGGGCCAGTCAAGCATGGAGGAGGCAAAATACCAAAATGGATTTTTATAACTAAGATATGAGCTGAATTCTATGTTTTAATTTAGGCCCTGATGCTCAGCATTAACATGTTAGATGTATGCATTCTGTTCTTTTTGATTCTGAAGATGAAGGGATGAGCACAAAAATAAAACAAATTCACCAGTATAAAGTTTTTGGCTGATGGAAGCAAACAAAGAAGTTCATAGAAGTCAATTAGAAAAAGTTATATGTTTCAGTAATTCCCAAGCAATTGTTAAGGACTGAAATTTTAGTTGTGTAAAGTATATCCCCAAGGGAACACTGAGTCCTCTTTATTTTTTAATTTTATTTTAAATATATTTTTATTGACTTCAGAGAAGAAGGGAGATGGAGAGAGAGATAGGAACATCAGTGAGAGAGAAACATCAATTGGCTGCTTCCTGCACACCCCATAATGGGATTAAACCTGCAGCCTGGGCATGTGGCTTTGACCGGGAATTGAAGGCAACCTTCTGGTATATGGATGACACTCAACCAACTGAGGCATACTGACTGGGCTGAGTTCTTTTCATGTCTTCACTTCTCTGGCTATTACACAAAGGCCATAGCAGTTTGAAAGTAGAAGATTCTGAATCTTAGGGTATTGAGGTCACTCCCGGAGATAAACAATGTCTTATTTTTTCTTGACATTGCATCTTCCCTGAGAAACACCCCTCCCTTTTGGGTTTGTGTGAAAATGTAGAAGGATATTGATGATGTAGTCAGTCATAATCTTGGACAAATCAATCAATTACATTAAAAAGGAGAGAAGATGAGTGATATTTACATTTCTATTCATTTCAGGTGTTTAATATCTTTCCCTTACCTATGTCTTTATTTCAAGTGTGATAAACTTAAAAAATCAAAGCAAAGCAGAGTTAAACATCTTAATACCCAGCTGTTAATAATACATTATTCATCTGTTAGTACCTGGACAATAGCACCTGGCCACCTGACAGAGCCATAAGAGGATGATGATAGTATGGCTGTGAATGAAGGGAACAGTCCCTTCCTACACAGAAAGAATGCTGGGAGTCTGAGGATCATGTTGCTTTAACAGTGATAATCATCTTGATATTGTACTTTATATTAATTACTGTGCATAGTTTGAGTTACATTCCTTGACTCTTGTTTCACCATGGGAAATAAGTTTATTTTTTGTTATTGTTTAACTTTTATATTTTTTTTCAAAGAAATTTCTAGTGGAAAAAATTTAAAATAATTCAAACTGTACATGAAAAATCACTTGTGCCCTAGCTGGTTTGACTCAGTGGATCGCTGTTTCTCTTCTTTTTGTCTCTCCTCCTCCCTTCCATTCTCTCTAAAAATTAATGGAAAAATATCCTTGGGTGAGGATTTAAATTTTAAAAAAAGTCACTTGTAATCTGCCACCTAGAGAAAATATTATGAACAACTTTGACATATTTTTTAGTTCTTTATGAGTATACATAGCTGTAATTTTTAATATAACTCTTTAACTTACTTTTTCTCAATTAACAATATTTCTTGAATATCCAATGACATTCATTATATTTTGCAACATCATTTTTAGCATCTGTGTAATTTTCATTATATGGATTACCAAATCTTTTAAACTAATCTCCTCTCTTTTGATCTTTTAGTTATTAAAAACTTTCACCATTATATACAACTCTGTGATAGTAGTTCAATAAGTAAATCCCTTATTGCCTCATTAGATATTCTTAGGAGTGAAATTATTGGGTCACTGGAAGGCAATAGGAGCTTTCTAGAAGGTTAATTGATGACATGCATCCCCATCTACCTTACATGAAAGGGTAGCATTGGCTTCAGAACCTGGGTTTGTTATTATCTCATTTACAGTGTCTTGACCGAAGCCTCTAGAATTAGTTCTTCACAGAACTTGATCCTTTGAGGTCCCATTTCCTCTTCTGGATGCTCGGATGAGAGACTAAAAGCTTGTGTCAATAATGTAAGCTTCCCACAAGCATGGTATAGGTGTCTAAATACAAATCAACAACCAAGCTAGTTGCTGTGGGTATTTATGTGGGGGAGGAAGACATGGAAACATATCCTTAGAAGCTGTGTCATGGTCTCAGTGATCTAAATATATGAAGAGTGCATCTAAGAAAGAGGTTGACCTTTCCAAAGTCACACAATGAGCCAGCAATGAAATCCAAAATAGAACTTTTATTTTTTAAAAATTTCCACCCAATATAATACATATTTATGAATAGGACAAGAGAAAACATTTGTAAATGAGCTCCTAAGATTATTTATAATTTGAAATGCTCCAAAAAATTTCAAGAGAGATACTGGAAAATTTTCCTCTCCCAGAAATAAATCTAAATTGCTAAAAGGTATTTATAATATGTTAGAAAAATAAAATCTTAAATAACTGAAATGAAGAGAGAGCAGATGAAAATGAGCCTCATAGGAGTGTGTGTGTGTGTGTGTGTGTGTGTGTGTGTGTGTGTGTATTTGCTGGCAGCTGGGAAATAAGAGGTTGACAAGTAATGGATTGACTCTACTATGGTTACTAAGGAAAACACCACCAAAGGGCATTTAATCCTGGGCTGCAAGGATGAGGTCTTGGCCTCATTTTCAATGATCTTCCCTTCTCAGTCTGTTGGTGTGGATCTGGCCTGTTATTTTAGATCTTGTGGCAGGTCACTTGCAGGAGCCAGAGAGATAACCTTCAATATCCCCAGGACTGGTCTCGGGTCTCCTAATTCCCAATCTAGTACTTATTCTACTACAAGTAGGAAATAGCAGTCACATTACAAGGATTTTCAGAGACACGCAAAAGCTTCCGGGTAATGGAAACTCTGGGTATGCATTATATGAAGGGTATACAAAATAAAAGAGGAACGGACCCCAAAAAATCTTAGCCCTTGAGAATAGAGATCATTCATCCAGCACCGTCTTTGTAGATGAGGAAACAGGTTTGGTGATCTATTGGGAGTGATAACCAGTACCAGGGCCAAGAACTCAGACTTTCTGACACTCAGCCTGGTGCAGATTAATCTAGATGCATCTTGTGATTCATTTATTTTTTCTCATGATAATCTTCAAACTTCTATTTTCATGATTTGTGAATTCAGTATCACTAAACTCAGCAAGTATTAATACTCTATGAAGCAAAATCTAAAAATGCAGCGCTTGCCAGACAGGAATTTCCTAAGGCAGACAGACTTCACAGAAGTAGACAGAAACGACAGGTAGACAAGGGAACAAACAAAGCAAATATGTAAATTGTATAACTTTTTCATATGAGATGGTAAATGAAGAGATCATCACTTTCCATTTCTGTAAAAGAGAAAAATCATGTTCGTCATCGGACAGCTCTAAGCTAAGAAGTAATAGGAGTCATCCTATGCCTTTTGTTGCTGTATTGGAAAGAAAACTAGTGCTTTACCTGGCACACTCAGCACTCACATGATGGTGCAGTTTCATCTATGTTTCTATCTCTCTCTCCCTCTCCCTCTCTCTACAATAAATAAAAACATATTTAAAAACATAAGGTAAAAAATTAAAAAATAACAACACAATGCTACTTACAGTTTTGCCAAAGAAATTGAACCTGAGACAAACTAGGCCTCAGGATCTGGCTGCCAATTTGTAGAAAGTAAAGAGATCTGAGGAACCAGCACACTGAATGCTTCATGCAGCTACAACCAGCACATCCAAATTGTGGGAAACTCTGCAGGTCCAATACCCCAGGATCCTTAATGGATAAATTATACTAAAAAGAAAGGAATATAGATGGAATCTATAGATTAAAAAAGACTTAAAAGACATATGAAGTGAAACACTGACCAAAAGTAAATTATAGTATCCAGGCATGCTTACTTGGGTGATGAACCAATAGAGATACAAGAAAGGGATTGCCCTGCAGATCTGGAAGGCGGCCACTTTTGGAGGGACGGGGGAAGGGGAGGGGTCTGTGATGGGGAGGGACACATGGAGGTCCTGCGGGGGTGGCTGGCCACGTTCTATTTTTTGACATGGGTTGCTGCTGCAAGGCTGCTTACCTTATAATTTACTAAGCTTTGGGTTTCTGTGTGATATTTTGTTTCTGTTTCATTCTGTAATAAAAGTGTAAAAAACAAATAAACAAAACCACAACACAGGAATGAAGGAAGCCCATTAGAGAAACTCACAAAGCTGATGCTGCCTAGAGTTGATCACAACACTGTCAGGGGGGGAAATACAGTTGTGGAAAACTTACAAAGAGTGTAAGTCCTCCTGCAAAGACACCGGTGTCCTGTTAGCAGCGGACTACCTTCAGGTTGCCGCGCGGTTTTGCTCTTGCAGCTGTGTAGCAGCGGGCTTGCGTGGAGTCAGACTAGGTGGCCCGTTTCCGGCTCAGTGTGTTTTAACGCGTGGGGTCTAGAACACCAGCATCGCGGTGAGTGCAGGTTTCAGAAAATGCAAATCCCTTGGTCCCGTCTCTCTTTAGAAGGAGCAGCCCTGGAGTCTGCATGACCAGCAAGCACCCTGTGGAGCGAGAGCCACCATGACTTCCCTGCCTGTCTCTACTCGAAGTCAGTTTTATGATGATATCTGAGGGGAAGAACAGATCAGAGGAATTTCAGAGAGTTGGTGCCATAGGTGTGATTTTCACTAGTGAACGAACTTTTGCCTTGTTGTCAGGTAGAACACGAAACGTGAATGTGACTCGGCAATAGCTCAGTTAGAAAAACATTTTCTCCAGTGCGCAAGAGCAGTTGTCAGATTCTCTCTCATCTTTTTGCTCAGGGTTCTTCCTCTCTCACGGCAAAGCCTGGGATTAGGAATTTAAAGTGATATCCCAGTCAGTAAGTCCTCTGAAGCTTTTAAAATGACAATTTTATACTAACAAATTCAAATCAAGGAAGACAGAACAATCCAGATTTGGAGGTGGCTGGGCATGGCCAGACAGAAGTTGGACGTGGTCCTTTCTTTCGGAATGTAAAAGCAGACGTGTGAGGCCTGCCAGGTCTGTAGTCAGCGTTTTCATCCTCCTCTCTACCATAGTCACTCTCCCAAATCCACGTGCTCTGCGGCGCCAATCCGAAGCAAAACAGACGATACGATTTCAGTGACTTTTGCTGATTGAGTGCTGATTAGCAAGGATACACTCAGGAAACTGAAGCATGGTAACCTCCATCGTGTAAAAACTGCTGCTTGAAATTCTCTGCTACTTTTAGATAGTCCCTTGTTCAGTAAACTCTGCCATTTTTAGACAGTCTCTTATTCTATAAAATAACCATTTTAGTTTAAATAATAGAAAAAGATAAAAACTTAACTGTCTGACTAGCTCGCCATCTAACGTAATGGACTGATAGTGATAATTCCCATATTCTCATGCCAAATGTTTGTTCTTTATGTATCCAAGATTATTAACTCTATACCAATAACTCACACATAGCTCTTTGTAAAGTCTGCAGACAAAGAGCCAGGAAAGTTTAAATACGGGAAACTTCCTCTGTGTCTTCACTCAGAGATTTGGAAGAAACACCTACCTCTGGGCCACACATTAATAACTCCTAATTAATTGGCTCATTAAGGCGTCTCATATCTATCTCGCTGATTTACGATACAACAAAACTAAACTAGGACTTGTGTTTTAGGCATTTCTCTGACTTGTGAAATATAACATTTTATCTGATTGACTAATTCCAAAAACATCATTTGAGCACTGCCCACACGCATGGTGGTGTCCCAGCAGTGTGACGTGATTTCCCGCTTCCAGAAAGCTACAGTTTAGTCAGGGAGGTGGGCAGGTACTAGCTAAACGGTATCAGCAAAGTCATTTCCACATAAATAATGTCACTTCAGCTCTCACACTTTCAGAGTTTTAGCAATTTAAAAGGACAAACACTGTGTATAATCATAGAAATCTTGAAACTTTGAAGAGAAGTAATGTGTTGATCTTAAAAAGCCTCAGTCTCCCTCCTACCACACTTCATCATGTCATTCTCAGTGTGACAAACAAGAAACTAGGACCATTAGTGTATTTGCTAGAACAGTGACTTTCAATGGCATGCCACAAGAATTTTTAAAACATGCAATAGCAGACTATTTATTTAGGGGCACTGACTTCTTTTCCCTTAGATTGAAAAAAAAAAAAAAATAGACAACAGCCCACACAACATTAGCTGTCTGGTATGAATGAATAAAAATTATAACTAATTTTTTGTCAGGTCTGCAAAAAATATTTTTTGGTGTGCTATCGAATTTTAGTATTTAGTTTATGTGTGCCATGAGATGAAAATTGCTGTGTTAGAGGAAGGGAAAGAAGGGGAGCAGACTACTTTTGGGAAAATAAATACTCTGTCATAGGAACATCCATCAGTCTGACTTTCGGAGAAAGTACAGTTTTGATAACCAACAGAAGATGACATCAATAGTCTGAAATAGGATATTTTTGTATAAAGTTGCAAGTTTTAGTTCAAAAGGTTCATTTATTAGGTGTTTTGTTTTTAACAAGTAACTGGTGTTCCCTTGATCTGTATTTTAAAATATAAAGTACATGTTTTAGGTAAGACTCTCCTCTCAGCTTTTTCTTAATGAATAAATGAATACACACACACGGTGAGCATATGAATGGGCAAAGACACTTTTCTTTATTCATTTCTATAATTGCCAGTAAACAAAATGAGCAGTCGTGATGACATGGCATTTTTCAGTGAGACTTAAATATGTACTCGAAATATATCTTATATTTACTTCTCTTTTGCTTACTATGTTTAGAGCATGAAAACTCTTCATTCTCAATGCTTTGGATGAGATAGGGGTTCAAGAATTTTGAAACTCTGACGGAAAAAAGATGGAAGTGAAAAAAGAAGCAAGTGAAAAACTATATTTAAAAGTAGGCTTGGCTTTGTGTGTGTGATTTTTTTTTTTTTTTTTTTTTTTTAAGGAATACCATCTGAATGTGTCCTGCAGTAAGACAAATGCTAAGGCAAGAGTGTTTTGAGACAGTGTACCTATTTTTACAGGTAGAGATAGGGGGGAAATGGTTGTAGATGAATGAAGAAATGCCAAGCAGTTACTGTTTGTGCCTGTGGGGAGTCAGGTTGCAGGGTTGGGGAGATTTGCTGTGTTTTCTCATATGGGGATGCATGTCGGGAAGAAAGAGGCAGATAGAAGTGGGCGGGGCTGCGTTGGTGGTTAGTTCATGAAACTGGGATGCCACACGCTGCTTCAGGCCCTGGTGAGGAAGTTGCTGAAAGGGCAGGTTTCCTTCTAAATGCACAGGAGCCTTTGAGACAGGTAGTTTGGGGCACTCTTACAGGATGTCAAGCCATAGACACCAAATTTCACGAGGAAATCTTCAAGATGTTCTGAAAAATAAATTGTTGGAAGCAGGCATGGCAGCCTCATGGTGAAGCAGCAACCAGATCCTCTCCCAGGGACAATGAGCAACAGCTGAGGGGTCCCAGTCAGCATCAGTGCAGTAAGCGGTTAAGCAATCACAGGAAGGGCACCCTCATTTCTCCCCCGGACAAGGGACAACTGGGCATTCTGGTTAAATAGGTAACTGTTATCTCAACAGCCCTATCTTTCTGGAAGAAGCGACACAACCACAAAATATACAACAATCTTTCCCCAAAAAGGCACTGCTCCCACATAAATATGCAACTATAAAGAAAAATACTGACTCATCCGGCTGGAGTTTATGTGTAAACAGTCTCAGGTCAAGTCAGTGTTGTTACCGGCGACTTCAGGAGCCATCGGAGATTCCCGTCTCAGACGGGCAGCAACAGCTGCAGTTCTGAGACCACAACAGACCTAGAAGTTTGAGTGAAGTGGGCAGCTGGCAACAGAATGTCTTCGTGCATTTATGGTGTGAGTGATTCTGAAGGCTACAGGGGCTACTGTGGAGTCTGTGAATTAAACAACAAAATGGAGAGTCTAACTTATCCACAGCACAGTCATATCTATGGGGGAAAAAATCTTACTCAACTTTGAGGGTAGATTGTCTGAGATGGGCTCCAGTTTAACCTTGTCTCCTTTTATATTTGTCTGAAAATCCCATGGAAGCTATAGAATTCGGGCTGATGACTGTAGTGCCGTGACCTTCAGAGCTGCTCTCCTTATAATTTCCAACAACCTGGAGGGAGTGTGGGACCCAAAACCAATGTTTATATGCATTTAATAAGAGACTATAAATTTATTTTCTTTTCTGTTGTTATTTTAAAAGTTATCAAGCAGAAACGTTAACTTTCTTCTTTGGTATACATGTCTACAAATTTACCTCGTGCAGATTTGTGTAACTATCTCCACACTCACTATGCAGAACAGTCCCATCACCTTAAAAACTCCCTCAAGCTGACAACCTATAATATATTCATGCTCTCCCCACCTCTACCCCTGACAGCCACCCAGCTATTTTTCATCAACACAGTTTGTCTTTTGAGAATGTGTATAAATGGAAATATACTGTACACTGTGTAACCTTTTGAGACTGGGCAGTATATAGATGCTCCATAGTTTTTTTTTTTAATCCATTTTCTCACTTCAGTTTTGGTGTTTATGAGTAGACCTTCCTTTCATTTTTGTGTATACCCAAGCTTTCATTTCTTTGGTTATACACCCAGGCATGGAATTGCTGGGTCATATTGTAAGTGCATCTCCAACTTCATAAGAAACTGCTAAACTGTTTTCCACAGTGACCATCACTCTGCATTCCCACCAGCAGTGCAGGGAAGTTCCAGCTGCTCTGGAACTCCTCAGGCCCTGGTAATTGTTTTTCTGGTCATTCCACTGGGTGTACACCTATTGGACCACAGTAGAATCTCATTGTGGTTTTACTTTGAATTTCTCTAAAGTTTCATGAGGACAAACTTTTTTATGTGCTTATTTGCCATCATTATATTCACTTAAAATTTTTGTTCATGTCTTTTGCCTGTCTTATAGTTGGGCTGGTTGTTTTCTTATTGTTGTTTTGAGAGTTCTTTATATTGGTATATTCTGGATATAAATCATTTGGTAGATATATGATTTGAAAATAGTTTTTTCTGGACTGTAGATTATATTTTCCTTTTCTTAAAAAATATATTTTGCACAGCAAGAATTTTAAATTTTGATAAAGTAAATTTTTTAATTTATTTATGGATTCTGGGTAATATACCTTGTGTAGGAAATTGGCACCAAATCTTAAGTCCATAGTTATGGAGACCTCTCTGATACTGGCTACTCCCGAGAATGCTCTTCTCATCCCCTTGGTTATCTCCTTCAAGACCCTAACATTACTTCCTTAGAAGAGTATTCTTCCCCCTTCCTCTTTGCCCCTGTACACAATTATTCCCTTCTCCTCTGTGTGTCCTCCGTGAACACTTACCTTCTGGCTGCAATTTTTATTTCCATCCCCACCTCCTACCAACGAGGGCACTCCAGGGAGCAGGTTTTGGAACTATAACCTTTGTGTGCCCCAGCACATGGATTAGTACATAGCAGGTACTTAAGGCATTTGCTGAAAAAACAAAAAACAAACAACAACAAAAAACCCACCAGAAATAATTATCCTTCTATCCTTAATAATTATGGGATCGACTAAAGACAATTTGAGTATCTGTAAAAATGTTATTGCTTAAAGGACATTTAGAAACTATCTTCAGTTTATAATTATAGATTTCTTAGTCTTTGAGACATCTCTTGATTTAGTCATCTGAATGAGCTTGCTGAAGAACATTTTTTTCTCAGAAGAAGAAATATAAGACAATGAATGAAATCCATATAGAATTATGGGAAATTTTAAGTATTAAAGCTTTAGTAGACTGTAGGCACCTACTAGAAAAGAAGGGAACTAGTATGAGGGCAAAAGAGCAATGATCTGAAAGTGGCAAAGAAGCTCTGAGGCCTGTCCTTCCCCATCAGCTCTCTCCCTCCATCTCTCAGGTGAGACCTGGGCTAATAGGCAGCATCACTTGGGATGACAACAGGGAAGCAAGGTCCTTGGGCAGAGTCAGGGTTTGGTAAGACCAAGAAGTAGATAATACAATTATTCCCATAATTCTTCTGTGAAGAAGTAAAAGAGTGTTTTTACAATGGAATGGGGTTATTAGCCAGAGAAGCACAGAGAATTTGGAAGTGGTCAGCAGTGGGGGGAAGGAAGTTTTCTAAGGCAACACAGTACTACACAGAACTGAGCATCCTGAGAGGGCAAAGGAAGCAGGGCATGTGCTTTGAGGTGGTTGAGGTATCAGGAATAAGAGGTGTGAGGGATAAATGGATTAGATGCTCAAAGCAAGCATTAGCTGAGATCCTAGGCAGTATGGAATATCTGATGACAGCAGTTAGAGGCCTGCTTTGTTATGCTGAAAGCCAGCAGAGATAGCTAATATGAGTATAATTGGGTCCCATATGCTGATTAATAGGGTCATGTAGTTTTTGCCCTGAAGCTCTTCTGGACTGCAAGTGCTCAAGGGCCACATTTGTAAGAACTTCACTTAATTAGGACTCCAAAGTCTATTTAGTTTAAACTTTTCATCTGTTTCAAGTTGTTATTATCATCATCAGTTTGTACCACTGTCATCAACTGATTCTGGATTTCAAGAACTAATATTGGATCATTTATTGGAGTTGCACAATAATTAATATTCAAATTTCAGAACAACTCTCCATCATACTTCAGTAGATTTTTTTGGGCCTATTTTTACACATTGTTTAATAAGGTTACATTTTGTTTTTTCTTTAAAAAAATTCATTGAATTACATGGAATCAGCAGGCTATGTTTCCAGCATATTATAGAATGACTGTTTTGACACTCATGATAGGGCTCAGAACTCAAATGCTATCTTAAAATGTTAGCCTTACCAAAAATTATCCATTAAAACACAAACAAACACTGATCATCACTAAAACTGGGTAACTGAGCAGATTCAGCTGATGTCTGTATCATTTTAGTGCTTAATGGTCCCAAATTGCTCACCTAAATATCCCTATTGATGCTGCTCATCCCATGTAGCTGCCTCTGGTGGCACAGTGGAGTTTGGGAACTTGTAAGGGCAGGTGCTATATCAGACACCAAATCTGCATGCCTAGTAGTATGTGTGGGAGAGTTTGAAACCTTAAGTTCATAATGGTTCTTGATCTTCCTGAACAAACTATTTTGTCTTTCTTCATACTTGGGGTTTCTCTGGTTTTCTTTCTGCTTGCAAAGTATGGGATGAAACTTAGCTATCCATTATGAATTTAGGAATTAACATTCTCTGTGGGAATGTGACAATAGTTTCTTACATAAAAAACCCTGGGGTTCATTGACAAAATGTGGTAATTCCTATGAAACACAGATTCTAGCCCACCATTCTTCATGCTTGGTGTCTGGATGAAACACTGTGTATTCCATGGAGCTCGCCGCCAGCAAACAGAATAGCTGTTGGCTCACTTGCCAGAATCACAAACTGTAAATGAAGAGAACAGAGAGTGGGTTTGTGAGGTGACCTCTCAGCTTGGCATCTGGAAGAATTTTGGTATCTGAAAGAATCAGGCGTTTTGTGGGTTAGGAGAAGATCAACTTACCTGTGTGCACCAAAGGCCCGGTGCCCAGGGACACGGCCCGCAGCTGACAAAGGCCCACTCTCTGACATGTGCTCACCTGACCTGTTGGCCCTGAGGGTTGGTGTCAGGTGAAGAAGTGACCTTTTGGCAAACAAGTCATCCTATCTTTGCTTTGTTTCTTTCCCCCACTGCAGGACATTTGCGAAGATATTTCTGATCATGTTGAGCAAATCCATGCCCTCCTCGAGACTGAGTTCTCCCTGAAGCTGCTGTCCTACTCTGTCAACGTGATTGTGGACATCCACGCCGTGCAGCTCCTCTGGCACCAGCTCCGGGTCTCGGTGCTGGTTCTGCGGGAGCGCATTCTGCAAGGTCTGCAGGACGCCAATGGCAACTACACCAGGCAGACGGACATTCTGCAAGCTTTCTCCGAAGAGACAGCCGAGGTGGGTATTTTCTTTGAGGCCATATCATGCGTTGTCAAGCGTGACCTTTTGAGTATGCTTTCAGTGCAGAGCTGTGGGGCAGGAATTCTTTGTAGGTAGATAAGTAGGTCCTGAGCTGGGCTTTGAACCTAGGTATAGTGACAGAGGCTTGGTTACTTTTAATGTCAATGAAACTTTAGGTCAGAATTAACTCACTCTTACCTGATAGTTTGCTCAGAAACCACCTATAGTTAATTTGGGTCCTTTTTCCCTATTTAATTTATATTTATTGAGCACTTACTATGGGCCAAACACTAGGTGCTAAGAATATAACAGTGAACAAAAACATAGTGTTTGCTTTCAAGCAGTTTAGAGCCTAGTGGGGGATGTAGGCACATGAACAGACATTAAGGCCAGACAGCAATAGGTCCATATGACGCACTGGAGGACAGAGAAGGAGCACCTAATTCAGACAGGAAGTGAGTCTAATTTCCAGGAGTGAGTCTAATCTGAGACCTAAGGGAGAAGTGGGATCAAACTGGTGAACCGAGGTGGAAAATGTACAGAGGGAATGTCATGTTCAAAGTTGCAAATGTAAGAGAGAAAATGACAGGCTCAAAGAGCTACAGATAAAAATGGAGCAAAAGGTTCAAGGGACCAGGAAACAGGCTTTAAACTAGTAGGCAAGCGAAGGTGAGATTGTGAAGAAAAAAGCCATATTAAAAAGCCATATTGAGAGAACTGGACTTTAGTTTTAGGACAGTTTGTTCATGGAATGAACTTGATTAAATTCATGCTTTAGAAAAATCATTCTGGATGTAGTGAATCAATGAACTTTAGAATTTTAAACAATCAACATATTTAAATTTTTTTGTAGTCATATTAAGTGCATTTTAACGAATTCGTTGTTGTTACTCTTGATGCATGGTTTAAGAATAAATACTATAAATTTAAACCCAAATAACCTCTTTTATTTCCCAATAAAAAGCATTGTGCTAGCTAATTAAGCAGGGGCTGTGTGTGTAGGGAGATAAATAAGTAGGTAGGTAGATAGATAGTATATACCATATATAGATACATAGAGTTTGTATGTATGCATAAAGTCCCTTGGCTTTCTACACCCAGTTGGGAGCTATACTGTTGGTTTTGTGGAAGATATGTATTATACAAGTTTATAAGGAACTTATATGAATATATAAGATTAAAAGGCCTTATAAAGAGTGTTGCATAGTTCATTAATTTATTAATATTTTACCGGCTTCAATATTACCAATAAGCAAAACAGATCTTTGTCTAGTCTCATAAATAATTTATACTTATTGATTACCTATATATATAAAACCCTAATATGCAAATAGGCTGAACGGTAGACTAGCCAAACAACTGATTGCTATAGTGTGCGCTGACTACCAGGGGGTGCGCACAGAACATGGTGGGTGTTGGCCATGGCAGGATAGTTGAGTAGGTGAGAGGGAGCACCAGACTAAGGCAGGGCACTCATCACTGTCATTGGGGTGAGCCTCTGGTGGCTACTGAACATTCTTTGCATCCTTGCACTGACCCAGCTTGCACCTGCTGCCAGCACCCGGTGCCAGCCCCAATTGCTCAGCACCATCAGCTGATGCGAGCAGTGGGTGCTGGCCCTGATCATGTCTCAGGGGTTCTCCACCTCCTCCTGCTCCTGAGGGGTGATCAGGACCAGCAGCTGCCTCTTGCACCCACTGCTGGCAGAGGCCCAGCTCGCACATGCAGCTGGAGCTGGAGCTGCTGCTTTCAGCTGCTGCCAGCACCCACCACAGGTCCCGATCACCCCTGAGGGCTTCTCCACCTCCCCCTTCCCCCCCCCCTCTCCCCCCCCCCCCCCGCTCCTAAGGGAGGATTGGGGTAGCAGCCACCACTGGCACCTGCTGAAAGCACTGGCCCCAATTGCTCTGCCCCAACAGCAGATGCAAGTGGGGCAGGAGCTTTCAGTGTGGAGTGGGGCTGCTGGCAGACAGGGGCCTGGGGGCTGTGGTGGGAGAGGCTAGACGGGGGCACAGAGGATGGGTTGAGACCCACCCCTGGGCCCACCACAGTCTAAGGCCCACAGTTCCTTTCAAGGCCTCTAGTTATTTTCATAACAGTGATGATCTTTCTGTGGCAAAGAGCCTGGAAGTTAATGGGAATCAAAACCTATCAGGCTCACTTCTAACATTAAGTCATGACCTTTGTTTTCATTTAGCTTTCCCTTGTATTGTGACAGTGACTGAGGTGATATGACTTTGGCAGAGTGCTTGTGTATTCATATTCATACTAGAGGCCCAGTGCATGAATTTGTGCATGGGTGGGGCTGGCTGTGGGGAGGAGCTGTGGGCAGTGGGCCAGCTGTCCCTGCCCCCAAGTGGGGAGGGGACCTGATTGGGGGTCAGAGGCTAGGGGAAGGGTTGGGGGAGGTTGGCTGGCCAGCCCCACCCGATTGGTGTGGGGAGGGGCAGTCTGGAGTGGAGCTGGTTGGAGGGAGGGGCCACAGGCCAATCACAGTGGTGGGGCTGATCAGGGGTGGGGCCAGCCATGGGAAGGGGCTGTGGGAGGTGGGCCAGCCAGCCCTGCCCTGAATGGGGTGAGGGGGGCCGATTGGGTGTCAGTGGCCTGGGGGAGGGGCCATGAGTGGTTGGCTGGCTGGCCCTACCCCTGATTGGAATGGGAGGCCAATTAGGGGTGTAGCTGACTAGCAGGGGGAGCTGAAGGCCTGTGGAGGGAGGGGGGAGTCTATTGGTGTTAAGGCCAGCTGAGGGGAGGGACTGCAGGCAGTTGGCTGGCCGGCCCTGCCCCCTATTTGGGTGGGGGGGATGATCAGGGGCGGGGCTGACAGGGGAAGGGGCTGCGGGGGGATGGGGGTGTTTGGCTGGTGGTCCTGCCCTCAATCGGGGGTGGAAGAGGTTGATCGGGACAGGGCCAGCTGAGGGGAGGGTTGCGGGATGTTGACTGGCTGGCCCCATCCCCAGATCGGGCCAGTTTGCTGGCCACAGTGGGCATTATAGTGACTGGTTGTTCTGGTTGTTCTGGTGTCTGGTCACTGGCTTTTTATATATATAGATGGGGTGTCAGTCCCCAGATGCCATCTCTCTGAAGTAGGATCTCTAGAGGACCCTTGATTGGTACTCTTGTGCTTATAGGAGACTATGAAGAATTACTACTGGCCCACTCTGCCCTCAATCTGGTACCTATGAGGTGTATGATAATGAGGTGAAGATCATAGATGGGAAAGGTTTGTCTAAATGCTGAAGAGATCTTTCCTTAGATACCTACCTGGCATTCCTGACCTATGCATTCTTTTTTTTGTTCCTCCCCATGTGTTCTGCTGGCTCTGCCCAGCATCCATTAAACAGTCATTGAATCTTCCCACTTTCTACTACTAGAAGGAACATTAGAAATCACTGAGTAAACCAGTTCATGTTACATATTTGTTCATTCATTTAATAACATTTACTGATTGCCAACCCTTGTTGTTAGTTTTGTGGAATACGTTTACAATGCATATATTTGAATGCATAATCATTAGTGAAGTAGTATCCCAAGAATGATGAAAAACAATTAAGGTACAGGTACAGGCTGCTGTTTCACAGCTATGTTGCAAGTAAGCAGTATTAAGGCTTTCACAATGTGAGCTCTGTAATTATTTACAGATTTAATTGGAAACAATTTCATGCATTTGCATCTTTGAAGTCAGTGTTTAGTCTTGTAACAATATGCTGTAGGAGGGGGGAAGGAATAGTGAATTCTTAGCCATCTGCTTTGTGGATATTTTTCTATGAGTTAAAACACTGTCTCCCTTGTCATCTTTCCTGAAGCTGTGGACTTCTGATCTTATTTGTTTGTGTTTTTAGTGTGATTCCATGAGAACATTTCAAAGACTGGTTAGTTTTATTTGTTTCTGTCAGCACACCGGAATTGTGGGAAACCGGAAGGGGATTAGAATAAAATTCTTGGCTTTATCAGGATAAATTCAGCTGTGAAAGATTTATGGAATGAAGAGGGAAATGGCATAAAACATGCTGATAAACTAGAATAGTAAATGTCCTTCCAATAAAGGTGAGTGCATTTGTTCTTTTTGGAAATTGGTTGAGTTTCAAAGTCACATTAAAGAACAAATTTGAAAGTCAAGAAAGTGGCAAGTTTTCTCTCTTCATATCCTTGCTAAAACAAAATATATGATATTTTTACTTAAATATAGAGCAGACCATATCTTGTTAGCAAATTGGCAATCACCTTACTAAAACAAAACCAACCAAACAAATGAAAAACACTTTAGCGTAAAACTCACCATCCTATATAATAAAGAGCTAATGCGCTAATTAGACCAAACAGCAGAACAACAGTATGGACAAAGCCGCGGCTGCGAGGGCAGAGCACTTTGCATGAATTTTGTGCATCAGGCTTCGAGTCTATAATAATAATAAAAGCATAATATGCTAATTATTAGGTCTAGTAATAATTAATGTCTTTTTCTAATATTTTTTAAAATCGAATTTATTTAAACAATACAACAAAATTTAATCAACAATATAGTTGCCGTTGTTTTCTACTACTTGTGCCCAACGCTCAGGAAGCATTTTAATCCCTCTGTTGTAAAATTCTTGTGATTTTGATGCAAAAAATTCAGTCAATGCATTTTTGAGGCATTCTTCATTATTAAATTTTTTTCCAAGAAGAAAGTTTTGCAAAGAACGAAACAAATGGTAATCGGAAGGGGCAATATCAGGAGAATATGCAGGTTGAGGGAGAACTTCCCATTCCAACTGGCGCAGTTTTTCAGCAGTGATTCTTGCAGTATGCGGTCGTGCGTTATCGTGGTGAAGAATTACGCCCTTCCGATTAATCAGTGCGGGTTCTTTTTCTCTTAAAGCTTGGGCTAACCTTTCCAATTAGGCACTATACACTGCACTTGTAATGGTTTGGTTAGATGGTAAAAGTTCATAATGAAGAATTCCTTTAAAATTCCACCAAACACACAATATCACATCACTTTTTTCGCATGCAAGTCAGGTTTTGGCGTGGGCTGCGGAGCCTTATTTTTGTCCAACCATTGAGGCTGCCTTTTCAAATTAACATACAGCACCCATTTTTCATCTCCGGTAACAATTTGCTCTAAAAACGGCAAAGGTTTTGACGAGAGAGGAGCGAACTGCAAATTGTGACTCTTTGATTACGGTTGTTGTCGGTCAACTCATGAGGAACCCATTTTCCAAACTTTTGGACTTTGCCAAGTGCACGCAATTGATTGGAAATTGTTTTTTGTGAACAATTTATAGTTGTCGCAAGCTCTTGTTGGGTAATTTGAGGATTTTGCACCAAAAGAGCTTGAAGAGCTTCTTGATCAAAATTGGACACACAGCCTTGACCACTCTTGTCATCTAACGAAAAATTTCCCTCGCGAAATTTCTCAAACCAACGCTGGCATTTTCTGGCGCTAACTGCATCTTGACCAAGAGCACTACAGATGTTTTTTGCAGCCTCACTTGCTTTTCTTCCTACTTGGAACTCTTAAAGCATGCAGTGCCGAATATGCTCTTCATCCGCCATCTTCTTAGCCCTAGTTTTGCAACAAAAACCAAACCAAACACAAACTTTTTCAAGCAAAACTTGTTAATTGCACTTCACATATTCTGTAGATACCACGTGTTTGAAGGTTATGTCAATACAAGTCAACGCCAAGCAAGATTTTAAACGAATGTTAAAAAACGACATTAAGTATTACTAGACCCGATAGATTGGACGTCCTTCTGGATGTCCTTTCGGATGACCTTGTGGATGAAGCCTGAGCTGTGAGGGAAGCCAAGGTCCTAGGTGCCTGCCAGCAGCCAGAGGGAAGTCTGGGTCCTGGATGCCTGCCGGCAGCTGGAGTGAAGCCTGGGTCCCAGGTGCCAGAGGAAGCCGGTGCCAGCAGCCAGGGGAAGGAAGGCCTATTGTTGTATGAATTTTATGCAACAGGCCTCTAATTGTGTAATAATATGTTATACTGAAATGTTCTGTAGTTCAGTTACTGTGATAACCATTTTTTATTGATTGCTTAATTTATTAAGGGTAAGGGGTATTAAAAATAGTTCCATCTTATAGATGGAAAAACAGTTTAACAAAGGTTAAATGAATGCTTTGTAAGGAAATAGGATATAAATCTAGGAATCCTATATAGTAAAGAGGTGATATGTAAATTAACCCTCATGCCTTCACAGAGGCTGCCTACAACCAGGCCGGCAGGGAGGTTAGTGAGAAATGACCAGACAACTGAACAAGCAGACTGCATGGGGCGACCAGGCCAGGAGGCCATGAGGGGCAACCAGGCTAGCATGGGGGGCAGTTGGGGGAAGACCAGGCTGGTGGTGGGGGCAGTTAGGAGGGTCAAGGAGGGGAAAGTTGGGGACAACTTGGCCAGCAGGCAGGTGAATGATTAGGAGCCAGCGGTCCAGGATTGTGAGAGGGATGTCCAACTGCTAGTTTAGAGGATCTGGCCTACATCGGCAGTCAGACATCCCACAATGGGTCCCGGATTGGAGAGGGTGCAGGCTGGGCTGAGGGGACACTCCTCCTGTGCATGAGTTTCATGCACCAGGCCTCTAGTGATTAAATAAAACAAACAAAACCAGCTTTTAACTGTTCTCTGTTGTAATAATAATAATTCTTCCCCCCTCTCTTCTGCCCTCCCTCCCTTCTTTCCTTCCTGCTTCCCTTTCTATTTTCCCTAAATATTTATCAATTTCCTATTACATATAAGGCACTGAGATCCATGGGATGAAAGGAGCTATTACTCTTCTTTAATAGGTGATATTATTGCAACCATTTTACAGTTGAGAGGACTGAGATTGAGAGAGGTAAAGTCACACAAGTAGTGCTAATTATTAACAACATTGACACAGTAACAAATATTAAGAACTTATTGTATGCCAGGTGGTGTGGTAAGCACTTCAGATAAGTAGTTGCTGTGAGAATGCATCGGTCCTTCCAAAGCTCTCACACCACAACACTCTGTGTTCATTTACTAGTACTTATTATGGGCAATTTATAGTATGAAAAAGTGTGTGCTGGATGTGAACTGCATGAGTTCTGGCACCAGATTATCATCATTTTGTACCTCCCACTGCACCTGATGCACATCACTAATTGTAAAAGTTTAATAAGTTGAGTCTAATGAAATAATGCAAATCATTACTGCTTTAGGTATAGAAGAGGTAGCTATAACTTTAGGTTGGGAGACTGGGGCTAATCATGGAGATTAGTTATTTCACTCATGATTTTAGCTGGTAGAAAATGGAAATTCTTAAGACTTGCTACTATCTGTATATATAAAAGCCTAAGGGACTGTTATGACCCAACAACCAGAACAGCTGGTCGCTATGACACACACTGACCACCAGGGGGCAGAAGCTCAACACAGGAGCTGCCCCCTGGTGTCAGTGTGCTCCCACAGGGGGAGCACTGCTCAGCCAGAATCTGGCCCACAGTTGTCGAGTGCAGCTGCAATGGCGGGAGCCTCTTCCGACTCTGCGGCAGCACTAACAAGCAGCAGCAGCAGGCATAGCCAATGTTGTGCCCGCCCCGGCCTGGGCTCCTCCCTAGCTGCCTGCCACTTGTGCACTGCTACATCTCCTGGGGGTTGTCTGACTGCCAAAGGCCTGTGGGATTGTGCCTAAACCAGCAGTTGGACATCCCCCTAGGGGTCCCAGATTGCAAGAGGGCACAGGCCAGGCCAGGGAGATCTTAAAATTTCTAAATTATGAGTATTAAATCGCATGTTCAATTGGTTGCAAAATGTAGTGCTAAAAAAAGAGAGAACTCTAGAAAGGCATTTGGAACTAGAGCCTAAGTTACTTAATTATGGGTAAGGAACAAAGCAGAATTTCCTGTTTTGTTTTTCAGGGAGGGATTTTTTTCACATTAAAAATGCAGTCTGAATTAAAAATAGTTACCCATGAGTGACAATCCACAGATGTTGGCCTGGGTGGGAACAGGTGGGGGAGGGTTTACTTTGGAGCATGAATTGTTTTTGAGTGCAGTATTTGTTTTTCAAACAAAGGACTGGGTAGGGGAGGGATCTTCAGGAGAAGACCTAGGAAAGAGGAGCCATACCCTATTCTCTGATATGTGGTCTCATGAGTGACCCTTATTTTTGAGCCAGACAGTTGCCTGGTCTTTAGGTTCTATGACCACAAAAATGGGGACCAAAGCTTTACCAGGGCTGCTGTGTTTCAAACCGATCCAGACGCAGGTAGATAACACTTTTAGGTTCCCAAGTTTTACCTGAACTCTCAAATTCCTATTTCTTTACCCATCATACAAACACTTTTTCTTAATGCTTCTCTAACCTCACTCAAGTAGCTACAGTGCTGTGCCTTTATGATAAATCGAGTAGAATATAATGTAAATTTCAACTAGTTAGTAATTTAAATATCAACTAATGGGATAGCTTGGAACTTAACCATCATTTATAACACATTTAAAAAAAATATATATTTTAACTGATTTCAGAGAAGAAAGGAGAGAGAGAGAGAGACAGAAACATCAGTGATGAGAGGATCACTGATCAGCTGCCTCCTGCATGGCCCACACTAGGGATTGAGCTCGCAACTGGGGCATATACCCTGACCAGGAATCAAACCGTGACCTCCTAGTTCACAGGTCAGTGCTCAACCATTGAGGTCTGGGTTATAATACATTTTTCAAAAAGGAGTATACAACCTGCCTTTAAATTGGAATTCCCAACATTACTGGATTTTTCCATGTACAAGGCATTATTTTTTTCTAAAATCATTAGACTAAAAATTGAGGGGCGTCTTATACACAGAAATCAACTGAGGAGGGAGCCTCCTGGGTGCGTAGCTGCCCATACCTTGTCAAACAGACTTCCTCCAATCACGAGCTTTATTGTTACTGATGTCAGCTGATGCCATAATTGGAGGTGGAGGTGGAGAATGCACAGATACTACAGGGACCTTAGCATTCTTAGCCCATAAAGATGTCAAAAAATGAAAAGATAAATACCGGTAAGCGATTGTCATACTCTGCAAAATTCAAACTGAATATAATCAGCTATGCAAAAGAGCATGGAAATAGAGCTGCAGTGAGACAATTTCTACCTCCTCCCACTGAGTGTATGATCAGACAGTGAAGAAAACAGGAAGAACAACTCCTTAAGATGCCAAAAAAGAAGGCCTTCAGAGGAAAACCAGCAAAATGTTTAAAATATTGATTTCTTAATTTGGGGTTGGAAAAGTGGGGACCTCTCATATATGGAAAAATATGGTACTTTCTTAAAAATTGTATAAAGTGTGACTTTATTTGGCTGTCTCATTCCTTGGTGATTTTTGGCTTCTGACTTTGTTATTTAAAGATCCTGGTCCAGGTATGCAGCATTAAAGCCACACAATTCCATTTAGATCATTTTGGCAGTTAATACTGTTTTCTCACTTTGTGCAGTATAATCGCCATAAGGGTATCTCTCATTTTGAAAAAATTTCTTCCTAAATATACTTGAATAGTAAAATAATCATATGAGTGAACATTCATTAAATATCTATCCATGTGTCAGACTTGTATTTCTTTTGAGTCTCACAATAGCCCCATGACATGGCTTATCATTATTCCCTTTTTACAGATGAAGGAAATGAGGCTTAGCAACATCAAGTTACTGGGTCATGCTCATATGGCTAACTAGTGCTAGAGGTAGAATTTGACTCTGAAGCCTGGGCTTTTCATCACTGGAGTCAACTGACACTATATAATCAGAGGAAGAAATTACATGAAGGCATAGAGATACATTCCAAATGTCATCCATCATTCATTTACTGCAGGGGTAGATAAGGCCTGCAGGCCTTAAAAGGCCCACAAAATCATTTGGTCTGGCCCTGCCAAGGCATTAGCAGTGATTAATTAAATATAGCAGGCTAATTTTTAAGTTGATAATTTGGTATGGCCCTTGAGTGATCTTATAAATAACCAAATGGCCCTTGGCAGAAAAAGGTTCCCCGCCCTGAAATTTTATTCAACAGATATGTCTTGGAGTGCTATGCAGATCACTCTGCTAAGTGTTGCAGTATCCTGGTGAGTCAGCTATTTTCTATGTGTTTTATACCGTTGTGGTGCATACAAACTAGTGAGAGAAACAAGGTAATTAAAGAAGTATTTATTTAAAGTTTGAGACAAATTCTTAAAGGAAAAACAGTATCTACACTAATAAAAGAGAAAGGTGCTAATTGACCCTACCTCTGCTACGACCACCAGCTAATCAGGAGTGATATGCAAAGTAACCTAACAAAGATGGCAGGTAAATTTGCATATGCAAGTGGGGCAAGCAGCACCAAACACTGCCTGTGGGGTACAGGCCATGATCTGGGACTGGGCAGGCAGGTGGCAGCGTCTCTGGGATCACTGATTGTCCCTGGGCTGCCTAGGGACACCAGTGGAGCAGGCCAGGTTGAACATTTCAATGAAAATGGATGCCTGCGCCCTGCCCCACCGCACCCCATCCCTGGCGAGGAGAGGGGAGTGGGCAGTTAGGAGGCACCGGGGCTCAGAAGGAACTGGCACAACCTTCAGAAGCGCTACCAGGAAGAGGTGCTGAACATGAGGATGCCGAGGGCTGGCTGATGGAGGCAAGTGAAGGTGCAGAGGAGGCAGCTTTCACAGGTGCTAAGCTCAAAAAGTGCATCGACAGCCTAATGGACGAAATCACCTTTCTGAAGAAGGTGCATGAAGAGGAGATCACCTAGCTGCAGGTGCAGAACCAGTACGTTCAGATCTCCGTGAAGATGGACATGTTCTCCAAGTCCAACCTCTCTGCCGCGCTCAAGGACATCACATCCAGTAGGAGAAGCTGGCTGCCAAGAACATGCAGAATGCTGAAAAATGGTACAAGAGCCGCTTCACCACCACGAGTGCTGCCAAGAACACCTACTTGGTGTGCGCCAGCAAGGACGAGGTGTCCAAGAGCCACTGCCTGCTCAAGGCCAAGCCCCTGGAGGTCGAAGCATGCCAAGGCATGAGCAAAGCTCTGGGAAAGCAGCTACAAGAGCTGGAGAATAAGCAGAACACCGACGTTAGTGCTATGCAGGACACATCAACAAATTAGAAAATGAGTTGAGAACTACAGAGAATGAAATGGCATGATATTTAAAAGAATACCAGGACCTCCTCAATGTGAAGATGGCTTTGAACATTGACATTGCAGCTTACAGGAAACTTTTGGAAGGTGAGGAGACCCAGCTCAGTTTTACCAGCCTGGGAAGCAGAGCCAGCGGCTACTCTCAGAGTTCCCAGGTCTTTGGTCGATCTGGTAGTTTACAGACCAGCTCCTATTTGATGTATGCTCGCTCCTTCCCTTCTTAATACACCAGCCATGTCCAGGAGGAGCAGATTGAGGTAGAAGAGACCATTGAGGCTACAAAAGCTGGAGAAGCTAAGGATGAACCCCCTTCTGAAGGAGAAGCTGAAGAGGAGGAGAAGGAGAAGGAAGAGGCTGAGGAAGAGGAAGGAGAGGAAGAGGAAGAAAGTGTCAAGGAAGAATTTGAGGATGCAAAGGAGGAAGAAGAAGGTGAAGGTGAAGGAGAAGATGCCCAAGAAGCTGAGGACAAGAAGAAAGATGAAGGTGCTGGGGAGAAGCAATCAACCAAGAAGAAAGATTGAGCCCCCCTTTCCTTAATTATTTCAGGAATAAATCCTCCTGAAACCAGGTCAACCCTGTCACCAACCAAGCAGTAGAGTTCCCGATACAATATGAATTAAGAAGTCAATATATGTAACATTCTGAGGTGACTCAGGTTGGGCATTAAATGTTGTGCTATGACTTTTCTCCTTATGCAGAGTGTCTGTTTGCTTGCAGAGAGGCTTCCTGGCTTGCTGCCAGCCTGTGCATGGTCCACGCTTATGAGTTCAGGATCTGTGACAATGTGAACAATTCAGATGTTTACAATAAAAACACATGAATACACGAATGCACTAATGTTAATCTTAAATTTCATGGAAAAATAGTCCTTTGAATCTTTGGTGGTTAGAAATTAAAGACCTCAAATCATGTGCAATAAACAGAAAATAAAGTTACACTGAATGACAAAACAAACAAACAAAAACAAACAAAAATAAAAACATTAGGGGCCAAGAAACATTCAAAGAACTGCGGAACCATTCCCAAATCAGGAAGAGATGTCACAGGGTGTATATTATTGCTACGAATATAGTATTTCCTACTACTTACAACATATACAATGTAATGTATTAGATGCCTTCCTATCGCATGAAGTATATATTCTCATAGAGTAATACTGGTAGATATGTTATAGTTATGGCAGTATGTCATATTCTATCTATATTAATAAAAGGGTAATATGCTAATTAGACCATGAGACCTTCCAGACATCCTTCCGGACAAAGCCATGGTGGCAGGGCCAAGGCAGAGGTGGTTAGGGGGTGATCAGGCCAAGAGGGGAAAGCAGTTGGAAATGATCAAGCAGGCAGGCAGGTGAGCAGTTAGGAGCCAGCAATCCCGATTGCAAGGGGCTTGTCCAACTGCCAGTTTAGGCCCAATACCATAGGGGTCCCAGATTGGAGAAGATGCAGGCTTTGCTGAGGGACACCCCCCCTCACCCCACGCATGAATTTTGTGCATCGGGCCACTAGTAGTTTTATAAGAATCTACAAGAAAAGATTCTGACTTAGGTGAAGGTTTGGAATTTTGAAGAATACAATTTAATCTGAGGTCTGAGGGGTAAGAATCCATAAGTTACAGGGTATTATAGGTGGGAAACTTTCCTAACAAAGGAAATAGCATGTGTGAAGGCCCCGAGGCAGGAGGACACCATGGTCCAGTGAAGCCAGGGAGGGGAGAGTGACTGGAAAGAGATTTCTTCATGTTTGTTCTTGGAAGGCTTTGGGTTTACTTAGCAGGACACTTAAAGAGCTTTAAGCAGAGAATTAACAGTAACAGATTTGTAAAGGTTACTCTGGTAGCAATGTGGAGAACAAATTGCAGTAGGGGCAGTTTAAAATAATACCTAATGAACCACAGAAAATTACGGTGCCGAGGTCAGAGTATGGACTTGGCCCTTAATTGCAAGGACATTTGCTAGTTATGCTCCTTCTTTTGGCTCAGGCTCTGGTTATATAAAACAATAATATAAACCCCACTCCAGAAGAAAGTTGTTGGGAGATTTGAATGAAAAAGAAATAGTAGCAATCAACCATCCCCATTAACAGAGGAGGAAACGAAGGTTGAGATAGGTGAAATTATTATTTATCTGGATGATGTAGAGTGAGAGTGAGGAAGTAGGAGATAGAGGCAGGTTAAAGGTCTGGAGGAAGAGAACATTACCAAAACACAGCAAGCAAACAAACAGAGAAAACTGAGAACGCGGCATAAACTGGTTGAAGGGACACAGGGTCCAGCTTCCGTTTGCTCACCTGGTTTCTCCTCCAGGAGAACAGAGGTCTGGGAATATGACAGATCAGTTTTTATCCCTCCTTCATCTCCTAAGGGACTAGATTAGACCAGGTGGTCCTTCAGCCTGGTTTGCATAATGGGGTTCTTTTCGTCCCAAACAAATTGTCAGTGAAAAATCTGTTTGCTGAGTGATGTCAGAAACTGCATTAGTAATGCGACAAAAACCTTAATTGCATAATTAAAGATTAAAAAATTTTAAAATACTTGCTTGTACTACTATATTTTATTTTTTAGCTTAGAGAAGTTTCAAACTGGCCTACCCCAAATTATAAATAACAGTGGAGGTGGGCACTTGTTATCGAATATATACAAATGGGACCGGGGGTGGAGGTGAAAGGGTGAGGGGAGAAATGCATGCAGAGTGAGGGGACCCAAGACGATAAAGTTTTGATACTCATTAATGTTCTCTAGAAGTTCGGCTGTTTAACCTTCGAAAGGGCGGGGAGAAACAGCAGCTAGTCTTGAAGTGCTTTTGTTATAATTTTACAAATTCATGTTTCACCTTCCTGGGATTTGTGAATATACATTTAACACGACAGACTTAGTACACTTTAGAAATGTTTATTGAGCATCTACTATGAGTTAGCCAGTTGTGGTAGGTGATGGAAGTATAGCAATAAGCAAAAGAGACATTCATGGAGACGTTACTCCTACATTGATTTGTTCCCAGAAGTTTTATTACATCATTTAAGAAATGTTTATTAACTGAACAATGCATTATTTTAAGATAGAACATGAAGGCAAGAACGGATATTTTTGGGTTGACCTTGACCATTTCTATCATAGCTTTATTCTCTAAATTAAAGAAAAATCTTTGAATATTTAAGGACAGGATATGATATAAAGTAATGTGATAATGGATTAATATGTCATTCTGTATGTCAAACCAGAAGCAAGGGAGACTGATGCATTTTGACCTTCTTAGCGGCCACTGCTGAGATTTCATCTGAGCAGCCGCTGGGTGTAATTGATGCTCCATTTACTGAATCCACTGCCATTGTCTGTTCCAGGGCCGGCTCGATTCTCTAACGGAAGTGGATGACTCAGGGCAGCTAACCATCAAATGCTCCCAAAATTACTTGTCTCTGGATTGCGGAATTACTGCATTTGAACTGTCTGACTACAGTCCAAGTGAGGATTTGTTCGGTGGCCTGGGTGACATGAGCCAGGTCAAAACCAAGCCCTTTGACTCCTGGAGCTACGGTGAGATGGAGAAGGAGTTCCCTGAGCTTATCCGAAGTGTTGGGTTACTGACGGCGGCCACTGACCCCATCGCTTCCAGCTGCAGCGAGGCAGTGAGTGAGGAGGCTTCTCAAGGTTCCCTCTTGGCAGATGACAAAGGTGGGTGTGAGGAAAGCAAGGCTCCCGCTGGTGTCACTGTCAAGGAGCAACCAGGCTCAAAGCAGGGCACGTCGTCTCTGGGGGAAGCCCCGACAAATACTGCTCAGTCCCCTTCGGAGACCTCCAAGCAAGAATCCAGTCCTTCCTCCCAGTCTGGAGCAGAGAACCCACAGCCTCTTCCCTGTGAGAACGCAACCCCCAAGCGACCCATCAGAGACTGCTTTAATTATAACGAGGACTCCCCCACACAGCCCACGCTGCCAAAACGAGGGCTTTTCCTGAAAGAGGACACTTTTAAGAAGAGCCTGAGCCGTGCGGACGGAAGGAGGCGGCTGGTTGATCTCAAGCCCGAGATGAGCAGAAGCACCCCTTCCCTGGTGGACCCTCCTGACAGGTCCAAGCTCTGCCTGGCGTTGCAGGCATCCTACCCCAGCAGCCCTTCGGCGGCCAGCCAGTCCTACGAGTCTCTGCACAAGATGGGGGCTGGGAATCTTGAAAACACAGTCAAAAGTCACATCAAAGAAATCTCCTCCAGCCTGGGGAGGCTCAACGACTGCCACAAAGAGAAACCCAGACTTAAAAAGCCACGTAAGGGCCCAGAAGAGGTGCCTCCGTGTCAACCCCCTAAAGCAGAAACTGGTTCAGGCAAGCAAACCGAAATCACCAGGGGCTCCCGAGTGCCCAACGGAATCACCGCCTGTACATCCAAGGCCGTGGAGGGCCCAGAAACCGATTCTGCTTCTGCGTCCTCCCTTGAGCCGTGTACTCAGAGAAGCTGGAAGGCCAAATTCCAAGTGCAGTCAGAAACATCCAGTTCCCCACCGTTTACTCAAAGCAGCGAATCTCCTATTGGCTCGGACAGTCTCATGTCTCCGGTCCCCCTTCTTTCAAAACACAAAAGCCAAAAGAGTTACTCCTCCTCCCCAAGTCACGTCTCCAGGAATGGTCAGGTCGTGGAGGCCTGGTATGGCTCCGATGAGTACCTGGCACTGCCCTCTCAGCTTAAGCAGACAGAAGTATTAGCTTTGAAGTTGGAAAACTTAACGAAGCTTCTCCCTCCAAAACCCAGAGGGGAGACCATTCAGAATATCGATGACTGGGAACTGTCCGAAATGAATTCAGATTCTGAGATCTATCCAACCTACCATGTCAAGAAGAAGCGTACTAGGCCAGGCAGGGTGTCTCCAAGTTCATCCAGTGACATCGCCTCTTCGCTGGGGGAGAGCATCGAGTCTGGGCCCCTGAGTGACATTCTCTCTGACGAGGAGCCGTGCATGCCTCTCTCTGGCATGAAAAAATACGTGGATGAGAAGTCAGAGAGAGCTTCATCTTCTGAGAAAAACGAGAGCCATTCTGCCACAAAATCTGCTTTAATTCAGAAACTGATGCAAGATATTCAACACCAAGACAACTTTGAGGCCATATGGGAAAAAATAGAGGTAAGCTAGTCTAATTAATCTGAGTGATTTCTTACCTTACCTGATTTTTGGAAGTAAAGCTGGGAAAAGTGCAACTCTCCCCACTCATATAAACTGTGTTGCTATTTTTGGTAAACATAACTGATTCTCCAAAGAAAGAAAAAGCACATGATCACTACATTGTGATAGAGTACCATGTGTCATTCAGAACGGCCCTTGTCAATGCATGAACTTGATGTACCCCTACTGGGTATAGAGTTTGTAATGCCCAAACTTAACACAGCTCATGGTGAATGGTGGGATCCCGTGGATGGAATACAGAGTAAAGCAGAGCAGTAGCTGTGCAAACACCGGTGTCTCAGGAATACGTGAATAGAATAGGCCAGTTGCCCTCAGTGCTTTTTCACTTGTTTGTTCTAACTGCAGAATAGCTTCCCCAACTCCACTGTTTACTTCCTGTAGAAATAGACCAGATACTTCTAATTTTTTTGGAAACTTTATTTTTCTTCAGTCTTTCTCCTCTTTGAGGCCCCTGGCTGATAACCATGCTACCTATTCTCTGTACCACCAATGGGCTCTGAGATGGGGACTTGATATTTTCGGTAAATCTGTACTTTTAGAATGAATTACTAGATGTGGTGAAATCTTTGAGAACAGGTATCAGAATTCTCAGGACTGAGCTTTTTACTATAGGATGTGACTTAAGACTGGATAAAAATATAGAGTAATCCCCCTTATCCACAGAGGATTTGTTCCATGACCCCTAGTGGATACATGAATCCGGCGACAATACCAAACCTAACTATATACTACTTTTTTTTTTTACACATACATACCTATGATAAAGTTTAATTTATAGCTTGGGCACAGTAAACAATAACTAACAAGATAGAAAAAATTGTAACAGTATACCGTACTAAAAGTTATATGAATGTGGTCTTTCTCTCTTAAACTATCTTATTATAACTATTTCTTACTTGCAGTAAATGGTTTAGTGTCACTCATAATAGGGTACCTCTTGCTGGCGTGTTGGGTATAGGCTCAATGTTTTCTATTGTAATACATTGCTGTCAGTTGGAAAATGCTTTTTGTTTATTTCTCTCACCCACAAATTTCATGTTTTTTTCCATTACACACTGGAGCCATAACTTTTACTGTTGGAGGTGTGACTGCAAAACAAGCATGGGTTTCTTTTTCCTTCTTCACAATCTCATGGATAAAAGATGTATTCTTACTATAAATTTTAGTAACCCAGCATATGATTTTTCCACCTTTTATTATTAAGTAGAGAACTTCTACCTTTTTACCTAAAGAAAGAAGTTTAGGGTTTCTCTTTGGAGTATCTGAATTGCCAGCATCACCAGCTTGTGCTTTGGGGTCATTATTAAGGAAAATAGGGGTCACTGTGATACCATGACAGTCAAGTTGATGACCTAGACAGCTTCTAAGTGACTAATGGATGAGCAGCGTATTATAATGTAGACACACTGGACAAAGGGATGATTCACATCCTAGGCAGGATGGAGTGAGATTTCATTATGCTACTCAGAACAGTGTGCAATTTAAAGCTTATGAATTGTTTATTTCTGGAATTTTCCATTTAATATTTTGGGACTACACTTGACTGTGGATAACTGAAACCATAGGAAGTAAAATCATTGATAAGGGGGAACTGCTGTAGTACATATGGACAGAATAACCTGTAGGAAGAAAATGAAGGTATATTAAAAAAAGAGGGAAAAGTTAATAGCAATATATCTTATATAATAAAAGAGTAGTATGCAGATTGACCATCATTCCAACAAACAAGATCAAGATAGCTGCCCCCATGTGGTCAAAGATCCTGCCCCCATGTGGACACAAGATGGCCACCACAAGATGGCCTGCAGGGAAGGGCAGTTGGGAGGGACAAGGCCTGCAAGGGAGGGCAAATGGGGGTGATCAACCCTGCAAGGGGGGCAGTTAGGGGTGACCAGGCCAGCAGAGGAGGAAAGTTGGAGGCAAATGGACTGGCAGGGGAGCAGTTAGACATCAATCAGACTGATATAGGAGTGGTTAGGGGGTGATCAGGCTGGCAGGCAGAAGCGGTTAGGGGCAATCAGGAAGGCAGGCAGGCGAGCAGTTGGAAGCCAGCAATCCTGGATTGTGAGAGGGATGTCTGAACGGGCAATTGGACATTCTTTGAGGGGTCCCAGATTGGAGAGGGTGCAGGCTGGGCTGAGGGACACCACCACCCTCTCCACCCCCTGTGCATGAATTTTTTGCACTGGGCCTCTAGTAATAATAATAATAATAATAGCATATTAATAATTGTTTTTTACTAAGTATTTACTTGTCAAATACAACAACCCTAATATTAACAGCATTTTATGGGTGTGAGATCAGTGGTCTGCTCTGGAACCCATGGCATAATTAAATGCTCCCATGCCCTCCTTAAAGAAGCAACCAATAAGTGCTGCATATAAATACTGCAATAATGTAGAGAAGAGCCGAAACCAGTTTGGCTCAGTGGATAGAGCGTCGGCCTGCAGACTGACGGGTCCCAGGTTTGATTCCGGTCAAGGGCATGTACCTTGGTTGTGGGCACATCCCCAGTAGGGGGTGTGCAAGAGGCAGCTGATCAATGATTCTCTCTCATTGATGTTTCTAACTCTCTATCCCTCTCTCTTCCTCTCTGTAAAAATTCAATAAAATATATTTTTAAAAAATGTAGAGAAGAAATAATGTCAGTGGAGCTGGGAAGTTAGACAGAGAGAAGGAAGGTGAGCATTTCAGGTAGGAGGAGCATAAACTGAAACTCAGAGAGAAGAATTGGGAATGAGCATGATATGGGGGAAGATAGCGAACTGTCCTGACTGGAAGGCTGTGATCAGAAAGCAGTGGAACTTTCCATACATTTGATTACCCATTTGCTGCAATGCCCCGGTGGCCAGACTGATGCAATTAGAATTTACTCAGTGGGTGGGCATCCATGGCAACTTCTTTGCAAAGCACTGAGGGTAGTAATATAAGCCACAAATAACTAATGCTTCTTGGACTCTTGTGCTTGAATATGTGTTAAGAGCTTTATATGTCAATTGCTACTTAAATCTTGGGAGGTAGGCATTTTTTCAGACAAAGAAGCTAAGGCAGAACAGTTAGGAAACCTGCTGATGGCCTCACAGCTAGTAAGTGCAGAGCCAGGATTTGAACTCAGAGCCAGCATACTTCAAGCAGTGTAGGCCATGACCTGCCATAGCCTGACTAGTTGGCTTAACTGCCAATCACAGGAAAGATGGTCAAAGCAGCTGTGGTGGCGATCATCCAGAGATGGGCAGCCAATCTGTGGGGCTGCTGTCATGTGGATGGGGGTGGTGGTAGGGGGACATGGTGGGTGAGCAGTTGAAGAAGGGGTCCAGAAAACTGCTTCTGGGCCACGCTCAGTCATTGAAGCCTGAAGTGGCCCTTAGCTAGTTATGCTGCATCTGGGCCTCTGCTCTTCTTTTGTAAACAGAGATTTTTTTTTTAAAGCAGATAATGGTCACAATACCAACTTCCAATGATAGCATCCTTTTATTTCATAATTCTACAAAGATGAAGCTGTCTTCAACCTATAAGACTGGCATATCTTTAATAGAAGGAAACATTTATTTTATTATTATTTTTTAATCCTCACCGGAGGATATTTTCCATTGATTTTAGAGAGAATGGAAGAGAGGGAAAGACAGAGAGAAATATCGATGTGAGAGAAACTCATTAATTGGTTGCCTCCTGCATGCCCCTGACCACAGCCCAGGCTGGGGAGGAGCCTGCAATTGAGGTACGTGCCCTTGACTGGAATCGAACCTGGGACCTTTCCGTCTGCAGGCTGATGCTCTAGCCACTTAGCCAAACTGGTTAGGGTGAAGGAAACATTTAGATTAGTAACTAGCTTGAAATGGAGGTAAGGTAAAATTAAAAAAAAAAAAAAATTCATTGATTTTGAGTATGTGATGAAACGTTTAAGGGAAGTGTTTTGTCAGAAATTGGAAATACTGTCCTGAGTTGGGATGTGAGATGAGGCTGAAAGGGGATTAACCTCCTTTCACGACTTCCGATGAGGGCAGCTGCCAATTCCCAGGTCAGCTGACCTTTAATGTCGTACTCTAGCTTTGAGCTCCTCCATATTACCTATCCTACCTGAAAAATATAACATAATAAAGAGGGTATTATTTAACATCGTCCTCAGGCACTTTAACTGCAGTAATTTTCTCATTCAGTTCTACAAGGTGGGTTTTACCATCTGAAATTGGCCACCGCTCTTCCTCTCTGGAGCTCTCACCCTGGTACTAGCCACCACCACCACCTCTTGCTCAGATTACCGACGGCGCCTCCTAACTGGCCTCTCTGCTTCATTCAGCTCCCAACACAGTCTCTTCCCGACACGGCAGCCATAGTGATCCTCTTAAAACATAAATCCAATGGTGTCACCTTGTACCAGCTCCCGTCCCATTCAGCGGTCCTACATAGCCTGGCTTCCTGATTTCCTCTCTGGTCTTCTTTCCACTGCTCTTTCCTGTACTCACCTCACTCCATTCCCACAGGCCTCTTTGGTGTTCCTAGAATGAACAGAAACTGCTCTGGCCCTAGGGATCCTTGTCAGTTCCCTCTGCCTGCACCCTTTCCAGCAAATGCCCTCATTTCCAATTCCTTCACCTCCTCTGGGTCTTTGCTCATATTAATTTCTCAGGGAAGCCTACCTTGACCACCTTTAAATGATATAATCTGACTTTTATGTACTTCCATAGCTCTTATCATACTAGTATTCTGTTATTTTATATAATTATCTTATTTAGTATGCTTGTTATTTTTGTTTGTCTCCCTGCTAGAATAGGAGCTGTGCGTGGGCAGGGATATTTATCAACAGTTTCATTTGCTAATAAATCTCATGTACATAGTAGATGCTCAATAAAAACTGTTGCATGAATCACTGAATCCCCATGTTAGAGCAGAGGAAACTGAATTCAGGTATTTGTAATTGCTTATCCTAAACTGCATATCTAAAAAGTCACAGAGCCAGGCTTTAGGCCCATCTGCTTTGCTCTTGCCATCAGTAGTCTTGAGAATAGATGAATTCCCTGAGAAGACGAGAATAGATCAAGAGGAGGGGTGACAACTGTATTTTAAACTGAGGCAGGAGTAAAGAAAAGGCCCAGTTGTGGAGATTAGGAAGGGACGGAAAGATTGTTGGGTGTTATGTAAATAAAAGGAGAAGAGGTGTTTAGTAAATTGGATATTAGTTTCATTATTTGAAAAAGGGAGATCAAGATAAATAAGGGCAAATGAAGAAACCAATCTTTAGATTTGTTTTAAAGAGTCAATGAGGACTTCAGAGAAAAAGGACTTAATGAAAGAGTAGAGGTAGAACCTGGACTATAGATTATTAAGAAGTGAGAGAAAATCATTCCTAATAGCTCAAGAAATTGGATTGCAAAAGCAATATGAGACAAAGGACTATAGTTGAAAGTAAATAAGAGTTTTATTTCTTTTTAACTAAAGCTTATGTGAGGGCAGAAAGAAAAGACTCAGAAGCAAGAGATTTTGAGGTGGCTAGAAAGACTAAGATATGGGGCACACACTAAGATAAGAGGGAGGGAACATGGAGCTCCGTGAGAAGAATTCTGGCTTGATCAAAAAGTTATAAAACACTGCTTCTGATTTCACTTTTACCCAATGAAGAGTATTGTTTCCTCCTCCTATCATGTCCCAAGTTTCCCCTCTCTTCCCTCTGAGCCACACAGAGCGCAGAGCAGAGGCCCGCGAAGGCCACTCATAGGTGAGCGACTTGGTGACTGACAGAACCTCTGGGCTAGCACCCGAGTGGCAAGTGTTTTAGATGCCTTTTTGGTTCCTTCACCCTCCACTCCTCAGATGTGCATCTCTCTTTTAGTAGGCTTTTTTTATGAACGTGAAAATTTTCTTTTTAATGTGTATATTTTATTTAGAAAAAGTAATATATGTTAATAGATAATGTACTCACATTATTTAAGAACATATGTTTAAAAATATCCAATAAAAATGCTCTCTCATCATTTTCCCTCATCTTGAGTTCCCACTTCACCATGGTGATCACTGTTGCTTTTAGTTGTTATGTTCTTTAAGAAGTTCTTTATACATACAGCAAATGCAAACATATTTATTAGGCAGTATTTTAAAACCTGGTAAATAAGTTGCAACCCTGTCTTTCTACTCAAATACAAGTGCCTCAGTTAACTCTGCGAGTTCTTACATGATGGTTCCTTTCCCAGTCTCTCAGTGGGGGTTGAGAATTTGATGAAATTGGCTGATTCCTCAGGATCTCCAGTGTGGATAAAGTAAGGGAGAATCTCGTGCTGAGTGCTCACCTGCTGTAGGGGCTTCTCAAGGCTCAAAATTAAAAGCGAAAAAACAAACAAGTCATTGAACTCGGCTCAATTGTTCTGAAACATTCAGAGGGTACATATGATCTAGTGACTCAATTTCTAGGTGTTTATCTGAAGAAACCAAAAACACGGATTTAACAGGATATATACACTACTATGTTCATTGCAGCATTATTTGCAATAACCAAGATGTGGAAGCAACCAAAATGTCCACTGGTAGGTGAATGAATAAAAAAGATGTAGTACATATATACAATGGAGTATTACTCAGCTGTAAAAAAGAATGAAATATTGTAATTTGCAGCTACACAAATGGACCTAGTGGGTTTGATGCTAAATGAAATTAATTCAGACAGAAAAACCAATATCGTATGATTTCACTTATATGTGGAAACTAAAGAACAAAACAAATGAACAAACCAACCAGAAATGGACTCATAGATACTGAGAATATTTTGATGGTTGTTGGATGCAAGGAGGTTTAAGGGCTGGTTGAAAAGGTGAAGGAATTAAGAAGTACAAATTGCCAGTTACAAAAAGTATCAGGGATGTCACAGTATAGGGAATCCTATATAATAGTAGCCTATTATGCTAAGTGCCCTGTTGTCCAATTGTCTGTTCAACCAATCAAAGAGTAATATGCTAATGATATGCTAAGACCACTCAACCACTCACTGTGACATATACTGACCACCAGGGGGCAGATACTCTATGACATCCCTGCTCTATGACACCCTCCTCTATGACACCCTCCTCTATAATAACCCTCCTCTGTGACACCCTCCTCTGTGACACCCTCCTCTATGACACCCTCCTCTATAATAACCCTCCTCTGTGACACCCTCCTCTGTGACACCCTCCTCTATGACACCCTCCTCTATAATAACCTTCCTCTATGACACCCTCCTCTATGACACCCTCCTCTATGACACCCTCCTCTATGACACCCTCCTCTATAATAACCCTCCTCTGTGACACCCTCCTTTATGACACCCTCCTCTATGACACCCTCCTCTATGACACCCTCCTCTATGACACCCTCCTCTATGACACCCTCCTCTATAATAACCCTCCTCTGTGACACCCTCCTCTGTGACACCCTCCTCTATGACACTCTCCTCTATAATAACCTTCCTCTATGACACCCTCCTCTATGACACCCTCCTCTATGACACCCTCCTCTATGACACCCTCCTCTATAATAACCTTCCTCTATGACACCCTCCTCTATGACACCCTCCTCTATGACACCCTCCTCTATAATAACCCTCCTCTGTGACACCCTCCTCTGTGACACCCTCCTCTATGACACTCTCCTCTATAATAACCTTCCTCTATGACACCCTCCTCTATGACACCCTCCTCTATGACACCCTCCTCTATGACACCCTCCTCTATGACACCCTCCTCTATAATAACCTTCCTCTATGACACCCTCCTCTATGACACCCTCCTCTATGACACCCTCCTCTATGACACCCTCCTCTATAATAACCCTCCTCTGTGACACCCTCCTCTATGACACCCTCCTCTATGACACCCTCCTCTATGACACCCTCCTCTATGACACCCTCCTCTATAATAACCCTCCTCTGTGACACCCTCCTTTATGACACCCTCCTCTATGACACCCTCCTCTATGACACCCTCCTCTATAATAACCCTCCTCTGTGACACCCTCCTCTGTGACACCCTCCTCTATGACACTCTCCTCTATAATAACCTTCCTCTATGACACCCTCCTCTATGACACCCTCCTCTATGACACCCTCCTCTATGACACCCTCCTCTATGACACCCTCCTCTATAATAACCCTCCTCTGTGACACCCTCCTTTATGACACCCTCCTCTATGACACCCTCCTCTATGACACCCTCCTCTATGACACCCTCCTCTATGACACCCTCCTTTATGACACCCTCCTCTATGACACCCTCCTCTATGACACCCTCCTCTATAATAACCCTCCTCTGTGACACCCTCCTTTATGACACCCTCCTCTATGACACCCTCCTCTATAATAACCTTCCTCTATGACACCCTCCTCTATGACACCCTCCTCTATGACACCCTCCTCTATGACACCCTCCTCTATAATAACCCTCCTCTGTGACACCCTCCTTTATGACACCCTCCTCTATGACACCCTCCTCTATGACACCCTCCTCTATGACACCCTCCTTTATGACACCCTCCTCTATGACACCCTCCTCTATGACACCCTCCTCTATAATAACCCTCCTCTGTGACACCCTCCTTTATGACACCCTCCTCTATGACACCCTCCTCTATAATAACCCTCCTCTGTGACACCCTCCTCTGTGACACCCTCCTCTATGACACTCTCCTCTATAAAAACCTTCCTCTATGACACCCTCCTCTATGACACCCTCCTCTATGACACCCTCCTCTATAATACCCCTCCTCTATGACACCCTCCTCTGTGACACCCTCCTCTATAATAACCCTCCTCTGTGACACCCTACTCTGTGACACCCTCCTCTATGATATCCCTCCTCTATGACACCCTCCGCTATAATAACCCTCCTCTATGACATCCTCCTCTATAATACCCCTCCTCTATGACACCCTCCTCTGTGACACCCTCCTCTATGACACCCTCCTCTATAATAACCCTCCTCTATGACATCCTCCTCTATAATACCCCTCCTCTATGACACCCTCCTCTGTGACACCCTCCTCTATGACACCCTCCTCTATAATAACCCTCCTCTATGACATCCTCCTCTATAATACCCCTCCTCTATGACACCCTCCTCTGTGACACCCTCCTCTATGACACCCTCCTCTATAATATCCCTCCTCTATGGCACCTCCCTCTATCACTTCCCTCCTTTATAACTCTGTATTCTATGACACCTGTCCTCTGTGACACTCCTTCTCTATGACACTCTCCTCTATGATTCCCTCCTCTATGACACCCCTCCTTTATCACTCCCCTCCTCTAGACACTGTCCTCTATGACACCCCTGCTCTTTGATACCCCTCCTCTGTCATACCCCACCTCAAAATATCTTTTTTCTTATATTATTTGCTGCATAATCCTTGATTACTTCTTCACAGAACAGTAATTTTTAATGTGAAAGGTCTAGAAAATAGTGTTCCCATGAGCTTTTGTGGGAATTTCCAGAAGAAGGACAGGCCCCTACAGCATGTTGGGGCAGCCATGGCAAAGAACCTGGTGGGTGCTCCGAATGCGTTTCACTGTAAATATGAAATCCCAACAGATTTGAGTGTTATGTTGGAAAAGAAAATTATAAACTAAAGAGAAGCAGAAGAGAGAAATTAATGAAAATAAAATGGATATAGTGAGTTAGAAAATAGAATAATAGGAACTAAATGCTTTTTTTGGGGGGGAAAGCAGTAATTGCTAACTAACTTAATCTGGAAAAAGGGAAGAAATTGTAAATGTATAAGTAAGAAATATTATAAGTCAATAACTACCAAATATAAGAAAACTAAAAGAACCATAAAAGACTACTTTGCTAAACTCCAACAAATGCATTTGAAAACCTAGATGAATGGACAATTTCTGAGGAAAGTATTCTTTTTTAAAAAATATATTTTTATTGATTTTTTACAGAGAGGAAAAGAGAGGGATAAAGAGGTAGAAACATAGATGAGAGAGAAACATCGACCAGCTGCCTCCTGCACACCTCCCACTGGGAATGTGCTTGCAACCAAGGTACATGCCCTTGATCGGAATTGAACCTGGGACCTTTCAGTCCACAGGCCAATGCTTTATCCACTGAGCCAAACTGATTAGGGCGTGGAAAGTATTCTTAAATTATATATAAACTATAAAATACCTAAAATAAATAAACTAAGACCCCAGCAAAAGAGAAATGTAAACAGACCAAGTTGTACAGGAGGAAAATCAGGATAGTTGACAGAGCCTCATCTCCTAAAAAGTACCAGGTCCCACTGGTTTTCCATATAGGATTTCCAGCAAATTGCAAAGAACAGAAAATCCCAATGTAATGTAAGCTATGCTAAAACCTAGAAATAGAATGGAGATTTCCCAACTTTCTGATGTGCGCAATAACAAATACAACCAAGACTTCAAAACTAAAGTCACAGACCATCACTTATGAACACTGAAGTGAAAATCCTCAATTAAATATTAACAGACAGTTGAGAGGTTAGCTAAACTACTCCATGGTATGATTGTCTTGGCACCCATTTGTTTGGCCAATTGGCCTTCAGCTATTTTAAATGGACACCAGCCTCTTCATGGAAGCTCATGGCCTAGTGAGAAAGCATCAGGGTCACATGCAAAGAGAAGTTTCTGATAGAAGGCCACCAACAGCCCTTGTGATTAGCTGTCTCTTCTGCCTCCCAGCACCTATACGCTGTATGCTTTAAGTAAGACCTCATTGGGCTTACCAAAACCCTGCTCTTTGGTTTGAATCAGACCATAGCTTGGGAACCATAAATCACTCCACGCATGGACCCTAAGGAAGGCGCATGCCCAGGTTCTGTCTCTCGTGGTCTGTACTCTGCCTTGAACACCTTATGTGTCCCCTCCAAGTGTGTTGTGTCCTTCCTCAAGGACCCCTGAATAACAAACATCTCTATTTCAGTTCCTCCTGTGGTCTCTTGTTGGACTGTGGCTCATCATCTAGCATCCTGTGCATCACTTAACAAAACTTAATTTCATAAATTCATAACATACACAGAACCCAAGACATCAAAAACAATGCATCCCAATCAGGGGGTGTTTATGTTAGGAATAGGGACAGTTCAATATGACACATTAATATAATTTAACATATTAATAAATTTAAGAAGAAAAATCATAATGCAACATCCATTCTTAAAAAAAATTCAGTGATAGCTCTTGCTGGTTTGACTCAGTGGATAGAGCATCGGCCTATGGATTGAAGGGTCTGGGGTTTGATTCCAGTCAAGGGTCATGCCCTGATTACAGGTTTGATCCCCAGTGTGCAGGAGGCAGCCAATCAATGATTCTCTCTCATCATTGATATTTCTATCTCTCTATCCCTTTCCCTTCCTCTCTGAAATCAATAAAAATATATTTTTAAAAATTCAGTGATATAAGAATACTTCCTTCACATATAGCAGTTGACCTACCCTTTCCAAGAGTTTGCATCATGCTGAAGAGAGAAATAAATATAAATAGCATCTTCAGTTGTCAAGAACAAGACAAAGATACAAAGATTTCACTCTTATTTAACTTTGCACTAGACGTAGTAGCCTATATAATTAGATTAGAAAAAGAAACTAGGACTAAAAACACTTCTAGGTGATATGGTACATACTCAAAAGGGAAAAATAATTAAAAACTACTGAAATAATGAATTTAGAAGATAAAGTAGAAAAATTATATAGACTTCAGTAACTCAAATTTACAAACAATAACCAGCTTGAAGATATACTGGAAGAACATATCCCATTTACAATAGCAATAAAAATAATAAAATAAACATAAATCAATTTAAGAAATGTGAAAGTCTCTTATAAAACTCTTTAAAATGTTACCAAAGCCCCCAAAGAAAACCTGAGCAAATGGAAAGGCATACTGTGTTCTTGAATTGTATATATTTAACATGATCCTAATATAAGTATTAACAGTTTTTTCCTCTAAGAACTAGACAGTTATCTACATCCAAGATTCTGTGTTGGGCTTTAGGAAGACTGCAAACATAAGTCAAACAAGATTGCCCTAGATCAGTGGTCGGCAAACTCATCAGTCAGCAGAGCCAAATATCAGCAGTCCAATGACTGAAATTTCTTTTGAGAGCCACATTTTTTAAACTTAAACTTCTAACGCCACTTCTTCAAAATAGACTTGCCCAGGCCATGGTATTTTGTGGAAGAGCTACACTCAAGGGGCCAAAGAGCTGCATGAGGCATGCGAGCCGCAGTTTGCCGACCACAGCCCTAGACCAGGTTGCTTGGGACCTCACGATCTGGTTGATAATTTTTGTTTACAGCTATTAAAATACTCCAAAAAATTCTATGTATATTAAGATTCAGAAAAGGAAACTGTATTTGGCAACAAAGAGGTTACTACTGATCTTTGAGAAAGCAGTTTCCATAGAGCAGGGAAGCTAAAAACTAGTCTGCATGTCAGCAAAAGCCACTCATTTCAGTGCCAAAAGAAAGCAACAGAATTTCTCGTCTAATTATAGGTAACCAAACTGATACAAAAAATTCATATCCTGCTCCAAACACATAGATAAACTGGATAAAATACACACACACACACATACACACACACACACACACACACACACACTCTCACACAATTCCACATAGCCAAATTCAGAACAAGAAAAGGAAATCCTGAGGAATCATAAAGAGGAAATGCAAAGTCAGAACGCTGTGTTGGCTTAAAGCTGAATTTCTTAAAGAGGTACGAGTACCTAATAAATCCTGCAGGGGTGAGACCTGAATGCAATTTTCATCTGGACTACAATTGTGACCATAGCCAGGCCTTCCCCAGCTGAAAGGAGCTGGACCTGAGGGTTTTCTCAGCTAAAGCTGGGAGCTTTACAAACTGGTGAGGAGCTACTCAATTGACGGTGCCTTAAAAAACTGAGATGTTGACGAAACCAGTTTGGCTCAGTGGTAGAACATTGGTCTGCGGACTGAAAGGTCCCAAGTTCGATTCGGTCAGGGGCATGTACGTTGGTTGCGGGCATATCCCCGGTAGGGGGTGTGCAGGAGGCAGCTGGTCAATGTTTCTCTCTCATCGATGTTTCTATCTATCTCTCTCCTTTCCTCTCTGTAAAAAATCAATAAAATATATTAAAAAACAAACAAACAAACAAAAAAACAACCTGAGATGTTAACATAAAACGTGGTCAAACACTGGGGAAATCTGTAGGATCCCGAAAAGGCAAATTCACAGTTTCCCCCTAAGTACTCTTGAACCCGGGGCAAGTGGGTCTCTCCAATGAAAGAACTCCTGCGAAACCAACTCGCACTCCAAAATTGCAAAGCAGGGGAAAAATGCCTCACCATTAGCCAGTGTCAGCACTCACAACAAGGGAGTTCACACCCAAAACATCAGGTGAGAGGCCAAGCTGAAACAGACTTTCAAGAACAATTTCTAAAATGGGTACAAAGATACAGGAAAGAGTGGGGAAAAAATAAAAACAAAACCAGAGAAGAAACTGGGCGTCAAGGAGACAGACAGCTGGTTCCAATGAAGGTTTCTGTAAGATGTGAGTGACACCTGCACGCCATAGGCCAGAATGGAAAAACAGTAAGTAGTTGGGAAAAATGAACACTTATCGATATTAGGAATTAATTACATGCCGGGAACTGTCCTAAAATGTAACTTCCTCATACAATTCCCACAACAACTCTCCTGTGGAGTAAACTCCTTATTGCCCATTCATTTACCTGGGCCTCAGAGGGTTCAACTTTTACAAGATCACACAACTGGAATTGGTATTGGAACCCCACATTAGGAAAGAGGGAGACACTTACTATAGCTTCTAGAGAAAATATGTAAAATTGAGAGGTTAATATCACCAAAGAAGGGAGAATGAAAGAAAGTTTATTTTAAAGAAAGATTGATACCACCTGAGCTCTCATCCTGAGAAAAAGAAATATTTTGAGATGAAAAGGAGGGAGTGTAAGAGTAGAAGACTATATCCAATATATAATGCTAACATCTCCAAACTGGAATCCCCTCTTACACAATTATTTTAGCAGGAAAGAACAAAATGATCTGACTTCGATTTATTTAACATGTATTTTCTAAAAAAAGGATATTTGCCACAAGTATAATTATTGTGAAAGGAGAGCTTTCCTGGTTTCAAAAGTTTTTAATCATGAAGTGATATTTGACAATGCAATTATTTCCATGGGCTAGAAAACAAACTTGTCACCGAGCTATATTAGTAACTGGATTCGACCACAAAGAAAAAGATATGCATTGCTGATGGTCATTAATCTTATAGGAATAACACCAACATATATATTAACAATGATGTGCCATTCTGTGAGAGGCACTGTAACATAACATAGGAAACACAATTTTATGCTCAATTTTGTTCTTAGAGGTGGGTGACCTTGGACCTGGGCTGTGGTCTCCCCTTCACAGAAGGTGGGGGAAGATATCTTGGATCTTCATGCATTTCTGAGTCCAAATTCCACTTTACTCAAGCCTCCTTCTGCTCAGCAAGGCTCGTCACCCCAAATGTTCTGGAGGCAATGGCGAGCTCAATTTTCTCTTAATGACCTCAAAACATTTTAAAGATGAATTTGCAATAAGTTCCTCTTCTACCACTAAACCACAATAATTTTGAGCCAAAAATAGCCAAAAATAGTCAATGATGGTGAATAGTAAGTCTACCCAGGAAAATGAATCACAGAAAAATTCCTTAGAGGGCTTCTAGTTCCACTTTGTCAGCTTAGAGATGAGGATCTGAGGTGCAGGGATGGACAGTGAGATAGGCACTAAGGGCAGACCTTGGCCCAGAACCCATGTATTCCAACTTCTTAGCTAGGCAAGGCTCCATACCATGCTGATGAGAATCAGGCCAGCTAAATAATGGCATATATATATATCTTGAACGAATGGTGCCTAGAAAAAGACATTTGCATTAATGAGGGCAGCAGAAGTGCAGTAGTAGTTACCTGTCAAATACCCCCCACCCCCAACCCCTTCCCTCTTTCTTCCAAAATCTGGAAACACTAGCTACTACAGCAGCTGGGGAAAGAGTGAATAAACAGCATATCTGAACACACATTTTGGTTTATACATTTGTGAAAGTCATCAAGCTGGTCAGCATAGTCAGAGGGGAGCAGATGACCCTGGCCAGAGGTCTGTTTCCTAGAAGATAGGAAATCTTAAATGAATTCAACCACAATAAACGTTTTACCAATCAGTACCAAATCTTGATAGAAACCCATGACCTACTTTAAGATGGAATACTTAACTATCTTGGAAGAGAATCTTGAACTCCAGGTCTTACTCCCTCATAGGTCTCCCTCAATCATGAATTCCCTGTAGCATCATGGATAAGTGACTTCACATCTCCGAGCCTCGGTTTCCTCACCTATAAAATTGGGGCCAAAAAACTCTCAGTTCAACCAACCTCTGAGTTGAGAATAGGGTTATCCTGTATACTAAAAGCCTAATATGCTAAGTGTCTGGTCATCCATTCAACCAATCAAAGTGTAATATGCTAATGATATGCTAATGATATGCTAAGCCTGCTCAACTGCTTGCTGTGATGTGCACTGACCACCAGGGAGCAGACTCTCCAACTCATAGGTTAGCTAGCTGCTGGGTCCTGTTAATCGCGACTGAGTGAGACAGGCCAGACATGCCCTAGAGCCCTCCCACAGTCCCTCTTGGGCTGACCAATCTCCTACGCCCTTCCCTGGCCCTAATTGTGCACTGGTGGGGTCCCTTGGCCTGGCCTGTACCCTCTCATAATCCGGCTGAGGGACCATGCCCTCACCCCCGCACCTGAGTGCACAAACTTAATGCACCACCCCTCTAGTATAGTCAATAATATTGTAATAACTATGTATGGTGTCAGATGGGCACAAGACATATCAGGGTGATCACTTCATAAGTTATATAATGTCTAATCATTATATTGTACCCTGAAACTAACAGAATATTGTATGTCAATTATAATGGAAAAATAAAATAAATCATAAAAATAAAATAAAAGCAATGAAAAGAAAGGGAAAGACATTTGGATCAAATGGACTCAAACAAAATGATGAAAAATTTACTTAGGGTGATATCTGGATACATGTGATATATGTAATGGCTTGGCAATCCCAAGGAATTTAGATAATAAATGTATATGTAGACAAAGCCTACCTAGAAAACCCAGAAACCATTGCTAGATTAGTAGATGCACAGTCAACTTCTTCCTCATGACCTGACATAGATATGAGCTCACTAGTAAGTAGCCACTTGTCTGAGGTGGGTAATTATTGATGCCAAATTAACAGCTGTATGGTTCCTAAAGGGAGCTGGCAGAGTGAAGTGCAGGGTGGTGCCACTTCAGTGAAGCATTTCAAGAGATCTGTCCTTTGTGATATAGTGCAAGGTTCATTTCTCACATCATGGGTTTCCTGCTCACACTCAGTTCTGAAAATTCATCCTCTAAGACATGACTCCTTCTGGCTGGACTCATTGGTACCCAGTTGATGGATGCATGACATAGCTGATCCCTTTTCTCCCCAGCGATGTACAGTAAATCTCTTTAAATGCCAGATTCTGGCATTTCTATGTATAGTTCAATGACTCAGCTGTTGTTAGCATTTTATCTCAGAGACATCTATAACCCAATTTTAAAAACTTCTTTGGAGCCAGCTAAGGATGTCCTGTCACAAGTTATTTCAGATTCAGTGCAGCAAATGCTTAGCTAATTTCTTGTTCTTTGTAAGTAGGCTATATAAAATTGCATTCAAATCTGTGTGGTGGCAGCCCAAAGGCATCCATCATCTCTGCTACCTCTCGGTGGAGCTGGGAAGTGGCTGGAGCACTAGGGTAACATGCATGCAGCAGAGGTGTGGTCTGGGATTAACTTAGCACTGATTTCTGTACTTCTTTTTCCGAGAGGTAAAATGGTCCAGACAGGACCCATTCTAGCTTTCACCCTCATGCTGACACATCAATAATATCACACTGATGGTGGCAGTCATTAAAGAAATATCATGTTGTCCTGAGTTCTCTTTTCTCTTCCTTTTTTTCATTGTGGTAACAAACAAACATGTAACATGAAATTTTCCATTTTAACCATTTTAAAGCATACAGTTTAGTAATGTTAACTATATTCACATCACTGTGAAACAGTTCTCTAGAACATTTTCATCTTGCAAACCCTGAAACTCTATACCCATTAAACACAACTGCTCTCCCCTCTTCTGCCCCACCCCTAGAAACCATTCTACTTCCTGTTTCTATGAATTTGTCTGCTTCAAATGCCTCAAATAAGTGGAATCTTGTGGTATTTGTCTTTTTGTGACTGGTTTATTTTACTTAGTGTAATGTCTTCATGGTGTTTTAGCATATGACAAGATTGCCTTTCTCTTTAAGGCTGAATAATATTCCACTGTATGTCTATACCACATTTTGTTTATCCATTCATCTATAGATGAATATTTGGCTTGCTTCCCTCTTGGCTATTGTACATTCTGCTACTCTGAACATGATGTACACATTTCTCTTCAAGACCCTGTTTTAAATTCTTTGGGGTACATACTCAGATATGGGATTGCTGGATCCTATGGAAGTTTTATTTTTAATTGTTTGAGGAATCTCCATACTGTTTTCCATAGTGGTTCTTACATTTTACAATCCAATTTCTCCACATCCTTATATAAACATTCCAATTTCTCCACATCCTTACCAACATTTGTTATTTTCTGCTTTGGTTTTGTTCTTTTTTATTTTTTATTTTATTTATTTATTTTTTTTAATGATAGTAGCCATCCTAATGAGTGATAGATCTCTCATTGTGGATTTCATTTGAATTTCACTGATTCAAATGATTAGTGATGTGAAGCATCTTTTTATATGCTTACTAGTGACATGGTGCACAAAATTAGTGCACATTAAAAGGGATTCATTAGAGGAAATAATATTGCTATTTGCCCTTTCTCTGTAATAAAAGTGTCAGAGATGAAAGAAAATTAGTAAAATGTATATAAAAACTTTCCTCCTGTCAGAGTCTGGGGCTCACCACAGAACCCAGAGTCAAGTCTCTGCCCACCCACATCCACCTCGAGACCCAGACCCAGCCTACCTCCCCCCCACCCCTTGTTAAGCACTGCTGGGCAGTGGGCATAGCCTCAGGTCCCCTGGCCTAGTGCCAGGACAGGGGGCGTGGTTTGAGGTCCCCTGTCAAGCCCCGCCAGGCAGGGTGGTGAAGCCCCAGGTCCCCTGGTTCAGCACCGGGAGGGCAGTGCAGCCTCAGGTCCTCTGTCAAGCCCTACTTGGTGGGAGCAAGGCCTGAGTTCCCCTAACCCAGCATTGGGGTGCACCTTGAGGTCCCCATCAAGCCCTGCTGGGGTTGTGGTGTTGCCTGAGGTCCCCTGTCGAGCCCCGCAGGGCAGAGTGCACAGCTTGAGGTCCCCCGGCCTGGCACTGGGGCAGGGGGAGCAGCCTGAGGTCCCCTAGCCCAGCACCAGGACGGGAAGTGCACCTTGAGGTCCCCTGTCCAGCCCCATGGGGGCGGGGGAGGGCATAGCCTCAGGTCCCTGCTGATTGCTCCTTAAGGCTCCTTATGGGAACTTGGCCTCAGCTGTGGGTGCAGCCATCTTTATGATGGAGTGATGGTCAATTAGCATAGTCCCTCTTTATTAGATAGGATTGGCCATTTGTATATCATCTTTAGATAAATGACTATTCAAGTTATTTTAAAATTGGATTATTTGAGTTTTTATTGTTGAGTTGTAGGAGTTCTTTTTATAATCTGTATATTAACCCATATATATATGTGTGTGTATGTGTGTGTGAGATTTGCAAATACTTTCTCCCATCCCACAGGTTACTTTTTCATTCTGTTTATTGGGTCCTTTGATGCACAAACATGTTAAAGTATGATCTAGTACCATTTGCCTATTTTTGCTTTTGTTACCTGTGCTTTTGGTGATATGTCCAATGTCATGCAGCTTTTCCTCTGTGTTTTCTTGTAGGAGTTTTATAGTTTTAATTATCTATTATCTTATCTCAGGGTGATTATCTCTTTAAATTATATATTATCTTAGGGCGATTACCTCTTATGTTTAAAAGATCTCACTCCAGGCTTTCTTGTTGTATTGAATACAGCTTCAAGACTAGAGCAAATCATCTTCTGGAATTTCCAGAATTTGTTAGAAACAAAAGTAAAAACAAAAAACCACTTGGCAATTCTTTACTTGATTTGTGATTTGAATAAGTTCCATTGAAGCACAGCTGTATTTTTTTTTTTTTTTTTACCACCCCAAACTAACTTACAGTCAAGGTCTGCTATTAATTCAATTCTCACCTGCCTTTGATATTTCTTTTTTTTTTTTTTTAATATATTTTATTGATTTTATACAGAGAGGAAGTGAGAGAGATAGAGAGTTAGAAACATCGATGAGAGAGAGTCATCGATCAGCTGCCTCTTGCACACCCCCTATTGGGGACATGCCCGCAACCAAGGTACAGGCCCTTGACCGGAATCGAACCCGGGACCCTTCAGTCCCCAAGCCGACGCTCTATCCATTGAGCCAAACCGGTGCCGGCGATATTTCTTTTCTACCAACCATGTGCCAGTCTTCTTAGTGTTGGTGGAGTGGTAGTTTGCTCCTCAGCGTTGATAATGATCTCTTAAGAGCATCTAACCAGATAGGAAGCATTTTAAGGTTATTGGAGTCCACTGTTCTCACTGGCATTTCATTTTGTATGTGATTTGCCTTATGTTTACCTTTCCTTTCACAATTGCTAGTCTTCCTCTTATCTCTGACTTCTCTTTTTTTTCATTTTCTCTCCCATTCATTTTCCTTTATTTTTTTTTTTCTGGACTATATAGATTTCACTCTGTTTTCTTTTTTAAATGTCCTTTCCCAAAAGTATCTCCCACTTTCTTCCCCTAATGTTGTCCTAGAGAGCATCAGATTCCAAATATGAGAACACCATAAGTTGGCTCTCCATTTCCATTCAAACTTGAACTATTGATCTTTTAGTGCATTTCTTAGTCTTAGAAATATTCGTTCAGAGAGTTGAGGAATTGTTTAGAAGTAACAACAAAGAAAACAAGAATTTAGTTTAAATATACAGGAAAAATAGATTCTTAAAGAATTGGGCAAGCTTAACTTTTTTTTTTTTTAACTTTTAATTAAAAGTCAAAGATCCAGTCCTAAAGGATCACACACTGAGCACGAGTTTATAGTTCAGATGATTATTCAACAAGAGACATAATAGCAGAATGCTGTAGGAACTCAGAATACTTTCTTTATACTACTTACAATCTAGAACTTAAGAGAGAAGTAACAACATAATTCTAGGCTCTGTGCTTACTAAATAATATTCAGTAAGTGCCCAGTGGAAAGTCATACAGTGGGAGAACAGAGGAAGGAAGAGAATAACAAATGTAGCTAGACCAAGCATCCTAGAGGAGGGACTATTTGAGCTGAGCCTTTTAGGAGAATTTAAATATCAGAGATCAGGAGGTCGAGTGTTAACATCAGAAGCTTTAGCATGAGCTAAGGTTGAGGGCAAGGATATTCAGGGTATATTTGGGAAATAGTAAAGAAATCCTGGGCATTTTGGCATATAGGCTAAACCTGTATAAACAAAGAAACCTCAAACTACCATAACATAGATGATTTTTTCTCTCACATAACAAGTGCTAGGCAGACACCCCGGGAAGGTAGAGGCCATTTAGGGATCCAGGTACCTTCTGCCTTTTTTGCTTTAATATATTTTATTGATTTTTTTACAGAGAGGAAGGGAGAGGGATAGAGAGTTAGAAACATCAATCAGCTGCCTCTTGCACACCCCCTACTGGGGATGTGCCTGCAACCAAGGTACATGCACTTGACCAGAATCGAACCTGAGATCCTTGAGTTCACAGGCCAATGCTCTCTCCACTGAGCCAAACCAGTCAAGGCTGCCTGTTGCTCTTATAGTGTGGCTCACCAATACTAGTATTTGTTCCAGCTCACCCAGAGAGGAAAGAGGGAGCACCCATCTTTCTCCTTAAAGATAGGACTTGCACATTGTCCACAGCACTTCTGCTTGTATCCCATTGGCGCAGGCTTTGTCATATGGCATCACCTCATGGTAAAAGGAGTTTGGAAAATGGACCCCTACGCATGAACGTTGGGAGGGAGATATCTCTTAAACCAACTGGTAGTTAGAATGGAGTTTGTTGAAGGAAAGAAGCATATAGAAAAAAAAAAATAGGGCTAAAATATGACGGCTTTTGAATTTCAAGTATTTGCATTAACACAAACACAAAATAAATACCTATCTAATGAATGCATGAATGAATGAGTGAGTGAAATGTTATTCTGTTTGAACTTTATCTCCTAGTTTATAGGTCGAAGTTCAACTACTGAGCCACAGTGTTCCTCTTTTAAATGCTTAGGTCAGTGATCAGCAAACTCATTAGTCAACAGAGTGGCAAACCACAGTTTGCTGACCACTGTCCTAGACTAAGAGTTACAAACTAAAATGACTCTAAGAGGGTCAGACAGGTAATATAAATGTCATACAGCCAGGTATAAGTGGGGAGTGGGAGCGACTGAGCAACTGGAGAGCAAGTGCCTGTCCAACAGCCACTATTCAGTGCCAGGTGGCTACTGCACAGAACATGGGCCCTGTGTGGCAAGATCTTACAATTTTTGAAAAGAAGTAAGAAATCTTGGTTTTATGTGACATTTCCCAATGTTTGGTCTGAATAATTTTGAAAAACTGGCCAAATAAAATACAGCTATAAGGTAGATTTGGCTTCCAAGTCACTGCGTTGCAATCTTTGTGAACACGAGAAACTAGTTAAAATTTTGGCCCAGAGCGCTGGTCGTGGAAAGCAGGTAAATCTGGCCATGCTATGCTGGATGCACCTCCAGCTGAGGGGTTCTGGATTGTGGCTGCACATTGTAATCACTGGGAGCATTTGAAAAATCCTCACCTGGGGCTCCGCTGCAGACCAGTTAAGTCAGGCTCCGGAGAGGTGGGCATTTTATAAAGCTGCTCAAGCAATTCTGATGTGCTGTCAAGGTTGGGAGCTAATGCTCTGAGGCGAATTTTGAAGGTTATTGCAGTGCCTGCACATGTGGTAAAAGAGTCTCAATTGTGCATTTAGAAGTGGACTAAATAAAGAAAGAGACAGAGGTGAAAGTCTTTATAAATGACAAATTGATAAAAACATGTGGCTTTTTAAAAACCAGAATGGAAGAGGGCATCAAAAGAATTAAGATTTCAAGCTGAGATTTGGGGGCTGGGAGATGTAAGGAATTTAATATGATGATGAACCGGGGGGAAAAAATAAATGTTGTCTTAAATGCAAATGCTGTGGCCAAATCCAAGTTAAGAATTTTAAAGCCACATAACATTAAAAATAAATAAGGCTACATAATTATTTTAAAAGGAAAATCTTTTGTGTATATTTTATTTGTTGCAAGCCAGGAGAAATCTAACATTGCTAATGGATCTGTTTATACAATTTGACAAGGTCATTGCTCAGGGTGGAGAGAGAAGAACCATAGGAATCCAAAGCAAATTCCTTCCTGGTAACACTAGGAATGTCTGTCCTGCATCAGTTTGGGCTGTAGTCTCAGCTGGATCTTGAGACTTTATCAATGGTGACTTACTACCACCTTGAGGCTACATCCGGTTACTGCATCTGGTTTTTGACATGAAATGCATAGGGAAGCTGCAGCTTTTATCGATAGTTTGCAGTTTTAAACATTAAGATGAAAATAGTTGTTTATTATTTTATCTTCTTGGTATGGAAGGGCTATACAATTAAAGAATGTTTTGCTGCATCAGGATGATGATTTTTCCTAACCACCTTTGACAGCAAATATTTCTGTAATGAAAATTAAAAGAGGAATCAACTCAGTGTTGCATTTTCAAATTTAATTAAAAAATAATTTTCAGGACATTAGTGAATTCTCTTTTATACTTAAGTCTAAAGTAATGACTTTGCATTAGTGATAGGATATTTTGAAAAGATAATAATTAACACAACAAAACAAAACCTTGACATTTATTGCTCACTTTTAACTATATGTTAATGCAAGATGTTAAGAGGTTTCTTTACTTAACACATCATCACATTTTAATTATCAAGAAAAAAATTCCTCTTTGATTCAGACATTCTTATTTTATCCCATTTTACCGCTGAGGACAAAGATGCATAGGGCAGTTAGTAATCTATTCAAGAGTACAGGACTTGCAGACAGGAACTTTGGGCTTAGTTCACAATCCCCAATATTTTAGTTATGAAAACTTGAATAAGTCCCTAAAAGGTTACTGTTTAAATCTCCCAGACTTTAAAGGGGATGTTAATTATATTTGTCATGCCAATGCAGAGATTGTTGTAAGAAATCACAATAAGCAAAGGCTTGTTGTAAACTCAAAAGACTATGTAAATACCAGTTTTTTGGTGACTTTTCCTATGAATCCAGGGCATTCCTATCAACAATAGTAGAAATAAGGAGAATAAGGACCTTAAATCTGCCTCTGAGTAGCATTGTTACTTCCTAAACCTGTGTTTTTAAAAAGAAAAGTGAATGAAGAAACTGACTTGGATGACCTCTAAGATACTTTTCAGGTCTGACATTTTGTAAGATACTTTGTGGCACAGCTAAGAAAAGAACCGGTTTCTTTTTCTATAAAATATTCACTGGAATATATCATTTCAATGGGGTTGGCTTTATGTCCTATAGAATTCTGGGTGAATTCCTCTTAGAAGATCCTAATGGTGAGTGTGAGGCTGTGACATCAGTGAGCCTGAGGGTATGAAACTGCTCAGGCTCCATTGGAGCACTGTAATATGAGGAGAAGCAGGCATCCTAGAGGAACGTGCAGCCTGGCTGGAGTTTGTAAGATGCTAGGAGACCAAAGATAATGGTGACAGTAAACAAATGAGTAGCCAAGTAAGAATTATATATGGTTTAGCCTGAATTTATGGCAAATAAGGTCTGCTAAATGAAGCAGATCCGAAACATTCTTGTTGGCAGATTTGCAGTTGTGATGTCTTGAAATTACCTGTCAGTACCGCTGTTTGTGCTCTGTTCAGATAGCAGGGCAAAAATCATCCCAAGAGAGTAGGTTCTGCATCAAGGTCGCTCATGATGTCAGACCATGTCTGGGGCTGTGGATCTTACCGTAGAAAGACCATTGGCCTGGAATCTGCGTAGTGAATAAGCAGCTTTCCCAGGAAAGATGCTGCCTGTGATCTGAGGCCCAGTGCCTTCCGTCTTTCAGATAGATGAGGCTTCAAGTCTTAGTTTTCAGGAAGCTAATGGCTTTGTCATTTGTCTTCCTTCGTTATCTAGGAATAAAGGAAGTTATTTGAGAGAGAGAGAGAGAGAGAGAGAGAGAAAGAGAGAGAGAGAGAGCGAGCGCACAGAGAGAGAAAGGTGTAGGTCATAATTGGCAATTTAGTACTGTTCTTATTTTGTGCTACATGAGCCTTATAAAAATAAATCTAATGCTGCATTAATAAAAATATTTTTTATAGCATAGAGAAGACTGTACCCTTCCAAAATAAAGTTTCTTTGCATAGTTTTTCCTTATCTTATCCTTGTTGCATCTCTGGTTCTGTTGCTTGATGCACGCCATTGTGTTTATGAGATTATAGCTGACCCTTGAACAATACAGGTTTGAAATACATGGGCATACTTATATGCAGATTTGTTGTTGTTGTTGTTAATACTCACCAAAGGATTTTCCCCCATTGTTTTTCAGAGGGAGTGGGAGGGAGAGAGGGAGGGTAGAAGGAGAGAAAAGAGAAAGAGAGAGAGAGAGAGAGAGAGAGAGAGAGAGAGAGAGAGAGAGAGAGAGAGAGAGAGAGAGAGAGAGGCATTGATGTGAGAGAGACACATTGCACATTGACTGGTTGTCTCCTAGGTGGGAATCAAACCCGCAACCCTTTGGTATGCCAGCCTACACTCTAACCACTGAGAAACATGGCCATGGCCAGATTTTTTTTTCTGTAAACATATAGTCAACCCTCTGTACCCCAGGTTTTGTATCTTAAGATTTAACAAACTGTAAATTGAAAAGAGTACTTTTGATCTGTGGTTGGAAATATGTGGATGTGGATGTGGATTTTGGACTGCACGGAGGTCAGCACCCCTAACCCTCACATTGCTCAAGGGTCATCTGTATTAACCAGTCTCCTTAATGGGATACAGGGCCCATGAAAAGTCATATTGTGCCCACTCCTCTCTCTAGACACACTTTATAAGGGAAATATGGCCAGAAAGAACTCTAAGACTAGCTTTGTTCAAGGTACCAAAAATAGGAATATTCAGAAAAGTAGTAGATGGAACTCTACTGCAAATGAAAAGGTACAAATGACAGAAACAGATTTTGGGGGACAAATGTATTAATGGGTGAGGGGCTTTTATGGAGCTCAGTGGAGGTGGAGCATGCAGCTTTTTGAGCCACATTGCTTAAGCCCTAATGCCCTTCACCAGTTATCATTATGTTATCTTGAGCAAGTGACTCAACCTCTGTGCCCCAGTTCCTCCCCAGCAAAATAGGGTTAAAAGTGTATCTTCCACATAGAGTTGTTGGGATGATTAAATGTGTTAAAACATGTAAAGAGCTTAGAATAGTACCTGGCAGGTAGTAAGCATTTAGTAAAGGTTAGCTCCTGTTAACATTGTTGGCATTATTACTAACTTGGGAGCAGAGGGGTTAGGCCATAGCAGCTCCTTATATCTGTAGAGATGACTCTGGCATTTTGGAATCAAATGCCACCACCCTGTTTTCTCCTCCCACCTTCAGCCACCTTGGTCAGTCTGAAGCTTCAGCCTCCTCCATGACCCACAGTAGTTAGATCACCCTTCCCATTGCATGGGCCCTGTGGTGGCTGCCCTACATTCCTGTATCCTCTTCTCTGTGAGATCCTGGGCCTCCTGCCTTGACAGATGACTTTAATGTTGTTTTAGAGATAATTCTCTAATCGACCCAATAATTTTAGTTAAGGTCCTTCTTTGACATTTAGGAAGTATTTATGCAAGGGAATTTAGGCTATAAATGTCTGTGAGCCGGCTCAGGGTTTCTGGCTGAGCTGTGCTTCCCCTGTGGGAGCACATTGACCACCAGGGGGCAGCTCCTGTGTTGAGCGTTTGCCCCCTGGTGGTCACTGTGCATCATAGAGACTAGTCATTCCGCCATTCAGCAATTTGCATATTAGCCTTTTATTATATAGGCTAATTATAAATATAATAATATAAGTAAATATAAATTATAAATAAACACATTATTTATAAGGTTGTTGTATGACAATATTATAAACTTGAAGGTTACTTGTATTTTTTTTTTTAACAGACATTTATATGTGAGTTCCAGGCCTTAATACAATTATCTGATACATAGCAAGCTTTCAATTAATAATTTATGAATAAAGGACCTAATATATATGTGTACACCTGTGGAGTTTGAACAAAAAAGGCAATTTAATCTTTACTTCAGCTAGCCTAATGCTATCCAACCTAGGTAGTCTATGTGATTAACTAAACCAATAGTATTCCTAAATTTTATGTTACTCTTAAAAACTGTACCTTTTTTAATTATAGAAATTTTGTCCAAAGGATGCCCAAGAGTACTTTAAAGTGCATATTTAGAGCTCTATACTTGAGGACAAAACACCTGAGATCTTTAGCCTATTGGTTTTGTTTTATTTGAGAAGTAGTCTTTCTGAGCCTCAGTTTCCTTATCTGTAAAATTGGGGGCATTGAAAGAGATAGGATCTAAGGGCCTTCTAATCTGCATGGGAACTCTTCTCTTTTTCTCTTTTCCAAGCAGATGTATTTCAATACTACTTCCTGTCTTCTTGGCTCTAATGATGGGACAGCAGCTGTGTTGTTCTTGCCCTTTACTGACTCTCTGCCTTGAAGTACTCTGGTAGAAAGCTGGCTATTTTATTGCTCATTCAGCATGATAAACTCTCTACATAGAATTCCAATTTTTTCCTAAAAATATTATCTTGGTTTTGCTAAGGAACTATTTGGTCCCTAGAAAAAATTTAGGATGTTTAGATAAACAACTCAGCAATCCCAGATAATCTTTTTAATGACATTAGCATTCTATAAACAATCCCGTCTAACCACGTGCATTCTTGTTTCAGGTATTTGATTTACAAGGAGGTCTTACTAAACAAGAAAGTATTTAGATGTAATCTAAACACAAGATTCTTTTTTTTAAATATATTTTGTATTGATTTTTCACAGAGAGGAAGAGAGAGGGATAGAGAGTTAGAAACATCGATGAGAGAGAATCATTGATCAGCTGCCTCTTGCACAGCCTCCACTGGGGACATGCCCTCAACCAAGGTACATGCCCTTGCCCAGAATCGAACCCGGGACCTTTCAGTCCATAGGCCGATGCTCTATCCACTGAGCCAAACCAGTCCTGGCTAAACACAAGATTCTAATAACATTTTCAGCTCTGCCCTTCAGTGTTAAGGAGTCAGTGTTATGGGCATGTTGGGAAATTAAAAGCGATTATTAAAAGCGATTTTATCCCCAACAAGGAGACTCAGCTCAATTTACCCATTTTATATGATACGGAGTTCAGAAAAGAATTTTCCTCCTGGTCAGCTTTAGATTATACCATTCTCTGCCCTGCTTGCTTTCTCTTTCCAACTGACAGCCTTTATTCTGGAACAATTATTTATTTATTTATTTATTTATTTATTTTTTAAAATTGATTGGTGTGACATTGGTCAACATGAACATACAGGTTTCAGGTGTGTGTTCCTATGTTACAAGTTCTGTATATTGCACAGTGTGCCTACCACCCAAAGTCAAATCTTCTCCTGTCACCTTATATATTTTTATATTTTAATGACATCCCATTCAACCTTTAGAAAGGAGCTAAGTATTTCATAAAACATTTCAGTCTTTTTTAAGTTTTCTTGTGGAATCAGAGTTAAAACTGTTTTAAAACATTTCATTTTCTCTTCGGTCTTTATTCAAAATTTCTTACCATCTTACGCATGTCCATATCCTCTCTTCTATTAGTTGTATTAGGTTGGATTTTGTCAGTAGGGATGTCAGTAAATGTGTGAGGTGTAGCATCTGGGTCTTGGTGGCACATGAAGCACATATAGATACGTGGTCAGGAAAGGTAGAATGCCTTAGGGAGCTATTGTGTAAAACTCTAGATGGGTCATTGTGTATAGGAACTCTCTGTCTAAAATTAAGCAAAAATGGGAGATTAAATATATGTTGGTATATCTGTAATAATAAAAGGGTGATATGCTAATTAGACCAGATATCCTTCTGAATGTCATGGTAAACGTCCTTCCTGACAAAGCTGGGGCCTGAGGGAAGTCCAGTCCTAGGTGCCTGCTGGCAGCTGGAGGGAAGGTAGCTGGGGGCCTGAGTGCCTGTGGGTGGCCAGAGGGAAGACAGCCCAAGTCCTGGGTGCATGCAGGTGGCCAGAGGAGGGAAGCCCAGGTCGTGAGTGCTGGAGGGAAGCTGGTGCTGGCAGCTGGGGGAGGAAAGCCTACTCTTGCATAAATTTTCATGCATCGGGCCTCTAGTATTTATATAACTGAATACATAATTTTGCTTCTAAATGGAGTTCTTTTTATCTTTTATTTTTTAAATTATTTTTTTGTTTACACTATTACAGATATCTTCTTCCCAGCTCTCCACCCCATACATGCACACTCCTTTGCCCACCTCCACCCAGCTCCTGCCTCCTCCTTTTCCTCTGCCCATCACCACACTACTATCTATCTGTGTCTATGGGTTATGTATATATGTTCTTTGGCTAATCTCTTCACCTTTCTTCCAGTTCTTTGACAGTTCTCTGTAAAGTTTCTGTTGAGAAATCAACTGACAGTCTTATGGGAGCTCTTTTTTAGGTAACTAACTGCTTCTTTCTTGCTGCTTTTAAGATTCTTTTTGTCTTTAACCTTTGTCATTTTAATTATGATGTGTTTTGGTATGGGCCTCTTTGGGTTCATCTTATTTGGGACTCTTTACTTCTTGGACTTATATGTCTATTTTCTTCATCAGGTTAGGGAAGTTTTCTGTCATTATTTTTTCAAATAGGTTTTCAGTTTCTTGTTCTCTCTCTTCTCCTTCCACACCTTCCTGTTGCAAATGCTTGATGTTGTCCCAGAGGCTCCTTATACTATACTCATTTTTTGCTTCCTTATATTCCAAATAACCGATTTAACTCTTGGCTTCATCTATCTACTTACTGTTGATTCTCTGTAAATTATTATTTTTGAAATATTTATTGTTGAAAGTATTACATATGTTCCCTTTTCCCCCTCATTGACCTCTTGTAGTCTGCCCCCACCCACCGTCCCAGGCCTTCATCACACTACTGTCTGTGTCCATGGGTTATGCATAAAGACATATAAGTTTTTTGGTTGATCTCTTCCCACCCATCCACTTACCCCCACCATCTGTAAAATATTTCTTTATTTCAGTTATTGTAGCCTTTATTTCTGATTGTGGCATATATATATATATATATATATATATATATATATATATATATATATATATGTATATAGTGTTGAGGTTCTCACTAAGTTCATTGAACATCCTTATAACCAGTATTTTGAACTTTGCATGTAGTAGATTGCTTAACTCCATTTTCTTTTGTTCTTTTTCTGGAGTTTTGTTCTGTTCTTTCATTTGGGATATGTTTCTTTGTCTCCTCATTTTGGCAGTTTCTCTATGTTCGTTTCTTTTGGGTAGGGTGCTGTGTCTCACAGGGTTGGTAGAGTGGTCTAATGTAGTAGGTGCTCTGTAGCATCCAGTAGCATAGTCCCCCTGATCACCCAAGCTGGGCACTCGAGGTACACCCTTCATATGGACTGTGTATACTCTCCTTTTGTAGTTGAACTTTGATTGCTGTTGGCATATCAATGGTAAAGAATTACCCTCAGGCAGATCAGCTATGACCACCAACCTCAGACCCCCACCCACTGTGGAGGATCAGCTGAGCAGGACTTACTTCAGTGTAGCTTCGGTACCTGCTGAGTCCACCCCTTGAGTGTGTCACTTATGGAGATGATTTGATATGATCTGAAGTTATCCACTGGGTGTGCTCCCCTGGGTCCTCCCGTGAGGTTCAGGACAAGGTTAATCATGACGTGTTTCTCCCTGGAACAGCTGGCATGAGCTACAAAGCAATCTGCAGTTGGCTACTACTTGTGCTGGATTTGGAGGTGCCAAGAGAGGCTCAGCTCTGAACCAAAGATGGCTTTTGCTAGTGCCGGGCCTGGGTTCACTCAGCGAGAGTATGAGGCTGACTGAGGCCAGATGTTACTTTTTTGAGCGATTTTAGGAAAATCTTACAGATGACATTGCTATAAGTCCATTTGGCCAGCATAGGCTATCTTAATTTTTATCAGAATTTAATTATGAGAGTATCAATAATTAGGACTTCACTTTAAACAAACTAAGTATATGAGAAAGGGCAAAACTAATTACTTGGCATGGATTCTTAGCACTTAGAACAATTTGCAATTTGAGAAAATTAGAATTTTTTTAAAAAAGAATGGGTGTCCTTGTCCTGTGACACTTGGCATAGTGGGGATGTTTTCAAAAGGAAAACTTTAGGATCTTGGGAAAACACATGGTACACTACCACATGGAATGATGGACTTAACAGGCTGACAACACACCAGAGCATATCTGGACAGTCAGAACGGACTCCCTGGGCCTCCATGTCCACATCTCTGCTGTGTCCCCTTTTGATAGACAGGGATGTGTTTCTGAGTGTTATTAGTCTGCCTTTCTCTTTAATACTCTTCTCAATACTATTTGCTCTTTTATAACAACTATTTTGAGGCTTGAATTAAAGGGTTATGAACCTTAAACTATATTAGAAGAAACCTTAATAACAAAATGTGGCTTCTGAGAACAGTGATAAAAAATTTAATCTTCAGCTATTACTCAGTTTCAGGATACCTTGTTAAGCATTAAAAATATTATTCAAAATTAATCAAAAAGCAAATCTGAAAAACAAAACAAAACAGAAATACAGGTTAAGTGTAAGATGCATACCAAAGCATCTCTGTGAAATGTCAAAACCTGTCTTTGCTCTTTTACACCTCCAGGTGGTGCTGTTTACTTAGACATGGGAAGCAGGCACCCAACCTCATTTCCTTGCCTTAGGTTCATAGCCAGGCTTTCAAGACAATTTCCATTTCTACAGATGTGTTCTTTTAAATGGTCAATAAACTTTTATAACCACTATTTTAAAAATTGCAAGATTATTGTGATTTGTGCTGTCTGGGACACACCCAGAGCAGATGTTTACATTTATTCATTGGTCCCATATTTTTCTACTCTTCCTTGTTTCTTAGAACTCAGATTGTCACAGACATTTGGGCTGTCATTAGAATTCATGCAAGCCTCTTAAAACACCTATGTGACTTAAAAATAGATTTCTATCTGTTAAGGTAACTCAACTCTATAGGCTTCTGAGTAAAGAATACTATCTTCACAGAAATGTTTTTATCCCTCAAAACCCACGAGTGTTCCTAGCAGACCTGAATTGTTTTTTGGTGACTGGAGCTTGTCAGACATGAGAAATGTTTTGATAATTTTGGCTCGTCTTTTCAATGACATCCTGGAGACCAATCCAAATTTCTCAGAAAAGTTTTCCAAGGAAAAAAACTGAGAGGGAGTAAGGAACACCTTCTTTCCATTTTTATAGATTTCAGTGCTAGGAATACTGGAAAATCTGTTCTACAGTGTGGAACTAGGATGGAAGTGCAGTGGTATCAATTTTACAATCAGTAAGGTTTGGAATATTTAAGATTGGCTTTAAACAACCAACTAACGCTTTTCTTGTTCTTTCCTTTTTTTCTTTCTTTTCTTCTCTTTTGTCACAAGGGGTTTGTAGACAAGCTGGATGAATTCATTCAGTGGTTAAATGAAGCCATGGAAACCACAGAGAACTGGACACCCCCTAAGGCAGAGATGGACGGCCTTAAACTGTACCTGGAGACACACCTGGTAGGCAAGATGGTGTTGCTTTTGCTGATATTAATGAAAGGATTCTGATGCACGGCTTGTTTGTTTATGGAGGATATAAATTTTATTTATCAGAAGTCATTATATGCTAATGAAACCAGGTTTTAATGGGGTAAATTGCAGCAACTGAAAATTTATAGGCATTTCAAATAAAACTATAAAATCTAAATCCTCCATATTTTGAGCTATTTTTAAAAAACATTTTCCAGAAAGATAAGTAATTACTTTAAAAATACCTTAGACAATTTTATTAGGCCCTCGCTCTCTAAAGCAACAATTTAAGGTTTTCCTCTTCTTAAAAAAAATATAAATGAAAGTGATAATTTTGATGACCATTCTAAGCTTTCTAGAATTCTTGTAAAATTAATGAACCTCTCATTATCAAGAGGGTCTACTTTTTCTGTTCTACACTGGGTTATTTTAATAAAATATTTAAAACGATGATCTCCATCATTTTTGCTGCTATGTGGGTTTTCAGCATATAATTAATACAACTGTCATTACTCTCGTCCCCGTGCAGAGGGAGAGGCATGGAGAGGAAGTGGGAAACACTTGAATGAATATCCTTCTGAATATGTTAGGAGCAAGAATTATAGACTGAGGGACATTTGATGAACCTCATGAGGTTTTTACTGAATGCTTCAAATGGCCGATATCAATTATGAAGGGGTGGGTACCAAGTAGTGGAGTGTGATAAAGCATGAAGAGAAAGCACGTTGTCATAGGAAATGAAAATTCAAGCTTTAAGTATCTCATCTTTATTCCTTTCACCGATAGCATAAAATTGACAAAGGCAATGAACACAAATCCTTGGGCACCCAACTGTGGGGTAGGTTTTCTGCCCCTCTTACACACTCAGAATATGGATTGAATAAGCATTGAGTGAGAGTCCTATATGTGTGACAGGTTGCAGGGTTTTAGGAATGCTCCCTGTGTCAGTGAGAGAATGAGAAAGAGAAAGAAGAAAGATGGGGGGGGGAGAGAGAGAGAGAGAGGAGAGAGAGAGAGAGAGAGAGGAGAGAGAGAGAGAGAGAGAGAGAGAGAGAGAGAGAGAGAGAGGAGAGAGAGAGAGAGAGAGAGAGAGAGAGAGAGAGAGAGAGAGAGAGAGAGAGGAGAGAGAGATGAGAGAGAGAGAGAGAGAGGAATGCTTTAGGTTTTTGGTGTATGCATTTTATAATGTTTTATATCATTGCAAGAAAAACAGTCTCAAAATCCTATTGCTGCATGCAAACAGTATTGTGGATAATAAAGAATGACAAGACTGTGTGATAGAGGTTGACTGTATTGTTTCCCTTTTTAGAGACCTGGGTTGATGGCATGTAAAACGGCCAGTAACCTGTCCGTCAGTAAATGAGTGGGTAACACAGCCATGGTATATTTCATTTACTCAATGGAATACTACTTGTCCATAAAAAGGAAGAAAATTTTACCCTTTGCAACAGCATGGATGGACCTGGAGATTATTATGCTAAGTAAAATAAGCCAGTCAGAGAAAGACAAGTGCCATATGATTTCATTCATGTGGAATTTAATGAACAAATTGAACTAACAAGCAAAATAGAGACAGACTCATAGATAGAGAACAGGCAGACAGCTCTAGTGAGGGAGGGGACATTGAGGTATGTGCAGGGAGAGAGAGAGAGAGAGAGAGAGAGAGAGAGAGAGAGAGAGAGAGAGAGATGCCAGTAACCTCAAACACCTCTCTTGTACATGGATTTTAAAATACTGCCCTTAGTACTCAATTCCCTGTTGAGTAGAGCATTGATTTTTTTAAAGAGGGCATTTCATAATAGCAAGATAAAGATATTCAGTGCTTTATAATGTAAATTATATTAATTAGAATGTCAGCTTTTCACTGGCATTGTTCTGACAGAAATTCTAATCTGTGTTTAAACAGGAGTATATGAACTTTATTTCACATTAAGTGTGCTGTCTTAATTTCTCTTGATTTAATATTTTATGAGAAACACAGGTTTAGTTTTTGAGTTCCCAGAGGGCACGGGGACATGAAGAGCACCTCAACTCTTTGCATCGAAAGCCAGGTTAAGAGGGTGGGAACCAAGCTCTCACTTCTCTTTGGAAATTGAGGGACATGGCCTCTTTATAGCCAATGTTCTGTTCTCCAATCTGGATTACAAATTTATATTCCTTAGTTGGCATCCTTGTGTTGACCTCTGTCTCATTCTAGCCCAACACTATCATCTAGAACTTTCTGCAGTGATGGGTATTTTTTATTGCATTGTTCAATATGGGAGCCACTACCCACATTTATCTACTGAGCACATGAAAATGTGGCTGCAGCAACTGAGGAAATGAATTTTTAATTCTAATTAACTTACATTTAAATTTCCACACGTGGCTTATAACTACCGAATTCTAGTCCTATAAATAGCAGTACTCTTTATGGCTGCCCATAATGGTTTGCAGACATTCTTACTGGTCTCATAGTGATAGTCTCATCCAAAATGTGGAAACCATTATCCTCTGTGCTCTGGATCTCTCCATTAGATCCACAGCAAAGAGTCCTTCTTAAACTGTTTGTCTCTTAAAGAATAAACTGCTTTAAGATCAACACTTTCTTGAACCAGTTTTTTCCAGGGTCATGTCTGATTGTACTGGTTTGTCTATAGACAACACAGAAACAGCTTCTTTATCACGACTGTGCAAATAGTGAGGGAGTACGGTGTCCAGGTCTGTGCACCGAGGTTGGCCACAATCTCGAATTTCACTTCTAAAATTATGAATGATGTTAACAGTTACTGAAGACCTAGTGTGCATGGATCACCACTGAGTGATACTTAAGAACAATGACTGAGCCTCTGTTATACTGCATGCTGTGTCTGTTACTTGAGATATAGCCTGTGGTTTAAGCATCTTTAGACCCCTAGTTACTCTGTGTCCCGACATTATCTTCTGATTAAGACTGTCATTTACATTTTTTACTGTATTTGCTTGCTATGTTGCTGAGTTAATAAGTTATTCTTCTCAAAGGAAGACAAAAAGAATGCCTACCTTACCATAAAGAAAGTATGTGTACAACTAAGCCTACATATTTATATTCTTTACTTCACCCTGCATAAGTCATTACTGCTCCTTAATGAGTGGGCAAAGGGTATTTGCAAGAATATTCAGCATTCAGAGATAGTTACGTGAGTTTCTTTCAACATCTCTATAGATTCTATAATTTACATTAAACCAAAACGTGCCAGCCCCTCAGTTCAGCATTTTCTTTGGCTTAATAATGTGTTAGAATAGTTGGCACCCTGCAATGTTCATTATAAAGAAAAATAAAATAATAAAGACAATACCAAAAGTTGTACATTTATATTTTGATACTTAATTCCGTTATTTTCCATGTCAGTAACCTAGGGTTTTTATCAATACAAATCAATTAAGGCTTCACAACACCTGTATGAGAGATGTGAAGGAGCTTTATTTTAACTTAAGAAGTACTAGTACTGGGAAATTGTGATGATACATCAATGGTTTTCCATGATAATTAATCATCTGCCTGCAACCAGCCTGCTCAACATGTTGAACATTCCTCTTCTTGGAAAACAACTTTTAAAATAGCATTGTGTATACCGTATTTTCTGGCGTATAAGACAACCCCCTAATTTTACAGTTAAAACATAAGTTTAGGCCTATATTCGCTGTATAAGACTAACCCCACTTCTGAGACAACACCAGTTCTTTTTTTAATAGACCGCTTCTCTGACTCTGGCCAATCTGAGCAGGCTTTTTACTAGAACACAGTGTACATGTTCTGTACCTGAAGCTACACTGTGTTCTAGAAAAAAGCCTGCTCAGATTGGCCAGAGTCAGAGAGGCGGTCTATTAAAAAGAACTAGTATATGCACCCCTATGTTCATAGCAGCACAATCTACAATAGCTAGAATTTGGAAACAGTCTAGGTGCCCATCAGCAGATGATTGGATCAAAAAACTATGGTACATCTACACAATGGAATACTATGCTGCCATAAAAAGAAGGAATTCTCATCATTTGCAGCAACCTGGATGGAATTGGAGAACATCATGCTGAGTGAAATAAGCCAGTCAATGAAAGAGAAACACCACATGACCTCACTCATTTATGGATAATAAAGAACATTATAAACTGATGAACCAAAAGATAGATATAGAGAGAGTAAAGCAACAAGTAGACTGTCAAATTACAGCAGGTAGGGTAGGGAGATCTGGGGGAGATAATAGATTAACCGAAGGACTTGTATACATGCATATAAGTACAACCAATGGACACAAAACTCTGGGGAAGGGGGTATGTATTGGGGGGGGGGGCAATGTTAAATTATGTACACAGATAATAATTGAATAAAAAAAATGGGGGGAAAAAAGAGAATAAAAAAAAATAAAAAGAACTGGTGTTGCCTCGGAAGTGGAGGGTGGTAGTCTTATACAGAAAATATAGGCCTAAATCTATGTTTTAACTGTAAAATTAGGGGGTCGTCTTATACGCCGGAAAATACAGTATATGTTCTTATGGACTTCCTTCTTCCTCACCTCTGTCACTTTTTAAAAATAGCTATATTAAGGTTTAAAGTATACAATTTTACATATTTAAAGTATATATTTAAAGTATACAATTTTATATTTAAAATATACAATTTTACATATTCCCACAAGCTGACAAATGTATAGCCCCACAAGACCATCACCACAATCAAAACTGTGAACATGTCCATCACCTCCAAAAACTTCCTATGATCCTTTGAAATTCTTCCCTCCCTTCCTGCCGGCCTTTCTCCCATCTCTGAGTAATCAGATCTGCTTTCTGTTACTATTATATTCATTCGTATTTTCTAGGATTTACATAAATGGAATGAAACAATATGTACTCTCTATGTTTAGTGGGGGGTGGAGGGTGTTAGGGCAAGCCTGGTTTCTTTCACCCAGCACATGTATTTCATGTTTTAATTCATTCATTTTTATTGCTGAGTAATATTCCATTGCATAGATATACCACAATATGTTTATCCACTTATCTTTTGATAGAAATTTTAATTGTTTCCCTCACACTTGTTTTTATTGGCTAAAGAGGTGTAAGTCAGCAATAACTGAATTTGAGTAGAAGCATCATAAATAGTTCTTGGCAGACTATTTAGATTTAAGAGGATTTATAGTATTCAGAGTTAAAGGTCTTACGAGCTTATTTGGAGACTCTAGCAGGAGAGTGCAGCTACTCATAAACCTTTGACCAAAGACCAGTCTTCTTCTCTGGGAGAAGGTCGTCTTCTTCACTCAGGGCACAGCTTCACTGGGATCGGTGAGGGAGGAGGGGGACACCCGCCTAGTCAGTCACATCAACTGAATCAACCCTGGTGATCAATGGGGGTGATGTCACATCCAGATCACCCTCACATCCCAGAGTCAGAGGACTTAACCGTAACCAGCAGAGCAGGAGAGTAACTTTTCCCAGTAGAGATTTCAGTTCATGTCCCTTTGCTCCTGAGAAGATAACTCTAATTTTCCAAATAGTTCAGTCCACCAAATGGGCAGCACATCATATGCAATCAATTGTAGGAGAACAAGCCAAAAGGATTTTCTTAAATCTATAACTAATGAAAGTATCCAATAGGAAGAACCGAAGTCAAATGGACACCAGAGAGCTATGCAAGAATTAGGAGAAGAACCCAACCACAGTGCTAGGCTTAAATCTGGGAGATAAATTTGCATAGGTTGGGCAATCATTAACCAAACACATAGAAATAGCCTTGGTAAAACAACATTCTTAATTCAGTATGATAAATGAGAAAATGTGGGGGAAATGCTGACAATGAGTTCATGTATATTAAGCACCCATGAGTCAGTTAGGTGCTAGGAATGCATGATGAATGAGTTAGGTTTTTATCTTCCAAGGATTTCCGATCTAGGAAAGATGACCATAAATTAAATGCATTTATCTATAGACACATAAATGATTAATGTAATGCAATTTTGAGCAGTAAACTTTTGTAGAATATGCAAAATACTATTCAAAGCATAGAGAAAAAAGTTTTATTGGTTCTTCTTGGAGGGTAGGGAAGGCTCATAGAGTAATTGATGTACACCTCACAGGCCATATATGATCTGTTGCATAGACGGGGAAGGAGAAGAGATGGAAGGAAATTTTATGGGCAAGTGAGGGAGGTTTGGAGAGCCATCTGGTGCAACTGAGACTGAGTTGGAATTTGGCAGGTTGGGATGGGTGGTAAAGGAGATTGATTTGTAATGAACTGAACTTTTCTCTGGGGGCAATGGAAACTCATTGAAGGTTTGATTTTATTTTAAAACAAGAGAGTGACATGAATCAGTCACTAATTCCACGAGGTTAGGGTCAACTTAACATAGATGAAGTCCATGAGAGAATAACTATGGACATAATGGAAAATGGTTTGAGTATAGAATTGGAAGGATATGAGTTTCTTTAAATGTATTTTTTTTTTTTTTACTAACTAATATTTACTAACTATAACACAAAATTTTAAAGGTACCGTATTTTTCTGACCATAAGACGCACCGGACCATAAGACGCACCAGTTTTTAGAGAAGGGAAATGAAGAAAAAAAGATTCTGAAACAAATAGTGTCCTAAAATATTTTATGTGCATTAAAACCCAACATCACAGTCATAAACACATGTAATCAACCCTGTAAAGTAAACAGCAGCATTTAGAACCATTTTAGAGCTGGGCAAGCACACAGAGACCACACAGAGCCGGGCAAGTAAAAATACTTTTTTTAAAAAGTATATGTGTAGGCTATATTTGGACCATAAGACGCAGGGACTTTCCCCCCCCACTTCTGGGGGAAAAAAAGTGCGTCTTATGGTCCGAAAAATACGGTAAATAAGGGGAGTATAAAAATGCAGAAAGTCAAAAATAAGCCTTCCACCTTTATCCCCCCCCCAGTTAGAAATTCTCCTCTCTTCAGGCAATCATTCTTCCTTGTTTCTTTTTTTAATTTTAACTTTTTTATTGTTTAAAGTTTTACAAGTAATAGTATATACGTTCCCCGCCCCCCATTGACCTTCCCTCAGCCTCCCTTACCCCGAGGCACATGCCCTCACCCTGTCCCAGTGTCTTGCGTCCATTGGTTATGTTAATATGTATGTATACTAGTCCTTTGGTTGATCTCTTACCTCCCTCCTATCCCCAACACTCCCCAGCCTTCCCGCTGTCATTTGTCAGTCTGTTTGATGCTTCTCTGTCTCTGTATCTATTTTTGTTCATCAGTTTATAATATTCTTGATTATCCATAAATGAGCAAGATTATGTGGTATTTTTCTTTCACTGACTGGCTTATTTCACTTAGGATAATGCTCTCCAGTTCCATCCATGCTGTTGCAAATGGTAAGAATTCCTTCTTTTTTACAGCAGCATAGTATTCCATTGTGTAGAGGTACCATAGTTTTCAAATCCACTCATCTGCTGATGGGCATTTAGGCTGTTTCCAAATCTTTGCTATTATAAATTGTATTGCTATGAACATAGGAGTGTATATCCTTTCTGATTGGTGTTCTGTTTCCTTGGGATATATTCCTACAAGTGGTAAAACTGGGTCAAATGGAAGTTACATTTTTAGCTTTTTGAGGAAACTCAATACTGTTCTCCACAGTGGCTGCACCAGTCTGCATTCCCACCAGCAGTGGAGAAGGGTTCCTTTTTCTCAGCATCTTCGCCAGCACTTGTCCTTTATTGATTTGTTGATGCTAGCCATTCTGAAAGATGTGAGGTGGTACCTCATTGTTGTTTTGATTTGCATCTCTCAGGTGATTAGTGACTTTGAGCATGTTTTCATATGTCTCTTAGCTTTCTGAATGTCCTCTTTTAAAAAGTATCTATTTAGGTCATTTGCCCATTTTTTGATTGGGTTGTTTATCTTCCTTTTGTTAAGTTGCATGAGTTCCCTATAAATGTTGGAGATTAAACCCTTATCGATGATAACATTGGCAAGTACGTTCTCCCATGCAGTTGGCTTTCTTATTGTTTTATTAATGGTTTCTTGTTCCTTTATATCCTTTCAGAGCTATTTCGAGTATCTGAAAACAAAAGCATATGTGTGCTTAACTTTGTTTCCTTAATTTTCATTATCAGTAATTCAGAATCAGTATAGAACTGCATCATCCTTTTGAGTGGCTGCAGAGTATTCTGTTTATGAATATGCTATAACTTATTTAACCAGTCCTCTATTAATAAAAACTTAGGTTGTTTGCATCTTTTACAATTGCGAACAGTGTTCCAGTGACTATCCCTGGGTATTCACCATCTTGCATAGTAGAGTTATATCCTTAGAATAAATACCTTACATATGAAGATTATGGGTGAAAGGTTATACACATTTAATATTTTCATGTATTGCCAAATTGTCCTTGAGAGATTGTATTATACCAGTTTATACTCAGCATGCACGAGAATGTGAATTACTGTACATCCTTGCCATTAGAGAATGTTATCACACTGATGGAGATTTGTTCTTGTGATAGTTATAAATGGCATCTCATTGTAGTTTGGTTTGTATTTCATGTGTTTTAAGTGGAGTCGAACACGTCTTCATATTTTTAGGAGTCATCTGTATTTTCTGAGAACCACCTGCTCATATTCTTAGCCTATTTTTCTGTTGGGTCATTGGCATTTTGCTTCAGGATTTATCGGAGCTTTTTTCCTGTATTAAGGAAATGACTCCCTTGTCTGCAGTATGAATAGAAAATGCTTTTAAGAGAAACTATTTTGGGGATTTGGTTCCAAAAGAACATGGACATGTTAGTGCTTTGAAGAATCTAGGGTTAGGCAGATCTGAAGGCCAGGCTGATAAGCATATAACAGGTCTCTGCCCCTGCCGAAGCATGCCTGGATTCCAGTACAGCGAAGACCAGGAGTTTGCTTACTTAGTGCCACAAGCCTGAGATCAGGGACGCTATTGTTGAGTGAGTGGATTTGATGCCTGAGCAGTGAAAGAAATGGAGAGGGTGTGGGTCACTGGAAGGTGGGAGGTAGATAAGAACAGAGTAAAGGAAATAGATGAGCTAGAGAGGCATAGATTGGAGAGAGAGAACAACAGGTCTCTCTTTTTAAATGTGTCTTTATTGTTGAAAGTACTAAGATATCCCCCTTTTTTCTCTATTGACTCCCTTCCCTGCTCCCCAGGTTTTCACCAGACTGTTGTTTTTGCCCATGGGTCATGTTGATATGCATACAAGTGCTTTGGTTAGTTCTCTTTTTGATGCACTACCAACTTCCTTTTCACCTTTCTGGCTTCCACGGAGGCTACTAATGTCCTTGAGAACAGCACAGGAAGCCTGCTGCCCCAAGCTGGAGATCTGGCCAAGACTGGAATGAGTGTGAGGGTGTAGAAATGGGCTGAAAGCTTCTCTGCCTGTGTGTGCAGTGGGACTGATGCTCCAGGGCCCTTCTAGGGGTGTGTGAAACCAGGGAATGGGAGCCATAGGAGCAGTATTTACATAAAAAAGAGGCAGCAGATGTTACAAGAGCTTAGTGACCATGGGGGCTTGTGCTGAAGGTAGTGCAAACTATGTCTTGCACACAACTGCTGCTGTAATTATGGGACTTAGTTAAAGAAAAACATAAATTTTTTTCACTGGAAAAAAATTCTAACTGTATAAAAGAGCATAAAATTCAAAGTGAAAAGCGTACCCTCCCTTGTGTAACCAACATAAACCAGTTGTTCTATGTCCTTTTTTATTTTTTTATGTAAAAGTACATAGATTTAAGGATTTTTAATTCATATTGTATATACTTTTAATGACTTGTATTTATATATAAACATATCTCAGATATCCTTCTGTTAGTACGTGATGATCTGCACATTTTAGCATCTTCTTAATATTTTATTGTGTGGATGTGCCATTCCCAGGATGATGGCCATTTAAGCTGCCTCCTTATTTATACTTTTGTAAACAACACCACAGTGAGCATCCAGGTCATTTTAACACTAGCTAAGTGATAGCCTCTTCTTGGTCCCAATTGTGTCTTGTCCACAGCAGCAACTCAAAGCTCTCATGTAATGACTGTCTGTCATACTTTAGGTAGAGCTTTTGCAATAGGTCCTAAAAAGCAATTTAAGGTCCATGTATGTGTGTGTACAGAGTTTTGAGTTTGTGTTTATCAGGCTATCTTCCAGAATTTTGTCCATTTTAAGATTGGCACCTGCAATTTGAAGTGGGTGGCACAAGGTGGCGGAAAGCACCCAAATCCTGCAGACAATGCTTATAGTCTTGGTACTCTTGAAGGGTTTGAAAATTTCCCCCTATTTTCATTGCCCTAAGTATGTACAAAAGCAGATTGGATTAAACTAATAATGTGCCTAGTTAACAAAATATCAGGACAGATATTTTCATGCATTTAGATCTTCATGTTATATCATATTTTTTATTAAATAGCTTTCATTTGTATTAAAAGAAAAACACACACACTATACTTCCCACAGTATTTAGCCATACAGGTAAGGTGCCTCAAACACATTCATCTGTTTTTATTTTGCTTGCCCTCCTATCTCCAACTCTGCTCCATTTTTCATTCATTGGAGTTAAAACAGGCTTTCCTTTCTCCTATGTCCTGCTACCCACCTCTCCCCGCCTCTCTTTCTCTGCTGAGCTGACAGGCAAGTCTGGCCCAAGCAGGTTGTCTCACAAGACCAGCAGCTGCCATGTGGCCATACCACTCTGCTTAAAGGAGGCACTCATCAGACTTCAAAAGTCTGTAAAAGGCAAAAGATTTATAGGGTCAGAAGAGAAACCAGAGCATTTGCTAAGCGAAATAAGCCAGTTAGAGAAAGATAAATACCACATGATCTCACTCATTTGTGGAATATAATGAACAATGTAAACTGAGGAACCAAAATAGAACCAGAGTCATAGAAGCATCGAACACACTGTCCAATCTATTAATAAGAGGGAAGGTAGAGGGAGCGGGATAAGAGATCAACCAAAGGACTTGTATGCATGCATATGAGCATAACCAATGGACACAGATGGGGTTGGAGGGCGGTAGTGGTGGTCAGGGCATGTGGGGGTGGCTGGGGAGAGGTCAATGAGGGAAAAAGGAGACCATATAATACTTTAAACAATAAAGAATTTTTTTAATATATATATTTTTATTGATATTTTACAGAGAGGAAGGGAGAGAGACAGAGAGCTAGAAACATTGATGAGAGAGAAACATCGACCAGCTGCCTTTTGCACACGCCCTTCCGGGGATGTGTCTGCAACCAAGGCACATGCCCTTGACTGGAATCGAACCCGGGACCTTTCAGTGCGCAGACCGACGCTCTACCACTGAGCCAAACCCGGTTTCGGCTAAACAATAAAGAATTTAAATTAAAAAATAGCCTGAGCTGTGTGAGTTTGGCTCACGTGAGTCAGGTCATGCATGGGCTCTTGTCTACACAAGAGCCCCTCCAGCCTCACCAAGCAGGGCGGAACCTTGAAGCTGTGAAATTCCCTTTGCTTGTCCCTCTTAGATCCCATTAGTTTAAGGCAGTGGTCGGCAAACTGCGCTCATGAGCCGCATGCGGTTCTTGAGCCACTGTTAGCCACTCTGTTGACCAATTAGTTTGTCGACCACTGGACTAGACTAAAGGTTACTGTGTAGTTGTAAGCTGTGAGGATTAGGCATTGTGGCAAAGAGGTAAAGGGTAGTATAAGTACCTGAGAGTTTAGTAGGAAGCATTACTTCTCTTTGGGGTTTTAGAAATGCTTAGCTCCTAGCCTTGCCTTACCTACTTTGGTGGCTTGGGAATGGAAAGATCTGTTGGGAATCTAAAGCAGGCAGGCATTTGAGAGGTGGAAGTGTGAGGACAGGAGGCTTGTTTTGGGCACGGTGAAACGTCCTGGACCAGATTTCTTACTCATATAACTCTACTTCTGTGTTCTAGGAGGCGCATAGTGTAGTCTTCCCTTTTCAGTTAAAAAGGATTCCTGACTTATTCAAAGCATCTGGGAATAATTTTTTTTTTTTTTTTTTGCCTGATCAGTTTATGGACTCCTAGGCCATAATATTTATCAGTTCTGATCATTTTGAAAATTGTTGGTGCTAATTTATTACTTTGGACTAACTCATCACACTTTATTTAGTATTCTTTTTAGGATAGAATGAATGTTTTAAATTAGAATGCTAGGGAAACACTGCGTCTATTAAATACTTACCATCGAGGGTGGTACTATGCTAAGCACTGAGAGAGTCTGCAGGCTGGCCTTGCACTCTGAGGGTCTGTGCTCAGGCTAAACCGCGCTGTGTAGACAAGAGCCCATGCATGACCTGGCTCACGTGAGCCAGGGGCTGTCACCTACCAACTCTCTCCCTGTGTGAACCCCAGTGCAGATCCTACTTATCTACAGTGTTACAGGGAATTTTTGGAATCTTAAAACAATTTATCTGATATAAGTGATATTAAAAGTGTTAAGCCTGAAATAGATCTTTACCTTCGCCAGAAAGATGCCTGTCATATCTATGGAAGGTTGTTGTGAAGGTCAAAGAAACACTTTATATGTGAGGATGATTTGTTCATTTGGGGGGAATCCTACACATTTTCCTTTGATATCTGAGAACATGTGGTATAAAAAGCTCAGGTGTTCCTAGAGATGTTGAATTTCTCCCCATCTACCTTTCACTGAAAAATTCACCTGTGACTCTCACCTACTTGAGGGACAGCTTATGTCTCTTGGGTATCTCCTATGATACCCAGCCTTGTTCTTGACAATAGTTACTAAAGAGATCTGCTAAATGAATAAATGCATTTGTAAAAGCAGTGTTACAACCATTACAGACAGCAAATTTTAACTAATATTATAACTCATTAAACAGTCGCTGAGAATGTCTGCAAATTAAATTATTTCCTCTAGCCCAGCCAGGGTGGCTCAGCAGTTGAGTGTCAACCCAGGAACCAATTCCTGGTCAGGGCACATGCCCAGGTTGTGGGCTCCATCTCAAGTAGGGGTGCATGTGGAAGACAGCTGATTGATGATGCTCCTCTCTCATAGATATTTCTCTCTCTCTATCGCTTTCCATTTCTCTCTCTCTAAAAATCAATAAAAATCTAAAAATCATATTAAAAAATTATTTCCTCTTTTATTTCAAACCAAAATGGACCCCGGTCACAGAGCTCTCTGGGTCTTGTATGGTATGTTTGTAACAAGAAAAACACCTATAGAGGGGACAGGAAGAAATGCTTTCTTCTGTTGGCAGGATGTAATTCATCTGTGGCCCAAAACACAGGAAAAGAAAAATGCTAACTCAGGTATTAGAAAGGTTAAAAATATTCCACAGGTTAACATTACCATTTCAAATATGAGGACTACATGACTAGACAGGATGTTAATGACTTGATATTAGAAAATTTATTAAATTTACTTTACAAAGCAGTTTGTTCCTCCTTTCAAATGCATGAAGCAAGTGAGTTGGAATAGATCTGCCCCAGGCTGCCAAACAAATTTTTAATGGAATTGGAGTCCTTCTGGGATTGTCCTAAATCCACATAATAGTCTTAAATCCTGGTTTATGCACTGGGACCTTTAGATTAGCAGATGTACGGGTGAATAATATGCTTGTATCCATCCATCACCTTGGTGACTCCACCTCTGCAGGGGCTGTTGCACATCAATTATCCCACCACAGGGGGTCCAGAGAGATTCTGGCCATCACTGACCTCCTTTTCAATCAGGCCTCAGGGCAGTGTGTTCTGGAAGTTGAATGGTCCCTTTAGACAAAACCTCTGAGAATCCATTGCGCCTGATGTGGCCGTGCTGGGATGTCAATGTGATTACCTGTGCCAGGTGTGAGGGCAGCATTCAGAAAAACAAATGAAAATTTGCTCAGTAAGGGGCACCATCAACATTCAGCATTTCTCTCATCTATCTAAAATATTAGCAAAGTGAACTTTAGTAGCATACATTTACCTTCCTTACCTAAAAGCTCATTTGTTTGAAAGAAATTATGATTTGTTGAAAGAGATAAATTCACTTTCGAATACTTGGAAATGTTTCTATTATCTGAGGTTTCAGAAAGAAAGTCTACTCAGAAGAATGGAGATTTTTGTCTTTTTATCTTAATATCATCCTTCCCCCCCAAAGAAAACAAAATTTTTATAATGCTTATCTTATCTTTTCTATTTTATTGTTGAGATTATTAGAGATGTCCCTCTCCCCTCTCTCCCAATTTTCAGCCCACCCCAGGCTCTCATCACCCTATTGTCTTTGTCCATAGGTAATAAGATCTTTGTTTAATCTCTTCCAGCACTGCCCACATCCTCTTCCTCTAAAAATCATCAGTCTGTTACATTTCCATGCCCTTGATTCTATTCCATTCACTAGTTTATTCTGTTTATCGGATTTTTTATTGGTTTAATTTTTAGATTTAGTTTTTGATAGATATGTATTTGTTGCTACTTTGTTATTCATATTTTTAATCTTTACCTTTTTCTTCTTCCTATTCTTAAAGAATACTCTTCAGTATTTCATATAATACTGGTTTGGTGCTAATGAACTCCTTTAGTTTTTTCTTGTCTGTGAAACTCTTTATCTAACCTTCAATTCTAAATAATACAATAGCTTTGCTGAGTAGAGTAATCTTGGTTGTAGGTTCTTGATAATCATCACTTTGAATATTCCTTGCCACTCCCTTCTGGCCTACATAGTTTCTGTTGAGAAATCAGCTGACAGTCATATGGTCACTCTCTTGTAGGTAACTAACTGTTTTTCTCTTGCTGCTTTTAAGATTATCTCTTTGTCTTTTGCTCTTGGCATTTTAATTATGATGTATCTTGATGTAGTCCTCTTTGGGTTCTTCTTGTTTGGGCTCCTCTGTACTTCCTGGACTTGTAAGTCTATTTCTTTCACAAGGCAGGGAAGTTTTCTGTCATTATTTATTCAAATGGGTTTTCAATATCTTGCTCTCTCTCTTCTTCTGATAACCCCATAATTTGGATGTTGGTACACTTGAAGTAGTCCCAGAGGCTCCTTACACTACCTTCATATTTTTGGATTATTTTTTCTTTTCTGGTTGGATGTTTATTGTTTCCTTATATTTCAAATCCTTTCTTTGATTCTCAGGATCTTCTACCCTACTGTCGAATCTCTGTATTCAGTCAGTGTATGCTTAATTTCTGACTGGTCCTTTCCATTTTATTTTATTTTTTGCATTCTCACTAAGATCCTTGAATGTCTCACTAAGTTTCTTGATGTTTCTAGAACCTTATAACTGTGTTCTTGAACTCTATATCTCATAGTTTGCTTTCTTCCATTTCTTTCATTTGTTACATATTTCTTTATTTCCATATTTTGGCTGCTTCCCTGTGTTTGTTTATTTATATTGGGTAGAACTGCTAAATCTTTTTGAGTTGATAGAGTGGCTTTGTATAATAGGTGTCCTATTTGGCCTAGTGGCTCAGCCTCCCCAATCACCTGAGGTGGACACTCTAAATGCACCCCTTTGTGGGCTGTGTGCATAGTCTTGTAATTTAGCATTGATTGCTGTTGGTGTCACTGGGAGAAATTAACTTCCAGGCCAATTGGCTGTGGGGACCAGCCGCAACTACAGTGGAAGAGCTGCTGTGCAGGATACATCCTTATGGGGCAGGACTTGTTCATTGGGGCTTTGGTGCTCACTGTGTCTGTCTCTTGTGTGTGTTGTTTATGCATGTAAAGAGTAGTAATCTGGTATGGTCTGATACTGACCACTGGGTTCACTGACTCTTGGGTCTCCAGGAAGGTGCAAAGTCAGCCACTGCCTGAGGCCATCCAGCAGGAGCTTCAGAGAGATCTGCATATTTCTCCTCTTTGTATTGGATTTGGAAGTGCCCAGATGAAGCCTAACTGTGAAGCAAGGCAGGCTGCTGCTGGTGCCAATGCCAGTCCTGGATCTTGGGCTTTTATTGATAGGTTTTGGGCTCCCTGACCCAGCTACTGCTTGTTTGACAGATTTTTAGCCTAAGAAAGGACAGGTCATTTATATGCAAAGCCACTGCATACAGTTTGAGTGGGGTTGTAAATTGAGTGGGGTGGGGTCTCAGGAAATCACCAGGGCAGAGCAGACAGAAATGGCTGCCAGTCAGCCCTACAATAGGGAACTCCCAGCATGGGAATAATGACCATTGTGAGCACCTCTGTCTGGAAGAAAGCCACCTCCAAGTTTCTGCTCCGATACCAGACAGTCCAGTTTTTCCTTGTATATGTCTGGGTCCCACAGAGCCTCACTTGGCACTGGAGCTCAAAGGAAGCAAGAGCTTGTAAGTTCAGTTTGTGGTGCTGGCCTTTTAAGAGAGACAGCTGGTTCTCCAGCAGCCTGTGTGTCACTCATCTCCAATCTGCACTCGTTTTTATAGTCTGTAGTTCTTATTGCCCATAGTGATTTCTTTTCCCAGCTCTCGGACCCTAGGCTGGGGGTTTGGTGTGGGGCTGGGACCCCTTGCTCCTTCAGGGGGCCTCTGCAGAGGTGCTCTCCCTCCTGATTTAAAAAGAGGCACACTTGGGTGCCAGACCAGCCCATTCTGTGCCTCTGCACCTCCTACCAGTTTCGGTGTGCTTTTTTTCTTTACTTTTCTAGTTGTAGGACTTCCATTCAACCAGCTTTCCAGTGGTTTTGGATGGTGGTTGTTCTGTATTTCAGCTGTAATTTTGATGTGGTTGTGGGAGGCAATGAATACAAGCATTTGCCTATGCCACCATCTTGGTTCTCCTAATGCTTATCTTTTTTTTTTTTTTTTTTTTTTTTAATAATGGTTTTATTGTTTTTAGAGAGAGAAGAAGGTAGGAGAGAGAGAGTAACATCAATTAGTTGCCTTCTATACCCACCATGACCAGGGATGAAACCCACAATCTGGCATGTATCCTGGCCAGGAAACAAACTTTTGGTGCATGGAATGATGCTCAACCAACTAAGCCACACTGGCCAGAGCTAGTGCTTTTTTCTTTTTCTTCTTTTTACAATAAATTTGGAACTTCTTTCTTAAGAGTGCATAGTACTTTTAATTTTTTTAAGCTTCTAATATTATACCCAGAAGTGTCGTGTATTGTCATAATTAATAAATCGATGACAAATATAGCCACTTCATCTTCTTGGGGAGATACAAAATTGTGATGGTGGCTGACCATTTATTTAATTATGTGGTAAGTACCATATGAGAGAGTAAAGTTAAATTGATGATTTGGGCTATCTCAGCCAGGGTACAGTTTATATGGCAATTACACCAGGATCATCTAAGTGTAATTGGCAAGTAATTTTGTAAGTGAGGGAACATGACAGCTCATTTACATGGTGTTCACTGAGTAAAATTTGGGGACATTTATCAAGTACCTCCAAGTGAACAGTGATCGCACCGGTATCTTCCAAAATGCTATGGGCAGTTTGAAAGCTCCATGGAAGGTTTTTGGAATAATCTTTGTTCATTTGTTCCCTAAATGTTTGTTAGGTGTGTGCTGTGCATCAGACACTGTCCAAGGCACTAAGTATACAAAAATGAGGGTTTAGTTCTACTCTCAAGGAACCCATGGGTGGCATTCAGACACATCATCAATAGTGACACAACAGTGTAGTAGGTAGAGGTGTGAGCTCTGTGCAGGTATTGTGGATGCGGAGGAGGGGACACTTGGAGGATGGAAGATGGTCAGGGAAAACCTGCTACAGTGGCTGACTCCTGGGATGAATTTTAAAGAACAAAGCAGGGCTGCCCTGGCTGGTTGGCTCAGCTGGTTGGCTCAGCTTCGTCCCATACACCAAAAGGTGGCAGGTTTGATTCCCAGCTGGGGAAGTACCTACTTTGTGGGTTTGATCCCTAATCGGGCACATATGAGAGGCAAGTAATCAGTGTTTCTCACATCTATGTTTCTTGCTCTCTCTTTAAAAATCAATAAAAACATATCCTCAGGTGAGGAGAAAGAGAAAGAAAGAAAGAAAGAAAGAAAGAAAGAAAGAAAGAAAGAAAGAAAGAAAGAAAGAAAGAAAGAAAGAAAGAGAAAGAAAGAAAAGAAAGAAGGAAGGAAGGAAGGAGGGAGGGAGGGAGAGAGGGAGGAAGGGAGGGAAGGAAGGAAGAAAGAAAGAAAAGGAAAGGAAGAAAGAAAAGAAAGGAAGAAAGGAAAGAAAAAGTAAAAGCAGGGCTGAGCCAGGGGTAGGGGAGAAGGGCTTTACAGGCAGAGGTGCTGGCAGAACATAATCTTGGAGGAGCAGGATGGCTGTGTAAGCCAGAAACTTGAAGCAGCTCAGGCACATTTCAAGGCAGATATGGGGCCTGAGGAGCAGACTTGGCTGGGGTTGTAAAGGGCCTGTAGGTCATGCTAGAGGCTGGGCCTTATTCTTCAACCTTGGGAAGCCCTGGGAGGCTTTAAGAAGAGGAGCATCATTTTCAGAGTTGTTTTATAGACAGACCATTCTGTATACTAACTGTCTTTATTGGGCTATTACGATATGACAGGCTCTCTTCCACAGATATCAAGGCATTTTATCCTCACAGCAACTCTATGAAGCTGATGCTAGCATTTCTCCCTTTTCTAGAGGGAAAAACTGAATATTCAGTGATTTCTCAAAGTTGCACAATGGGTGAAGGAGGAGCCAGGATTTGAATCCAGGCTATCCATCTCCAGAGCCCATGCTTGTCACCAAGGCCCTACACCATGCCGTAGCGCCTTGACACAGTCCACTGGAACTCCCTGTTTGTAAAATGCACACCCCTCACCTACCCATTGGACTGAGGTCAGGGACTGTGTTTATCATGTTCACGCTACATTCTGCCAACCAAGGACAGTGTCTGTACTGTCATAGGCTTGTCACAAATAAGGAGTAAATGTAGTTTTGAGGGGTTATGACTGGAGGCTGCCAAAGTCAACCTGGCAACGAATGAGGTTCTGAACCTGTGGCAATGTTAGCCAGTATGGAGGGGCGAGAATGGAGAGATACAACGACAGGGCTTGGTGTTTGATCGATCAGATGTGTGGATTTTGTTGGCATAGTCTTTCAGTGTTTCTGACTTCCAACTCCTACCCTGGAAAGATGACTTGGCAAAGGAATCAGAAGCAGAGGGAAGCTCATACTGCTCTTCACAGAGCTCTTACATTCCTGGGAAGAAATATTGTGGATTTAGGATGAGAAGTCAAAAGGGATAGTTAAAAATAGAATGAGCACATCTGCCTGGGATTGTTGAGAGACAGAGCTGCCCTGGGGTAGATGGATGGTGAGATGGCTTTTGGGATTCTTCTGCCTTTGAAATTTTTCTGGTTCAGAATAAAGAAAAATTCTCCCAAGCCACCTATCCTTAATTGCCTGGCTCAAAAGAAAACCAAAGACCTAAGGACTACTAAATATGGAGTCCAAATGCCTGGGTTGTAGGCGAGGAAACAGAAGCCTAGAGAGGCTACAGGATGCAACCAGGGGCACACACTTAAAGCAAAGGGAGACCCCGATCACCAGCCTCTCAGTCTGTGCTGCCTCTTCCCTAAATCTCAGACAATAGCTTCTATGTTTTGGTGCCTCCCGTGGGCAGGCCCAGGGCTGGATAGTGCCACAGATCCAAAGAGAACCTGGTATCCGCATTGGGGAGCTCAGGGAGCTTCCACAATAAATGCCACCTGTCACCTACAAATGCTATGTAGTCCCGCTTACTACACAGAGCATTTGGAAAATGGAGAAGATGAATTTAAAAGTTCTTAATGATTTTTGTTTAGGCCAACTCATTGCTAGGCACTGCTTCAATGGCTTTACAATCATTGTCTCTAATTCTTGCAACAACCTGGGAGTGAGACAGTATTCTTTTCATTTTATGTTTCAGAAAGTTAAAGAGCCAAGAACTCACTCCATCAGATCAGACTCTGTTACCTCCAAGGCCTACCATGCACAATTAAAGCTAACATTTTGTTGAATTTCCCTACAGTCTTCTTTTTTTACACACTGGGCCCATTCATTTGCATAGCTATAATTTTATCAGAGATACAACTGAGACTTCATTTTTTTTTTTGCTTTTAATATATTCTATGCATTTCTCATGTGCTTTTATAATCTTCATTTTAATGGCTATATGTCTTATCAAGTTTTAGTAAATAAGGACATCTTTACTAATAAAAATCTTTCAATTTCTGGTATATAAGACATTTGTAAGGGTGCAGTTTATATTTTGAGTACTATCTGACCATCCTCTACAGATAGCATTGGGGAGAGGAAAGAGAGACTGCTGGGCGTGGCATGGGGACCTGGGTTCATGACTTTCTTTCCCACCCGGAGCCCCTGGGATTGAAGGAGGGTGCAGGGCACAGCTCAAAGGGGAGCCTCCACGGAGGTGGCCTGAGGTAGGTAGTAGGTGACTTCAATCCTCCGCTTTTCTGATCAAACATACATTCTCCCTCCTCCCTTATGAAAAAGCAAGTTTTCATTTTCCTAGGGTAGTGAAAATCTTTTGTGCGAAGAAAAAATGTCATTAAGTGCCTTATTCATCAGCATATATACTGTCTCTGTAAAATGACAGTGGGAGTAAAAGTTCATCAGTTCAATATGTCTTTCACTTTTGGAGACTCCTGACTAATAACCTCTGGTATTTATCATCAGAACAGCCAAAGAGCTAAAATCTGGCACATGCTGCTCTCAGGCACTGAAGAAAGCTTGAAAAGACAAAAGGTTTTTCTCCATTTTTCCTTCTTCCATTCATTTAGAAGAGAAAGCATATCTCTATTTAATTAAAAAAAATGAGCATGCAGAAACATCTGGCCTATATTACCATATCAGTCTCCTAACTGGCCTCCTTGTCTCCAGTCTGCCTTTTAAAATCACCTCTACACAATAGGCAGAGAGATTTTTCTAGAATACAGACCTGCATCAGTCACTCACCCATGCTGGTGCATCTTCTTTCATGGCTCTTTGAGTGGAGTAACCGCAGCTCCACCTGCCCTGCTTGCACCTGTCCTAGTCACACCAAGCTGCTGGTGGCCCCTGACTCCTGCTATAGTGAAGGCACCTCTGGGCCTGCATGCCAAAGGGGTAGCACAGCACCTGCCCAGCACTTACCACACTCACATGTAGCCCACAGTCTTGTTTTTGCTTGGCCAACAAGATGCTTTAATTAAAAAAAATTAAATGTCATTAGGCAGGGCATATCATTGTTTAGTTTGCTTAAGTCCCCACCACTATCTATTATACACCAAACCCTAATCACACATTTACCCTTTGCTGGGTCCTATGAGGCTACTTGCTCTCATGTTTTGCCCAACAGACTACAAGCTGTATGTGCCAAAATTTGGTATTAATTTTGTATCTATGGGCTTGGCAGAGACTGCTAAATAAATAGCTATGGTATTAATCCTTACTTTAAAAAAAAAACACCCAAAACTTAAAAAGCCTCAGTAACTCTTTTTAGCCTTTCTGTTCACATACATTATAAAGCTCAGGGACCTCAATGGAGCAAGCAGATACTAGCAGTGTTCCATGGGGGTGATTTAAAGTCTGTGTTTGTGATATGATGCTGCTAAGCCTGGACCACTTGAATCTTTAAGCCTCTGAATGTGATTATGCTCATTCCCACTACTTCCTGTGCCAGGATATCCATATCTGTTATGATCCTTTATGAGAATTATTCTTCACATTTGTCATAGTTTTGTCCATCAAGGCATACATTTCCTTGGTTTCATTTCATCTCCACATGACCTCCAAACTTCCATCAAACTGGGCTCTGCAGAAATTTGGATGGAATAGGATTTGAAATTTGGATGGAATAGGATTTATCTTCTTTGTAAGATTTGATCATGATCCAAGTACAATCAGTGTGCTTACCACAATTTGGATCCTGCCAAGGAGTAAGTACCTAGATCTGGACAAGCTGGCGAGGCCAGGCTGCAGTAATGGAAATATCCATTGGTCAACCACAGATATACCATCTTGTTGATAATCTAGTCCTTTGTCTCTGTCACTGTATTTCCCATCTCCTTATCATTCTCTTCTAGACATTCACTTACATGCTGCTGTAAAGATACTAAAAAAAGGTGTGGTATCACACAGGACCCAGGTTACTCATATTTATGGAATTTCACATCATCAGTGACATAGGTCTGTGGTTTCGGTCTATGGCAATGTTGTTGCCATAAATTAAATCTCAAAAAAATGGCCTGCATTCTCTGGGAGTGCTATGGGTGTTTCAGAGGGACTGTATGCCATGAGGCATTGATGAGGAAATGTGTTAGAAGCTCAAAAAATGGAAATGTGTCCAAGTGTCAAGTTCAAGGAAAATAAAAAGATAACCCTTTTGTCTAAGCTTCCTTCCCTAGGGAAGAAGTGGGTGTAGAAGAGAAAGAGATTATTACAGAATCTTTTAGGAGCCAGAAATTTCATTGACAGTTTTGTTAATGTGCCTGCTTGGCTGCCTTCTCAGAGGCCCATTGTGAATTCCTTAACTGATAACATTAATGGTTAATGGGTGCACCTGAAAATCAAGCAATATTGTACCATTTGGGTAATAGTTATATTAAATGGTTCTTTTCTACAGCATCAAGCTTATCAGCTTATTTTTAAAAAAAATAATGAATACCTCATCTTTTTCCCATTTCTTAATCAAGCACTATCATCTTGAGGCAGAACCAGATCCAGCTGCATATAGTCCATACTCTTGGCCTGAATTATGTCAAATTATCCAATTTACTCACAGGTCCTTAGGTTCTGTTCTCCTCTGAAACATGGGCCTGACACACCCCTTCCCAAGCTCATGATCACCAGCCACTCAGCATAAGTCTGCTGTATGCAAATAGAATAAAAGAGAGCATGAGCTAACTTTACAGTCATGAGGAACTGTCTAGAATAGGTTTCTTCTTAGATGTTGGCACTGTGGAGTGGATCTCTAGTGTTTTTCTTTTTCTTGTCCCTTCTCCCTGAGATGCACATGAACCTCATTCTGCATGGCCTTACTTCAGAGTTGGGGCTTTCTACTGCAGGGGCAAAAAGTGAAAGCAGCCATGCTTAAGCTATAAAACAATAGATACTTCATTTTTCATATCCTATGGATTGACCAGAAGCATCAGGCTTCCCATACATTGCCAAACTTTATTTTCTTTAACCACGTACCTATAACTGAAAGAGGAAAATACAAGAAACAGTGAACAACCTTTGGGGAAACCCAATACTGTCTCTGTCATATTTGGCTGAAACTTTGCTATTCTTAATTTCTCTAGTCAGATGAATTTTTGAGAATTTTTTTTTGTCAAAATTTTTATTTTTATACTTCAAGGCCTAATCTGCCTGGCCCTCTCTCCTTCATTTGCAACTTCTTTTGATTTAAAAAATATATAATTTATTGATTTTACAGAGAAAAAGAAAGAGAGGTAGAGAGTTAGAAACATCGGTCAGCTGCCTCCTGTACAACTCCCACTGGGAATGTGCCTGCAACCAAGGTACATGCTTTTGACCAGAATTGAACCTGGCACCCTTCAGTCCGCAGGCTGATGCTCTATCCACTGAACCAAACCAGTTAGGGCTGAGTTTTGATGCCTTTTTTCTTCTGAGATTTAAAAAGACTTCCATTTTCCACTAAAACAGGAGAGCCCAGACTTACCACTAAATATTCTTCTCCTGTAACACGGCAGGTGCCCTTTGATGCCAGGGGCCATGCTTTATATCCATTTAATTGCTATTACCTGCCATGGCATACAGAATAGGACAATACATGGTTTATAAGTGAATGAATGAATACCCAATTTCATAATCATGGTCGTTTAACCTCTTTTGTCCAAATTTTATTCCAACTGGGACTGTACCATCTTGAACTTCTGCAAATATTCTTAATACTAAGTTCAGTACAATGCACACAGCTATGGCTCAGTGTTTAGTGGGAGCAAAATATGTTGTATATTTTGAAGCCATATCACAGAGAAGCCAAAATTTGGCATGCAATATTTCAGAATTCATGCTCATTCCAATTAGTCAAGTGAAGGAGTACATTTTTATCCTGAAGACTAACCATTGGTTGAACAGATTGGTTACTATAATTACTCTCTATTGGACCTCCTGTGGTTGGAACCTCTTACAACATTCCAGAGATGGAAAAATATTTGGAAAACCATCTGTGTTTCTTGAAATATTGAAATGGAAACCTTCACCTTCACAGAGTGCTACTCACACAGTTCAACAGATACCCATTATTCCCACAAACATTTATCAAACATTTCATATGTGACATGAGTTGGAGATAAATGTGAAACTGGCAAGTCTTACAAATTGCTTATAAGTTGGTAGCCAAGTACAGAAATAAAATAGAATACAGACTGATAAAGTCTACAACAGAAGCAGGTAACAGAGAGAGGGGGTAATTAACTCCATGTAAGGGTTAGGGAAGGCTTCCTGAAAGAAGTGGCTCTGAGTTGGAATTGAGCCCTGACATCAGGTTTTCTTTTTTGGATGACTATCATGAGTGAAAAATGCCCCCGATATACTTGATTTATTCACTTATAAAGCACTAATACATTTTAAGACATAAACACTCAAAAATCAAAGCTATGGAAAGCGTTCAACTCCTTAATATAGCACCCAAACCCACCTCTATACTCTATGGTTTGCATATCTGAGAAACCGAGCTGAATATCTACTGTATGAATGGAGTTATATATGTGCACATAAGGCTAATGAATTTATGCTGCCAAATTTTTATGGTTTCATAAATAGTGCTATTACTAACATTTTTAAAAAGTGAGAAAAAAAGAATTCATGTGTGCTAGTAGGAATTCAGTGTGTTTTGTAGAATACTGCTACCCTTGATATAGCCTATGGGATGTGACTTTTCATAAAAACCCAATGAACTTCTAGATTTGTCAGCTGTTCCAAACAGATGCACTCTGCTAATCTAATGGAAACATTCTGAGCCCAGATCCCAAATATCAATAGCTTTAGTATTGCAAATTAGTTTGCCTATTGAGTCACTTGGACTCTGTAGTTCCTGATAAAAAGTAGCAAGTCATTTTGTAGGGATGTTGCATGTAAACTGCCCTCCGAGGATTTGATGCTTATCTTTCTCCTTTACAGAGTTTTAAGTTGAATGTAGACAGTCACTGTGCTCTCAAGGAAGCTGTGGAGGAGGAAGGACACCAGCTTCTCGAGCTTATTGCATCTCATAAAGCAGGTAAATCCTCCTGAAATATGGCAAGTCTTTATGTCTCCAGACTATTAAGAATGAAGAAGCATTGCTGTAAATTACTGCATATATTCACCTCCTTATGTATTATTAATATTTACATTATCAGATTGACCTTCAAGATTTATAAATGTTTCATATACTGCATACAATGCTGTGATACTTATAAGATGAAATACTGCCTCCAAATGGTCTGTTCATTTGATTTTGGGCTTGCTGTTCGCCTGAGTTTCAGTTGAAATCACATTTCTGGAAACTTCGCATTGACATGCTTTTTTGATGTAGGTGCTCTGGAAATTACCTTAAGATAATGAATGGGAATTGTGCATTTAGTTCTGATGCATATGCATCAAGGTACTTATAGATATCATTACAGATACAAAGCTGGCAGGCTAGAGATATCTGATTATTTCCCTGCCAATTCACACACACGAATGTCTTGCATGTTCCTTGTTGGTCATTGTATTAGCAGAGTTTTGGCCTTCTACCAATTCTTACCCCAGTTTAAATGTATTCATGAGGAACAGATTATAAATAAAAAATAGTTTCGCCATTTGGTTGTACTTATCCTGGTAGTAAAAGACCGTAAGACTGGATGAATTACAATTTGGCTCTGGCTTTGAGCTTACCACAGCTAAATAAGAAAAGAGCAGCATTAATCGGATGCGCTAACGCTAAAGACTGCTTTCTTAATTCTGGCCCATTTACTGCATTTCTCATCAAATTACCTTTACCTATTTCCATACATCTTTCTGATCATTATTGCATCTCCACATAGATACACTCAGGAACTTTTATTTAGATTGTGAAGCTATAGTTAATAATTTTTATACATTGTGATTCTTGTTCCACATGCAATTTTTTTTAGTCCCAGTCAATCCCAAACCATGAATCTATATGGTAATACAACTTTTTTGTGTCCTTATGCCTTATGTCAAGTCAAAAATGCCCAGTCTCTATTCCAAGAGACAAATGCTAGTTGTGGCAGGTGAGGGAAATGGTTATTAAAAATGACGCTGATTGTTTGAAATAACCACCTAATTTACTAAATAAGTAATAATAGGGTACAAGTGCAGTCAAGTCCGTGACTTGTGCTCTCCCCTTTCTTTGGAGAAGGACTAAAGGACATGCTGCGGATGATTGCGAGTCAGTGGAAGGAGCTGCAGAGGCAAATCAAACGGCAGCACAGCTGGATTCTCAGGGCTCTGGAAACCATCAAAGCTGAGATTCTGGCCACTGATGTGTCTGTGGAGGGTGAGGAAGGGACTGGAAGCCCCAAGGTAAGTAGCTTGAAGTTTGCCTTATTTCCTCTTATTTCCCTCTTCTTTTGAACAGGGCACTACTGAAGTTTTCTTTCCAGCCCCAAGGCTTTTCTTTTCTATTGTGCAAACTTTATATATCTCTATATAGAGAGGGATATAGATAAACAAAATGAAATAGCTTACTTTAAACAATAAAGAAAGAAAGCCCACAACTCCCAGGTTTTCTAGAAGCAGGTCCTTCTGTGGACAGTGCCAGGGCAGGAGGGGGCAGCACTTTTAGGGTGGGTGTAAGGGGGGCATAAAACATTTAGTAAACAAAACATAAAGCATCTTAAACATGAATAATCAGAATGGTTTTAAATTGTTTTGTTGCAACTATAAATCACTATAATCAGTGCAATCACTCAGCTCTGACATCCATTAGCCGCTTGGTTACAGCAAATTAACAAAGAAGAGAGAAAGTGATTCATTATCTCATTCCTGTTAATGACTATCAGATGCATTGCCTAATTAGGGGATGGTCATTGTAGTGGGAAGAAGGTCATATGCTTTGCTACAAATCTTTCTGCTCTGAGTGTAAGTTCTCCATAATGGCGCATGCACCGAATACAACAAGTACTTTAAGATGGAGTATTGATGTGCTTTGGTTATCCATTTCAGAGTTACAAAATAGCTCTTAAAGCCTATGCAATTAAACTTTATTTTGTTTTATTTTATTTTTATGAGGCACCTTTTAATGCCATGCTCTAAGGATATCTTCGGACTCTTGATATAGGAAGTCATTTTATTAATTTGACATTTTCATGTAATTTATCTCTTCTTCTCTATTTGTTCTTTTGTGAAAGTAAATGCAAAAAGCCAGTTTCATAACAGACTCAGCATCAGAACATATTGTAACCCAGGGGAAAACAAGTTTAAGGGTTCAGAGTTTTATTCCTGGCCTGGACAAAGTCATTAATTAAATCGTCATCCAATCATTTATTCAGCATCCACGCGGTTGGAATTGTGCTAATCGTGTACCAGGCGAGTTAAACAAACCCTCTGCCCTCTTCGACTCTCCTTCTTAAGTGCAGGCAGAGGAAAAACCCAGCCTGCCCTGGGACGGTGAGACCATCCGTCCAGTGGAGAGTTCAGACAATTTATGGCTTTGGAACCTCAAACAACAACCTTTAACGTATTTGTTGGAAGCAGATAGGATGATGAGCCAGTTCCTCTTGAAGAAGGTTCCGTGGAGAAGGTCACATTTCAGGAAACACGTGAAGGAAGGAAGAGGGGTTGCGTGGCTCACGAGCACACATTTCTACGAAGTGATGTGATGAAAGGATGGAAGCTGGAACTCATCTTGTGGCTGGGAGAGCGGAGTCAGCAGACTCCTCGGGCAGAAGGGGGGCGCTCCTCTGGGGCACAGGCTGCAGGGAGAGCTCCACTGGACGGATGCTTCACCTGCGCGGTGGGGAGGAGATAGGGCACAACGAAAATCTCCATCATGTTTCATTTTCAATATATTTTTATTGATTTCAGTGAGGAAGGGACAGGGAGCAAGAGATAGAAACATCAATGATGAGAGAGAGTCATTGAATGGCTGCCTCCTGCACGCCCCCTACTGGGGATCAAGCCCACAACCCAGGCATGTGCCCTTGACTGGAATCAAACCCTGCACCCTTCAGTCCACAGGCCAACACTCTATCCACTGAGCCAAACCAGCGAGGGCAAAACTCTATTATGTTTTATTTATTTAACAAAAATTTATTGAGTGCTTACTTTTTAAAAGCCTTCCGCATGCCAAACACTGTTTTATAGCACTTCTGTGCATTCTCTCCTTTAATTCTCACACACGCCTCTGAGGTAGACCTTTTATGGCGAAAACAGAGGCCCAGAGAAGTTAAGTAACCTGCCCAAGATCACACAGGTGCTAAGTAGCAAGAACTGGGATTCGGATCGGATGCCTTTGGCCGCAGAGCCCGTTTCCATGGCCACCTGGACCACTGCCTCTCACGGGCACTGCACCGGGCAGGGCCTGGGGATGGGCAGCCTCAGTACCGGTCTCGTGGGGCTGAGGGCAGGTGGAGAGGCAGACGCATTAGACTGAGATGTGATGTGACGGAAAAGGGAGCACCCGGACCTCGGGCTGGGAGCAGTGATTTTGATGAGGGCACCAGGGAAGGCCTCTTTCTGGACACGGCCCAGTGTGAGCAGGCCAGGAGATTAGGAGAGCGGAGGAGGTGCAGGGTCAGCAAGGGCAAGGGCTTTTGGGGGGAACAACATCACTGATTTTCAGCATAAAACGTGCTCTTGGCTGTGGTGTAGAGTGCGGAGGGTCGGGGTGAGCGGGGTGCAGAAGTGGGACCGCGGAGGTGGTGCAATCACCAAATTTGGGAAGGACCTGGGCTGAAATGAACAGCTCTGTTCACCAGGGCCGGTTTGAATCTGACACTTTGAAATTAGCTCATTTTGGAGGGAAATAATAACCCAATAAGGAGAAAGTATGTATTATCAATAGCGAGACAATATCAGCATTTCTTAGAGAGAGGACCTCCTGCCTGGGACCCCCAGAATCGCATTCCACGGCTCCTGGGAACCACTGTCTGCAAAGACCTGTTCCTGCAGGGGTGCCTGATTCTCCCACAACCCGGATTTTCACACAACACCAAAGAGGTAACCATTTAAACATTAAGAGGAAAAATAAACACAGCCAATTCCTGATGCTTTGGGTGCTACACAAACAACAACAATGAAAACCTTCTCTATCTGAAATGTCCCTCAAGTGAAAATGTCTTCCTCGAGTCTCGTCCGTTTATAAAGCATGACTCGTGTTTTTCTTGTTAATGGTATTTCTATTCCAAAGCACCTCATGTCACACTGTGCACACAGCACATCTCAAAGCCGCTGTGGGGAGGGCAGCTGTGGGTGTCAGGACGCAGGACCTGAGGGAGGTGCTAAGGACTTAAGACATGGACATGGCAGAGCCCGCAAACCCCAGGCCTGCTTCCTCCAAACTGTTTTATTTATTCATTTATTTTTTTTCATCTTCAGTCTGCACGAGTTTTCTCTGGCCAAGTGAACTCGTCCACAGTCCAAGGAGAAAGTGAAATCAATTTTAAGACAAAGAAAATGTGTTTCTAAATTTCAGCTTAGGAAACTATGGAGACGTCAGGACTATCATTCTTTTTATTTGTTTAATGTTTATGAACCACTTCCCTTAGTCCCTCAGGCAAACACAAAGAATAATAGGAGAAGCTCAGACTCTGAGGTCAGGCTGCCTGAGTTCAACTTCCAATGCTCATGGGCTATGTGTCTGTGGGAAAATGACTTACTGCCTGGTGCCTCAGTTTCCTCATGTGTAAAATGGAGGTACTGCTGATGGCTACCTCAAAGGGTTGTGATGTACATGAAAGAGCTGACATATTCAAAGTGCTTAGAACAGTGCCCAGCACACAGTCAGTCCGAGGTAAATGTACAAGCTTTCATATTTAGCTGTGGCGACAACAGACAAATAATTATAATATAATCGGATCAGTGCTTTAGTAGAGTTAGGTACAAAGCTCTATGAGTACACAGAGAAGTAAATAATCAACCTGACTTGGGGATATTAAGGATTTGCAGGGGAGTTATGTTTTAAATGGCAGCGTGGGGTGGTGGGGATGGGGAGGAAGTGGGAAGGGCAAGAGGCCAGGGTGAAATGCAGAGATTCGAGGCATAAAAAACGTGGTGTGGCTAGAACCCGGGATCCTGTGGACGATGTTTAGGCCATCTTGCCACAATCACCAAGGCTCACAGTGTGAGAAAAAATGACCTTTAATGATCAGTGATTTGTGCAATAATTTCTCTTATGTCTCCAAATGAGACTAGCTAAGCCAAAGTGAGACCCCTGTACAGAATACATGAAATAGGTACTGTTTAAACAGAAATGTTTTTGCCATTGTACACTAAATACTAGTAGAGCAAGCTTAAATAGGTTACCCTGAAGTCCTCCCAGACTGAAAGCTGGATTCAACTTGTCATCTATCATGTCAGTCCTTTTTCCATGACTGACCTTGCACAGGTCATCTATGAATTGTGCCAGGAAATGCATCCTCAAGCATAGTGGTTATGATCCTCTATTTCATCTGAGACCTTAAAGAGGAACTAAAATTAAAACATAATAAAAAATAACTCCAGATTCATCTTGGGTTTACTTCAGAAGCTACTGGGAACTTGAGAAGCATAATAGAAAATCTAAGGAATATATCTAGGGGGTATTTTTCTTTTTTACCTTGTTTGAGAGACTGTAGTAAAGGACTTGGTCTTAGAAATCTTGTAAAGAAGGAAGATAGGGGGAAATTCAAAGACTCTGGGAAACGTCTCCCCCAGGAATCAGCAGCATACTTTATTTGTTGTATTTCATTTTTTAAAAAAAGTGTTTCCCAAGACTGGGAGATATTTTATACATGGAAATAGAGAACAGAACTCACCAATTCTAGAAATAGAGCTTCAGCACTCTACCCAAGAATTGAAAATGTGCTTGTAATTGTACGTTTTACTTTATATTGATGAAAGTTTATCACCTTAAACTAGGTTTTCAATATGTTAGATTTTAAATATATAGACAAAGGGATTTCAAAACACAGTGAATAACTCTTAGCAATGGCTACATGCTCATTGTGATCTTTTAAGGAAAAAAAAAAAAAAACCCCACAAAAATCCTGAAAGCAAAACTCTTTTTTAGCTTTTGCACATTGGCTCTTTATATTGTTCTTTCCTTCATATCTTTACTTTTCACCTGTGCAGCACACATTATTACAGATACCTTAGAATGGAGGCTGGGATCTCCCCACATGACATCACTGAAAGCTCAGGGCAGTGGTACCTTTGTCCTCTTTAAAGGAACAGATGTGTTTCCAAAACAAAGACTATTTGAAAATTTTATTGTAAATTCAGAGGACTTTGCAGCTACTAGAGGGTGATATAGCCTACATTCCAACCAACATCTTCATTTCCTCAGTGAAAGGAGACAAAGGGTTAGCTGGTTTGAACTCTAGGGTTGAGTATATTTTATCTGCTTTCTTTGAGATTCTTAATTTGAAGTTCTTACTTCTTTAGAAATGGACATTAAACTGTGAAGGTCATCAGCATTATCTGTTCAATAATAGAACAAGAGCAAGTTTAAGGACATTTCTTAAACATGTTTGCTCAGCCCTACCAAGGCATGCATGCATGTCTTCCAACTTGGGTATGTCGCTGACCACCTGGCCTCTCTCGAGATGTCAGGAGAGGACCAGTCTAATGTTAAGGTACATTTTTGTTTACCAGACAGCCAAGCCATGGGATACTAGCTTTTATGCTAAAGAATTATAGGCAGCCTGGCTGGAATGGCTCAGTGGTTGAGCATCGACATATGAACCAGGAGGTCATGGTTTGATTCCTGGTCAGGGCATAAGCCTGGGTTGCAGGCTCAATCCCCAGTGTGGGGTGTGGAGGAGGCAGCCAATTAATGATTCTCTTTCATGATTGATATCTCTGTCTCCCTATCCCTTTCTCCCTGAAATCAATAAAATTATATATCTATATATAAAAGCCTAAGTGACCCTTCCGATCAGATGACAGGAAGACTGGCTGGTAGCTATGGTGTGCACTGACCACCAAGGGGAAGATGCTCAACACAGGAGCTGCCCCCTGGAGGTCAGTGTGCTTCCACAGCCAACCTCCCATGGCTGGCCCACCTCCCTCAGTCCCTCTCCCTGGCCATCCGGTCCTGATCTGCCCAGGTCACCAGCCAGGCTGAGGACTCAACCCTGCACAAATTCATGCATAAGGCCTCTAGTGTGTGTGTGTGTGTGTGTGTGTGTGTGTGTGTGTGTGTGAAGAATTACAGGTAGCTTTCTTTAACTGAAGGGAGAGAAAGAAGCCGATTTGGGGAACAGCATTGTAAGGTATTTTATCTGCCTCTTGGATAATAGTACAGCTGGATATTATTATCCTGCAATGGAATTTGATTCTGATTCTTCCAAAGCTTTGGTGAGACTAGGCATTGTCTCTGCATTCTTTGCTTTATTGGCTCAAAAGCTAATGTAGTTAGCATATTTTTAAATATAGGATCTTTAGAAACAGCATTAAGGTGGAAAATAGGAATCATACCTATGTGTTCTTTGTCTGACATGCATAGACCCATACATGTATAAAAAGTATTTTACTTTACTCTCTTTCTCATGTTAAAAAAAAAAAAGAGCTCAAGTATATGTTGTCAAAGGAACCAGAAATGATATAGTGAGATTAAATCATGCCTAAAGTTGTAGAAAGAAAGACAACAGGCAAAGGCCTGGCCATTATTTATTGAGTGCTGACAGAGAGCTCAGCCCAGTGCTGGATCAGACATAAGGGAGACATGCTTTTCTGCTCAGTGGTCTTATCAGCTCGGTGTAAGCACACAGTGTAACATTTCGCCTAATGTAGATTGCACTATCTTAGATCTGGAATAATAGATCACCTAAGATTCAGATCATCTTAATTAGGATGTTGGCAGATTGAAATAGAATAGGGTTCTTGATGCAAGCAAATGAGTAGTAAATACATTACTAATTCCACCTCTTCTGTGCAGAATTCTAATGGAAAGGCACTATTCGACCCAGTTCGTTCCTGTTGAACTAGATAAACATGGTCCTGGGAGGCAGTACCTAGGGAGAGCCCTTCTTCACTGTGGATTCTTTTTTTTTTTTTTGTTATCAGAAGGGCAACTTTTCTTCAAAAGTGTTTTTGAAAGAAGAAACAAAAGTGAGTTATTTCTCTGAAGAAATTCATGATATAATGGAATAAAAAAATAGTTACTCTCCTTGAGGCAGTTAAATTTGCATATTATCAGATATATGGGTGAATCCAAGATGAGGAATCGTTTTAATAGTCTGATACTCTAATGGGGTGACTGAAAAAGTGATTGAGATGATAAAATATTATTAGGTCAAAGGACACTTAATGGTTAGCATTTTCATGGTCTATATGACATAAAGACCAGAGCTTATCTTGAATTTTCACACTGTTTTTCCCATTGCTGGTGGCCTTGAGGGTAGGTAGTAATAGTTGGCTCAGCAAGAATCTGGGAGTGAAATTCTTTGGTGTCTCTAATCAACACGGGGATGGTATTGACCTTAGTAGGTATGTAGCCTATTTTTTTTTTTTTTCTTATTTAGTCAAAGAGTGCCTAACCTCTGAACCTATAATACCTAGAGTTGCAAAGAAGCACTGTTTTGGATGCAAAGGTACATTCTCTTTTATTAGAATTCCCATTTTAAACACTTACCTGCTTTAAAGATGATATATAGTTCACACATTAGAAGGACATTTTGATATGTAGTAGAGTTTTTAATGTAGACATTAAAAAAATGTCTATAAGTGTTTCCGTACAAAACGGAAGGCAAGATACAGAATTGCTTCTTTAAAAACACTTTGAATTTAATAAGTAAAATTTTTGAAAGTGTGAAACAATTACCTCAGTGTGTGATTTACACATTTTCCCTGGAATGTGTTGATTCTGGCATCGGAGCGGGCCAAGCAAGGGGCAGCCCTGCTAAAGGGATTACTTTGCTCTGGCTCTCGTGTTTATTGAGTCACCTAGGACTTCTCATAAAGCAGCAGCTTTCAAATGTACACACACCTGCACTCGGCACCCTGAATACTCCCAATGCTTGCTTAACTGTTCTCATACCCGTAGTGTCTCTCCCTCAATTGAGGTAAAAAAAGCACTGAGCTGTCCACATTCTGCTTTTTCCTTTTTAATTGGTATATAGCCATTTATGTGGTTCTGATGCTAACAGAGATGGAGATGTTTTTAAATGAACTGTAGTGCTTTTGGCCACCAAGACTCACAGAACATTGTCAGTATTGCCTTCTAATGTGCCTCAATGAGGCGAATGCCTCTCGGGAAACATTAGATTGGAGGTCTGCTGGGCCAGAGCCCAGGGATAGGATTGCCTCCCTGCAACTTCTGTGCCATTTTGCATTGGGTTGGGGTCTTGGCTTCTCATTGTTATACAGCTGACCCTTGAACAACTTGGGTTTGAACTGTTTAGGTTCACATACATGCAGATATTTTTTCAATAAATAGAACGCTACTATATTTTCTCTTCCTTGTGGTTTTCTTTCTTTTTTAAAGAATAGTTTATTGGTGTTTTTTTTTTTTTTTTTTTTTTTTTCCAAGAGAGAGAAAGGGAGAAGGAGAAGGAGAAGGTAAGGTTGGAGGAGAGAGTGAGAGCAAGAGCGAGAGATATGAGAGATGAGAAATGAGAGATGAGAGCTCAACTGTGATCAGCTGCCTCCTGCACACCCTCCTGCACAGCCCCCAACCAAGACATGTGCCCTTGACCAGAATCAAACCGGCAACCTCCTGGTGCACCAGACAATGCCCAACCAACTGGCCAGGGTTTCCTTATGATTTTCTTATTGTCATTTTCTTTCCTCTAGTTTATTTTATTGTAAGAATACAGTACATAATACATATAACATACAAAATATAGTATGTTAACGGACTGTTTATGTTATCAGTAAGGCTTCTGGTAAAGTAGACTATTACTATTATAGTTAAGTAGGAGACAAAGTTATACGTGGATTTTTCACTGTGCAGGTGTGGGGAGATGTCCACACCCCTGAGTTGTTCAAGGGTCAATTGATCTTACTAGCAGTCATACCTCCTATTATTATTTTCACTTTACTGATTGCAACACTTGGGTTTCAAACACATGATAGATACTCAGGCTTATTCAGCGTGTTTTTTAAAAACCTTACTTAACAGTAAATGCTGAACTCCTTACTCTGTCTTATGATTCCACCTGCTTAGTCAAGATTCAAGTCACTGTTTCATGTCATAAATGTTCTAATTAATTCATCATCTTCCAAATGCATTTCCCCATTTCTTTTTTCTTTTCTGTTTTCTGGGATTTTTCCATTCTATTTATATATACTGGTCTTATCTATCTTAAAATCAATAAATATTAAATATATAAGTACACTGATTTCATAGCTCTGGAGATAATACTGTACCTCTCATTGCGCATTGCCCAGGAGGGACACAAATACACATACATAATTCTAAATTAAGGCAGACTGTGTGGTAAATACTATAATAACATAGATAAGAGATAAAGATATTGAGGGAGGGACATTCTTTCAATCTGATGGAGTCTGGGAAGGCTCTTCCCCATGCCCCAAGAGCAGATGGATTTTTGTGGAGGTCTCTAATGTTCTGATAAATTGGAGGAATATATGAGAGGAAGAGGAAATAACATGGTTAGAAATATGGAAAAGGGAACCTAGGAGGAACATCTAGAAAATGGGAACAGTAATAGTTGGTGTCTTTTGATTATGGGGTGTCCATGAGTTTGTGGGAGAGGTGAGGACCTACTGGAAAATAAAGCCTGAAAATCTTTGAGCTTCACACTGGAGAGCTTTGAATAGCAGCTGAAGCATTTGCGTTTTACTAGTTGCCATCAGTGTTTTTAACTATTGTATTTAGCCATAGAAAACAGATGGAAAGTGGGATAAGAGAGGAAGAACTGACAGTGAATTGGGAAACTAGTACAATGACTAATATCATATACATATGATATTATGAAAGAGTATATATTGGGATTTGGTGTCTAGGAAATGGAAGGATAAGAAAAGAGCTAATGCCAACTCAAAGGAATTGAACATGAGCAGGTAGATGAACAGTGTTACCATTCAAGGTTGGACACATTTTGATAAAAAGAAGTTTTGAAAGTAGAGTACAGTGACCTTGATGTCTAATTAATGTCGATATCATGGTGGGTAACCTGGGCATAGATATTTCTGTAACCTCTGCTGGTGATTCCATTGTGTAGGCAAGTTTGAGAATGATTATTTAGGAATAAAAAAAGCCTGGAAATCATCTATGTATTTAAGTGCAATACTTCGATGCAAATGCAGGCCTTAAGCTTCTTGCAGTGGGGATCAATGCTAAGGATATAGGTTTGTCAGTCCAAATAGAAATAATAGCTGTGGCCTTGGAAGTTGATATTCATAAGAAAAGGTCATTGTGTGAGAACAAAGAGGTTTGATAGAACCTTGAAGAATGCCTAGACTAACTAAGAGCAAGGATGCCACATTAAAATTGGGGGTTAAGTGAGAATCCACATGCTCAACAGGGAAGCTCCCAGCCACTGCCTCCCAGGATGCTGGCAACCAGCAGATAATAGGGATGTATTGTAGGTCAAAGGAACTTTTCATGGCATAGGGGTAACCTGAGCATGTTCATAGAATAAAGAATAGAACTAGTTAAAAAAAATACCATTGAAGAAGATAGTTTCAAGAAGGATGAGAAAAAAAAAGATGAATTAGTACAGTGATTAAGAAGAGGAAGAGGAAGGGAGTCAGGTGAAACTCTGAGTTTCAGGAAGAGAGGATATATTTTGAGAGACAAAGAGAAAGAACAAATATTGGGTGGTAAGCAATAGTAAAGAGGGAGGAAAGCCAAATGATTTAGAATGAAGGGAAATTCACTGGAATAAGTCGGTGGGGCAATTATTTGACTAGGAGGAGGGTTGAGGGTGAAAAGGGACTAGAGAATAAGAGTGGAACTCAAATCTTACCCTCTCAATAAGAGTTTCCTACAATTTCCAGCCCTAAGTGACTGCTATCCCTTCTAAACAACACTACATTTACTATTTATACCACACATTTGGTGATTCCTCACACACAGCCTTGTGATACCACTTCCACTGTTATCTTAGACATCCATTTATAGCTTCTACTAGAGGCCCAGTGCACAAAATTCATGTATGGGGAGAGGGGGGTCCCCCTCAGCCAAGCCTGCACCCTCTCCAAACCAAGACTTCCCTCCTACCATCCTGGAATGCTGGCTCCTAATTGCTCACCTCCCTGTCAGCCTAACCACCGCCAACTGCCTCCCCTGCTGGCCTGGTCACCCCTAACTGCCCCCCACTCCCCACCAGCCTGGTTGCCACTTACTGCCCCCCCCCATCTGCTGGCCTGGTTGCCCCCAACTGTCTTCCCTCTTAGCCTGGTCACCCCAAATTCCCCCCTTGCCAACCTGGTCACCCCTCACTGCCCCCCACTCGCCTGGTTGCCCCACACAACCTGCTGTTCAGTCATTTGGTCATCCCTCATTAACCCTCCTGCCAACCTGGTTTCCCCATGCAGCCTGCTTGTTCAGTTGTTTGGTTGTCCCTCACTAACCCCTCTGTCGGCCTGGTCGTAGACAGCCATCTTGTGAGAGCATGATGGTCAATTTGCATATTACCTATTTATTATATAGGATAGTTAACATTGAAGGTGATTGTAATTCATGGCCCAGAGCAGCAACTACATCCTAAACATTTTTGTTTTACAGGTTTTAAACATTATTTGAGCTGAAAACTATGCTTTATTTAATTTTATAATTAAATTTACATATAATATTGAAGGTTGATTTATTTTTTTATTTTTTAATATATTTTATTGATTTTTTAAATAAAAGAAGAGAGAGGGATAGAAAGTTAGAAATATCAATGAGAGAGAATCATCGATCAGCTGCCTCTTGCACACTCCCCACTGGGTATGTGCCCACAACCAAGGTACACACCCTTGACTGGAATTGAACCTGGGACCTTTCAGTCCATAAGCTGATGCTGTATCCACTGAGCCAAACCAGTTTTGGCCAGAGGGTTGATTTATATTATTACCAGTAAAGCTAAAGACAGAGTTTCACTTTATCTTATCTTTCATGATACTTTATCTTAGCTGTAAATAATGGCGTAATCCTCTTACCATCTGCTCTTTCTTTCTATCTTTCTCTCTCTTTTTGCAGCACAATCTTTCAAAGAGCCATTTCAATTATTTCCCCCAAATAGCTAGCAATTTATACTATACAAAGGAAAAATGTGATATTATTATTATTTTTGTACTTCCTTGAGTCAAGTCAGTTGGTCAATTATTTTAATAGGTTGTAAGTTTTTTTTTTTTCCTTTAAGTCTTTATTTAAATGGATTTACTGAAATAATATACTGAGTTGCTTCTTTGGAAAAGAGCAGAAGCATCTAATATGACAGAGCAGCTGACTAGCACAGTGGTTGATGAGATTCCTAGTCTTTGCTCTAAAGCTCTCTAACAAGATTAGTCGAGATTGAACCCAAGAAAGTAAAGGTCTCTAAATTGACATAAACTCATTGGGCAGAACTGAATCATACCACTATTTGAAACTCTAACAAAGTCTAATCTCTGACATATTGTATTTGGTGCACTATAATCTGTGTACATACACACATCCTTCTAAATGATGAATGTGATTTAGTTAATATAATATAGTTTACAATACTAGATCTTTGTAGGAAATATAGCTCTGCTCTGTAAAATGACCCAGATCATCACTTCTCTGGAACAGAGTCCATCTCCATAAAACACATGCCCAAAACAGCTTGGTCAAATAAGATAAATGAATTTCACTGGATAGTTTCATTTGTCCAGTACTATAAAAATCAATATTTTTTTGTTAGAAATTCTGGTCTAATTTTGAGACCAGAAATAAATTAGTAAATTTTCATCAACATATTTAGACTTCAGTACTTATCTAAACCTTTTATAGTTTTTTTTTTTTTTTAATCTGAGGGCTATGCATTTTGAATTATGAGGAATTTTGAAAAACTCCTTTTTGTCTCAGCTCTTTTCTACTTTTCAGCCCCTCATGGCCAAAGCTTTTATTTTTTTCCTAGTGGAAAGTAAACAAATAGCTGCATGATAAAACTCATGATGCTGATGCTAAGCAGACTCAATAGTGTCAGTGATTTTGACTATTGTAGGATGATGCCAACTAGCTTAGCGTGTTGGCAATTTTCCCAATATTCAAGACTTTGGAGGTTCCAGAGTCTGGGCTGCTTTATACCAACCTCCTTTTTTTGATTACACATTGTTTCTCCTCTTCACAAACTCTTCTAAGAATTACATATTTATGAAATGGAAGCTTTCTGGGCCCACTACCATGCTCATTAATGAAGTTCTGTGTCATGATGTTTTTTTTTCCCTCTCTCAAATAAATTAGACTAATATGACTCAACAGAACACAAAATGCATTTTTCAAAGTTATCATTAAACTAGAGGCCTGGTGCATGAAAATTCATGCATTGGATGGGGGTGGTTCCCTCAGCCTGGCCTGCCCCCTTTTACAGTCTGGGAGCCCTCAGGGGTGGGAGACCACCTGGCAATCAGGGGAAGGCAACACCCCATCACACCTCTGCTGCTGCCACTGCTGGCAGCACAAGCCTCGGCCAACCCTGGTTATCAGAGTCTCAGACTGACCTATGCAGCTGGGCAGCCACCAGTTGAGGCTTGCCTGTGCCTTGGGCCAGCCCTGGACAGCTTGGGGGCTGAGGGGACTGGGAGACTCTGGAGGCAGGTATGCCACAAGGCCAGGCCTACCTGAGGGCGGGCCTGGCCTTGCTGTGCACCTGCTGCTTTGCTGGAGCTGAGGGGACTGCCATCTTGTGACTGTGGGTGCTGTCATCTTTGAGGGTGTGTCAGCCAATTAGCATATTTCCTCCTTATTGGCTGTAGGCACTACCATCTTTATGACCGTGTAAGGGTCAATTAACATATTCCCTCTTTATTAAATAGGTTTGCATATTTCTTTTTTTTTTTTAAATATATTTTATTGATTTTGTACAGAGAGGAAGGGGAGAGATAGAGAGTTAGAAACACCGATGAGAGAGAGTCATCGATCAGCTGCCTCCTGCACACCCCCTACTGGGGATATACCCGCAACCAAGGTACATGCCCTTGACCAGAACCGAACCCAGGACCCTTCAGTCCCCAAGCGGACGCTCTATTCATTGAGCCAAACCGGACCTGGCTGTATATTTATTTTCATTGCATTTTAGAATGAAGTGAAATTATCTCACTTCCTAATAAGTGAAAACTTTTATACTATTACTATTAACCAGTAATTGAAAATACCTCCTCCTTTATTTTTTATTTTTTTAAATATATTTTATTGATTTTTTACAGAGAAGAAGGGAGAGGAATAGAGTTAGAAACATAGATGAGAGAGAAACATTGATCAGCTGCCTCCTGTACACCCTTCACTGGGGATGTGCCCGCAATCAAGGTACATGCCCTTGACTGGAATTGAACCTGGGACCCTTGAATCCACAGACTGACGCTGTATCCACTGAGCCAAACCAGTTAGGGCTCCTCCTTTATTTTTGGTCAAAATCTAAGAATTATTAACTGTATAGTAAAAGACAAAAACAAGAGTGATGCAAACAAAGTTATCACTGGATAAAGGAAAAGTTGGTGTTTGGAGTGTTTTTCTTCCTTTGTAATTACTTTTGTATTTTTTCCAATTGTATTGTAGTTTTGAGTTGTATTTCTGCTTCTGGCCTTTAACAAATAGCATTTTCTATCACTATCTGCAGATTCTTGTAGTTTCAGTTGTACACAAAAAGTTTAATGAGTATTCTTCATTGACTAATACCCAAAAAGGAAATTGGTAAAAGACTTTGAAGACAGAACCTTTGGAGATCCTGCATTTTAAGCAGATGTTGTCTCACAATAGCTTCTTTCAATGCATATCTCAAAATAGAAACTCTCGTCATGTGTACTTTTCCTAGGCAATCAATAGTTTTCTTTCTTCCCATAAATGGTAAAATTGGATATTAGAAAGTATAGGCACACTTTTCCTCATAAAAGGGAAATGGGTTGGAGATGTCGCACTAATGATATAATCATCAACAGCAGCATCAAACAGTGATTATTAAGCTTAATTTGCAGGCTTGTGGTCTGCCTAACCAATAGCCATTTTCCTCCTCCTTTTTCTTTTTTCTAACATAATAACCTATTTTATCCACATTCCTACCGGCTTTCAGAACATGTAGTTCAGGTGAGATGGGCCCTATTCCCCAGCCCCTACAGTGAGTCACAACCACCTGCCCCCCTCCCCCACCCCTTTACTATGTTAATGATTGGTTTAGGCACAGTGACTGATGCAGTTCTGACCAGTGAGATACGAAAAAAGCCTCTTTCAGGGCTTTAGATAAGGTTTCATTTCTTACAGAGAGGAAGGAAGGTTCCCTTTAAAATCCTGGGTACTTTCACAAGGAGGTGAAGCCAAACTGCTATTGCTGTCTCATCACTATGAATAGAGCTAGGTTGAGGACAAAGCTTCTATGGCAAAGATGATAGAAGGCAAATCTACATTCTTCATATTATTGAACAGTTGAGTTAACTAATCCTTCAGTGTTTGAAATAATTTCCCTCTTTATTTAGCCTTATACTATTAGTGAAGTATGATGTTTTGTTGTTATAGGGGACACAAGCATCCTATGCAACGAATTCACTGTTTTAGTTAATTATTATAGATGGATAGGTACTATATAATTTTAATCTTTCTCTACCTGTCACATCTCAAACACCCTCTTTTACTCCCCTCATCCCCAATGCTGCACTGTCATTTTTTCCCTCCTACTTTTCAATTTATTGCTACATGGTGCCTTTGGCCACAGTCACTCTATTGAAATTATTCTCGTCAGTGTTCTCTCATGACTTCTCTGACATCCTTAATCTATAAATAAAACATTTGATCCTTATTGGTTGTTTTAATTTAAAAATTATTAAAATTGTTTAACAATAATTGTTTTTATATAAAATGTTACATGTAGCCCCTATATGTAAAACAAACCAAAGTAGAATTTCTTGGTTGACTCAGAACCTGGAGGTTTTTCCCCCTGCATACTACCACCTGGGCCTTCTATAGCACTTCCTGTCCCCAACCTGTCTGCAGGGTCCACAGGACGTAGTTCAAAAGCTAGCCTCCTAATTTGACATTCTTGTCCGTGCCTCTCCTGCCTCTTTTTCATTTGCACTGTAACTACTACCCAGAATGCTTCAGTCATTTTTCATCACCTATCTATAAAGTTCCTTTCTTTTGAGCTTTGTTCCTTTGAGTCTCTTTTGTCTTCCTTTGCTACAGCCACATGGGGCTACAAAACTGACCAATTTGTCCTTTTTTTGTATGCTCTTCTCATTTTGCTTTTTATTTCTTTGCCCATCTTCACTTGTTCAATCCTTTTAATTTCCACCCAGTACCCATCAAATTACTCTCAATTTTCTCTATGTTCCTATAATATTTGTACCTTAGTTATAGCACACATCCTATTCTCTTTTTGAATTTTGTATTAAAGATATTCTCCAGGTTGCATGCTCTCTGAAGGTGGGGAACTATTTTTTGTTAGTTGTTCTGTACCCAGCAATGCTCAGCATATGTTCCTCAAAAACTATTGTCAAATAATGCTTGCTAATGAACAACAAATTTACAACAGAAACAACAATTCTTAAGTTATATAGGTATTAGAGGCCCAGTGCATGAAATTGTCCCTCAGCCCAGCCTGCACCCTCTCTAATCTGGGACCCCTCTAGGGATGTCCGACTGCCCATTTAGGCTCGATCCCACCAGGACATCCCTCTCATAATCAAGGACTGTTGGCTCCAAACTGCTCACCTGCCTGCATGTCTGAATGCCCTTACCGGCTTCTGCCTACCAGCCTGATCACCCTCTAACCACTCCCCTGCCAGCCTGATCTATGCCTAACTGCTCTTCTACTGGCTTGATTGCCCCTAACTGTCCTCCCCTGCAGGCCTGGTCACCTCCAATTGTTCTCCCCTGCTGGCCCTGTCACCCCTAACTGCCCTCACTTACCAGCCTGGTTGCCCCTAACTGCCCTTCCCTGTAGGCTTGGGTTTCCCCTCACAGCCCTCCTCTGCAGGCCTGGTGCCCAAACTGCCATCCCCTTCAGGCCTGGGTCCTCCCAAACTGTCCTTCCCTGCAGGCCTGGTTGCCCCCATCTACCCTCCTCTGCTGGCCTGGTTACCCCTAACTGTCCTCCCCTGCCAGCCATCTTGGGGCAGCCGTCTTGTGTCTACATGGGGATGTAGACGTGGGGATGTCTACATGGTCACATAGGGGCGGCCATCTTGTGTGTTGGAGTGTTGGTCAATTTTTATATTACTTTTTTATTAGATAGGATTCTTTAGGTTATTTATTTCTATTAGTTTTTAAATATTTGTGTCAGTTTTTATTATTTTTAAATTATATTTTTATTGGTTTAATAGAGGAAGGAGAGAAAGAAACATCAATGATGAGAATCATTGATTGGCTGTCTACTGCATACCCTCTACTGGGGATCAAGCCTACAGCCTGGCCATGTGCCCTTCACTGGAAGCAAACCTGGGACCCTTGAGTCCACAGGCCAAAACTCTATCCACTGAGCCAAACTGGCTAGGGCTACATCAGTTTTTAAACTGATCTAAACTCTCTGAGATTATGGAGATTAAATTGATTTAATTAATTAAATTTAATTGATATAATAGAATCTAGGCCAGTTATATAAAATTAAGATAAAGTATTTTAATGCAAAACATTTTATAGCTTTTCACATTATAATTTAAAATAAAGCAAAAAAAGCAATCTATTATTTCCTTATTTGGAAATTTGGCCTTCTTGACATTTTAAACAAGGTTATTTATGAATTAGTTAGCTCATTGACATCCTAGATATGCCAGTTGTGAATTAATAAGCATCATGGCTGGGCTAATACTACATTTTTTAAACATTTAACAACTTAATAGTTGTTATTGAGTTCCTAAAGAGGACAATCAAATGTATAATTTCAAGAAAATACATAATTTTTGTATTTGTTTTTCCATTTCCATTTTCTAGAATTGCTATAAGATTATAATTCCTAATAGAATGTGTTTGAAAATTCTATTAAGTGTAATAAGTTATAAAAATTGATGAAGGAAAGAATGTACAACTATACTATTATTTAGTTTCTACTATTTCATTTTAGTTGTTTAGTGCTTCATTTTATTATCTTTAAACTAGAGGCCTGGTGCATGAAGTTCATGCACAAGGGTGGGGGGTCCCCCTCAGCCCAGCCTGCACCCTCTCCAATCTGGGACCCTTTGGATTGCCTCTCACTGCCTCTGCATGCTGGCCTGATTGCCCCTAAATGCCCCTCTCCCAGCCAGGACCACCCCTAACTGCCCCCCCTGCTGGCCTGGTCAACTCTTACTACTCCCCCTGTTGTCCTGTTTGCCCTCAACTTCTCCCCTTCCAGCCTGGTTACCCCCAACTTCCTCCTCCCCACCCCTTGCTGGCCTGGTTACCCCTTGCAGCCTGCTGTTCATTTGTTTGGTCATTCTTCACTAACCTCCCTGCTGGCCTGGTCGTCCCACACAGCCTGCTTGTTCAGTTGTTTGGTCATCCCTTACTAACTCCCCTGCCTGCCTGGTTGTAGGCAGCCATCTTGTGAGAGCATGAGGGTTAATTTACGTATTATCTCTTTATTATATAGGATAGTTTTAATGGTAAAAAAAAAGGTATATTGATTTGGTAAAGTTAACATTTCAAACAAATGGTAATAAGAATATATCATATGCTATAGTAGTGATAGTATAGTGCTTGACAAGATTTGAAAGGAAAAAACACACAAATAAGTTTAGTAGGTTTTTTCCAAGACTAAATGTTACCAATTATTTTCATTACTGGAGAGGAACTGACTTTGAGACAGTAATAATGATACAGACAAATAAGGTATATTTCAGAATTAGATAACTGAGCTTAAAATAAGTCCATATATCCATAAGCCATGGGCAAACATTAAGTGCTGTCCCTAGGGATCAGTAAGTCTTAGAATTCCTTCCCTACACCTGTCTGGTCACCTGCAAAGGAGGAATGATAATGTTACCTCCCTGCCTCACAGGGCTGTTGAAGACAGTAGATGATATGCATGGAAGTATTATCAAAGTTGGATAGTTACAGATTCATATGTGGTTACCAAGAAGACAATATATAGATAGTTCATACATTCCTAAACTCCTGTAGTTGCTGCCAGAGTAGGAATTTGGCTCCCTGTTCCCATGTAAAAGTGGTTGGGAGGGCTGGGGCCATGGTCTGGTCTACAGTGAGGATCTTTGAGTGGGACATGGAATGAAGGAGAATCGCTGCATCTGAGGAGAAGGAGGGCATGAGAAGCAAGACACAGGGACTGAGTCTACAAGTGGAGGCAGAGGGAATGGGTGTGAAAAGGAAAACAGGAAGTAGAACCTGAAAAGAGCCACTTTGAGGCACCGATACATAGAGCCAGACACTTCACAATATGGACCCTGGATGGTGTTGGGATGGTGGTGGTGGGAGCTGTTAAGGTGCCAGAAAAATTAGAATCAGTCCCAGGTTAGGCCATGCCTTCTACACACAACACGCGATTCCCAGGATTCCTTTTCCGTGCAAAACTACTGGCCCTGTGCACCCCATAGATTCAGGGTATAACATCTTCATATGCTTTGAGCTGTAGCATTCTCCCCTAGGTGATTAGATCCTGATATTTAACAGATACAGGATCTGAATTTTTAAATTATGATGTTAATGCTTATAATTGTTATTAGAAATAGTTATGATACCTTTTCAAGGGCCTTGTATGTTATGATTTTTATTAACATTTATCTAGAGATGTATAGTAAATTGCTTCTATGACTGTGCATTATGTACTTTTGGTAGGTCTGGTATTCATGGAGTAACATTTAAATTTTTTCTATTGGTTGGTAATTGAACACTGAGCTGCTGATTCCTTTCCACTTCCCACATTTCCCCTCTCCTTGCTCATTAATTTTGTAGGACTCAGTTTAAATCAGGAAAGGAAAATGCATTGCTTAACATGAGCATCCTCAAGAAAAGGCTCTGCCTCTTATGGCCTCACCCATAGGAGCCTTGGCAAATTCCTTTCTTCAAAGAATTTGGTGCTTGCTGCTTAACTAACTACCAACAATGCCTCTGTGGGGTCAGTTCCTAGAGGTAAGAGATCTGTGCCACAGTTACCAACAGAGAAGACTCAAATGATGAGAAAATAGGAAACATTTTCCAAATAGGTTTTCAGCACATATGGCCTGGTCTTTAAACTCCCAGCCCACGAAGCAGTATTTCCTGCCCTGATAACTTCCACATCTTGGTCTCCTAACAAGCACTGAGCACCAAGTGGGCTCCACTGTCTGTTGCATCTGACTGCTCTGTGCTAATCATCATAGGCTCACGGAGGGTAGAAACCCTGGGGATCCGTGGATAGCAGAGTCAGTAAAGTGGTCGGTTTGTGCGAAGGTTTGGGAGAAGAGAGTGGAGTGGTAAAGTGAGTTGACACTGGCAACATGAGTAAAGGTGGTGATGAAAAGGCAGAGGGACGGCCTTTCCTATCTAATTGGATTGTGATTTTGAACAAAGATCTTTGTTCCATACAAGCTTATTTTAGTTATTTCCAGTGGCAGTAAGGAGCTATTCACCTAGTGCAAATGCAAAGCAAGAGTTTGGGTTTACGAACCCAGGGCTCCCCACGGTTGGGAGAGCATCGGAAGACAGTTGTGCTAGGTGGCCGTAAATTACGGCAGCATGCTGGACTAATAGGACAGATGAAAAATGCTGTTCAAGAAAAATAGTCTCCTTTTAATAAAACACATGAAATTCCTGCATCCTGCATCTGCCATGATATAATGACCCTATTAACAGAAAAGAAGTGAAAAATAAGGAGTCAGCATGGCTGTTACCTAAGCCTGTCATAACATTTTAAATTGCTTAAAGTTGCAGTTTCCTAAAAAGATGTCACAGTTGTGGAGTGGCCCTTTTGGCTACTTGGCAAGATCTGTAACTCAGGATTTCATTCTTAAGGAATTTTGCTTCACTTTTCCTTTGTAAAAGGGTCATGGCATTTTATATATTACAGAAAAAATCTGAAATGATTAAGGCCAGGAAAAAATAGGCAGGGGAAAATAAGAAAACATACCTCTTTCCCTGTTTCATAAAACTGCAAGTACTAAGTAAGACAAACAACTTTATAATTAGAATGAAAATTATGAGAAGTTATTTTTATTCTAAAAATCACAATAATGGCTTTGTCTGCAGCATGGTTATTACCAATTGCCATTAACTAGTTGGCACAAACAAGCTTAAAATTTATTTCAAATTCTCTGGTCCTAATAATTTTTTTGAAAAAGTGTGGCATTCAAATGGTGTTATTAAAACAAGTAGAATAATAAAGATATATTTATGAAGGGTTGTAAATGTATTTTTTTAAGTTGAACAAATAACTTCTAGTGATTTTGTGAGTCAAACAGTAAATAATTAAAATACATTTAAATTCAAATATTAACATTTCAATTTCCAGTTTGGTGAACATAAGCAAATTATTATAAGTTTGTTTTCAATCCCTGCAAAGCATATTAAAATTAACTTTTCCTCCATTTAAGTAATGGGTATGACTAAACTTCCTTCCTACTGTGAAACAGTTTCATTTATTGCTATTTGTAAACTGCCTGGGATAGATGCAGAGTGGATTGGGCTCAAAACTCCTTGAACAATTTCTTTTGAAATAACACTACATACGTTAAGCTCAATTACACATCCAAACAGCCACAGCTCACTTTTGGTAATTTATTCATTGATTTAACATAGTACCCAGAAGAGCCATGCCTGCTGTCATTTCTGTAATATATTATGTTTTAAATATACTCATGCTCACCCATGCACACCATTAAGGTGTGCATAAACCTGTGTTTTTCTCTCTTGACAGCTATAAATGTTTGTTATTATTACACAAAACATATGTTCATGTTGTTTTTGTCTAAATTATTCTATCTGGGGCTATAAAGTTTTAATGTTATTAGTTGCCCTTAGAATTTTAATGTTTCACTGCTATAACCTTCTTAGGATTTCTTTGCAATTAAATAGAAACTATATCATTGCAGCCTGGAAGAACAATATATTTTATACAAATAAAAAAAAAATCTCGCTCCATTTTATTTCATTGTAGTGGCTTGACAGTTTTTCTTTTTGGTCTATGGAAGCGTCACCTGTGGTCAGACCTGAGCACCAGCTGTATGCAGAGCATTGCTCTCCCTGTTCCTGGCATCTGCTGGAAAGACATGAGTTAAGCACCTTTTTAACCAAAAGGATGATTTTTTACCCACCATTCAGGCTCATTCCAGATGCTATTTAGTTGACTCCACTTGGGCCTGGCTTTGGTCGAATGTGTACAGAGACCATCAGGGACCAAGTGAGAAGTCCATTATAATTACAAGCATGTTTATAACTGGTTTGTTTTCCCACCTTGGGTCACAGATGATTTTATTTACAAATCAGTGGAAACTATCATTTGGTAAGCTGTGGACATGCTTTTCTATTATGGCTCCTCTCCTTTCTATACACAGTCACTGCTGTTAGTCTGGACCTCGCTGTTCTAACCAGAGAGTGTTGTGGTGGACTAATCTTGAAATCTAATTTCCCATGGGTAGAATCTGTAAATTGCAGATAATTTGTATTTCACAGTTGAAGTTCTCAGGGTATCTTGACTTGTCTGCCTATAATCCTATAGCTAACCTTCGGAGTGCCCACTCCACTCCAACTCTTTCTCCATAAAGTGCCAGGGCTGAGTACTGTCACTAACTTTTCATTGAGCCTTAACTTCCATTTTACCTCTGTATACCAGTCACACTATGCCTGTTGTCATCTTCCTAAAATACATGTTGAGTCACATCAAACTCTAGCACAAAAGCTTTGTCACAAATAAGCCTGAGCTCCTTAATAAGGTGTTCAAATACAGGTTTCAAGAGTAAAACTCAACAAAACATCGCCTCACACTGCACTGCATGCCCATTGCCCCAAGTTAAGTCTCTTTCCGCCCCATTTACGTCTGCTGCGTTTCTACAAAACTTGCTTCTGTGTGATTTCTTAGGTGTTTCATTTTGTCTTGTTGTTCACTGAAATAAGCTCCTTGAGGGCAGGAACTATACCTCTTTCCTCTTCATTTTCTTATCAATGCCTTGCACAGTATGTAACAGATACTGCTTTATTGCTGATTAGATACTGCTTTATTGATGATTGAATGAACAATACTTATTTTTTCCTTTTTTAAAACCTTGAAATACTTGGGGATCACTGACTATTAAGTTGACATAAACAGAGTTTTTCCCTACTTTTGTTCAGGTTTTATGTATAGGAATATAGACCAAAAGCATAGCTGACAGACTTACAGGAAAAGAGGTTATACATCTCCTCAGAGCAACATGTTGTTTGTGGAAAATAACCTTGTTAATATATATATATATATATATATATATATATATATATATATATATATGTGTGTGTGTGTGTGTGTGTGTGTGTGTGTGTGTGTGTTTTTATTTTTTTATTTTTTGCTTACATCTGAAAGTACCATCAAATGCTGTCCATTTTGTACCTGTCATCTGAAGAATCAAAGATGATCTGGCCTTCATTCTTGGAATAATCTCCTACTGAAGTAAAACCTCAATGTGAAAATTAGAGAAACAAAATAAATGAATTTTGAGCTAGGAATACTGCATATGTCAGCACTGCTTAATCTCATTGACAGCCCTATTTGACTTGAGAAAATTAGCTATTTATTAATCAGCATTTGGTATTCTTTTGTTTTTCCAGATTATGAGTTTGAGTTGCCACAAGTATTGAATTTTATTTTCTACCAACTTGATCCATTCTTAATGAAGACATAAAATATCAGAGCATTATAAGGGCTTTATTCTTTAAGTAACACATTATGGACTGTGAATTTCCCAGTGCTCTCAGAGCTGAGGCTACTAGGATGTTATTTTAACAGAAATTGGGGAGTGTCCCTTCTTTTTCTTCTCTGATGCTACTCCAGGTTGATGGCAGTCTCCAAAGAAGGAAGACAGGAAATAAAGTTCTTAAAGGATTTGTGGAAGTCTCTCCTCTTCAAATCATCTTTTAGACTTTTCTTCTTCTTTTTTTTTTTTTTTTTTTTTTTTTTTTTTTTTTTTTTTTTTTTTTTTTATCTCCCACACTTCCCAGTTTAATAGCAATATGCAAAGCACAGTTGGAAATAGACTTAGAAAGCCACATTTAACTCATTTTTAAGCCTTTACTTATTTATGTTTCTCCTTAAGAGTGGTCTGAAATGGTGGAGATTAAGATTTTTAACAGGCAGCAGTTATTGCTTATGAATAGATATCAAATTTACACCATTTTAATTATACTTGAAAAAAATTTTAAACCAATTATATGGTCAACTTTTTTTTTTTTTCTGCAAGGGAAAAGGAGATGGTGGGGGAGGAGGAACAATGGAGGGAAATTGGTGTGGAGTCTGAGCAGCTTTCTCTTTTAAAATAGAAATATCTCTAATGGAAAAATGCAATATTTGTTGAAAGGGGAGATAACAGAAAATAGTAAATCAAGGTGCTTGGTTATGAAATAGTCTTCCACAGAGTGCTCGTTACTGCTAAATAATTAACTATGTTACAAGAAGCTTTCTCAGTCAGGAGAGGGTCAAGGAGGTCAGTTATCTGGTGGTAATGACCATACTGGTTATTAGAGGGTATTAATATTATTAAGAATAGAAATTTAACTTCCTACTGAAGTTTTTATTTAAATGATATTAACTTCAATTCAACTTTTAATTGAGGTGCAACCATCCACATTGTATAGCTGGGCACCGAGAAGTAATGAACGTGAAATTACATGTCCTTCTGATAGGTTGATGGGTCTTTATAGAATTTCAGGGCCTCCATAGAGCTGTCATTAGACACAAAGTGCCCTGCAGTCTTCTACTTGAACTGCAGCTGGGTGGATGATTCAGGAAATTATTTCCACCTGAAAAAAGATAAAAAAAGGAGGGAATAATAAAAACAAAGTTTTTGTTTCCTTTTTGCCTTTTTGTTTTTCCAGGTGAAAAGATCCATTTATATGGCCAGTTTTTGATGCATTTGCCAGGCCTTTAAAACACACTATACGTTTCGTTTCCATTCTTTCCTTCCTTCCTTTTTTCCCTTTTTATCTCCAACTAATGGGGAATTGAAAAAAAATCCCCCCAAAAGAAGTTTTTCTTTCTTTCTAAGTTTTAAGGAAGAAACTTATTCATCCTCTGAATAATTCTACACAACTGTGTGTCGCCAATTCGATCAGGAGAGAAGTACCCATGAGAAGAAGAATAAAATAAACACTTGATTAAAATATTGAAGTTTAGTGAGTCATTGCCAAAACTTTGCCATCCATGATTTATAAATAAGCTGTTTTCACAATAAAACATACAACCATGTGCAGTTCAGATCTCAGGGGAGGGATATGCATTGGGGAGGGGATCTTCTGTCCCTCCTTCTCTGGGAACAAAAGAGAGATGAGGCAATTTCAAGGTTCATGATTTTACCTCTTTGAGCAAAGCAGGAAAGAGCTATGGGTAGTGAACAATTTCATAAGCAAAACCATCCCATACCTAAAACCCTTTGCTTCATGGAAATCCTAAACTTTGTGAAGATTCGGTGTTAAGTTGGTTGTCTGCCATTTTACAGCAAAGACATTTGCTAAAGGAATTGTTAATGACCTTTTTTCCTTTGGAAAAGGATTTAACCTACTTTACATTTTTGGTAGATAGCCAGAGTTTTGTCATTTAGACATGTCACATTACTATGAAAACATTATGCATCAAAACACAGCATAACTATGTGACTTACTGAAGACTAGTTTCTTGGAAAAAAAAGGAGAGAGGAAAAAAATGAAGAAAAAAAATGTAGACTCCCCCCCCCCCCAATGTAAAAGTCATTCAGTATACTTTCCCCTCTGCCCCCTCAAGAACTAGTAGAGCTAACCCATGTCTGTCTCTGGGTGCCCAGGATGGGCTTCTGTAAATGGGAGAGACCAACCTCAAGCTTTGTTTCTAGTCAGAGAACATGCATATTTGGTGATGACATGTTCCAGTGCAGCTAGTTACATGTGAACATTCCTTTATCAGGAAACTGGAAGAGCTAGATTCCAGATTTTTAAACACAACTAAAGTTCTTCAGAGATTTGACATCTATTTTGTAAGAATTATAATACTCTGCTATATTATATTGGCTAACAAAAATATTATTTTGGAATAACATTGATGCGAGATAAAAAGAAAAACTGATTTCCAAAAGCTAGGAGAACATGACCATTTCTGTGTGATAACTGGAAATTTATTATTCCAATATGTAGATTTCTCTTCTGTGTGCAAACTGAAACTGCATTTCTCAAGTGCCTCTTCCTGGCCCCATTAGACAATTTAACATCTAAATTTTTAATTGAAGATCTCATTTTAAACTTGGATTTTGAGAAGATCTTGTTTTATAGGCTGGTTTAATTTACTTCAAACCATCTTTAAATTACAATTAGAAATAAGGTCCAAGATGAGACTATAAGTGAGCAGCCAGTTCAACATTTAGTAAATGAAGGATTTTTCCCCAAGTATAAAAAGAGTATAATTGAAATTGCCTCATGTTGCAATTATGGAAAAGCAAAGCAATATAATGCATTACTAGCAGACTTTAATGAAAAACCTGTTAGTGCAATGGAGTTGGGTATCAGCATTGATTTTATTTTCCAAGGCATTTAAGAAATATATATTTTTATTGATTTTAGAGAGAAAGGAAGGAAGAGAGAGCAAGAATCATCAATGGGAGAGAGAAATGTCAATTGGTTGCCTCTACCGACTGGGGATCAAACTTGCAACCAGTTATATGTCCTGACCAGGACTTGAACTTGCAACCTTTTGGTGCACTGGACTATACTCAACCAACTGAGACACACTGGTTAGGACTCCAAGACATTTTTGTAATAGTTTTTACAATTGTTCAGGGAAAAAGGCAAGAGATGCTTTTGGACCAGAGAGAAAATATTTCTTTCATAGCTAAGTCACTTGCTAGGATGTAAATGCAAAGCAATAATCCCAGCAGGAGTGAAATTATAACCTGACTAGAGGCCCAGTGCATGAAAATTCATGCCCTGAAGGGAGGTCCCTCAGCCTAGCCTGGCCCCTCTCACAATTCGGGAGCCCTCAGGGGTAGGAGGCAACCCAGTGATCAGGGGAAGGTGATGCCCTCATTATACTTCTGCTGCTGCCACTGCCGGCACCACAAGCCTTGGCCAGCCCTGGTTATCTGAGCCTCCTCTGGCCCTGAGCTTCAGGTAGTGCTGATTACCTGAGCTTCAGGTAGTGCTGGGCAGCTTGGCAGCACTACCAACTGAGGCTTACCTGCACCCTGGGCCAGCCATGGGCAGCTGGGGGGCTGAGGGACTGGGGGACTCCAGAGGCAGGCACCCTGGTGAGGCTGATGGGACAGGGTGCCATCATCTTGTGGCTGTGGGACTACCATCTTTGAGGGTGTGGTAGTCAACTAGCATATTCCCTCTTTATTGGCTTTGGGTGCTATCATCTTTGAAGGCAGGGCAGTCAATTAGCATATTCTCTCCTTATTGGCTGTGGGTGTCGGCCATTTTTGTGACAGTGTGAGGGTTAATTAAAATATCCCCTTTTTATTAGATAAGATAATCTGAGCCTCCAATGTTCTTTTAAATTTTAGGTAAAATGTAAGACCTTTTACATAGAAGGCATTAAATTTGCTTACTAGTGTAACCCTTTTCAGATACAAAGGGGTTAGGTCTTTCATAATTTAAATGATTCATTATTCCTTCTAGTATTAACAGTAACAGATATTTACTGAAAATAACCTGGAAATTACAGAAAATGATAAAAATAAAATCACAACTACTAATATATCACCATTGAATGGTAAGGATGGCTAACATTCTTATGTATGATATTTCTTTCTAATCTCTTTTCTACTGCTAATAAATTTTGTGAATTAAAAAATCCACAGATTATAGAGATTTAAATTAGATCAAGATACTTTATACTTTAATACTTTATATATATTTTTTTTTATTAAGAAATATGCTTTCCATGCCTCATTTTCAAAAAGTAGGATTGCATTTTGTTTGGGAGTTTTGTTCTCATATTAATTCTACTAAAATCTTACATTGTACTTTAAATACCCCATTTATTGTTTACCATATTATTTTTAGAAAATTATTCTTTGAGCACCCTATGTTTGTGTATAAGATTAAGATTAGTACCACTTCTGTGCTTATGCAAATAAACTCATGATGTTATAATGACAGGTTTTATATTTACCAATTTTCCACTTTTCAGAATGCCTTCTTGGATAGTTTATGATTTCATGATTGGATTTCATGATTGAATAGTTTATGATTTTTTAAGATTGAGATTGGTTAGATTTTAAATAGGTTTTACAAATGTAGCAAAGCAGAGTTGGTAAACACTATATATTACAGTTGTGCAGTTGTACAAAACTAGGAGAAATACATTTATTGATCTCGTGAGAGCAGTAATTGCAGCACAAAGAGAGAGGATTCTATTCACATTCTTTCAGTGCTTCAGAGTCATTGCTGTGATTGAACCCAGCACTCCAGCATCCCCAATAAGATGGAGCTCATAAGACTATTTGAGCTGCTCTATTGAAAGTAATCTTAGAATAAGCTGCTAAGTTGCCACATAAATGAGATGTTTAAAATTATTTTAAAAATTTACAGCAGCATTTTGATTGTCAATTTAGATAAAGGTTTTTAGAAAGCAAATACAATATTGTCAAGATATGGTTATGCTGTGAGTTGTCAGTGTTCCTTTATAAACATGGTTACATGAGTAGATCATTATAATACAAGAGAAGCCTTCTTAGACATTAATGGCATTCTGTAATATTTATGGAAATGGCATTGTAGCGGATGGGGAGTGAGACAACTTTCTCCTAAGGTTAGAATTTTCAGTACTATATTTATTCTTTTCTCCTAGGGCTTAAAAACGTGTGTGTGTGTGTGTGTGTGTGTGTGTGTGTGTGTGTGTTTTAAATGGAGGATGCTTTGAGATGGGAAATGATATGACTGGATGTCTGTTTTGCTGTAAATCATTAATCATACTTTTTCCTCCTTTTTCAGGTAAACGGCAACATTTATTTCTTGAGCATCTTATATAGAAAATATATTGAATTCTCTTTAAACGCCTCTAAGTAAATGTTTAGGAGCTTTTGTTTTATAGAAGGGACTTAATTACTAGAATGATCAGTCAGTTAATTTATCCACTTGCCCATTTATTCTACAAATATTTATTAAGTACTTAATATCTACCACACATTCCAATATGTTTTCTTCCCGAGAATTTGCAGTTTTGTGTTTTGGGAAAAGTTGAGCTTCCCTAGAAGATATGGTAGGATTGCAAGAAAAGAGAGAGACAGACCATTTTTTAATTGAATGTCAGGCAGAATTGATCTTTAATGGGAATGTTCTGGTATCAGCAAACTGTGCTCATATGAAGTGGTGAATGTGTGGAGATATGCATCTATGTCTAAGAATCCAAACAGGAGAGCTTGATGGGGAGTGGGGAAGGGGCTCAAAGAACCAGACTTCGAACCAGAGAAACAGTGACCTTTTGGAAAGACCTTCAGAGTTCTAACTGACCAGTAAGAACAAGAGATTTGAGCAAGAAAAAGACAGTGCAAAATAAGATTCAGACTTTAGCTTTATAGGTTGAATAATTCCAATTACAGGCTTTCAAGTGACTCATTCTAAGAAAACCATTACATCATTTTTATTTGATGTAATGATGTGTATATTTGGGGGTGACTTGTTTAGCACCAAATGTATTTAGATTCATTTATTCTTAAGTATCATTTATTGTTTCACATACATATTGTATGTGACTGGAATATTTTATTAGGTTTATGATGACAAAGTTTCAACAAAATCATTAATTGTATTTACATCTAGAATAGAAAATAAAAAAGGTATGGACACATGTTAACTGGGTTCTTTCTCTGTTTACTTTTCTAATTTTATTTTAATCGTAATGAAACAGAGTAACGTATTTTCCGGTGTATAAGACGACCCCCTAATTTTTACAGCTAAAAACAGGTTTAGGCCTATATTCACTGTATAAGGCTACCCCCCACTTCAAAGAAAAGACTTACTTTGACATCAAGATCTGTAGGTAATTTTTGTGCAATTTTGGTCTTTTGCCCCCGATTTTCTGTTGACTTTTTTTCGTTTCAAAAGTTGTCTTATACGCCGGAAAATACAGTATAAAAATTTATATCTACTCCATCAATTCTTAAAACCATCTTGATTCACCTTTTAGAGATATTTTAGGCACAGGACTATAAAATCAGACAGCCTAAACTTTTACAGCAGAAAATATGGAAGTAGAACAACAGTTATTCTCCTTAGGACAGAGCCCTGTATCAGAGAGAACAAGAGATTTTACTCCCTTCTATGAAGTTTACTCATTTCCGTCTGTTGCTTTCATATATAGTGACAGCATCTGCAAAAAGCACAGCTTCCTCTGGTAGATTGCATTATTGTTCCCACAATTCACTCCCCTTTCCTGTAAGAGGATTGTACATCCCTGCCTACCACCATATGACTTGCAGGCCTCCTGTGGAGGAGGATGCACCCCCTGCCCCATCAGCGTTGAGCTAGATCTTGGCCGTGTAACTTGCTGTTGACAATGGTAAATGAGCAGATGTTTTAAGAGCCATTGCGCATCTCTGCCAGCTCTCTGGCTCTTTTCCTCTGCCACAAGAATAGCATGTCCAAATAGGGGCTGCTCCTTAAGCTTGGATCCAGGCATGAAGAAGACAGAGGGAGAAAACTCCCAACTCACCCACAGCCATCCTTAGCAGACATGTGATGTGAGAAGCAAACATTTTTTTGTAAGCCTCTAACATTTGGGGGTTGTTACTGCAGCAAAGCTTACCAAATACAATTACCACAGGTCTGACCAAGTATTTTCCCATCCTCATCAAACCAGTCTGCACTCTGTGTATCTCCTCAATTCTGTCTCCCTCCAGCGCTATTTTCTTGCTCACAACCCCCCTCCTCCCCCCATGGTTCCTTATTTCAAATTCCAACCTTTTCTATTTGTAAGGCAGCCTAGAGTTTAATTCTCATGTCAAACTTACTCTTAGTTCTTACTCCACACAGGCTGTCAGTAATTGGCCCAGTTTCCACATTGTCCTCCAAGCTCCACTCATATGGTTTGGTCATTAGAGTATAGTGGTCCAGTGTGGTTTCTGGATTCAGACTGCCTAAGAATGAACCCCGCTCCCACCACCCACTAGGTGGGTGACCTTGAACAAGTTACTCAGGCTATATCAGCTTCAATTTCCTTATCTGCAAAATAGAGGTAATAAAAGTCCCCAATTCAAGAGCTGCAATACTAGCTAATGTTCACTGTGGACCTGCCACATAGTAAATACTCAGTAAGTAGTAAATACTCAATAAGCATTAGCTAGCATTATGTTGTTGCTTTCACCTGGAATTATTCTCTTCCTTCTCCTTTATATCCATTCTAACCATACTTCAGGTTTGAGTTTAAAACCCATTTTTCCTGTGAAGTCTTCCCTTACAATTTTTGAGTGTTGCCTTTACTTGCTCTTTATTGGTTTCTCTTTAAGCTTTTTGAAAACAGCGATGACTTAAAGCTACTCTGTATCCTTCTATAGGTTGAGGATATCATGGCTGTCCAGCCTAATTGACTGTAATTTTCTTGTTGGAGTTTATTTCATTTTGAGAGCTAGTTATTTTGTGGGGAGAGAGAGTCAGTGCAGCAACGGCTACCGTTTTAGCAGACTACTACCTTCAGCCACACCAAACAGGATTGACATCTGGCCTGTCATTGCCCTTTCTTCCTAAATACACCTGAAACTTGGAAAGATCGTGTAGCCATAACAACGAGGTTGGTGTTGAGATGGAAACATGTTAAGAATTCAGAGCTAAAGCAAGTGAGGCCCAGACATAGGACCAGTGCTCAGTGTAGGGCTCCGGAGTGGCCTCCGTGTGAGTCCGATGCAAGGGGTGTGTGAAAGGGAAGGTCATCCCTATTCAAAAAGGGTATGTTCTGCAAAGGTCATTGTCTTATATTGTTTGGGACTCACTACTAAGTATCATACTTCATCAGTTATTTTTTTTTTTTTATTGGAAGATAAATTTACAGCCTTTCTAGGGAACTCTGGGAGTTAGTAGTTTATTTTAGGGAGGAAATGGGGGCATGGAAAAAGCAGTTTGCCAGTTCTATACAACTGTGAAGAGCATGGAACTGTGGAAAGCTAGATGTGTGAGTCATTGGTAAGAGTAAAAATCTTTGCTTTGGGGCTTACCATGTATGTAAGTTATGTACAAAGTAAGTAACTGGGGCTCTATGTTTTAGTGTCCATTTTAATTTATAACATTCACTAAAAAAAGAATCACATGAAGCGAACACATCACAGATTCATCTGTCATTATTAAATTGAGAGTAATTTTAGAAAGTACTACCTTCAACATAGAGCTTCATTATTAATTTATCTGTGGTAAGGAGGCTGGCTCGGAGCTGGGAGCTATTGTTGCAACTTAGGTTAGAAAAATGAATTAAAACAAAATCTGATTGTAGAACATTGGTAGAAATAGTCAATGGCTACATTCAAGGTATTGATAATTATAGTAGGGGAAAAGAATTTTAAATATGTTTATGGAAAAATGATTGTGTTTCACTGGACATGTTTTACTAAACACATAACAAATGTTGAAAATGAGTGATTACATACAATACCTAATTTTTAAAAAGTATGAATACATATGTGGAAATTGTAGGTATATGTATATTAAGCCAAACAATGGTAGATGAGGAGATTACTTCAAAGGACAGGGTGTTATATAGGCATGCTTATTAGCTTTGTGATAACAATGTGGCACTATTGAATTTATTCCTTGTTATATGTTAGAAAGTTCTCAAGACCAAGAAATCCACCATTAAGCTTACCGATTTACATGCAAATAATAGTCTTGCTCAGTATTTGTAAGAACTTACAAATATAGACTGGTATTTGTAAGGACTTAATTTTGCCCCAAAATTGTTTAAAATATAAGTGTCCCAGTATCTGACAGACATTTTAAACTCCAAACCTATATACCTTTAAAAATAACAGATTTTGAAATTCAGTAAGTGGTACACATATAACATAATTGCTGGCAATCAAATGACGCCCATCAAAACAAGCAAATGGTGTCTGTTTACTTTAAATTCATGGGTGCTATCTTCATTAGGAGTGTTAACTTATCAAAACATCATTGTTGCACTAGGGAAATTATAATAAAATTTTCCGAGGTGTATGGTAGATCTTGAAAAACATACTTTTGATGAGTGAGTTCAAATCAGTATAGCTAAATTAGAAAGAAGAGATTGAGAAGTAAACATCTGATTTCTATATTGACAGGCACTATGAGTAGAACTGGGGTTTAAGGTGAGAGAACCACAGTACTACTAGTCCTGCAGGAGGTCACGGTTGAATGAGAGAGACAAAGCACTTGGCTTTGTCCTGTGAGTGCAATGCAGTAATCACAGTGGTAGAGAAGGGCACCTACACCAGTCATCACAAGGTGTTTTGGATGAACTGTACTGGAGCTGATTATTATTATTTTTAATCCTCACCCAAGGATATCTTTATTGATTTGAGAGAAAGAGAAACATCCACGTGAGAGAAAAACATCGGTTGGTTGCCTCCTGTAGGCACCTGACTGGGGATGAATCTGAAACTTAGGTATGTGCCCTGATTGGGAATTAAACCCACAATCCTTTGGTGTACAGGATGATCTTCCAACCCCAGCTGAGCCACCCACTTATGGCAGAAACTGATTTTTGAAGAATGAATAAAAATTAGTTGTATGAAAGTATACTTCAGGCCTTGGTCATAGAAAAAGTAGCATGAGTTGAGGCCAGGGAGGCAGGTAAGGGGCAGACTGTGAGCAGATTTGGGCTATAAGTATGACCACTAAGCTTTAGTCTGATAGTTAAGAGGAACCTGTACAGGTGTTTTAGCAAAAGGGTGACATGATCAGCTGTGAAATTTAGAGGGTCCTTAACAGCAATGGAGAGCATGAATGGGAAACATAAAATGGATCCAGGGAAAGCAGTGAGGAGGGGAACCTCTTGATGAGCTGGTACAGGCAGTACAGTGGGGAAAGAGAGGAGAGTGTGGCTCTAAGAGAAGTTAAGGAGGCAGAAGGATCTCCAGATTTACTTTCTATATCTATAAAATGAGAATCATAATAATACTATATACTCCAGAGGGTCGTTGAGAAGATTAAACGTAAAGCAGTTAGCACAGGGCCTGACACAGCAGAAGTGCAATGAATGTGAGCTTATGATACAGTTATCTGCGATGTTGGCTCTCCTTTCTTGAATTTGGCAAAGAATTCAGAGCCAATAACTCTAGCACAAGAGAAAGTTTATTTAGCATGTAAAGCAAAAGTATACTCAAAGAGAAAATTTGAGTAGGCTGCTCAAAGAGCTGCCTTGGCCTCTTAGGAAGAAAAATCACAGAGGCAGAAGTGAGTCAGCTGAACTGCATGGACTCGGGAAACAAGTTGCAGAGGCAAAACAAGGGCCTTTGGAGACAGGTTCAGCTGCTCCCCTAGTTGCAAGTCTCTGGGGATCCTTAGAGCTTAAGAGAAAGAAAACAAAGATGCACATCTGAAGAAAGAAGGTACAGGCATGCTCTAAACACAAGGCCCGCGGGCCAAATCCATCCCGCCAGGCCTTGCAATGTGGCCCACACCGCGCTGTCATCACTGCACTCCGCTGGGTTTCCATCACAATGACAGTTTATGACTGTTCAGTAAACCATTCAGCCTGCGATTTAGGCTGGATTTTAGATTTTGGCCCCTTCTCTGATTGAGTTCGACACCCCTACTCTAGAGAGAGAGTGCACACACACTGGGACCATTGTCTTAAGGGTTTTTCTATGTTTTCTAAAGGCAGTGATTTTAGGGGAGCTCTCAGGGGAGGATCTCAGTAGAATATCTACTTTCCAGGTACGTCCTTTAATATGCTCATTCATCAAAATGAGCATACAGGGCAAGGATCGTGATGTCTACTGATTGGTTGGTGTAAGGTAGGGGGTCCCTGTCATTGTTTCTTGTCCTGATGTCAGCCACGAAGTCACTTCATCTGATTCTGTTGCTTTTTTGGACCTGGAGCTGAAACACAACTGAAGTCTAGATATTATCTCTAGTTTGACCAAACTCTGCCTCTGCGACCAAGAGATCAGAGGCTTTGTTTCTAAAACTATTTGATGCTGATCAGAACCTCACTGTCCTGAGGGCTTAATGCTTCAGGGAGTGGTCCTGCAAGTGAGAAGGAGGCAGGTAAGTCAGGGTGTGAATGAGGGCAGTTTGAATCAGCTGTCTCAGTTTTCCCATTCCACTTGTCAAGGAATTTTCTTGGCTTCTTACTATACTGCCTCAATATATCAGCATAACTTGGTAGCTGATGGGATGTAAGGGGGAACGTAAGCAAACCCTGGCTTCCCATGATATAAGGGGCGAATGGTCCTTCTACTCAAGGAAGAGGGGCCCATTCTAGAGGACATTAGCCAGATTGCAGTTGATTTAAGAACACAAAGGGTGAATTATAGAAATGATTGGCTACTTTAACAAGATATTTGACTGTGAATGGAAGGAGAAAAACAAGGTCTTGTTATCTATAACATAGTTTAATTGAGTCAAAAGTCAGGAAATAGTGGCAAGGGAATAATTGGTATAATGAACCCTGATATCAGGTTGGAAAAAAACAGAAGGGATTAGAATTAGTAAATTGCATCTGGAAAGAGTAAATGTATTAACATTGAGAGGGGGATGGTGGTAAGGAAAGGAAGGGTGGTAGGAAAAAAAGGAGGGATGGGTAAGGAGGGGAGGGAGAGAGAGGAAGAGGAGGGAATGGAAGGGGAAGGAAATGGAAGGGAAGAGAAAAAGTGCTGGGATAATCAGAGAGATTGTGGTCAGAGTGGGACATTGGTGTTTATGTTCATATCCCTAGATTTGGCAAGAATATGGTTATGGGATGGGTTGCAGAATGGATAAGTTATTAGAATTGCAGAAGTCAAGGAACTATGAAAAGAGTAACCCACTGGAATTGTCCAAAGATCCATGGGTGACACAAAGATCTTGAGGCAGGTGCCATCATTCTTAACAAATAAATGGTGGAAATCCAGTAGTAAGGAGCAACACAGAGAGGCTCAGAATGAACCTCAAGGACACATTTTTAAATCAGGGTAAAGGAGCAATGATTTGGAAAAGGCTGTCTCTCTTGTGTACATTATGGTAAACAGAGAGGGGCAAAATGAGTCCTTCCCTACTCCTGAGGAAAGAGCTGGTGGGGATAACAAGAGAGAGATGAGCTGGGGTATGAGAGTAAGTGAAAGGACAGAAAAGGGGCCTGTCTTTGGAGCAATGGTAAAGAATACCAAAGATGAGAAGCATGGTAGGATACACTGGTCCCCAACTTCCATTCTGATGCAGGCGGAGGCCTTTGAGGGAGCAGCAGCCTATGGCCTAATAGACAATATATTCCACTCTGTGCTTCATATGCCTCTGCTTAGTTCAGTTTTCTCTTTTTGGATCTCACATTTTGACTATTTCACTATTAGCATTTTGGCCAGATAATTGAGGGAGAGAGATAGCAGAAATAAGAATCTAATCAGTAGGTGATTGCATAATATGATAAATCCTTAAAAACTGTTGAGTTTTTGTGAAGTAACTTCTAAAAATAGTTGATGTTATCTCATGGCCTGATCCAAGCAAAATGGTATCATCATTGACAAGACCACATTTTGTATCTACTTTTTTCTTTCTTCTTCCTTCCCTCTCTTTATCTTTTTCTCCTCCTTTCTATTAAAACTGTATATGTGTATAGTTTTTTTAACTATCAAAGTTCTGTGCTGCACTGTTGGTAAGATAATGTTTCGGAGGTAACTAGGTTCCTAATCTTAAAGTCATAAATAAAGAAAATGACAGAATACATAGTTATAACTGTAAAACCAGCAAAAAAAAAACACAAACAAAAAATAAAACAAAACAAACAAAAACAAAATAAAACAAAAAACAACTCATGGACTAAAACCAGGGAATAAATGATATTGTATGAAAGCATAGAGGAAGGAGCAACTAAAGAATAAGAAATGCTTTATGAATTTATATGCCTCAGTGGAAATTTTGGTCCTGAAGTGCCAATAACACTTTTTAAATTTCAAAATCTAGATGGCTTCTTATATGTAGGATTTATTTTGGCTTTCTACCATCAGCATGGATAACTGACATATATACAATACATACTGTTTAAATGCTATTACTATTGAACAGTTCAAATTATTTGAAGTTTATGATCCGTTGACACTTAAGAAGAAGATTGGAAGAAGCTTAAAGGAACTATAGATGGTCCAGAAATATCTAATGTGTTTTTGCATGAGAATAAATGGACTAATGGTTTGTGGCTATCAATGATGTACTCAGTGAATAGAGATATTTACTCTTGGAGAAAATGCTTAAGTTTATATAAAATGTTTACAGAGAAAATGAGGCAGCTATCTTTATATATCTCAAAATTAGAACTAATAGTTAACTATCTACACAACACCTGTCATTTCAATAAAAATGAAAATCATTAATTTGTTCACTTATCCTTTCAGTTGTCAAACATTCACTGGGAACCATCTATGTGCTAGGAACCGCCCTCAGCTTTGGGGGAAATAACAATGAGCAAAAACAGATAGGCTTTGTTCCCTCAGGAGATTTGAGGAAGATGGAATATCATACAATTTTTGCATAGATGAAAGTAAAATTGCATCTGTGCAAAATACCACAAGGTAAAAGTCCAGAGTGTTAGGAAACTTTAATAGTTGATTTAATCTAATCAGGGAGGTTGGGCAGGTGTTCACCAAGGAAGTTAAATGGAGAGGAGATCCAGTGATTAGGTGTTACACAGGCAAAGGGGCAGGGGAGTGAGGCATGAACATCTTTTCTAGCTGAGAGGGTGCCGGTGATTGTGCTCCTGTGGTTGGAGCAGAGAGCACAGGAGGGCCCTGGTGTGGGGCAAGATTTGGGAGGAAGCAGCAGCCAGACTGCTTGGGGCCTTCTCATTCTTCTTTGCTGTGAAGGCAAAATATATAGCAGGTAAATTCAATTTTTATTCATATCTTTTACTTTAGTATAGATACATCTCAAGGCAAATTTCTTCTCTAAGAAAAAAGTGGAGAAGACATTATTGTCATGATAGAATATCTTAATGAAATGTACAAATGGTAATATTCTTCATTTTTCTTTCCAGCAATGGCAAGACAGCAAACCTCTTCTTCAACTCACAAAATAAATATATAAATAAGAGGAAAAAATAAAATCTCTAGCTTCTCTCTTGTTTATCCTAATCAGGATTAGCTTTATCCTAATCAACAATCTTATATTCAACCTTAATGATATTTCATTAGCTTCTCAGAACCACCTTTCCTGTCTAGGTCTAATTATATCTAATGTAATGTATCTCAACTCACTATATTAAATCATTTTTTAAAAAACATTTTAAAATCACTCCAGAGCTTTGACTTAGGCTTTAGAGAGGAGTGAGCCTCTCCATTTCTTTTGGGGGTTATGTGACCTCCCAGATTTCCCCTCAACATTTCTTTCCTATTCTCCTCCTATCTAATCTAGGCAGATGAAAAACAATTTTTCTTTTGTAACAGTTTATAAATATCTACATAAATAAAATGCAAACAAAAATATCTGTCTTAATAATCCTTAAAATAAGTCAGCTATTCAATATGATTCACACCGAATAGAGACAACTCTTTCTTTACCTGTGCTCACATTAGCCCTGACAGGTAACCCTCAATTGATTAAAAATCTTAGGCAAAGCCCTGGCCAGGTGGTTCAGTGGGTTGCAGTTTTATTCTGTGCACCAGAAAGGTTGAAGGTTTGGTTCCTAGTTAGGGCACATACCTAGGTTGTGGGTCCAATCCCCAGTTGGGTGCATACGGGAGGGAACTGATGTTTTGTTTTCTCTCTCTCCCTCTCTCTAAAAATTAATAAACATGTCCTCAAAGATTAAAAAAAAAAATATTAGGCACATGTGGAGGTATTTTTTAACATCCTATTATCCACAAAGAGATAAAAATCTTAAACCATAGGAATGCTGAGTTTTAAAGAATGTGATTTAGAAACAACACAGAAATACTACCTCAAAGAATCTATGTAGTAATGGCATGGTACTCTTTTTACTGAAATATACAAACAGAATGTACAAGCAAACACCCAAAGATGTGAAACTGTAAGGAACCGATCGCTACTGCCATTGTGTTTGAAGACCTTTTGGTGGTGTGTTTTCATAAACTACTGCCACTGGATGTAGTACCTGGAAAATCCTTGGATTTCTTCCAAGTCCCATTGTGAATACCATATTTAATGGGGATGCAGGAGAATATTTCCTTCACTAAAAATAATGTTTTGGAGAGGGGAGGAGGGTTGGAGGACAGGGTGAAAAAGGTAAAGAGACTTAGAAATACAGATTGGTAGTTACAAAATAGTCATGAGGATGTAAAGTACAGCATAGGGAATATAGTTAATAATATTGTAATAACTACATATAGTGCCAGGTGGTTACTGGAAATATCAGGGGAAACACTTCATAAAGTATATGATTTTTTATCAACTATGCTGTACACCTGAAACTAAAACAAATTAATATTCTATATAAATTGTAATAGAAAATTAAAAAAAAATAAACTGTACATGTATAAAATGTACAAAACTGTTTGGGACTAATAAAGAAAAATATGCCTTCTCCTCTCGGTGATGGTAATGTGTAATCGGGTGTGCATTTGATTAAATCTGGCATGCTCAGTGTACAGAAAGACTGATCTGGACACAGGAGAAGAATACAAATTATATAAATGGAAGAAGTGGAAAATACAATAATATGCAGTATAATAAAGAAAATTAAAAGTCAAGACCTTCCAGGCAAAGAGAAAGAGAACTTATTTCTGTCTTCTAGGTGAAAAACTGAAGGAATTATGTTAACTAAGCCTACTGGAGTTGAACTTTGGGGTTATTTCTAAGATTAATGGGAAAAACAATGGTTTCTAGAGGACAAATTTTAAAGATGAATGATGGAGATCGGCTGAATTCAGTGTGATCCCCAACTTCTACTCTCTGAGAAACAACAGAGAGCTACAATGAAAAATTGAGTAAATGGGAGTTATTTTATGAGACTAAAAATGGTGCAATGTATAGGTACATCCGTGATAAAATTGTAAATAACAGGGCTCACGGATTCCATTAAAGAAAGTGGGGAACATTTTGTTTTTAGGGTATTATATTTTAACCTGGTGAGAAAGGAAAAAAAAAGCCAACCTTTTTACGCTAGAGGTTGTTTTTGAAAATGTTTTTAATAGTTAGAGACTTTGGAAATAGCAAATCAGCAAATAAATGAAGGTATCTTTAAGGAAAAAAGGCTGTTAACATTATTTTTTCCAGAAATGCAATATCATTTACTTGGAGGAACAGAAATGATTAATATAATCTTTTTGTTCAGGGAAGCTATTCTACAAGATAAAAGCTAGTAATCTAATAACTAGCATATCAGTATTATTTTATTTTCTTTTTCCTGTTTGCAAAATAACTTCAGTGCTATCTTGTTATTGCTGTTATACTTGGCTAGTTATACATCTGCGATAAGAGAACATAATTAATGTGAAAAATTATCCTGAAATGGTTGTGTTTATGTTGTGTCACCAACAGGGCCCCTTCAGGAGTGCTATTCTTATTTTCCACTTGCATTCAGTAATAGGCTTGCAGCCAGTGGCATTGTATTTACACAGTTTTGGTCAAAACAATTTTATCTCTAATAGATTTTTATCTGCATCGACTGAAAACTTCTGTTTCTGTTTAAAAATTTAATGTAATTTCTTGCATCTCTGTTTCAGACAATTGGGAAACTTTTGAACTTATATACTTGGCAGCTACATACTTTTTTCTTTCATAAAGTTGATTTCTTTTTTAAAATGATTGAAATGTCCTTAAAATTAGGCATCTTGTTTTTAAAAGGGCTTTGAGGAAAGCACCAAATTTCAACAGTCTATTCCATTGTTTCCCTTAACACTGATCAACTTTAACTGTGCTTTAAAAAAAGGAGCATTTAAAAAACACTCCAACCGCTGTGACCTTCAGATGATTGGAATTGGTAACAAGTATAAATGAGTTCTCCACAAACATTAAATGAACCCTCAAGAAACCTTATTTGAGAATATGCAGAGGTATATTTTCATTTTGATGCACAAGGATTACATGTGCGGCTGCCTATTAGCATTGCGCAGGTAATCCCATTAAAAAATGCATATGCCTCCGTGTGTATAAATTTATACATGAAGCACAGTTAAAGTATATCAGTGTTAATACTGTGCCATGGGAATACAATATGATGAGGAAGTTGGCAATACAATTAAAGTTCACATAGTGTTAGGGTTTTTTAATTAGGATAAAAGAAGTTTTCATGACAATGTAAGAGGATAAATCGAGACTTACTAGTACAGCTAGAACAAATGTGTACGTTTTAGTATAGCTCCTGTGAAGCAAATATAATATGGAAGATTAATGCTGTGGATCTCTTGAAAGGAACTGTCTTACCTAACAAGTGTTTGAAATCTTCTATCCCTGAAAGTAGAAAGTAGGAGTCAGTAGTAAAACACATCTTCAAGGAGGGACATTATGTTGAAAAGGGCGTTTCCTGCTTGTCTCTCTATCTTCTTTTCTTTGTCTTTCCTTTTTCATTTTCTTTCAAATTCTCTTCCTATCTCCTGCTTTTCTCCCCTGTCCCCCTCCGGATTCATGGGTATGTTATTTATTTTTTTTTTTTTTAATTTTTTTTATTTTTTAAATATATTTTATTGATTTTACATAGAGAGGAATTGAGAGGGATAGAGAGTTGGAAACATGGATGAGAGAGAAACATGGACCAGCTGCCTCTTGCACACCCCCCACTGGGGATGTGCCCGCAACCAAGGTACATGCCCTTGACCGGAATCGAACCCGGGACCCTTCAGTCCACAGACCAATGCTCTATCCACTGAGCCAAACCGGTCCCGGCGGGTATGTTATTTTTAAAACATTCCTGCCGATGAAAAAGTTTACAGTGTTGCCTTCTGCCAATGAGGTGTCATCAAGGGGAACACAGACAAGAGACCTGTCTTTGCATAAATGGACTTTTGAGCTGTAATGAACTTGATACGTAGTCTTGATTCTCTTCCAAGATCAAAGCAATCTGAAATAAAAATGAAAAATGTATGGTTCTTCTTTTTAGTTAGAATTCAGTCTGTAGGCTTACATATACTCATAATGCTGACTGGTTATTTGCCTCTTTCCCCTATTTCTCATAGATTTACTCACCTGACATACTTAAATATTGATGAATCCTACATTAGTAGATGATTATATATGTACACACACACACACACACACACACACACACACACACACAGAGAGAGAGAGAGAGAGAGAGAGAGAGAGAGAGAGAGAGAGAGAGAGAGAGAGAGAGAAGCATAATATTGACTTATGAAAGTCACTCAGTTGCAGACCCCAGAGAATGAAACATGAATTGGAGTAGACCATTTCCAATAGGTCATTTGATGTTAAATGGTCTGACTGAACCTGGTGATCTTCTATTTGCCACAGAATGATGCAGAGGCATTGTAAGCCAACCTCCATAAGGGTCTCACTCTGGTTGGAGTTGGAGTGCACTTTAGGAACCTGAAGAGGTGGTAGGGATGGGACGTTGCTACCTTCCCAAGGCTGTCAAATATTGTCCCAGGAAGTGGTTCTTCCTAGGAAGGCCACGCCTCCCTCCTGTCAGTGTTTCCAGGCCAGCACAGAGAGGAAAGCTGTCAGCAATTTCTGACCCGCTGGGTCTTATCTGGTGACCTTACAGCAAAGAAACTCTCACAGAGTGCTGGTCTTGAGACATTCATTTGATCTCTCTGTAAATACTGCCCAAGGGGTTTTGTTTCCAGGATGTTGCTGGGAGTTCCACTGGCCTAGGAAGTAAAAAGAGTTTTAAGTACTTGAAATTTCTCTTCTAGTTTGCTTTAAAATGGCACAGAGTCTATGTAACAAGGCCGTAGATTGCTTTAGTGAGCTGTTGTATGCTGGGGAATCAAGATTTTATTTTTTTAACCTTGTAGCTTTGTTTCTCTCTGTCTCTGTTTTCTTTCCTCCATTCTGTCTACTCAGCAACTCTCTCTGAAACATTCATATTTACCTAAATATTTAAATATTTTTTAATTTTTCTTATCTAATCTCCCCTATTTCTTACACAAAGAGCTCAAAAGTTCTTCATATGATTACCCAAGAGAGGCCTCATTTTTTTCTGAAAAGCTGCCATGCTATGACACTTCTGGTATTTGACAGACTAACAGGTGTGTTTACTGTAATTAATGGATCATTCAAGCACAGAAGGTATAAGCCAATCACCTCTCAGTTATGAATTCACTTCTGTAACAAACCTAAATCTTTTGTTATCATCCTCACTGTAAAACATTCATCAGTATATTGCTTAGAATGGTGCTATTATTAAGCTTAAGAACAAGAATATTTACTTTTGACCGTGACCTAATCTTGAAAGGTTAGACACTACTTAAATCCTAACTCTGTGCACAGGAAAATTAGGTCATGAAATAAAAACCCAATTATTTATTTGTATACACAGTATGAAGGAAAGCTATTTCATCCTACAGGGTGCACAATGAGCGAGGTAGCACTCAGGAAATTTTCAGCCCTGACTATTTCATTGAAATGCCATTAAGCTTTCAGTGATATTTGCTGCACATCCTATACCACCATTGCTGATTGCCAGTATGTTTATGGGAAGACAACAGTCTCTCTTATAACTGGCCTCCTCCTTCCTGTGCGCTTCTTGATGGGACTCCGTAGTATGGGTGGCAGAGAGAGGGAGTCTCTCCTTGTCCATTGAGCTCCTCCCATGCCCCAGGCAGGACTGTGTTGTATTCAAGGGAGTCTGGAAGAGGAGTAGAAGGGTGGTGAGGGAGGCAGACACTGTTTAAAACACGATTCATGGGAACCTGGCAGGAGGATCAGAGCACGGCAGAGAGAGGGAGTCTTCAGTCTTCAAAAAATATACACAAGGCAGAATAGCACTTTTTAATAGGAAATCCTTGTTTTGATTCCAATTTTATGCTTAGATGCTTTTAATTTGATCCACATTTAATTTGCCATTCCTTGGAGAAGGCATTGATTATATGAAAAACTATCTGCTCCATTGCTAGCAGCACAGGACTGGTGTCAGGGACTGCCATGGGGGCATCGTATTTTAGCAGTGTCCACCTGGAACCCCAGAAGCACACTCCCCTGGAATCCGCTCCCTCACTTCTAGACCATTCTTCTGGTGGTGATTGCCTTAAAGCCTTGTTAAAGTCATAGTGCTGAAGAAAAATGGGTCAAGATTGGGTCTGGAAAGGACAAGTTGGATAGTAAAGTTTTAAAGTGTTGTAAAGATTTATTGGAATAGCTACATGGCAGTTGTACCTCTAAGAACACATAGTAATATATAATAGATATATATTTACATATATTTGGATTTCCCAAAACTCAATCACTTTGACATTGGAATAAAAAATAATGGCATTCAACACTGGTGTGACAAATTTAGAGAGACATAGAGATTCTGAGTTTAGATTAAGCATCTGCACGATAACAATTATTTTAAAAACCTGAAGCTGCATTCAGGACCTGTCACAAAAAAATCCAAGTCTTCTATGTTTTAAAAATTAGGCTGCTGTTATTTCTGAAATTCTAATGGCTGAACTAGCAACAATAAAGATGTCCATGTTTCGATGAAATATATTTTATAAATTAGCTTATCATTGCACTGATTTAGCATGCCTAGCAGGTGAGAGACAAAAACATGTGTTATCTTCCCTAGGGAACCTTCAGCGAATGTCATTCTGGCTTCATATGTCTTTCTTCTCTCCCCTTCTTGAACTGATATAAAATTGTAATGTGTGCCCTCTAGTTCCATCTTCATTGAAATCTAGCAAAACCGCTGAAGGTAAGATAGTGGCAATGGTGCATGAAAAAAAGAGAAAAAGAATACAGTGATTCATAGCATACTTGAAGAAAGTTGCAATTGTTAACAGCACTACTTTTGTATGTAGACAGGTTAAAATATGTCATGTAGCAGTGATAAAAATGAAGTTATTCATCTTGGCTAGTTTCTTAAAGTTCATGGGAAAGGCACTAAAACTCTATCGGTAACTTGAAAATATTTCCATATGTCTCTAAAGGTACACTAATTCACTGTCTCCCAGAACAATAGTCAAGAAAGTAGAACTATCAGCAATCTTGACAAGTGGTTGTTGTTTAAATACCAGAAATGGTAGGTATTATGAAAAACCCTGCTTCTATTATTATGAAAATGAAACATGACATTTTTCAAGTATTGCAGTAGTTCAGGCCAACTTCCCTTATCTCTGTGTCTTTGTTCTTCTATGCAAATTTGAACCATTGATGCAAATATCATTTTGCAAATGGTTTTTACTGGTCTTTACGTTCATAGATGCCAGTGCTTTCAGGAAGGAATGATCCTTCTCCTTAGGTATTATTCCCATTTGCTATATAAAAAAACTGAGGTATATCACCAAATATGTTTCCTTGTATTGGTAAAAAAAAATAAAAAAAAAATTGGCTCTTGAAATTCTGCTTACTTTCACTATTCCTGGTCCCGTATTATTATTATTATTATTATTGCCAATAAAAATGTATAGCCTGTTTTCCTTACCTTTTGCTTAGGAAGCCTGAGTAGACTTTAAGTGGTATCTTCACTTTTTGAATGAAGTTGTCTAGTAAAACCGTCAGCCAAGATTTTCTTCTGATAATAAGACAGGGTAAAGATGTATCAATGATTGTTAGCAATCTTGGGGAAAATCCACTCAGTTGAAATTAGACTGCTAAAATCTAGCCAATGGATGTTGGCACAAGTAATGTAATTTAGGAATATGAGTGCTAAGAGTTATTATTCATTTTAGCAATTGAAGCTCAGAACTTCATGTTTATGGAGCATTGGGCTGCCATGAATTCACTTTGCTAAGCTCTATGAAATATGCCTTTTATTAAGAGCACAAACATATTCAAAAGCCCTTCTAGAATTAATTGAAGAATTAAAAGAATTATATTATACACATGGCTTTTTTAGTTGCCTTTCTCTATCAATATAATAAGTATGTAAGGGCTTCTTGAAAAGGCATACCTTTAAGCTATAAAATCATATATAATAAAAGCCTAACATGCTAAGTGTCTGGTCATCCAGTAGGCCGTTCAACCAATCAAAGCAAAATATGCTAATGATATGCTAAGGCCTCTCAACTGCTTGCTATGACATGCACTGACCACCAGGGTACAGAGAGTTGACTGGCAGGTTATCTTGCTATTGGGATCTGGCCAATCTGAACTGAATGAGACAGGCTGGACATGTCCTGGAGCCCTCCTATGGTCCCTCCTCAGCCCTGATTGTGCACTGGTGGGGACACTCGGCCTGGCCTGTGCCCTCTCACAATCTAAGACCCCTGGGCAATGTCAGAGAGCCAGTTTCAGCCCAATCCCATTCAACGCATGAGCTGCCCCCTGGTGGTCAGTGCACTTCCACAGGAGGAGTGCCACTCAGCCAGAAGCCAGCCCAATGGCTGGCGAGCAATGTGGTGGTGTGGGAGCCTTTCCTGCCTCTGTGGCAGTGCTAAGGATGTCCAACTGCCAGCTTAGGCCCTGAGGGGATTGGACTTAAATCATCAGTCAAAGATCCTCCAAGGGCTCCTAGACTGCAAAAGATCACAGGCTGGGCTGAGGGACCACTCCTCTCTCACCTTGAGTACATAAATTTTGTGTACCAGGCCTCTAGTTAAGTACATAAATAAAACACTCTAATTGTGATATATGGAAGTGTACCAACATAGGAATTTATGTAGAGTCTTTAGAGTACTTCTGCCATTATTATCTTTTCATTTAAAAATAGCACAAATCAAGAAACCCAATTAAAAGTGGACAGAGGACTGGATAGACACTTCTCCAAAGAGGACATACAGATGGCCAATAAATATATGAAAATATATTCAATGTCATTAATCATCAGATAAATGCAAAATTAAAACTACAATGAGATATCCCCTTACACCTGTCAGAATGACTATTATCAATAAATAACAAACCAGAGCTGGTGAGGATGTGGAGAAAAAGGAACCCTTGTGCACTGTTGGTAGGAATGTAGACTGTTGCAGCCACTGTGTGAAACAGTATGGAGTTTCCTCAAAAAATTAAAAATAGAATTGCTTTTTGACCCAACAATTCTACTTCTAGAAATATATCCAAAGAAACAAGAAACACTAATTCAAATGAGTATATTCACCCTTATGTTCATAGCAGCGCTATTTACAATAGCAAAGATCTGGAAACAGCCCAAGTGCCCATCAGTAGATGAGTGGATAAAAAAACTATGGTATATTCACACAATGGAATATTACTCAGCCATAAACAAACAAAAAACAACAAAAGGAAATTGTACCTTTTGTGAAAGCATGGATAGACCTGGAGATTATTATGCTAAGTGAAATAAGCCAGTCAGAGAAAACAAATACATGACTCACTTACATGTGGAATCTAGTGAACAAAATAAACTGATGAACAAAATAGAAAGAGGCATGGATACATGGAATGGATTGACAACTGGGAAGGGGGTTTTGGGAACTGGATGAAAAAACGTGAAGGGATTAAGGAAAAAAAATCATAAAATAACACATAGATAAGATGTGGTGATAGCCAGCGAGAAAAGTGGGTGGGGATAGATAGAGGTAGGCAAAGGGGAGGAAGTGGAGATGGGAAGAGACTTTTCTTGGTGCAATGGATGCACAATGAGGTGTACATATGATGTTTTATTGAGTTGTACACTTGAACCTGTTTGGTTTTGTGAACCAGTGTCACCCCAATAAGTTCAGTAGAAAAAATAATAATTAAATAAAATAATACAAATGCTTCCTGCAGCCATCAGTTCCTGCAGCCTCAGCAATCTTAGACTTGGATTTGTATCTGTTCCCATTTCTGTAACTTCAGTAATGCAACTATGCATTAAGCCTCAAACTTTGCTGGAGGAGAATTTAGTGAGTTCTTTAAAAAGCAGACATTTTAGAAAGCATGTTGATTTGAGGTGATTTGGATTTATGCCTTCGATAAAATGTCTCATTCTTGAGTAAGATTTGGTTTTCAGTAGTCACCTCTCAGGTTGTGGTTTTCTTATGAATCATTGTTTGCCTGTGTAGAAATTAGTTTTTTAGCACTGTTTCATAAAATAACACTGGCAATCATTTAGAATTGCATTTCTAAGGAGCGTATATGTGTGCATTCCTCTTTGGCCAAGTGCCTTAAGCAAGAAGGATTGGGTCTTCCTTTCCTGTTTATTCCGCATGCCACTCTGTCATGATCAGGGCCGATGTTTGGCAAAGCGGTCTCCAGTCGCCTGGATGTGCTGTGACAGAGCTGACGGAAGAAACTGTATCTTCACTTTCTTGAATCAGTGCTGTGGAAAAGCACCCCAGGCATGCTGGAGACAGCTTTTATGAGGTACATTTTGTCAGTGTAAACGCTATGAAATTCAACACATTTGGAAAGTATACTCAGTATTTGTTAGGATGAATGAATCACAAATGGATTAAGGAGCACAGCAAGTAAACCCAGACTAGTCATAAGCTTATGTGGCCTAATATTCCAATGTAGGAAATTCAATTAAGCTCCAACTCTCCTCCTTAGTTCTTCATTCATGAGGCAGTATCTCTACTGAAAAAGCAAATAACTAAAAAGTTTTGTTTGTGGTTTTTTTCCCCCCCGAAAATACAGCATTGCATTTTTAAAATATAAGTTTGAAGTTAGTCTTCCACAGATAGCCAATTTAATTATGCTAAAAATGACATTTTTAATTAAACACCAAGGTAAGCATAAATGGATTTCAAAATAATTAATCAAACATCAAAAAATTGAAACCTTTTTCTGCTTGAGCAGCAGAAATGAAAGAACCAGTCTTCGGGTCTCATAGAGATTCAATCTAATTTAATTCTCTGTCTTCTCTAAATAAACATTCCTAAAACCTTTTTTTCATCTGGGGGAATAAGGATGAGAGGGGTAATCAATATTTCTAGCATTTTAATTAAAACCGTTAGTGGAATAAATCCATTTAATTATCAGTTAATGAAATACAAGGTCATTTACCTGACAGGAACTTTGAGGGTGGATTACTAGCTGGAATAAAGCAGAAGAACCCAATGTCACAGCCATTTAACTTCTGTCAAATTTAAGGTTAAAATCCTTTTAGACTGTTTAACCTATTCTCTACCATTTTCTATTATGTATGCCAACTGGTAGAAGAAATGCATGTTAAAACTTATTTTACATTTAATTGTGCTGCAAACTTTTCATTAAATTCCTACAACTATCACTTTATTTCTAAGGCATGAACTGAGAGGCTACATAGATTCCGGTGTGTTTTTATTTTTATCTAGCACTTACCACTTATAAAGTTAAGGAGACATTTTGTGTGTGTTTTTCATACTGAAAGTCAAATGCATTATTTTTTTTTATAATCATGAATTAATTAAATATAAGTTTTAGTAATCTGAAAATTTAAGATGCAAATACAGAACAAATACCTAATGGTAAACAAATAATTTAAAATAATTTATGATTAATTTTTTTATAAACTCCTTTGAAGTGACCTGTATTTTATAAGAATAATATAAAAAATTAAGAGCTGGTTGGTTACTAAGCTAGCTTTGCAAATTGATTTGATAAATGGCATTAAGTAAGGTTAGCAAATGGAGAGAAGGCAGGAAGTGTGTTATAGCGAAGATTTCCTTATCTTTGGTGGAAACCCAGGCTTCCAGCACACTGTTCACATTTTATCTAGATCACTTTTTAAAAGAGCCTAAGAAGGGCTCTTCTATTTCTTTCTTTAGCATAGATGTTATGATTAATTATCCAGGGCTTGGGATTTTATTTTAATTTTGAGTTTGCCTGATGTTCATAAATTCCAAAGTAAAAAAAAGATAACTTGTTATTGGGGTCTCACTCAGTTTTTCTAGAATGAAACTCCCTCAATATTAAGTCCTACACAATACAAACAAGTCCAGTCATGTGTTGAAGTTGCAGGAGCTGGTCCAGGACTCCATAGGCAGCAAAATTTGCAGATGTTCAAGTCCCTTACATAAAATGGTTTTCAGATAACCTACCCACATTCTCCTGCACAGTTTAAATCATCTTGAGATGACTTATAGTAGTGCAAATGCTAGGTAAATAGTTTTATACTGTTCTGTTTAGGGAATGGTGACAAGGAAAGAAGTTTGTGCGTGTTCAGTGCAGGCACACCATTGTACGCTTTACTCTAGTAGCACATGACAGCAACAAATTTTTTCTGGATACTTTTGATCTGGGGGTTGGTGGAACTTGTGGATGTGGAACCAGCAGACGGTGGAGGGCCAACTATACATGGAGCTCCCCTGCGGTAGTGCGTACATCCTGAGGCATTGTGGCTGTGCCCAGGGTAAGAAGCCCCAAGTACCTTGCAGTAGTTTGCCTTTGAAAAACATTCTGGTGGTCCATTCTAACTTGTGAATACTAAGTGCAATTAATTTAGAAAAACCCATATCACCTCAAAAATAAAAAATAAAACAGTTAATCGCTCAAATGTATTTTAATCACAATGAGGCTCCCCGTGGATTTTTAAAAAGCGAAAGCAGCATTGTTATGCTCTGCTTAGCATTCACCTAGAGTGTGCGTGGCTGTTTAATACTTGGAGAAAATAAAACTGTTAGGAAGACTGGTTTAGGTTGGATAGTTCCAAGAGCTCTCTGTCCCTGTTTTATATTTCTTAAAATGTAAGCCTCGTGACTTCCCAAAGAGGATTGTAAAATTTGCTTGTTCTAAGCTATACGGTGAGGCATATAAAGGAAAAAAAAAATATTTATGATATCCATGAAGACATAGAGGGCCTTGACACATGTATAGGTTTTTTGATGCTCTTACTATTGACTAGTCTTAGGGATTGGCCCAGTAACCTCTCTTTGCCCTTTAACATATTTTCATGGTTCCCATTATAGATACCCAGTGCCCATATTTATAAACCATACTAGGGGCCCAGTGCACAAATTTGTGTACCTTAAAAGGAACTGTGGGCTGAGAGGCTGCAGTGGGCACAGGGGTGGGTCTCGGCCCATCCACTGCAGCCCTGTCTGGCCCCTCCTGCCGTGGTCCCCTAATCTCTTGTCTGCCAGCAGCCCTGCTCCTGTTGCTGCTGCTCCCACAAGCTGATAGCACTGGCCCCACTCACACCTGCTGACAGCGCAGAGCAATTGGGGCCAGTACTGGCAGTGGGTGCAAGCAGCAACTTTAGTGTTGGTTGCAGGTGTGAGCAGGGCCGGAGCTGGAGTGGGTGCAAGCAGGGCTGGTGCCTGCAGTGGGTGGGAGAGGTGTCTGCTGAGCCTGATCGCCCCTCAGGACCAGAGGGAGGTAGAACAGCCCTGAGGGGTGATGAGGGCTGGCAGCTGCCACTCACACCCACTGACGGTGCTGGCAGCAGGTGCGAATGGGGCTGGTGCAGGCAACAGAGTGCCTGGCAGGACTGTGATGCACGGAGCAAAGAATTTTCAGTAATCACCAGAGGCTTGCCCCAATGAAAGCAACCAGCACCCCGCCTTGGTCTGATGCCCCCTCTCACTTGCTCTACCTTCCTGCCACAAGCAATACCTCCCATGTTCCACATTCTGCCACCTGCTGCTAACACCCACCATATTCTGCACACCCCCAGATGGTCAGTGCACATCATAGTGACCATTTGTTCAGTTGTTCAGTTGTTCCACCATTCGGTCTATTTGCATATTAGTGTTTTAGATGTGTGGACTAGAGACCTGGTGTATGAAATTCATGCACTGTGTGTGGGGGAGGATTATCCCTCAGCCCAGCCTGTGCCCTCTCACAATCTGGGATCCTTCAGGGAATGTCCAATTGCTAGTTTAGGCCTACACCAGCAGTCGGACATCCCCCGAGGAATGTACCAATGTGCCAAGTGGCAGGAAGCCAGGGAGGAGCCAGAATTGAGGCTGGGCATGGTGCTGCTTGCACTCATCCCAGCCTGTTGTGCCTGCTGTGCTTGGTGCTGCCACTCAGTAGTGCTGCCACAGAGTCAAAAGAAGTTCCTGCGCTATAGTTGCACTTGCCAGCCATGAGTCCAACTTCTGGCTGAGCAGTGCTCTCCCTGTGGGAGTGCACTGACCACCAGGGGGAAGCTCCTGCCTTGAGCATCTTCCCCATGGTGATCAGTGCACATCATAGCAACTGGTTGACTGGTCATTCCAGTCATTCTGGTGGCTTAGGCTTTTATATATATAGATAGTGTCTGCCTTGCCCATTCTTCCACATTACCAACCACTTCTTATTCTTTAGGCAATGTGTGCATGTTCTTTGTGTGTGTTATAGCAGCCAAGGATCTTGGGCTTAAGAGATTCAGCACACCCTTAATTCTTAGAATGGCTCCTTGCCATCATGGTGGTGTATGGTCTAACTGTTGCAATAGGCTCCTCAGTGCTCCGTGGAATCAGTTGTAGTTCTGCTAGCCACATGTGACATATCTTCTTCCTGTAGAGGATTATTACCACAAATCACTGTAATTTCCTTTTGGTTCGCTTACATCTTAGATGTTTTCTTATTGACTACTCTTTTTCCTCTCACCCTTTGACTGTCTTCAAAGCCCATTCTAGATCTTTTCTCTATATAAATATTTTCTTAGAAATCTTATCATTTAGGATGATTTAACCACTACCATAAGCAGTGGTGCTCAGACCTACATCTTCACTTCAGTCTCTGCCTACTTTGCATCCTGTTTTATCTTCATATGTGGTTAACATAGAAAACTTTCCATAATAACTAAATAAATCACTTTCCTGCCATTACCCTGCCAGTACTTGCCAGGCTCCTCAGCAGTAGACACCAGAGTCATTTTTACTGTTCTCTCCTCGGTTTCCCAATGGGAACCACCAGCCACCATGTCCTGCTCAGTCTTCCCTGACAAGGCCCCGGGGAATCATGCTTTTCTATTTCTCCAGTAGCCTGAGCCTAAATCTGTTAACGCTAGAGTACTCCATGAGCCCCTTACCCAATTATCTTTTCTTCTCTTAGAAACTCAGAACATCATGGAGCTGGATTAATGTTAAGTATTCTTTTGCTTTCTGATCCTTATAAAACTTTTTTTTTCTAAAAGGAAATTCCATGCATTAAAATCATTCTCTGTTGGATCAAATCCAAGGTATTTGCCTTTTCTTTAAAGATACTTCCAGCCATTACACCAAATTAATTTTCATTTCCCTTGAAGGAAACTGCTCTCCATTCAAAGCACAATTCAACTGCTCTCTTCTGAACTGGTTCACCTTTCTCTTCAGTTGATATGTTCTTCTCATTCCTCTTACTGAATGCATACCTCTCAAACTTTTAAATCCATTCCTGATTTATTCCCAAACAACTTTAGGCGTCCTAACATTTAAAGTGCAAAAGAGTCACTCTACTAATTGTTATATGTTTGACCTCAATTTAGATATTCTACTATTGAAAGTTACCATTTCTCCCTCTTTTTCTTTTATTAATTTATAAATAAGGATTATGTATCAACATCCTTATCTATAAAATGTGGACGGCATTATTTATCTTGAAGAACTAGATGAAATTGTAAAAGAAAGTAACAGGTTTGTGGTTGTTCCTTTGTTTTCTCTTGTCTCTGTTATAATAAAACCAGAGCAAACAAAAGATTGCCTTATTTATGTCTATGGTCATGAATTGATATGTTCCACAGAAAAATACAATAATTTATTTCTATCATTCACATTCATGAAAATTGCATGGGTGGCAGTTTTCAGGTTTCTTGGGCCATTTGGGTGCTTCTGCCATGTGCACAAGTCTAATTTGAAACCATTGTACCTTAAACTCTTGCTAATTGCTGTAACTTAAAGTCATTATTTCAGATCATTATTTAAAAAAATCAGAACTTGCCCTATAAAATGCCCATAATTTTAGCAGCTATAGATCTGCTGTGTAATTTCCTCTTTCAAAAAGTGCCATGCTCAATTTAATACTGGTTTGTCACTCACAAGTGGCTGGGGGACTTCATGAGGCCATTGCCAACTGTAGCTCATGAGGAAGACTCTGAGGTTTGCACCTCTGACATTCTGGGTCTGCTTTCCTGACACAGGCCACAGCGTATTTTTCATAGCCCGAGGGCTCCCCTAGGGGATGTCCTGTCATTGAGTGAAATGGCATTGATTAAAATGAGAATTTTCTCTTCTGTGAGAAAGTAGATGGAGGAGAACCCAATCACAAATGCAACTAACCAATTAAATCAAAACAAAACATGCAATTCTGTGTGCTTATTAGTTAAAAGTGAGGAATACCACATTGATAATCTTTTAGGAAGATATATTGTATACATTAGACATTTTTTAAGTGGGTATTTTTACAAAATATATTAAGGATACAAAATAATTATGTTCTGACTTTATAAATTCACAAAATAATGTATGTAGAATTTTCAAATTCAGTCTTGATTAGTACTTAACTTTTGGTTATAAATTACTTTGTTGAGGAATATACAAACTGAGGAGTTAAATTTTAAAAATTATCAATAGAAATATTGTAGCAATGGATAGAATTGATTATTGAAATAGATATAACTCCCAAGAAAAGCATGAATGTGCAGCAGATTAAAAAACAATTGACTGTCAAAGATTACTATCTCATTAGAAAAATTAGTATTTGAAAAATTAGTTTGAATTAAGATAAAAATGTTTTTTTTTTTAAATTTAATGAGTTGGTAAACATAAACCACTATGTTTTACCATAAACCTTACTATTTAATGTTCAATTAAGAATAGAGTTCCAGTTCCAGTTTATTTCATCCATTATAAAACACTCACCTGTGGTTCTTCTTAAATTTTAAAAGATTCCTACAAATTCTTTGAAGGAACAGAGTATCCCACTGATTTTTGCCATGTTTTGCTACAGGATCACATACTCTATTTGAATAATGTTAGATTCAGTATCTTAGGAAAGATAGTAGGAAAGAGGAAGATGAAGGAGAAAGAGAGGGAGAGAGCATGTGTGAGAGCAGGTGAGTGGTTGTAATTGGGGGAAATATTTTATTATCATCCTTCATTTCCCTATTAATTATCATCCTTCCTTTTCCTATTAATTACTTTTAAATTTTTGTGCAGTTTTCCTTAATAGTGACTATTATCCAAAAATTTATTTTCAGAAATTGAATATTGATTAAAAATTGAAGTCAATGCTAACTGTGCCAGCTTATAATTTTGCTAATTGAGCTCCTTTTACCTCCAATACCTACCATTCCCTTTCTACCTTCTTGACATCTGTGAAATATATGAACTATATCTGGTTCTCAGGCTGGGTTATAGGTGAAGGATGTTAACTGTAACTCAAACTAAGGACTAAAGCCTATAGTATATTTGAATAATTTATTATTGAATCATTAAGTAAATTTATCTATTTGGTTTTTAAAGCTATCATTTCTTTTTCCAGTTTTATTGAGTTATAATTGACATATCATTGTATAAGCTTAAGGCATACAACTTAATGATTTGATATATGTATGTATTGAAAAATGATTGCCTCAATAAGATTACTTAACATTGCATCACCTTTTAAGACTCATTCGTTAGCAACTTTCAAATTGCTAACTTTCAAATATATTGTACAATATTATTCACTATAGTCATCATGTTGTACATTAAACCACCACGACTTATTTATCTCATAATTAGAATTTGTACCTTTTGAGCACCTTCACTCAGCCCCCTCAGGACCCTCCCCAGACCTGCAGTAAAATCTATAAAATGGCAGTATCCTTTTCAAGTAACTCCAATATGTGAGGCAAGGTTCTAAATGCATTGGGAAGTCCCTCTATTATAAGGAGTTCATGATTTAGTTAGAAAGATAAGTCTTAAAAACCTGAGCAGATAAATCTCTACCAATGCATGGTGGTCAATGACATACAGTGGAAGAATAGAGGTGTAAGTGCTGGAATTGGGGAGATGGAAGAGGTGTTTGTCTTGGCCCCTAGCGGGCTTTTTGGTTTTATCTAAGTAAGAGAACAGGTTAGAGAGAGTGTTTTATGCAGGAGAAATGTTGCTTGCAAAGACTCAGTGGTAGGAAAAGATATTTAGGAGCCAGTAAGGAGTAGACAAACAGCCTGGGGAAGAAGGTTGTGTGAAAAGTAAAAGGAGACAAGATTGAAAAGGGAGATTGGGTCAGACTGGGGGAATACCTTGTGCCGTCTAACCTTTTTATCTAGGTAAGTGAGTTGAACCATATTTTTTCAGATTGCTGGTGACCATGTCATGTGGAATATTATCATAAATGTTCCTTGGCCTGGCCTGTACTTTCTCACAATCCAGGCTGAGGACTGCCTCCCACCCCCAAGTGTACAAATTTCGTGCACCAGACCTCTAGCAAATCCATAAAAAAGTAGAACAACAGATCAAGGTGCTCGTTCTCTCTCTCTCTCTCTCTCTCTCTCTCTCTTTCTCTCTCTCTCTCTCTCTCTCGCAAATAAAATTAAAAAAACACACAAATGTGTTTGAAAACTCCAAGCTTAACATTTATTTTGAAGCAATATTTATAGCAGAGATAACTATAAAAATATATTCAAAGTACACATAAATCTTTCTACAATATTTTTATGTGAGTTTTTATCTACCCATCAAATTTTAATTATCAAAAGAGTCTCTATTTTGATAAATCTATCTCCTTCCCCAAACTGCTTTTTTCCCATTATTACTCTTTATAGAAGTTAGGAGGTTAGGTGTGGAATAATTTGCTTATTTTTATGACTATTTTTTGTAATATAAATAGGGGGCTGTGGTTTCTTTCCCTCAGAGGTTCTCCAGATTTACTCTGAGTAAGCATTATCTGAAATTGCTGGTCAAAACTGACCAACTTCCAGAAACTAGGATTCATTTGGTTCTAGCTGAACCTTGGAATTTGAATTTTAGTACCCCTGACCCAGGTTGATTTTGAAGCAGGTGGTCTGAGAAATACTACTGTAGCATGAAGGGAAATAAATCAGGTTAGTAGAGAGCAAACTCTCACTTTAAGGCATTTGTCTTAAACATTTACATGCAGTTAAGCAAATGGCTCAGTACTTGGTATTGTGGGTCTACTTTTGCGTCCCTGAAAGACTCCTCTAAGGAAGAGCCTTGGGACTTAAAACCAGGAAGGATGTCTGTGATGGTTTGTACCACATTTCCACATCGAGGTTCCTGCTTCTCTCTGTCTCCCTCGCTTATACCTTTCCTGAATGAAAACCCAAGTGAATTTAATGGGGAGAGCACGGGTAATGCTGATATATGGCAACCTTATATAAGGGATTTAGTCATAATATGGATTCCAGGATAGAGAAGCATTTCATAAATGCTCCTCCAATTCACTTAAACAGAATTAAGACATGCCCTTGCCCCCGTCTCAGGGCTCTGACCTCAGCACTGATCCAGGAAGAATGCCTGGCTCCCACCTGCTCTCCCGGGAGGCCAGGCCCCGATTTGCCATAGGAGAACGGGCCAAGGAGTCACTGCACTGGCTTGGAGAATAGCTTTGCAAACCCAAGAAACACTCATGTCCCAGTTTTTCAGCTTGGTTTTTCAGACAGTGGAGGGTAAAGAAACGGACTCATGTTGACCGTGGACAGGCTGCAGTGAAGTGGCCAGTGGGGGGTGGGAACCGGAGAGAAGCCAGCTCTCTTTGAAGTCCCTGGAAACAAGCAGCTTCAATGTCAGTAACTGCTTAAAACAGCAAACGAGCCTACAAATCTGAGTGCAGCCTGCTAGCTCTTTTTCTCGCATTGCACCACAATGGCTGTGATTTCTGTTCTTTTCAGTTTCAGATTTGAACGTTAGCTCACGAAGAACACTTTTTGTCACAGTCCCTTGGGCTTCTCTGTCTAAAATATTGCTTTACTTACAGTAGGGGGTCAGAAGGGACTTAGTTGTTTTAATTTTGTGCAATATTACTAATGCTTTTTATTTTTATTGATTTTTAAAAGAAACAGTAAGGGAGAGGGAGAGATACAAACATCGATGAGAGAGAAGCATTGACTGGTTGCCTCCAGCATGTTCCTACCGGGGATTGAGCCCACAACCCAGGCCAGGCGTGTGCCCCAACCCAGAATTGAACCCCACACATTTCAGTGCATGGGACAGTGCCCAATCAACTGAGCCACACCAGCCAGGGCTAGGAATGTTTTTAATGCTTAATCAGGATATGGTCACTTTTTCTGTAAATGTGTGTTTTAAAAGCCTTGCAATATTGTTTACTATAATTTTAGCATGTCTTGGGGGGAAAAAAGAATTCAAAGGTATGCTACATGGGTACCATTTATTCCACATAATAATAAAACTATTTTCATTAAAATGATTAAAAATAAGCAATTGACAGAATATTAATCGCCTTGAAAACTGGCACATCAAATTGATCTTAGTAAGGAAAGAACACGAAAGTCAATTTTGTTTTTTAACAAAGATGAGTCCTTAGTAATTAATTGTGGGTAATCCAGCCACATGGTAGGTTGACAATAAAGAACTATTCTAACATATTTAAATCCTTAAGATAAAACAAGACTACATAGACCATTTTTAAAATGAAGTTTCTGCTAGTTTGATATCTTGAGTATTAAATGGCTTTGCAACTGATGCTTTCTTTGGTCCCTTGGGAAGGCTAAGAAGAGGTTGGGAGGTGGGTAGTCATACTGATAATGCTAACTCTATTATACTCATTTTGTTTATTATGTATCAGGAAGGTGATAGTCTATGATGATTTTCCCCCCCAAAGATTTTTGCCCTCCAAAAGATCATTGAAAGATTATAATATTTAATATCTGAAAACGGTTAGCTCTGTATTTTCTAAAGAATATTCATTTTCATTTTAATGGGTTTTTCACTCATATTGTATATGTCTTCCTGTTTAATATTTTACATATGGTGTGTACTTCAAAAGTGATGGCTGTTTTGTGATTTACAACCTTGGAGAAAAACAACATAGTAGTCATAACTTTGCAGTTTTTTGTGATGCATGAAGATCAGATTTTTTAATGTTGGTTAATGCTTTGCTAATTAAAGTGTGCATGTTAATTAAAGCAGAGGCTAATGTTAATTACCTATATTAATGGAATCTCATGTAGCACCTGCCTGAAGCAATGGGTTCAATTTTCAAAATATCTCAATTAAGGCTGAAACTTTTGATTTGCATCTAGTAGGGTTTCAATTAACTGCATTGAAAACTTAAATAACACTCTTAGGGGTGCAAAATATCAGTGATTATATGAAGTATGGTGGAGTTTGACAGGCTCATTTATAGAGTCACCTTTTTTTCAGCCTAATTGTATTTATTTCTTGTCTACTGGTCAAAATTGTGTTCACCCATCAAGACCCCTCTTCTGTGAAGTATTTTCCAGTTCCCAAGGGACTATCAGTGCCTATTTGTTGCTTCTCTTATGCCACTCTGCCTTATATTATAACTAGAGGCCTGGTGCACAAAGATTCGTGCAAGAATGAGCCTTCCTTCCCCTGGCTGCTGGCACTGCCTTTGCTCCGGTCCGGAACCAGCTTTCTGCCTTACCAACTTCCCATGCTGCCCAGTGCAAAATGCCTGTATCCCACCCTGCCCCTGGCCACTTGGCACCTCATGCAAATTAACTCGCCATCCTTGTTGGGTTAATTTGCATGCTCACTCCTGATTGGCTGTGAGCATCACCAAGGTAGGGTCAGTTTGCATCTTCCTCTTTTATTAATATAGATTCCTTGTTACTTCAGTGTCTTTTGCTAAATAGAAGCTCCTGAAAGGCCTTGACTTCATTCCTTACAAGAACCAGCATACCTGATCAAATGTCAGCATGTTTTGTAGCTGAAAAGACTCTTTAGGTGTTTGCAAAACAACTAAATACATTTACTGATGAAAGTGGAGATGAGTGAACTTTTTCCTTCTAGTGCATGAATGACAGTTGCACTGTAGCTACCTTTAAGACTGCTCCAAGTAAAGCAGGAAGTTACTGCTTGGGATCTTATAGCTTTGTCCAATAAAAGATAGATACTTTTGTTAATTTCAGTTAAAAATGAGCTGGCATGGGAAAGAGGCCGCTTGTTCAAGATAAAACAGTCAGTGTTATGAGAGCAGAGGATGTGTTTATGCTGGCAGGGATGATGTTAATATCCTATTTCAGTCTCGGGTTTATAATCTTACCATTCTGCACACAGATCTGGCTTGTGACCATAAGTATACATACTTTAAATCAGCTACTCATTGAAGAGAGCCATAGAAAGCTTGCTTCATCTTGGAAGATAGCACATGGTGGGCTGGAATCTTAAAATAATGAATTAGAAATATAAATACATGCCTGAAGACATGTATTGCTATTAGTATGCATAACCACTCTCCTGAATTCACTGCCATGTTTGTTGAAGTCCCAATAACAACTTTTCCCTTTGGGTCTTTGGGAAGGATTAGGAGCTAATGGTGCTAACCTTCTTGACATCTAGTAAAATCACGGCTTCAGAAAAATAGTTCCATTACTCTACACAACTGAAGGGAGAGGTAATCTCCTTGATAAGCATACCATACACAAATAGATCACATACTGACTTACAGCCCCTGGAAATCAGTGCCAGGTACTGCTTTTCCTTGGCAGACTTTGACTCAATTGGCTGTTCATCTCAGAGGACCAGGCTTTGTCTTTATTCAGCTATAAAGGGTATCAAATGAACATAACATTTCCGTGTGCAAGGTGTAATCGTCAAGGTGACACAAAAGGCACATACTTGCTTACTGTCCTGATGTGGTACTGACATACTGATTTTAAAAAGTTAAGGTAAAAGGAATATTATTGATTGAGCTAGGAGTTGTCAGCTGACATGGATAACAGGAGGTATGATTGCTGGGAATGAGAAGTGAGTGTGTCCATTAATGAAGAGCCTTGCAGGCTTAGATGTGATTGCGAAAGGTCACATTCTTTTTTTTAATTTTTTTATTTCTTTATTGATTTCAGAGAGAAAGGGAGAAGGAGAGAGAGATAGAAACATCAATGATGAGAGAGAATTATTGATCCCCCACTAGGGACCTAGCCTGAAACCCAGGCATGTGCCCTTGGCCAGAATCGAACCTGGGACCCTTCAGTCTGCAGGCTGATGCTCTATCCACTGAGCCAAGCCGGCTAGAGAGTTCACATTCTTTATGTCACAATTGGCTCAATGCTGACTAATTAAGTAGATGGAATAAGTGCAACAACTAGTTGTAGAAATGTAACAGATATGCAGATCAGACTTGCCCTGGATGAGACAATGGTCCAAGTTTTACAACTGGAGAGAAAGTCACCAAAGCATCCATTCCCCACTGTGGCACCATTAAGGCGGCAGATGGCAAAGCATTAACAGAAAGACATTGGGAACAGCTGGAAAACATCTGCTAGGAAGTGACAACCTAATGGGTGTTCTGGGCCTTTTCTAATTGTGGGGGAATCGCTCAAAAAGCCTGGAAAGAAACTTTGATGTTTTGGTGCTAGGAGGAAGGAGTCGATGGAGCACTACATTCTAGTTCAGGCATTTGTGGGGCTTCTGAAAATAAGTGGCTTTGAAGCCTGGGAAATATTACAGGGAAAAAAATTATACAGAGTTAATTTGCTTTTCCCCAAGTGCTAAATAAGAACAGACTTTTAAAAGGTGTCTGTGAGGTTTACTTGGACCTGGAATCCATTTTAGGAACATACTTGGTTCCTCACTAAGTCATGAATGATATTTAAACATAGTAGAGAGTTTTGATTGAGCCCAAGAATCACGGGACAAGGAACATGGAGCCTTGCAGAAAGTGACTGATGTGGGTACCTTCCCGAGGGCTTCATGCCACACCCCGACTCTTGCAGTTGCCTTAGTGACTGGCTAGGGGCTGGAAGTCATGGCTGCTGGACTGCCGGCCAGAGAGGTACCCGGGATGGTTAGTAGAAGAAGCGCTAGACCTGGCTCTTCCTCTCATTAGCTATGTGACATTGGATAAAATAATTCACTTCATCTCTGGCTTCTGCATCTGTTCAGAGGGGATAATAATACATCATCTACCTGAGCACAACTCAAGGTTGTTCTAATTATCAAAAGAGAAAATGTATATGAAATCACATAAGCCATAAAAGTATAAATGTAATTTATTATCAAATTATCAATATCCTATTACCAAGTGATTCCTGATTAAGCAGAACGTTATTCTCAATGATGATTTTAGCATTTATCCAGGTACCCAGTGAATAGTGAGCTGATTTAGGTGAGAGATAGTGAAACTAGGATTATCACATCCAATTAACTTGTTAATTTGCAAACTGGTTCAAGTAACAGGACTAAATCAATACTTGTTTCATAGGAGAATAGATTATTTGGGATGGAACTATAAAATATAAACATCTAATTATGCAAAATATGAAATCTTATAGTTCTTTTTAAATGTCCAATTGAACGACAGAGAGTTTCATTTTGGGCATAGATTCTGACTAAAAAGCAAGTAGTTTATCATATTTTAAAAATACAGTTATCTTGCCCAGCTGGTGTAACTCAGTGGTTGAGAGTCGACCCAGGAACTAAGACATATTGGTTTGATTCCTGATTCCCTGTCAGAGAACATGCCTGGGTTGCAGGCTGGATCCCCAGAAGGGGGCATGCACATGCACAAGGCAGCCGATTGATGATGTTTCTCTCTCTATCCTTCTCCCATCCTCTCCTTCTAAAAATCAATAGAAACATGAAAAATTATATACAGGTATCTCTTAGGGCTGGTTTTTAAGATATGAAGTAGTACAATATATTGAAGTATAAGATATGAAGCAGTGCATTTAATGCTGATAGAAAATTATTTCCCCACTGTCTTCTTTTATTCTGACCCTTTCCTTCTACCTCAGAACTTCACTCAAACTGAGATCCCAGCCCTAGCCAATTTTGCTCAGGGAATAGAGCATCAGCCTGCAGACTGAAGGACCCGGGTTCGATTCCGGTCAAGGGCATGTGCTTTCGTTGCAGGCTCCTCTCTGGCTCAGGCCTTGGTCAGGGTGTGTGTGCAGGAGGCAACCAATCGATGTGTTTCTCTCACATCGATATTTCTCTCTGTCTTTCCCTCTCTCTTCCACTCTCTCTAAAAATCAATGGGAAAATATTTGCAGGTGAGAATTAAAAAACAAAAACAACAAACAAGAACTGAGGTCCCAGTAACCTTGAATGACCAATTTGCAGAAACAGGTAAATTGTCATGTGAAGTGTTTTACATTCCAGATTTGTCTGATTGTTTCTTCGTGGTGTCATATAACTTTTTCCTCTCCCCTATTTCCTATAGGGGAAATTTGATCTAGAGACTTGCTTGCCTACAGGGTAAACATTTTGGGCATGTGTGTTTCATGAGGTATCTTATCGTGTCAGGCTGTCTGCTGTTTGGGATGCTGAAGTGGTGACAGCCAGATGCCTTCTCCGTAGAGATAAGATTTCCTTTTTAATTAGCAGCACATCTGTGGGGCAGTTTTTTGACATGTGAATATTTAGTTCTCCATTAAAGGTTTGCTTAATGGTATTAGACTCCAGTGATGACTTTTGCTGGAATCATTTATTTTTGGAGGGGCTGTAAAATGGCAGTTTTCTAATTTTATTTTTTTCTTTCACATTTTTTAACTGGCATATTTTTCTTTTCTATAAAGCTTCCTCTTATCCAGTTCATATGAACTACAGTTTCTTTTTAAAACCACAAGTGAAATACTTATGTTTTCCTTTTTACTTCCCAATGTTTGGTGTAAGGAGTTAGTGTAATAGTTACCTTCCATAGTGATTTTTTTTCTTTTTCTCTTTTAAGTATCCTATAGATTGGTTGGTTACTATTTGTTCAAAATGCTACAGTCAACTATAATAATTCTTCTTTTTGCTGCTTAGGTTGTCCCAAATTTGCCAAAAAGGAGCCTCTTCATGATGGTTCCTGTGGAATTTACATTATAGTGGGATACGGATCAGAAAAAAGGAAATAAGCAAAACACACACACACATTCAAATAAACATTCAAATAAGCAAAAGAATCATTCAATCAAGCAAATATAATTGTAAGATATAGGAAATATTAGGAAGAAAATAAATAAGACATGAGAGAGAGAATAATAGGAGATACATATCTTAGATAAGATGACAAAGTAAGGAAAATTTATTTTATCTATTTGTCTATCTTAAACTAGTAGTCCAAAGAGTCCCGGATTTGATTCCTGGACAAGCGCATGTTCCTGGGTTGCAGGTTTGATCCAGCTCCAGTTGGGATATAGGCAGGAGGCAACTGATTGATGTGTCTCTGTCATATAGATCTCTCTCTCTCTTTCTTCCCCTCCCCCCTTTTCCCTCCTCCCTCTCTTCTTCCACTCTCTCTCAAAAAAAAAAAAAAATCAATGGAAAAAATATCCTCAGGTGAGTATTAACAAAAAATAAAAATAAAATAATAAGAGGGCTAAGTAGCAGAGATGATCTATCTATGTAGATGGTATGAATGTGTGGGAATTACTGTGGCAGAGTTCTGTGCAAGCATGCATGTGTGCAGGGTGTGGGGGGGATCTCCGTCACAGGTCTATCAGAAATAGCCCCAGTGGTCCCTTTTAATATTGGGCAAACTTTTAAAAGGAGTTGAGTGTTATTGGATATTATGTTAGTCTGTTTGGGCTTTTATAACAGGATACCATGGACTGGGTGACTTATATACAACAGAAATTTATTTCTCACAGTTCTGAAGGCTGAGAATTCCAAGATCAAGATGCTGGCAGATCCCCTGTGTGGTGACAGCCTGCTTCCTGATTCATTGTGTCCTCACATGGCAGAAGGGGGAGAGAACTCTAAAGGAGTCTCTTGTAAGGGCACTAACCCCATGTCAGTGGGCTCCACGTTTGAGATCTAGCCATTAACCCAAAACCCTTACCTCCTAATACCATCACATTGGGGATTAGGTTTCAACACACACATTTTTGGGGGGACACAAACATTTAACCTGTAGCAAATTTGTGAGTTCTAATTTGGGTTTAGAGGTTTATTTTTGGAGATATTGCACCTTCAACCTATAAAATAATTTTACTTAAGTCAAAATTTCATTTAAGAATATTTAATTTTGGGTTCTGTGGGCACTCTTGTGATAAATGTTCTTCACTCTTATAAAATACACTAGCTTTTTCCCCTTGCTCTTCCCTCTGCCTGTATTCTCATTTCACTCTCCTCCTTGTTGGGTCTCTTCTCCCACTGACATGCATAAACTAACTTCTGAAGCTTTGTGTTCTTCCCTGGCTGTGCAGACGTGGACCCCACCGGAAGCCCCAGCCTCACACAATCCCCTTCCGCCTTAGATTCCCAGGAACCAGGCCAGGATGGCTCTTAGGAATAGATGAGGGAGGTGAACAAGCAAGGCTTGGGGGTCTTTTCCAGGCTCTTCTCACCCCTGCTGTGAAAATAGATGTCCACCCATAGCCTTTCTTAAACTTATATTGCAGATTCATGCATCTCAATAGTTAAGTGAAGAATAATGAAATTTGTGAACTTGAAGGTGGGCACCAGGTTAACATGTCAATGCCTGTGAATATTTGGTATGAATTAGTACATCAGGTATCTTTCTAATTCAACAGTTAGCAAGAGTGGGGGTGAGGGAGGGTGCACAAAGGTAGTGGGAGCCTTTGTGTGTGGAGGTTATTACATATGGCATTGAGATTTACTGGAATATTCTTACCTAACATCAGGGGACCTTGCCTTACTCATAGCAAGTATCCTCCACTAACATTAGAATTTCCCAATTAAACACAATTCTCACCTTTACATTTTCATTGACCTTAATAAATTGATAATAACCAATATGTTGAAAAGCAAAGGGTTTTTCCTAAAGAAAAAGTATTTTGGTATTTCCTACAAACATGATTTTAAATAAAATATCTAAGTTTTAAAATGATTGTTGATTTTTTTTCTGTTCTCATCTTTAAATATTTCTTATTTATCAGTGAATCACCTCTCAGTATCATATCTAGATAAAATATATTTTCCTCCTTTTAAATACTTTTATATTCCCATCTGTTTTTATGGCATGTTACTGCATGTCTCCAGAGGCACACAGCATTTTTATTTTCAAGTAAATTTATATTAGTTACAGTCTCCAGCTGTTTTAGATATAGGATCATTTCCTGTCGGTGCTGTTTCCAGGACAATTCTTTTTTCCCTCACAAAAATGAAAAATGTAATTTAACAAAGACATCCTATAATTGCCTTCATATCTAGCAAGGTATCTAGTGATCTAAATACTTATTTTATTTAAAACATCTGTCTACATAATATTTAGTGATTGTCCAGGGCTATATCATCTTCGGGAAAGACAGCTGCTGCTATTTCTATTTAATTTATAAGAAAACAACAAAAATTTATCCTTCATATTGAATCTTCTGCCACTATGTCTTATGTGAGATTTTATTTTATATTTTAAATGAGAATAGCTTACCTCTCTGGTACTTGCAATTAGTTTAGGTTTTTTCAAATTGGGAAAGATCATTCTTTAAAAAATCATGATGGAAGCATTCTATAAGAATAATACTCTTATATTTCCTCTCTCTCTCTCTCTCTCTCTCTCTCTCTCTCTCTCTCTCTCTCTGTCTCCCTCTCTCTCCTCTTTCTCTCTTAGATAGATAGATGATAGATAGATAGATAGATAGATAGACAGATAGATAAATAGATATCAAAGTATCATAATGGAATTGATGGCATGCTGCTTTTTTACTCATGTCACTAGCCTTAATCATATTTTTCATTTTCAAGTTCCTTAGAGTTACTTGTCTATAGTGCATTTTCTTTAATGTATAATAAAAAATGTAAAGTCTTTTTTATTAGGAAGTTGTTCTGTTGACTAGAACAGTTAGTTGATATTTTCTTGTTTTTTTGTTTGTTTGTTTTTCGCAAAAACTTCATGGAGAAAGACAGCATAGTACTTCTATAAAAGCTCTTTGGCTTGGAGGTGACATTCAATGCTGTTTGTAGAGGACTCCATCTGGAAACTCTTATTAATTAATTAATTTATTTATTTATTTTTGTGCACTTCCCTTAGAGCCAAAGATAAAGTGTTTAACTTTTATATATCACATTACTTTAGGCTCAGCCAAATGCCAAAAACAACAGGCACCCAGGCTTACAGTAGAGTGTCTAAATGAGAAAGTTTACTTTTTCCAGGGAAGTAATCAAAATATTCCTTTTTGGAACACTGAGAGTATGAAAGGGAAATGATTAGGGTTCCCTACCGACACACTGTTATGATTGACAGGAAAAACCCACATTCATGCCACCTGAGACATCTTGTTCCGGAACTTTCTGGAGGGTAGTAAATTGGTGTTGGCACAAACACAAAAAAAATAAAATGACTTGATTCAGCACTTTTCAATGCTAAATCCCCAAACACTAAAGCAAGAAGTAAATATTCATCAAATGATCAAAATTTATATTGATTTTTATTCTACATTAGCAGCTCAAAGTCGAGATTCTTGACAGGATGGATGTCGGTTTGAATGATTCTCTTTGAAATGAGGATATAGCACTGGGCCGATGCTGCTGTGCATTCCTGAACCAAGGGCTGTGATTATTAGAACCATAGGAGGCTAAGTTTTTAAAAGAACAGTATAAAGACACACTTGTTCAGTTCTGTTTTGATAACTAAATTGTTATTATTAGTATGTAAAATAATTCTTGTTGTTCCTATTTCATTCCTTCCTTTCTATCACCGTCTAAGGACCAGTATTCTATAGAATTTCAAAGGAGCTGGAGTGCGTGGTATAGTCAGATAGAGTAATAGCTGCATTTGCCAGCATAATTGTACATGGGAAGCAACCGCCAGTCCTGCAGGGTAAGAGAAGCTAAGATTGTGTCTTCACATTATACATCTTTAATTTTTTGTTTCTGCTAGAAAGTAAATAAGGATTTGCTACAGTGAAATTTGGAAGATGGGAATAAGAACACAGTCATAGAACATAAACACAGGCTCGGTGCCTGTGTCATTGTACAGAAATTTGCTCAGGAAACAGTAATGGAGAAACATTGGAATTCTGATCATCCCTCCAGTCCACACAATGTAATCACCCTCTCTTCCCACCCTTGCTTGTGACATAAAATGCTGAATTTTTAATGACTTTAACTACTTGCATTACAAAAACCAGGAGGACAGTGGTGGATGAGGCTCTCCACAGATGCACTTGTATTTGTTCTTTATATTTGTTAGGTGAACGTATTGCTGTTAATATATATCTCCTCTATCATTAAAATGGAAGAAGACATTTTTCTTTAACACAAATAAATGCAGAAGAAATAAGAAAATAACATTGATGTTATTTTTTCTGATTTGTGTAAAGATGCTTGCTTACTATTGAACAAATATATTGAAGGACATACTTTTAAAATTAAATTTTCTAAACATTATAGTGAATGTTTTTAAATGGTTCGTAAATAGCATTAAGTCAATAGAAATAAAGATTACTTTCTAAAGATATAAATATAATATTTTTTACTTAAATCAGTTATCTTTTGCATTTGTCCTGAGTTAGTTATCCATGAATATAAATATAAAAATCCTTGAGAACCTAAGCTAGTTTTTCTGGGGCTGCCAATATGTTCATAGAATTTTTTAAAAAAATATATTTTATTGATTTTGTACAGAGAGGAAGGGAGAGAGATAGAGAGTTAGAAACATCGATGAGAGAGAGTCATCGATCAGCTGCCTCTTGCACACCCCCCACTGGGCATATGCCCGCAACCAAGGTACATGCCCTTGACCGGAATCATACCCAGGGCCCTTCAGTCCCCAAGCCGACGCTCTATCCATTGAGCCAAACCGGTTTCGGCCATAGAAGTTTTATATCCTAATGTACACAGACTAGTATCTACAGTAGTATTTGTTGAGTATAATATTGAAATATATTTGATATTCTTGTAAAATTTTTATATATATTTAATTTTTAACAATGGAAAAATATATATTATATTTTTAAATACTTTTATGCCTCTCTTAATCCAATGGTAAAAAGAACATTCCAACAAACAAATTGTTTTTTTGACAACATTTTTGAAGTATAATATTGAGTGCATATTTTAGCTCCTACTATTTAGTATAATTTTTCTATAATTCTAGGTTATATGTTCTCTGAGGGCAGGCACCATGTCTGACCCAGATGTGTATCTTACTAAACATTTGACACATAGAGATTCTCAGGATAAACTTGTTAAATGAATAAATGGAGGCTCTTAATCAACTTTACTCTAAAGAAACTCAGGGCTAAAGAACAGTACCCCATTCAGTCATGCACTAAGGACTAAAGAACAGCGAGAGATTCTCATCCATTGAAACAGCGTGAGATTCTCATCCATTGATTTTCCAAATGTTATTTGTATTTAGCCAGAATGTAGCTAATTATGAGTATGTAAAAAAAATGTCTTTAGAGGGTTCATTTCTGGACAGAATAAGTCCACTTTAAATTCAATCACTAAGATGAGTTATCTCAGGAAATTATAAACCACCAGCAATGATGACAAAGGCAAAAATATACAAAACTAGAGGCCTGATGCACAGAATTCATTAAAGGGTAGGCCCTTACAGCCACCCTGGCTGCTGCCTCAGCCCTCGTAGCCCCAGCTTCGTTTGGAATGTTGTCAGGACGGTCATTTCACTGTTCAGCCATTTGGTTGATTTGCATATTATGATTATATTAATATAGATATCCAGGATCATAGAGCAAAAATCCCCATCATGTAAAGTTGACAACTCTAAATCCTAGAGTGAGTATGGGGGAATTCTGATAAATAAAAGAATGGAGATTTCAAAGTGTAGATTCTAATCAAACCTGAAAGAGCTTGTCAAGGCCTTGAGGCCTGAAGGTGTTTCTAGAAGGAAGAAATCTGGACCAGTTGCAAGAGGGATACTATGGGGAGGAAAGAGAGAAACCATCCTATATAATAAGAGCCTAATATGCAAATCAACCGAATGGCAGAACAACCAGCAGAACGACTGTTTGCTATGATGTACACTGACCACCAGGGGGCAGATACAATGCAGGAGCTGCCCCTAGCCTGCAGGCCTGGACCAGCAGCAGCGGTGGGGGTTAGAGGATGGGGTGGTGAGTGGATGGTGCCAGGCCAGCCAAGGCAGGTGCCAATGGGGGCCCCCTGGTTGCACCGCCAGTCACCCCAAAGATCAGCCCTGATTGCAGGCCAAGCCTAGGGACCCTACCTGTGCATGAATTTCATGCACTGGGCCTCTAGTATTAAATATTTGTTCAAGGAAGAAGAGAAAAAGGCATGTCCTTAGAGATACTGCATCAAAGGTCAAAAAAACAAAACTATGTAGTAAAAGTTGGAAATTACTCTCCAATGACAAATGACTGCCAGAAAAAGTACAGTTCTCACCTATTATATTGAAGGATCCTATGACTGTCCTGAGTTAGTGTAGACTGTTCCAAATAACTTATATTAAAATATTTCCTAAAGTATAAATATATTTAACTGTTAAAAAAAATCCTTTTTTCTGGGTTCAATTTCCTAATTAAAAAACAAAACAAACAAACAAACAAAAAACCACACCCAAAACCTGTGGCATTGTTAATGTCTTTTCCAAAAGCTCAAATGACTATTTTTTTTTTTTTATGGAAAATCAAATTTTATGAAGCTAAAACAAGCCCCTGCCCTGAAGACTTAAAATTGTGTTTTGAAATAGATTGTGATGGTTGCCACACATAACACTAGCTGAAGTTTTATTCTGTATGTGTATGACCACCATGGTTAGTTTCTAATATAATGTGCAGTATGTAAGATCACTTTGTTAGCAGAACAACACATTACCAAATGATTCTTCAATTAAAGAAGCTTTTCTTCTTTTTCCCTAGAGGAAAATATATATTTTAATATATACCTTAGAAAAATGTGTGTGTGTGTGTGTGTGTGTGTGTGTGTGTAATTTTTATTTGTTTCAAAAATAATCTTCTTTCTGAGGGAGAATGAAGCCAATGATTTTAAAAAGCAAGCCAAGGCTACGGACTCCAACTCTGTTATGTTTCCTTGTACATTTTAAACCACTTCAGATTTTTTAACTTGGTAAAATTTATTCATCTACTTAGTAGAGTGGCTGTCACATTCTATGTGCTGTGCTCAGTGCTGGGGATATAGCAATGAACACATAGATACAAGCTGCTGCCTTCATGGGGCTTCCAATCCAGGGGGGTTGGGGAAGATGGACAACACAAAGTAAATTTTGGTTACAGCTAGATGTGGTGAATCAGTATGAAGGAGGATAGGGACTGCTGTGGGTAAGGGTGAGTTAAAGTCTTATGTAGAAGATTGTAGAAGACCTGAATGAGAATTGACATTTCAGCAAAGACCTGAGAGAGGTGAGGGACTGAGTTTTCTGCAAACAAGAGCAAATGCCCTTAGAAAGTGTCTACCAGCCCTCCCAGAGCTAACTGCTGATATGAGGGATGTGAACAAAAGCTTGACTGGAATGTATTTAAAAAAAATAGGAGAGGCATTAGACATATTGAATATAGATAAAGCCAGAGGATAGGTTGATGTCAACTGCCATCTAGAGAACTTTTTTCTTTTTTTTTTCTTTCATGGAAAAGACATTTTTTGGGGGGTGGGGAGTGAGGGGGAGTTAATGTACTAATGTGACTAATACAATGGAGCAGAAAATGATTTAGGAGAGAAGGGCAATTTATGTGGGAGGGATCATCTTTGTGTAGTTAAGAGCGGGTCTGGTACACAAGTGGGGGACTGGTCTTAGAAGTCTGGATGATTTCCACTGAAACAGGAAGGGAGGCAGAGAACATGGGCCCAGATGCAAGCAGGAGGGAAGACATGGTGGGAAGCTATGAAGTAAACCTACAGAGGCATGAGTTAAGAAAGTAAAATTAACTTTAACATTATTAGGATGGAGGATTCTGGGATTTGCAGTTATAATGAAACTAGAGGCCCAGTGCACAAAATTTGTGCAAGGGTAGGTCTTCCTCTGGTACCCAGGACCCAGGCTTCCCTTCAGCTGCTGGCAGACACATTGCAGCCCCGGCTTCGTCCAAAAGGTCATCCAGAAGGACATCTGGTCTAATTAGCATATTACGCTTTTATTTTTATAGATAATTGGTATTAACCAAATTAGTGCTTTTTAGGGTCAGGGTAAGGCGTATATCTGTGTGTGCTTGTAAAAGTGATTATGTGTTTAATCCTTAAAGATTATTAGAATGACTAAAACTTACTCCCCCAAATTTATCATGGGCTAGCTACCTTGTTATTAGACACAATATTAGAGAGAAGTAGACAGTTGAGTAATTATTCAAGCTCCAAAGATCATTGAATTTGGATCACCACACACCAAGCCAAATTTAAATAAAATATTTCAGAACACTGTGTCTTGTGTTCTGACTAAATTATTAATTTGTAATCTAAATTTGAAGAGGTATATATCTCTAGTGATTTGGGCTCCAGGTGCATACAAAATAAAGGGGAAGACATGCTACTAATGATAAGCAGCAAAGCAATTGTATTAAACCTCAGATGAAACGCCAGTATTTCTAATTTTACTGTGTGGACTAGCCTGCTAGAGTGGCAATGACAAAATACCACAGAAGGGCGACTTAAACAGCAGAAGTTCTGGAAGCTGGCAGTCCAAGATATAGATGTTGTCAGGTTTGGTTTCTGGCTTGTAAGTGACCACCTTCTTTCTGTGTCTTATAGAGGATCTTTTCTTTATGTGTCCTACTCTACATCTTTGCCATTCCTATTAGATTAGGGCCCCACCCTTGTTATTTCATTTAACCTTAATTACCCCCTTATGGACTGTATCTCCAAATACAGTCACGTGGTGTTTATGGCTTGAACATACCAAGGGGTGGGGGGGTAGGGGCTCAGTTGAATCCATACATTATGTTAAAGGTTTGGCAATATCTGGAATGTGTAGGGGCTCTGCAAATAACTGGGACTATAAAATGGCAAACAAGATGTAGAAAACAAAGTTCCTTTGTAGAACGTGGAGTCTTGAGACAGAGACAGGAAAAGTTGAGACAAACACAAATGTTGAAGTTGTGATATGTGTTGTTAAAAAAAAATGACCACTGTTCCAAAATAGAGAAAGATAAAGTGGATCCACTTTTGATAAGGTGGTCAGGGAAGGCCTTTCTGAGAAGTAACATGTCAGCTGAGAGCTGAAGTATGAGAGGACATTATCTAGAGAATGTTCTAGAGAAGGGCAACAATATGCACAAGGGTCCTGAAACAGGAAAGCTTCTTGAAGAACAGAAAGAAGGCAAGAATGACAGGGCATGGTGATCAAGAGTGAGGTAAGTAGGTCTGAGAGGGAGACATGAGGTCTGAGGTAAGCAGGAACCAAAACTTATGGGTCATGGGAAAAGTGTGTTTTTTCAGCCTAATTGCAGTATGAAACCAACTGGTATTTTATAAAGACCACTCCAGCCATTGTAAAGGAAGAGACTGGGCAGCAGTGGGTGTGGGGAAATACATGTTAGGAGATAACTGCTGTACTGCAGATGAGAGATGTTGCAGGCTTGATCTGGTTGGCAACATTGCAGACTGGAAAACAGACTGGAGAGACATTTTTGAAGACGATTGAACTGATTTGAGGGAGCAACTGGCTGTGGTAAATGAAGACAAGGAGGAGCCAAGGATTACTTTTAGGTTCCTGACCTGAGCAATAGATAGGCCAATTATCTAAAAGGAAAGGCCCAAGTAGAGGATGTTTTGGGAGAAGATGGGAAGATGAAAATGGAGAGTTTTGTTTGGAACAGATATACCTAAAGTAAATCCAAGTAGCAATGTCAAGTGGTTGGTTAGGTGTCTAGTGTGGAGCTCAGAGAAGAGAATTGGAAGCCATTACTATATTGATGGCCTTGGAAGCCATAGAAGAGAGTATACTAAAGAAAAGATGTCCAGAATTAAGCCATTAAACAAGCAGTGATCCCAGATGTGATGCAAAAGATGAGTTGATGAACCATTTATAACATGGATGGGGAAGAAGGATGGAGGAAGAGCGATTGAGAATCCATCTAGTTAGGTCAGCCAAGCTGTAATTCAGGCTTAGATCAGAGCAAATGAGAACTGATCTTTTTTCTCGTCCTATCGTATCTTCTCTTCCAGGGCACTCTGATTTCATCTCTCAATGCCAACTACTCCCTCTAAATTTATATTTTAATCCTAATATTTTTACTTCTTTGCTAAATATCTCATTTTGGGTATCCCATCAGTACCTCAAACAAAAGACTTGATCAAATCCAGCTTATTTGTTCCATCTACCATAGCATTACTCTTTTTATACTCCTACTCCCAGGAAATGTGAGGTGGATCTTCGTTCTTGTTCCTTCTTATTTTCCTTAATGAATAAGTTGCCAAATCTTGTTGATTACACATCAGTAATATTACTTAATCAAGCGAAGTTTTCATTTGTAAAAAATTTTAACTTTTAAAGGTGTCCACTATTATCATAAATGCTAATAAATAAAATTATTTGAATCAAAGATTCAATGTTATTTTTGTTAAGACCTGCATTTTCTTCAAATCTCCCACCTAAAAATTTACCTTTGGACTAAGATATAGTATGAAGAAAAGTGAAGCCAGCTTACAGAGATATTTAAATTGCAAAGCTATTCTGCCTTAGCAGAAGCAGCTACTTTGGTTCTATCTTTATCATCATGTTTAGGAATGAATCACTGATAGCAGAGATAGAAATAGAGATGGATAAGAATGACTTGGGCCTTGTTGTGCCGGAAAGTTGTTTTTTTTTTCTTTCCAAATGCCAGTGAGATATTGTGCAATAAAAGTCTTAGATTGCAACATTTCAATCATTTTTGTGGGGTGACTAATTATCTTTCAGGTTGCTTTCAGCATTGTTCTCTGAAGTCCTTTTCATGTATCCCTGTTATATGAGAGATGTTTCCCTTTCTATACAGAAATAGCCTGGGATCTAAAAGGAATAAACTCCAATTATTTTTTCATAATAGTGATGAGTCTGCATTAAGTCAGCATCCCTCTTTGTGATCCTTTTTGTGACCAGTAACACTCATTTGTGAGATCATTACCCAGAACAAGCTTGTTACCAGAGGATGGTTAAAAATGAACAGGAATCTCTCAGAATCAAACATGCCCCTTGGTACCTTGTGGTGCAGAATCATTATTCTAAAGGGGTTTCCAATAGAATTCTTGGTGTGGGACAACCTTCTCATTATCCTGATAGCTTTGATGAGGGGAGGAGTGGAGTGGGTATGACATTTGGGAAAATTATTGTTTTTAAGCTCTTTGGCTATTGTTCAACAACTCTCAGTTATCTCACATTTATTTAATCACATAATATGGTGTATGCTCTTTTGAAAGCTATGTTTTATTGTTTTTTTCCTAATCATTGACTTCCTATGTTCAATTTTATACCTCCCCAAACCTCCTTTAAAAACCATTCTTAGGTCTCTAGGTATTATTCCTCCAAGTTCTATGATATCTGCATATCTTGGTTGAAACTTGTCTATAATACCATTAACATGCTCCATTCCTCTTATTTGTCATCCTTACTAAAGGTGCTAAATTCCTTTGTGTCTTCTCACCAGCCACACCCTTCTCCTCCAAACTGAATATGTTCCATAAAACATTATCTTCTGTTTATAGTGCTTGACATAATTCTTATGAATCTATTCTTATTCAAGCCAATTAGTTTGGACAAGTTCACATGAACTTTTTAACTAATTTCTGAAACTTCAATTATGTGAATGAAGTAATTTTTAGTATTTTTCAAAAGTTCTTTCTTAGCAGTCCAGAACAACAATGATTAACTGCTTGTGGAAAACAACAACATAGGAACTTTAGAATAGATTGATTCTTAGATTTCATATGCTCCCCATTTTCTTTACTGAGTCCTGAGTTGCACTTTTAAGAAGCTGACACTTTATAATAACACTCCCCTCTATTCCCAGGTTGAGTCTATAAAACTAGAGACTAGGCAAAAGGTGGTAGTTGACTCTGAACACAAAGAGGAGAAGGTTGTGTCTGACTTGACCTTTCTTACAAATTACAGAATTCTGACAACTAGCCAATAGTTGACCCAGAACTGTTTTTCTATGAGAATATGTAATTCATATATATAAAAGCCTCAGTGACCAAACGACCCAATGATCCAATGACTGGTTGACCAGTCGCTGTGATGTCTATTGACCACCAGGGGGCAGATTCTCAAATCAGGAGCTGCCCCCTGGTGGTCAATGCACTTCCACAGGCAACCTCACATAATCCCTCCTCCTGGCTGGCCAACCTCCCCTAGTCACTTCCCCCAGCCAGTCAACCTTCCATGGTCCTTTTCCCTGGCCGACTGGCCCTGATCACTCCAATAGAAACTAGGTAAGATGACCCCAATCTGCCTTGATCATTGGCCAGGCTGAGGGACCCCACCTGTGCACAAATTTGTGCACTGAGCCTCTAGTTAAAATATAAAGAAGTAGCAGTTTTAAGGATTATCAGAAATGTCAGTGGATGTTCTTGGATTTAGTGAAGTATGTCAAAAGAAAATAAGAGTTCCTTTGGTCTGCAGAGCACATGAACTCAGCATTGCCTGCCAGCTTTTGCCATGCATGCATGCAGAGGCAAGCATGCCACCGAGAGCACTTCATTCCCAGTCTCATCTGGTGTACCAGGGAACCCTGCAGCCACAGAGATCACAACAGCTGAAATAAATAAAGCGTCTACTTAATACATTTTCATGCCAAATATTATTCAGCATTCTTTTGTCCTCAGTTTGATAGAAAACAGCATGGTGAACTTACTACCTCTCCTGTCTGCAGCGAGCCCACATAACTATAAGAGATTTCACAGTTCAAACCTGCACATGGGCAAAAACACGATTCCCTCTATTTTAAAATTATTAAGACAATAATACAGAGAACAAAAAATGTAATAAAGGAAGTCTGTCATCATTATTGAAGAGGTATTAGAATTAGTACTAGGCTTTTTTATTCTCCTCAGGAAAGATAATGAGAAACATTCAGAATATGTGTCCATGCAAATGTATGGGTTAGAGGGGGGTCTTTAAAAAATAAATATTACATATGTGGCAATATGAGGAAGAATGTTCTTAAGGAATTTCACAGAATTTTTATGTAAAGTCTCATCATACAGTATTATGATCTCAGGGATATTTTGTGATATTTACCAAGTCTTCTGAGAGTTTATTTATTCAGGTCCTACTTTAAGGAGGAACATATAAGATTCAGATCTAAAATATAATTCTGGAATATGCTCAGCTGATCCCATTAAATCCAACCTGAAAAGGAGCAGTAGAATGATGTGAACGAATTCCAATTCTTTGAGTTGTTACACCTCACTTGAAATGCATTCCTTCTGGATTAAAACAGCAATTCCTCTTTGTTTCTCTCTCTAGGCCGAGGTTCAGCTCTGCTACCTGGAAGCACAGAGAGATGCTGTTGAGCAGATGTCCCTCAAGCTGTACAGCGAGCAGTACACCAGTGGCAGCAAGAGAAAGGAAGAGTTTGCTGATATGTCAAAAGTTCATGCAGTGGGAGGCGCAGGGTAGGGAACTTCTCTTTGTGTTGCTTTATCCTCACTAATCTCCACTTTTCCGGTGAATTTGCCCTCGTAGGCGTGAGGTAACAGATAAGAAGCAGCTCTCTAGAGTAGGTAGGCATTTATGTTCCTTTGCATTTCTGCCTTGAGAGATGTTTCTCTTTCTATACAGAAATGGCCTGGGATCTAAAAGGGATAAACTCCAATTATTATTTTTTTCACAGAAGTGATGAGTCTGCATTAAGTCAACATCCATAGAATTGAAGACTGTGGATTTTACCAGCCTCTGTCACGTAATCCAGAACTTCCTCACTTTGTTATGATTTATTTAAAAACAGCCTTGGGATTTTGCCAGTATTTGTGTGCCTATATTGTATCTATAGTATTGGTGGTTTTTCTTTATAAATTGATCTTTCAGTGGATTTCCCCCTTTTTTAACTTAACCATTCTTTTAAAGCTTGTTTACGGATTTTTTAAATGCCAGAACCTCTGTAGAACATAATTTTTCCGAAAAATGTAGATATTTAATAATTGTGTAGAGACCATGGCTAGCCGGTTTGCTTCCTGTAAAGTCAACTGGAATAATAAACTAGCATCTGAATTGTCTAAGGTGAGTGAAAGGACCCAGCACCATCAGTAACCCATGGACAGTTTTATTTGGCCTGAGACATATGGCTGTATTTACATTATATTAACTATCCATCTTCTGAATAATTATCATGCATTCAGATATTTCCAATGGCTCTAAAGTTTGCAAACATTGTGTATATTTTTTGTCTCTTCTAGATTATTCTAATATTTAATAGGTAAAAATTAAACACTAAAAGAGTAGTAATGAAATTTAATTATTTCATAGTTTTAATGACTTGATTATAATTACACTCATAAAAATGGAAACAGTAACCTATTTTATACTCTAACTAGACAACTAAGGAGACACTGTTCCCCCAAGTCGGTTACATATTAATAGCATCTTATTACCCTATGAGGTGTAACTCTAGCTAAAATATTCCCTGAAAAGGCAGGTGGAAAAGAAATCTTTTTATGTACTTGTTTGCATTTATCTTTTAAGTACTTATAGTTTTTATTGGACTTTACATCCCCATATAAAATTTTGGGATAAATTAAGTATGCTCACTACATATTCTATCTTGTGCTATAATCCAGGGTCTAAGAATACAGGATACAGGATCACCGTCATAACCCTGTTTAAGAATTGAGAAATACATTTTTAAATTTACTTTTCTATATATTTTGTTGCTCTGTCAGGATTTCTTTTATCCATAGACATGTTACATATACATTTGATTACTCATATAATTCAGTAGACATGTATTCACAAGAAGAAAAGCATAGAAGCAAATAAGAAAGAAAAGGTTAAAACTTGGAGCATAAACAACAAGCTGTTTTGAGTCCTTAATGTGCTTTTATTTCCCTAAATGCCTAAACTATCTCTAGTGTGCACGCAAGCACAAACGTTAGGTCACATTTTCATGTTTTCTAAAGCCCTAGAGACTGAATGGGCACCACGTGCTTCTGACCTCGGATTCCAAAGACCCAACCTGAGTGCTTACTCTGGGTTCCACAAATCATAAATCTGCCCTGGGAATTGCTTAGTTCACAACAAGCATTGTTCAGGGACGTGGGAGTAGGTGAACTTGCCTGATGTCTTTTGTCTGTGCTCCTTGGGGTACTGAAGGCTGTGCATTGTGCAGAAATTTAAGAGTGTGCTGAAGAAAAAGCAGCTATTTAATACGAAGGACAAAAACCATATACTATTTTCTACTTTCTGTTTACATACAGAAAAGCATTGTGTGAGCCATGCATGTGGGTGAGGTTATCTGGGTTGTTCTGCCCCCAAGACTCTTTGCTCCCACAGTCAAATCCTTAAGTCTGAAACCTTAAGAACATAGCCTTGTGAAATTATCTGCTCCACAACACACAAACGTCATTAACTTTTTCTTTTGTTGCATAGAATGATCCTTGTTTCCGATAAGTAATCGTGGGAATAGTGTGGGCTTTTTAGGGTTTTCATTCCACATGCAGATATTCCATCCACTGAAGAGAAAATTAAGTTGGTGGTACAATTAATATATTTTTTATTTCCTTCCCATATCTATACCCATGCTAAAAAGGGTATATAGTTGAAAAATGTACGAGGCTACCCAATGGAGGACTCAGATGCTAGATAGAATAATGGTCTTAAATTTCTAAGAGTTTTACACAACTAACATGTCATTTAGAAATGAATTTCCACTCTGGCTTGACAGACAGGTGTGTGTCAAGGTGCACAACTATGAAGTGTGGTTTTAGCAGCCACAAATAGGTTTGTCTGGAAGATTTACCCAAATCCTTGTGAGGATCTGTAAGCTTTAGTCAGAGTGTGTTTGCCTGTGGGGGACATTTGGCAGTGGCCCCAGCATTTCAAATGGGAAATTGCAGCTACCTGAGGGTTATGCAATGTCTGAGTCACCCAACAAGTTTTTCTCTGAGAGCAGGTTCCATTTCTGCCAATTTAAATGAAAGCATTTATAGATGGATTGATTTCTTTCATTCAATAAATATACATGGAAGACCTACTATGTTCATGGCATGATGCCCTGAGCAGAGTGTGTTAAGAACACCTAAATTTTATATATTTTGTAAAATATGACCCTCTTTTTTCCCCAACACCTCTTCCTACTGCAAAAAAATTATTTTTTTACATGAATTTCAACGATTCTTTTGAATTAATTAATTAGCATCCTACTTGCTAGACTTAGTGTAGATTACAAACCATGTCTTTTATTCAGCTTATAAATGATGAAACTGGGAGGCAAAATGGCTGGGAGACTGGCTTGTCCAGGATGAGGGTATAAAATGGAGCTAAGACCTCAGTTCAGAAACCTGGGTCAGAATACAGTGGACAATCCATAAGTCATGCTTTGCCCTCTCTCTGAAGGATTTTATTCAGACCATTGATAAACATTTTCCCTTAAAGTCTATGTTGTGCATATCCCATACTTTATGAAATTTAAATTATGGTATCTTCCTACTATGAAGAACCTCAAAGAATTTTAAGAATATTTCATTAAAGCTACAAAGAAGTTTGGCACAAACATAGCAAAGCGGGCTTCAGTGCAAACAAAATTGACTTCAACATTGATTTAGCAAATAATATTATATGTACCTGTTATATGAAGTACAGAAATTAAAAAGCAATGGTCCCTGAACTTGAGAAGTCCAGAGTTAGGGAGGAGGAGCCAGTTCTACAAACAATATGGAATAAAAAATGAGTTAAAATCTACATGAGGTTAAGGGTGGGGCTCATGGAAGGCAGAGGTGTTGACTGGTGTGAGTCAGAGCAGGTCAGGAAAGACATCACAGACAGAGGTCTCTGGAGATGAATTTTGAAAGAGGGCAAGGTCAGGGGCAGAGCTTTTCAGTTTAATGTGAATAAACATTTATTGAGCATCTATGGTCTTTGCTTTCATGAAATCTATGGTCTCACAAGACAGTGCAGTGCATGTTAAGCCAGTATTTGTCTGTGCAATAAAGGAGAAGGAGAAGCGATGAGAGAGATGAGGAGCTCAGAGAAATGGTGTGGGCTCCATGAGATAGAGCTGTGTTTTTTGTGTTTACCACACTGCTCTGATTCTGGTGCAGTGCCTGGCAAGTGCTAGGGCTAAGTGAATGAATGGATGCATGAATGAATAACTAAAACTAACCCAGGGCTCAGAGAGAGGGAGCAGAGGTCTGGAACCATCAGACTGCCTGCTTTTCCATAAGGCAGGAGAGCAGTGTTGAAAGTTGGAAGGGGTGTGAAAAATAAGGCTTGGGAAGTCCAGATCCTGGAGTTAATCATTGAATTCATGGTTCTTAACCATGATAGTGCATCAGGATCACCTGTGGAGCTTTTAAGCTGAAAAAAAAAAAATGCCTGTCTACCCAACCCAATGAAAATTCGGATTCAGTAGGTAGAGTGGGCCAAGATATGATTATGTCCTAATGCTTACTTCCAGCTGTGAGCCATTGCTCTAGTGATTTTCAAAATATAGTTTCTGGACCAGCAGCTTCACTTTCTCCTGTGAATTTGTTAGAAATGCCAATTCTGGGCCCCACTCCAGATCTACTAAATTGGAATGTATGAGGTCCAACGTCATTTAACAAGTCATTCAGGTGATTCAGATCCAGTTTGAGAAACACTGCTTTAGTCTTAGAGATTTTAGGTTAGAAATGAATGGAGAAGGAAACAGATAGTCATGGAGGGAGCATAAAGTATAGCATAAGGAATATAGCCAATAATGTTGTAACAACTATGTACAGTGTTAGATTTATTGAGGTTACTAATTAATACATTATATAATGTCCACACCCTGGGTTATACATCTGAAACTAATATATTATATGTCAACTGTAGAAACTTTATAAAAAAGAAATTTTTGGAGAATGTGAAGACTGAATTAGAAAGTAAAGCCTGAAAAAAAATCAATAAACATTGGATGAGGGGAATGATACTGCATTTTCTGGTTCAAGGAGGAGAAAGAATAGAGGAGGCTTTGGATTCAACTGACTTTGGTGTCATTCAACATTTAATATTTATTGAGCTCTACAATTAAATGCTGGATGAAGTAGGCACTGGTGATGTAGAGACAATGGGAGACAAAATGACAGATGTATGTAAATCAGGAAAGCTTTCTAGAAGTATCACCGAGACTGGCTCAGGGTCAGAAGTGACAATAAGAATGTTTCTCACAGAGGAGGCAGGGTGTACAAACAGCTGGAACCACTAAAGGATACCCAGAATGACTAGATTGGCAGTTTTTAAACAATGTTCTGGCAGCAGTGTAGAGAATAGCTTGGCAAGGACAAGACTACACAGTGCTTCTTTAATAGGCTATTCTGGTCATCCAAATGAGAAATAGGACCCAAGCTAAGATAGCAGCAGTGTAAACTGAAAGAAGGAAGTTGAACAGATCAGACTTGGTCACCAGAATGATCACCAGTATTTAAAAAAATGTTTCAGGCTATGCACTCTGGCAGATGGACATGTCATTCACTGAGATGGGGAAGGCAGGGGAGGAACTGAATTGGGAAAGAAGCTACAAGTAGTCCTTTTGATGGTCTGTGGGACATCCGAGTGGAAATGCCCAGGAAGCAGGTGTCTGATGTTTTGGGCCTCTCAACCAGCAACAAGGGCAGTATGGTGACTATAGGTAGCAGAGGCTCATAGAGATAGGTGCTTACCTTTTGGTAGTTTCTTCACCCCTCTCAGGTGAACATAAAATTACCTTTAAGAATGTTTAAAGAAAAGTAGAAAATCTGAACAGACCAATTACTAGTAAGGATATTGAATCAGTAATAAAAAAAAATCTTCAAACAAATAAGTCTAGAACCAGATGGATTCACTAGTGAATTCTACCAGTGAAGAAGAATTAATACCAACCCTTCTCAAACTCTTCCAAAAAGTAGGACAGGAGAAAATTCTTTCAAACTTATTTTTTGAGGCCAGAATCACCCTGATACCAAAACAAGACAAGGATGCAAAAATAAAATAAAATTACAGGCTAATATCCCTAATATACATACATGCAAAATCCTATATAATAAAAACCTAATATGCAAATCAACTGAACAGCAGAATCACTGGTCGCTATGACACTTAGTAACCACCAGGGGGCAGGTGCTCAATGCAGGAGCTGCTCCTGGTGGTCAGTACACTCCCAACAGGAGGAGTGCCACTCAGCCAGAAGCCAGGCTCACAGCTGGTGAGCACAGCAGTAGTGGCAGGAGCAGCAAGCTAAGTGGTAAGGAGCAGCAAATAGGCAGGTGGTAAGGAGCAAAGACTCCTGGACTGTGAGAGGTATGTCCACCTGCTGTCTAGGCCTGCTCCCCGAGGGAGCAGGCCTAAGCCAGCAGGCAGACATTCCCCAAAGGGTCCCAGACTGTGAGAGGGCTCAGGCCCATCTGAGGGACTCCCCTTCCCCAGTGCACAAATTTTGTGCACTGGGCCTCAAGTATCTCAATTTCTAAAAGCCTAAGCGACTTTCAGCCTTTTGACCAGTAGCTATGATGAGCACTGACCACCAGGGGCAGATGCTCAATGACAGGCATGGAAACATGGAACAGATTGATGAATCTCAGAAGGAAAGGGGGGTGGAGGATGGGAAGAGATTAACCAAATAATTTATATGCATACTAGAGGCCTGGTGCATGGATTCATGCACTAGTGAGGTCCCTTTGCCTGGCCTGTGGGGACCGGCTGAAACCAGCAGTCTGACATCCCTAAAGGAGTCCCAGATTGCAAGAGGGTGCAGGCCAGGTTGAGGGACCCCATCGGTGCACAAATTTGCAAATAAAATTCCATAATACATTAAAAGATTCATATATTATGATCAAGTGGAGTTTATTCCAGGGATGTAAGGATGGTTCAGCATTCACAAATCAGTCAATGTGATATATAATATTAACAAAACGAAGGATAGAAATTATATAATCATATCAAAATATGCAGAAAAAGCATTTGTCAAACTTCAAAATCCATTATGATAAAAAGTTTCAACAAGTGGTTGCAGAAGGAACATCCTTCAACATAATAATGGCCATATATGACAACACACTCAACGTCACACTCAATGGTGAAAGGCTAAAAGCTTTTTCTCCAACATCAGGAACAAGACAAGATGCCCACTCTTGCCACTTCTATTCAACACAGTATAGAAAGTTCTAGTCAAGCAGTTGGTGAAGAAAAAGAAATAAAAAGTATCTAAATTGGAAAAGAAAAAATAAAACTGGCAATATTTTCAGATGACATGGTATTATGTATAGAAAACTCTAAAGACTTTATGAAAAAACTTTTAGAACTAATAAACATATTCACTGAGGTTTCAAAATACAAAATACACATAAAATGTGTGTGTTTCTATACACTATCAGAAAAAAATAATCTTATTAACAATTGCATTATAAAGAATAAAATTACTAGGAATAAATTTACCCAAAGAGGTGAAAGATCTGTATGTTAAATACTACAAGGTAATAAAGAAATAAATTGAAGAAATCACAAATAAATGGAAAGTATTCCATGCTCATTGATTAGAAGGATTAATATTGTTAAAATCTTTATATTATTCAAAGGAATCTATAGATTCAAAGAAATTGCTATCAAAATTACAATGACATTTTTTCAAACAAATAGGACAAATAATCTTAAAATGTGTAGAGAAACACAAAAACCTGAATAGCTAAGGTAAACTTGTAAAAAAAAAAAAAAAAAAAAAAAAAAAAGAACAAATTTGAAAAACAAATCTTATGCATATCCTTAAGAACACTATTTTTGGTTCTAAACTTTAAAGTAATACATATTGGTGGGACGTCAGCTTCCAATGCCATTGAGTCCTGAGAGAATTTTCTATTGTAATTCTTTAAAGACCGGCATTTGTGACACTATATCCCTACAAGACAAACCCAATTCCCAAGGCATTATTTTATACAGGCTGCAGAAGGAATGTTAAAACATAATTGAGTAAGAGCATTTCTTTTTTTTTTTTTTTTAATATATTTTATTGATTTTTCACAGAGAGGGAGAGAGATATTATAGTTAGAAACATCAATGAGAGGGAGTCATAGATCAGCTGCCTCTTGCACACCCCCTACTGGGGATATGCCTGCAACCAAGGTACATGACCTTGACCGGAATCAAACCCAGGACCCTTCAGTCCCCAAGCCAACGCTCTATCCATTGAGCCAAACTGGTCTCGGCTCAAATAAGAGCATTTCTACAAGTAATAAAACCTTAGAGATTGAGCATAGTGCTTTCTGGGCAGGGGCAGCATCGATGGATGAGACAGACAAAGTCATCTTGGGGGAGAGGTCTCCCTCTTAATTCTGTTACCAGGCCTTTGTTAGGGGTTGGGCAGCAGGAATTATTTCCAGGTAACTTACCTTCTGTCCTAACCCTGAGGGTTAAGATTCTCTATTGCCTATTAAGTCGTTGAAAAGCAGCGGGATTTGACAAAGGCTGAGCGGCCGAACCCGCACTAGTGTGTCAATAGCAAGTCTGGACCCAGTCACCTTGAACACTGACAGACAATGTCACAGGCAGGTTAGGTTTTGTTTTGTTTCAAACATAGCCCTTGTTTGTCTTCTGAAGTACCGTTTCTCCATTTCTGTTAGAATCATTACCTATTTTCAGTTCTTCAGAAGGTTTCCAGTTCTTTGGCTAGAACTTAATCCAGCTCATTAGCTGAAAATTTAGACAAGTGTTTTGAGTCCCTGACAGCCTAACAGAATCCTCTAAATACATTCAGGAATCAGCATTGATATTTCTATTTTTATGGCTAGTCTTAGAGGTTAGGATTTTTTTTTGATTTATGACTTTTATTTCAATAACAAATGTTTATGAACAGATGGTCCATGGGTTTATTACAAAGTGGGGCCAGTCATTAACACATTTGTAGGGTTGATTTTATTTTTCTTAGACATTTTCACGTGTATGTGGGTATATATGAGAACTGACAAAATTACTGCTAGAGAGAACTCCATATTCCTTTTTATTTATTAATGGCAAAGGCAGCCTGTTTTTCTCATGAGGAAGTCACTCATGAATTTTCATTCAAAATAATAAATTAGTGTCCACACTTTAATATGTTTAGAGTGGAAAGGGATTTTACATGCAACTGTGCATACCCGAGTCCACGTCTGGAAAGCTAAATTTTATTCTTTAATGATATGATGATTGAGCAAGGTGCCACTATTGTATTTCCCTTCTGTGCTTACATGCCACATGGAGTAGAGAATGATGGGAAATTCTGGTCTATTGTTAGTATTTCACTTTGGCAAAATTATTAAACTATATTTTTACAAGATTTTGTTACCACTTCCTTTAGTGTCATTTTAGAAAACCAGAGGCAAACTTCCTTGAGCAAATACTGTGAACAGTGACTACTTAGTGAATATTTGAGGAAAGAATCAATATGCTAAAGAAGCTAGGAAAATTGGATCATTTGATAGAAGTCCCAGTATAGACAAGCTGGTATTTCAGGAACTGGTCTTGTGTTTTTGGATGTGTTGGTATAAAATGAACTATTAAGCATACAAAAGATGCATCCTTAAATGTTCCAAAATATGTATTACTGGGCCTTAGGTTAAAAAAAAACAAACCAACCACCAGGACTTTTTAGTATTATCTTTTCTTTAACCAATAATTGCTCTATTTTGATGATTTCTTCATTTGATTGTCTGCTTTAGTGAAAATTCCTCAGTGGGCCAAGCTGAAATCTCATATATTCACACACACCTCCCATTGATTTCACTTGGGTGAAACTTTATCTTTTAAGCAAAGTTTAAGTTGAAATGTTCAGTTAATGATGCTCACTTTAAATACCAAAGGCTGAATGCATTTATGTATTCAAATACTTAGCTAGTCTCACATAGCTCCCATTGGGGTTTAGATAAAGGATTATTTCTGAAACTGTACCAGCCTCACAAATAATATATTAATATCCAATATGCAGAAAAAATGATACTAAATAAGCTTGTTAATATTTTATTTCTGTGGTGAAAGGACCTAGAATTTTTTTTTTAACCTTGAAAAGGTAGAGAAAATGGCAGACAAGACATTGGGAAATACTTTTGGCAATTACCCACAGTAGATGACCCAATCTTAGAAATAAACATGAGAAAATTTACACACTGATTTTTTCCATAGTTTTGTCCTTGTCTCTATTAAATTCTCAGACTATGGAATAAATACATTATAATTTTATGTTTGTCTAACAAAAACTGACTTTTAGTTGAAGATTTTTCTCCTCATAACATGATTAAGCTTTTAAACCTCCTAAAAATGGGAATATTATACCTACAAGAGAATGTCCAACTCTTTTATTGTGAACCCTTCAGGTACATGGCAATTTAAAGGAGAAGTACTATGCAAAAGAATACATTTTTGTGTGTGATGTGTTTGCTTTATAACATTTTTATAGAGTAAACATGAGTTTGCTTTGTACAATTTCGTAGAGAACATAACATATTCATAGAATACTGAAAGGTATGTTTTGAGACATTTTAACACGAAGGAGATTATATATTTGAGTGAATGAGTTGACATAAACCCAAGCACAATTACAAAGAAATTTTAAGAGGAAAATCCCTCCAAAAGACTAGTTCCCACTGTCATATCCCTTATAAGATTCTGAGCTATTGCCACAATTTCAATATCCTCTTTCTCCGTTCTTAAAAGAGATCCTAGAGTCACCAGATATTCAAGCAAAGAACCCTAGTTGGAATTCAGTCGGTAGAATCGGCATATTCTTCCAAGGGATATAGAACTGTTAACTAGTTTCATGATACCCTTGATACAATCACTCATCTATGATCTTCTTTGCTGCTTTTTATAGTAGCTGTCACTTTTCCTGGAAGACATTGTATTTTCTAAAATCACTTGAGAAACACTTAGCATACCTCTGGAGGTAATGTAAACACGAGAAAGCAAATCACTCTTGTGTAAGAATTTTTCTGATAATTAGCACATGAAGTTGTAGTCATTTCAGAAGGTTTCAAAAGAACCAACAAAGAAATTCCAGTAATTAACTACTGATTTGCTATAAATTTATACATTTTATTTCACTGCATTCGAAAAACTGTCAGGTCTTTTCTAAGCTGTGAATGAATGCCTGGCCAAGAATCTGAAATCAGGCACAAATGCTTTAAAAAATGTTCTTGTCTTTAGTATTTGGACCTTATGAGAATTTGTTGTTTGGAAAACTCCAGTGCTGATTCTACTCCAGTGAAACAAAATCACGGAACCAAAGCATTTGCTGTATCAAACAAACTCAAGCCTACATATTCTCAGCTAGGATGAAGATAGAATCAACTGGAAAAGAATGATTACAGGATCTGTGTTAAGATTATTCACCATTTGCAGGTCTCCAGTGTAGTCTATCTGAGAAGGAGCCTGAAGTGCATGTAATTAGAAGAAATGGCTTTTGTTCTGTAAGGAGAGCAAGAGGAGGGAACAGCTAAATGGATATAAAGACATGGAAAAGAGACAGTGAAAATTGTTTTTATTGTTCTGAACATTTTATCATCCTGTGTAATATTTTTCACTTGTTTGAAGTCTATTTCTAAATCTTCTTTAATTTTCACTAGAGAAAAGAGGAGGATGTGAAAGGTGTGAGAAGGCAACTCAGACTAACTGAGAATCTATTGCATCTAACCATTCTAAGTAAGCAAATGTGCCATTATCATAAACTGAAGGCGAAATCTCACGTTCAGAATGAGTGTAGGATCCTGTCAAAGGTGCACTTGTTGTGTTGGTACTGGCATTTGGGAATGAGATACCACCCATCTCTTTCACATACTGGCTCCTCTGAAGTCATTCTTGCCTGACTAAAGGATTGTGGATTCATTATCTACGTTCAGTCATCATTATTCTCCAGGTACTATGGTGAGCACTAGGGATGGAAAAAGAAAATCATCCTTTGCCCTTGAATGGTTTAGTCATTATCAAAGATTCTTTTTTATCATCCACATATGGAAAACGAACCAGGCTTTTAAAAAAATGTTGACGGGATTACAGATGTCTCCCATTTTCTCCCTTTTTGTTCCCCTCAACCCAACCCCCACCCCACCCCACCCCAGGCCTTCCCCATATTAATTGTCTGTGTCCATGGACAATGCATATATGTGTATATGTTCTTGGGTTAATCTCTTCCTGTCCCCCCTTCTCCCTACCTCCCAAGGTTTAAATTTTCAGAATAACAGATCTGTTATTTTGTCCCATGTATTCAAAACTCTGGGACCTATTTTGTTTGTCAGTTTATTTTGTTCATTAGATTCCACATATAAGTGAGACCATGTGATATTTGTCTTTCTCTAACTGGTTTGTTTCACTTAGCATAATAATCTCCAGGTCCTTATTTTCTCTTACTGACTGATAATTCTTATAAGACACACGCTTTTCTGGTAAAGCAAGAAAAAAAAAAAAAAGCTTGCTTTAAGAACAATGTTCAGGATCTTAAACCTAGTGCTTGTTATATTTCCCCCTAATAAATTAACATCCTCTTTAAGGAAAAACTCTTGGGATGAATGCTGTTTTTCAGATTTCCTACTCTTGTTCCTTCTTTTAGACAATCATATTATTAAAAACAAAACAAAACAAAACATATAGGTGACTTATATAACCTTATGACTCTGGGATGCAATAAGGTCCCCTGTCTTAATGTGGTCCATGAGTGCAGGTTGGCTGGATTTATTGAGATGGGTCTTGCCCTGGGCATTATGAGGTTGCATCCCACATAATGCTGTTATCTCTTGGCTTGGTCAGGAGGTATTTCCTGACTAAAGCCTCATCTCAACTCTCTCTGGTTCTGCCAACTCTCTAAAGTCTGGCTCCAGGACCCCCATTTCCCCCCTTTGGAGGACAATTCATTGTGCAATGGCTCTACCAAGTTCACCAGCTGAACTTCCAGAAATCTCATGGTGGGGGAGGGGGGCGCAGAAAGGGATGAGAGAAGCAGGTAGCAAAGGGAGTCTGACCAAAGATCTCTCTCTGACTGCAGCATCCCCACCCCAGGTTATTGTGAGGGCACTGATCAAGGCGATCTCTTCCCAGACTTCCTAGTGGAAATGGGGCTGACATCCTTGCACTTTTGGCTTTCTCTTCAACTTGTCTCCTAGGCCTTTTCAGTAGGTCTTAGTCCAAGGGATGTGAGGACACACATCTGAGCCCATACTTCTTTTGCCTTTATTTCCTTCTTATTCCTCAAGTCTGCTGAAATGGAAGGGTTGAGCTTTATCCTTCCTTTCCCCTTTCCTTTTAATATTCCTCAATCATAATCTCCCAATTTGGGTGAAGAGGTGGACAGGAAAAAGTATCTTTATTCTCATGTTTAAAGTTTTTCTATGATGAAACAATACAAAAATATTTAAAATACTACAATGATTCTTTTTTCTCAAAACTTCTGCAATACTACACTAGAATACATGATCTTTGGAATTTGAGAAGCTAGTGGCTAAAGTAGGAACCAAAGGCATTTGTTGAAGGGTGTATGTGGGTGCAGAGACAGCCCTTTTTCTTTGGATTCAGGCTATGTACAGTGAGGAGGCAAAAAAGGTTAAATTAAAAAGATATTTTTAAAGGCTCAGGGTTGAAGCTTGGCTCATAAATGGGTTAAATTTGGCTGTGGTGAAAACCCAGTGTCTACCCCTAAAGATTTTCTGGGCTTGTTGTTTTGGTTGTAATAGTCCTCCTTCCCACAAACCACAGGAAATCTGAAGCTGGCCTGGTTTCATGCTGAAAGGTAGACACTGGCTGCCACAAAAGGTTGGGCTTGCCCAAGAGGTGGATCTTCCCTTGTTTTTATGGTTAAAATATGGGAGAGTTCAAGGATAAAGAAATAATGACCATAATTCGGGAGGAATTTCTAAATTATTGTGTCTGTCATATGAACAAATGCTTATTAGCTCTTCTTTGTTAGTCACTCACAAAGGAAGAAAGCCTGACGGCTTATTTCTCCCTGTTACAGTGGTGTTTGTTTGTTTTTTAGTATTTTGAAACGTATATTTGCAGATTTTACATTTATGCTGCAAGTCCTTGCTATGCAAAATGAGGTCCATGACCAGCAGTGTTGCCAGTTGCCAACATTTTTTAGAAATGCAGACTCTCAGGCCCCACCCTGGAACTACTGAGTCAGGACCAGCATTTCAACAGCTCTTCAGCTGGGCCATATGCACAGTAAAATTTGAGAAGCACTGCTCTAGGCCACCTTAGTCTTCCTGAAGATTTTGGCTACATCAGCTGTACCCATCATCAGCATTAAGTAAACATTTATTAATCAGTTCTGCGTATTAGCTAATAACGGATGATTCCTGCCCTGGAGTACTTACCGTCCTAATCAAGGATCTTTATAATTATGGTAAAGCAATTAAAGTAAAATAGGCAGCTAACTCGAAGTCTAGTCTTCCATCACCAGACACATCTTAATTGTTGACAGATCTATTAAGATTAAGTTGTATATTATAAAAAGTGGATGCTCATTTTCTTGGAAAAGAGTCATTTAATATACAGAGATAGGAACAAGGTAGCAATAAGATGCTCACTAGATAAATGCAGATTCATACCTGAAGCTGCTGCTTCACTAGTAAAGAAGATTTTTTTTTCTTTGCAATTAATTATTTTCTTCTATTTTTTAGTTGCAGGAGACATACAAGAGTATATTTGTTTTCAGTGTACAACCCAGTGATTAGATATTACTAAGTGATCACCCTGATAACTCTCATATCCATCTGACACCATACATAGTATTACAATATTATTGATTATATTTCCTATGCTGTATTTTACATCCCCATGATTATTCTGTAACTGCCAGTTTGTACTTCTTAATCCCCTCACCTTTTTCACCTAGTCCCCAAATACCCCTCTCATCTGGCAATCATCAATTTTTTTTCTGTGACTATGAATCTGTTTCTGTTCTGTTCCTTTGTTTTGTTTTGTTTTAGATTCAGTTGTTCATAGAGGATATGTTTATTGCCATCTTACCATTCATAATTTTTATCTGTATTTTTCCTCAAAAAGAAGACATTTTAACATTTCATGTAATACTGGTTTGGTGATGATGAGAATCGTTAGCTTTTTTTTTTCTTTTCTTTTTTTCTTTTTTGTCTGGGAATCTCTTTGTATGTCCTTTAATTCTAAATAAAAGGTTTTCTGGGTAAAGTAATCTTGGTTGTAGGGTTCTTGATTTTCATCACTTTCAATATTTCTTGCCAATCCCACTGGCCTATAAAATTTCTGTTGAGAAATCAGCTGACAGTCTTATGGAAGTTCTCTTGTAGGTAACTAACTGCTTTTTTTCTTGCTGCTTTCAAGATTCTATTTGTATTTAACCTTAGGCATTTTAATTATGATGTATCTTGGGTGTGGGCCTCCTTGGGCTCCTCTTGTTTGGAGTCTCTGTGCTTCCTGGATGTGTATGTCTACTTCTTTCAGCAGGTTAAGAAAATTTTCTGTCATTATTTATTCAAATAAGTTTTAAATTTCTTTTTCTCTCTCTTCTCCTTCAGACATTCCCATAATGAGAATGTTGGTACACTTGAAGTTGTCCCAGAGGTTTTTTATTTTTCCTCATTTTTTAAAAAAAAAATATTTTTTTTTCCTATTTTGATCAGGTGTTTTCTGCTTCCTTATCATTCAAATCTCTGATTTGATCCACTGCTTTATCTATTGTACTGTTGGTTTCCTACATTATTCATATCTGACTGATTCTTTATGTTTCATAACTCCATTTTTATGTTTCTCATTTTTTTGTTGAAGTTCTCACTAAGTTCATCTCCCCTTCCCCAAAGTTCACTGAGCATCCTTACAACCAGTGTTTTAAACTCTGTATTTAGTAGATTGCTTGTCTCTGTTCTGTTTAGTTTTTTTTTTTCGTGAGTTTTGTTCTGTTCTTTCGTTTGGAACATGTTTCTTTGTCTTCTTATTTTGGTGGCCTTCCTGGGTTTGTTCCTATATATTAGGTGGGGCTGCTATGTCTCCCAGGCTTTGTAGAGTGGCCTTATGTATTAGGTGTCCCTGTAGGACCCAATGGCACAGCCCAACTCCCTTGCCCAAGTTGGACACTCAAAGTGCAGCCCTTTGGGAGCCCTGTACACCCTCCTCTTTTGTTGAGCCTCTATTGCTATTGGAATGTCAATGGGAGGGCTATATCCCTAGGGCAAATGACAACCTCCAGGAAAGATCAGCTGTACAGAGGCTAACTCCATGGAGCAGGATTTACTTCAGCGGGGCTCTGGTGCCCTTGAGTGTGTCATTTGTGGAAGTGGTTGCATGGTGCTTAAACATAATCTGAAGCTGTTCAATGGATGCACTGGCTCTGAGCCTCTCTGGAGTTACAGGCAAAGGTCAGCTGCTGCCTGTGTCTACCCCAGGCCACCAGGCATGAGCTACAAAATGATCTGCAGGTGGTTGCTACTTGTACTTGGCTTGGAGATGCCCAGAAGAGGCTAAAACTGTGAAGCAAGGCCAGCTGCCACTATTTCCTGGTGAGGGACTTCTTAGAGAGAGGTATGGGGCACATAGAGGCTAGATGCTACTTGTTTAAGAGATTTTAGGAAAGTCTGAGGCATGAGCCAAGAAAAGCCATTAATATAGAAAAGCCACTGGAAACAGTTTGGGTTGAGGTCTCAAGGAATCACCAGGGTAGTGCAAAACAGAGTGAGCCAGGTTGATGGGGACTCAGATATGGCAGTGCTTGCTGGCTCTGTGGAGGAAGAGCTCTGAAGAGGAACAATGGCTTCTGTCAGCATTTCTGTCTGCAAGAAAGCTGCTCCTCCATCTCTTGCCTGGGTGCCTAACAATTCAGTCCTTCCCCATATATCTCTGGTGCTTTTTGAGCTGCTGCCCCAGAGCTGGATTTCAGAAAAATGAGTTTGAATAAGTCTGTGCACAGGCCCTTAAAGAGGAACTCCTGGGATTCCAGAAGCCTCTGTTTCATACAGCCATAATTGCCACTGGTTTTTATAGCCAGAAGTTATGAGGACCTCTCTTCCTGGCACTAGAACCCTGAGCTGGAAGGCCTGGTGTGAGCTGGAACCCCTGGCTTCTCACCAGGGACCTCTGCAGCTGAGATACGCTTCTCAATTTTTATCCACCACGTGTGGGCATGGGACCACTCTATTCCACACCTCTGCCCCTCATACCAGTCTCAATTTAGCTGCTTCTTTATATCCTTAGTTGTAGGACTTCTGTTAGGGATGATTTCAGGCAGTTCTGAATGATGGTTGTTCTGTAGTTTAGTTGTAATTTTGATGTGGCTGTGGGAGGACATGAGTACCATATTTACCTACGCCGCCATCTTGATCTCCAGAAGCCCGGATAAGATTTTGTTCAGTTACCGTTTGACAAACTCTAGGATTTCTTTCAGGAGGATAATTTTTTTTTAGGGAAAGACAAAGTCATAGTTTTTCATCTGCACTTTCATTTTCTGATCACAGTGTTTTAGAAGAATCTGGGCTTTACTTATTCACCAGGCTTTCAATAGAGAATCACATTAATCCTTTTAAGCTCCTTATTCTAATGATTTATTTTGTTGAAAACCATAGTGATCCTCCTTTGAATTTTAATGATTGCTGCCTATTCAAAGATTCATTGTTTTGACTTCCTGTCCTTACCTTTGTTTCCTACATGTCTGTGGGGAACACCTGTCTAATACTGGATCTGCCCCTGGTTCTCACTGGTTTACCAGAGTCACTCAAGCCTATCTCTGAGTGTTAAGCTGAAATGCTGGCTACTCATCCATGACAATAAATCTAAGATATATGTTTGCAGAGATAGGCAGATAGACAGCAGAGGAACAGATAAATGATTGAGCCATTTCCCAGTGAACATTATATTTTGGATATGATAGTGAATTATGATTATTATAGAGAAATTCATTAAATTAGTATTCTTAATCATGACTCTATTGGGATATAGTATCCATAGAAAATCTAGCATATGAGAATGGGGTTTGAAATTTGAGGGTACTGTTCTTAACCAAAATTCTGGACCATGTAACCTTCAAATGGCACTGACCCACCATTTCTGAGCCTGTTAAATATGCTGGTGCTCTTTTTCAAGGTAGTAGTCATTTCGTTCAAGTGCTACAAATCTTCAGAAAGGGTGAACAAATGGAAATCACCATGGTAATATGTCTCAGGTATGAACATCGAAATTACATGTTATGATTTCAAAATCTAAGAAGTGGCTATGTTGCAAGCTTGAGTTCCTCTTTTACCCACTGTGTAAGCACAGAGAGATTTTTTTCTCCTGCTCTTTTTATAGGTATCACCCAGGAACATCATGGGTTTTCAAGAATATATTATTCTAATACAAGATTTTAACAACTACTCTGTATTTATGCATAATACATGTTGTGTCTTATCTTCAGGCTTCTGGACTTTGATTCAGAATATCAGGAGCTCTGGGATTGGCTGATTGACATGGAGTCCCTCGTGATGGACAGCCACGACCTGATGATGTCAGAGGAGCAGCAGCAGCACCTTTACAAGGTTAGCGCTCCCTTCCTGCTTTTACCTTGCTGTGGAAGATCTGATTAGCCTGACAAGTCTCTCTCTCTCAGGATATCTTTGCGTTCATTGTATGTATCATGGTGTCTATTAGAATTCTCTTCCCTGTCCCCAAACTCATTTCCATCCCCTGTGTGCTGACAGGCTGCACCGACATCATAATTGCAAGAAAGTTCCCTTTATCACATTCTATTTGGTGTAATTCTATAGAAGGACAAAGATTTATCTTCAGGATGAATAACAACAAATGAAACTGCATTAAAAAATAGACTGAAACAAAACAAAGGGTAAATGGAACGGTCGCATTTAACAAAAATGTGTTTTGATTGGAGCACTCAGGTAGATTCTATCCACCCCCAGATCTTCCGGGGGGGGGGGGGGCGGCGTAGATGTGCCTTTAGTTTGGTGTGCTGCTTTCAGGGTGCAGGGCTTGTCCAATTTAATGTTTGTTAGTGATACATAGAGCAGACGTTGTCATATTAAGTCAATACATTTGCGTGTGATTTAAGAAAACTGGCTTGGAACTCATATATTGATTGAGGCAATCCATCTAATAACTATCTATATTGTTTTCCAGGTCTGCTAATTCACCCTTAGTCTAGTGTGTTTTACAAATTCCACTTAAATGGTCTTAGACGTTATTACAAAACAACCCTGTGATTTTGACTGAAAAAAATGGTTGCAAGATTCATAGTGTCTGAAAAGATGGTGGGGAGGGTAGAGGGACTTTCCACGAAATATCAGACTGTAGTAAATCTTCCTCATTTAGGCAATTTTTATTGGAGTAATTCTGACAGTTGTCATCCTTGAATTGCTTTGAGCATATGGCATATTTCAAAGAGCAGATTGTGAATCATAAAAAATAAAATTAATAACTAACCACAGAATCAGCAACAGTATAATGACAAGAAACAACTACCCTCTAGCTTTTTAAAATTTCTTATAGAATAAGAAGTACATTCAAGGTCAAATAAAAGTTGTCTTCTTTCCTCTCCAATCTTTATCATTTGAAATTACCATTATTTAATATATTATTTTAATTTTCCCCTCCTCTAAAGATAAGTATTTATTTGTACTTTTTGAGGGTCTATCCCACTTTAATTAATATCCCCTGGGAATCATGTTGGTTAAGAGAAGATATTGCCTCTCAGGGACTCAGCAAATGGTGATATTTTACTCCCTAAAGAATTCTGTTCAACATTAATCAAGTTTGTTGACTATCAGCTATTTCTTGTATGGATAGCTGTCCACATTAACAACAAAACAACCCAATATATCTTCTGGTATAACATATTACTAAAATAACAATCTTGACCTAGTAGCCAAAACTAGGTGATTTTACATTTTATGTCAAGATCAAGAATTATGTATGAAAAATGCCTATAAACCTACATTAATTTGTGATGCAAAAATATTTGTTTTATTTCTAAGGTTTAAGATTAAAAATTGAGTCAAACAGGAAAAGATAATATAAAAGTTACCTAATCGTAAGCTGTTATCTCAGATTTTATTACACTCATGCTGCCAAATAACATTTCTTTCTTCCTGATGCATTCTGTATTTTGCACATAAGCCACTATTTATTTCAGAAACAGTGCTATTCTTTGTCAAAATCGCATCCATATAATTTACATCACAATTAATAGGAAATCACTGAACAAAAAGTGCAGTCTTCTTTTTCTTGTGGCTTCCTTCTAAGTGTTCTGCCTGAGAATTCTCATTGTGGCATATTGAAGGCCATTGTTCCACCCACTCAGTACTTCTGGGCTGTAGTATTTTTCCAAACGTTTTCCTACTGGGGTTCTTTATTTGTGACTCGTGTCTAGTCATCATTTTTTCTTTTTTCTTTTCTTTCCTTTTCTTTCCTTTTCTTTTCTTTTCTTTTCTTTTCTTTTCTTTTCTTTTCTTTTCTTTTCTTTTCTTTTCTTTTCTTTCCTTTCCTTTCTTTTCCTTTCCTTTCCTTTCCTTTCCTTTCCTTTCCTTTCCTTTCCTTTCCTTTCCTTTCCTTTCCTTTCCTTTCCTTTCCTTTCCTTTCCTTTCCTTTTCTTTCCTTTCTTTCTTTCTTTCTCTCTTTCTTTCTGTCTTTCTTTCTCTCTTTCTTTCTTTTTTGTTTTTAGGTGTCAACATATCTAAGTTTATGAGACTAGCACTAACTTTGCATTTGGCTTATACGCAATATTAAAGGTTGAATTGGAAACCAAGGGCAAATGATACAGGTTTGTAGAGTTTCTCTTTATAGATTCCAGAGGTTTGGAAACTTGCAAAACAATCTTAAGGATAATGACTAAGGACTAATTTAGAACTTGGAGTGGCTTCTGCATTAGAAAAACTGATGAAGGAGAATTATTTCAGGTCTTTCCCGAGAATTCCCAAGTCTGTGCCCCATCCCTCTGTTCTAATCTGCTTTTTCAGCAATCAATGGAACTGCAGCCTTGGGGGAGGGAGATGAAGCCGGGTCTCAGAGAAACTCCCAAAAGCCCTCAGCTTTCATTGGGTCCCCAGGCCTCGCTGGGCTTTTGGTGCTGTTGGGACTACCTTAGTCATTTTTAATCTTTGAATTGGTTGGCCCTGAAAGATGCCAGTCATTTATTATTATTTTTTATTGACATTTGGGACAAAACAAGTTTGTGTTAGTTTGTGGGATTATCTCTTTTCCTCTTTATTTTCCCCATCATTGTGGCAACTTATCAGGACACCCAACCCATTTCACAGCATTTCCAATGCATCTCAAACCTATCTATATCATCTTCATTTCTTAAAACACCTGTATAACGTTAAGAACAATGCCTTGCACTTATATTATCTATGTTGTTAAGTAAAGCACCTTATACAGTTAGTGAGCTAACCGTATTGAGTTAAAAAATTAAGGGCGGGAATGAAGTTTATGATTCCAGGTATTATTGTAAAGAATGAGGGTGAAACTTTTAAGAGAGACCTTCAGCCGAGTGTTGGTAGAATCCCAGGAACTACAGACCAGGCAGAATCATTATTCCTTTTATCATAGGATTTGGAACCTTTGTTTTCCTCTCTCTAAGGGGCTTTCTATATTTCATCACTCAACTCCTTACCAATAGTCATGCCCAGACCCAACTTATGCATTGTACCCTCCCGGCTGCTCCCCAAAGACCACATTTAGAAATGTGGGGTGAGAGAAAATAATCCTAAGATGGTGCTCAGTGAAGATTTGTAGGCACTACCTTCTTAAGTTTAGGTACTAACTTTCTGGCTTGACCTACTTGTTTTATGTTTTGGTCTGTGCTGGAAAACCATCTGACCTTAACTCCTGGACATGGAACTGCAACTAAACACCCTGGCTGTTCATTCAGCAGACCCCCTGAGCGGGGCACCTGCCATGATGCCTTGGTTACCCCAAACAAGCAAACTACCCAAGGAATTCATGCAGGAAAAGAATTTGATTTAACCAGCAAAGATCACATTCCTACAACCTTAATATTACAATGGGCTCTAAAATGGATTTTTTGTTGTTGTTTAAACCACTTTTTGTTATTTTCAGATTGTGAGAAATTGAAGACCATTTTCTTTCTAACTTTAAACTGCAGGGTCCTTATTAAGAGCAACATGGTTCTTATTAAAAAATAGTCACTCTCTTAAACATACTTTCTTTTTCGGAGACACTGAGCCATACTCTCAAAATCTTCTCCCCCAACCCCCACTTCTCTTTCTTGTCAACCTCTGAATTGGGACCTCTGGGCCTATTTTTAATAAACATTGGCAGTATCGTCAGCCTGGGAAACACAAATGCAGTTTTTTCTCCTCTTTTTTTCTTCCTTGATATGAAAATCATCTCCAAGGAGAACTTGCTCCCGCTCCTCGCTTTCTTCCTCTTCATTCCTCTACCTTTTTAAGTAGGACAATTTAATTTGTCAAAAGTAACCACTGTGATTTTTAAAGTTCAGCTCCTATTTGTACTAGAGTTACGAAGCCAGAATTCATAATCACGGGGAGCTGTCACTCTACTGGTCTTTATGTGCATTAACTATTAATGGAGCAATATTTAAAACCCACTTGCAAAAGAAAAGCTCCGTGGTTTTTTTCATTTCTACAGATCAAAGGTGGCATTATTCTTGGGCTCAGGGAAGCTCAAGACATCCTCCCTGTCCTATACATGTCACAGGCGGAGGGGCCGGAAGCCTTTCCTCAGGCTGCTGCTGTCACGCCGCCCTCCTGGCAGAGACTCGGACTCTGGCATGCTGGGAAGACTGCCCAGTCAGGGCTCCTCACCTGCCACAATGCTCTGCCCTTCTCTGTCACCTACCAGCATTGATGGCAATGCCCTAGCCATCCTGGATGGTTGGGGGGTTCCAGAAATTAAAAAAGAATTAATTTCAAGGGCCAAATTTGGAAGATGCAATCGCTAATTATTGTTCCAAATGAACAAGAGCTGTTTGCAGACAGTATGAAGCTTATTGACATGGCATATTTATGGATTTGTTTCTTGAGTGAATGGCTTAGCTCTTCCTCATTAATGAAATATTGGGTTATATGATTTCTAAAAGGTTAAAAATAACCCTTTCAGCTTGAAAATAATATGAAATTAGTAGCCACCTTAACTAATAATGCCTGCATGCTTTCAAGGACCTTACACTGAGGATTTTGTATTTAATTTTGAGAGTTGGTTATTCATATAATTCTGTTTTCATGGGGCAAATGCAAATATCCTCTATCTTTCTCCATTGATGTCAGTATTATACAAATATGTCCTGTGTATAAAAAGAAAAGAACTACTCATTTCACATAATACAATGCTCTGTATAGATTACATACATATTTACTCAGCTGTGAATTTGAAGTTGTTTATGAGAATTCACAGGAAAATAATACAAATATGTTAAAGTGTAAATTTAAATTAAAACTGGGGAAAATACACAGAGATTAGAGTCTGTTTCTATGAGAAGAATTAATATGTAGGCACATACACTGTAAGGTTCTACATAATTACTAAAGATAACCTCAACGTTTTATTCTGGGTTTTCGGTAGTGAAAACAAAGAGGGGAATATGCTTAATTGCAAAATTTTCATTTTACCAAGGAAAAGTCACATGCCTCTGAAGAAATTAAATTTATTTTGATACTTAGATACAAAAACATTTTCTTTTAGGATTTTTTAAAATATATTTTATTGATTTTTCACAGAGAGGAAGTGAGGGACAGAGAGCTAGAAACATCGATGAGAGAGAAACATCGATCAGCTGCCTCTTGCACACCTCCTACTAGGGATGTGCCCACAACCAAGGTACATGCCCCCGACCGGAATCGAACCTGGGACCCTTCAGTCTGCAGGCTGACGCTCTATCCACTGAGCCAAACCGGTTTCGGCTAGGATTTTTAAAATAAGGGATTAGGATGGTATGATAGAGAAATGTCTAACCACAGTATTTCTTTTTCTTTTCTTACTTTTTTTTTTTTTTTGAGAAAGAGCTCACATTATTACAAGTAAATTTTAAACAAAATGATTCTAACAAATGAATGATTATTTTTCTCTGACTGTGTTGCCAGGTCTGTCTAAACTCTCGTGGAGCACAGCTCTCAGCCAAAGGTAGCTCCTCTTGATGAGAGCTTGGCCGGGGAGGATAATAAGAGCGATACCAATTTTACACACTGGGAAAGAAGAGGATATTCGGAAAGTGAGAGATAATTATAAACATCAAAGAAAATGGAAAGCAGTTGAAATTAGTTAATGCAAAGTTAACCAAACAAAAAAGGGTAAAGGAGTAAGTGAAAATCATGTATAGTTAGATGAATGAATAGATAAGACTACACTAAAACACAAACAATAAAAATAAAGTAAACAATGAAAGAATTGTTTCAGAAAAAATAAACAAGAGAAAGGGATACGTTTTAAAGGAGAAAATGGTACTTTGGAGAATTTGGGTGTGTATTTATGACTTTTAAAAGAAACATATGCATGGAATAGAATGAGAAATCCTGAGGAATAAGAAATGTAGTGTAAGAGAAGAAAAATGTGATCTAGTCAACTTGTTATTTTTGTAACTATTGATGCCAAAACAATGTTGTCACAGTTATAAACCAATCATAGAAAACAGATTAAACGTGCTATCCCTATATTTTATAAATTCACAAATTTCAACCCTCTATAATAGTTCCTTGATTTTGTTCTGGACAGTTTCTAAGTAGTTTCAGATGTGGCTGGATACCTTTATGATTGAACTTGCACTCCTAAAAGTGTAATGCTAGGCTTGCTCATAGTCCAGGTTATAGTAGCTGGGCTTGAAATAGAAGGAAATCCACTAACTTAAAAAATAATTTCACATGTTGGTATATGGAGTAGAAGTAGCATACTTCAAAAACTTAAATTCTGTTAATTAGGGCTTATGTTGGAATTTCAGTACCAAAATTTCCTACCTTAATTGTTCAAAATGAAACAAATTACTAGTTATTGAAGCAGTCAAGGTAAAAATATCACAGATATATCAGGCACAAGAACCTAATGGTAATTTTTTACCTCTTTCCCAGTAGATTAATTGTAGGGCCTAATTGTCTGTTAGATTAAAACTCCATTAAGATAAGAAGAATATGCTTAAAATCATTATATTTCAAATAACATTATCTAGTCATTTTTAAAGTGATCAGAAGGGGAAAAAAATCTAGGCTGCCTCTACTGGTATCTAGAAATAAATTTGTTATCCCATTTTTACTGAAGTTCAAAAAGTCCTTAGATTGACTGTCATAGTAATTTGAGCTTTGATGAATTAGTGTTTGCTATGAATATTTGAATATATGTTTTTTCTTTTCTTCTTTTGAGAGAGAGGCAAAACTTACCTTGAAAATGTTTAGGAGAAACACCACATGACCTCACTCATTTATGGATAATAAAGAACATTATAAACTGATGAGCCAAAAGATAGATATTAGAGACAGTAAAGCAACAAGCAGACTGTCAAATTACAGTAGGGAGGGTAGGGAGATCTGGGAGAGAAAAGAAATCAACCAAAGGACTTGTATATATGCATATAAGTAAAACCAATGGACACAAAACTCTGGGGAGGGAGGGTATATATGGGAGGGGGGGACTATAGTAAGATATGTACACAGATAATAATTAAATTAAAAATAAATAAGAAAAAAAGAAAATGTTTAGGAGAAGAAAAAGTATATGGATATGGTTTCTGAACAATATAGTAGGAGACATTGTTCATGTTGGAGTTTATAATTTCTATTGGAATCACTTAATAGAAATCCGGGGGGTGGGGTGATGTAAAGAGAATAGAACACCAAGTACTAGTTGGCTGTGTGTGCGGAGGGGCAAGGAAGGGTAGCCCTGCCAACAGTTTTTGTCCCTGACGGGTGAGCTACTGTCCGGAAGGTGCGCTGGCTCTCCGGGCAGCCTCTGCTGTATTATCCTGGCTTCTCCCTCTCCCTGGCAGGCAGCGCTGGCCTAGAGTGGATCAAACAAGCCGTGGGGAAAGTTCCCCTCATTTGCATCCCTTCTAGACAGCCCTGTCGTACTCTTTGCTGACAGGAAATCACTGTCTTTGTCACCTTTTCTCAGGGCCCTCCTTTTGGCAGGGATGGGCCATGTGACCACACTTCCTCACAACAGCAGGCTGGCCGCACTCAATGGCATGTTTTCCTCAGCGCTGAACGGGGCAGAGGAGTCAGGGGGAAGTGGCTACATTCATTTTAGAGTGAAAAGATAATTAACACTTGAAGGACGAGTGCTACAACCTATGGAATTATTCTTCAAATTGAAGTTAATTTGATAAAAACTTGTCAAAACTACCTCCCCTAATGCAACTGTTTAAAAAATAAACCTTGAACAGTAAGAGTTGGGAGAAGGAAGAAGGCAAGAGAGAGAGGGGCTTTGGGCGAGAGGGCGGGAGAAAGGCAGAGGGAAATCGTTGCAAGCATTAACTGTGTTTGCAAAAGCCACTTAAATAGGCTAAAACTTCAGCATTTGGGACGCTGGAGCATATAAACCGCTTACTTAGATGATATGAATAGGACACCGGCAAACAAAAGCAGCAGTGTGCTCCTAGAAAACGGTGCTTAGAGGAGTTTCCCTGGCAACAGAAACGCAGTTCCAAAAGTAGACAGAACTTTCCTCAGAAAACATACTATTAATAACAACCTTCCGGAACAACTTGGAACAATTTGACGACTTGGCAATAATGATGCCAAGTGTTCTGCAAATTAATCTAACACATAATAGTTATGTTTCCCTTGCCCGTAATTCTGCTGGACCCGACCTAGAACTCACTGCTTTTCAATGGCACAAATGTGAAAATATTTCTCCATGTTGTCATGGAAAAAGAAACCCAAAAGAAACGCCAGTGGCCAACAGCTGAACCAATGACTGCATTCAGCCTTTTTGGACTCTACCAAAGAACTTACTTTAATGAGATGAGTTTATTCCAATGAGAGCTACTACATCTAATATCTCATCCCCAAAAAAGATGCTTTCACAGACAGAACTTGGGAAAGAGTTCACAGCCTGAGGCTGGCTGAGATGTGAGCACATCTTGAGGCCATCGGTTACATAAATGTAACACTTCACCTAATGCGTGCTGGGTGTTATTTTTAAAGGCATCATCATTTCTTGTCAGCCCAGAGAATAAACTAATCTCGGGTCTGTTTGACCAATGGGGATCATTTGAATTCTCCTGAAGGCTATACGTTTACCGGCCAAGGAAGAGCACTCCCCTCCCCTGACCTTTCTTGGATCCTTGGATCTAAAGGTTAAAAGTAATCAATATCTCATTGCGCTGCTTGGTTTCAGGGTAATAAGTAATAACCATCATGTTAAATCCAAATGATTACAGATAGCACCGCAATGAGTTGACCTGTTTGGGAGCTTTTATTAATTGCAATCAGGATAATCATTAGAGTTTGCTAATAAAATTTTGGATTAAATTGCAAGAATTTCAGCCTTTAACTTTTGAAAAATGGCTTTTGCTTAATTAGGTGTGAATATGCAGTGCTTTCTCCTGTGTTGAGCTAAGAGATTTGGCTTTAATGCTACATTTTTTTGTAAATTTCTTTCTTGTTTTATAAAGTAAATTAGAGGGACATTTAAATTCCTGGTAAGGGAGAGTGTTTAGTTCACTCTCACCTTTGGCTCCTGAACTGCTCAAGCTACCAGTATGTATGTGTTTCAGGTCAATGAATTAAAGGAAATGTCCCTCACCTACTTTTTAGTATTTCCTATTTTTAAATTACTTATCTTTAGTGGTTATATTTATATTTGAAATAATCTGGTTTGAAACTAAAAAATAATATATGATATGTGATTAAACTTTATAGATAACCATGAAATAAACTGAGGTTTATTTGTTTTGTTGTTGTTTTTTAAAGCAGCAAATTTTAAAGAAAAAACCAAGCATTATCACTGATAAAGGTCTTAATGTAAAAAGGACAAATGTTATGTTTAATGTTCCATGCAATTACATCAGGAAAGCATCGGTTATTATAAGGAGAACCACAAGGAAGTGCATAAGATATATATATGCAACTGAGTCCAAATATTTTGTCTTTATTAACCATTCCAGTTTTATTAGCACGTCATGCATATATTTCTAAAGCAGAAAGGTAGGGCTAGATGGGTACTTAGAAAATGTTTTAGTAATTTCAAAAGAAGTCCTGGCACCTGTTCAGAATAGGCTGCTGAGCCCTGGGGCGGGGGTTGGAGGGTGGAGCTCAACTCTGGTGCTTTTACAGATAAACTCTAACCTCCCTCCCTCTCGTCCTTATCGCACTACCCTGTGCCTAACTTCAGAGGGAGGTAGATTTGTTTTTGTCCAAGCGATATCGTTTTTGGAATATTAGGAATTCCCCAACTCAACTACCTTTATTGGTAAATGTTCACACTGCCTTAAGCCCTATCCTTAGGATTGATTTGTTTGGAGTAAAAATATAATACAATACACTGTGCCAGATGCAGCTATTCTATAGGGGGTAGGAGTAAATGCCAATTTTACCATCTAACTTAAATAGTAGAGCACTGGGAAGGGAAGATGGAGTGGACAGAGGGAACAAATCCAGACAAGAACCAAGAACAGATGTTATCTACTTCATTGTTTTATAAAAAGAGAAGTGTGTGTGTGTGTGTGTGTGTGTGTGTGTGTGTGTGTGTGTTATGAGATAGATAGAGGATAGAGGAAGAAAAAAAAAAGAACCTTGGCCAAATCTGACTATTTGACTCTGTCTATGCCCCATGCACATTATCTTATTCAATGTTCATAATAATCAAGGATTATTTTCCCCATTTCACCAGACTCTGAGCCTGAAACACTCAAGTGGCTAGCCTAAAAGACACAGAACTAGCTTCTCAGTCAGGTTAGGCTAGGTTTTACTGATATAATCACCCCCAAATCTCAAAGGTTTAAAGCTACAGATATTTATTTATCATGCATACATGTCCATCACAGAGAGGCTGTGGGCTTTCTGCTTGGCGTGTTCTTTCTCCAGAACTCAGACTACTGGACCAGCCACCCTCTTCAATATTCTTTCAATGTGGCAAACATAAAAGAGGCTTCTGGAGGGCCTCCCTCTGGCCATTAAACCATCTACCTGAAAGACACACATGCCACTGTCTCTCAAGATCATTGGCCAGAACTGACCACATGGCTCCACTCCATCCCAGGCTGGGCGGGGAAATGCACCCCCAATATATGTCTGAATGGCAGAAAGCTAGAAATATTTACTGAGCTCTGCCAATAACTACCACCAGAAATGAGTAAATAAATCAGGTCTTGGACCCAATCTGCTTGGCTCTAATAACAAGTCATTCTTTTACATGTTTCTGCCTACTCACTGTTACCTCATATCCTTTGCCTACAATAGGCAAAATTCTTGCAAGAACATTATTTCCCTCCTCAATGTGAGCTTTTGATGCTAAGATAGAAAAAAAAAAGATCCTACATTTTAGATAGTACATCTGCAGAGAAACCATGATGAACTTTGGTTGGATCTTTAGCTAATCATCAGACTATTCTGTGAAAGCCCTCAGACTGTCTTAAGCACCTCAGCAGCCTGGAGGAAGGTTGCCATCTTGAGCCTCACAGGACCTTCCTATGTACTGTCCGATTCAGGGAAGCTAGAGAAGAGTCTACCAGATTGCTTTTGTGGCTGATTTTACTTTTTCTTTCAAACTTTCTCGGACCAGAGGGCTACGGCCTTTCTGCAGAAGGATATCTATCATTCCAGAAAGTCATCTGCACCTACTATTTCAGCTGCTTTCCTATGTAGTTGATTACATATGCTCACAGACAATTGCATAAAGAAAATAGATGTGATATTCCCCACCCATCACATTTTAGCCATGGAAACTAGGAAGTGTGTGGAAGAGGTACACCTAATTGGAGTCGTGCACACACTTATGTGTTTACACATATACACACATATTAATATATGCAAAGTGGTGACTTGTTTAATTTTTAAAAAAATCTATCATCAGGATTGAATTTGAATGAAAGATTCCTTGGACCAGATACACTTGTAGTCCCAAGACATTTAAATCATGCATATATAAATAACTATATAAACCCCCTTCTATGTGCCAAGTTTCAGTCTGGAGCTCATTTTTCTGTTATAAATCTCGGCATATTGGAGTTTATTGCCTTCGCTACAACAGCACTCTCCCTTTTGATACTCACAGGTGCCTCCCTGAGAGGGCCCTCCAGGAGGGTAATGTAGCTGTGAGTTCTTTCTTATTAATTAAATGCATGTTTTAATGATGAAAGGTTTGGACTTTGTGGACAAATCTGAGAATGAAGAGGGTAATTTTTGTTAGACTTCACACTCCAGGAGGGAAGGTGTCATATCTGTCTTGCTTATTATATATCTCCAGTACCAAGCACAGCACCTGCCACAGAATAGAAACTCGGTATATGTTAAGAAACATTTTTCCAATAAGGCTTATTCAATGATATATTAATTAAATTCTATTAATCAGAACTATGCTATCAATTCTTTTCTTTTTCTTTTTTTTCAATAAGACAGTACTGTTTTCATGCTGTGGCTATTGAGTCTATAATCACCGAAATTTACAACTAGTCTCAAACCATGGTATTCACTGATATATTCTTGACTTTGTAGAGAATCCCAATATAATTATTTATACATCCAAGACAACACCTAAAAACAGAAAATAGCTGTAGGTAAATACCAACAATCATCAGGAAGGGTACATATATCAGCATAATTTGTTCTTATACCACAGTTAACAGGACAGTTTATTGGCACATTTGTTGTAGAGAATTAAGTTTGACTTCAGATAAATGTGTACATCTAAACAGGCAATCATGAAGGGGGTGAAAAAACAGTAAGAGGTTTGGACTTGGGCTGGCTCCTCAGTCCAGTCCACTGTGATGAGGCGGACAGGGGGGACTCCAAAAAACGGACTAATTTTCCCAAAGCTATAGTTAGCTAGTTCAGAATACAAAAATGTTAATGGTAAATTTCATGGCTGTAATATCAAGAGAAGGCTAACACCTGAAGCTTTCTCCCACTTTCATTAAACAACGTTGTACTCTTTTGTAACTTAACAAAATGATCCTCATGTGTGATCATTTAAATTTAGAGATTAATTGTAATTGTTAATGCTTTTAAGCTATTAAGAAAAGGTTGAAAGATGTACCATTTAAAATTGGAATTTGATACAGATTTGTGATGAATTCACTTTTTGCCCCAATTTGTGACCACCTTGATATCCTTTGGGTTTATGCCTTCCCACTGAACTTTGTCCTTCCTCCTCAGCATTCCTTCACTGGGCATGTTTGAGATTTGAAAATATGCACAAAAAACTCTCCTCTCCGAATAATTTTTTTCTCTTCTTTTCCTCACTCTCTTCTGCCTGGTGATGTGAAGTCCTGATTCTGTGAATCAGTGATTTTTTTATAAGCCACAAACAAAAATACTCCTGTTCATTAAAACTGAAGTATAAATGAATCTCTAGAGTTGAGCTCATGGAATTCTTTTTCTGCAACATGCGAGTACAGCAAAGGAACTCAAATTTGGCTAGAATTTTGCAATTCATGTTTTGATGATAGTTTAAGAGGCTCTGCTCGTCCAAAATTGGGTTAGAAAAAGAAATGAAGTATGAAAACACTGCCTGAAGCCTTTTTATTTACAAAAATTTCCAGGGATACCACGAGTAATGCCAGAAATCTCATGTGACAGCCAGCTCTTGTGGCATTTTTTAGCTCACCAAGTTCAGGAAATAGTTCCAGGAAGCTCATTGGAGTTCAAATATTTTTTTTTAATTAACTGAAATGAATAATTGTGTTCCCTACCCATTGTCCAGACTGCTACTCACACCCATTCCCCACTGGGTGGACATCTTTCCAGGGCTGGTAATATTTAGCATTCAATAAATAATTTCTGAATTGAATTACTTGTTTAGTGAGTGGTTGTGTTTTTTTTTCTTGAATCATAAAAAGTCAGTCTCTTAGAGAATTTGTACAGTTATTTATTTCCATGGGAAGTGAGAATTTTACCTGGAGTTTCAGGACTGCAGGTAACCTAGAAACAAACTTTATTTCATTTACTCTCTTTCAAGGATTGTTTTTGTCCATTCCAGAGAAAAGAGACTTTGTCATCCATTGAGGAACTTTCCAGAGGGTATTCACAACCGCCTATTAAAATGTTTAGCAATTCTCACTGCCCTGAAAGTCTTCTTATATCTGGTATAAATCCTTTCTGCTAGGTTTAATTGCCAGATCCACCAAAATCCATGCTCGGTAATAATTAGATCTCTTCTGATTTCTATATAGTCTTATTTCTCCAGCTTTTGCAGTTTTCTTTTCAAGTTAAAAAAATCTTTTAAAAATCCTTTATTTCAGTTTTGTCTACACTCCATCTAACTGAAACCATGTCCATCGTCTTTTGTCAAAGAAAATATGCTAATATTGAAAGACTGCTGGTAAATCCATACACTTGAAGGTTTTCACAAGCACATGGATTTCCCCATCAGGTTTTTCAACTCTCTTTTATTAAAAGTTAATAACATAGTTTATGGATGGTTAGTGGAGGAATGTGGCCTGTCTGAAATGGTATGACTTACACTTATACCTAGGGAAAACAAAGTTTAAAAAGAAAAAGGAAATAACATAAAAATGGACCCAAAAAAATCTTCTTCCCATTTAGAAACTGAACTGTTTTTTCTCCCATTGGATGCATAATATATTATTTATGTAAGAATGAGCAGTATGCTTTTGGCTCACATTCTACTTGGAACATATACAGTATGACAGCTTCCTTGGCTTATTGTTGTATATGTGGCTATCTATTTTTAATATGTTGCTTTTGTCCTTTTTCATACTTGCTTACATCTGTTGTTATGAAAACTGACATAGAGTTTTTAAACACAAAAGAAGTGATGGAGAAAGAGATGGTAAGAGACAGCATTTCAGAGGAACATGAGGTGGAGAAATAGGAGCAAAGTCTCCGTGGAAGGAAACCCAAAGTAGTGTCTGCAAGCAAGATGGGAGGGAGGTGGGAAGAGGGTTTGCAGTCACAGAGGAAAACCCGCTATGGCAGCATAAAGCATTTCTAGGTTAGAAGGAGCTTAGCACATTGTCCACCAAATATTTAAATTCTTTAAGCTGGAGTTTTCAAACTTGTGAAACGAGGACAACACTTACCTCCAAAGGTTGCTGGAATTCAATCAGGTGCTGTATGTAAAGAGTATGAGCTCAATACATAATACAGAACCAGAGGTTGACAAAAGATAGCCTGTTTTCTAAATAAAGTTTTATTGGAACACAGCCTGCAGCATTCATTTGTGTATTGCCTATGGCTGTTTTATATTAAAATAGCAGAGGTTAGTGCTTTCAACAGTAGCCATATGTCCTGCATGCCTAAACTATTTACTAGCTGGTTCTTCAGAGAAAATGTTTGCTAGTCTCTGGTATAAATAATTATTATTATGGCAACAGTGTAGGAATATGTATTATTCTATAGGTTTGAGTGATTTTCCAATTCAGTTTTATGTCTGTTGTATTATCATAATACCCATTGACTATCATTGTTTTGCCCAAGGTTCTCGGTGTTTTTTTTTGCTTTTGTTTGTTTGTGTGTGTGTTGCAATAACCCAAAGTCGCCTGCTCGCTTGCTTTCCAATGCAGCATAAACGGTTAATAGGTTCATCTCACCACCAGGTGGCCTCCTATCCTCTATTGTACTTGTGGGACCCAAAGGGAAGCAGAACACGAGTCTAATTCACTTCTTTCAACTTTGGCCGTTACTCTGCTCTCAGCACTGCTCTGCTGGCTTGTCTGCTCTGAGATCCGGCTAGGAACCCTGCGTTTTGTGTTTGGTTTTGAAACATGAATTCACGGTGACCCACTTAGAAAATGAATTGTAAAATCAGGAAAGCAGTTAAAACAGTAAAAACAAAATTAAAATGTTTAAATGTCTACACATACATATCAAAGTAGATTTTTTCAAAAAGAAGCTTGACTATCACTCTTAGAGCTTTACCATGGCTCAGTCCACTCTCGCAGGTATACCAGCAGGATTAACTGATCCGGAAGCTTCCTCTGGAAATGACAAAGGCCACTGCCACTCACATTTCCACATGTTAATTTCTCTTGAAAAGCACGGATGGACTTCACCTCAGTGCCCCAGCGTCTTTATGTTATTTCATTCTCTAGATTCCCTTTTGAGTTCTTTTTTATCTTATTTTTAAGCTTCCTACAGACCCACGTTAGGAAAGAGATGGGAATCCCTGTGACAAAGCCCTGGAGGAGGCTGCCATCCTGGGCAGGGCCACTTTCTGCATCTGCAGAGTGAGGGGGATGCACAGAGTGGCTCAGGCCCATTCCACTTTGGGGTCCTCTCTTTGGTGAAAAGGAAAAGATTGTTCTTATTAGCAACTGAGTTTGAAATCTGGCAAAAATCTGGGATTTTAGGAATTCAATTTCAAAGTCTAAAGAAATAAACTTATGAGTAAACATATGTATATTTTAGAAAACTACCATAAAAAAGTACGTAATTTCTAAATGCCATGTTGTTTTTGGTTCATTGTAGGTAGTTCTAAATATGTATTTGGGAAGCCCTTTTAGAACCTTTCTTTTCCATTTTCCTTGGATTCAGTGATAGATGACTATTCATTTGAATTCTCAACAGTGTCTTTTGCCGAATCTGTCAGGGGAGCTCAGCTTTCTCTGCTACGTCTTATTTCCCACACATTTTAATTTTCCTACCTTTTTTTCTTTAGGCAGAATTGACAAATGCTTCTCACATTATTTTACAGCATTGAACAGATATAGCCACTTACACTTCCATCACAAAGCAGTCATTTCGTATCATATGGACAACCTGTGCTTACCTTCTGCTTGTGTTGCAGTTTGTGTACCTCTCTGACTTGTATTTGAATTGTCACACTGGATGTCATGGCAAATACGGCTAAAGGCGTTTAGCCGTCTATAAGGAAAAGACCATTAAGGTCTCTCGGGTATTTTGGTGAGGAGCAGGCTTACCTTTGAATTCAAAGTCTACCCCAGGGGACCGGTGACAGGCAGTCACACTAATTCGCAGTTCCCTCTGGGGCTGCTTCTCTGGGAGCTATCTGGTTAAAGGCAGATTCATGCATCTCTGGGGAAACTGACTGCAAGCTTTTCCCACTTTGCAAACTGCACTAATTACGATCAAACCCAACTAATAATTTATAAAATTCGCATCACTTCCTGTGTGCCTCCTAAGCACAGAGACATTACCTACCTTAGTTCTCTTTTCTCACCTATATTTTTAAAATTATGTGTGTCCATCTGCCCTGGTACATATATTAGGAATTAACCAATTAACTGCCACACGTCCAAAGATGCTTTTATCTCGCTTGAATTTATAGAGGCTTATGGTCTAATGATTCAACGTTTGCTTTAGAAGTAAGGAGGACTCAGGAATCATTTTGTCTGGCCTTAGTGACTTAGAGATAATGAACATTTGTTAGGTATTACTATGAGTTTTAGAGAACAAAATAAAAGGAAGGTTATCTTTTTCCTTCAATAACATAATTCACTTAGAAAAACAAAACAACAAAAAACCATGAAATGATAGCAAAGAGCATATTGTATAGTATAAGAAAATAACTGCTGGTCTTCTTAGAACATCTTCATGGAAGAAATGAGATTTTAATTGGGTTTTGCTATACAGAATATAAATATGGAAATAGAATTGCAAAAGAATGTAATATGGGGGGAAATCCTCAGATCTGGGGACTAGTTTGACATGCTCCTAGGAGTTTACCAAGGGAGATTCACTGGGGGAAGAGTAGCAAAGCAATGGCAAATCCTAATGGCTTTCATCCATGTGTTCAGTGAAAGAAGTATTACTATGATCCCCAGATGAGCAATTAAGGCACAGAGAATTGCGCAGCTAGTAAACAATGCAAGCAAAGTTTTAAAATGGGCAAGCTGACTCCGGATATGTATTTTCAATTTGATTTTTAAAATTTTTATTTATTTATTTAGTTAGTTAGTTTCTTAGTTATTTGCCAATCTCATTGGTTCACAAATTACAATGGTTTTAGCATGAATCCTTTTCTGTCATCATGTTTATAAAACTTAGTGATTAAATGGTTATGTGTATATAAGTTTTGAGATATACTAGTAGTTTATTAATATTACCAGGTAATACTGACATGTTCATTTCTCCCTTTGTTAAAAGTAGAGAAAATAATACCTACTTGATAAATGTTTTATAATATGGAAAAATACATATGTATATAATATGTGTTATATGTTTGTCTACTTTTCCTCCTCTGTAGAACTTTATTTTTTTTAATTTATCTTTATTGTTAAAAGAATTATGAGGTCCCCTTTGTTTTTGTGTTTCCCATTGACCCCCTCCACACCTGCCCCTCTCAGGGCTTCACCACACTATTGTCTGTGTCCATGGCTATGCATATACTGTTCACCTTTCTAGTGGCTCCACTCAGATGTGATTTATTTTACTCTGTTACAACACCTTATTCTAAGATAATAAAAACGAAGGGGAAATTTGCAGGCTTACTTGCAAATGAGAAATATTTTGTTATGAATATTTTATTAGGAAAGTCAAGTGTTTTAAAATTGAAGAATTATTATTATTTTTTTTTTATTTTTATTTTTTAAAATCTCTGTGGATTGGGCCTGAACCGGCAGTCAGACATGCCTCTCACAATTCTGGACCACTGGCTCTTAACCACTCACCTGCTTGTCTCCCTGATTGCCCCTAATTATCCTTCTTCCCCCGCCAGCCTGATCACCCATAACCACCTCTGCCTGCCAACCTGATCGCCTCTCACCCCCCCCCCCCCCCTGCTGGCCTGGTTGCCCCTAACTTCCCCCCTACCAGCCTGATCACTCCTAATAGGCTCTGCCTGCTGACCTGATTGCCCCAACTGCTCTTGCCCGCCAACCTGGTTGCCCCCAACTGCCCCCCTGCCATCCTGGTCGCCCCACGCAATCTGCTGCTCAGTTGTTTGGTCACCCCTCACTAACCCCCTGCTGGACTGGTCGCCCCACTCAGCCTGCTGTTCTGTCATTTGTTTGTCCCTAACTAACTCCCCTGCCAGCTTGGTTCACCCCATGCAGCCCATTTGGTTGTCCGTTAGGTTTGGAAGGTCACTTAGGCTTTTATATAGATAGATTACTTTCTCTCTATCTCTTTATGCATTCCCTTCATTTTGTTATCTACATTTTCACTTCTTCCTCTTCCTTATTTTAGAAACACACACACACACACACACACACACACACACATACACATACGCGCACACATGCACACACGCACGCACGCACGCGCACACACACACATTTCTTTTTTAAAAAAAAAATATATTTTATCGACTTTTTACAGAGAGGAAGGGGGAGGGATAGAGAGCCAGAAACATTGATGAGAGAGAAACATCAACCAGCTGCCTCCTGCACCCCCCTACAGGGGATGTGCCCGCAACCAATGCACATGCCCTTGACCGGAATCAAACCTGGGACCTTTCAGTCTGCAAACCGATGCTCTATCCACTGAGCCAAACCAGTTTCGGCACACACATTCCTTTTTTAATGAAGCTCTTCTAATAAACTTTCTGGAATGATTATAGCAATTCCCTTACATAGTTTGGAAAATGTACTCAAAAGCAGTTATCAAAACTCAGACTTGCTCTTTATGGTCTTAGTTATTACTAATACAAAAGGTTCTTAGGTTACATCAGTAATCCATTCCTACTGTGCGATGTAACACAATTTTTACTGTAAGTGGGACCTCACCTACATGAGCACCTACGTCACTCACATGGAGCACATACCCAGCAGTAATGAAGTGAAACAGAATATATATATATATATATATATATATAACAATTCTTGACCTTGACCTTTACTTGTGGTAAATAAATAATAAAAAACATAAAGCACATATGTACATATGTTGAAATGACGGAACTTTTTTATAAGTAAATGGAAGACATAACCACAAAACAATGTAAGTCGAGTCCAACGTAACCCAAGGACTGCCTGTACATTTTCACCTTAACCCTAGAGCTTCTTTAAACTGTGGACTGTTGTTCTTCTGAATGACAGGTATCACTATCAGTGAGAACTCTCCTATCAGCTCTTTTAGCCTCAGCCTCAATCTATTAAAAATCTACCTATGTTTGGAGGGTGAGTATACATCGCTGAAGCCACAGAATGGATTTTTTAAGTGTGTTGTGACCACTCCAGAGTCATTTTGAATGGCACTCTTGATCTTATATATTGTGCTCCCAGAAGGCACCAATTTCCTCAGACTTCTGGACTGATATCTAAAGATTTTATTTATTTATTTATTTTTAATTTTTAGAACAACAGCATGGCCTAGCAAACTAGACTGAAATTCCTCTGAAAAGTTCATTTCTGGGTTTTAGTACCGTCTTACTGACCTTGGGCAAGTCGCTTAGTTTCGTTGTATCCATTTTTAATCTGCAAGACAGAAATGATAACTTTCCCTATGGGCTTGCTGTAGGAGAACAAAAAAGAGAACAATCCATTGAAATGACAGGCTTTCTGAGGTTGGAGCAACAAACAGTGCTTAAAGCCTGAAACCTCTGAAATTTATTTTCTTAAAATCTTTCTCTGGTAAATATGAACATGTACCCCAAAGGAGAGAGAGAGAGAGAGAGAGAGAGAGAGAGAGAGAGAGAGAGAGAGAGAGAGAGAGAGAGAGAGAGAGAGAAGCTGGAACAGAAAGGTTTTAAAGTTCATGGCAGAAGCAGACTGGTTGGTGCTGGAGTTGGAAATTGGACCCAGCCTCTTGCATGCTGATCCAATGTTATTACTGTGAGAAAACACTGAACTCATAAAAGGTGTCCTGAACTATTTAAAGAGCTGCTGTCACCTTCCTCTTTCCTTGGTACATTTTATAGAAGCTTTTCTTATGTTAGCCATTTCTGGCCATGGAAAACAATTAACTTTGCTTATTGTTTCTATGTAAAAATTGAGAGCAATATTTCTGTACTGATATTTTTATCAATTATATTTTTCACTTAGAATAAAATGCAAATATAAAGAAGGAAGTCACAAACTACTCATTTCTGTATACTAAAACGATTCCCAGCATGTATTTCTATAGCTGATCCACACTCATCTGGTCTTCCTTTCGGGAGAATTCAAATGAATAAGTATTTCCAACTACCTTCTAAGTCTGTGCTTTAATGCCAAGTGAAAGTGGGTGAAGGTTAAACAGCACATGGCCCCTAACCGTAAGCACTCCATTGTAGGAGCATATAATCTAATTCTGAAACCACATTCATCCCCATCTGACGTGAAGACCCCAGAATACCCTAGAAAAATGATATCAAGTACTTTACTAGACAGGGATTTGGGTAGTCACCAAGAAAAACTCATGGCATAATGAATCTATTAAGGCTGTAGATGTGAAAACCTTTTGAAACTGTAAAAACACCCTAAAATGCATACATATATGATGGCATTTCCATTGTGTTTTGGGAGCAGACAACCTTGTGGATGCTCTGATTGGCTCTGTCTTAACACTTACTATCACGTGTTGAGTTCTAGATATCCCTCTCAGTGCTGAAGTCCACAGGCCCCAAGGCATGTCCATTTGCACTAAACTCGAAAAGGCCGTTTGTGATGACGACAGAATGGAGGCTAGTGCTCTCAGCTTTCATGGAGTCCACCGAGTCTCACAGGTTTCCACAGTGACCCTGTGCTGCAGCAGTATCTTTTTGATAAACTGCAACGGCCACAGTGCTCTGCCTCTCCTTTTTCTTATCATCCTCAAAGAGAAAGCAAAGTATTCTCTTTGAAGAAACATTACCAACAGAATTAACTTAAGAAATATATAGTCTCTTCCTTACGACATCAATTTGGCGTTATTTTTGAGGTGCGCAACATCTTGGCAACTGCTTTGATTTAAACCTCTATGTGATTTGGGAAAAGCACGTTTCAGAATGTTTAATTCAGCGATACAAAAGGCACTAATGAAATATGCATGTATGAATTTTATATCATATTAGTTCCTTCTTTCTTGAAATCTGAATAAAAGCCAAACATCTGGATTACGTTTGAAAAGCCTGAATTTTCAATTTTCAGAGAGATTCAATCTATTTTGACATCGCGCACTTAGCCTTAACATTTACAGTGTGCTATTAACATTACTTGCAATTGTAAAAAAAAGTCTAGATTTAAACAAACTCGGTGCCTCCTAATGCTAAAAATATATCTGTATTGGAGATGGCTGCTGCTGCACAATCATATACATCCATAGTTTAGGCTTCATCAGCATTTCTATTATAAATACTTGCATTGAACAGTTCTGTACTTCAGCTATAGAGATATGGGTAAGCTTTTATGTATAAATTATCCTATGATTGTATATTAAAACAACAAATAGCATTCCTTGTATCACTTAGTTTGAAAACTACTCATTGACTTAGTGTTTTATGAAGGCCTCAAATATTCAAGCTATTCCATGGTGACCCCAAAAAAAGGCATGGTGACCAAAAAAAAAATTAGATTATATGCTCATCCTTTGAAAGCTTTTTCTTCAAATTTATGACAAATAATAAAATTCCTATTTTTCTAGATATTTAGCTATATTTTGGCAGCTAGACTAAAGGCAAGTGGATATTTATCATCATAATTTAGGGAAGTGAATATTTTATTATGCTCTATCTCAGTAACTTGTAACCCTTTTCATCTCATTGCATGCATAAACTAATTACTAAAATTGTGTGGCACACCAAAAAATATATTTTTTTGCCAATATGACAAAAATAAAGGTATAATTCTGATTCATTCTCACCAGGTAGCTATTGTGTTGGCCGTTATTGTTATTTTATTTGACAATCTAGGGTCAAAGAGCTAAGTACCCCTGACTAAATAGTCATGTTTTTAAAATTCTCCTGGTACACCAGTTGAAAATTACTGCTTTATCTCATTATCATAGTTTGTTTATTTAAGATACAGCTTGATCAATAGAGTTTTAGGGGGTGAGGCAAGAAGTTTTATGGTTATACAAGAGATCAAAGAAAATAGAAGAATGTGATGCTGTATTTGAAGTTTATGTAAGTTTACAGTGGAGTTTAATTTACTACACTTAAGTTTTTACTGGATTTCTTGTAGCCTATATTAGGTGAATCTCATTCTTTGTGACATCTCTGAAGTCAGAGATTTCCTTTTTCTTCTTATTTGTCTTTATTTTCAAAAATCCACTAAAATTATATAGTAATATATAAGTAAACAAAAATAAAATGGTTTTGGAGGCATTTGTTTAGCTTGGGGGATGGAAAACAAGAAAAGTGATAGTACTGTTAAACAGGAAACTTTGTAAAGGAGAAAGCTGAGTTTCATTACATTAATTGCTGCTTCTTATGCCTTTTTTTCTATTCTACATTGCATACTCTAACAGATATGATATAATTGCATAACTATTCTGACTATGTGCTGACATGACATTACAACAGCTCAGATATGGTGCACCATTATGAAAGCCTAATTAGAACAGTCATGATATATTATGGCAATGATGCACATCGTCACTGAAGTGCATTGGAATGCACAGAAAAACCATTGAGATGTGCAGATTTTGACATAATACAGCACAACCATGGAGTTTCATGGCATGAAGAAGAAATTGCCATTTTGCCCACACTGCTGGCAGAAAGGGTTATAGCACATTTCTCAGATATTTGTGAGCAAAAGTTCTATGTTGATAGAAAAATTTTGAGAGTAGCATTTATGACGCTTATGTCTTAAAAAATTTACATGAAGTATCTTGTTGAAATTCATGGACTGAACTACATGAATTCTAAATTGGAAGTTTCTTATAAAGTATTTATATATAAAAAAAGAACTCAAAAGATTTCATTTAATACCCCAAACTCAATGAAATATTTCTCTACAGCGGGACAGATTAAAGGTAATTTGAGGAGTTTCAGTTAACCTTGGCTTTTTTTTTCATTCTCTGTGTCCTATCTGGAGTTTAGATTATATAATTTACATTTTACATGGTTGTATCTTTGCTCCATTGCTGTTTTCTTAAGTTTTTCTATGTGAGAATCTTATATCTGAGTCTCTTCTTCCAGCAAAAGACAGCTTCTCCTTAACCTTGCGTTGTTTGGTCTTGGCATTTATTTTACACATAATAATGTGTTTGTTATGGTGGGTGTGGGCCCAAAGAAGCCCAGTGCTCTGAAACAGAGAACTTTAGACCCTCTCTTCTAGGCCAATCCTAATTCAATGCCTCATTAGCCCATAACATGTCCAACCAGGTTGACTTCTGCCTAAATACTGCTGGTGAATGGGAATTCACTGTTGCCCAAGCTATATTCCTATATTCAGCTGTTGATCCTATGCTTGACCTCTGAGGTCAGACAAAGCAGATTAATATTTCCTGTGTAGAAGTCCTCTAAACATTTTAAGTCTGCTAACATATCCTTTCTTTTCTTCTCTCATCTTCTACTCTTATTTCACCCTTTGCTGAGTACCTCCAGCTTCTTTGACAGCTTGCTCCTTGGGGAGGTGTTGGGTCTTTTCTCTTTCAGGATTGCTCTCCTTTGTACATCTGACACATGGTGTAGCTCCCTCTTGGAAAATGGAACCCCAGCAGAACCAGGACTGCAGATTTGGGCCTAGTAAACCATAGTCAAGCTGATCTACCTGTTACCTTTCTGATTTTTGACTATTATCTGATTTTTGATTATTATGTTTGTTTCATTCAAGCTCCCAATCATATTTCTTTTGTTTTTATATTTATCTTTCACTGTCTGCTCATTGAATCTAAAGATAATGGAAGCCATTCTTTATGCAGTTTTTGTATTTTCTTTGGTGGGGGGGTTGGGGGGAGAATGTAAAGGAAACACTCATTGACTGTTACATAACTGTTTCCAGTTCCAGTGGGCCAAGCTACTGATTGCCCCATTTAGATGGAAATTGAGCTTTCTTATTCTCATCAGTCCATACGTCTTCCTCTTATTTCCCCTTCACTGGGATCAAGTGTTGGTAATCATCACATTTATCTATTTTTTTCTTTTAATAGAAAAAAATAGTTGTCTTTTTCCATGACACTAGCAATAGTTAGAAGATGAAAGATTAAAGATGTCATACCTATGCTCAGTATTTAACTACTTTACATTAGCATCTAGGCAGTGGGGTGTTGGAGCTGACTAATACTAGCTTTTGAGAGCCGATGACTAAATATTCAAGAATTTTGCCAATATTAGCAACTATTGGTAGCTTGGAATCTTAGTAACTTGGAACCTGCCACAGTGGGAGTATTTACACCTGGGAAATCATCAAACACTACAAATCAGTGCTCCTCCTACCCCCCAGCCAGTTTACTAGTACACTGCTACCAGTAGATATTTGAGTTTATGATCTCTGAGCTAAAATATTATTCTTTATTGATCAGTGACGTTACTATAATCTGGCATTCTGATCAACATGCTGCATTCATATTTTACTTACGTATGTCACTATCAAAAATATTGATTAAGACTAGACCAAAGAGAAGCTCTTGGCAATAGCACAGCCATTAAGCAGTGATCTTTATATTTGTTCAACAGGTTCTCGGCAGAACTCCGTGTACATCTGAGCTTCTAAATGATTGAATATTTCTACTCACTTTAGGCTTATGAAAATCTAATAGAAGCACATATACCGGGTCCAGAAATTCACTTCTTTGCTGTAGGGATTTAAGTCATTAGATTTTGGGTATATGTTCTTAGCAATTTAATTATGTTTAAAATCTGGTTAGTAGTGTAGTAAATAACCGGTATTGCTACAAAATTGCATTGAGAAGGTAATGGGATTGAATTTTTATACAAGTTGACACTCAATTAAAATTTCCATATATCCAATGAGTTAGCCAGTACTTGGCAAGGGAGTTACAATAAATGCCTGCCTCCTAAGTTGATCAGTTCAAAACATGCAAAATTTATAATGAAGTCAAATGAAGACTCAATGCATCAACTGAAATTTGAGTTTGGCTTGGCAAATACAGATCAAAAGCAAGAACTAGACTAGAGAGCACCCTTGATATTTCCTGCTTAAATTCCTCTATTTTTTATTGACCCTGGAGGAAAAATAACACATTAAAATCTCCTTACTGAATTACTGTCCTAAACCAACAGATCCATGGGACTTGTTCAGCTAAAAGCCACACAGACTTTGTAATGCAATGATGTAATCTTGGCTTTGTGTCATTTATATTCAACTTAAAAAAAAACACACAATTTTCCTGAATAGACAAGCTGACAATAATATTGTTCGGTGTGGGTTTTTATTTGGATTCTTTCCAAATGGTTCACATGCCTTCACAGTCACACATCATGCCTGCTTACATTTTTGCCTGGATTCAAAGTTTTCCACCTTTTACTAGCTTTCTGTTTTTCTTTTAAGGTCTCAGTTATGTTTGTAAAACTAACCAGCTCCACCACAAAATTAGGATGTATCTTGCAGAGTGCATTCATTTTACTTTTTGCATATTTTTCCCGAGGTCATGTCAAGGTTAGTTTGAATTCCATCCTACATTAAGACTTCTTTCACAGCTATTTAGCTCGGCAGCCTACTCCCCGCTGGGGTCTGCCCCTTGGGCACGTCAAAGCTTCAGACCTGACAAATCACACACAGATGAAGCTGTACAGTTTTTTAAACAGTTTCATCAGTAACTTTTTTTTTTCTCTTTTTCACTATCTCCGTTTGAGTTGAGATATTTTTCCCCTCTGAATCACCATTTCAGGAATGCTGCTTTCTATTTGAGACAGTTTGTTTTTACATCAGAGTTGCAAACTAAAAACATCATTTATTTTATAATACATCATACCAATAGCATATAATCAGTCACCAGGATTACAGAACAAGATACCTACAGACCATTCCCGACTAGTATAACTGTAATTCTGCTATGAAAGTCTATTTGTGGCAGGAAGTTTATATTTGAAAAGGTAGCTGCATCACGGAGTTTACCGGAATAAATTTTAAAAGTCATCATAAAAATGCATCAAGTTTATCATGTATTATACCTTGAGCCTGGAAATGTTTCTCAAATGGTTAGTAATATGCTCTTATTGGTATTTTAGCAAATTGTGAAACTAATGGTGCAACGCCATTTCCTGTTTAATTGATGAAGTTAAAATGGTTGGTTGCTAATGAGTGTATTAGCAAACAATGTCCCCTTTATAAGGCTTAAGTAGATCAGGATTTTTTAAGCAGCTTACTATCCTTATTTTTATATAATGAAAAATATCAACTGTCACCGATCGCTAGAACAACTGAAGTAATGATGTAATTATTGCTGTGCCATTTTTTTTGTCAATGGTGAACTATAGTTTTTAGTTGTTACACTAGAAAATAGTTATTTTCTTTAACAAACATAAGCTTGTCATTACAATACCTGAAGATCTTAACCACAGACAAAACAGAAAACTTAGAGGCGGGGGAATAATATTTGGATGATTCTTCTTTCCTCAGTTCAGTATGAGTATCCGGCAAAGAGTTCTCTACAAGGTAGCTTAGTTGAAACTAATTAAAGACAGGTCTAAAAAGAAAAGAAGAGGGGATCAAAGGCATGGCATTAGGTGTCAGGGTGTTGTCTGGGGAAGTTTTATTTGGATTTTTACAATTCTATCCCAGGAAAAAGCTAGATTCCAAAAATGCCCATTTTGTACCATAATTTCTTATTTGCGTTATTTCTGCAATGAGATACTTGCCAACAGCAAGCATCTTGAAGAAATCGCCTCTGCATCAGCGGGTTAGCACATTGTGGTGAAAAGAGGGGCTTGTGCTTTTCATGCAGCGCATTGCAGTCTTCAATTAATGTGAAAGCACTACAATGCCTATGCAACTTCTCTTGCCTAGTGGTGCGCCATTTATCATTGCAGTTTTACATTGACCTTGACACCCACTTCATTAGAATAAAGATTGTCTACCATTTAGGTTACATTGTTCCTCTGCACAGAGACCCCATGCAAATTTCTGTTCAGATAGAGGAGCTGGGAGGCTGTCAGAGGTCATCTGCATTAAATGATTGCAGCTATTTTCCAACTGCTTCTTTTCATTCTCCTCAGTTCAGGCTCGGAGGATCAATCAAGTCCTCTGCCTGAAACAGTGGGACTGCTGGGAATATAACTGTTTTTGGTAGGAGTGGATATGCTCTAAACAGTATTAAATATTTAATATAAATTCATTAAAGGCCAAGCAAAGGCTTCAGAAATACCTCACATTTGTAGAAAAAAAAATCTAAGAAGCTAGGGAACCTTTTAAAACATAAATAGAATAATAATAATAAATTTTATAACTTTTAAGAGTATAATTACAATAGTTCTTAAACTTAGTAAATTTCCTGTATAGGACACTTTTTTTTTCTCACTCTTGACTTGGGCAGAGAAGGGACAAGAGAGGAAAGCCTTGGTGTGTTTTATGCAGTATTTTACACAAAGTCAGCACGAGATGTTTGCACTTATTGGTGTTTTTATTTTTGTTCTGTAACAATGAATTCTGGGCCGGGTCTTTATTTTAAAAGGCTTGGGTATTTGTTATGTAAAATAAAGGATTGGAGAAATAAGTTGCCAGGTTTCCTACTTAAGTTTTCTGAGTGATATAATTGGAATTAAATTATTAATGGGAGATACTTTTAGAAAGATTGTTTTATGATCTTCTATTAGGGAATTTGCAATTCATTTTAATATTTGTAGTTTGATTTATATTAAAGATAATGCAATCTATGTCCAATTAACAATACATGGCCAATGTAATGTGATTTCCCAGATCATGCAAATGGAATAAGCTAGAAGAGGGGGGAAACTCAATTCTTAACCTCAGATGTAATTTGCTGTGCGAGTTCTGGCAATTTCAAATGACATTGCACTTTTTAATTTTTTCCAAAGGCTCAGCAGCAAATTTATCCCAATCAAGAAAGTCTATTATTAATTTACAAGGACAATTGTAGGAGTCTCTCTGTAATTTCCCTCTGCGATTATTCTCCCTAAACCACTAATGGTAAAACACAAGGCATTTGCAAGAAATAAGGACCATTATTTGTCTTGGGCTTGAACCCTCTTCTTGGGTCTTGAACACCTTCCCGAAGTGCTGGGGAGGGGAGCTCCCGGGGAGCAGCACTCGCAGGGTGAGCCCAGGACTGTGCTCCGAAAAGGGGGCAGCACAGGAGCTGCTGCACAGCCAGCGCTGGCCTCTGGCAGATCCCGCACTCGGCATTACAGCTGAGCTGTGGGTCTGGACTTTCCTATAAAAAGACTCTTTGTTCCCCCCTGAATGGCATTAGGCATGGACTTGCTGAGGGGCCACCATGAAGCCTCACATGAGGAGGGCAAACACTAGCCAGAAAACACAATATCAGAGTCATAGACAGAGACATCCCTGCATTTTGTGCAAAAATGCATATTTTTTGACTCATCATTTTGCCAGTAGTTTGGTGTTTTGGTGTGTTCCTAGCATTGCTTCCTTATGACCAAAATACATTTTTTTTTCTCAGTGTATTTTCTCTGTGTGTCTGCCTATATATCTATCATTGTGTGTTTATAGGATTATGTTGAATGTATAGGTGTCTGTGGCATTATTTTATACTGGGAAAGATATTCAAATATCTTTATATTATATCTGTCATTCTACTAACTAGATCATTTTCTTTGCTTTAACGCTTCCTGATATAAAGTCACATAAAGCCCAGTTAAAATATACTATAAGATGTAAATACTCAGATCTGGAAGACACAGAATCCGACAGCCCTATTCTAATAATGGAGAAAATTCTTCCGTTTAATTCTTGTGTTTCTCGTAGCCAAAACTTCACTCTCCACTCAGCAATGTCTGGTCTCTTTTCAGCATAACCAACAGAAGCACCATACAAAAGTCTTACAATGGATGTCTTAATCTCTCTGTGTGCTTTTAGAGCATTATTTTGAATTCCATCATGCTGCCTTTTTTCTTCCCTCTTCTGAAGTTTTATTACAACAGTAGAATTCCCAGGGAGCTTTGGGGGCAAGGTTCACATAATATAGCCCTGAAGTTCTGCTTAGGTGGAGTCTATCCCCCAGTCCCGGCCATCTTTTGATGATCTTTCTGTTTCAGAGAGATTCACTGGATAGCATCTTACAGCATTAGCCGGGTGCAGTTTATTTTTTATTTTTTTATTTACTCGACAGTGAGCATCTATAACCCTTTCATGATGCTTTCTTTCTCTGACCTCACAGTGACAAGGCATCTTGTTCTTTAACATTGAGGGAGGCAGGAAAATGCTTGAGTTGCTCAATGTGTGCCTTCTATACCAGTTTCAAAATGGCTTATTCTTCTGGTTTCCATGGTGACAATTAACACTGTTTCAAGGCATTGTTCCAGTCTCCATTTGGGCAGAATTTTCGATGTGATTTTTAACAAAAAAAAAAAAAAAAAGGTTTTAAGAGGGAAAAAAGCCTTTAGCAGAACTGTCAAAAAAGTTATCTCAATCAAGTCTTCATGCATTTCTAATTATATTTACTTCAGAAATCCCCATTTTTGCTGGCTTTGTTTTATAATTTAATTTTGGCATTTGTGCTTTTAAAAAGTATGTACTGAGTACAAATTTTCTAAAAACTTCTTTAGTACTTAGTTAAAACAGCAGACTGGTGTGTGTGGTTATTTTTAACTGAGTTTTTTTTTTTAAATTTTCTTTATATATCCTGTATACACACAGAAGTGGCATTTGGAATGGGAATGTCCCGTGTCTTTAGTTTAGATCATTCACATATCTATTAGGAGGCTTCAGCAGTCAAAATTGAATTGGCCAAGCAAATACACTTAATAATGTAAATATGCCCTTTCCATAGAGTATATTTTATTTTTGACTAGACAGAGAAGTCCAGCACAGGTGCTGTGGGGAAATTAAATACTGGATGCTTATTTACCTTAGCACTCAAGAAAAGCCATCTGACTTTAACTTTGCTACTCATTTTTGGCTATTGAAGAGCAGTCTAGATCACCGCAAGCAGCCACAGACTACAAGACACAATGGGACAGCCTTGACTCATTTACTGCTGTGGGTGAAATGTATAGGAAGATTAAATGATCTTCTCACCACAGGAGAAAGTAGCCCTACTGATAGGATGACCAAGAACTGAGAGAGCTGGTGGTTGATTCTCCTTATCTAATGCTTCTGATGAGATGGAGAGAGAAGAGCAAAGCCATACCAACATCAACAAAAATGTAACACACACACACACACACACACACACACACATATATATATATATATATATATATATATAGAGAGAGAGAGAGAGAGAGAGAGAGAGAGAGAGAGAGAGAGAGAGAGCACGCGCGCTTAAGGCACTAATCTATCTGATTCAATTTTCAGAGTGCTTCAGATACTAAGCATTTTCACCTTAAATTATATGACATTCTAGTACCTTTCATGCCCATGTACCCATACATCTAACAATTAGCTGGATTCTCCTAGCTTTTGTAGTTTGAAGGCTGTGTCCATCAATCACATCTTTCATGAGGCTGTTTATATAGTAGGTTCCATGGTGACAAAGACAGAGAGCATACCTAAGACACTTGTTTTATTTTTTTAATGTAATAACCTCCCATCATAGCTGTTGTACTACTTGTACTGCATTTCACAGAGAAAATTATTTTATGACTAAAATGAAATTAATTGCTTTTTTGTATGTTTATTATTACAAGGCTGTCATGTTTAGGGGACACATCTAAACTGTTTTCCTTTTTGATTGATCTGCTGTGTAGGAGCTGTTCAAAGTTCGGGTAAAGCTGGGGGGTGAGCTTGTCCTAGGTGAGTGTGATCACTAGGCCAGGCCGCTCGGGGGAGACACAGAGGGAGCCTACCCCTCTGTCAGTTGGCACATGCACGTGGCATAAGCTGAGGATCTGAATAAGATTCTTCTGCCCGCCTGGAATGCTGGTTCCCCGTATTATTATGTAAATCTTTGTTAGTGGCATCATCTTTGGATGGGTATCTGATTACAGAGAGCAGACTGCCCTCTCCTCCAATCATCACTCTAACTAATAAAACACTATGTAGGTTTCTAGAATACTTCTTCAATGTTGGGTCCAGCATTCTCGAATGGACATTGTTGTTTTTTTTTCTAACTGTTGAAGTAAAGTGCTCCAGGTCATTGTCTGCTGTTAGAAGCACAGTCAGAATTTCCCAGGTATCACAGGCCAAATGATGAAAGCACTCTAAAGCAAACCTTCATTTTTTTTTTCCATCATGCATATTCATGTAATTTTGGATACTCTGACACCCTGATCAGCATTCGTTAATACCATGAAATGCTTTCAATCACACTATTTTAAATATTTTGTTCTGTGTGCCACAAATGACTAACATTTGGAGAAGTTTACATAATATAAATAATGTGCATGTTTAGTGCAAATGAAAGATTAAAATATGAAACTGAGAGTATGCAAACATTTGCATGCAAATGCTGAGGATCTATTAACCGAAACAGGGATTTCACACCTTCTTTTTCTTTAAGCTGTTTCCAATTGTATTTAATTTGGGATCTGACACAATATCATGTTTTCAAGGTAAATAAAATCAACCAACTGCTTGGGCAAGTTTTGAACTTGCTGATTTGCTTCTTTGCTCAGACAAATGCTTTTCTGATTAGATCTGTTAAAGCCTCATCTTAGCTCAGTCAGGGCAATGGAGCAATACTGTCGGTGACCTGACTCTTATGCCTCAATGAAATGAATTTGGGGATTATCATTATATTTTTGAAATGTGCTAAAATTATGAAATTCATTTACTATTTTAACCAGAACTTAGTTTTTCTTCTTAGAGATGTTTTTACGTATATATTTAACAACTATAGCCATATAGGACTTTCTCACTATGAAGTAGTCCAAATAGTTATTTGAAGAGAATCACCATGGTAACTGTCATATTAAGTAGCACCTACGTTATCTGTAGCAAGCATCTTTTAGGAGAGACTCATTTGGCAGTGTGGTACAATACAGTGTATGCTGGGGGAGAGAGTTCTGTAGACAATTGTGATGTTTGAGATCATTTCATAGTATTCAATAAGGAAGCATAGGTTTGTAACCATTCTTAAATCACTGGTTTTCTTTTTCCTCTCTATATGTACCTCATCTCCAAGCCGACACAGAGTTTTTAAGTAAAAGAAAAATGAAAAAAAAAATCTTAACTGAGAATTCAGAGAACTTATAAGATAAGGAGGAAGTCACATTATCTTTAGGGGTCATTTTATTTGTACCTCTGGGGGCAGAGATGACAGATGGGCAGCACTCTGGAGCCAAATGTTGACCAAAATTAACTGAATATTAGCTCCCCTTAGACGTGTTTACCGATTCAGAATATTTTAAATTGGAGATCAAATGTGTGTGTGTGTGTGAACTTTAGTTTAAAAAGACATAAATCTTAGTCAACTCAATGGAATGAATAACTTGGATGTTTATGGATGTATGAGTGATACATGTGTTTGTTTGTTTGTTTTTTTACTATCTTTAACAATGTTCTTCCACTACTCAAGTTATTTAGGTTTAGTCTCCTCACAAATATTATTGGAAATAAAAACATTTAACCCCCACGAGCATCACTAGAGCTGTGCTCAAAGACTTTCTAAGAACCTCTCTCTTCTTGTTTCAGCGATACAGTGTGGAAATGTCCATCAGGGGACTGAAAAAGACAGAGCTGCTGAGTAAGGTGGAAGCTTTGAAGAAAGGTGGCGTTTTACTACCACATGATCTCCTTGAAAAAGTGGATTCAATTAATGAAAAATGGGAACTGCTTGGGGTATTTGCATTTTTATTACTGTTTGTAGGCTATGTGTACATTTTTTGTGTAGTAAAGTACTCTATCTGTCTGATTTCTAATTTGAGGCACAAATATCTCTCTCTTTCAATTCACTACCTACATCTCAAACAAGCTATTGTGCTATTATGGCTGAAAAACACTGCTTTTCCTCTTCTGTTGATTTTTTTTTTTTTTTTTTTACTCGCAGCTTGTCTCCTCTCAGACTTTAATAATTTTGGTTCTTTAATACATAAAGAAGTAAGTAAAATATGCCATGTATTATGGGTGTGCACCAAGTCAATGATAATACAGTATATCTGATATACACTGCCTGTCATGCTCGAATGCACGTTAATAGAATTTATTCTGAAGGTACATGTTAGAGACATCACTGTTTAACTGTTTCCTGGACCTTTCTGATGGAAAGTGCGTTGTGACTACAACCGTCAAGTCACACTACAGCCACTGAAACAAAGATGCAGATTTGATGCAAATCTGAATTGCAGAATGAAATTGGTCTCTGTTTTGTGCCTCAATTTCCAGCTCCCTTTTCACAAAAGCCAAAAAAAAAAAAAAAGTTTCATGTAATTCATTTCACGCAATGATGGGCTGGGTCTCAGCCAAAGACTGAGATGCAAGAATCTGGCAAAAAGGCAATATAGAGGCTCCGCTAGCCAGAGGCCAGGATGGTCTGAGCAGGAGACAGTGCTGTCCTTTTGGGGAAGACAGCTGAGAGAGAGAGGTTAAACAGTATTTTTCCATCAACTTCTCTCCCAAATTGCCTTCACTTCAAATCAAGGGTAAGCTAAATTTGTCAATTACTTAAATGATTAATTATAATAGCTAAGTATGGGTGGTGTCAGTTATGGAGCCTAATTTTGCATGCCTTCCATTTCCTGTCTCTCTCTCTTTTTTAATTTTTAAAGAAATAATACTCCAAAAATATTTTGAATAAAAAGCTCTCCATGTACCTTGATGACTTGGAGAAGTGCCAGTGCTCAGTTTCTGCCGAGCTTAATCTAGGTGATTAAAAAGCTGAGAGTTTAATCCTTGCTTTCTCATCTAAATTCACTGCACTCTGCGATTGTGCAAAGTAACTTAGAATGTTAAAAGTTTTTACTCTGACCTATTGTTACATTACTTTTTAATAGTAATTAATGGCTTTCACATTGTCATATGGTGATTTAAATCAGAACCTTCGAAATTCTACAGAATTCCTTCATTTCCTAAGGAGAAATGTGGTTAGTATAGGACATTTTAAAAGGTTGTTTCCTCAATGAGGACAGCAACTTTAGGTGCTTGGTAGATAAAGCAATAATTTGTTATATAGAAATAGAACTATATCTGTTTCTAATTTGGTAAATAACTAACAATACTCTTTCTTTGAACATTGCTTAAAGTATGTCATGTATATTGCTTTCTCAACAAAAATTTTAAATCAGCATAACATTAAAAAATAGACTATTTAGTTATTCTTTATGAGTCAGAGACCTTAAAAATGGTTGCCATTTTGACAATAATACCATTTGAATACAATATGCAGAGTTGTGTGATGATTTAGGGAGAGGGAAGGTTTGAATAAAACCTGTGCCACACTAATACTACCAGGCCTGCCACTCTAATTGGCATGATTACATTTTAATTGGCATGAAAAAAAATTTAAAGACAAGGATTTTTAACGTCTAACAATAGTAAAATAGAGGGATATGGTTTTTAATATTACTTTCATCTAAGGTGAACAGGGTGGAATGGAAATACATTAGAATGAAATGTCAGTGGTGCGTACAGTTTAATCTGTGAAATTTTGTCCCCTGTGCTGCATATTACTCTGTCTCAATTGCATATTAAACAACCCTATCAAGGCAGGCATTGGCATCTGCTGTGCTGACACAAATTGTGAATTAAATGAAATTGATGTCCTCTGTCGTATATTTATGAAGACGGACCATTCTCTGAAGTATTCTGTTTATGAAGAATTTATGATTGCAAACTGTTCCAGAACAAAAAAGTGGCAATAAATTCTTTTTTGTGACCCTACCCTCCAAGGGCATTGATTTCACCTCCTGCTGCTACTTTTGTTACAGCATAAAAACAATGGCTAAATCTGGATTCTACTGAGGGTCTTCAAATTATCAATATTTGCACCATGAAAATATAAGCGTGTTGGCAAAAAAGGCTATTTTTTCTGTTATGATCTCCTAAAGATGCCATTTACAGAACACTACACAGCAGTTGAATGTTTGTTGACTTAATTTTATTTGTGTTGTAAAGGTTATTTTTTAGGTTTAATTCATCAATATGGATTAACTCCCACTGACTCCACCTTCATGACGGAGTAGTTAATCAAGAGGGCACTAGCATGTGGGTTGGGGTTTCTTTTATACATATATTGGAAAGTCCAGCGCCCACCAATGCACAGTGGGGAAAATTGTGAACAATTCCCAAGTCAGGTCAAGTGAACAACAGTACCAAGGAGCCTGTCCCTTCTTAGCAGCCCTCAGTCATAGGGTTTGGTGAATTACACTAAACAAAACCAAAAAGGGAATTGAATTCTTCATGCACAATCTTCTCTTGGCCTCTTTAGTACACTGATTAAACTCAGACTTCTATCTCCTGAAAATTTTATGCAGAGATTTTTTTTTTTTTTTTTTTTTTTTTTTTTAATACAGACTCCCATTATGAGAATTCAAATGAATTTTTATCAGTGACCATGGTGAACTTTTGGGTCAAATCTCCTTTCTGTTAAAGGAATCTATGAGTGAATGAGGTCTTCTTAACCCATTAGTGGTGGTCAGAACAACACACATTGCTCAAGAATTCAAATCCTAAACGGAACAGTGAGCTAATCTGAATTCATATTCGTGGTGAGATGGCAGGTGGGGCTGGCCTCTTTCCAGGGGTTCGTTGTCACCAGCGAAACTGCGACATGGTTTTGGTACCTAAGCTAATCTGTGTTTTTATTTTTGTCGGCGTTTTGTTTGTTTTTGTGTTTGTTTTTAATTTGATGCATTAGAAAACCCTGGGAGAGAAGATCCATGACACCATGGCAGGGCCCCGTGGGTCCGGCCCACGTGACCTGCTCTCCCCCGAAAGCGGAAGCCTGGTAAGGCAGCTGGAGGTCAGGATCAAAGAGCTGAAAGGGTGGCTGAGAGATACAGAGCTTTTCATCTTCAATTCCTGTCTGAGACAAGAAAAGGAAGGAACAATGAATGCTGAGAAACAACTGCAATACTTTAAGGTAATAAAAAAACAATCAAAGTTGATAAAAAGCTTTCTTTATGGTAGGGATGAAATATTTATCAAGTACATAAAGTATTATACCCATGTATCTATGTATCACTGTGCACTTAAATGTTTCCTTGGATTTATAGACACCCTCCACATTTCTTACAGGCCAGCGCCTGTGTGTATAAAGATGAACATTAAGCGTATCCAATACACGCTGGATGCGGGGAGCTCTGCTGCTGGTGTGTGCTTTGCAGGGCTTGGGGAGGGACGGCTTTGGTAAATTAAAAGCAGGCCAGCAAACACTAAAGATGACAATTTTGGAAGGCAGACCTAAATGTTCTATAAGTAATGTGGCTAAAAATACTTCTGTACATTGATATGATAAAAGCACATGATTTAACTGAGGACCATTCATGCTAACGAAAGGAAACCTACTTTTTACATGTACAAGCATCAACTACTCATGGAGGGAAGAAATAAAGTAGGAGAAGTTCCTACATGATTGGCATATTCCATTGCAGACAAATGCCAACCCTAGTAACACAGTTGTGTGTGTGTGTGTGTGTGTGTGTGTGTGTGTTCACGTTACAGGTGCTCATGTGTCCCCTGTTTGTTTCCACTGTCTACCCAGTGTTTCCCAAAGTGTGGTATGCGTACCCCCAGGGGTACAGGAAGAATTTGGTGGGGGTATGCGTTGCACCGGAGTTTGGTGGGGATATGCACTGCACCTTGCTTAGCTGCGCCTAATTCTATGTTCTCATGAATATGAGGGGTACTCAGTGTTACAAAAGTTATAGAAGGGGTACACATATGTCAAAGGTTTGGGAAACACTGGTATACACAATAACTTTTCAAAAACAGTTTAAAGTTCAGGTGTTTTCCCCTACTTCCCATGCTGGCATGCACTGCTTGAGCCCTCTCGTAAGGCAGTCATTAGCTGGGCTCTTGGTGGTGTCATCTTGAAGCTTTGGGATTGTAGAATATGAAACTGGTAGCAAGAGGCCTTCTGACATGCAAGTTCTTAGAGGAGAAAGGGGAAGGCTAAGAAGGAAAGAATCTCTTGGGACCCAGCAACTGTTTCTTCGCAAGGCCTTCCAGGACCAGGTTGTATTCATTTCACACCTTGTGCCCTGCAGTCTTCCAGCGATCTGTTAGGGAATTCAATCATTGTCACATTGGCTCATCTTTCCTCTGCAGGCAGGCAGGGCCACCTTGCTCACCAGCATAGTCCAAGAGGAAGCACCCTCAAAGGTGAGACCACAGAACTTCCCACGAAACTGTCTGTTTTACACACCTACAGCTTATTCTGGTTGAAAACCACCTCTTCTGCCACTGAATTGGAAAGACCAAACTGGCAGTTAAACGAAAGCCTCTTGCCAAGGCAGATGGGCTTTTACTGTCTAAAATCCAATATCCAGATGATTTGTTATTTCATCTCTACTTGTCTCACCCTAACTAACTCCTGTTACAGGAAGATGGAATCTTCATATATTTCCCCCCTGTGTTGTTTGAACTTAATATACACCTAAGAAAGCATCCTGGTATTAGTAAGATATTGTGAAATATCATTTTCTCTATGGTATCTATATTGTAGCTTTAGTGAACTGGTTAATGGCCCCAGCCAGTTGTGTAATCTTGGCCATGTTTCTTGTATGATCGCTTGGTGCCTCAGTTTCTTCATCTATACAATGGGATACTGCTAGTATTTATGTCACAGGATAAAGCATTTACATATGTAAACTATTATTTCTACTTTTGTAATGGTGCATTTGAAAGGGATAGAAATACCTTTTTTAAAATATATTTTTTAATTGACTTTTTACAGAGAGTAAGGGAAGGGGATAGAGAGCTAGAAACATTGATCAGCTGCCTCCTGCATACTCCCCACTGTATACAAGTTACATGCCCTTGACTGGATTTGAACTCGGGACCCTTCAGTCTGCAGGCCAATGCTCTATCCACTGAGCCAAACCAGTTTCGGCAGGATGGAAATATCTTAAATATCTTAACATAAGCTCAAACATGTTACATAATGATTAGAAACAGTAACAGGACATTTGTTATTATAGATATTTCCATATCTACCTTCCTACCCACATATCTCATACATAGATATTTGAAATCAACTATTTTTTTTACATTTGCTATTATTATAAATAAAAACATAAGCAGTTCTGCATTAATTTAGCTGATGCTTCCAAAGGACATTAGGATAGTGTCATCAACATCATTCTCAGCTAGGTCCTAGTAAGAAATGTGAAAGCATTTAAGAGACAGAGAGACAGAGGGAAGCCATGCTAGATCTCGAGATCATTAGATAGCTCCTAGGAGTCCTAATGATTTGCTAACGCTTCCCAGCCATAAGGAGAATATGCACTACACCTAATTCATTATTTACCACGTGCTTCTTAGTGCCTGAAAATAATCATAGAATTTTAATTTCAAAAGTACCAGAGACTATCACATGCTTTTTTTTTTTTTTTTTTGCTATTTTACTTCTTTTCTTCAAAGATATTTTTCCTTGGGGCGTTTTTATACTGCTAGTGTCACTATTTATTAAACTAACTGCTCTTATACCCCACTCTTATTTATTTAGCTATTTAAAAAAATAATATAATAAACTCAGAGACTTTCCTATCCCAAACAAAAGGTAAGACCATGATGGTAAGGTTACTGGCAAGATGCTACGTCATGGGTACTTGTCTTCTTGAAGGAAAGATTTCAGTCAAGAGGCAAAGGGCAGCAAAGAAAGCAAGAATTTATTGGCTGCAGCAAACCCACCCTCTGGACAGTGAAATAAGCAAGCACTCAGGAAAAGCAGCAGGAAAGCCTAGGTGGGGCTGCTTTGGCTCACTGAGAAGTCAGAGAACAGGGGCCTTGGAGACAGGTTCAGGAGGTTAGCCCAGAAGGAGCTGCCACTGCCCACTGCTCCCCTGGTTGCAAGTCTCCTGGGGTCCCTTAGAGTTTAGGGTCTGTGGGGGAAGAAGAAGGGGAAGGGAATGGCAGGTGTGTGCTCCCCTGGGAGAGAAATCGAGCTGGGTCCTTTGTGTTGAGGGTATTGATCTCTCTCTTGCAGGTGAGAATCTCAGGGAGGTCTCTGGAGAGGTCTCAGTGGAATAGTCACCAGCTTTCCAGATATGCTTTTTCAGGGCCATGGTCTCCACCGATGGGTCGGCTCTAGAGCAGGGGGTCATTAGTTCATGCAGCTGTTCCTGAGGCAGCTAGGGTGTCAGTTGTCCGGGTTTGCTGCTTTTCTGGGCCTGGAGCTGAAATACAAATGAGGCCTCGATATTATCTCTAGGGAGGAAAAGGTCAGGGGGTCTAAACCTCATGACCAGCAATATGCTAGGGAGGAAAGGTCACACTAGGACAAGGTTATTGTTTCCCCAGTGTTGCCCCATGCTAGGCACGCAGGGAGGCCCTGCTGACCTGAACCTGGCCCATCGGCCTCGCTCTGCTCACGTCTCTCTAACTGCCTGTAGGTGTAAGGGACCCCTCACCGTGTGGTTTCCTGACCCAAGTCCTTCCTCTGCTCCTCTCACCTAAGATAATAATGTCCCTGGACCCCGTAGTCTTGATTTCATTTGCTTTCCTTTGAAAGGAAGTGATATTTTAATTGTAGTTGCTTTTAACTTCATTAAAAGATATCATGCTGTATTATTTTTAGGATTTTATTTTTTCTTCTTTTTTATTGAATTTATTGGGGTGACACTGGGTAAAAATAATTAATAGATTTCAGCTGTACAATTCTACACAACATCTGTGTATTGTATTGTGTGTTCACTACCCTAAGTCAAGTCTTCTTCCATCACCACTTATCCCCCCTATAGTACACCCCTTCCGGTAATCACCATACTATTGTCTGCATGTATTCCTTTTTAATTTAATATTGTAAAGCCAATACTTATTTACCGGTATGTCCTCAAGTATGGCTATCATTTAATTTGACAATTGTATAATATTCCATTGTGAGTAAATACATTGTGAGTAATCAAAAAAATTCTATGATTATTTTTACCTAAGGCTCATAGCAACTTCTGACGTCGGTATCAGGATCCTGATTTTGCAGATATGGAAAGAGGCACATGGGCGGATGTTAAGTTTTGTATTCCAAGGTCACTTAGAATTAGGTTTTAAATCCAGGGCCATCTGACTCTAAAGCCCAGTCTCTAAACTACTATGCAAAATTGATATTTGCTGGTATTTACTGAGTGCCCTTCTACACAGGGTGACTCAAAAAGAACGGGACACAATTAAATGCCATTGTTTCTTTCTGGGAGGTTTATCAGTCATAGTCTTCAGCAATTTAGCCAGAATTGTAAATAGCTTCAGCTACTGACGATTCGGGGAGTTGAAAAGATTTGTGTTTTGTTTTACATTGTTGTACTAGGTCAGTGTAAATTTTCTTGCCATATGTCACTTTTAAAAATTGAAGCTCTTCAATCTTTCTTTGAGATCAGAGTTCTGACGATTTTTCTTTGTGGCCAGAAACACCAGACCCTTCTAACATGTTGACCTTGAAACATTTGATCAGATAAGCTAAGTGGATCTAACATGATCACACTTCTTTTAAAGAAAGCTTTATGCACTTCTGTGGGAGTAATGCCTTTCCCACCCAGAATTTTAAATATTTCTGAGCTGTTTACCCTTTAGCACTTAGTGTGATTAATCAAGTGTTCTGTATATTACCACTTTCATTAGAAGAATGAAACCAAATGTTTGTAATACAATAATAATGTAATGTTCACAAACTCTCAAAATTGTAATTGGTAAGCATTTGTAGAATAGAAACTTTTATTTACTACAAATCCAAAGAGCAGTTACCTTCTGCCTTTCTAAGTGACAAAGCCTCTCAATAGGAGAGTCATTAAGGAATGTTTATGAATGGGGAAAATTTTGCCATGTTCTGCCTGTTCTTAAGAGCTCCTAAATGTTCCTGCTCTTAGAGGTCACACAGAAAACAGGTTTTATCTATTGGGGTTAGCTTTATGAGTCTCCATTCTCTAAAATCTCAGACTTCTTTTTTTTTTTTTATAATATATTTTATTGATTTTTCACAGAGAGAAAGAGAGAGGGACAGAGAGTTAGAAACATCGATGAGAGAGAATCACCAATCAGCTGCCGCCTGCATACCCCCTACTGGGGATGTGCCCACAGCCAAGGTACATGCCCTTGACCAGAATCGAACCTGGGACCTTTCAGTCCGCAGGCCAACGCTCCATCCACTGAGCCAAACCGGTTTCGGCTAAAATCTCAGACTTTTAACAGAATCAATTCCTTTATATATCATCCAGAGTAATGATAGATAAGCCACAGTGCACTGCCCTGGAGAGCCGGGGGGGAGGTGCTGCATAGAAACAGGAAGATCCCTCACCCTGTAGACACGGTTTCCATCTCAGAGCTTGGTTTGGGATGAGCGAGAGGATCTGGATCTTGAGTTACAGACAAAGAGAAAAAGCAATTGTGGAACGTATTTTTCTTTAAGGCAGTAAGTGTGATAAATGTGGAATCAGACACCAGGCAAAAAAGTCTACCTAGGACTGGAAAAATCAAAGCCCCGCACAGAATGACTCATAAAGACTGAAACCCAAGAGCTCTGGGACAAAAATGCAAAATTGTCAAGGAGTGAGCGCCCTCTGACAGCAGAGTGCAGAGAGCACATGGGAGGCTGAAGGAGGCGGCTGGCAAGGCCCCTGGAGCTGTGTGTGTGCAGCTTGGGTGCCATTGGCTGGCAAGCACCACTTATTACCAGTGACCCGTCAGAGAGAACAGGGAGTAAATAATTACTTAGTTATATATTCTTTGTATCCCATATCCAGATTCATTATTTTAAAAACTCAAATCAGGAGAAAAGATCCAGTATCAGCTACAGGAGTTGCTGCACTGGCCTGCCCCCAGAACCCCCCCCCGCCCCCCCCCCGAAGGGCAGTGTTATACCCAAGAAGCCTTCTCATCAGAAGGTGAATGAGAGAAAAGGTTTGGTAACCTCGTCAATGATTAATAACCCACATTTACTGAGCAATTTAAATGTGACCAAGAACTTTCATGCATGTTACTATACTTAACCCTTGCACTAATTATGTAAGTTGAAAATTGTGCACCTTCCTTATGTGTATTTTTACATATTTGTATGGTAGAGAACTTGAGGTGTGGGAAGGTAATGAGACTTGTTTGAAGCCCACAGAAACCAGCAGCAGAGACAGAGCAAAAGCAACAGCCTCTGGGTTTGAGTTCTAATATTCTCCCATCCCACCATTCACTGACCTTCAAAAATAAACATTGAAAACTCGTTTTACTCTAAATCAAGTATTGGCAGACATATTCTGTGAAAGGCCAGGTAATACAATCTCTGTTGCAACATGCAACTCTGCTGTTCTGGTGCAAAAGCAGCCACAGACTATATGTAAGTGAATAAATGCAGTGTGTTTAATAAAACTAACTTATGGAACTCTTTACAAAAGTGATCAGTGGGCAGGATTAGGCCCGTGGGCCTTAGTTTCCTGACCCTACTCTGGATTACAAAGATTACCCTAAACATGCACTTCCTTATTAAAAGAATTGCAAAATGTTCTTTTAATAATTTTAATAATGACAACCAATAGTTATACACTGTTCAGAGCACCTGAGTCACAGTTTCTAAAGTTTTTATCTGCACTTGCTTATTTAATCCTAATCATCATCCTGAAGGAAGGGGTTTGTTATTCCCACTGTGAAATGAGAAACTGAGGTAGGGAAACATTGAAGTAAGTTACTCAAGGCCACACAGTTGGTGATTGAGTCGATAGTCAGATCTAGAAAGTCTGTTCCTTAATCTTCCCCTACTCTGTGGACTCAACATCCCTAGGTCAAAGATCTCTTGCTCAAAAGGGAAAAGCACATTACTGTAACCCTCCCTAAATCACTGTTTTGCTTTCTGCAGTTTTACTTACCCATCAAAAATATTAAGTGGAAAATGTATAAGTTTTAAACAGTTCATAAATTTTAAACTACACACTGCTCTTAGTATCAGATGAAATCTCCTGCCTTCCCTCTCTGTCCTGCCCGGGACAGGAGTCATCCCTTTGTCCAACATATCCACACTGGGAAAGCTACCAGCCTAAGCAGCCCATTGGGTTATCTGATCGATGGTTGGGGTATCACAGTGCTTGTAACCCTTGTTTTACGTAATAAAAGCCTCAAAGTGCAAGCCTGGTGGACCTGGCAATTTAGATATGCCAAAGAGAAGCACTTTAAGCAAAAAGGTGAAGACAGTTCAATAAAATATTTTAAGAGAGGCCACATTCACGTAACTTTTATTACAGTATATTGTTGTAATTGTTCTATTTTATTATTAGTTATTGTTTTTAATCTCTTTCTGTGCCTGGTTTATAGATTAAGCTTTATCAAAGGTGTGTATGTATAGGAAACCACGGAGTAGCTAGGGTTTGAGACATCCATGGGGGGACTCGGAACATATCCCCCTGCAGAGAAGAGGGGCTACTGTAACTGGTAGCTAACTCTGCAGTTCCTCATCCCATTTCTAAATTTCACAGATGGGAGTAGTCAGCATGGCAGCGTTTTTTGTTTTGTTTTGTTTTGTTTTTTCATGCTGTACTATCTTTAATAAAGAACAAAGACTTTTCCAATCATGTCACCTAGAGCTCACTTCACTCACTGCTCTGTTTGGCCGCCAGTCTCTTGTCTCTCTCTTCAGCAACGGTGAGGCGGATACCATTTCCACAGGGTAGGGAAATCCACGGTTTGTTGCCTTTGCCAATTACAAAAATGTTGGAGAGCCGGGTGGCAAAGCTGTTGCCATTGGCATCTTTCACGTGAACTACGTCAAAAGAACCAGGGTGCCTCTCCCTGTTGGTGATCACGCCAATTCTTCCACAGCACCTCCGGTTACCATGCACAAGTTACCAGTGTCAATCTTGATGAAATCAGTAACTTTCCCAGTCTCCAAATCGATCTGAATGGTGTCGTTCACCTTGATGAGGGGATCAGGGGAGCGGATGGTGCAAGCATCATGGGTTACCGGAGGAGGGATTCCTTTTGTGCCCACAAAGATTTTCCTCACTTTGCACAACTTGTACATGGCCTCCTCAGGTGTAATACAATGAACAGCAAAGCGGCCCTTAGTGTCATAGGTCAGGCAGAAATCCTCTCCAGTCTTGTCAATGCTGATGACATCCATAAAACCAGCGGAGTAGGTTATATCGGTTCGGACCTTGCCACCAATCTTAATAAACCGATGCATGCAGATCTTCTTCACTTCTTCTCCTGGTAGAGCATACTTAAGTCTGTTCCTTAAGAAAATGATGAGAGGGAGACTTTCTCTCAGCTTGTGGGGGCTGGTAGATGGCCGAGGAGCGAACACACCGGTCAGTTTGTCCAGCATCCAATGCTTTGGAGCTGCTACACGCTTCAGATGCTTCTTGGGACCACGAGCCATGGCTGCTCTAGGCAAAGAAAGAGCAGCATGCCAGCGTTTTAAGTTTTGGAAATTAAAAATTGTAGAGTAGGGGCTTTAAAAGGATTTCAAATTAACTGTGAAACCTGGAACATTGCTAATTACTGTGAAAGGGAACACCACTAATGCACTTTTACAAAATAAGACATAAATAAAAGAGCTAAACACAGTTCATGTGCTTTAATAAATATTTTCTAAATGTGTGATTTCCAGGAACAAAAATAGGAACAATCTAGTCAAAACGTTTGGAGGGAATGCCCTATGTCCACTATAACCGATCTCAAATGGCATTATCACATTTTCTGTGTCTCCCCAAGCCCACATTCTAAGGAGGTTAGGCTGAAAGACAAGAGAAAACATTTTGGAAGTTTCGAGATCCGAGAAAGGAGGCCATGGTTTCTACAGGTCTGAGACCATCCCCGCGGCCGACCGCCTCTCGGAGTCATTACAAACTTCACAATGATGCTATTGGCAAAGCTGCAAACAAAGAATTACAGTCATTCAATCAGCCTGCAACAAAAGCACGCAAAATGCTTTCAAAATCAACAGACGTCACACAGGGTGTAATCCTTTCTATGTGTCTTAGATACATTTTTTAAAACACTATTAACCATGCATGTTCATCAAAAGAAAACACTGAATATAGCTTTTATCACATATTTTCCCCTACCACGTATAAAAAACCCCATCATCTAACACTTCTTTGGAAGTAATTTAAGGAATTGGACAGAATCCAGAACTGCCTTGTAAAAATAATTGGCTGGGTTAGGGTTGAAATTCGAAGATAGATTTAAATAAATGTTATTCACACTACCATCTGGGGGTGGGGGCGACCCACAAGAAATGTTTATAGGCAGTCCCAGTGCAGACTTCTAAAGTGAAAGAAAATTGAACTACAAAGCCATAATTCTTTCTGAGTTCACCTTTTACTAGAATTAGGCGCTGTATGATTCCTGTCAAGTGAAGGGCTCTGCCCCTGAGTTGAAGATGCAAAGATACAGCCATGTGCTCCTTTCACACGTGTTGTTTGCATTCCTGCTATCAGGTAAACCAGACTCATGGGAGGCAGAGAGTGCAGTGCTAGTCTAGAGACGATCTCACCCATCCTGCCTAGAAAACTGGATAGAACCGCATTTAGGCTTTGAAACCACTGTGTTAAGTGTTTCTATTCTTAGCTGATTTGTTAACATTACTTAAATGTTTTCGCTGTTAATAGTAAACTCAATTTTGGGAGAGCAGAATTGCAAAGGAGTTTTCATGTTCTCCTCTAAGATAAATGTAAGGTTAGAGCAGTGAATATGACCCACCACAGGGTAGAGGCATAAGCTTGTGGCTTCAAGATGCTTGCGATTATCCTGGCTCTCCCTATATATAATCCATGGTTTCCTTAATGCTTCAGGTTTCTCATCTTAAAAATGGAGATAATAATGGCACTTACCTCAGAGAATGGCTATGAGTGTTAAGTGATATAATGTATACAAAAGCTGCTTAAAATAGAGCTTGCCTACTAGGAATGCTATATATTTTAACTATCAGCATTATAATTATCACTAGAGGCCCAGTGCACAGGTCATGCACCAGTGGGTTTCCTTGGCCTGATTCCTTAGGCTAAAGGACCCCACCAGTGTGTGAATCCATGCATCAGGCCTTTAGTATGCATATAAGATATTTGGTTAATCTCTTCCCACCCTCTCCCATACACTCTCCTTCTGAGATTCATTAGTCTGTTCCATGTTTTCATGCCTGTGCACTGAGCACCTGCCCCCTGGTGGTGAGTGTGCATCATAGCTACCGGTCAAATGGTCAAATGGTCAAACATTCTTTTAGGTTTTTATATATATAGACTAGTGACCCAGTGCACAGATTCATGCACATTGAAAGGAGATTAATTAGAAGCTGGCTGGTGGGGTGGGACTGGGTGAAAGAGGCTAGACATGCCCAGGAGCCAACCTCCTGTGGTCCTTCCCCAGCATCTGCTGAATGAATGGGATCCTTTCAGCAGGTGGGGTCCCTCAGCCTGGCCTGTGGGGATTGGGCTGAAACTGGCTCTCCAACATTCCCCCAGGGGTTCAGGAGTGCGAGAGGGCAATCTGCAAAGTTGCTGTCGTACAGGGTGTGAAATGCAAATGCAAGTGAGCAATAAACCAGATTTGTGGCTGATAGTGCCCCAGCAACAACATAACCCATGGCCAAAGGTGGAATCGCATAGCCCCGTGAAAAATTGGGGTCCCTCCTCTCTGGTTTTGGGGTGTGTCACCCAAGAACCGCCGCTGCCAAGTTACTGCAGCTCCACAGCTCCTGTGTTGAGCATCTGCCCCCTGGTGGTCAGTGTGTGTCTAAGCAACTAGTCAGACAGGTGGAGGGACACTTAGCATATTAGCCTTTTATATCTATAAATAGCATAAACCTGTTCTATTTCAGCATTTATTTTTAATACAGCAGGGTAAGTAGATAAAGTAAATAAATAAATAAATAGTATTGATAATTAGATAAAGAAAACATACATTTCAGATGTATGGCATATTCTGTAGGAACTGAATTATCTATGTGTTGTATAATTGACCTATTACCATCTAGGTAAAACCACAAGACAATTGTCTTCCTTTCAAGACTAGAATAAAATAAGTTAATCATATACTTCCCACATTTGCCGTCTCACCTGTAGAAAGGGAGTTGCAGAAAACCAGGTCCCAGATTACCAAAGGAGAGTCTCCACATTAGGCCGCATTGCAGTTTTGAGCAAGATGGCAAACAGAGTCCATTTTCTTACTTACATTTTGTTTTCATGACTTTTTTGTATATTGATCACATTTATTCCAGATTAGTGTGCATGTGCATGTGTTCATATTGAATTGTCAGTGTTCAAATTGAATTGTCAGTCATCTTCTATAGCTTTGCTACCACATCATTCTTTTATAATTTACTAATTGATCATATTTATTGAGTGCCCTTGGTAGGTTGTTGTTGGCAACATTATGATCTATGATTTTCAGTTGTGTAAATTCTGTAAATAATTTATCTTTGCCTGATATTTTTTATTTGTAAATTTAGGTTTTTTAATTGTAAGGATTCCCTTCAATCTTATTATAGTATATTGCAACTATAGCCATCTTTTTTCTTTGGTAAATCTATTCAATTATAGGTATTATTTAATTCCTCTAGGCACCATTTCAATTTGGCACATAATTCCTGGTTATGTAGGCAACTCTGTGTATCAAGATCATGTTTTATCATTGAAAAGGATGCTTGAGAAGGACAAAGGAATTCTTGGAACCAAAGTTGTAATACTATAGCCTTTGGCACCACAGTAGCCAACTATCTCTTTCTATCTATATCTTTATAATTTTAATAGAGATGCTGATCTAAAATGGAAAAGAAAAGGTCTTTCTAGCTATGAATTTCAATGAGAATGATGGCAAAGATAACATAAATTATATATATTTTGATTTTATAAATCATCAAGACTTGGTTGATTTGAAAGTAGAAAGAAATATACCAATAAGTTCCTGGTGCAATAACGACAATCTAATATACAGGTCTATAAGAAATGGAAGATAGAAAACTTTGGGTAGAAATTCACAACCAAACCAAGTTGAAAAGATGGAGGGTATGAATCTAGCATAACTAAATGAAACCCTGTAACCAGAGGCCTACACTTATTCTTTTCTCATCTCTCATGTGCTCGAAGTCCTCCACACTGCATCTAAAAGCTCACCACAGCCTCACCCAATGTCTTTTTTTTTTTTTATCAACTTTTAGCAATTATTTTAAGAGACTTATAAATTTCATTCTAATCTAATTAGAAAGTCTATCTTTTAATAAGAACATGAAGCCAATTTACATTTTTTTCTTTATATATATTTTTAAATTAAATTTATTGGGGTGACATTGGTTAATAAGATTACATAGGTTTCAAGTGTACAATTCTATGATACGATACATCATCTATATATTGCATGTGTGCCCACCACCCAAAGTCAGATTTTTTCTAACACCTATATCTGACCCCCTTTACCACCCTCTACCCTACTTCCCCCGGGTAACCACCATACTATTGTCTGTGTCAGTGAGTGTTTTTTTGTTATTGTTGATCATTTATTGCTTTCAGTTTTATATCTCACATGTGAATGAAAGCATATGGTTCATGCCTTTTTCTGTTTGCTTTATTTCACTTAGCATGATATTCTCAAGATCCATCCATGTTGTCACAAATGGCAGTTTTTCATCTTTTCTTATAGCTGAGTAATATTCCATTGTATATAGGTACTACATCTTGTTTCCACACTTCAGTTTTTTCCATGTTTTAGCCACTGTGAATGATGCTACAATGAACATAGGAGTGCGTATGTCTTTACAAATAAATGTTTTCAATTTTTTTGGGGTAGATACTCAGACAAGGGTCTGCTGGGCCATATGGTGACTCTATTCTAACTTAAAAAAATATATATATTATTGATTTTTCTTACAGAGAGGAAGAGAGAGGGATAGAGAGCTAGAAACATCGATGAGAGAGAAACATTGATCAGCTGCCTCTTGCACATTCCCTACTGGGGATGTGCCTGCAACCAAGGTACACGCCCTTGACTGGAATCAAACCTGGGACCTTTCAGTCTGCAGACCGACTCTCTATGCACTGACCTAAACCGATTTTGGCCTATTCTTAGTTTTTTGAGGATCCTTTATTTACTGTTTTCTCAGTGGCTGTATCAGTTTACATTCCCACCAACAGTGAATGAGGGCCTTTAGATTTATTTTCTTGATTAAGATTACTGAACTTTAATCTTATCACAGTCATTCACTTAGTCATTCAATAATTATTTACTGGACAACTACCATGTGGCAGGCACTGGTCTGGGTGTTCGCAATGCATAAGCTTACACTGCGGTCTTGTTTAAGAATTTTGCTATAAGGCATGTTCTTTTGTTCATTTTTACTTTAGTAAATTGTAAAGTTTTTTAAAAAATCTTTACTTTCAATATCAAGTGTAAATCAGCCTCTCATTGATACCACTTTTAAGATGAGAATTGACTTTTTTTTTCTGTATTCACCACTCAACTTCTGTGTTTTTGTTGACATCTTGAATTTAATTATTAGCTAATATTATTATTTTACTAACATAATTACATCTTTTCTCATACTTTCAATAATGTCTTTTGACATTTGCATTGTATTTTATGTGAAAAATGATTCAGAATTCTTTATAATATTCATTTTGTTGCTCAACATCTGTTTTTTTAATGTATTATGATTTTTATCTTTAAAAAAATAATTATTCTTATATTGATTACTGGACTACCTTCTAATAATTCTTATAGGAAAAGTATATTCCTCATATATCTCACAAACCCTTGCATGGTTGAAATGTGTGTTACTTGACTTTACATATGAACAGTAGGTAGGCCTAATATAAATTTTTGCTCTGGGAAGTATAGTCTCTTGACATCAAAACAGCTTTTGGCATATATAGCCATAAAGGAGAAGCCTGATTTTTGGTTTTCACTTTCATGTGAGTGGGTGTTAGCCTCTTTTCATTTCTTTTGCTGGTAACTTAGTGCGTCCTAATTGATTTTGAAAATTTAAATCCTGCTTTAGATTAGAAATTTTTGCCTACCGTTTGACTATTGAGACTTCTCCGCATGCTTAGTTCCCTCCCTTTGGAGGTCCCATTCTGTGCACATTGGGCCCCCGGATATTTCTTTCACTTAAATAAATCAATTCTTACTTTCATGTCTTTATCTAGGGACTTCTGGTAGAATTCCCAAGGTGGTCTTATGTTTCTGCAGGACCCAAGTTTGCAGTTTATATTATCTTCATTGCCATTTTTAATTCAACAAAAGTTCATCTTTGTACAATCTTTACTGATCTTAATTTGTTCCATCTTCAGAAGTACCTACCTCAGCCCATGGATACAACATCCTGGTGCATATTTCCAAGAAATCAATTGAAACTTTTTTTAAAGATTTAATTTTTTAGAGCACTTTTGGGTTCTAAACAGCATAATTGAGGGTAAGATTTCTCACACAGCCCTATTCCCAAATATACATAATGTGTCAGTACATGTGTTGGTTTTCTCTCTCTGGTTATTTTTAAGGAGGGAGTTTTGTTTTCCAGGACTGGGTGTTGAGATAGGTCCCCTGAGAGATTCTCTAAGTGGCACCTTTGTATAAATATTTTAGGTCCAGTCAAAATCTAAATGGGAATTAAGATTTCCCTTAGTTTTATTATAATTCAGGGATGAGAAGGTATAGACTATATACATGATACAATAAATTGTGTAGTGATACAGAAGTATAGGAGTACCTACATGTCCAATATTGGGTGAAGTTGAATGTAAGCCAAGGAGCCTACATCAGTCATCAAGGGCATCCTCAGTTCCCCAGAGCAGGAGAGTGGTCTTGTAGAGATGTGTGCCTGTCCCCCTGGAGGGAGAAAGACCCATTAGGAAGCAGCTATCTGGTACATCCTGGGGACTTGATATATTGTAATTACACTGAAAGAGAGGAAGCTGGATTTAAAAGAGACCACAAGGTTAGAGATGACAGGATTTGGGAACTGCTTTGGTGGTAGGGGTAAGGAGAAGGAGAGGCTTCACTCCCATCAAGAGCTCCATTCCCTGGAATCTATTGTTTCTGCATTGGCTCACAGTACTCCCCTTCTTTTTTTTTTTCTTCTTTTTTTAAAAATAAATTTTAGAGACAGGGAGAGAAAGAGAGAAACATCGATTTGTTGTTCCACTTATTTATGCATTCATTGGTTGATTCTTGTATGTGCTCTGACCAGGGATTGAACCTATAACCTCGTTGTATATATAAGGGCAATGCTCTAACCAACTGAGCTGTCTGGCCAGGGCTTAAAGCCTCCTTTAAATGAAAGAAATCTTCATTTAAAGGCATTAAGAGTAATAGAACTTATGTAAGGATAGAGGGGTTCTGGTACCTAAAAAGAGGAGCCAGTACAAAATTATTTGGGTGATGTGGATAGAGATATTTTTAATTCATTCAACACTATTCTCTTAAGCAAATATGTATGTCAAGTGCTGTGCTGGGCACTGGGAATCCTGTGGTGAGTCATCCCTTTCCCTCTTCCAAGGAACACACAGTCTAAAGCAAGATATAGACAAGTCAGCTGTAAAGTAAAATAGAACAGGGAGTGTGCTTTGATAGTATGCTGTGGAAGCACATGGGGCCTTCCTGGGAGGGCAGGTTATTGTGCTGAGAGGCAAGGACATTCCTAGAGTAAGTGATTCTAAATTGATCTGAAGTGAAGGAGGGGAAAGCCTGGAAATAAGTGACCAAAGAAATTTCTGTGTTGTTTTATGTGCTTATTTAAATTTTATTTAAATGTGAATATGTATGAATCTATGTCTCTTGTTTACAAGCTATTGATATAATGTAAACCTTTTTTTAAGATTTAATTTTTTAGAGCACTTTTGGGTTCTAAACAGCACAATTGAGGGGAAGATTTCTTATACACCCCCTGCTCCCATACATATATAGTGTCTGTCCCCCAATATCAACAACCTCCCCAAAGTGGTACATTGGCTACAATTGCTGAACATACACTGACACATTATAATTGCATGAAGTCCATATAGTTTATATGGTTCATTCTTGGTATTGTACACTCTATGAGTTTAGACAAATGTATAATGACATGTATCCATCATTATGGCATCATACTGAGTATTTTCACCGCCCGTAAAATCCTCTGTGTTCCACTTATTCATTCCTCTTCCCACACCCCTGCATCAACCCCTGACATCCACAACTAATCTTTTTGCTCTCCCCAGTTTTGCCTTTTTTAAAATGTTGTCCAGTTGGGACCATTCAGTATTTAGCCTTTTCAGATTGGTTCATTCCACTAAGTAATATGCATTTAAGATTCCTCCATGTCTTTTTATGACTTCATAGCTTATTTCTTTGTAGTACTAATATTCCATTTCCTGGATGTAGCATAGTTTACTCAACCATTCACCTACTAAAGGACAACTTGGTTGCTTCAAGTTTTGGAAGTTATGAATAAATCTGCTATAAACATTCATGTGCAGATTCTTGTGTGAACATAAGTGTTCAGCCTCTTTCGGTAAATACCGAGGATCACGTTTGCTGGATCTTACCATAAGAGTATGTTTATTTTGTGAGAAACTAACAAGCTTCCGAAGTGCCAGTTCCATTTTGCATTCCCACCATCAATGAATGAAAGGTTCTATTTGTCCACATTCTTGCTAGCATTTGGTATTGTCTGTATTCCAAATTTTGGCCATTCTAATAGGCATGTGGTGGTATTTCATTGTTTTAAGAGTATAAAACATTTTAAAGAAGGAGCTATCTCGAAGTTGTATTTGTTTTGCATGGTCTTCATAGTATGGTAGACAATGCGAGTCACTAGAAACTCATGAGGTACTTAGCAGGTTGTAAAATGTCATCATGAGGTGAGACCTGAGATCATTTAGCCAGCTCAACCTCCTATTCCAAAGAGGAGAAAGCCACATATCTGATAAATTAAATGACTCACCCAGGACAGAACCAGAGCCTGAGCCAGATGGCAGCCCACATCCACTGAATCCTAATTCAGGCTCAGTCCAGTAGCACTGAAGCTGTGATTTCATGTGAGTCATCATTGATGTCTTCACATCTCAATTTTTCTTTTATAAAAAGAGATAATAGCCTATCTCAGTTGAATAGAAATAAAAAAAGATTATCACAAGGAGCTTTTTGATTAATTAGAAGGCAAAACTGGGGAGAGCAAAAAGATTAGTTGTGGATGTCAGGGGTTGATGCAGGGGTGTGGGAAGAGGAATGAATAAGTGGAACACAGAGGATTTTACGGGCGGTGAAAATACTCAGTATGATGCCATAATGATGGATACATGCTTATTAATACTGTGAAGTACTTTTATAAACAATATTAAAAATACATTTAACAATAAGGCAAAGTTCCTGTGGCCTTGAAACTCAGAGACTTGTCTACAACAACTTCTCATTTCCAAGGTCTTTACTCTTAGGAGTTCAACTCAGTATAGAGTTTGCTATCATTTTTTACCTTGTATTTATGTTGCACCTCCATATGAAGGAGCTTAAAGAGCTTTACAGACATTAGCTTCTTAATCCTCCCCAAATCTCTCTAAGATAGGGCAGAAGCATAAATCATTATTCCCATCTGGAAAAAAATAGCCTAAGTTATCTCTCTTAATTTCACTGATGCTCTAAACTGTTGATTAAATCCTAATTTATACCCTGTACATTTAGAATATCAAATGCTCCTCCCCAAGGAATTTTTCTTCCTTTTTGAATTTAATGTCATCAGGATAAGTGTAAAAATAGGTTGACAGGTCTGAAGTTAGAAGCTTCTCTGAAAAACATAGGCAAGAGTATAACGAGTTCCTCTCATGCTCTCTTCCTTTTATCAAAATGTTCTTTATTGCCCTTCAGTCATGACAGGAGAAATGACTTTTAGAAATTGGAGGGATGTTTCAATACTCATTCATTCCTTTATCAGTTAGCCAAGACCAACCAGCAAAAGAACCAATGGCTATTCAATCATTCCCTCCTAACTTTCAATAAAACACTGATGCAACAGACTTCTAGGTTTTATGAAAACAACAATGGAAGTTAAAATTTCAACCTCATGTGTTTTGGTTAGGCATGTGGTTCTCACTATAAAAAATATTTGGAATTAGACTTTCAAGATGTTAGAATATGACCAAGACATGTGTAGAATCTGAGACCAAGTAAGATTGATTCATGCAAATAATAGCACAACATACTTGTCCAATTAAAACATTTGCCTACAGTTCCGGTTAGGAAAATAAATAAAAGTGATAAAGACAAAATAAAATTAATATTCTATCATCCCTAGAAGTTCATCAGAGGAGATGAGAGTCCACTTACAACTGAGAGATGTTCAAGGTTATATTTTATTATTTTCTGAAAAGTCTATCTCAGACCACCAGATGATATTTTTCCTGTCTCATAATAGAATAAGGTTATGTAATAATCTGATGCCAAGAGATGGTGAAGGTTAAAGGACCATTGCTTTTCAGAGAAAGAGTCTGGGAAGGCATATAAAAGTTACATAATTTATTTGAGATCACACAACCTGTTATTCAGACTCGCAGAAGACTACCCTGCTCACTCAATCTAAATTGCTTCTCAAATGTTCAACTAAAACATCTTTGTGCTCAGATGACTTCCCTTCTGCCTTGCCACCAGTGGGAGTGTTTAAAGATAGACGTTCTTATTACATTTCCTTTTCACAAGGGTCCAGAATACTGATTTGGGCTAAATAAACACGATAGCAATTTACCAGTTAGCTAATATTTAGAGTCTCTATGCTACCTAATATAATAGTTGAAAAGTGTTTGGCCTTTACACATTAGTTAAACTTCTAAATGACCCTGAGAATGTGGTTAGTATTACTGCACATCTGGGAATACTGACAGCTGGTGGGAAAGAGTTGGGTTTCCCTGGGCTTCCACAACAAACCCAAAGGGAAAAGCTAAGATGCAAATTCCCAGTGGTCCAAACTCTTAGGAATTATCCTATTTATTTTATATGCTATGAAAATAAAATCAGAAAAATGAAGTTTATAGAGCTGTCTATACCTCAGCTTCTTCTAGGTCAGGGAGGAGTATATGAATGAACAGAAGGATCTTTCTAATACTGACTTTTTGCCCCTCGTACCATTTTCCGTCTTTTTAAGTGGTGCTATACCCCATAGCCCAATTCTCTTCCTGCATTCTAACTGTGTCCCTAGTGTTCTTGAATTTGTTTATTTTTCCATCTGTAGGATTCTGGAATTACAGAAATTACTTCCCCAAAATACCAATTCCTAGCTGTTAACCTTGAAGTAACACTCTGAGCTTTGTGATGAGTTCCAAGAATGGCTTCATAGGAAATAAGGAGCAAGTTAGCCAGAGATAGGTCTGGAAAAATAGGATTTGTTTGTTTGTTTGTTTAGAAGAGAAGGGTGAAGAATAGCTAACTGTGTATGGATGAGAGAGCTAGAGAAATACCATTCATCAAAGTTGAGTGAGTCATAATTATTCTAAGACTCTGTCCTCTCCTGGGTGTTTCACATTATCCCTGAGAATTCCTCTTGGGTCATCCTTGCTCCTGTGTTCTCTTGCTTTCTTTCCTTATAGTCTTTCATTCTCCAGGTGTGGTCTTTATTATGATCCTTTTCTCATATTTAGCTTCATGGGTGTATTGCACTGTACCTTGTCATAAAGAATTCTTTTCTTTTTCTCCTCAAGACTGCACTGACTATTCTTTTGACCTGGCCAGTAAATATGCAAAACACTTTAAAGCTCATATGAGTTTAGGTCCTGGGATTGGCAGGTTACCCAGAGAAGAAAATCACCTTCATCCAGTCCCCAGAATTACTTTGAAATGGCTCCCATGGAATCAATAAGAGATAAAAAGTACAACAGTTTAAATAGATTTCAAAATATAATAATGAAAAAATAAATGGCAATTAATGCCTTACCTGCTCAGGAAAGGAGTGATGGTAGGATTTTAAGTAAAGGTATTTTGTGGTAGAATGGCTAAGTTCCATTTATATCCAGCAGCTTTTTCCCTTTATTGCTAAAAGTACCTTTCTATAATTGCAAACTGGTTTAGCATCTTTACAATAATGGACATGTTTTTAAAAGATTATTGCCAAAAGTGCATTCTTTATTCCAGGGAGACTCTGTAATAGATACCAGCATTTTAGTAATGATACAAGCAATCTGTAAGCTATTACAGTTTTCTTTGGAGTAACTTAATCTTCATATTGTTTTGTATGTCTGGAATTTTAATAGTGTTTTTAATTTAGAAAAGGAAATATATAACATATTACTAATTGCATGTGAATATGAACTAAGCACATGACTACTGAGCCTGATTCTTAAAAACAAACATATTTAAAAGTACTTAACCTAGTGTAGGAAAAGTCACAGAGAAATTAAAGAATGCCACACAGGAATATCATCAGCTTCCATGGAGAGGGTCTGCATTTTTAGAATGGTTATTATGTTTTAGTTCAAAGCTAAAAAAAAAAAAAAATAGCTGAGAGGGCTAGGAATATTCCTTTCCAAATATAATTAATATTTTTTCAATACATAAAGGTACAAACACAACAAAAAAGAGTATTTATAAAAGACTAATGACCTTTTTTCTTGGTGACACCATTCAGTATTAATGAATAGACCTGGTACGTAATGATTCAACTTAATTGGTGAGGATACTATATTGCAAGAAAAAGAAAGATTTTTTCTAGGTCAAAGGTCAGGCTAATTAGGCCACAGAGGTAAAGGTGACTGACCTGTGGGCCTCACTGCTACCTAGGTGAACAGAGGGGAGGTGATTTTTCTTACACATGAAAGTATTCACTGAAAATATTTTAAGTGGTTATAAGAAATCATTTAGTGTTAGAATCTAGACCTGTGTTATCATGTACAATTTTAAAATTATTTTGGCACAAATCCTAGATCCTTTTCAAGGAGCCAATAGAGATGTGCTTGGCGAACCAATTCAGGAGATTTAATACTATTTTTAAAATCTAGATTTTTACATTAAAAAGGCAGTTTGTTATTTTGAAAGAAGTTATAATCTACTTAAAACTGTCATTCTCTGTTTCTGACTTGCAATTAGGTGGTATTTCCAAAATGTCAGACCTAGATTCTGCTTCTATCATCATCATAATAAAATGTGACAGCCAAGATATTATATCAATACCTTTTCCATAATTAGCAATAAGGATCCTGACAAGGGTTAACTAGAAAAGTTTCATAAACATTTTTCTGCAAATGGTCCTGACAGGACTACTACGCTTTTAAAATCTGCTAACGTAGCAAAGACTCATGACAACCAGGAGACAAATCTATGAGCAAAACTGTTTGGAGAGAATAGTTTTGTAGTGTGTAATGTATGTTATGTAAATGAGCTTATTTAGGACTCTCATCTATTTTATTATTGGTGACCAATTTAATAGAGGCATTTAAAAAACAATATTTCTGCCTGACTTCTAGAAATGAAGAAGATACATTGATATAATTGAGAGCAAATGATTGCATGTCATGCCATTTAATCATGTCATTTTTCAATTGCTATTTTTTGCACTTCACTGCATGTTTATAGAATATTTGGTTTCAATATAGATTAAGTCCCACGCTTTGCAATTGAGCTGAGTTCTTATATTGTCTGACATTTTCTTTTAAGTTTGGAATCAGTTAAAACACATAGATGTCATTTGTCCGCATTTTCTTTAAAATATGCAAACATCATTCATACTTCACTAAGGTATTTTAATTTTTGGCTGTCTGGAAGGATTACTCCTTTACAATTTCAGGATGGAAATTTTTATTTGCAACTTACTAGATATTAAGTTAAGCACATAATTGGTTCAAGAATGAAGCTATCAGGACCAAAAGATCTGCTGACCCCTTGTTGGAAACATTGATAATCATTTGTCTAATGAATGTTTTCTACTTTTGTTCAATCTCTTCTTTATTATTTATATAAATTATAGCTTTCTTAGAAAAGAGATTACCTCCCCCTGTCTTCTATAATATGAGGTCCTTCAGGGTAGAAAGTTTTGTCTATTTTGTTCACTGATATATCTCAAACACTCAGAAGAGTGACTGGTATAATTGATCTTTAATAAATATTTGTTTAATGAACAGATTAGTATTTTTCCATTTCTGCTATCATAACCATCATTAAGAGTTTCATAGATTACTAATTATTAACATATTTGCAGTTTGATGAATGTGTAGGAGATAGAACCTGAATGGTGTACAAAAGTTCAAAAGTTGTTTGCTCTTTTAACAATAACCTTATTTATGGCTGTTGCCACTTCTGATTAGGAGTCAGGGGCATAAATAGTCTAATAATGTGGAAATCTTATAAGCTTTGCAGCTCTCTTATGAAAGGCAGTGTAGCATAGTGTTTTTTTGAATTGGCTCTGAATTCATATTGCATGGTTTAAAATTCTGCTTTTCTATAATAGTTGTTTGCTGTGTTATCTCTGATCAAATACTTAACCTCTCATTGTCTCCCTTTCTTCACTTATAAAATAGGTAGATGACAATAACGTATATGAATAACGTATATGTCATAGTACTGTTGTGAGGATTAAATGAGTTAATACATATAATATACTTAAAAATTCATAGCATACATAAATACAAAAATATTTGTCATTGGCTTAGGAGATTAGTGAAAATCCTATATAATAAAGAGCTAATATGCAAATGATCATCATTCCCTAATGGCTCAGACACTCAACACTGGGGAGAGAGGAATGGGGACCAGTCAGGGCAAATGAGCTCACCAGAGAGGAATGGGGACCAGCCAGGCACAAATGAGCTTGTGAGAGAGGAATGGGGACCAGCCAGGCTACCACCTGGGAGAGGGACAATCTGCCCACCCCGTGGTCCCAGGCACCAGCAGTTATGGCTGCATCTGTGGTCTGGGAGAGGGCCAAGCTGTCTGCCCCGCAGTCCCAGGCATCAATAGCTGCACCTGTGCCTGTGGCCCTGGAGAGGGACAAGCTGCCCATCCTACAGTCCCAGGCACCTGTGGCTATGGCCTGGGAAAAGCCACCCGCCATGGTCCCCTGAGGTTGTGGCTGGTGCAGGCAAAGCTGGCATGGGTCCTAGGTACCTGAGGCCAGCCAGAGGGAGGGTGGGTGTAGAGACGGGGGTGATCAAGCCAGTAGGGGAGCAGTTAGGGGTGATCAGGCAGGCAGGCAGAGATAGTTAGAGGTGATAAGGCAGACAGAGGTGGTTAGGGGCAGTCAGGCAGGCAGAGAGGTTAGAGGTGATCAGGCAGGCAGACAGGTGAACGGTTAGGAACCAGTGGTCTCAGATTGTGAGAGGCAGTAGGACATCCTCCAATGGGTCCGGAATTGGAGAGGGTGCAGGATGGGCTGAGGGGCCCCACCCCACTAGTACCTAATAAAATAGCTAAGAATAGTGCTATAGCAATTAATAAAACAATGATTGTTGGTTATTACTTTGCATTGAAGTAAATCTTGATTAAAATGTAAATAAAAAATAACATTATTTTTATTTTGTAGAGTTTCAGTTATATGTAGTCAACTCAGAATGATCTTTGGTAAAATATATGAAGTATATTTGATATGTCAGATCTCTCATATACTTTGTACTGACACCAACAACACAATAGATTAAAATTTCATAAGATATATTTGACTATATATGAAACTCATCACTGGAATAATTAGACATAACTAACATTTTTAACTTTCACATTTTCTTCAGCTTCTTTTTCAGATCCATAGTCAACTTTTCTGTTTATGTTTTATGCCATTTCTACAATAGAAGTATGATAGCTGTATTTTAAAAAGGTACTGCATTATTTTTATTATATAGAAGAATGACTTATCTGAGATTTATAGGTTTGCAGTTATGACTCTATTTCAGGAAACCATTACTTTAAAAAAAAATAAATCAAAGCTCTAAGTTTGCTTTTGTGAATGTGTTAGTCTGTGTATTGACCCAAGGTTGCAAAACCATGATGACTGGATGGTATTAGTAATATTATAGGGTCTGTTGTTATGACATATTCTAAAAGAATGGTAAATTTTCTGGTTATATAATCAGTTGTGTGGTTAATAATATATACATGGACTTACCAAGTGATTTTTTCTAAAATAGCATCTTTATTGAAATTTAATTCACATACCATAAAATTTAATTTAAGAATGTTTTCACCACCCTTAAAAGAAACCCTTTATGCTTAGCACTTTCTATTCCCCTGGACTGCAGCTCCTGGTAACCACTAATATACTTTCTGTTTCTATACATTTGCCTAGTCTAGACATCTATACTAATAAAAGGGTAATATGCTAATTAGACCAGACATTCTTCTGGACAAAGCCACAGTGGTGAGGGCCGAGACAGAAGCAGTTAGGGGTAATTGGGCCAGCAAGGCAGAGCAGTTAGGGGGCCACCAGGCCAGCAGGGACCAGTTAGGGGATGATCAAGTCAGCAGGAGAGCAGTTAGGGGCAATCAGGCAGGCAGGCAGGTGAGTGGTTAGGAGCCAGCAGTCCCAGATTGCAAGAGGGTACAGGCCAGGCTAAGGGGACCCCTCTCGCCCCCGTTGCAAGAATTTTGTGCATCAGGCCTCTAGTTTTATGTAAAATGGAATCATACAATATGTGGTCTTTTGTGACTAGTTTCTTTCACTTAGCATAATGTTTTCAAGTTTCATCCATGTTGTAGTATGTATTAGTACTTCATTTATTTTTATTGCCAAATAATATTATGTTGTATGGATGTACATTTATTATCTATTCATCCATTGATGGGTGTTTGTGTTTTTCCACTTTTTGGCTTATGACTAATGCAGCTATGCATAGTTGTCTACATATTTTTATGTGTTTTTCATATTTTTTCAATTTTGGGGGCATATACCTAGAAGAGAAATTGTTGGATCATATGGCCATCCTATGTTTAAAATTTTTAAGGAAATATTATATAGGTTTCTCTATATCCCCACCAACATTATTTCTGGGTTAGTTTTTTTGTTTTGTTTTGTTTTGTTTGCTGGTGAGGGCATTCTAGTAGGGGTGAAATAGTATCTAATATTTTGATTTAGATTCACATTTTCTTGATGGCTAATAATGCTAAATGCCTTTTCATATATTTATTGGCCACTTATATGTCTTTTTTTAGAAATGTCCATTCAAATATTCTGCCCATTTAAAAAATACAGTTACTTGTCTTTATATTGTTGAGTTTTGCGAGTTCTTTTGTAAAAAAAATATATTTTATTGATTTTTTACAGAGAGGAAGGGAGAGAGATAGAGAGCTAGAAACGTCGATGAGAGAGAAACACCGACCAGCTGCCTCTTGCACACCCCCCACTGGGGATGTGCCTGCAACCAAGGTACATGCCCTTGACCGGAATCGAACCCGGGACCTTTCAGTTCGCAGACCAATGCTCTACCACTGAGCCAAACCGGCTTCGGCGCGAGTTCTTTATATATTCTGGATACAAGTCCTTTATCAAATACATAATTTTCAGATATTTTCTCCCATTCTGTGGCTTATCTTTTTACTTTCTTTTCTTTCTTTCTTTTTTTTTTTTTTAATTATCACCTGAGGATATTTTCCATTGATTTTTAGAGAGAGTGGAAGAGAGAGGGAAAGACAGAAAGAAATAATGATGTGAGAGAAATACATCAACTGGTTGCCTCCTGCATGAACCCCAAACAGGGCCCTTGATGGAAATCAAACCTAGGATCCTTTGGTCTGTAGGCCAGCACTCTATCCATTTAGCCAAACTGGTAAGGAGTCTTTTTACTTTTTTACGGTGTCATTTGAAGACCATAAGTTTTTACTTTTGTCCAAAAGTCACTTGTACTTTTGGTGTCTTATCTAAAAAAACATTGCCTAGCCCAAGGTCATGGGGATGTACATCTATGTTTTCCTTTAAGATGGTTTTAGTTGTAGCTCTTATATTTAGCTCTTATATTGGAGTTACTTTTGCACACGGTGTGAGGTGGGAGTCTAATTCATTCTTTTGCATGTGGATATCTAGTTGTCCCAGGACCATTTGTTAAAAAGACTATTTTTTCCTGACTTAAATGACCCGGGAGGTTTTTAAATTCCAATTATTTTTGGTAAGCATTCAATATTTAACAGTTAATGCTCTATACTTATTATAAACAAGTCTTTGTAGCATAAATTAGCCTTGCTTTTATAAATGTTATCTTGTCTAAATTATTACATGTCGTATTTTGTTTGTACATCTGAACTTGATGTCATGTGATGTCAGCCTAAAGTATTCCCCCAACCTTCACCACTTTTTATCATGTCACCCTATTTTTTTATAGTTGCTATCACTATCTTATATTTTCTTGTATATTTATTTGTTTTATTTCCAACTTTTCACCACATCTCCGCAACCCCCTCAAATTTGAAAGTAAGTTCCATGAAAGCGGAAATCTTGTTGTTCACTGTTATATCCCCACCACTGAGAACAGTGCCTGGCACTCAGTAAGTACATTTAGGTGGATGGAATTATTACTTTCATGATATTCCACTTGAACTTTCATTCTGTTTTAAAATGGTACAAAGGTTGTGGTTTCTGGATCTTTCCTTATGTGCATCCTGCAAATGTAATGCCTGTTCTCCCTTTTCGTCCTTTACCTAACTGCTCACCTACCTACCAGCCTGATCACCCCTAACCCCTCTACCTACCAACTGCCCCCGCCCCACCTTGCTGGCCAGAATACCCCCAACTGCCTACCTTCTTGCTGGTCTGATTGCCCCCAACTGCCCCTCCAGTCTGATCACCCCCAACCGCACCCCCCACCAGCCTGATCACCCCCAACTGCCCTCCCCTCCTGGCCTGATCTCCCCTAACTGCCTCTGCCTCGACCCCACCACCATGGCTTTGTCTGAAAGGACATCCAGAAGTTCTCCTGGAAGGTCTCCCGGTCTAATTAGCATATTACCCTTTTATTAGTATAGATGGCTACAGGTATTAACATTACCCATATATGATGCCTTATACCTTTCAAACAATCCTTGTGGCTTTGTTTTACTATGTAAGCTTTATGAGAGCAAAGCTTCCATATAATTTAGCACAATGCTGTATGTGTTAGAGTTGTTCATTACTAAATGATTTGTTTGACAACATGATTAAAAGACAAATATCCCCAAATATGGTATTCAAACAAGTGAATGTATCAGCATTCTTAATAATTACATTGAAAATTCTGGAGATTATCAAGTTAATACTATTATACTAATATAAAGGTATCACAGGTAAAAAAGTTCTATTCATTGATTATGGATTCTTTTTTTTCCAGACATTTTATTATGAAATTAGAACTTGTAACTTCTATACTTCTTTTAAAAATCTGGTCTAAATAGATTAATTCTCCTATCTGAAAAGCTAAGTCCCTCTGTTTTCTGTAGACCAGTGTTTCAAAATGTAGCATGCATAGTTTGGATACATGCTATTATGCTAAGGCAAGAATTTTTTAAAGCATGCAATACTGGACTATTTAGCCAGGGGTACTGATCTCTTTCCCCTTAGATTTTCAAATTAAAAAAAAAAGGCAACATCACTGAAACCGGTTTGGTTCAGTGGATAGAGCATCAGCCTGCGGACTGAAAGGTCCCAGGTTCGATTCCGGTCAAGGGCATGTACCTTAGTTGACTGATGTTTCTCTCTCATCAATGTTTCTAACTCTCTATCCCTCTCCTCCCTCTCTGAAAAAACTCAATAAAATATATATATATTTAAAAATGACAACATCCAACATAGAAACAAAAGTAGCATGGATAGTTGTCACCTGTAGGGTTCGTTAAACTGTGTTTCGCTGGGGCCTGTCTCAGAGTTGCTGGTTAAGGTGTGGATTCCCACCAGAGAATCTGCATTTCCAACAAGTTTCCAGGTGTTACTAATGCTGCGTGACCTGGGGAACACATTCTAAGAACTTTGCTCTGGAAAACTTAGCGGGTCGGGAGAAGACAGTCATCTACCTCATGAAATTAAAATGGTAAAATACAGAAAATGCAAAAAAGAAAAAAAGAAGGAAAGGTGTAAGTTACCCTTGCAGCAGGGAGATCGGACTAACCACCTGCCACTCTGTTAACCAGAGACCTCACATGTTCTTTTTCACTTTTCCTTTCTCTCTCCACACTCCAAACAGATCGAAGGCAGACATGTATCATATGTGATGATCTAATCTTCTTTGTTGTATTTGCCACACAGAAGGCATACTCAGTAAATATCATTAAACAATTGATCAATCTAGAGGGTAAAGTCATGTTTGACTTTATAAATGGAATTGCTTCATACATAGTTTTTTTTGTTGTTGTTGTTGTTGTTGTTGTTTTTTCTATTTGACAGATCAGCCAGAGTCTCACCACTTTATTACCTAATGATGTTACATTAACCTGCTGAATAGAATTATGTAAGAGATATGGAGACAAATTGCTTTGGAGTTTTTCAGCTAGAAATTTTTTTCCATCTTTTTTTTAACATGTGCTTGGTTTGAGTATTTTTTAAATATTATTTTCCTTCTCATATCTCGTTTCCCTATTTGGTTCTTACATTTAACTTATTGCACATTTTGATCTTCAGTCTAATTACAGTTTTTTATTTTATTTTAGGCTTACTTACAAGCTTTTGTAAGAATGACACTATTGTTTAATGTTATAAATATGACTATTCAAGCAAATATACTCATTCTACGCAATATGTGTACATTCTGCATATATTTAACATATAGTGAAAATAAAATACTGATATTGGATGTCTTACCTTTAATGGTGTTAAATTATAGTCAATGTCAAGAGTGATGTTACATCACCTTTGACTTGATAATATGAATGATAAACAGTCAAAAAAGTTGACAGAGGAAGACCAGAGAGGGGGAAAAAAACAATTAACCAAAAACATCCCTTTTCACCATCATTAGTGAATTGAAAATCAAATGGAAAGTCTCTAAGTGTGAAACAAAATCCTGTTGGTAACTGTCTTGTTAACATGTCCCAAAAGATGTGTAGTGCAAGCATGTCAAACTGGCGGCTGGCAGGTTTGACATGATTGAGGGTTGGAGAGATGATCATTGTAAAGGAAAAAGCAATTTAGAAATTTTTATTTTTACTGTTTTTGCACTTCTCATTTCTACAGCAAATGTGCCTGTTTAGTAACATGAGGAAACTAATTGGAAATGTAAAAATAAGTAAATAAAGTAGGTTGTCAGGAATTTAAAAGTACCACCAACCTATAGCCCAATAATTGGATTCTGAGATGACACTAAGACAGTTACCTCCATACTGAGATAGCCGTGTAAGAGGAAATTGCCTACATATTACCAAATAATAAGAATAACAAAATACAAAAGCGTCTGGAATCTCTTTCTTGCGCATATTAATAATTAATTAATTTTCTTTTAAAATTTTCTTTCCCTCTTTTATCTTTGAACTTTTCCAGAAACGCAATATTCCTGTGTTTGGGAACCAGCATAATTTAATTAGATAACAAGGAACATTCTTCAAAATTGGCAATGAAAAGCATTCCAAAATTGTATGTTATTACTTCCTTTTCCAGTTAGCCCCAACCCGCAACACAGTAGGTCCTCTCACTGCCCCAGGCCACTTGTTTCTAGACCGTCTATTATTTATTTATTATATATTTTTAGTTATTTTTATTATATATTTTTTCATTTTTAATTGTATTTTTTATTGGTGATAGTATTACAGATATCTCCCATTTACACCCCTTCATTTTCCTCCTCCCCTCAGTCCCTTCCCATTCCCCAATTCTTCACTAACTTTGGATCTTCTATCCTTATAGCCAGCACCATCTAACTTGGACCATCCTGTTTCCCTGACTATTGCACCAACTCCTCAAATAGCAACTTGGATAAACTCCTGTCAGCACTTCCCTGTCTGCTTTGTTCTTGCTATTGTTCTTATTTGTATGGTCCACCTCTAGTAGGTTCTCAGCTCCTGGAGAGAAGGAGCAGTAACGCTCCTTTCTGCAGCCTCTGTGCCTGAAACAGTGCCTAGCTGACGGAAGGAGAAATATACATTTAAGGAGGTCTGGAGACTGGGATACATTTGTCTTATTTCTGTGCCTTACCTAGATTGCTTAGTTTGGGTTTCTGTTTAAAAGTACTTTTCCTTGAAAATGGAAGACAAAAATGGTTATAATCGTTTGTTCTTATGTAGTTATATTTCACATTTCTCTATGCATAGTTTATCATGGAAAGAATATACTCTATAGAGTCTAAGAAACACTGCTAGAAAATGCACTGATTTCATTTAATGTGCATTTGTGATTATAAATAAATATGTATATTTTAATGGTTGTCATGGTAACCCATTTATGTAGAAGACTGTATTTTATCAATTATATCTTCTAGATATAAAAAGTCCTGAAAAAATACATTGGTCGAGTAAAATTTCCAATTTACCCTTCCTTTTTAAAGTACTGTGACTCCCCAAGTGTGCATATAAGATACATTTTTAAAAAAATCTAGAATATAAACTAAGTTCTTTTGATATTTAAAGAAAAAATTTTACAATTGTGAAGATCCAAAAATCAAATATTGAATATGCACAATTAAAAAAAACAAAACAGTAGAGAGAGAGAGAGAGAGAGAGAGAGAGAGAGAGAGAGAGAGGAGGGGAGGGGAGGGGAGGGGAGGGGAGGGGAGGGGAGGAAAGAACGTGTGTGGGGATGGGGCAATTAGCAGGATTGGAGCTATGGAAGCAATGCCTGTTGCTTTAGTAGACCTCAGGTTTATGTTGAATTCTGGGGGTGTCTCTTCATTCAGCATTGAGCTAATGAATAGCATCAGTAAAGAAATTTGTCAGACCTGTGGTTACTATCAAGAGTTATATAGAAAAGTAGTAATGATCCCTAGGAAAAGAAATAAGGGTAAGTTCAGGAAACATAACTAAAAATGCCACATTGGTATAAATTGAATAATAAAATCCCTAGTCATATTTTGCCATAAATAGAACTTTGGGAAATTGTCACTCACCTTATTTAAAATTCAGAAATATTAAGGGTACAGGGTTCTCTCATTACAGAAATAATAGAATTCCAGCTATTACTGAGTTAGGGTCATTTAAATGGCTATGGCATGTACTATACCAATAAGTGGAACATCTGTATGAAATGTCCACCTGCTGATCTACTGCCACTCCATGCACATTTCAATGAACCGTACTGAATCATTTTAGGACTTCTAATGAAGCCTTATCTAGATTAACATTTTTAGCACAAATACTTTCAGGCATTAAAACCCTCACACTAAATGAAATTGCATTGTCTTATTTACCCTTGTTGATTAATAAGCAATCTGTTAACTATTAGAACAGTCCAATTGTGGCAGTAGCAGGAGATTAGTAATGCAGCGATGTTGTGGGTATAATCATCATTTCTCCTAAAGGCTTTAAATTAGAATATCACTTATATACTATCCATAGGCAAAGAAAAGATATAATATTTTTAGACATATGTATGCACTATTTTGCTTGAATCGTTCAGCTTAGGGTCACTACAGCAATACAAATGCTTCTGGGGGCAAAATGCTATTTTGATGCATGCATATCCTTCTTAAATAGTGTGACTATCTATTAAAAGGAACACAGAGCCAACAAAAATAGAGCAGTAATAATCCAGTATCCTAATTTCTGTTTTCAGAACATTACTGCTTTGTTAGTCAAGCTTCTGAAGAGCAATGTTGCTTATCTTTTTTGTCAAATAATAGATGTTATATATAAAAATTCTTTAGAATCTGATTTATCTTATACACAGCCAGCAGGAAACTAAACTTTTGGCTCCAAAAATATTTGAGAGTAAATTTGGAAAAAAATTTCTATTTGAGCAATTCTGTCTTTTGCATTTCCTGGGACTTTAAATCAAAGCATATAATCTGTTTGGCATTCATCTAACCCAATGATTTATTTCATTAAATTACTAGAGGCACAGTGCACAAAATTCATGCATGGGGGGTTGATGTCTCTCAGCCCAGCCTGCACCCTCTCCAATCTGGGACCCCTCGAGGGATGTCTGATTGCTCGTTTAGTCCTGAATGGGCAGTCAGGCATCCCCCTCACAACCCAGGACTGCTGGCTCCCAACCACTCACCTGCCTGCCTGCCTGATTGACCCTAACTGCTTATTTCTGCCAGGCTGATCACCCCCTAACCACTCCCCTGCAAGTCTAATTTATGCCTAACTGTTCCGCTGCTGGCCCGATTGCCTCTAACTGCCCTCCTCTGCCTGCCTGGTTACACCTAACTGCCCTCCCCTGCTAGCCCCTAACTTTCTTCCCCTGCAGGCCTGGGTCCCCCCCAACTGTCCTCCCTTGCAGGCCTGATCGTCCACAACTGCCCTCCCCTGCTGGCCATCTTGTGGTGGCCATCTTCTGACCATATGGGAGCAGCCATCTTTGACCACATGGAGGTGGCCATCTTATGTATCGGGGTGGTGGTCAATTTGCATATTGCCTCTTTATTATATAGGATAAATCACTTAGCTATAAGGTGGGACCCAACATTTTAGATGGAGAAATCAATGAAAAAGGGAAGAGGATTGGGATGCAGCTAAATTGCTTGGCATTAGTTGGCTGTCCAATCTAAAAGTGACTCCAGTGTCCTTCTTGTTTACTTGTTCATAGCTGAGCATATCACTACAATGATAGTGGAAGAGGGGGTTCCATGTCTTAGAAGACTCTGCCCTGTGAACACTCATGGCTCGGCCTTCTCTGTGTTGCAGTCACTTTGTGGTGAAATCAAGCAAAGGCGGCGTGGAGTGGCCTCCATCTTGCGGTTATGCCAGCACCTTCTGGATGGTGGGGAGACCTACAACCTAAGCGCGGACCACCAGCCCATGCAGCTGATCATCGTGAATCTCGAGAGGCGATGGGAAGCCATTGTCATGCAAGCCGTCCAGTGGCAAACACGACTACAAAAGAAGATGGGAACCGAGTCTGTGAGTGACTTTTTTTTTTTTTTTTAAAGTATAATGGCCTCTCATTTTTCTTAGTAAATATTCTTTCAGGGCTTATAATTTGTGTTCATTTTGCTAATTAAAGAGATAGCTATCTTTGACCACTAAATGAAACTCCATTTATCATAACACAGATTTATTCACCTACTAATAAGATGCATTTTAGTGTATCTTGTGGGTTTTCTTTTTTTTTTTTTTTTTAAATCACATCAATGTTTTGCTTAACCTTAACAAATGAAGCCATAAAATCTTTTCATCATCTCTTCACCAACAATATTACTTAACTAGAGGCCCAGTGCATGAATTTGTGCACCAGTGGGGTCCCTCAACCTGGCCTGCAGGATCAGGCCGAAACATCCTCCGAGGGGTCCTGGATTGGAGAGGCACTAGCTGGGCCACGGGACCTCATTGGTGTACCATAGGGCTGGGGATGGATGCAGGAGGTTGGCCTGCTGAGGAGGGACTGCAGGGGGCCTCCAGGGCATGTCCAGCCCATCTCGCTCAGTCCTGATGGGCCAGACCCCAGCAGCAAGCTAACCTATTGGTCAGATTGTCTGTCCCTGGTGGTCAGTGCATGTCATAGCAAGTGGTTGAGCAATCTTAGCATATCATTAGCATATTATGCTTTGATTGGTTGAATGGGCTACTGGACAACCAGACTGTTAGCATATTAGGTTTTTATTATATAGGATCATAAAATACACATGAAGATTTTCCTCGCAGGTGGCTTACCATTCTCAGAGCAATGTGTATGTTCCGCAGATAAGGCCATTCAATAACGTGTATTGTCTATCTTTTTGTTCAGTGGTCCTATATAATAAAAGTGTAATATATAAATTGTCCCCTTGACTGGCAGTTCTTCTGGAAGTTCGACAGGGGGAAGGGCTGCCAGCTGCTAGGGACCCTACCAGTGCATGGATTTCATGCACTGGGCCTCTAGTATGTTAATATTGGTACAATAATCTCCATTGTTCCTGCTTGGAGCTCCTCTTATTAGAGTTGCATTGCTGAGAAGTAGTATGTTCCCTCTTAAGAGTTTTAATGCAGTGCTTATGGTAAGGAAAATTTTAAGAATTTTCCAAATTTACTGTGATTCAAGCTGTTGCTAGATGAAGAAAATATATATATAACTAGAATTGTTTTATTACAATATAGAATATGTACTTGTCCAGAAGGCCTTTATATCCTTAAGGTAAAGGGTTTTGTGGTAAAAAAAAGATTGCATTCCCCAAATGACCTTGAAGTCAATATCTATTACTTGAAGGCCCAATTGTTATGTTGGACCTGTATACAAGAAATACAAATATACATGCATATATAGAATAGAAAGTGTTTCTTAAATGTTTATAATATATCATCAATTCTATGTGTTCAAAAGTTCAGTATTCAAAATTGAAAAATCAAATGTAATAATCCTTTCTGAAAAACAGGCCTCTCCTATGAATTATAATTTTAAAAAAGCCTTAATTTGTAGTCTGATGTCACTGGCATTGGGAATTGGGAAGAGAGAGAGACAATGAATCAGTGAGCCTTCTCACTCTTTTTAAAAATATATTTTATAAAAGGAAGGGAGAGGGACAGAGAATTAGAAACATCAATGATGACAGAGAATCATTGATTGGCCACCTCCTGCATGCCCCCCACCAGGAATCGTACTGTGACTCCCTGGTTCACAGGGCAACTCTCACCCACTGAGCCATGCTGGCTGGGCAGCCTCTTCACTCTTTTGGCATTTATTGCTATGTTGAGTCTAGTGGGTGATTTTATCAACAGTTCAGTTTAATTGTTTTAAGCTGAAGTTGTTAAATTTCTTAAGACTTCCATGTTATTATCAGTAATTAGAATCCATATAATTGGATGCCTTTTATTTTTAAATGACCTGTTTGTTGTGAAGCTATTTACCTAGAATCTTTTCTTCTCTGAGTGTTTGGAAGGGCAGAAGAGGTTATTTTTTATATAAGAGATTGAAGCCTCTCAGCATGGTATTGGCCATAGGAAAACTTACACAAAAACCTCCTGTACCCTGAGAAACTGACATTTTGGAAACATTTCAACTGCTTCAAGGAGAACAAGAAGTGGGTTTCGTTGGGTATTTACTTGAAATCAGATGATCAGGGATGTGGACTAGATCTCTTCAGACTAGATGTAGAGGTTTTCATCCAACTTCTGTGGTAAACGTAAGCTTTCCCTTTGAAACCCTGGCTGCTTCCTAGAGGTTCAAGCTACTGCATAGGAGTAGAGGTACATTACAGATAGAGAAAAGTCTCCCCTCTCTTTGCATTGGCTGTTGAATGTGTAGATTGTTTGGAAAGATGAAGATAGCAAATAAGGATTGCTGTAAACAGTGTTGAAAAAGAAATCACTGTTGAGAAAGGAATAGAAAAGTAGAGAGTGGCACTAATGCAATAATACAATGAACATAGGGTACCTCATTAATTTGGAAATATTTCTTGCTTGCTTCTGATCTTTGTTGGTTGTCTAATGAGTCTAAGTTGCTTTGATGGGCAGACACATATTTCACCAATATGCGAGGCTGCCTTTGCAGAAAAGCAGATGTCTTTTGTTTGCTCATCATATGTCCCACCTCTATGTTATCCTCTTCTGTGCACAGGGACTTTCACTGCTATATTTCTAGGGTGTGGGACATACTTTCATGTAATGGATATGTGATAGATACTTGCTAAATGGATGATTACTTGCTTTCATTTAATATATTTTGTTTCAATCTAGTATTTGACTTCAGTTACTAAATCTACATTAATTCTCAATGTTTATATTCTTACAAAATGGCTTTTAGTGTTATGTTTCTATAAGACCATTTTACTTTCATGAGACGACCATGAAGATGCCTTCTAACCTTTCTTGTCTGATAGGGACACTGTTCCAAGTTCTAAAATATGGTGTAAAGTATCCAATGGAATACTCTTTGTTCTTCAAAAGTAGTTTCTGAAGGAAATTCTGTATGAGGTATTGGATAAGGTGTTTCTAAAAACGTGGGTTAGGTTAGAAGTAGAGGCTCTGGTTCTCACTGTGCTATAGGATTCTTTTCATTACAACCTTCTTTATTACTCCTAATGAGGCAAATAATGAATATATTTATCTTGTCTTTGAAAATTGCAAGAAAGCAAGAGATCTTTTATTAAATTCTGGAGGTCAAAACAGACAAAGCCCAAAAGCATCTTTCTCCTTTATCATCAAGATTTGAAATTGCATAATTATTAACACCATGCTTTGTTCTTCCAACACTCAACCTCTTTGCCCAGATTTACTTTTATTTTGTTTAGAATTGATCTCTGCCTATATTTTTAAAGCTTTAATTCTAATTTTCATTTGACTCATGTTTGTTTGTTTGATTGTTTTAATTTCTAGTCTCCTTCCTTACTTCTTTGTGAGCAAAGAAGCTTGAAGTTTGTTCCTTTGATTTCTTTCTTTGAAACAAATGATCAGTCACATGAACAAGAGACAGACATCCCTAGAGATTCTGTGAATATTAAAAGGAAATATTATGAATAATAAAGATCAGAACAAAAATTATTGAAATTGAAAACAGAAAAATCAATTAAACAGAAGCTGTTTTTTTCAGATCAATACAATTGATATTCCTCTAGCAAGACTGATCAGAAAACTACAGACCAGTATCCCTCATGAATGTAGATAAAAATATTCTTAACAAATTTTATCAAATTAAATTAGCAACATTATATATATGTGTGCGTTTTCTAAACCCACTGGGATAATCATATAGTTTTCCTTTCTTACTCTGTAAACATGGTTAATTAAACTAACTTGCATTTTTTGGACAAACATCATATATATATATGCTATAATATATATATATATATATATATATATAGATATATATATATCTATATATATATATAGATATATATATATATCTATATCTATATATATATATAGATATATATATATATATATATATATATATATATATATATATTATAGCATGCGAGGTTTGTCCAAAAAATGCAAGTTAGTTTAACATTTGGAAACAAAAGGTCAGTGTAATTAATTAACCATGTTTACAGAGTAAGAAAGGAAAACTATATGATTATCCCAGTGGGTTTAGGAAACATTTGTCAAAATCCAGTACCTTTCCTGATAAAAACTCAGAAACCTAGGAATAAAATAAGAACTTCCTCAACTTAATAAAGCGCACATACAAATAATCTACAGCTGATATTCCCGTATTGGTAAAAGATTGATCGCTTTTCTCCTGACATCAGAAAGAGGGCGAAGATGTCTATTTTGCCATTTCTATTAACATTGCACTCAAAGTTTTAACCAGTGCAATAAAACAAGAAAAAGGAATTAAAGACATGCCGCTTGGAAGTTAAGGAGCAAAATTGTCTTTACTCATAGACTTCGTGATCATTTATGTAGCAAATGCTATGTAATCTTCAAAGAGGGTCCAATAACTAAAACAGGGAATTAAATAAGGCTATAGGATACAAGGTCAATATACAAATACCAATTGTGTTCTTATGCACTATCAATACACAATCAGAAATTGAAATAAAAATTAAGATAATTTACAACAGTGACCAAAAACATGAACTGCTTAGGGATATATTTAGCAAAAATATGTATGACCTATGCTTTGAAAACTACAAAACATTGCTGAGAGAAACTAAGTAACTAAATGAGTGATGAACTATACTGTGTTCATAGATCAGGAGACACACTATTGTTAAGATATCAATTCTTCCAGATTTATCTATAGAGTTAATGTAGTCCAAATAAAAATCCCAGTAATGTTTTTAGTGCACATTTACTAGTATTATATAAGCTGATTTTAAATAAAATTCATATGGAAATGCAAAGGAGCTAGAATAGCCAAAATAATTTTTTAAATATGAATAAAGTTGGAGGACTTAATAGCTACTGATTTCAAGACTTATACTGAAGGTATAGATGTCAAGAGAGTATGGCATTAGTATGAAAGGCCAAAAATATATCAATAGAATAAGATAGCTATTTCAAAAATAGAGCTGCACACAATGGCCCATTGATTTTGACAAAGGTACAAAGGCAATACCAAGGACAATCTTTCAACAAATGATCCTAGAACAAATGAATATCCATATGCACAAATATGAAACTCAGGTATATATTGCATGATATACAAAAAGGAGTCAAAATGGATCATAAACCTAAATGTAAAAACATTTAGAAAATATTTATAGGGTAAAATCTTTGTGACTACTGGAGGGGTTATAAATGGTAAGGAGGACACTTGTTAAGGTGATAAATAAATATATTGATTTACATATATTCTTGATTATCTTGATTACAGTGATGCTTTTGTGAGTGCATTCATATGTCAAAATACCTAAAATTGTACATTTTAAGTTGTAAAGTTTATTTTATGCCAATTATATATCAGTAAAACTGGTTTAAAAAGACATGAACATATACATAATTTTACTTAATTTTAAAAGGGTTGGTAGATCACTCTGAAGCCTAGCAGTGAGTAACCTTGCCTTGGGATAAAAACGGGCTTTCCTTTGTGAAGGAAATACTACCACTACTAGTAGTAGTAGTAGCTAACACATAACACTAACATGTATCAGGCACTGTCCTAAGTGATTTGCATGTTAAATCATGCAAGACTTCTAACAACCACATGTATATGCAGTATTCTCCTTTCAGTTTTAAGAAGAAAAAAATTAAAGCAAAAAAAAGTTTCAACAACTTGTCCAAGGTTACCCAGTTAGTTTGTAACTGATCTGCCCTTCAAACCTAAGCAATTCGTTTCCAGAGTCAGTGTCCTGAGTCAATATCCTAAATTATCTAATCTGAAGGCTTCTTTAATAATAATAATGATGCATCTGCAACCACTTTTTAAAAAATCAGGTAGGTTAACAGGACCTTCGTAAGTGCAAATTAAGCCTGTTGGATATTGAAAATAGGTAATCTCATTTTCCAGTATATTTTTGAAAATTATAGATTCAATTTATCCTTATCACAGGTGACATATTAATTGCTCCAAATTAGCCATACCTAAGTGTGCTAGGAAGAGCAGTAATTGCTTATGATATCCTTATCAAAGAGGAATAAGCAAGCATTTCCCCTTTTAAAGTTAGATGAAGTAGAGAAATGGGGCTGCCACAGGGAATGGTTGACCACTGATAGTTTATGAACAAGTAAGGATTTTCGGTAAGTACTTGGGGCTTCTTATTAAAATTATACGTGCTTCACAGAAACCCCTGCCTTCAATGGAATTTGTATTATGAGGACACGTTTTCCAGTAGTGATTTGTGTATATCACAAATTAGAATTTTTCAAAAAACCTCTCTATTGGACAGGTTCAGGCTAGTAAAGACCAGTTCTCCAGAGTCAGTGTCCTAACATAAGAATTGTCATACATTGTGAGGAAATGTGTTTCAGTTTATTTTATTTTTTAATGTTAATTTTGTTTGTTTGATTGTCTGGCAAGGATCCCTATAAAGAGCCAAGTGATATGAGTGTGAATCATGAGAATGGAGCATTTGGGTTACTTGCTAACAATATCGCACTTGTACTATTTAAGTCACCGAGTTACCATTTTTCACGCATTACCTCAGTTAATCTTCACAATTATAGATGAAGAAATTAAATTTTTTAAAGATTAAGTAAATTATCCAAGATCATAGAGCTAGTAAATAGAGGAAGAAGATTTGGATCCATGCATATCTGACTTCAGGACTTTAAGCTCTTTCAGTGACTAAAGAGTATATTGATATAATTCCTTGCCTTTTCCCCCTTCCAAAACTACTTTGATTGGTTTTCATATTCTGTATTAATGATTTATACTCTTATTTTTCCTTTTTATTGGAAATTGCCTGAAATTACTTTTTGAATTGAATGGGAGAAGTATTATAAAAAACAGCTGACAACACAGTGATTTCTGTGAATATACTATTTTCAATAAGTTGGTCAGTCCTAAGAATGTTTGCATATTAAGATTAAAGACTCAAGCTAATTTGGATTTAGTTGGAGAATTCCATCTGGAGCTAAACCCAGTGCTTCCCTCCACTCTCATCTGTTGTCTCTTATGTGAAAAAAGAGTTGGAATCATTGGGATAAATACATGGATGGAATTAAGTATTGGACTTATTTGGAAAAAGTAAACACACCAAACAATGAGCAATCATTAAATAAAAACAAAACAAAACTTGAGAAAATAAAAAGTTTCTTTTGAGAAGTTGAAAAGTTTGAATAATAAATTGAAATTTAGATTTTAGCATATATTCTTATGAATGAATGAAATGCTTTGGATAAGATCATCACATATCATAACTCAGTGGTTTTTACTTGGAAGGTATTTCTAAAGTGATGAGTTCTTTATAAAACTTGTTTGACAAAAATAAAGGGAAAAAAATGACCTGGCAGTTAATATATGTGTGAAGCTTAGATGGAAAGGTGCTTTCAAAGTGTTGCAAATATGAGGTTTTTTGAGTGTTGATTTGATCATAAAGTCTAGGATTCTACTATAAATATCCTTGCTCTGCTAGCCTTAAAAAATCTTTGTACAATTACAACTTCTCTTTTCTTTCACAACTTTCCCAATTCAATTTCGTCTTCCCATCTGCAACACATGAATAAATGCTGTATTTATTTGGAAATACTCGAACTAAATCAAGATATAAACACATAAGTAAAAGGACAGAAACCTTTTTATAGTTTTCCGAAATCTACAAATGTGATTTTTTTTTTTTTTTTTAAAGAGGAGAGAACCTGGTGAAGACACAGGGGTCATACTCAGGGAATGAAACTGGTTTGACAAAGTATCTTATACTTACTTATGATGTTCCCAAATAATGTCCTACCCTGTTTCCCCGAAAATAAGACAGTGTCTTATATTAATTTTTGCTCCCAAAGATGCACTAGGTCTTATTTTCAGGGGATGTCTTATTTTTCCACAAAGAAGAATACGGTACTCATTTATTGTTAAATGAAAATAAAGGAAATTTATTACCTGTATACGGTACGGTAGTACGGTAATTGTCAACACAAACCAGACAAACTGTGAATCCTACAGTATCAAGAATTTACTCATTTATTCAGTGACAACCATGTCATCATCTTCTGGAACATCATCATAACAATCCAATTCCTGAATTTCCTGGTGAATTTCTTGTGACTCCATTTCTTTCAGAATCAGTGGACCAAATCTCTCGTGTTTAGCCTAGGGGGGCCTTATTTTCTGGGGGATGCCTTATATTTCACCCAGAAGGAAACCTGTAAGTAGGTCTTATTTTCGGAGGATGTCTTATTTTCGGGGAAACACGGTACTTTACTCCTAGATTTTTTGTGGAGAAATGTCCAGAAGTCATTCATAATGACTAAGATCTCCACTAACATTGAACGGGCAGGTGTGGGGAGATGACAGCAGTGCAGAGAACAATCTGTGGCTTGTTTCCCACAAACACCCGTCATGTCCACATTGGGAACACTGTGTGCTGTGACCATTTTGTTCCTATCTTCACACTGGTGCAGGGGACAGATCTCTAGAAAAACTGTTATGTTCATAAACTCAGTGCAGCTTTGCTTAGCCCTTTTCCAGACCCAAATCTCTACCTAAAGAGGAAGACAACTTTTGTCTTTCCCGTCTCAGTTTCCTTACCTGTCTAACTTGTCACACTGAACGGTACTGGCTTTTCAGACAAATGTTTTAAACATGAGTGATCTGGATTCTTTTGAAATGCCTTTATTTCAGCAAGTCTGCTTTTGAATCCTTAGCAGATTTAGGGTCCTATGTGTCTATTCTTCACAAGAATATACATTTTTCCTTTTGCCCTGCCACTTCAGAGATATAGCATTGAAAACAGATCCTTGTGTTCAGAAAAAATCCCTGAACATTTATTGGCCTTGAAAGTATGCAACACATCTAGCCACATAATTGAAAATAATAAGGCCACGATAAATGGGATGGCCCCAGGGTAAAACACCCAAGGGATTCAATTGGTGTCACTTTGCATCAATGTCCATGCATCATGGTAATTGAGGTAACATAACCAATTACCACATTTTAATTAGAGTTCTAAGAACTTGAGAAAATTTGCAATGATGAGACAGCTCACTTTTAAAAAGAAAAAAAGAAAAGAAAGGTAGAAAGAATGAATGAAAAGGGTGAAAACCCCCACACATTACTTTACTCAACCTTGTTTCTCACAACCAGAGGTTATATAAAATATGTTTTGTGAGTCTTTATTTTTCTACTTTTCAATCTTATTATCTGGTGATGCATTTTGAGAAAACACATATTTTTAAAATGCTGACTTGTTACTAGAGTAATAGCATTCTAATCCTGATATGACTGATGACTTTAGAAATTTATGACTAAAATTTTTTCTAGATCATACCTTTAGCTTATACTTTTATTTCCCATCTAAGTGTTTCTCACCATCATAACTTGGGGATTCATTCTAAGTTTTAAGTCAGTGTCTAAACACAGCGACACATTATTAAATTACTCATTACTCTGCCTCTGGTTGCTAAACCAAAATAGACCTAGATTCTACCCCCCCCCCCTCCTTAAAAATTTAAAGCAGAAAGAATTACTACATTTAGAAAATAATTTTGACTTGTGGCAATTATTTTTATAAGGTTCGAGTTTAAGTGAAAAACCTCCTGTAAAATTTTACTGCTGCTACATAATCAAGTAATTATGTAATTACTTGTACTTAATTACTTACAAGAGAGATGGTTGTTAAAAAAACCTTTATACGTGTCAAGAACAGATTTCTTCTTTAGAGTATTTCTAGCCAAGCTTCAAATAGAAAAAAAAAAAAAAAAAAAAAAGAAAGAAAGAAAGAAAAAAATTACTCTTTTAAAAGTAATTTCAAATAAATTTACTTTTCTTTTATAAATCTGTTAAAAATGTTCTTCAAATATATGAAAGTGCATTATACATAGGTCTGCATGCCTTACCTACCGTTTCCAAAGAAGAAAGGAAGGAAAGAAGGAAGGGAAGGAGGAAGTCAAGAAAGGGAGGGAGAAGAAAAGAAAGAAATGATTTTAAATTACAGTGGAAGGGCTTTATTTTATTTTTTAAATCATCACCTGAGGTTTCTTTTCCATTGGTTTTTAGAGAGAGTGGAAGAGAGAGGGAAACCCAGAGAGAAATTGTGATGTGAGAGAGACACATCGATCGGTTGCCTCCTGCACACACCCTGAGGGCCCAGGCTAGGGAGGAACCTGCGCCAAGGTACATGCCTTGTATCAGAATTGAATCCAGCACCCTTTGTTCATCGGGCTGACGCTCTATCCATTGAACCAAACTGGCTATGGCGAAGGGCTTGATTTTAGATATGACACGTGTCCTTATTGTGAAGATTTCCAGGAGACAGAGTAGATTTTCAAGGGAAGTTGAGGAATATCCTTTCCTTGAGTGTTAGAATAGAATGTGGTGACTCCAAGAGTTTGGGTCGGACTGTGCCACTTAGGAGCCATGTGATTATGGCAAATTATTTAACTCTTCTATGCCTCAGCTTCTTCATCTGTAAGATGGAGATAACATTAATACCTACCTCAGGTTATGTGAGGTTTCAGTGAGAAGACCTTTGAACAGCTGCTGCTACAGAATGAGTAAACCTTAACTGCTATTATTTATGTTATTGTGAGAACCAAGTCTTATTTGTTTTGTAATGATCTAGAAATTAATGCATTGACTGGCATGCTAAGCAACGAATGTACCTTTACTTAACAAACTCATGAACAAATGATAGAAAAGTTAGTTGTTGTGGAAATCCTGTCGTGAGTGATAGGTTCCATGGTGGACCTAACCACGCATCCTTACATCTTCCTTTCCAACCGGAATTGGTGAAAATTGAATCAGCTAAATTAACTCTAGAAACAACCCTCTCAGTACAGGTTGATTTTATTGTTCTTCTTCTATTTTAAGTTTTACTGATTTTTATTATTTGTTTTCTTCTGCTTATTTTAGGCTTAAATTGCTTCTTTTGTCTCAGTTTTCTAACATAGGAGTTTAGGTTACTGATTTTTTTTTTACTCTCTTTGTTTCTAATATACACATTTTATGCTATAAGTTTCCCTAAGCACTACTTTTTTTTATAATATATTTTATTGATTTCTTACAGAGAGGAAGGGAGAGAGATAGAGAACTAGAAACTCGATGAGAGAGAAACATCAACCAGCTGCCTCCTGCACACCTCCCACCAGGGATGTGGCCGCAACCAACGTACATGCCCCTGACCGGAATCGAACCTGGGACCCTTCAGTCCATAGATCGATGCTTTACCACTGAGCCAAACTGGTTTAGGCCCTAAGCACTACTTTTGCTGCACAAAATAAATCTCAATGAGTTGTATTTTCATTTATAATTAGTCTTAAATATTTTAAAATTTCTGTTGATTTTTTCTTTAGCCTACGTATTACTTAGAAATATGCTATTGAATACATTGCATAATTACTATTATTTTTAAATGTTTTAAGGTGTGTTTTGTGGCTCGGAAGGTGGTCTTATCTTTAAAAAATTATATATATATATATATATATATATATATATATATATATATATATATATTTCAGAGAGGAAGGGAGAGGGAGATAGAAACATCAATGATGAGAAAGAATCATTGATTGGCTGACTCCTGCACACACCCACCAGGGATGGAGCCCACAACTTGGGCATGTGACCAGGGAATCTGATTGGGAATCTAACGGAGACCTCCTAGTTCATAGGTTAAAGCTCAACTACCGCGCTACCCTGGCTGGGCAAAGGTGGTCTTATCTTGGTAAATATTTCATGTGAGTTGAGAAGATTATGTATTCTGCTGTTGTTGAATGAAATATTTTTATTTTCTTTCTTTTTTTATGAAATATTTTATAAATGTCAATTAGATCCAGCTGATTGACAGGGCTGTTCAGGTCAACTGTATTCTTAGTAGGTTTCTGCCTGATTGATATATCAATTACTGACAGAATAGAACTAAAACCAGAAGTCTTCAGCCAAGGTTGAAATCCAGCTATAATAATTGGTTTTTGTATTCCTACTTGCAGTCCTGTTCATTTTTGCTTCACTATTTTGATCCCCACTTGTTAGATGAATACACATTTGGGATTGTTAAGTCTCCTTGGAGATTTGATCCCATTTTATTAATGCTCCTCTTTATTCCTGATAATTCCCCTTGTTTTTGAGTCTGCTTTGTCTGAAATTTACACAGCTACTCCTGCTTTCTTTAATCTGAGTCTTTGTATTTAAAGTGGGGTCTGACAACATGTAGATGGTTCTTGTTCTATTTTCTATTCTGGAAATATCTATTCTTAACTGTAGTAATTAGATCAATCATCCACATTTAAAGTGGTTACTAATATAGTTGGAATACTATCTGTTATGTTTGTGACTATTTTCTATTTACTGCATTTATCTTTACCTATTAATCACTTGATTTATTTATTTTTAAATTGTTGACAGTATTACTAATGTGCCCCATCTCCCAAACCCTTGGCCCACCTGCTACAAATATAGAGGTGCATATATTTTTTTCTGATTGATGTTTTGAGATTCTTAGGATATATTCTCAAAAGTCGGTTCTTTGGTTCAAAAGGAAGTTCCATTTTTAATTTTTTGAGGAAACTCCATACTGTTTTCTACACCACTCTGCATTCCCACCTCAGTGTGTAAGGATACCCTTTCTTCCACATCCTCACCAGCAGTTGTTGTGTGTTGATTTATTGGTGGTAGCCATTCTGACAGATGTCAGATGATACCTCATTATAGTTTTAATTTACTGATAATTAGTAACCTTGGGCATTTTTTCATATGTCTATTGGCCATTTTTGTGTCCTCATTAGAGAAATGTCTATTCAGGTCCTTTGCCCATTTTTAAATTGGATTGTTTGTCTTCCTGGTGTTAAGTTATATAAATTCTTTATATATTTTGGAAATTAACACTTCATCATATGTATTATTGGTGAATATTTTCTCCCATTCAGTGAGTTCCCCTTTCATTTTGTTGATGGTTTCTTTGGCTGTGTTTCTAGGAGTTTCTCCATTTATCCCAGGTTGCCCAGTTTGTCAACATGTAGTTGTTCATAGTGTTTTCTTACAATCCTTTGTATTTCTGAGATATCAATTCATACTTGCCCTTTTTCATTTCTGATTTTTATTTATTTGGGTCCTCTCTCTTTGTTTCCTGGTGAGCCTTGTTAAAAGTTTATCAATCTCATTTTTCTTTTTAAAGAACCATTTCTTCGCTTCATTGATTTTTTTGTAGTGTTTTTTTGTTTGTTTGTTTTTAGTCTATATGTCATTTATTTCTATTCTTACCTTTATTATTTCCTTCTTTCTCCTTACTCTGGGCTTTTCTTGTTATCCCCATTCTAATTCTTTTAGTTGTAGGGTTAGGTTGTTACTTGAGCTTTTCCTTGTTTCTTGAGTTAGCTATGAAGTTCCTCCTCAGGACTGTTTCTCCTGTGTTCCATGATTTTTGGTTGTTTTGTGTTCATTTACATTTGTTTCCAGAAATAATTTGATTTTTTCCCTTGATCTCATTGGTATCCTAATGATTGTTTAATAACATATGATTTAGCCTCCATGTGTTTGAATGTTTTTGAGTGTTTGTATAGTAGTTGATTTCTAGTTTCAAGCCATTGTGATCCAAGAAGATGCTTGCTATGATTTTAATTTTATTAAATTTCTTAAGACTTAATTGGTATCCTAACATGTTGTCTATCTTTGAGAATGTTCCATGTGCACTTGAGAAGAATGTATATTCTAAAGCACATGTGTCAAACACAAGGCCTGCGGGCCAAATCCGTTCCGCCAGGCCTTGCAATGTGGCCCGCACCGCGCTATCATCACTGCACTCTGCTGCGTTTCCATCACAATGACAGTTTATGACTGTTCAGTAAACCATTCGGCCCGCGATTTAGGCTGGATTTTAGATTTTGGCCCCTTCTCTGATTGAGTTCGACACCCCTATTCTAAAGCTTTGAGATAAAATGTTCTGTAAATATCAATTACATCCATCTGATTTTTTTTAAGGTCACTGTTTCTATGTTGATTTTTTTGGGGGGTGCGGGGGGGAGGGGGGTCTATCCAATAGTCAGTGGGATGTTAAAATCTCCGACTATCATTGTATTGTTGTCTACCTGTCCCTTAAAGTCCTCCAAGACTTTTTAAAAAAATTTAGGTGCTTTTATATTGGGTACATATATGTTTATCAAGACTATATCCTCTTGCTGGATTGATTTCTTTATTATTATATAGTAACTCTCTTTGTCTCTTGTTATGGCCTTTGTTTTGAAGTCTATTTTGTCAGATATGAGTATTGCTACCCCAGCTTTTTTGTTTGTTTGTTTGTTTCATTTGCATGGAAAATTCTTTTCCATCCCTTCACTTTTATCCTTTGTGAGTCTTTTGTTCTGAGGTGGATTTCGGATATTTAGCATATATATGGGTTATGTTTTCTTATCTATTCAGCTACCCTATATCTTTTGATTGGAGCATTGAATCAATTTACATATAAGGATATTAATAGGTAATTATTTATTATCATTTTTATTCTTTATGCTTATGTTCCTCTCTCTCTATATATATATATTTCATCTTCATATAGCAGTTACTTTAACATTTCTTACAATGCTGGTTTGGTGGTAATGCTTTTCATTAATTTGAAAACTTCATGCCATTTCCTTTTGGCCTATAAGGTTTCTGTTGTGAAATCAGCTAACAGCCATATGGAAACTCAGTTAAATAATTGACCATCTCTCTCTTGCTGTCTTAAAGATTCTCTGTTTGACATTAACATTTGCCATTTTAACTGTGATGTGGCTTGGTATGGGCCACTATGGATTTATCTTGATTGGGGCTCTCTGTTCTTCCTGAACTTGTGTGACTTTTTCCTACAGCAGGTTAGGGAAGTTTTCTGTCATTGTTCCCTCAAACAGGTTCTCTATTCTTTGCTCACTTTCTTCTCTTCTTGGTATCCCAATAATGTGGATATTGTTACATGTCATGTTGTCCCAATGTTCCCTAAACCAGCAGCCGCCAACCAGTGGTCCATAGACCACTGGTTGTCTGTAAGTTTCAAAAGGTTGGTGACCGCTGCCCTAAACTATCCTGATGCTTTTAAAAAACAAAACATATTTTATTGATTTTAAAGGGGCAGGGAGAGGAGGAGAGAGGTAGAAACATTAATGTTGAGATAGAATCATTGATAGGGCATATGCAGATGTAAAATTTGTTGGTGTTTATCCTGCTTCCTGGCTCAGAGACTTTGTGTCTGTCATTAATTTTAGAATATTCTCAGCCATTCCACTTTAAATATTTCTTGTCCTCAATTCTCTCTTTCCTTTCTGGTATTCCAATTACATATATATTGTACCCTTTGAAATTGTCTCAATGTTCCTGGATATTTCCTTATTGTTTATCACTTTTTTTCTATCTGCATTTTAGTTTGATAATTTTTATTGACCTATCTTTAAGTTAATCAATTATTCCATTGGCTATTTCCAGTCTACTACTAAATATAGCATAGGCATTCTTCACTTATTTTATAGATTTTTAAATTTTCTAACATTTCCTTTTGAATCATTCTTAGTGTCATTATCTCTCTTCTTACATTACCCATCTATTCTTACATGTTGCTTACTTTTTTCACTAGAGCCCCTAATATATTAATTATAGTTACTTAAAATTTATGTCTGTTAATCCCTAAATTTGTGTCATATCTGAATCTGATTCTGATTCTTGCTTATTTTGTCTCCTCAGACTATGTTTCTCTTGCATTTTAGCATGCCTTGTATTTTTTATTGTTGAAAGATAGACATGATGTAACAGGTAATCAAAATTGAGGTAAATATGACATTAGTGTGAAATTTTTATGTTAATCTATCCAGGAGTTGAATTGTATTTAATGTTTGCCAAGCTGTAATTCTTTTATGCTGAACTTCAAATTCCTTTAGTGTCCTTGTTTTTGTCTCTTCCATTACCTTTGTGTTTTCCTAAGAATTCTTCCTCAGATACCTGCAAGTTATCTTTTAGCTTAAATCCACAGTTATTATACTGGAACCCTATTAGTATAGTGGTAATAAGTAAAGCAGGATAAGTATCCTATATTTTAAGATTGACTCTCAGTTTCAGTGGGCCTTTGCCCTTGGGCTGTGACCTTCATAAATGTTTCTTAGTTACTCCAGCTCCTTAGATGAGATAAGAAGTCTAGAGGGGGTGAAGTCAGAGAAATACCCTTCTCCCAGGTAGGGTAGGCTCTCAGGAAATTTTTTGCCCTAAAATGTAGACTTTTCTTATGGAGAGTGTCTGGGTATATTTCACAGTGGTTACACTTTCCTTCCCACTATCTGAATCACAGGGAATTTTTCTTAGTATTTTACTATGAGAACCTGCTGGTATCCTGGATAGTAAAATCCAGGAAAATGTGGGGTCTCCCTAAGATTATGGTCCCTAGAAGTTTTTCCCTCTCAAACTGTCCACACACAGCCTTCAGCAAATCATTAAATTTACTATTTAAGAGTTGCTACCAGTTTATGGCTCCAGTGGCTTCTGCTCCAGGTAAATAGATCTCATCTGCGATTATCTGGACTAATTTATGACTACACACTTCAGTTTGCCCTGCAGCCTTAGTTCTCTGATGTGTTCAAGGAAAGTCATAGATATTCAGTTTGGTTAGCTTTTTCTTCTTTTTGAAAACAGTAGAACAACTTCCAAGTGCTTTATCTGTCAGAGCCAAAATCTGAAGGTGTCAGCACTGGTTGAAGTGACCCAAGCTCGGGCTCCAGCGTTTAGGTGCAGAAGAGGGCACACCTCATCCAAGACTAAAGGATATAAATCCAGAAAAAGTCAAAGATGTAGGACCAGGATCAAGCAGGGTGAAGAACCCAAATTTTAGGAAGCATCCATCCAAAAGGGCCTGGGCAATAGGTTGAAACCCAGACTGAACCAGAAGGGCTGGACCAGACTGATTCCTGAAAAAGTTTAAGTCCTTTTAAATAAAGAATTTGAAGAAATGGAACCGTTAATGTTACGAGTGAATTGGGGCTGGAATATAGCTTCCCATTTCTGTTAGTAATTTTTGTGTGAAAAATTGATGAAAAGTCACACTCTCCTCTTTCTGTACTCACTATCCTAATTCTAGTCTACTCTTATTGTCACAGTCTGATAGCTAGCATAGACTTCTTGCTAGCGTGCTTATTTACAAGTAGCTCCTCTAGTCTACCCAGCATACCACTCCCTGTTGGGCTTCAATGACTGAAATATTGTTTTGATGATATTATCCCACTGAACAAGGATATATTGTAGCTCCCTTTTGCTTATAAGTCAAAGCTAATAACTCTCCAAGTCTCCGTAGGCTGGCTCCACTCTGACTACTGTCAACCTAAATAAGAAGGTAAACTGAGGCAAGCTCTAATGACCAGAAATTGATCGTATTTTGGAATAGCAGAGGAATTGCAATTTGAAAATGCATGTTCTCACAAGCTACACTTGAGTTTGTTGAGAGTTTGGAATGGACTATATTCATGAGCAAGGATTGCAAAGAGGGAGAAATCCACTCAGAGTCCAATCAGTAAGTTCACTGCCTTGAAGATGGGGAGAGATTCTTAGCAAATGTTTATTGGTCAGGAGATGAGTTCTGATCTTCTGTAAATCAGGCATTTATAAGAAATCAGTATTTCAGTTCTTAAGCTCTCTAGTGAGGAAGCATGATTCTCAATTTCATATCTTTCACTTTTATTTCTGATTGAAATTCTTTCACACTACCTAAACCTTTTGCCTCAACAATTGTTTATCTAGTTCTAAATATCGATAAAAATAGGCAAATGATATAATCAAGTGATTTATAAAGTAATACATACAAAGGGTTAGGAAACCCATGAAAAAAATGCCCAATCTCACTAGTAAAGAAAGAAATGTAAAGTAAGTTTGTCAGTTGCTATTTTTTTTTTACCTATCAATAAGAGAGAAAATTAGCAACAAATCTCAGTGTTAGAAAGGTGAGACTATGTTGAAAACTGTTATAATTTTTAGCTATTTCTATTGGGTCGGCAACTACGTACTTGCGGATTTTTTAAAGAAAATCAAAGACAATTTTTTCATGGAACTAAATAACTTTATTCTGTAATGTATTGCCCATTTTGATCAATGACCTTTTGCCATCTTTCAGGCAGCATCATAATCCCACGTTCAAAAAACTTCTGGTTTTTATTAGCAAAAAACTGAATCAGGTACGATTTGACATCATCATCATTATTGAAATTTTTACCATTCAAGGAGTTTTGTAAAGATCGAAACAAAAAGTAATCAGATGGTGCAAGGTCAGGACTATATGGTGGATGTGGCAAAACATCCCAACCAAGCTCCATTAATTTTTGCCGAGTGACCAAAGATGTGTGTGGCCTTGCATTGTCATGATGGAATACAACACCTTTTCAATTTGTCAATTCGGGCCACTTTTCTTCAACTGCATTGTTTAATTTCGTTAGTTGTTCAATGTAGACATCAGAATTGATCGTTCAGTTGGGTGGTAAGAGTTCAAAGTAGACAATTCCTTTGTAATCCCACCAAACTGATAACAAAACCTTCTTTTGATGAATATCAGCTTTTGATGTTGTTTGAGTTGGTTCACCTGGCCTGCTCCACGATCTTTTCCGCTTGATATTGTTGTAAACAACCCATTTTTCATCGCCAGTTATCAGTCGTTTTAAAAATGGATCATTTTCATTACGTTTCGTTAGCAAATCGCAGCTGCTAATGCGTTGCGTTAACCGTGATTCTTTCAGTTCGCGAGGAACCCATGTATCGAGTTTTTGAACATAGCCAAGTTGTTTTAAGTGATTTTCAATGCATGTATGTGATACATGAAGCTTCTCTGCAATCTCACGTGTTGTACTGTGACAGTCCGAATTGATTATTGCTTTGATTAGGGCGTCATCAACTTCAACTGGACGACCAGAGCGTTTTTCATCTTTGAGTGAAAAATCACCAGAACGAAATTTGGCAAACCAATTTTGACACTGCCGTTCTTTTAAGGCTTCGTCACCATAAACAGCACATAACTTTTTATGAGCTTGCGATGCGATTTTCCCTTTGCGGAAATAAAAAAGCAAAATATGACGAAAATGTTCCTTTTGATTTTCCATTTTTCAACGAACGCCAAACGAAAACTACAAAACAGATCAAAAAACTTTTTTTATTGATTAACAGCTGAATAGCCAACTATCAAATAACAAAATGTGTTTTACATTTGTACTACGTCTGCAAACCTAAAAATTCAACTGAAGCCATATATGTGTGAAACCCGCAATTACTTAGCTGCCGACCCAATATTATCTTAAAAAGTGTTCATACCCTCTGGCCTAGTAGTTATACTCCAATTTACTCTCAGAAAATAATCTCAGCTATTTATATGAAGATGTTGGTCATGTTTTAGTGATAAAACCAAACATAATCGGAAACAATAGGAATTTCTAATAATATTCATTTTAAGTAAACATTTAAATAAAATGATGGAATATTTAAATCATTATAAAAATCAATGCTTCTTTGCGGTGGTGGGGAGGAGGGAGTGAGTGTCAATCGGAGAAAAAGGAGACATGTAAAATTTTAGACAATTAAAAAAAACCATGTTTTTCAAGTCCTATTGGTTTTATTTTCTAAATAACTCTAAAGTTCATTCAGTTTTCCTTAACTATACACTACCCTAATTTAACCTACCAGCATCTTTCATAAAGTGTTTAGGATATTACCCAGCACAGAAAAAGTGTTTAATAAATATTTGCTGTCATTATTCTTATTCTTATCTGCTGCAGTAGAATCTAACCCATTACTTAAAAGTTTTCTTCTCTCAGCTTCCAGAATATTATACCAGTAGTTCTACCTGGGTTTTCCTCTGTTACCTTTGCTAGTTGCTCAGCCCTCCTTTGAAGGCACCCACAATGACCATTTTTCTTACCAATAACAGTATTTATTTTTGCCTATAAAGAAAAGGCAAACTTGTCCAAGGCAGAATAAACGATTTTTGATTTGGTGGAAGATAAAATATCTTGCAATCTCCTCTATTACCATCATCATTTGTTAAGGGTTCCTTTCTTAGCTTTTCATTTAGCTCTTGTCATCCCCAAGGACTAGAAAAGGAGTTACAACAATAAATACCCAGAAAGATGTCCAATCCTCCCCAAGATACCTTTGCATCTACCTTTGGACAAGAAAGGTCAATCGATTTCTGGCAATTAGAATGTGCAGGAATAAGGAAAGAGGATAAGTTAGTTAAGGACTCCAGGCAAGTTCTGCCACTGTTTCCTGATGGAGATTTAATGGGGTCAGATATTCTGCTGGACTTCCCTTATGAAGGATCCCATTCATGGTAAGTTCTCAGCTGAAATTATCAATGAGTCAGAAAGGGCTAGTTAGGAACCCAGGTGTCTTGTATATTAGCTCTTCCTGTGAGATCACTAACTCACCTCATCCACGTTGATGCACATTAAAATTAGTTTAATTCACAAGACAAGAGCACAGCGTATTAGGGGCCCCAAAAATAACCTGTGCCATTTTGCTCTTTCTCTCTCTCTTTTTTCTTCTTCTTCTGGTTTTACATTCCGAAAGAACGCACTTCAAACAAGGAATTCCAATTTTCAAAAAGGCAGCTCCTCCCTTCTTTTTCCTTTCTGAGTGGCACTCGTTCAGTAGCAGTGGTAAAATAAACAACGATGTGTTGGATTTTGTTTCTCTTTGTCTCTATGACATTTGTGTCATCACCGTAGCTCTAATCCATATTCAGGTCTTCATGTTGGGTACGCGGTAATATGTAAATCGCCCCGCCAGCTGCATGGAGCGGTGTTTGTTGATTCTGTTTCCTTTGGCACTGCACAGAGCTGAACTCCTGCCAAAGCGGGGCTGCTGCAGGGAGCACTCCTGCTCCTGGAGGAAGTTTTGAAAGGAAGTGCTCATCGTAAGCCTTCACTCCGGGAAGCAGCAAAATCAAAACAAACTTTCTGTTTACTAAAATATTGGTATTATGAATGCAAAATAACGTGTTTGTTAAAATATAATGAGCAGGCTGCCCGTCTCCAGCATGCGGGTGTACCAGGGTTTTGGAATTGAGGACACAATACTGAGAATGCTGGTGCATTTTTTTTTTTTTTTTAATTTCTTCTTGGAAAGAAAGTAGGTGAAATGAAAGACACTGCCTAGAAGTTTAAGAGGAAAAGAAACATTCACATTCATCTCTGGAAACACATGGCATTTACATGTATTTAAATGTGGACAGCTGTGGCGTTTAAGTGTTAAAAAATTTCATTAATGATGCATAGAGCTATCTCCTTCTGTTGGCAGGCCTTTCAGTCTTCAATCTGACACTTCCTTTTTTTATCCAGCAAGCTAATTTCCCCTCTTTTGTGAGGAGTAACTGTTTTCACACTGCTGCTTACCCAGCAAGCCTCCTTATTGTTTCATGGTTAATTATCTCCTCCAGCCTCACCTTCCCAGCGCGGGGAGGGACTCTCCCTCCCCAGCACTAATGAAAGCTGCATTTTATGGGTACCCTGTGTAAATAAACACAGGTCTGATCAGTCAACATAATAAATGAGTTCCTAAAGTTTATGGAGTCACAGCTCATCTAGTGATTTTACTGAATAATGAGGAAAAATGATTAATCTGATGGGAGGGGGGGGCTTTAATTTTGAAGGGGAAAAAAATGAAGGCTTTGTTGCCTCAGTATGAAACCTATCTGCAGATAAACATAAGGAATCTCTATTTACCCAAGTATGCCTCCTGCTCCCGCACAGCAGCAGGATGGAGAATGTGTCACAAGGAGTGAGCTTGGAAAATACTGGTGATTGGTAGGAGGTGAGGTCACTTGGCATTTTTATTTCCCCGATTATTGCTGTTTGTTAAGAAAAAGAAGCAGCCACGCTGTATGTAACCAGACTCTGCTACAGTCTGCACTGACTGTAAGAAAAGCAGAGGTGGGTCACACGCTGCCGTGTCTAGTTGCTCACGTCGGCAATTCCGCAGGTTTGGCCCAGGTCACTGGCTCTGCTGGCCAGGCGATGTCCTGCTTCCCTGGACTATAAACGGAGCATATTCTCTTAGCTGCTGGCACACATACCCATGTCTCAATAGTTGGCGCTCCTAGTTACTTTTGGTTATTTTTACTTTGCAAAAGGATTTTAAAGGATTAGGTGATTCTAAGGTTCTAATATTGCTTTTTAAAATTTAAAACGAATTCACATTTTGAGCCCAAAGTCTTCTAGGATGTACTTTACATTTCTTTGATTTGGGAAGCTTAGATTGCTTTAAGGTCCTGACATTTAAAACCCTCAAGAGCCTCCTTCATGAGCGCCCAGGACCACAGAGCTCCTATTCCAGTCCAGACTGGGTTGCTAAATCTAATGGGATCTCAGGCTCCTCCGTGTTTTCCCCTGAGATTTCATAAAGGAAACCCCCCAGGGATTCTACATTTTTAACACGCCTAAGGACTCTAGGAATCAGAAGTATAAAATCTATGGGAAACTTACTTCAAAGACTTGATCGCCTTCTAGGAAATAATCCTGAAATTCCAAGTAACTTTTCCAGCAAGTAGACTTGCCAGTTATTTTTATGGAGACAGCCATGACAGCACGAGGGAGATGTGAGCAAAATTTTGAGACTTACCAGTCCTCCCTAAGTCTAAAAGTAGTTATCGTTTAAAGAAGGCTATTAAAACAAAACTGTAAATCAAACTAAATAAAATCAGATGTAGAAACAAGGATTAAGTCATCTTAAGAAAACGAATCATAGCAGACCTCCCTGCTAATCATTTTAAATCTGTGTCAATCAGATGATTAACTGAGAAAAGTGAGACAAGTTTGTTTGAGTGGCATAGATAAGGTGGAAAAGAGATTAAAATGATACCTGCCATTTTTGGTGATGCTTAATCTGCTTATCCAAATTGGCCAATATATATATATTGTCGAAATGGTGAGTTGTAATCAGATTCTTAGAATTAAAAACCAAAATCCCTATTATCTGAGAGGACCAAACAATTACCACAAATGTTGCGTTTATAAAATTCGCTCTGAAAATTAGAAACCCATGTCTATGTCACAGAAAAGCTATGTGTTATTAAACCACTTGTTTATGGGACTGTTCACCTCCTCTTTACTACGAATATACTTTGTAGGTTTTAGACTGAAGTTTTTATTAATGGAAGAGTCTTATCATAAAGCAGGGACAATAGTGTACTGTTCCCTATGGCAAAGATGAGGCAAAGATTACATTCTGAGGCACAAAATTCAAATGTTATGTCTACTCCTGACTATCAAAAGGCAAACACCAAACAGCTAGAATAATGCCAGAAAAAGGGGGCCAGCTGTTATCATTAGGGGGAAATTATTTATGTAATGTGGCATATGGGTCTGTTATTTGCCATCCAAATAAGTTTACCATGTGGTAGAATGCAGAAAATGCCACCATTTTATTTCCATTGGTTTTTACAACTTTATCGATGTTATTTTTTGTACCTTTTTTGGTTTCAGTTCTACAAAATAATGAAGAGGTCAGATAAATTCTGTTTGTTTAAAAATCTCTTCCAAAGATTTTTTTTTTTAATTCCCATTTTAAACAGTACTGAAACTAGGTATTTCCATCTATGATGGAAAATTTCAGGGGGGAAAAATAGTGACTAAAATGAGAAAAATAAACCCATTTTAATATTCCATCTATTCTGAATATAATACAAATTTCAATATGTTTGCACATAAAGCAGTGGTCAAGATAAAATAATTTGTTCACCAATGGAAGTATTTTCCTAGTTACTTCTAGTAAAACATTTAGAGTTGGGTGAGAAAGTAACTTTTCCCATGGTGGATGCTTAAGAAAGACAAATATTGATGTGTACAATAATTAACTTGTTTAAGGAAAACATAGTTTGACAGGAGGCATTCATCTGTTGCCACCCAGCTTTAATACTGCCAACAAGGAGGTAAATACACCTAAGAGTTATTGAGAAATTATGACAGGATCTAAATGTATTTAATTCATTGTCCCAAACATATTACCTCTTAATCAAAATATCACTTCTTTGGGTCAGAACTTCTAGTGAAACTGTAATTATAGTAAGAGGAGAAAAAAGGGCTTATATTTGATGTATCCTTCTTTCTTTTACAGAATTCTTTCTTACAGTTTCACAATCACCCTCTTTATAGAGCTTTAACCATTGTTGACCCACACACAAAATCAAATTTAAAAGTACTACAAATTATTTTATTTTATTTTGGGCTTAAATAGATACAGTCAGGATGGGCTACAGTGTCTGGAGTTGAGGGCAGAGGTGTTAGAACAATTGAAGAGTTTCCTATAGATTCTGTGGCCCCCACAGTTCCTCCACTTCTGTTCTCTTTCCAAAACCGGTGCTAGAGGATAAGAAAGGTGTGAATAGCACCTGAGAGGAACAGACACCCAATGTCAATAGCCTCTTTACTGTGGAACCCGGTTTCTTCAGGCTACTCTCTAGCATGTCCTGTGCTGGTTTTCCTTACCTGCCAGCCTCTCTAGGACCTGCCCTCTCTATGGTTACAATTGATTCTTCTTGGGAATTCAATGGCTTTCCCTCACCTCTCATTCTTCTTATCTTTTCTGACTATGACACTCTTAAGCACCCACTACTTAAAAGTTTTCATCTCTTGGCTTCTAGAATATTATAGCAGTAGTTCTACCTGGGTTTTCCTCTGTTACCTTTGCTGGCTGCTCGGCCCTCCTTTGAAGCACCCACAAGGCTCTATCCCATTGACCATTGCTTCTTACTGTTCCCTCTTTTTGCAATTTCCCCCTCCTTGAACACTTGCTCCGAATTTCTTTCTTTCCTCTCAGCGTTGCCTATATACTCTTCAAAATAATAGACAATTAGACCTCATGTACCTAAACTTAGGGCAGGAAATTCTGTAGGATTAGAAGAGGAAAAACAAAACTGTGGGACATCCTATCACTTGACAGTCAACTAAAGCAGATTGCATAAGGAGGCTTGGAATCAAGGTAATCAAATTCAGAGAAGATTTCAGGAAAAATTGACTCAAATACTACAGATGAATCAAGTAAAATAAGACCAAAGTAGGCCTTGTCGGTTTGACTCAATGGATAGTGTTGGCTCATGGGCTGAAGGGTCCTGGGTTCGATTCCTGTTAAGGGCACATCCCTGGGTTGTACGTTGAATACCTAGCCCTTGGCAGGCTTTTACAGGAGGCTACCAATCAATGTGTCTCTCCATCTCCCTTCTACTTTCTCTAAAAAGTCAAGGGAAAAAGATATCCTCAGGTGAGGATTAACAACTAAAAATCCCAAAGTAGTTTCAGTTGGATTGGGTTACAGAAAGTCACACTGGTGATCCTGTCAGAGGGTTCAGCAACAAGGGCCCTATTAACCACACTCTTGTTTCTCCTTAGAAGAGACTATTGCATCAAAATGAATGAAGTTGAACTAAGAACTATGCTTTTCTTTAGCATTTCTGAGAATGTGAGCATGCATGCAGACCAAAGAAACCTGTAATAAAAAAGTGTTTTTATTGATAATATATGCAAAATAATATAAATAAATTCAGAAATATTATCTGTTGTAATATTTTTATTAAGCAAGTTTTCCAAAAGATGTTTGATGGTGTTACAGGCTCTGAAATTCAGCAGGACTGAGGACTCCTGTTAACCTGGTGTATTCTTTTTTAATTGATATAAAATTAACATAAAATTAATCATTTTAAATCGAGCAATTTAGTGACATTTAGTACATTTACAATGTTGTAAAACTATCACTTCTATATAGTAAGAAAACAATTTCATCACTCCAAAAGGAAACTCTACAACTATTAAGCAATTACTTCCTATTCTCTCCTCCCCAAACCCCTGTGACCACCAATTTCTTTTTGTTTCTATGAATTTATCTAGTCTGGATATTTTATATAAATGGAACCATACAATAAGGTGACTTTTTAATACACATATTTGAACTGCATGAGTTTACCTGTACATGGATTTTTTTTTTTCGGTGAATACTGCAAATATATTTTCCCTTTCTTATAATTTTAATAACATTTTCTTTTCTCTAGCTTACTTTATTGTAAGAATACAGTATATTAACTGTAGTTAATAGTGTTAATTCACTCTATATGTTATCATTAAGGCCTCCTGACAATAGTAGGCTATTAGTAAAGTTTTGGGGGTTAAAATGTTATATTGATTCTTGACTGTTCAAAAGTCAACTGTATATGATTTTTCTGTGTCTGGCTTCTTTTACTGAGCAATGTTTCTGAGGCTACTGTCTTTTGTAATTGAGAGGTAGTACCAGCTAGAAAGTCAGAAATTCTCTGGTTGGCTTTGCTGTGGCAGAGTTTAACCTCCAGACCTTCCCCAGATTTCTCCAACAGATCACAAGACCATGGATGCTCTGTATTCCTTCAATTCACCCAGTTCAGATTTTTTGAGAACATTTTCTCTGCCAGACACTATTTTAGGTGCTGAGCTCTAGTGGAGACAGGACAGAAAGGGTCCCATGGAGTATAGATCTGGGAGGAAAACCCCTGCTTCCCAATATTGGACTCTCTTTTGTATTTGGTCTTGTTGAGAACTAAGGCAATTTTGCTATTGTAAGACTCACTTTTAAAATTGTTATAGAAGTTACCAGATGTCAGGAGGACAAAAAAAGCCAGGCTCAGAAGATCAGAAAATGCACTTTAATTGCAGGAGCACCAGTGCTGTGACTCAGGGGAATCTGATTCCCAAATCTGAGCACGGAATATAGGGGTGTGGGGACGAGTTTCCCTTTTATCCCCTTAGTTTCTTGTCTGCTAAATATGGACCAGGATTCTGGACTTTTCATGGGCTGTTACAGCCCATGTGAAAGTAATAAGGGGAGAAGTGAGATAGTGGCCAAGACCCCATCTGGTGCAGGCAGTCTGACCACATTGGGGGCTGTGTATGGTTTATAGCTCCTGTTAATGCATTAAGCCCCTTGTCAGCCACAGGCAACTGACACTATACTTTCCATCTGAAAGACAAAAACAGACTGGGCGCTTTATTAAGATAAGCATTCAGGGAAACAAGTTTTGCAAGGCTAGCCAGGACATAAGCAGAAAGGGGGTTGGGTCTAGCAGGCTTATGCATCTGAATGCAGATTGGGAGGGGGGCCTCAAGCTGCCTTCACAAAACATCTAATGGATTTTTTATCCTTGACAATTTCAGAAATATCTGTGTAATCAAGACTAAGAAATATGTCTTCATTGGTAATCATTTTAGTGATATTTGTGAGAAAACTTGGGGTTTAGTCTGTTTTGAGTTTCCGATCAGCATCATTATTGAAAAAGAGCATTCATTGGAACAATTTTTGATCATTAATGTGAGATAGACTTTCAAAGGGTTTTCTGAACTGAGACAAGTAACTTTAACATTATTGTCAATCTTAAAGACAGTGAGCAGTATTTTCTGTAATAAGTCAGTTGTGATAGAATTTCACAGATAATAGACTTGCCTTAAAAAAATTCTATTTTCAGGAAATAGAAAGTCCTTGTGCCATGGGCCTTCCTGAGGACTGGGCAGGTGTCCTTTCTCATCTGGTTATTCCTAAGAGAAAAGCCAAGTCAAAACAGGCAAAGACAAACTTAGACCCCCATTTATAGTACAACTAGAGACCTGGTGCATGAAATTCATGCACTGAGGGGTGGTCTCCCTCAGCCCAGCCTACACCCTCTCCAATCTGGGATCCTTCTCACAATCCAGGACTGCTGGCTCCCAACTGCTAGCCTGCCTGCCTGACTGCCTGATCAATCACTAACCAATCCTCTGCCAGCCTGATCTACACCTAACTGCTCCTCTGCCAGCCCTATTGCCCCCAACTGCCCTCCCCTGCTGGCCTGCTTGCCCCCAACTGTCCCTCCCTGACAGCCTGATTGCCCCTAACCACCTCTGCCAACCATAGTACCCCTACTGGGTCCCAGGCTCTCCCCAAAGGACTTTACAAACATTTTCTTTTTCTTTCTTTTCTTTTCTTTTCTTTTCTTTTCTTTTCTTTTCTTTTCTTTTCTTTTTTTAAATATATTTTATTGATTTTTTTTTTTTTTTTACAGAGAGGAAGAGAGAGGGACAGAGTTAGAAACATCGATGAGAAAGAATCATCAATCAGCTAGCTGCCTCTTGCACACCCCCTACTGGGGATGCGCCCGAGATCAAGGTACATGCTCTTGACCGGAATCATACCTGGGACCTTTCAGTCCGCAGGCAGATGCTCCATCAACTGAGCCAAACTGGGTTTTGGCTACAAACATTTTCTAATTTAAAGCTCCCACCAGTCTCTAAGATAGACACAAAGTACTGTGACTAGATGGAACTGAAACATACACTAATAGATGGTTAACTTGTCCAGGATGAATTACAGAGCTAGCATGTGAGTGGGGGATATCCAGGATTCAAAACCAGATCTGTTTGCGTTTTTAGCCCCAACCCCCAAATAGTTGATAGTGATCTTTGCTCTTTACCCTATTTATTTTTTAATCTATGTATTTTTTTTCTTGCTAAATCTGAGTCAATTCTTTGCTCAACAAGAGACAGAGTAATACAAACTCAAAGTTTTCATAAAAGTTATATTTCCATTTTCTGAAAACTACCTGGTTGTTTTGGTAGTTGATGGATTGTTTTTTTTGTTGTTGTTGTTTTTTAAACTACTATGTAAGTTTAATTTAGGAAAGTAAGAATGCATCTCACAGTCAGGCACTTTGGTTTTAGGTTTGGAGGTGGGTGCTAGAGAAAATATCACATCAACAAATTAGAGTGAATATTGAAGGTTGGAATCTCCCTTCATTCCCATTGATTCCCTGGCTTTGATATGTACATGATTTTCTCCCTGCTGCTCTTCACCCCAGCAAACTGTGGGTCTGCTTTATTCCTTAGGATAACTATACATATCTTTACTCAATAACAATTCAAACGGTTTATGTTTTTATTTGTTTTTTGTTGTATTCTACTTTTCTACTGATAAATCTCTTCTCCCAGAGCTTTGCAAGTGATGTTACTCAATAAAACTCCTGGATTTAGAATTAAATGGGAATGCAAATTGCAAGACCTCCTATGGTTTTTTTTCATTCTGAGCACCAAACATTTGAGTGAAATCACAAAAAGAACATCCTGCTCATTTTGAGATTCTTTAGATTTTCAAAAGATGCAACTTTTTAAAGAAAACTAATAAACCTGGATGTAGTTGTATCAAATCTCTGTTGAAGTTGTTTTATGGAATGCAAGCTTCTTTCATCTCCACTGTTTAGCTGCCAATGTATGTCTTATCTCTTATAAAAGTTCACCTTTTCACCTAAAATTTTAAGAAAATACTAGAAATGCAATCCTGGGAGACTTAACTCAATTAAAAACATACAAATATAGAAGGAAGTTAATTTGGATATGTGTTACTTGCTGCAGCTGGAATCTTGATTTTTCCTCCTTGTCCTCTTCCTTGTTCTCCTCTTGCTTGTCCTCCTCCTTTTCCTCTTCTTCTTCAGCATCATCATTTCTCCAGCCACTTTCAATTACTTTCTCTGTATATATGGTGCTAATATAAATAACCTGCTTCCAAGAATAATTCTAGTTGTTTCTTGAGCAGATCTGCGTGTATCTGTGTGTGTGTGTGTGTGTGTGTGTGTATGTGTATAATTACTTATATAAAGCCCTTGCGCTAGGCCAAAATTCTGCACCAGTGAAGCAAGGTTATGAATGAAATACTCTTGCACAAATTAATTTAATTCAGAATTACCTCTGGAATTGCAGACTCTCTATTGGAACTGCATATGCTACTTACCTTACCAGTCTTTTGCATTCAGTCAGATATTTTCCTATTTTGTCTACATCCATTTTTTTTTTTAATGTGGGGATAAGAAAAGGGAGATGACTTACCCTCACCCCACCCTCCATTCCTTGGGAACCCAGGCAGCCTGACTGCACAGCTCCCCAGCTCATCTAATTTTGATTTATCACTTTACCAAAGATAGGGACGTGTGTGTGTGTGTGTGTGTGTGTGTGTGTGTGTGTGTGTTTAAGTATTAGACAATTCCTCTAGAAAAATAACCAAAAAAATGCTTAATTAGCTTGAATATTATTGAATGTGTTTGGGCTATCTTCAAAGAGAACATTCAACTAAATAAATTTCCTACCAGTTATATTACTCAGTTCATATGTCCCTTTTTCGAATACAACTTTTTAGTTATATAAATACTCTTTGCTCTTGAAACATTCCTCATGGTTTTGCCCCCAGGTTTTATGTTTGAGGATTAAATCTTTAGGAAATGGAGATCTTTATTGAAAATGTTGACATAATTGAATCCACAAGAGAAAAGAATGAATGAGAGCAGAGTGAGTAGTGCCTTTTTAATATGGAAAGTTTAAAGTCTAAAGTGAACAATTTATTAACAGATCTTGTCAGATATCCTTGGAATTGACATACCAAAAAAATCCAGAAATTATAATAAATTTAAGAGATTTATAGAAGAGAATTAAGAACTAGAAAATATTATATCCAAAAGTTTAATTATTTTCTGTGAAAATTTCTGCTCCAATAACTTTATTGAACAAAGGACTTGTTCTTTTAGGTACTGTTGTTAGTTTTATACTTTCTTAGGTTTGCATTTGTAAAGCCAATAAGGCAGCATTTGTCAGAAAATGACTGTGTCATGGAAGATGAGTCTGAAAGCACCACTTGGGCTGAGCTCCTGGCACGCATCCAGGTAGCACAGTTCCTGCAGCCATGTGGCCCTTGGGCAGGCGGCTTGCATGGGAAATCTGTGCTGCTAAAATGTTCGAGTCAACCAGAGGGTTACAAGGAGAGCTCCTTTGAAAGACTAGTTCAGTTATTTATTAGCACTCGCAGAGTATAGTGTCAGCCAAGATAGTATTTGAAATTAGTATACTATTTGATTAGACTGATTGATTGTTCCTGCAGCTGAAGATTTTAACATTCATTAGCCATCCTCGCCAGTCATTAGTATTGCCGTTATCAGCAAGCAAAGAATAAACAGAAATTCTAATAAAAATTCATCACAGCGAATGGACTCCATACCTAAGTGAGTGTGATGAGTGCAGTGTGCTAGATTAACTGCTGTGGCATTGGCAGGGGGAACGATTTCTGTAATAAAATTTAAAAATATCCTTTAATTAATGTTTACTTTGTAACTGGACTCTTTTAAACTTAAGTAGGCTATACAGATAATCTCTTTCATATCCAGTATAATAAAGTGCTAATGGGTATTTTATACTTCATGTGTCTGTGTGGTATCCCCTAACTATTCATTTCAAGAGGATTGAGGACTTAGGAAAGTTCTGCTAATGTTTTGCTATGAGGCCTTTTTCCCCACTCAGAAGAGCAGAGCATTAGGTCCCTTTTTTTCAACCAGGCTGGCAGAGTAAATCTGAATTGTAATGCAAATGCGCTGGCCTGGTATACTGTGTGACACCTCCCTTTACCTACTCTGTCATGAATCCCCTGCGGTTTTAAGAGCAAATTGAAAGGTACGTGAGAAGGAGAGGAGGTAGGCAGGGAGAACCCTTTATGAATTGACTCAAGGCCACTCCAGAGCAATTGTGTTTGCATTGAGAATTATAACTACCTATACTGACTGTCTCCTCAGCCCTTCGCAAGCAGTAGCTCATTTAGTGATCAGAATTATCTTGAAAGATAGTGCTAGCCCCCTTTAAAAAGTGATGTGAGGAGACTGGTGCTCAGACAACAGGTTAGCAGCCTGCCCGCGGCCATGCAGATCTGCAACAAAGTCAGCACTTTGGCCTCTCCGCATAGCGCCAGAGCCATGCTCCTCTGCCTGGCTACCTGCACGAGCACAAGCTGAACTGCCAAGTTCTGTCTGAGTTTCTGTCTGTCATTGAACCTGACAGGGCCTGTAGCACCTGTATCCCCTTCCTGGACTCTGGCCTGAATCCAGACAGCTGGACAGAAAGTGAGGATGGGGAAGGCTTCAGGCAAGAGTCCAAGAGCCAGTTCAGTGACCACTGTGTTCCAGAATGTGTCAAGCTCTACCTACACAGAGTTAAAACCAGGAAGTCCCAGCCAAGATCCAGGGTCCAGCTGTGCAGGCAGAGAGCAGCATAAGAGAATCTGGGCCACTGCATCCTTGGGAGTCAGGAAAGTCTCCAGGTGGTTGTTATTTTAGGGCTGGAGGAGGGCAAGAAGGGGAGGTCCTTGCCTGTAGGAAATAGGAACTGGACTGAACACAGAGAAACAAGTCAACAGGACCAAAGTAGAATCTCTGTCAGAAAGAGAGGGGGGTGGGAGGAGAAGAGAGGATGGAGAGAGCTGTGATTAAGGCACTGCCCTGGGTTAATGGTGCCCTAGACTCAGGATCCAGGAAGATGGGGGTGAGGAAATCAGTCCAGTGTTGCTCATTTTGGGTCAGATTGGGAGTAGGGCCAAATTCTAAAGAGGCATTGGCTTACAAGGGAAGGTGAGGGGAAAGGAAGGTGTGGGGAAAGGCAGACACGCCAGAGACTCTGGAATATGAATGGCTCCACAGGTGGCTATGACTTTATTCTATTTCCCAGGCAGACACTGCTTCCAGCGGAGAACCCAGGAACAGAGGCAGGAGGGCTGCACCCTGTGTGGCTGCAGAGAGGCTTCCAGATGGACTCAGAGCTGAGACTGCATCAGAGCGAACACGCCTCCTGACATGTCAGAGGCTCTACTCGTTTTAACCTTCTTTTACCCGACAGTTTTATCCTCACACAGTCCAAGGTTAAAAAATGTAGAAAATCGATAGGGAATGGTTAATTCCATAAATTACAACTTGACTATAATAATCTTACATTTTAATCTATGTTATTGCCTCCAGTGACAAATTACTATTGATAGAACAGCCTATTTCAATAATTTTGGATGTTATTCCAGAGAGGAATAGAGCTGATAATTATGCTATCTTTTAAATCTATGCTTGGAGCAAATTTCTTTCTTGACTCTTCTAAGAGATTTTGAATGGATAGAATGTTCATGTTTATGTTTCCTAATTCTTCTTCCTTTCCTCTCCCTACACAGGAGACTCTGAATGTGATTGATCCTGGCTTGATGGACCTAACTGGGACCAGCGAGGATGCCCTGGAATGGGATGAAACTGATATAAGTAATAAGTTGATTAGTTTGAATGAATACTCAAATGACCTCAATCAAGAACCCCAACCTGCCATGCCTTCCTTAAAACCTGAAGAGACAGGTAGTGAAGACCCTGGTTATGAGGAAGAGGCAGGGGACCCTGGGGGATCTCAGTATGCCTCAAGTATCACTGCCCCCTCCAGTCCCCACGTTTACCAGGTATACAGCCTCCACAATGTGGAACTCTATGATGACAACCACATGCCATTTCTGAAAAACAATCCAATGCTCACCAGCATGACACAGCCTAGTGTTTTGACTAAGAGTCTCAGTAAAGACTCCTCATTCTCATCCACCAAATCTCTGCCAGATCTTCTAGGGAGTTCCAATTCGGCAAAGCCCTGCCCATGCCATGGAGGTGACCTGAGCCAGAATTCAGGCAGTGAGAGTGGCATAGTCAGTGAGGGAGACACTGACACCACTACCAACTCTGAAATGTGTCTGCTCAATATGACAGATAGGTCCCCTAGTAACTCTGAACCTGAACATTTGGAACCACCAATGGGAGATGCCATGAACATGTTAAAGCAAAAATTTAAGGATGAGGAGGAAGCCATTAAGCTTCCAAATAGCTCTCAGTCATCCATTTCACCAGTGGGTTGTGTAAATGGAAGAGTTGGAGATTTAAATAGTGTTACCAAACATACCCCTGATTGTTTGGGAGAAGAATTACAAGGAAAACATGATGTGTTTACATTTTATGATTACTCATACCTTCAAGGCTCAAAACTCAAATTACCAGTGATAATGAAGCAGTCACAAAGTGAAAAGGCCTATGTGGAGGATCCCCTGCTCCATGGCTTTTATTTTGATAAAAAGTCCTGCAAACTTAAACATCAAGCTACAGAGTTACAACCGGATGCACCTCCCCATGAAAGGATTTTAGCAAGTGCATCCCATGAAATGGATCACAATTCATATATAAGTAGTGACATGCAGAATGCTAAACAGCTCTCCCTCCTATCTCGTAGTTCATCTGTTGAGTCCCTTTCTCCAGCGGGTGATTTATTTGGACTGGGGATCTTTAAAAATGGCAGTGACAGCCTCCAGCGAAGCACTTCTCTAGAAAGCTGGTTGACATCCTATAAAAGCAACGAAGACCTTTTCAGCTGTCACAGCTCTGGGGACAGTGTGAGCAGTGGCTCCGTTGGTGAATTGAGTAAAAGGACATTAGATCTCCTGAATCGTTTGGAGAATATCCAGAGTCCCTCAGAGCAGAAGATAAAGCGGAGTGTTTCCGATATCACTCTTCAAAGCAGTTCCCAAAAGATGTCTTTTACTGGCCAGCTGTCACTGGACATAGCATCTTCCATCAATGAAGACTCTCCAGCATCTCTTACAGAACTCAGCAGCAGCGATGAGCTCTCTCTTTGCTCAGAGGATATTGTGTTACACAAGAGCAAGATCCCAGAATCCAATGCGTCATTCAGGAAGCGCCTGACTCATTCGGTGGCTGATGAAAGCGACGTCAATGTCAGCATGATCGTTAACGTCTCTTGCACCTCTGCTTGCACTGATGATGAAGATGACAGTGACCTCCTCTCCAGCTCTACCCTCACCTTGACAGAAGAAGAGCTGTGCCTCAAAGATGAGGACGATGACTCCAGTATTGCAACGGACGACGAAATTTATGAAGAGAGCAACATGATGTCAGGGCTGGACTATATAAAGAATGAGCTGCATACGTGGATTAGGCCCAAGCTTTCCTTGACGAGAGATAAGAGAAGGTGTCATCTCAGTGATGACATAAGGGGCAGTAAGGATCTAAGTAGTAGTGAGATGAACAATCCCTCTGATGCCCTCAACATTAAGGCCCTTCTAAATGGCTCCATAAAACATCTCTCTGAAAATAATGGAAACGGTAAGAATTTACCCCACACCCATGAGTTAGGAACACAGGGTGAAAATAAGAAAAATATTTTTGAAGTCAATAAAGATCCATATGTGGCTGATGTGGAAAATGGCAATGTTGAAAGTACCCCAGAGAGACAGGAGGACACACTTAGCGAGATGTCACAGGAATCAGAAAATCTTGGTTCACCCAGGAGGAGGATTTCAGAGAGTGAGCAATGTAAGTGCGAAGCATCTATGGATGGCTCAGAAGACTCGGACATTGCTGGAAAAGAATCTGTCTCCCCGACGGCTAGACATCTTCCAAAGAAATGTCAAAACTACCACCATTTTGAAAATCAAATGGCTGCTACTACTCCCCCTGAGAAGTCTTGCCCAGAACTGCCTTTAGAAACCAGAGTCATCGATAGACAGGACTCTGATGGACTGACATCTTCATGTGATGATGCACTAAGTATGGCCGGAAAGTCTGCTGGCTGCTGCCTAGAACTTGAACAAAATGAAACAGAGGAAAATGCCTCTATGGGTGACCACAGTTCCTGTTGTGGCTGCAAGTCAGGTGTTTTCGATCAAAAGGATTCCGACGATTGTTCAGTACACGACTTTGTTAAGGAAATCATCGGCATGGCTTCGACTGCCCTGAAAAGTAAGTCTCAACCTGAAAACGAGGCAGCCGATCCTACTTCATTAACTCAAATCAAGGAGAAAGTGTTAGAACATTCTCACCGGCCCATCCAGCTGAGAAAGGGGGACTTTTATTCCTACTTATCTCTCTCGTCACATGACAGTGATTGTGGGGAGGTCACCAGTTACGTAGAAGAGAAGAGCAGCACCCCTTTGCCTCTGGACATGACTGACTCTGGCCTGGAAGACAGGGAAGACATCGAATGCTTCTTTGAGGCCTGTGCTGAGGATGACCCTGATGGAGACGAGCCCTGTGCCCCCATCCCTCCTCCAGATGGGCCTGCGGGCCCCAGGGAGGCTGCCGTGCCCTCCCAAGCAGCAGCGGGCTCCTCTGGATGCAGTGACATTTCTCTCTCAGCCGACGATGCAGACATGGTGGCTCTTGCAAGTCCTGCCCTTCAGAAAGGATGCGACATTGGAAAGGAAGTAGATGGTATACCCCAAGCTTCCACTGTCTGCGGAGAAAGCTCACAGTCAGCTACTCCTCCGAGGCTGGGCAGGGAAAAGGAATGCTCAGAAAACCCAGGTGAGTCTGGAATGCCAGAGGAACATGAGGCTGCTTCCGCCAGCTCCAGAGTCCCAGGGCTCTCCTCAAAGGCAAAGCAGTCCCAAGACAAGGCTGCACTGCTCCCCAGCCCCAAAAGTTTAACCTGCGAAGATCTCCCAAGTCTTGATGAAGAACGACATAGAAATATGCATAGGTAGAATGTAACCTTCTCCAAGCATGAAAATCATCTCATTGAAAGGTATGTATAGTTCTCATGTTTTTAAGTCATATTTAATATATTTTTGCATATTTAATATATTGTTGACTCAAACTCATAATATTAATATATATATATATTAATATTATGAGTTTGAGTCAACAAAGCCACGATGGGAGAAAAGACAAATTAGAATGACTGGTCATGGCAGTATTTATCTGAAGAGGACATTTAGGTGGCAGAAATACTCTCCACAATGCAAGCAACTGTGAAGCAAAAGTGGGGGTTGGGAATGGTCACAAATGACATTTTTAGTGACATTAACTTGTTACATCATTCTGGCAAGAAGAATACAAAATTTGAGGAAATAGCTGAATAATTTGGGGCTTTGAATTCTTCCATTGATGGGGGGAATGGTTCTCCAAATTGCAGTTATACCCTCTGACCAAGACCAAGCACAGTGTCCACTCCCCCTCCCAGGGTCCCGCACCACAGCTGCCAGCTTCCTTCAGGGCCTGGAGATGAGCCCTGATTAGGCTAAAGGCTGTGTCTCCTGATCCGGGCCCTCCCTTTATGCTTCTGTCTAAAGTAACTGTCATCACATTTGCTTCCCCTGTAGAAGGCTGTGCTGTCACAGCTCCTAATCGCAGCCAAGTCTGAGGACTCACACAGGAGGGGGAGGTTGATGGTAAAGAAGCAGCTTTTACTTATCCACACAAACTGAGAACAGGCCCAGAAAGCAAACTCAGAAAGTACAAGCAACAAGTTAAAGGTGTTTTGATAAAAAACAGAATTTTGGAATTTTGCCTGAAGGTAACAGATTAATTTCCATCAAATTTTAAAGAAAGTCATTCCACTCTTTATGGTTAATAAGACAGCTCTTGATTGGTCATTTCAAGATAGTGATTCAGTTCTAAAAGTAACACAAAAACATGGTTGCTTCCTACTTCTAAGCCCCCATGATGAATATCCTATTTTAATCAAGTTTCAAGAAAAGTTGAGCTTTTGAATATGAGAGTTGTGTTTTATCAATATGAGGTGCCAAGTGCCATCGCCACCCCCACTCCTGCAGCTTAATGTCGTAACCTAAACTTGTGCTATAGGAAATGAATTACAGAAGCAATCTACCCTAATTTGTTAACTTATTCAAATAACAGTTATTATACTTAACTATGCTAAAGATTATCTTTTTTGTGGCAGATTGTTTATTTTTTGATGAGCCTAATTACTGATTTTCTAAAAGTAATTTACATTTATTACAAATACATCTTTTAAAATGTGACAGATAAATGTTGTTCCCATAATGTATTATGAAAAAAGTTACTATTTAAAAACACATTATTTAATTTGAAAGATGAATGGCAAACATCATTATTTTTTCCCCTGCAACACCTGTGCCCTAGGCTCATTAAAATGTGTGATTCTGTGGAGAGCTGCTAGAAATGAGGAGTGCGAGGGGGAATCTATACCATATATACACCCTAAAAATAAACCCGGTATGCAAAATTGGAGAAAGGCATCCTACTTACTAATATAGCTCAACCAATTTTCCATGGTTCAGGCTCTTTACAATTGGCTGCAAATGATAACAAAAGTGGGAGCAAGAGAAATGTGTTTCTGTGACAGAGGGCCACCCTGTAATCACATTCTCTATCAGTGTGCAGCGAAACTGACCACTGCAGGAGAGGGACCGCAATTCCATCCACTACTTCCAAACCAGTTCTGTGAGAATTAGTTGTGCTGCTGGCTCAGCCAGCCTCTCCACAAAGGGCTGGTAGAGCCTGGCTGACTTTTATTCTCCCAGAAAGGATAAAGGCTGGGAAGCCACACCCCTTGGAGTATGACATCATGTGACCGTGACCCTCAAGTCACCAGTCATGCTGATCCGGAGTGGGAGAAGCTCTGGCACTGGAGAAACTCTAGGACACATCCTCCCTTTTGACATCCTGGGCATTGCTTCTCTCCCTGACCTGGACACGGAATTGCCATGAAATGTGAATGATAAGCAGCTCCATCTTTAGACCTGGGGAAGTGCATGTGCTGATGGGTCTGTGTGACCCTCACATTCTGCAGGCAGGGACCATGTAAAAACAGTCAGCCAGCCAGCTTGCCTGCCAGTCAACGATATTTTGTTGAGCCCGGGCAACGCGATGCCTGGCCCTGTCCCAAGCAATGGGGCAGCAGCCAGATTTTACTCTGCAGATCTCACACGGCTCCCCAAGTGACTCGTTATCAGCCTAGGGCCATTCAAATGGCCATATTTACAAGTCCTATTTGGTTTTCTTCAGAAGCATGTACACAGAACATCTGGATACCTACATTTTTCACTAGTCATTAGCATGTATACCTGGGTATAAAGATTTACTTATTGTTAAGACTACTACCAACCAGGACAAGTTAATCTCAAAATCTTGACATGATTTCAATGTCCAATGTCAGGATTGAATAGTAAAATGATTTGGTAAACATGGCTATAAAAGCTTAACTGTTGTCATTGTTCTTCCTACAAGGTTCAAAAGAGCAAAAGGAAAAGCTCTACTTTTCAAGCCATTTGAACACTATCAGTTGGACACTATCAGGATACTGAAACTTACCAAATTTAACTTGCAATTTTTGGTGTTTTGTGTGTGTGTGTGTGTTTTTTTGTTTGTTTGTTTTGTTTTATTTTTAAAAAAAATAAGTTCACAGATGATGAAATTATCATGGCATTTGGAAGAGCTATAACTGAGAATAATAGCAATATAATTTTCAACTATAACATTTCTTTCCAAAAAATTTTTGAAGATGTTTTTCAGTTACTGTGTTCTAATTAAAAACCACTGAAATTATGGGGGGAGTTTTAACACGATCTAACATAGTGGGCATTTGCACCAATTTTCAGGCACACTGCTGTGCGTTGCACTATTTTCACTTCTATGTCATGTTTCTATAAAAATAGATAGGTAAGTTACATCAAATCACATCAAAAGAAAAGTAACTGAATAGATCCAGATATTCCTGCCTAATTTGGAGAAAGAAATAATGTCTGTGCGGAGTGCCTCCCAGGACCTGCCTGGGAGATGTACTTTGCACTAATCTTTTTGCTGTCTTCTGACAGTTATTTCTTCATAACCGTCATCATAAGCTTCCAATATTTGGTGAGTGATTTAACCCTAAACTTTATGTAGGATGAATCCTGTGGCATAAAAATGTAAGCCATCCCACGCAGCCAGTCTGCTCAAGTGCACACATGTGCAGTAAAAAGTGCTGCTGTTAAGTTTCCACACACTGAGGAAGCTGTAAGAGCAACCTGTTCTCATGTATGCGCCACACATTTCATCCTACTAATTGGATTGACATACGTGTTTAATGTGATCCAAAGCTGGCCAAGCAGGTTTAAGAGACTACTCTTGGTGACAGTACATTCATTTTTCACTAAACAGCACAAGTGTAATTTTATCAAGTTTACCTTTGAAATCACTTCAATAAATCAAGGTTCTGCTGTATGTGAAGTATTTTTTTAAAATTATCCAGCACTTCTGAATAACTAGATTTGTCACGATAAATAATGAAGATTTTATTGGGCATCACCCATCACACACACACACACATATACACACACACACACACACACCCCAGATCTGTGTCTCAGCCAGTTTGGCCTGTCCCTTTCTAAGTGGGCCAAGATGAAAGAACTGATTACCCAGAGAGAATTTAAATGCCAGCATTTAGTGCGATCAGATTTGCCTTACCCGAGGATTCACTACTCAGTGACCAGATTTCAAATGACTCATGTCCTCAGCATTTGAACAATGCACTATGCTCTTGCTTGAGTCACTGCATTATTTTACTCTACCAAATTTCATCCCATCTGTTCTTGTTGTCTCTCCCTGTTCTTCAACCTGCCTTCTCTCCCAGATTTCCTGTGGCTCCAGTCAAACTATATTAGCTAGATATTTTCTGGCTCTTAAACACGTTGTAAGGTTTTCAAGAAAGAGCAAGACAAAGAAAGGGAATGTGTAGTTCTAAAAGGACAATAAAGCAACCTGGCATCAGGATTCAGAACTCAAACCCTGACAAGCAAAAGCCTGCTTTATTTGATGCGACGCCCTTAAGTAATTGCATCCCGCATTGCCTAAACCTGGAATTTATTTGTTCCTCACATTCGATAGGTTGCTTTGAGTCACTTAGACATAGGCGGAACCAATTGAGTTTGAACGTGTGTCAGAGCCACGAGATGCACAGAAATAATTGAGTTGTTCTCATTTGTGCGATGTTGTCTGCACCTTAAATGAAATGCGTTCGTATTTGAACTACAAGCCCCAGTTATACCCTCTCACAGGAAGGGCTGAGACATTTGGGATGATCACAATGTTATGAATATTTCACCACCATATAAGAGTGGAATTGTGCAAATCCATTGTCACACATACTGATTTTTTACAGAGAGGAAGGGAGAACAAGAGAGAGAGCTAGGAACATCCATGAGAGAGAAGCATCAATCAGCTGCCTCCTGCACACTTCCCACTAGGAATGTGCCCGCAACCAAGGGACATGCCCTTGACCGGAATCGAACGTGGGACCCTTCAGTCTGCAGGCCGACACTCTATCCCCTGAGCCAAACCAGTCAGGTGGCAGCCTCAGGTTTTCCTGGAGAGTTGAAGCTCCCTGAAGTGTTTGAAACTGAGTCCACAAGCAAAAGAGTAGATGAGATCCAGAGGAAAAGTAAAACTTGATGCTTTTTCTTTAAAACCATGTCTTTTAAAAAATGTATTTTTCTCATTGATTCCGAAACATTTTTTTTTATCAGTAATGTGAAACTGGGGCTATTAAAATCACTTTAATTTATGTATCCTTTTATTTCAGAACATTAAGATTCTCAAAATGGCAGCCTTCCATGATTCCTCAAAGGTCTGGGTTTTATAGATGAAGCAGACATTTCTGAAACCTGTTTTTGTTTCTTGTAGATTAGCCCGGTTGCAGCTCAGGGGTGGCCTCACACTCCCACCCCGGACGGGCTCCGTTCCATCCCACCACTGCCGTTTGTTACTGGCCTCTCCCAGGACGATGCTTCCTTGAGTGCGGTTTGTCCACGTGGCCTCGTGACCCTGACGTGTGCGCTGGCTCTCTGTAGGTGACCCTCTGAAGCTCAGCGAGCTGCTTGTTCTCCCATGGATTCCTGTCCCAAGCTACCTCTACCACCCCCGTTGCCAGCAAGACTTTCGTTTGCCTTGTCCCCTCCCCATCTGCTCTCTAAAGCTCTGCAGCTCACCAATTTGATGGTCCATTACATTCACCTGTCTGGAATGAGCCCCTGCCAGTACTTGACCAAGTTCATGTTTCAATAGGAAATTTCTTTGTAATGGTACGATGCCTATGTTTAGTGAAAGAATTTTACCTAAAGGGGCAACATTTGATTTGATTGCAGCATAGAGAAGAAACACTGGCTTTTCTTTCAAAATTAAGCAATTATTAAATGCTCCACTTTATTTATTTTAAAATAATAATATGTGCAGCACTTCAAGAAACAACTAAATAGTGTTGTATATTATAAACTGGTGACATTCTATTAAATTATGTACAATATTTTTGCTTTTCTTAATGCTTCTTGAGGTGGTAATGAGAAAAAAATTTTGCTTTTTTTTTTTTTTTTTTAAGTGTGCCTTGCTGTATTTCTTATACCATTTATTAGAAAGCTGCTTTCACGGTAAAATTAGGGTGGTTTAAAAGGAGGAAATAGCAAGGTTAAGATGTGTGAATAATTTCTGTACATATGTATAACCAAGTACAAACATTGATGTATAATGACAGTATAAAATGCTTTCATGTTTGCAATGTCTAGTGATGTGGAAAATACAAGCCTTAAATCTATTAGATTGCATGCTAATTAAAATTGGCATAATAAACATAGATTATTAGGGGAAAAGGAAAATTAGTGATCTCTTCTACCTGTGTTCTTTACCAAATTATTGCATCTGGACTGGAACAAATATTACATATAACAGCTTCCAAAATATCTTCTATATTGCATAAGAGGCTTAAAATTACTTAAACTAGAAACTACACAATGAAGCCATCACAATTTTCAAGATTCTTCTGATCACTATACAGATCTTAGAACACTAATGATTTATTTCCAGTTCCCCTAAACCAGTAAAAATATATCCTAGATTTTCTTTTTATTTCTACTTATCATTAATGTTTTTAATGTTGGCTTTCAGGATACCTAATACATCTTATATTTATTTTATATAATTTTTTGAATGGATTTTATAGGAAGTTGGTAGAAAAGTATAGAACATTTGACTATTCTTTTTATTTAAATTATAGATTTCAAGTGTATTTATTTTGTGTAAAAGAAGTTAGCTAAAAATATTCTGTTTGGTCTTTACTGCTCTCGTGAAAAGCAGTTTCTAATTTTATTCTAACACCTACTCAAGTGCCTGACACAGTAGGTATTCAATAGCAAATTTGTTGAATTGAAATACTGAATTAGGTAATATGATGACATTTATGTTTTCATTTTGAGAAATGTACACTAACACATATAAACTAGAAAAAGATCTAATACAGTTATAAAATCACATGTAGTATATGACCAATTTACACCAAATTTCAAAAAGAAATAATGTGTGGATTCATATAGTCACAGAAATGACAATCATTCATTCAACTGATATTTCATTGACGCCGTTTATCTGAAAGGCAGTATTCTATTGTAGATGCAGGGGATGCAATGATGACTGAACAAAGGCCCTGCCCTCAGGAGACGTACCTCCATATGGATGGAGTGAGCGCCCAAACAAGACTCAGTAGTGGTCCTGCAGGTGAGGAAAGAGCAAAGAGGTGCACGAGGTGCAAAGACAGAGCAGCGATGAAGGACAGGGAGGAAGAAAAGGGCTAGAAGAGAGCAGAAAGTTAGAGTAGAAAATTAGTGACACTTATTGCAGGGGTAGTAGGAGAAACGGTAAGTTGGGAGACTTAATGAAGAGTCTTTTAAAAAGTTATGATGGACCTTTGTATGTGCTATGCTAGGCAGTAAGGAAGTTTTGTCATTTTTTGTTTTGTGCCTGGTATTGCTTATCATTAAAACTTTACTAGTAGCCCACCAAGAACATTTAAAAATAGTAACCTATAATTCTAACAGTTTAATAGCTACTTGTATTTTTTATGCCCCTTCTAATCTTTTCCATGCATATTTCTAAAGTGATGAATCATTCTAGACTTTTGAATGGATAGTAATTCATTCACAAGGGGTTTTAGGCAGACATTTAGTTGCAGAGTTCAAGGTGATTGCAGGGGAAGATATTAGAGATAAGTGTCTCACTAGGAGGTAGCTGTAGAAAATGAGCTAGTCTTGAGGAGATCACAGGGAGAGTGGTCTGGGAATGTAGAGAAAAAAGTTCTAGCGCCCAAAATCCCTAAGAGCATTCTGGATTTCCTTTGAGGTGTGCTATAATTTTACACGCTGAGACAACCTAAATTTTCCTTGGTTACTAACTAATGCCAAGTCTGCATCTCTTAGTAAAACATTCAAAGAACAAACAGACCATGATGTCTTACTTACCAGTGATATGCTCATTGAAGACATGGAGATATTGAAAATATTTGTTTATTAATAATCTAGTTTTAACACTGAATTTGTAGAATGATTTTCAGGTTTATGGTACAATGCTTTTTCAGGTTGAAAAGGATGGAATAGCCTCAATTTCTTGCTCTATTTAGGTGCTACCTTCTTAGTTACCCTTGAATGGTCCCACCAACTCTGCCTACACACTTCCAGTGGTTTATCATCCGCTAAGGCACGCGTGTGTCTGTATTAAGAAGCTATTTCTTAGGTTGCTAAAATCTGCATAGTGCCCCCCTACCCATCTTTAATTTTGTTCACTGGTCTTAATTCTTTTCTGCTAAGCTGCCCTAGAATTTCTACCCCTTATTTTTCATGGTAACCCTGGAGATCATTGAGACCAGTTACTCATCCTCTCCCACCTGCTATGATTTCTGTTCTATAATTCCCTCAACAGCCCTTCATATGCCATGATTTTCATCTATTTCAACCTGACTAATGTTAACAGACAGAATCCTTGAAACTTAGGAACTGTCTTCATCATCATACATGTAGAAAAGTATCTGAACATTTAAATGGTAAGTTTTCTCTAAAAATATATTAAGATATGTTTATTCTATTATTTTAAAAATAAATAAGCAAATAAATAAATAAGCAAATAAGAATCCATTACTTCCTTCAGTGGCCCAGTCAAGTGCCAGAGTTATCTTGAATGCTTATCTTACATCATATCCAAAACTAACCTGTTTCCTTATAAAGCAAGGTACCCCTTCCATTCATTCATTCATTCAGTCAGTCAGTCAACAAACATTCATTGAGTGGCTACTTGTGTGAGGCGCTATGTTGGCATTAGAGATACAAAGGCTACTAAAACGTGGTTGCTGCCTACAAAGGTTTACAGTTTTTCTTGTGAAAGTGCCTTTCATGTCCTCGAATAGAGTGTTTTCTCCAAATTAAATGATGATCCATTAATTTTGTTTCCTATCTAGTTTCTCTACATTTTAAAAACTCTAGTGAGCAAAATGGTATGCAGAATTATGTGGCTCTGACTGCTAGAAGTAGTGTTTTTGTATTTGAAAGTTTTAATAACAGAAAAATATTTCAGGTTTATGGTCACTTAACAAATATGTGTTTTATGCAACAACAGAACAATCTAAATTCAGGGCTTTTGAGAAGATAAGTTTGGTGATTTTGTTATGTTTGGTTTGTGCAGCTTAGAAATTTTACCCCTTGCTATAATTCCAGAAAATAAATTATCTGAAAATTAGAAAACAGACTGAACTGATTTGGCTATTTTTTATATGTCAAATTATTTTTATTTCCAATGAAATTGGTATTATTTTAGAATCTTACTGAATATACTATATATTTCAAATTTATTTTAACTTGAACCAACTAAATTTACCATGGTGTCTTTTTCCCCATATATACATTTCCAGTTTTTACTTTTAATGATTTTAGACCTATATACTGGTAAAGGTTGAATGAGTAGTACAACAATATTTACATACTCATTAGTCAGATTCATTTATTGCTACTTTTTTTTTTTTACCACATTGCTTCATCTTTATACACACACACTCTCACACACTTTTTTATGTGTTGGAACTATTTGAAAATAAATTGCAAATCAGAGCACTTTGTCTGTAAATACTTCAGCATATGTCATCTAAGAACAAGGGCATTATTCTGTTAAGTCCACAGTACCATTCTCATGGCAAGAAATGAAACTTTGATACAATAACATTTGATAATTCTTATTCAGATATCATAATAATACCCTTTTAAAGTTGTTTTTGTTTTAATCTATGATTCAAGCAAAGTCCATGCATTGCTTTTAGGTTTTGTCTTTTTATTCCTAAACAGTGTCTCTGCACTTTAATTTTTCTTTGGTCCTTCATAACTGACATCTCTGAGGCATCCAGGCAAGGTTTATACAGTGACCCACACTCAGGCTGTGTCTAGTTGTTGTCTCATTATTCAAGGCAGGGTAAACTTTTTTGGTCAAGTGTAGCACATGGGTGATATTGCATTCAATAACTACTCTTTAATGAAGAGTGAATGACTCATTGACATTCTTGATATGTCTTGAGGTTCACAACTTACTCTTACAACTCATGTTTCATTAATCGAAGGCAGGGTCAGCAAACTACAGTTTGTCAGTCACATCTAGCCTACTGCTTATTTTTGTTTGGGCACTGAGCTAAGAATGGTTTTTACATTTTAAAATCATTGAAAAAAATGAAAGGGATATTTCATAACAAAAATTATATAATATTCAAATTTCAGTGTCATTAACAAAGTTTTATTGGAACATAGCCACATCTATATGTTTACATATTGTCTATGGCTGCTTTGCACTGTAACTGCAGAGTTAAATAATTGTGACAGAGACCATATAGCCCGCAAAGTCTAAAATATTTCTATTTTGCCAGTGACAGAAGGAATTTTTCCATATTTGGTTCATGGTATTCTAAATTCTGACACCATTTTCTTAGAGGTAGATAGGTTTCCATTTGCAAAATCAACGTAACATATTAGCACCTGTAATAATTATATTTTGCTTTCTATATATTGAATTGGCAATTTCTGTTTCATGTTCCCTTAGTAAAATAAAGTGTGCTTTGTTTCATAAATTTAAAGGTTGTTCCCCATCCACGGTTGGTTTAAGGATTTAAATTTAGTTTATTTAGTACAGCATGGCTGTGATTGATTTCGAGGGTTAGTCAATTACAGACTAAGTCATTTGTTCAATCAAAACCATCAGGAAAATTGACACAACCTAAATTCACTTCAATTCGCCAATAAACTGGAATTCTTTCTCTAAATGTTTCTCTAAAGCGGTCCAATGAAGTTTCAATTCAGGCCATTTCAAAGCCAGTGTTTCAAATGCATTTTTCAACCCAAAGAAAGGCAAAACCTTGATCAAAGGTTGTTTAAGATGCACTTCCATTTTCTAAGTCTTAATCACAAATCACCTGCATTTGCCAAGGAACCCAGTACCTCTCCCAGACCCTGCTGTGGCCACAGGTGGCCCTCTTTCTGAGTACACGCTCGGAAGGTAACAGGTTTCTACCTTTTCTCCCAGTTTATCTTTGACAGCACCACCCCTCCCCGCCACGTGCCTAGAGAGAAGACACGCCCACCTCCTTAAAGAGCAACAACACACCTCCCATGTAACAATGCCTATAGATATGAGGCTTTTCATGTATTTGCGTTTTCAGAGTAAAATAACAAAATCATGTGTGCCAGTCCTTCCCACAACACTGAGGTTTCTGTGGCAGAGGCATTTTGCCAGCGCCTTGAGTAATGGGCCCTCACCAAAGGAGACAATATGCAGAGTATCATACCTGTGTCTTAAAGTACACCTGGGCGTGCATAAGCAACCTTTCTGTCTCTCTTCTGTTTCAACACAAGCAACTTGGAAGATGTTCACATGTGTGAGACATTTCCAAGCTTTTGCCAAACATCAATAACAATTTCCAGTGAGGGAAGATTCATGGAGGAGATCTTAATGCACCGGATGGAGTGGCATTACTCAATGGGCAACTTTGATGCCAGTCTAATTCATGCTTAAACAAAAAAATCTTTCCTGAATACTGGCGCTTTGTTATTGGTTGCACATCACTTGTGACATCATATTTTAGAACCATAGTGAACCCTCGATTTTGCAGACCTTGATTTAACTGACCTTGGATTTAATGGACAACATTTCTGGTTCGTATGCCATATGTGAAAATCAATACCCTGTTAATTTTAAAATGCGTTAAGCCAAAATTTGCTGATAGTCAAATTAACAGATTATTTTCTATTTTGTTATTAAATCACTGCTATTTTTAACAAATTTTAGCAACTAGGCCATATGTTGAAAAAATATTGTAGTAATTTCATGCACATTAATAAATATCTACAAGTAGAGTCTGCGTATTTAAATCCAAGAATCACCACTCGTAGACAATGCTTGGTGAATGATTAGCACGTGATCACATCCCTGTGCAAGGTGATTAGTTCTGTTGTCACATGGCATGGCTTTCTGCAGCAGTTTTAACTTGTGCCAGCAATTTTCCCAGGACATGTGCTAACCCCGCCCCAGCCGTGTGCATTTGTGTACTCACCATGACTGGTGAATACAAGCATTCACTAAACCTATTCAGTACAAATTGAAAATTACAATGATACATGCAGAACACTTTTCTGTGAAATTAATTTTTTTATACTTAGTTTTGATTATACAAACATGTCTATGTAAGTAAAAACAGGTAAATTAACTAATTTAAAGGACACATTCAGAAAATCTACTTTATAATATAATGGACTTGTAGCTTTAAGACACACCCTCGCCCGAATTAGTCCGTTCTGTAGAGGTTTTGCTGCACTGACGTTGAGGCTTGCAGTGAATTGAAGTGCCCAAACCCGTCAAGCTCTTCCAAAGAACAGGAGAACCAACAGCCTGGGCATGGACGGACAGCCCCAGACGCTCCAGACCCGGGAAGAGCTCCGTCTCTCTGGTGAGTACATTCCTCAGAAAAAAACAGGGAAGTCAAAGGAAGCAAATGTAAAATGCAACAGAACTCAGCCTCACGGTAACAATGGAGAAAAGGCTGATTCTGATGATCTGGCCCGGTAACTCCACCCCTGCTGACAAAAGAGCCATAATATATGGAGCATCAAATTTTCCCAAGTGGAGGCAGAGCCTTCTCTACTAGATACTGTGGCACTGCTCTTTCCCCCTTCTTCATTTATTTACAGGGGATTTGGACTAGGGTTACCAGATGTGAAATTGGTATTTTTTCCCCCACACCATCAAGACATGTAGTAATATGCTTATTAATTTTTACATTTAATATTTAAATTAATAAATATACAATTTGGTAAGAAATGACATTAAAATTATGAAAACATTTCTTTGTCCTCACACTTAACCTACCATTAAAAAAAACAAAACAAAACAAACAAACAAAAAAAACACAGCTCCCTAAAAACAAATAGTCCATTACTGGCATAAAACAAGTATTATTTGGCAAATTTTATTCAAAGACTAAAATGATCGAAGGCATTAGGAATATAAAAAAAATGCATACAATCCTCTTTAAACCCCAATATTTTCTAGTCACTGGTTTATGAAAAATTCTATAAGATTTATAGAATTAGTCTGGTTCTATTAGTTGGTTAAGTTACACTACAATTTGAAACAAATAATTTTCTCTGTGTGTGCATGTTTGCTTGCTTGCAAATATGTTTCATTTATTTTAAAGTGTCTTTTTATATTAAAAAATCCAAGTTTCTAAAATTTATCTTGTCATTAAAATAGTGTGAAAATCAAATCAGTCTTCATAGTGGTGCTCTTATCCCTGCTGATCTCAATTGACTGATGATGCTTACAATAGGTTTTGTAAAATGAAAATCCCTTAACTGTTCAGGAAGCAATTTTTGTACGTGGACAGGATTTGCCTCTCTTCTAACTATTTTTTTTATCACTGTTTTAAGTTCAGGCTTATTCTCCTATCAATGATGTCTTTCCATGCAAACTATATATAAAATATTTTTTTAGAAAGTAAAATGACTGATTATTTACAGGTTAAGAGGTATTTTTATAGAAATGAGATAATATTTAATAGGTAATTGTTTTTTAAATGAAAAGAACAAACACTCATTGATTCAAAATGATTGAATATAAGAATATTCTTTTTTCCCTTAAGAACCTCAGTAAGTCACCTGTGGCTTAATGGCAACTCAAATATTTTTAAACAAAATTGAATCTTTGATGATGTGGCCCCACTATAGTAATTACCAATTATTATATGATAAATAAGTAAGTTATAAGAAATCAGGATAAATCAGTAAACACACTTTGGATATTATTTTAAGAATTTATATAAATAATAAAGTGAATCATGATTCAATACTCTATAATCGATGATACCCATTTTACCAATGGGCTGCAGAGGTAGCTGGTTATTAATTATTTCCTTTTCATAAAAGCAGAATGTGGAGGAATAAAATCTGTTTTAGAAACTAATTTTCTTCCTAGATAAATAAGGGTTATTTTAATGTTCCCATACATTGCTAAATTCCCTCTCTGAACATGTAAATCATGCCAAAACTGAAAAAAGGACTTTCATTTTTAAATGTAGTTCTTATGATAATTCTATAGGAAAAAAATGATAGCTAAATTAGCACCTGAAAAAGGCCAAAGAAAATTATACAGTATACTGTATATAATTATGCCTCATTATGACCTCGGCACATTTTCCAGAGAAGTTAGGCATTAAAAACACACACAACAGGAACACCTCAAAGCTCAGAGTCTGATGAAAACAAAATGCAATAGTTAATTATGAAGGACAAGATTAATGCCCTAGTAGAAACATACTGTGTGTGTGTGTCGGGGTGTGTGTGTGTGTTTTGTATTTAAAATTTTTATTTTTGGTAGCACTTTTCCATACTTGTGTGAAAGATACTATGTTGAGTTTAAAAAAATGCCTAATATGGGAAATTATAAGAAAAAGTAAAACTCAATATTAGTAACAAAATATAACATGGTACACATGCATAGTATATATTCTCTAACACTTGCACATGCATATTATTATTCTTTTTCACAAAACAATTTCTATGATATATTCACTTAATTTGTTTTTCAATTATAGTTTACATTCAATATTAATTTGTACTAGCGACCCAGTGCACAGATTCATACACATTGAAAGGAAATTAATTACAAGAAATATTTTAATATCGCTATTCACCCTTTCTCTATATTTGAAGTGTCAACCAAATTCATAATCAACAATGACAGATCAAAACACATGTGTGTGATTGGCACCAGTGAAGGCTTTATATGTATTGCCTATGCACGAGTCAACTTAGCCATATATATATATAATAAACTTACTTAATTAGACCTGCTTTCTGATTTAGTAAACTTTTTTTCAGCTCACTGAAGCACTCCAACTTCTTTTTCAAATGTCAGCAACACAGCAGTAAATATCAACATGAAACAGATTATTATTGTAGATCACACAGGGAGAACAAACGGTAAAATATGTAATTGTAGCAGTGTTTGACTATATTCTGCACAGTGAGAAAACTTGAAGTCATTTTCAAGTTCCACCATTTCTTACTTATTGTCCATTAGGTCAAGTTTCTAAACTTTCTAAATCTCCATTTTCCAGCTAATAAGATTCTACCAAGTCTCCTATCTACCTATTCCAGGACTTCTGTGAGGATCAAATGAGATGAGGCATGGGGAAACACTTCACAGATATTTGATTAAAGTGTAAAATGTTTCCACCTGGCTATAAAGCAAATCATGTTCCTGGGCTGAAGAAACTGCAAGGAGGCTAGTTGTTAGGGAGAGGAAGATGGGCGTTGCTGTGTGACATCATTACTCAGTGCCCAAAGTGACTGTTTCCAGGCTGGGCTGGGCTGTAAGCCAAATTTTGTTCATTGAATCTTGGCAGCATTGTCTGCAATTTGGTGGAGTATTGCTCAGGGTGGGGGAAGTCTAGTGTTGGTTTGTCTGTGCTGCTGGCCAGTACGTGTGATGGAAGCTCCTGCATTGAGCATCTGCACCTGGTGATCAGTTTGCATCATAGCTATCGGTCAGATGGTCAGACAGATACTTAGGCTTATATATATATATACTTATATATATATATTGATAGTTTGTACTAGTTTCAGGTATACAGCGTAGTGATTAGACAATCATATACTTTACATAGTGGTTCCCCCAATATCCCTCCTGGTACCATACATATTACAATATTATTGACTGTATTTTCTATGCTGTGCTTTACACCCACATTAATATTTTGTGACTACCAATCTGTACTTCCCAATCCCTTCACCTTTTTCACCCAACCCCCCAACCCTCATCCTCTCTGTCAACCATCAGCTTGTTCTCTGTATCAATGAGTTGGTTCCTATTTTAATTAGGAGCACACATTGTTATCATTACATTTTGCTGCAGAAATAATTGAAAATATACAATTTCCTTCCATGTATTTTGCTTCATATCTGAGAGAGGTCGTAGAGAGAGACAATTTATTAAAGTACAAGTAGAATTTACATTTTAATTTAATAAAATGAAAATGTGGGCTTTGCTATGATCCCTAGCAATCTTTTTGTTATTTTTTTTTCACTTGTGTCTTTTCTTGCCAAAGGTATTTAGCTTGAAGAGTAAATACTGAGATCTCAGTTTGCAAATTATTTACTTCAAAATTTTTCATTATCTTCAAGAGGTATTTTCTAAGATAGAATTCATGGGCCATATTTTTGGCGTTTTACTCTAACAATACACCTAACTCTAAACATTTAAAATGATAACTTCCCAATTGGCTTGGCTCAGTGGCTGAGCATCGACCTATGAACCAGGAGGTCACAGTTCAATTCCTGTTCAGGGCACATGCCCAGGTTGCTGGCTCTGTCTTTAATGTGGGGCATGCAGGAGGTGGTCAATCAATGATTCTCTCTCATCATTGATGTTTTATCTTTCTCTCTTCCTTGCCCTCTGAAATCAATAAAAAATATTTTTAAAAGCAAAATAAATGGCAACTATTTTTAAACTTTTTTATTAGAATATAACTTCAGATTTACAAAATATTGCAAAAAACAAAAATAGTACACTTTAACCAGGTTCGCCTATTGTTAATATCTTAGCCCATTTGATTTATAATTTCCCATTCACTTAGTAATATAGTTTTTTTCTGACCAATTTGAAGACAAGTTAAATATATCATAACCTTTTATCCCTAAGTACTTCATTGTATTTTTTCTAATAGGAACATAGGTATATTCTGTTACATTACTGGTGTATAGTTATCAACTTCATAAATTTACACTGATAAAATATAGCTATATAATCTACCTTTCACATTCCAAGTTTGTCAATGGTCTCAATAATATCACTTATGAATTTTTTTTTTCAGTATACAATTTGGATAGTGAATTTAATTGTCATATATATTTAGCTTCCTTATATTTTTATCTTTAAAATATAATGTATTGATTTTTTACAGAAAGAAAGGGAGATGGATAGAGAGTGGGAAACATCGATGAGAGATAAACATTGATTAACTGCCTCCTGCACACCCCCTATTGGGGATGTACCTACAACCAAGGTACATTCCCTTGACCAGAATGGAACCTGGGACCTTTCAGTCCGTATGCCAACGCTCTATCCACTGAGCCAAACCAGTTAGGGCTCTTTAGCTTCCTTTAATCTGGAAATATTACCCTAGCCTTTCTTTGTTTTTTTGTTCTTATGATATTATTTTGAATAGATGCCTTCTTTTACAAGTAGGTTATTCATTTATTTTGTGTTTGATCTTCCTCTGTGATTTGATTAAAATTTTGCATTTTCTGCAGGAACACTGCATAGGTAGTATTCTTCCTTTTTAGGATATCATGTCTGGAGACAAACAGTGTCTATCTGTCCACCATTAATAATGTTAACTTTGAGAATTTTTTGTAGAAATGCTTTAAAACCATGTAAATATACATCCCCTTCTCAAAATTTGTCCAATATTTAGCATCCAATGATATAATTCCTGCTTGATCTAATCCATACCAAGGTGTTGCAAAATTATGATTTTTCAACTCTACCACTCTCTCCATGTTTCCCAGTTGATTCTTGCTATTCTGCTTTAAGTAAGATTTCTTCCTTCTCACTTACTTATTAGTCTTTTTTATCATAAGTATAAGTTCTTTTCCCCCAATTATTTATAATTCATTACTCTACTTTAATTAGTTTAGTGCTTAAATTGTCCCAGATTTGTCTAGCGAGAGCCTCTTCAATCTAACTCTTGTATTCTATGACACCTTTCAAGCAATCCCTTACTTTGTGGTATTACAAGGAGTTTCAGACTTATTTTTTACCCATCTGCCCCAACCCTTGAGTCAGCCATTTCTCTGGAGAGTCTTGGCTCTTTTTTTAGTAGGGATTGGCATGAAAGACCAAGATCTGAGTGCTTGACATGCTTGTAGCTAATGGGTTATTTTTGCTTCTTGACCAATCTTTTCAGCCAACAAAGCTAGAAAATACATAAATGTGCCCATACATACATGTATATATACATACAATTATGTATTCAGAAAGACATATCCATCCATACATGTGTGTAAATATGCATGCATGTATACATAAACATGCATATACACACATACTTGTTTTGGAAATCAAGAGTTCACACCAGTTTCCTCCAATTTAACCCAACCCACAAGATGCTTTCTTGATTTCTATGATTCCATATTTGTATATCCCTCCTTCCACCATAAGAACCCTAGATACCAACATCAATACAATTATTCATTTGTTACATAATATAATACATTTAAAATTGTTTCTGAATTGATTCCCTTTTCCATACACTCCACCCTGCTCAACATTGTGGGGGTGTGGTCAAATACTGTCTCAAAGTTCTAAGTTACTTTCTTACTAAGCTATTGGCTCCTTTCTTCTCCTCTCCCCTCTCTACTTCCTTCCCTTCCTTTTTGATTTTCCTATGGTGATTATCCCTATTCACCTGTCTTTTCACTGCATTCCATGCCACTCTCACCTCTACCAAAAACTGGCAACTTTTGGATCTAAAAGCTTGCTTAACTATCAGCTGTCATAAAAAGCAAACAAATAAACAAAAAACTTTCTCTCAAGAGTGTTGCCTCAGTATACTATACAAAAACTCCCAACTGGAGAGTCCAGTCAGGACGAAATCCATCCAATATTTTACTGGCCAAGTCATGGCATTATATGAATGGAAATATGTCTACTCAGAGCAAGGGTCATATTTTCCTAATTTCAAAAAGGCACTTAGAGTATAGAAGCAGCCCTTCCTCAGTCCTTCTTTCCTACCATGTTATCATAGTACCTCTCTATTCTACATCAAGTGCATGTATCTTTTTAAATTAGTGTTTTTGGGAATTTTGCATATATACCCAGAAATGGAGTTGTTAGATCATATGTTAGTTCTATTTTTTATTTATTAATTAAACTCCATATTATTTTTCATGATGGCTGCAGCAATTTACATTTCCACCAACAGCGGACATGGGTTTCATTTTCTCCACATCCTCACCAACACTATTTCTAGACTTTTTTTTTTTTTTATATATATATAACAGCTATCCTAATAGGTGTGAGGTGATATTTCATTGTGGTTTTAATTTGTATTTCCCTGATGATTAGTAACTTTGAGCATTCTGTCATGTAACCGTCTTCTTTGAAAAAACATCTTTTCCCCATTTTTAATTGGATGGCTTTTTAAAATATATTTTATTGATTTTTTACAGAGAGGAAGAGAGAGAGATAAAGTTATAAACATCAATGAGAGAGAATCATTGATCAGCTGCCTCTTGCACACCCCCTACTGGGGACGTGCCCGCAACCAAGGTACATGCCCTTGACTGGAATCGAACCTGGAACCTTTCAGTCCGCAGGCCACGCTTTTTCCACTGAGCCAAACCGGTTTTCGGCATGGATGGTTTTTTTATTGTTATTGGGCTATATGAGTTTTTAATATATTTTTGGATACTAGCTCCTTATCAGACAATATTATTTGCAAATATTTCCTCCTATTCAGTAAGTTTACTTTCATTTTATTGATGGCTTCCTTTGCTGTGCAGAAGCTTTTTAGTATGATGCAGTCCCACTAATTAATTTTTGCTTTGGTTGCTTTTGCCTTTAGTGTCAGATTCAAAAAATTATTGCCAAAACTTATGCCTCAAACTATGTTTTCTTGTAGAATTTTTATGGTTTTAGGTCTTAGGTTCAAATATTGAATCCATTTTGAGTAATTTTTGTGTATGGTTTAAGATAGTGGTCCAGTTTAATTCTTTTGCATGTGATTATCCAATTTTCTCAACACCACTTATTGAAGAGACTATCTTTTCTTCATTGAGTATTTTTGGCTCCTTTGTCATAAATTAATTGACCAAATATGCAAGAGTTTGTGGTTGGACTCTCTATTCTGTTCCATTGTCCTATGCATCTTTTTTATGCCAATACTATATTGTTTTATTACTATAGAGTTGAAATATAGTTTCAAATCAGGAAGTGTGATTTCTTTGGCTATTTGGGATCTTTTGTGGTTCATACAAATGTTATTGTAGAATTGCTTGTTCTATTTCTTTGAAAATTGCCTTTGGAATTTTGATAGAGATTGCATTGAATCTGGTGTTTGCATTGGGTAGTAGGAACATTTAAACAGTATTAATTCTTCCAATTCATGTGCACAGAATCTTTCCTTTTACTTATATTGTCTTTCAATTCGTTCTTCATTGTCTTATAGAGTTCAATATACAGGTGTTTCCCTTCTTGGTTACATTTATTCCTAGGCATTTTATTATTTTTATGCTATTATAAATGTAATTGTTTTATTAATTTCTCTCTTGATACCTCATGATTAATGTATATAAATGTAACATTTTTTTGTATTAATCTTGTATTCTATAATTATTCTGAATTCATTTACTCTAACAGGTTGTTTTTTTTTTATAAAGTCTTTAAAGTTTTCTATGCAAAACACCATGTCATCTGTAAATACTGACAGTTTTCTATTTTCCTTTCCAATTTGGATGCCTTTTATTTATTTAATTGATCAATTGCTTGGCTGGTACTTTCTCTACTATGATGAATAGAAGTGGCTAGAGTGGACATTCTTATCTTATTTCTGATGTTGGAGAAAAAGCTTTTGCTTTTTATCACTGAGTGTGATGTGAGCTCTGGGCTTGTCATATATGGCCTTTATTATGTTGAGGGATGTTCCCTGTATTTCCACTTTGTTGAGAATTTTTATCATAAATGGATGTGAAGTTTGTTATGTGCTTTTCCTACATCTGTTGAAATGATCATGTGATTTTTATTCTTCATTTTTAATATTGTCTATCACATTGCCTGAATTCAGATTTTGAACCATCCTTGCATCCCTGGATTAATGTATTGTTAAATTTAGTTTGCAAATGTTTTGTTGAGATTTTTTGCATTTTTATTCATCAGAGATATTGACCTGAGATTATCTCTTCTTGCAATATTTTTGTTTGGTTTTGGTATTAGGATAATACTGGCCTCATAAAATGTTTGGAAGATTCCCTTCTTTTGTGTTTTGGAGAAGAGCTTGAGAAGGATTGATATTAATTCTTTGAATATTTTGTTGAATTCACTAGTTGAGGCATCTGGTACTGAACTTTTGTTGGTTGTAGGTTTTTAATTATTGGCTCAACTTCCTTATTAGCATTCAGTCAGCTAAGATTTTCTATTTTGTCATGATTCAGTCTTTGGATATTATATATTTCTAGGAAGTAACTTATCAATTTTTTATATTGTTCGCATATAAAACAGGTATTCTAATAATGTTATGTCATTCAACATTGTTTTATTATGTTAATGAGATGCCTTAGGAATTTAACTTATGTTTATATAAACTCACCTATGGTAAAATTGGTTTCATTATACATTGATTTGCTTAAAGTCACAGAAACTATTGATGATGTTATTTAGGAATTAGGGGCCAGTGCATATATTTGTGCACCTTGAAAGTAACTGTGGGCTATGAGGCCACTGTGGGTACAGGAGTGGGTCTTTGCTCATCCTCTGTGCCTCTGTCTGACCTCTCCCGTCATGGACCCTGGTCCCCTTTCTGCTAGTAGCCCCACACCTGCCACTGCCACTCCCAAATGCTGACGGCACCAGCCCTGCTCCCACCCACTGACAACGTGGAACAATTGGGGTTGGCACTGTTACTGGGTGCAAGTGGTGGGTGCTGCTCCAATCACCTCTAGTAGGGGGCGATGGATAAGCCCTCAGCGGTGATTGGGGCCAGCAGCTGCCACTTGCACCTGCTGATGGCACCGAGCAATCAGGACCGGTGCCGGCTGCAGGTTGTGAACAGGACCGGCACTGGCAGTGGATGTGAATGGCAGCTCCGGCACCAGCAGCAGGTGCAAGCGCCAGTGGGACCACAGAGCATGGGAGCGAATAATTTTCAGTAACCAACAGAGGCTTGCCCTGATGGAGTGGCTGGCACCCCCACTCACCTGCTTCATGGCCGATGCCTGCCATTGTCTATACTTTGCTGCCTGCTGCCAATGCCTGCCATGTTCTGCACATGCCCCCTGGTGGTCAGCACACGTCATAGTGACCGGTTTTTTGGTTGTTTGGTTGTTCAGTCTATTTGCATAATAGCCTTTTATTATATAGGATAATTGATCATAGTATAATAGTTTCATATATACTTTGACATTTCTGTGGTATCAGTTGTAATATCTTTTTCATTTATTATTTATTTGTGTTTTCTCTCTCTTTTTTTCTTAGTTAAGTTCAGGTAAAAATGTGTCCATTTTGTTTATCTTTTCAAAGAACCAGCTCTTACTTTTATTTGTCTTTTCTACTATCTTTTTGGGCTCTATTTTATTTATTTCTGTTCTAATCTTTTCTATTGCCTTCTCTCTACTAACTTTGGGCTTCATTTTTTTCTTATTACTTGAGGTGTAAAGTTAGGTTGTTACTTGAAACTTTTCTTGTTTCTTAAGGTAGGCATTCATTGCTATGAATTTTCCTTTTAGAACTGCTTTTGCTGCATTCTATATATTTTGGTGCGTCACATTTCCATTTTCATTTTTCTCCTGGTATTTTTCATTCTTAATTTATTCTATAATTAATTGGTTGTTAAATGGCATATTGTTTAATCTCCACATATTTGTGAAATTTCCAGTTTTCTTCATGTAATTAATTTTTAGTTTTATATAATTGTAGGAAAAGATGCTTGATATGATTTCAATCTTCTTAAATTTATTAAGAGTTGTTTTGTATACTATGATAATATATAATCTAATTTAGAAAATACTTTATGTTCATTTGAGAAGAATGTGTTTTCTTTTGCTTTTGGATGAAATATTTTATAAATATCTGTTATGTCCATCTGGGCTGAAGTGTCATTTAAGGTCAGTATGTCCTTATTGATTTTCTGTCTGGATGATCTATTCATTGATGTAAGTGGAGTACTAAATCCCACACTATTATTATAACACTTCTATTTCTACCTTTAGACTTGTTGCTATTTGCTTTTTATATTTTGATGCTCCTGTGTTTGATTCATAAATATTATACATGTTACATCCTATTGTTTAATTGACTCCTTTATTATATAACTCTCTTCTTTGTCCCTTATTACAGTCTTTGTTTTAGCGTCTATTTTGTCTGACATAGCTACTCCAGCTTTTATCTGAGTTCCATTTGCATATAGATTGGTTTGGTTGTTTCTTTAAAAAAAAAAATAATCCATTCAACGACTCTATGCCTTTTGATTGGATAATTTAGTTCATTTAAATTTAAAGTAACTATTGATAGAGATGTTGCCATTTTGTTAATTGTTTTATGGCTGTTTTCATAGTTCTTCTCTGTTTCTTTCTTTTTCTATTGCTCTCTTTCTTTGTGATTTGATGATTTCCTCTAGTAGTATGCTTGTATTTATTTCTCTTTATGTATTTACTCTAGGCTTTTGCTTTGTGATTTCTAGGAGACTTACATATAATATGTTATATCTATAACAATCTATTTTAAGTTGATAACAACTTAAGTTTGATCCCATTATCAAACTCAGCATTATTCCTCTCTTCCTTTTATATTTTTGATGTCATAATGTATATATTTTATCCTGTGTATCTATTAACTAATTATTGCAACCACAGTTATTTTTACTACTTTTGCCTTTTAAACTTATATGAGCTTTATAAATGATCAAGCAACTACCTTTACTGTGTCTTTACCTTTTCAGTGAGATTTGTTATTTTATGTGTTCCTCTTAGTGTCCTCTTTCTGTTCAGCTTATAGAAGTCCCTTTAACATTTTTTTGTAAGACCAAATTAGTGGCGATGACCTTCTTTAACTTTTGCTTGTGTGGAAAACTCTATATCTTTCTTTGACAACTGACTAATTTTACCTGGTACAGTATTCTTGGTTGGAAGCTGTTTTTTTTTTTTGTTTTGTTTTGTTTTTGTTTTTTGCTTTTTTTATGTGTATGTGTCCCCCCTCCCCCACTACATTGGATGTATTTTGCTACTCCCTCTTTATTTATAAACTTCCTGCTGAGAAATCTACTGTCTTATGGAGTTCCTTTTTAGGTAACAAGTGTTTTTGTTTTTGTTTTTTTCTATTGCTTTTCATAGTCTCTCCTTGTCTTTGACTTTTAAAATTTTAATTATAATGTGATTTGTTGTGGATCTCTTTGGGTTTCTCTTATTTGGAAATCACTGAGCTTCCTGCATCTGGATGACTATTTTCTTCCTCAAATTATGGAAGTTTTCAGCGATAACATCTTCAAATAAAAATAATACCCGAAGCTATTCAAACATTAATAAAGGTTTTGGAGAAAAATATCTAATTTAAGTCCTTTAAAAGAGAACTTTGCATAGAGTTACTTTTTACAATAAGCTTAGATGAAAACTTGAGGCATTTTGGGGAATTTTGAAAATGAGTAATTGGAGGATCCCTTCAAAAATCTCTTCTTGTATCAATACTCACAGCCAGACTTTTGAAAGGAAATGAACAATAGGCAATTCAAAATTGAGTTTTCTATTCAGTTCCAATCACAGATAATCCACGTTTTTCTACTGAAAAATGATCTGCTGTGTAGACGACAAAGATGTTGCTTCATTGTAAAAGAAGAGGACTTTTCTAATATTTTTACCTTAATGAAGAGTCACTTTACCTGTGTACAATAGTGAACTAAGTGGGCAGTTTTAAACAGATCAAGGGCAATTCTCACAAAGCAATTCAGTGTTGGCACAAATTGTTGGAAATGCCAGAACTCTGTTCCATAAGGCAAAAAGAGCATACTATTACAAAAGGTTTAGAGATTAAGAGGTACCAAAGGTGTCTATTGACCCCAGAAGTTCCTTATCACGATCCTTGTAAAATGTTCAATTTTGAGATCATCTGCCTGTTAAGGGTTAATTAGGTAAATCACAAATTATGGCTCTAAGGGATGACATATGGCAATCAGTTAAGCAGACTAGTTTAATGTTATCCATTTAGATGTCAAAGTGTGCCTGCCAAAACTGATCATTTTGGTTTTAGGAGAATTAACATTTAGTAGCTTTTCTTGACATAAATTGATCAATAGGTTGAATTGCTTGTCACAGCCACTTCTATGACCATATAGAAGGCATGTCATCAACACACGAGAGGCACTTGTCTTGCTGTGGCTAGGTCATCTAAAGACAACCAGTTTGTTCAGTTATAAAATTAAAAGGAGATCACTTGGGATGTAGCCCTGTTTCATGCCATTTAAAATAGACATTTCATCTGTCAAAAAGGAGGTCTTTCTTATCCACGTTAATTTGTGCCATATTGTCTAGCAGTAATGGCTCTGAGAGAGAATTATAAGCCTTGAATCTATGTTGAGGTCATATACTTAGGCTTCCTTATGGATTCAATGACCAATGATAAATCAATAAGTTTCATGAAAAGTCTAAAAACACTCCTAACTGATTGAAAGACTGCAGTTCATCTCCAGAAATATATGCTGCATTCTGATTTCTTATCTCCCTTTACTTGTCCAAACCCATTTTCCCTATCTACCTTCAATTCTCTTTTTCTATATTATCTTAAGGTTATTTTAACATATCGATATGTCTTATAGCCTAAATTAGCTTTCTGCTTTATTGGATCAACCCAATCTTTCATTGTATAAATATATGAGTGCTCTAAACATTTGCTAAATAAAATTATGAGTGAATGGTGGGTAAATGAATAAATGGATAAATATGTCCTACTTTGGTTATGATCAAATATAGTTTTAACCATTCAGCTTAGAGACATAGATAGAAAAAAAATAAAGGTGAAAGAACATGAGTGTGATCTGTGTCTTTTAGTTTAAGAGGATGTTTTGGATTTTTGTAAAGAAAATTTAGGACCATAATAACTCCAGATTTTCTAGGTGCAGATTATTAAAAATGAATGAGCTTCATCAGTACTTGTCATATAGTTTCAGACCTTGTCACATTGGCCAAGCCATTGTAATGTTCCAGTTGGGTTCCTGTAATGTTCTCTTCCTGCAGACTAGCCAAAGAGGACCTAGACCATGAATACTAAAGGCTGTGAATTCCTTAATGTTCTCATTTCTGTCCTGGTTCCAATGTGTATATCTGGGTGTTGTATTTAGCTTCAGAAGGTTTTCAGTTAGCTAATAGTATATTATATTTGATGCCAGCTCTCTTTCAGTACATTGCACAGCCACATCAACATTTTCTACCTCATAGCATACATACAGAGTGATGATATCAAACTCTGGAAAAGATGGAGAAAGCTATTAATGTTTATGGGCTATATGAGCCACCAAGGGGGCTGAAAGGGGTCCAACCTCAGCACAATGGTAACATGGCATTCTAGGATCTAACAGGATAAAGTTTGGGAAGCTCTAGTCTTTAGTATACACAATTAAATTTTAAACTAGAAAAGTAGTTATCGGGTCCAGTTTTTCATTCCCAGGAATTAGATTTAATTACTCTAAACATCCTAAACATTGGCTGTTTAACCTATGTTTAACATCATGTACAGAAATCTTTTGTCATCCACCTTGCTTTCCACTGTTTATAGTCAGCTTCTCTTAAGTAAAAATCAATGTTCTTATAAAAACTATCCTTCAAACTTTGAGTAAGTCACTTCTCAGTCTATTTTCATGTAAAGAAGGCCAATCCTTTCAACCATTTTTCTCAGGGCTGGTTTCTTATTTGTCAACATTTTATTTTATCTTACTCTATTTTATTTTGGGTATTTTACTGTAATTCCTCCACATATTCTTTAAAATGAAGAAATCAAAACTATACAAATTATTCTATACAAATCTAGCCATCACACTATATGTTCATATGGGCCTACCTCTTACTGTTGTCCACCAACATTCACAAGGATTATTCCATTGTGAATGGAATTGATTGATATCATTTACACTTATTCTTAACAGATGAAAAAATATGAAGGACGAACTCAAATAATAAAACTATAAATATTAATATCAATCATAGTTGTCATTGAGTAAAACACTACATTTTCTGGTTTGATCCTCACAACACTTAACAGGTGGATAGTTATTATTAGCATTCCCACTTTATAGATGAGGAAACTGTGATCCAAGGACATCAGGTTACCTGTATGGGGCTGGTCTTGGATTTAAGCAGATTAGTTCTCTGATCACTATTCCTTACTCTCTTCTAGAACAGTAGTTCAGAATAATGGCCAGACCAATTTGCACTGTATATTTTTCTGGTTCTTTCACTACTTACCCTGATGTAAAAGCAAAATCATGTTAAAAGGTGATGTCTTCCTCAAATTTTGTCTATTACCTCCTTAGGAGGACCAGTACCTCCTTAAGTGGACCAGCACAACTCCAAAAGTGTTAATGCTCCTCAAAATATGCTTCTAAACACAGTTTTCCAAATTTATTACAGTAATTTTTAATTGAGTTATACTTGACATATAGCATTATTTTGGTTTTGAGTGTACGGCATAACGGCTCAATATCTATAATAATACAATAAAAGCATCAGATGCTAATTAGACCAGACATCCTCTTGGACGTCCTTCCAGATTACCTTCTGGACTAAGCGGTGGTGGCGTGGCTCGAGACAGAGGTCCCCAGCAGCCAGGCAGAGGCAGAGGCAGCCACTGAGGTGGTGGGGGCCAAGCCCTTTGCACAAATTGCATGCATCGGGCCTCTAGTTTGTATATATTGCAAAATGATCACCATAATAAGCCTAGTTAATATGTATCACCATATATGGTTACAATTTCTTTTCCTGTGATGAGAACTTTTTTTATAATATGTTTTATTGATTTTTTACAGAGAGGAAGGGAAAGGGATAGAGAGTTAGAAACATCAATGAGAGAGAAACATCAATCAGCTGCCTCCTGCACACCCCTTACTGGGTATGTGCCCACAACCAAGGTACATGCCCTTTCCTGGAATCGAATCTGTGATGCCTGAGTCTGCAGGCTGACGCTCTAGCCACTGAGCAAAACCGGTTCGGGCTGTGATGAGAACTTTTAATATCTTCTCTCTTTGGCAGGTTTGAAATATGCAATACAGGATTATTAACTGTAGCTACCATGCTGTAGATTATGTCTCCATGACTTATTTATTTTGTAACTTATTTATTTTGGCTGCCTTCACACATTTCACCCATCTCCCTTACACCATCCAAAACTTCTGCTTCTGGAAACCACCAATTTGTTCTCTTTATCAATGAGGGTGTTTTTTGTTTGTTTAATTCTCTCTCTTTTTTAAAAAAAATCATTATTTAGAATATTACAGATGTTCCCCCTGCCCCCTCCATTGCCTCTCTCCACCCAGTTTCTGTCCCATCCCAGGCCTTCTACTCCCTATTGTCTGTTACCAGAGCTAATGCATATATGCATATAAGTTATTTGGTTTATCTCTCCTCACCCCCTCCTACCCTTTTTCCTCTGAGATTCATCAGTCTGTTCCATGTTTCCATGCCTCTGGTTCTATTTTATTCGCCAGTTTATTTTGCTCATTAGATTAATTGTTCATTTACTTGATTTTTAGATTCAGTTGTTGATAGATATGTTTTTATTGCCATTTTATTATTCATATTTTTTAATTTTTCTTCCTTCTCCTTCTCCACCCCCTCCTCCTCCTCCTTCTTTTTCTTCATCTTCTTTCTCTTCTTAAAGAATACTCTTCAGCATTTTATATAATACTGATTTGGTGGTGATGAACTCCTTTAACTTTCCCTTATCTGTGAAGCTCTTTATCTGACCTTAATTTCTAAATGAGAGCTTTACTATAGCGTAATCTTGGTTGTAGGTCCTTGCTCCTCATTGCTTTGAATATTTCTTGCTACTCCCTTCTGACCTGCAAAGTTTCTGTTGAGAAATCAGACAGTCATATGGGTGCTCCCTTGTAGGTAACAAACTGCTTTTGTCTTGCTGCTTTTAAGATTCTCTCTTTGTCTTTAACCCCCATCCCCTTTTTAAAAAAAAATTTTTTTTTGTTTTGTTTTTTAGTTCCACATCTAATTGAGATTATACAGTATTTATTTGTCTTTCTCTGTCTATTTCACCTAACATAATGCCCTCAAAGTCCATATTGTCACAAATGGAAATATTTCATTTTTTTACTGGCTGAATAATGTTTTATTGTAAATATGTACCACTATTTCTTTATATATATATATATATATATATATATATATATATGTATATATATATGTATGTATATATATATGTTTATATATATATATTATTTTTTTTTTTACAAAGGGGAAGAGAGATAGATAGAGAGTTAGAAACATAGATGAGAGAAAAACATTGATTCAGCTGCCTCCTGCACACTCCCTATTGGAGATTTGCCTGCAACCTAGGTACATGCCCTTGACCAGAATAGGATCTGGAACTTTTCAGTATGCAGGCCAATGCTCTATCCACTGAGCCAAACCAGTTAGGGGAAGTACCACTATTTCTTTACCCATTTATTCACTGATGGACACTTAGGTTGCTTCCACACTCTGGCTATTGTTAATATTGATGCCATGACTATGGGGGGCAGATATCTTTTTGACTTAATGTTTTCATTTTCTTCAGATAAATACATAGATGTAGAATTGCCGAATCATATATAGCTCTATTTTCTTTCATTTTTTAAAAAAAATAGAGCTATATTCCATCCTGTATCCCAAAGTGGCTGCACCAATTTACATTCCCACTAATTACCCTCACAGTGCATGAGGATTCTTCCCCCTAGATCCTCACCAATATTTATTGTCCTTTTCATCGTAGCCATTCTAACAGACATGAGGTAATATATGAACATCTTACTTCTAGGAAAAAATCTTATTTATTAAACAAATGGTTACATAACACTTCTATATATATATATATATATATATATATATATATATATATATATATATATATATATATAGAAGCCTAAGCAACCATTACAGCTGAATGGGTGACTGAACAGGCTGCATGGGGTGACCAAGCCCAAAGAAGGCATTCAATGAGGGGTGACCAAACGACCAAGCATCAGGCTGTGTGGGGCGACCCATGGAAGGGGGCAGTTGGGGGCAACCAGGCTGGCAGGGGGGCAGTGAGGGGTGACCAGGCTGGTGTGGGAGGGGGGGAGTTGGAGGTGACCAGGCCAGCAGGGGGGTGCAGTTAGGGGCAATCAGGCAGGCGTGTAAGCAGTTAGGAGCAAGTGGTCCCAGATTGTGAGAGGGATGATCCTAGTGATAGGGCCTAAACCAGCAGTCAGACATCCCCTAAGGTATCGTGGATTGGAGAGGTTGCAGGCTGGGTTGAGGAGAATCCCCCTCCCCCATGCACGGATTTTGTGCACCGGGCCTCTAGTAACATATATAAGCCTCTGAAGTAGGCACTGCTTTCGTTGTGGAGAAACTGGGGTCAAATAAGTTAAATAATTGCCTGAAGTCCCAGAAATAGTCTGGTAGTAGGGCTGAGACCTGAACCTGAGACCAAGCCCTTACCCACTGCATAGTCCTCCACTGCTTGCTGAGCAATGTGTTATTTATAAAATGTAGGGTGCCCGTTTTAATTCTGTTACTGAATTTAAAACTGTAAAGTGTGTGTTTGTTGGCAAGTGTGTGTAGGTTAGTCATATGCCTTCTGATACACCTTCTAAAATTTTAAATGGAAATGAAAACACACCCTCTAACCCAGAGATGGCTTATTCACAGTAACATATTTGTCAGAAATCTGTGGTCAAGCACACATACAGACCTCAGGCTTCAAAGCTTCCAGGGCAGAGCATAAATAGAAAGTTACCAATATCCCTCCCCTAGTTGGGGACTCCTGGCCCCAGAGAAGGGTGTCCTCACTCCCACTCCTACAGGCAGCGCTGAGGGTCCCTCAGATTATCCCAGCCTCCCTGCCCGGGGCAAAGGGGAGGACTGTGAGCCTCTGTGGGCATCTTCTGCCTCTGCCTTCATCGCTGGAGAGGATATGATTCCGCTACCACATGCCTGCCATTTCATATGGCAACCGTGTAAACACATCCCCATCACTTTACATTCTCAGCTCTGGGTCATGGCATCGCTCATGGAAAGGCTGTTCAGTTCAATTTAAACAAAGAATTTTAGCCACGGCACCCGCTACCTGATGAACTTTAAATAATGTGATTTGGAAGTTCCTTCCTATCTAATCTCCCTAAAAGAGGCCTGGGACATTTTGACCTTTGCTGAAATCAGAATATATTTCCATTTGAGGAAAAGAAAAGGAGTGTTCCTTCTTTCAGCTTCTGGAAGCACCTAAACCAAGGCACTCCAGTCAGGTGCCACCTGTAACGTAAAGGTACCATTAGTCTATGTGAACGTAGGCATGCCTGGGGGGCTCAGGCAACGCTGCCAGGAAGCAGGTAAGCTCGCTGTGTTTGGGACACACACACACCACCATGGAGGAAGAGCTCTGGGCATCCCAGTCATAGAGCTTCAGCCCAGCCGTCCACAAACTGTATTACTTATCCCCTCAGAGCCTCAGACCCCTCAGCTGTACAATGGAGAGGCAAATCCTTTGCAAGGTTGCTTTAGATAGGAGCTATAACAAAATAACTAGCCTGGCTCTTTGTAAGTATATTTATTAAAATGCTATTTCTTCTCTAGAAGGTTAGTGTTCTTATGTACAATGTTGTTGTGGGAAGTTAAAAAGGAAAAGGGAAATGCTTTTGGCATCTTCAAAAGAAGGCTCTGGCTCCCGTTCTGTTCTCAGAAGCTGGAGCCTAATGTTGGGTGACCAAACATACTAACCCAACACACAACCTGCAGTAATGTCGGGTCACGTGTTTGCTGTAACACACTGGTTCCGTGTGAGATGTTTTATTTGAAACAAAAACACGACACGCCATTTCTGTTACTACCTGCGTTCCCAGGATGCAGAAAACGTATCCAAAGTGGGATCACAGCGCGGTACAAGGTGTCACAGGAGCGTGTAGAGTCTATGCCCTTCCCAGATGTGGCAAACTGTGATTAATTACATCTCAACAAAAACTGCTCTTATTTAAAGCGAGTTTGGGAACAAGGGCTCTAACCCTTCTTTAATCACATCGCTTGACGGGAGGATGTTCTTACGCACATCAGCTCAGCTCACTTCCTCCCAGAAGGACTGACATCTCACACTGCACTAAACAATGAATCACCTTGTCAAATAAAGTACAAAATGGAAAACCTGTTACCAAACTCATCTGATATAATGACATTTACAACAACATGTTTGAGGTGATAAACCGACAATAATAATTATATTTCCTTTAGACTTTGATTTTTACTTGGAAAGTTCGATGCAATCATGCTTCCTTCCTTCAAGGAGATTTTACACCCCGACATTTAATTTCTGAAACTTCAAACCTTCTATGAATGTGCAAATCACAGCTGGCATTAAAAGGAGCACTCCCGGAGCTCGGGATAATGATGGAAGCATTGGAGTTCAGAAATGACAAATAGAGCACTTTTCTCTCGCTAACAACAAGGCTTTGCTGATGGACTCTCCTGAAGAGAATAAAAGCAGAACCAAGGTCGTGTAAAACACCAGCTTACAGCCTCGTGCGTTGCACTTTTGTATCTCTGTGAGCACTGAACTATTCTGAAATGAATGACCATTTCTGAGAATGTTCCATGTAACCTTCTGAGCATCCGGGAGCCTGGGTGGGGTTCGTAATCCACACAGTGCAGGCAGGGATTTCCCTGGCCTGAGTTTGCAGGCCCTGCAGAAGGCCCTGCCCCCACTCTGCCCTGCAGTCTCACCTGTGACCAGGCGCCCTCACCGCTCCTGTCCTGTCCAGCCTGGTCTCCCTGAGGGAGGCCCAGCCTTGGATCCGCCCCCCACTTCCCTGCACTCAGCTGTGTTCCTAGCCTGTGGGCTGGTGCTCACTAGCCTTCTGCGTTCACTCTGCCACTTGTCAGGAGCTCTGGCTGAGAGTTCAGAGAGGAAGCATTTTAAACTTTTGACGAACATGAGATTTGATCTGCTATTTGCAGGTTCCAGTTACCAGGGCTCTGTCTGTCTCAGAACTCCCCCGAGAAGCCAGCATGGGCTTTATCTCTTTCCAGAATATTCGTGATGACAAAACCTCCTTATGACCCAACCAGTTTGGAGATTAAGAGACCACATAAAAACTAAGTCTCGTGTAAAAATGGGGCTTTCATTTCTAGACGTAACTGAGCAGATAATTGTTTATTGTGTATGTCTAGGAAGATGTAACATTTCATAAGTGAGGGACATACAGCTTTTTCTCTATGATCCCACTGCCCTCTCAGGATGGAAATAATCAACTAGAAGGCCCTAGCCGGCAGCTCAGTTGGTTAGAGTGTAGTCCCGATAGATACACCAAGGTTGCAGGTTCGATGCCTGGTGCGGACACATACAAGAAGCAACCGATGAATGCACACGTAAGTGGGACAACAAATCAATGTTCTCTCTCTTTCTCTAAAATCAACCAACAAAAAAAAATAGATAATAAACTATAATACTTTAGACCCAAATTATGAAAAGTGTTTATTAAATTGCTTGTTTAAAATACTTTGCCTATGGCAGCATCAACTATTAGATTCCAAATTTCTAGTGATCTGTATTTTGTTCTTCTAATGCTAACACCATGTGTTCCAAAATAGTAGTGTTCAACAAACTGGTTGATGTTAAAATGAATATAAATATTTAAATAAAAGATATAAACAAGAGAGGGTCCCTATGGAGTAGCATTCTAAAGAGGGAATACAGACAATTTTAAGAATCAGGAAAATCCTCTAGTAATTAGTATACCCCTACACACTCTCAGACTTCGGAAGGCAAAGTAGCTAAATGCCTACTTCGAGGTCATTTTTTGCATCCCTAAACTTGCTAATAATGAATGATTGGGTAATCGTGTAGGTTTCCAGCATTCCTAGTCAAAGTAACAGAGATACAAACAAAATATATTATTAAAATTTGCCACTAATGTCTTAAGTATTCATTTCCAACTATAGCTAAAGATTCTAGATATAATTTGGGGTGAAAATCTACTTTATGTTTTAAATTCTACAGTCATTTAAAATAAACATATATGCCCTAACTGGTTTGGCTCAGTGGATAGAGTGTTGGCCTGCAGACTGAAAGGTCTCAAGTTCGATTCCAGTCAAGGGCATGTACCTTGGTTGCCGGCACATCCCCAGTAGGGGGTGTGCAGGAAGCAGCTAATCAATGTTTCTCTCTCATCAATGTTTCTAACTCTCTATCCCTCTCCCTTCCTCTCTGTAAAAAAATTAATAAAATATATTTTAAAATAAAAATAAAATAAAACAAACATATCATCACAAGAATAACTGCTACACCATCTGATAATTATGAAAGCTCTTCATTTTGTTATGTACAAATGCCATTGTGAAGAACTCAACCATTTAAATAAGTCAAGATTGGCAGGTAAACAAACAAACAAAAAAGCCTTTAGAATGTGTATTTAAATTTTAATTAAGTCCCATTTAGGCTATAATTTTGAGAAAATATTCTCTTTTTTAAGTGCTTGCATCTTGTCAAGATGAATTGGAAGGAGAAAGCCAAATTTCACACCTTGACATTTTCTAATGAGGCGGAACTTTAGAAAGCATGTTTAATACACCCATGATAAGCCACCTCTGGTCCGGGCAGACCACAGGCTATGAAGAGCATGAAGACAAGGAGGGGCTGCCTGAGAAAAGCCAGGAGCGCCCGCCTGCCTGTCTCCCTCCTGTGCTGAGGGAGGGAGCTGTGCAGTCACGGCGGGCTGCCGAGTGGCCGGCAGGGCTGAAAAATTGTTTTACTGTGGTTTCAAGCTTCCCAAATCAACTTCTAGAATTTTTTATGACAAAACAGTAGACCTAATTAAACTGATTTACTCAAATATTAGATTTATTTTTTGTAATGCAGATCTTCTTTTCATAACAAACTAAATATTACATTTAACAAGTCAGTGCTGATCCAGAAAAGGCATTAGGGATGCATCTCCCAAGAAGCAAGAGAGGCCTCTCAGAGAAGATGGCTCTAAGCTGGGCCTGAAGTAAAGAACAGCCTCTCGGGCCAGGCCATGGTCCGGATGAGGAGCACTGGGCAGACAGGCGGGGACAGGGCAGACAGGCGGGGACAGGGCAGACAGGCAGGGACAGGGCAGACAGGCGGGGACAGGGCAGACAGGCGGGGACAGGGCAGCCGACCACATTTGAGAGGGAGACAGAAGTGGCTGGAGCACAGGAAGCCAGAGGGAAAGGATCTCTGATGAGGCCTGAGAGACAGGCCGAGCCAGATGCTCGGCCTCCTGCCCATTCTTGTGCCCTTCCTCTACCATCCTGCCTCCCTGGCCCCCTTCATTCTGCCCTCAGCGCCCTGCAGAATGGTCTCTTTACAGTGAAACCGCATGTTATTACTCCTCTTCCTAACATCCTGCCGTGTTTCCCATAGCACGTGGAATCATAGAATCCACCCAAACTCCTTACCCTGACGCAGAGCCCCCCACCCCCTGTTTCTCCAACCTCAGACAGCCCTAGACTGTCTCCCCTTCAGAACTCTTTCCCCTTCCGGGCTCATGTCCAGCCTCTTCTCTCCTCACTCACACACAAGCTCTGCTCATCTGGACTGCTCATGCTGTTCCCCTTTGCCAGGGCCCCTTCCCTTCAGCTCTCTGCATGGTGCCCACTCTTTCCTCAGGGTCCCACCTCAGCCTAGGGCCTTCTCTGGTAATTACCCCATACTAATATCCCTCATCGGCTATTCTCCCCCTTGAATTTCTTTTTATTTATAAGATTTCCTTTTCTTTTTTATTTTTTTTTAACTTAAATGCTTTATTGTTTAAAATGAGTCTCCTTTCCCCCCACTGACTTCTCCTCAGCCACTCCCACCCCCAACACACCACCCTACTGTCTGTGTCCATTGGCTGTGCTCATATGCATGCATACGAGTCCTTTGGTTGATCTCTTACCTCCCTGCCCCCACTCCCCTCATAGGTTGGACAGTCTGTTTGATGCTTCTATGTCTCAGGTTCTACTTCTGTTCATCAATTTATGTTGTTCATTATATTCCACAAATGAGTGAGATCATGTGATATTTATCTTTCTCTGACTGGCTTATTTCGCTTAGCATAATGCTCTCCAGTTCCACCCATGTTGTTGTAAATGGTAAGAATTCCTTCTTTTTTACAGCAGCATAGTATTCCATTGTGTGGATGTACTATGATTTTTTAATCAACTCATCTGCTGATGGGCACTTAGGCTGTTTCCAAATCTTAGCTATGGTGAATTGTGCTGCTATGAACATAGGGGTGCATATATTCTTTCTGATTGGTGTTTCTAATTTTCTTGGGATATATTCCTAGGAGTGGGATCACTGGATCAAATGGGAGTTCCATTTTTTATTTTTTGTGGAAAACTCCATACTGTTCTCCACAGTGGCTGCACCTGTCTGCATTCCCACCAGCAGTGCACAAGGGCTTCTTTTTCTCCGCATCCTCACCAGCACTTGTCGTTTGTTGATTTGTTCTTTTCTTGCTTATTAACTGTCTTCCCCATCAGACTTACAGCTACTTGAAGCTGCGGCCAAATTCATTTTCTTTACCATTAATAGCCTCAACACTCAGCAAGGTAGACCTTCAATAAATATCCATTGAGTAGGAAGTAGAAAAATAAAATTAAAAACAACAGTAATCCTTTAAGTTAAAACCCAGTAGGGGAATAAACAAATAAATCATATAATAGTAACACATGAAATGAATAGCTCCCACTACTAACTATTCACTGTATGCCATATAGTGTGCACAGTGGTTTATTTCATTTATTGCCCATAACACATCTACAGGCAAGACATTACTCTCCCTGAGTATTTAAACAACTAAGAAACTAGAAGCTTAGACAGAAGAAGTACCTTGCCCAAAGTTGTATTTGGTAAGTGGGAGAATCAGGGGAAAAACTTGAATTCCATACTCAGAATGAAGACTTCCTTCCTTCATTTCTTCCTCGCCCCCTTCCTCCTTCTTTTCCTCCCTCCCTCCCTTCCTTCTTCTCTCCCTCTTTCTCCTTTACTCCCTCCCTGTTTCCCCCACTGCCTCCTTTCCTTCTTTTCTTTCTAATTCTCACCTGAGAATATGTTTTTTTTAATTGCTTTTTTAGAGAGAGAGAAGCAGCAATGTGAGAGAGAAACATCAAACGGTTAACTCCCATACCCACCCTGAATCTACAAGCTGGGTATGTGCCCTAATTGGAAATTGAGTTCACAACCTTTTGGTGTAAGGGATGATGCTCAGACCATCTGAGCCACCCAGCCAGGGCTCCAATCCTTTATTTAGTTGACCTCTGGGAGGCACTAAAGATGCTTTGAGAAAAGTAAAACAATTCTTAAAATATTTTATTCGTAGAGTATTCATTCCAGGAATTATAATAGATCATTTGTAATTTTAACTCCGTGAAACTTAAATGGAGCTGATAGTCAATTTCCCTCCCAGACAGCTTGCCCGAGGACTCCATTTCCGATCCCATTCCCTCAATTACAGGGAGCTGGTTAGTTCTAAAATGCTAAAGGCTCCTCTGACACACAAATACCCACAAGGACGATTAACATGATAAAATCTTAGACTAAATGTGAAATAAAGGAAAAATAATTTCTTCTGAATGTATATAATTATATTTAGACATAAAATCATGTACTGTGCAAAAATTCATGAACTTTAATTTTCAGGGAAGAAAATAGCCCAATCACCATAGCCCCACCTAAATGTGTTTTTATACACATCCTTACTTATACCACATTTTTAATAAATATTTTCAGTGTGCCTGGTTTGGTTCAATCCTGTTAAACAAACAAACAAACGAAAAACACACACACACACACAAAAACAAGACAAAAACAAACCCTGCAAAATGCGTTTCTCCATGTGGCTGGGTAGAATTCCAGGTTGTGAGGAAACTTATTATGTACTTACGCTCTTCTTTCTTCTCAATTATGAATATAAAGTCTGGGACAAAAAAAAAATGTATCCTTGGGCAACACAATAATTTGCAGTTAAATAAGCACTTTTCCAAGACTTAAAAAAAAAAAATAACAGAGCATGCAAACACAAAGGAAATTAAATTTCACACTGTAAGGGCTGACTTGAAAATTTTAAAGAGAGGCGCAATTCATATACAGTTATGTGACTCTTTTCTCTTAAAAGTCTATTCTGATCATTTTTATATGTCATTAAATAGCCTTCACATTTTGTATAATAACTGTATAATTCTTCAACATGAGGCTATGTCATTATTTCTTTAACAAAGCTTCCTTTTGTGTAGCAAACGTTTTTTTTTTCAAGATTTTCCATTTTTATAATGTAAAAATATCCCACTGGGATGAAAATCTTTTTAATAATCAGCTTTATTAAGGTGCAATTGACTTACAATGAAATACATCCATCTTAAGTTTATATTTCAAGGAGTTTTGAAAACATACATATCCGTGCAACCGTTGTCACAGTTAAGATATAGACTATTTAATCCAAGGGCATACGACTTCCACCCTCATGGCCAAGGCAGCCATTGACCCATCACTCCAGATTCGTTGTACCTGTTCTAGACTTCCACAAGCATAGACGCCACAGGATGCATGCTTTTTGGTCTGTTTTTTTTTTTTTTTTTTTTTTTTTTTTTTTTTTTTTTTCCACTCAGCATAATGTTTTTGATATCCATCCATGTTATGTGTGACAGAAATTCGTGGCTTTTTATTGCTGAGGAGCCATATAGAGCATAAATTTATTCCAGTTTATTTATTCTTTCTCCCACTGAGATATGTTGCTGTAGCTTGGGCTACTTTGGAAAAAACTGCTATGAGCATTTGTGCGCCAGTGTTCCTGGCAAGATGCTTTCATTTCTGTTGGGCACAGACTGCTTAGGAGGGGGTTTCCGGTTAGGTGGTATGTAAATGCTTCACTTTTAAAGAAAGCACCTAACTGGGTTTCTAAACTGATAACCCAGTGAATGTTCTTACCAACAGTGTATCAGAGTTTCATTTACTTCAAATCCTTACCAACACGTGGCATGGCCAATCCATGCTAATATATTATCGGTAGTAGGATCTCACTCTGGTTTTGGATTTGCATTTTCTTAGTGGTTCATGATGTTGAATTTTTTCATATGCTTATTTGCCATCTGTATTTCTCCTTCAGTGACAGACTCTTCCAACCTTTAGCCTGTTGTGTTATTTTATTTTAAATGAATTGTTTGTGTTCTTCTTATTGAGTTTTGAAACTTCTTATATACCCTAGACAAAAGACCTTTTAACAGGTATATTTAATGCAAATATTTTCTTCTAATCTGTAATTTGTCTTTTCATTTCTTAATAGTATATTTTGAATATCCAAAGTTTCAAATTTGATGAAATTTAATTTATAACGTTTTTCTTTCATGATGCACACTTTTTGTGTCTTCCCCAATAAGTTTTCTTACTGATATCATTTTAATAAATTCTGCTATTTACTAAGTAAAAATGAATAATACCTTGGTACTTTTCTGAAATTAAAATATATTCAGACTATTGCTTCCAGAGGCTGATGTGAGGATTGAGACCCATGGAAAGCAATTAGTCTGCTGATTAGACATTCACTGTTCACTACACACCAGTTTATCAGAAACACATTTATTCTTTTATAAATTCCTTTACATACAAAATTTTACAAACTTTATAATCAGGAAACAAACTTCCCCCCCCATTTTCATTGCCAAGTTATTTCTCCTATGGTAGCTTTTTACCTTATTAATTTTCCCTCTGTGGTTTCCCCTCATGGATTTGCAGTTTTGTAAAGTCCTTCCTCATCCAAAATTTGCTCTATAATAAAGAATGTCACATATGATACTGCTGGTACCATACAACGATGGGAAACAGAAACCGATCAATTATTTAGGGACTAACTACAAGCAAGTTTAAACTTTAGAACTGTATTTTACATCATAGTTCAAAATAAGTTTTAGGTAAATTAAAGATCTAAATTTAACAGTAAAGCAAAAGTGACATGAAAAGGGCCATGGCATCCCATTACCTGTGCCATATTCTGTTGTTAGGAGCAAGCCCACACTCAGGGGAAGGGGGTTTGAAGTGGAGTGGCTCAGCAGAGGCGGTCATGTTAGGGTGTGTCCACCATGCCTATCCATACTACATAGATGAATCCCAAGGTCAATGTAGGAGTGAAAAAAGTATAGACAAAGGAGAACACATGCTTTGATTTCATTTACACAAATTATAGAAAATGCAAAGTACGATAGTGATGTGTCTCTCTCCAAGCACAACCTGAGCATTCAAGGGAGTTAACACCTTGGGGAAGGGACTTTGGCCAGCAGGCCATGGAACACTGGATAAATGTACCCTCTTTCCCAGCATCATTCCACTCATTCCTCACCTCTGCTCCCAGGACTGCATTTCTTTCTTTCTTTTTCTTTTTCTTTTTCTTTTCTTTCCTTTTTTTTTTTTTTTTTTTTTTTTTTTTTGAGAGAGAGAGAGAGAGAGAGTCAGGGAGAGAAGGTAAAGGTTTATCTAAAGCTTGGCATGATACCACACCATTAGATTGTAAACTGGCATTCTCATATACTGAGCATTTTTAATCCTCAAATGTAACTCCCTACATTCTATCTTTTTGAAATCCCCATGCTTATTACAAAGTTAAGATAGGAAATAAAGGGAATAGATACTAGGCCTCATCTTCCTATATTCTCCCTGATATTAGCTATAAATTATCTGTAGTTTCCAAGAAGAAAACTGACACCTAAAGAGCCTGGCTTACCACGGCTATGATCAGGTAGAGAGATAGAGAGAGAAATATCAATGAGGAGAGAGAAACATTGATTGGCTGCCTCCTGCACATCCCACTGAAAATCAAGCCTGCAACCTGGGCATGTGCCCTGACCTGGAATCGAACCATGACCTCCTAGTTTATGGTCCAATGCTCAACCACTGAGCCATGCTCACCAAGCATGACTGCATTTCTTAATAAAGGAATTTCACAGAGGCTTTCTGACTGGGACTCTGCTTTCTGAGGGACCCAGGCTAAGACACTGCAAGGAGGAAAATGTTTTTTATATTATTAGCCACATAAAATTTTTTTAAACTGCTCTTTTACCTCTTGCAGATGTTAATAAGCTAGAAGGTGACTTACTCTTTAGTCAACTTTTTTTCTGGCAGCACAGAGAAGTGGTGTGAAATAAGTGGAAGACAGCACAAAGGAAAGTAAGTTCTGTAGCTACCATATCTTAGCTGGCATAACCTTCCAGGTGTGGCCAACACTATGTGGACATTTTTCCCCTCCCTTTCTTCTTTCTTATCCCCTTCTCGTAAAACAAACAAAACAAAACAAAACAAAACAAAAAAACTAAGCTAAATTTAACAGGTTTTCATCAGACAGTGGGATCTTCCTCAATGTCTCTGGACATCACAAGTCCTCAGCTAACCATATTCTCGCTTGCGGATGCCTAAACTCATGGAAAATATTCCAGGATTAAAAATGCTCATCCATGAAATAATCCAAAAGATAGAAATCAAAACGACCATGAGGTACCATCTCACACCTGTCAGAATGGCTATCATCAACAAACGAGTGCTGGCGAGGATGTGGAGAAAAAGGAACCCTCTTGCACTGCTGGTGGGAATGCAGACTGGTGCAGCCACTGTGGAGAACAGTATGGCTTTTCCTCAAAAAATTAAAAATGGAACTCCCATTTGACCCAGTGATCCCACTTCAAGGAATATATCCCAAGAAACGAAAAACACCGATCAGAAATGATTTGTACACCCTTATGTTCATAGCAGCACAATTTACAATAGCTAAGATTTGGAAACAGCCTAAGTGCCTATCAGCAGATGAGTGGATTAGAAAACTGGTGCATCTACTCAATAGAATACTATGCTGCTATAAAGAAGAAGGAACTCTTACCATTTGCAACAACATGGATGGAATTGGAGAGCATTATGCTAAGCGAAATAAGCCAGTCAGAAAAATATAAATATCACTTGATATCACTCATTTGTGGAATATAATAAACAACATAAACTAATGAACAAAAATAGAACCTGAGACATAGAAGCATTGAACAGACCATCCAACCTCAGAGGGAAGGCAGGTGGTGTGAGGGTAAGAGATCAACCAAAGGACTTGTATGCAAGGATATGAGCATAACCAATAAACACAGAAAATAAGGGTGTGAGGGCATGTGCTTTGAGGTGGGAGTGTTTGGGGTAGGTCAATGGGGAAAAAGGAGACTAATGTAATACCTTAAACAATAAAGAATTTAAATTAAAAAAAGAGTAAAAATGCTCAGCCACCTGCCTATATAAGAAATGAGTACAAATGCCAGTTTATGAAACAACCAATCTAATGGTGTGGTGTCAGACCAAGTTTATGGATAAACCTTCATCTTCCCTGAGTCAGGCCAGAGGGAAACTCAGAGAATGGATTATAATTCAGCACCCACATCCTGCAAATGTTGGAAGCTTCCTGCATGTTGTGACTAGAGTTGCTCAAAATCTGTCTGTCCTCCAAAATCTAATTCGTTGGCTTGCTGCTAACTTAAAATTCTTTGGAGTTGTTTCTTCAGTTTAGGCTAGATCAGCCAACAGACATGGTTATAATATGTTATCAAACTGTAATTCAGACCCACTTGTCGAGGTACTAGAATAGATTTGTTTCCAAGTTTATGAGGAAATAGTACATAGGAAAGGAAAATGTTCTGGGCAAAAGGTTTGATAGATTCCAGGAAGGGTCTAGAAATGGGCAGGCCCTGAGTAGGTTAGAATCTAGTAGACTAGGTTGGTGTAACAAACAGACCTCTACCCGCAAGCTTAGTGGCATCAGAACAAAGGTCATTTCTTGCTCACAAACTGTCCCCATTGCTCCACACAGTTTCCAGGGACCTGGGCTGACAGTGGCAATGCCACGTTCAACAAATGCCACCACAGGGTTGCATCTGAGTCAGGCAGAAAAGGAACATAGCACATTTGGGAGACTGTATGGGCCAGGTTTTAGGATACAGCACACTCCATTGGCCAGAACTAATCACATGGCCCCTCCCCTCCTGAGAGTCTGGGCAATGTCATCTAGCTGAGTGCTCAGGGGAGTGGGGTGGGGGATGGGGTAGGTTTTGGTAAACAATGAGCAATCCACAATGAGACAAAGCCTGAGAGGAGCTTGGTTCCCAAGGTTGGGTATTTTTGAGGCAACATGAGTAACCTGGAGAAATCAGATGGAAAGAATGGAAGGTGAAGTTCAGTATTCGTATCTATTGTTCTGAAACAAATTACTACAAAACTTAATGACTCGAAACAACAATAAAATTGTTTTTTTGTTTCTGAGGATCAGTAATCCTGGGCCACCTTGGCTGATCAGATCTGCTCCGGGTCATCTGAAGGCTTCACTGAGGTTGGAGGATTCACTTTGAAGCTGGCCCACTCACACGGCTGATAAGTTGGCGCTGGCTGTTGGTGGGAGGTCTGTTCACACGGGCCTCTCTCTAGGGCCCCGTGAGTGTGTCTTCATGACATTCTCACAGGCTTCGTCCAGAAGGAATGGCCTGAGAGAACAAGGGGAAACATCACCGCCTTTTATGACCTGGTCTGGAAATCACCGCTGCCAGCTCTATTGGTCTCAGGGGCCAGCTGCCATTGAGTGTGGGAAGATGCAACATGAACACCAGGCAGCAAACATCACAGGGGCATCTTACAGGCTGGCAACCAAAGGTTCCAAAGGCCAACTTGAACTAATCCACAATTAACTGTTCCATCTATTAATTAGCACCTCATTAGTGAACTGTATAATTAGCTGTACACACTAAACTCAGACTAAGTCAATCTGATTCAGAGACTGTATGTCTACCTTTCCTGGGCCTGAATCGACATCTGAAACAAATCACTGAGCAATCCTTGAAGTGAGCACCAGGCAAGCTTTCTCTGCTCTCTTCTTTAAGTTCTCATTCTCACTCTGCAACGAGCTCACTCCATCACCGCTCCCCAACTTGTCCCTGACCTCCAGCCCAAGAACACTCTTATATTTTAATCTGAAAGCCTCATATCTGTAACTCCCCACAGGCTCTCTTCTTACCATCCCCATTACTAATAAAAAGTTAAAATAAAAAACAAAGGAGTTAGATATCAGGCCTCATCTTCCTGTTTTCTTCTGGAATTTTTATTGTAAATTAGAGGCCGGGTGCATTAAATTTGTGTACTGGTGGTGGTGGTGGGTGTCCCTCAACCCAGCCTGCCCACTCTCACAATCTGGGGATGTCCTACTAATAGCTCAGGGGATATCCTAAACTGTAGTCTGGTCTCCCTCTGTAGGAGGCGACCAGCTGATCAGGGGAAGGCACCACTCCCATCACCCTGCTGCTGCTGCCACTGCCAACCGCCACAGCCGCCAAGGGGTTTTCATCAACATGGACTCTAGTCCCTTCATCACACACAAAAAAAGACAACTTTCTTTAGGCATTTTCACAATGTCTCTTTCTTTTCTTTTTATTCACACATGAGGACATTTTCCCATTGATTTTTAGAGAATGTGGAAGAGAGAGGGAAAGACAGATGGAAACATCAATGTGAGAGGCACACTTTGATTGGTTGCCTTTTGCACTAACACTGACCTGGGCCCCAGCCAGGAAGGAGCCTGCAACCTAGGTACATACCCTTGATCAGAATTAAAACCAGGTCTAGCAGCCCAGTGCCATGGCCACGGGGCTGTGGCTGGGGCTGGAGGCTGGCCCCGCTGTGTGTTGTTCTCTCCTGCTCTGGAGTTGGGCTTGGGCTGCCCTGTCTATTGCTCTTTCAGGCTCTGGGCCTACACCAGGCCCCTTTTCCTGAGCTGGTGGTGACTGTTACAGTGTCCCAGCCTAATTTGCATATTCTCTCTCTCTCTCTCTCTCTCTCTCTCTCTCTCTCTCAGATATATATAAAATCTGGCTGGAGTCTATAGGAAGAAAAGGAGCCTAGCTTACCCTGGATGAGATAAGGTGCTAGACTCACTAACAACGTGGCTATTGCTGTGTATCGTATGTTTGTTATACCTCTTGCCTACAGAATGATTAGCTAGGAATAGGAAAGATCCAACATTGCCATGGTGCCCCGTGGCAGTAACTCTGAATCTAGCACCATGTAGAATATATTCAGTCGCAGGCAAACTCAAACACAGTCTGAAAAAACACACAAAAAAAACGTTATGCATCTCAAAATACTAATTTATAGCTGATATTCTGAACTTTCTGAAATTTTGGATAGTTTTAAACAATTCCTTATCCTGAAGTTCTTTTACCACTTGACTTATAACTGGGAGGGGTGCTATAAAACCAGCAGTGCCTGGATACCTGAGTGAAGCAGGAAGAATGTTTATCTTCCTTTCACCGCTTACTGGACCTTACCTTAGCAGGATAGTGTCCCCCAGAATTCAGTAAGACGAAGCTATGGAAGTGTAATTCTGTGAAAAAGCAAGGCTTGACGAACAGAAAATGGACAGAGAGGAATCACTGTAACAGCACAGCTGGCAGGGGCACCCCCCCACACGGGCCATGGCGGCCTGGAAGCTGGTCTGGCTGCTCCTTTCTGAACACGGAGTTTGACGTGACTGTCTTTGGTGGCATCTCTGGAGAGCCATTCTGACAATTAGTGGGGACATAGTATTATCATTGCCATGTTCATAGGGAGAATACACCAATGCTGTTACATGGCTTGGGTAGGAAAAAGAGAGGACATTTGAAACGGTGAGTGATGACTGGGGACATGACAGTGATGAATGCACAGTGCGAGAAGGAGCGCTTCACTAGAGGGCTCTGCACTGAGCCTCAGAAACGGAAGCTGCCCAAAGGGAAATTTTACTTTTCTTTTTTTTCTTTCTCTTCCTTTTTTTTCTGACAAGAAGAAAAATATTCATCAAATCTGCATCAAATTAAAGGTGTTGCTTCTTGAATGGAAATACTTAGGTTTCCCCTTTGAATTTGTATTTTTTTAAAATATATTTTATTGACTTTTTACAGAGAGGAAGAGACAGGGATAGAGAGTTAGAAACATCGATGAGAGAGAATCATCAATCAGCTGCCTCCTGCACACCCCCTACTGGGGATGTGCCCGCAACCAAGGTACATGCCCTTGACCTGAATCAAACCTGGGACCTTTCATCCACAGGCTGATGCTCTATCCACTGAGCCAAACCAGTTTTGGCTTGAATTTGGATTTTTATTGAGAAGAATGTCTTCATCGTAGCCTTCCCTCCACAGATAGGAATAATGTTTCTAAAGGCTCCAAGCTTTTTCTTTTCTGCTTACCTCTGGCACGATTTACTTTTCTGGCCATATCTAAATGAATATAACTTAAGTCCATATTTCTTCAAAGTTTCCTAGCATTGCTCACACATAAATATATACATAAATTTACTAGAGGCCCAGTGCACAAAATTTGTGCAATGGTAGGGTCACTTGCAGCTGCTGGCTGCCAGCCGAGACCCCCCTTCCCCCAGCTGCCTGCTGCCACCACTGGCTAGGGGCAGGAAAAGCCCACGCCCACCATGTTCCACACTCTCCCCTGGTGGTCAGCACATGTCTAGCTCCCTGTTGGTCGAACTCCCACACATGAGGATAATTTGCATATTAGACTTTTGTTATATAGGATATTTGTATGTTCTCTAAAATGTACTTACCAGATAGTAAATAAAGCCAAACTTTAAGGTATTAGATTACTCCTCAAATTGGAGAAACATTGATGTATTCCTAGCCTCTAGGACAGTGTTTCCCAAACTTTTTTTTTTTTTTAAGTTCTTATATTTTATTTATTTATTTTTTTAATTTTAATTTTTTAAATTTTTTATTAAATTATTATCTGTGTACATATTTTAACATTGCCCCCCCCCCTCCCATACATATCCTCCTTCCCCAGAATTTTGTGTCCATTGGTTGTACTTATATGCATGTATACAAGTCCTTCGGTTGATCTATTATCTCCCCCAGATCTCCCTACTCTCCCCGCTGTAATTTTACAGTCTGCTTGTTGCTTTACTGTCTTTATATTTGACTTTTGGTATGTCAGTTTATAATGTTCTTTAATATCCATAATGAGTGAGGCCATGTGGTATTTCTCTTTCACTGACTGGCTTATTTCACTCAGCATGATGTTCTATAGTTCTATCCAGGTTGCTGCAAATGATGAGAATTCCTTCTTTTTTATGGCAGCATAGTATTCCATTGTGTAGATGTACCATAGTTTTTGGATCCAATCATCTGCTGATGGGCACCTAGGCTGTTTCCAAATTCTGGCTATTGTAGATTGTGCTGCTATGAACATAGGGGTGCATATGTCCTTTCTGATTGGTGTTTCTAGTTTCTTGGGATATATTCCTAGGAGTGGGATTACTGGGTCAAATGGGAGTTCCATTTTCAGTTTTTTGAGGAAACTCCACACTGTTCTCCACAGTGGTTGCACCAGTCTGCATTCCCACCAGCAGTGCACGAGGTTCCTCTTTCTCCACAACCTCGCCAACACTTGTCGTTTGTTGATTTGTTGATGTTGGCCATTCTGACAGGTGTGAAATGGTATTGCATTGTTGTTTTGATTTGCATCTCTCAGATAATTAGTGACTTTGAACATGTTTTCATGTGCCTTTTGGCCTTCCTTCTGTCTTCTTTTGAAAATATTCTATTTAGGTCCATTGCCCATTTTTTAATTGGATCATTCATCTTCCTTTTATTTAGTTGTATAAGCTGTTTGTAGATGTTGGAGATTAAACCTTTTGACATATGTGTACCCCTTCTATAATTTTCATAATGCTGAGTACCCCTCGTACTCATGAGAATGTAGAATTAGGCGCAGCTAAGCACGGTGCAGTGCATACACCCAGCAAACTCTTCCCGTACCCCTGGGGGTATGGGGCCAGTGCAGAACATGGTGGGTGTCAGTAACATGGCACTGGCAGTGGGCAGCAGTGGAGGAGCTGCCAGCCCTGATGGGACCCAACAAGAGCGGGACCATGGTGGGATGGTGGAGCAGGTGAGCAGGCAATGCCAGGCCAAGGTAGGAGTGAGCAGGGGCTCAATTGCCAGGCCGATCACCCCAAAGACGGCAACCAGCAGTGACAGCAGGGGGGCGGGGGGGGGGAAGAAGGGGAGCGGGGCCACCTCCTGGCTTCCAGGTGCTGAGGGAGCCAGGCAGGGAGGACTTAGCCCTGATCAAATGCCAAACAGGTGGGATGATGTAGTAGGTGTGGGGGCAGTACCAGGCCAAGGCATGGTGCCAGGCAGGGCTGCAAGGCTGTGAGGCTGGGGGTGCGAGCAGAGGCCCAATTCTGCAGGCGTCTTCAAACTACGGCCCGAGGGCCACATGCAGCCTGCAGAGGAGTCTGATCCGGCCCGCCAGGTTTTTTGGGCAGTGAGCGCAGCCGAGGTGTTACAGTAGGAATTAGTAGTTCATATAGTCCGGCCCTCCAGCTCTCTGAGGGACCGTGATCTGGCCCCCACTTTAAAAAGTTTGAGGACCCCTGAATAGGGCAACCTGAGGGACACCACCTGGCCTCTAGTGTAATATAAAGATTGTGAATCCACAACCATAACATTAGTATCTTAGATATGCCACATATCTTAATTTTCTTTAAATCAAGTTAAACTCAGCCTAAAGCCCAAATCCTGCCTGGATGGTGGGAAATGCAACGTTAATCAAAATTGACAGTTGGAGTAGGGGAGGGTTTGCTCACCAACTCTTCACCACCCCATCCCCCGAAATCCTCAGCTTGGGACCCCTAAATTACCACTTGTGACCCCACTCCACTCGCATCAACTCTTCTACATTCTCTGGCCCCATCCAATGCCTTCTCCCTTCTATTCTAAGTCACCTAAAGTAATTTCTTCAATGATGAGAAACTTTTGCAAAAGACTGTAAGAGCATTTACCTCGCATTCTTTCTCAAGAGGAGGGAGGAACCTAATGGAATTGCTGATGGAGAAAGAAATGTAAGAGGGAAAAGCACAAATCTTAATAGACAACTCAAAATGAGTTTTTTCCACAGGTGGAGAAAAATGACTAAATGAATGAATGCCTGTATTCAGGTGACTGAAGCTAATAATTTTCCAATATTGTGGCCCTTGATGATCTAAGCCCAGGCTTTTTCTCCAGCCACACTCTGACTCTGGACATTATTTCTGGGTTTGGGCTATGCATTTAAATCTCCTGGGTAACTTTAAATACCATACAGTTCTCATCCCAAAATGAGTCTGAGTCTCTGGTGTTCCTTCAAAGTCTCCAGCTACGCTGTTTTTTTTTCCTACAGATTGAAAAGTAGAATGATTTTTCTCAATATTTTAAACGAGGTCATTACACTGGCTTTCATTTCTAGCTGTTTCCATAATGGATGACTGGCCTGCAATCTTCATCTTTCAATTCAGCCATTCTCCTTAGGGAAGTCCTCTCTGAGCCACCAAACCTGGCGAGGACACATCTTCTATGCTTCATGGCCCCTAATACCTGTTCTTTAGAACACTTGTCATAGTTTGTAATTATTCTCTTGTGTTACCTTTTAAAAACTATGTCTCCCATATTAGATTTGTAAGGCCCAATAAGTCAGGGAATATTGCAAAATTTCTTCATAATTATATTTATAGCTTATATTACTAAAGGGAAATAATAATTTGTGGGATGAATACTTGAATGAATGAATGAATGAATGAATATATGGGTGCATGTAGTAGCCTATGAACATTATACTTGGAATATATAATATATGATAAAAATAAGAATGATACTCTTTTTTTATTGATATCAAGAGAGGAAGGGAAAGGGAGACAGAGAGAGAGAAACATCAATGACAGAGAAACATAAATCAGCTGCCTCCTGCACAAACCCACAGCTGGGCATGTGTTCTGACCAGGAACCAAACTGGTGCATGGGATGATGATCACCCATTGAGCCATACCAGCCAGGCGATACTCTTTTTGTTTAATGAAGTTCGGAAGACCTTGAAAATCTTGCATAGATGGTATGAAAGCCTAGGTTTTAAAATATTTTGCTTATGATTTTCAATCTACATCAAACCGTAAATAGAATTTCTGAGAAATATTTGAGAATTAAATTTAATTTTCCAAGTTGAATAAAGAAAACTGAGTCTTGGCATACCACTAAATGAACAAACAACTCTGAAAGTTTTACAAACTACATTATTTGTACTGATGTGCAACAGTCATCCTACAAGCACCAAATACATTTCAAAACAAAAGCAGAGTATCCTTTCCAGGAATTCTTTAGGAGATAGAAGCAGATTCCAGGTTTTATCAAACAGTGTTTGATCATTTATTTATTTAAAAAAAAAAAAAAGCTCAGATGTACTGTGGATTTTCAGTGAAGTCTGCTTAATATGAAGTACTGTATTTATTTTAGAAATTTATAGATTTGTACAAAAATTTTCTTTACTGAAAAAAATATATTTTTTACTACACTATTTTTTCTTCTTTAAAAATCGTATTATTAAAGGACTAGTTTATTATTTAAAAATACTTAGCTCTATTTCTCAACAACTCAGTTTTTCTTTTGCAATTGTTTGTTTTTTAAAAAGCCTAGATGATGAAATTATAATTTATAGGCTGAGTATTTAGTTCTTAGGGTGCTTTAAACAAATAATTAGCCATATAATTGCCTTCATATGTGACGTCTCTAAGTGGAATGCCTATGGTAGATTAGAATATATAAGATACTAATTTTGTTTCTTTTAAAGATCATGTCTGGGTATCTCTGCTCTCCGCTTTGCCGATACCAGTTACATGTCACTGTTTGGTGTTAAAGGCTAAGTGACATTTCCAGAGCCCTTAGCTGTGCCCAGTGTTCTGCTCCGTGGACTGTGCTGCTGAGTGGCATGCGACCTGGCAATCACACCCTGTTTGGAGGGAGGCAGTGGAGCTCTCTCCGGGCTCAGGGGCACTTGCCTCAATCCAGGAAGCTCGCGGACTACACTGCTTCAACGATTCTGGTGGCTTTTTCTCCCCTCAGCGGATCTTTGAAACTGTTGCCCTTGCATTTTTAGAGAGCATTTTAAGCAATACTTCCGAAGTAAATATCATTGAAGACCTGTGGTTTGGCAGACACTGGGTGCAGCCCCGGAAAAGGTATATGCATTCGGTGATTTCAGAAAAGTCATTTGCATCACTTACTTATTGGCTTTTTTTGCTTCCAAGGAGTCGGTCTTAACCTATGTGACACCTTTTTTTAGTAGGAGGCAGGTGATGGCATTTGTTGGTCACCTTTCAAGTGCCAGGTCCTTCATGCACATCAACAATGCCGATGCTATGCCTCAGATCCCTCTGGTATAAGTAATTGTTGCTTCATTTTGCAGATGGGGAAACTGAGGCTCAGAGGGTAGAACCACTTGCCCAGGAGTGAGTGGCACACAGAATGTCACCCTGCTGTCTGGGTAAAAAGTCTCTGGAAACTAAGAACCCAGAAGAAATGGTAGAAGATGGATCCATGTCTCTCGCTGAAAGTTGGTTCTTTAGAAGATCAATGCGGAATATCAGTGAAAATATTAGAGGGAGGGAGGGAGGTCGCACCCAGGGGGGGCGCGAGGGGAGAAATAGATGCTTTCGCGAGCTGCAGGGGTGAGCTTGAAGGGAGCTCGCCCTTCCCGGTGTTCCACATTAGCAAGTTGCTCAGCACTTTTCCCTGCGAGCCTGTGAGTTTTAGCACAAGCCGTTCTTTTGTATGGCGAGCGTGACACCCATTCTTCCAGCACTTGTACGGAGTCCCTTAACAGCAAAACGATGCAAATGTTTGTCTCCCGGGCCCTAGGCACACTGTGTTTCAATCTAAGACCTGCGCGCAGTAGCTTATGAGCCACCTGTAATGGTCCTGAGCGTCTCCTCAATCTATATTCACATCAGTTCCACTTTCAAATTAGTCAAATGGGAAGCTGAAGTTACCCCAGTCAGAGCTTAACACACCTCTGATTTATGGTCAGAAGTATCTTAATAGGATCATTCATTTTCCTTTGTTCATTCAGAACATCTGATGTTACAAGTTTCTAGAAATGTTCATGCATCCTCTGGTTGTGCAAAAAAATATAATCTTTATCTCCCAAAGTGACCTTCAGATGAGCAGGAAATGAAAGCTGGACAGCCTTTCTCAGTCACCTTGCCTTGCTTTATTGATGTGTCATAATGGAAATCTTGAGAGCCAGAAATCTCAGAATTATTATGATATTTTAATCTTTTTAGGTTAAGTGTAAATGTGAAGGTGTCGGGCAGAAAGCATTAGTGTAGGCCCGGCTTTATGAAGTATCTCTCTCTTGCCCTTTTCTCCTTGTGCGATTGCTTTAGCGAGGACATCTCTTCCGCAAGTGCACCGTTTCTGGGCTTTTGTGACCTTGGTCTTACACCTCTTATTGCTTCCTAAGTGACTTGACTTAGGAAATTGGTTTGGACAACTCTAAGGGCCCAACCGCCTGGCCTCTACTCACCACCGTCGCCTTCCCCTCCTCAGCACCTCCCACGAGGTCCTTTGTTCCCACCACACATTTTTAAAACATTTGCAGACAAACGCATCGAACTACAGTCTGGCCACTAGTCTCCGTCCTCACAGGAAACCCGTCTGTTTAAACACGTGCTCTGTGCAGCCCGAGACAGCACCTGGCAGGGCACAGGGCGAGCTGTGCCCAGAGCATTCCAACTTTTGAAGCAGCATCGCCTCGCCCGCGGTCCTGCTCAAAAGCTAAAACCTGTCTCATATTCTGCTTCTGGAGCATGAGCTCTCAATTCCAAATGGCCGGAGTATGTCTTTTTTTATGACATGGACCCCTAAATTGGTACTCTACGATATCCTTTTGCTGGAACGAACTCTTAGTAATGGATCAGTGGCTTAACTCAGGTAATCATCCATTCTCCTGAGGCAGAAATAATTGCTGAATACTTGATTCTAAGTGTATCCCAAGGGCAATAAAATACTAGGATGCATTAGTGAATTTATAGAGCCACTCCAGTAAATATCAACATAATCCTTCCAGCATCCTGATTTCTGTTTTAGCCACAAGATCACTCTAACAGATCTGGTTTTAACTGTGCACTGAACTTGCCCGAGACTGCCAGATATCATTCATTTTTTTTTTTAATATATTTTATTGATTTTGTATAGAGAGTAAGGGAGAGAGATAGAAAGTTAGAAACATCGATGAGAGAGAGTCATCGATCAGCTGCCTCTTGCACACCCCCTAATAGGGGTATGCCCGCAACCAAGGTACATGCCCTTGACCGGAATCGAACCCGGGACCCTTCAGTCCCCAAGCCGACGCTCTATCCATTGAGCCAAACCGGTCTTGGCCAGATATCATTCTTAATGTCTCCTGTCACTTAATACATACTTTAGGAAAAACTGTATTGACTTTATTTTTAGTTGCTACATTAATAAATTCTCATTGTAAAGAAAAACCAAGTACAGAAATGTACAAAATGAAAAGTAAAAGCTGCTTCTCGCTTAGCCGGGCAGGCTCAGTGGATAGAGCATCAGCCTGAGAATCAAAGGGTCCCAAGTTCGATTCTGGTCAAGGGCAGGTTCCTCGGTTGCAGGCTCCTCCCCAGCTTGGGCCCTTGGCAGGGTTTGTGCAGAAGGCAAGCAACCGATGTGTTTCTCTCACATCGATATTTCTCTCTGGTTTACCCTCTCTCTCCCACTCTCCCTAAAAATCAATGGAAAAATATCCCCGGGGGAGGATTAAAAAAAGAAGAAAAAGTTGCTTCTTATCAAACTCAGACTTCATAGATAACCACTTAGGAGTTTAACTTGTATAATTCCATGTCTTTCATAGAAAAGCAGATGTATAAATATGATGTTCAAATATATTTATTAAGTATAATATGGCAGTGTATTTCTATCCTAATGTTTGTAATGTGTCCTCAGTGTAATAGTTCCCATCTTTCTTCTGAGGGCTGTAGAATGTGTCAATAACCGCAGAAGGACTGCCTTGAAATTGGTGGGCTGTCATCTCAGCTATACAACTGGGCCACACCGAATGGATTGAACATCTGACACATTACATTTTAAGGTCTCAAGGAGATACTTTATGATAAGATTTAACAGACTACATACTCTTTCCTTTAGGGAGGTCATAAAATTCCCAGATTATAGGAGCAGGTCTTGTGCTCAAGTATTCAATTCTCTATTTTAAGCTTGATTCTTCTTTTATCAAGCTCTGTCAGTGGTACTTTGGTTAAGTTCTCTCCTCTTGGCCAAACACTCCTTTCCTAGATATTTGTTTTTATAATCAAAAGACAAGAACTTTCTGTCTATGAGACTCTACTAAGGAGCATTTTATTGTCACTGAAGAGATCTAGCTGAGTTAATGCGATTGTTAATATAAACTGATGAGGCCCAAAGGTTTGTGATAGCTCAGAAAGAAAGAAAGAAAGAAAGAAAGAAAGAAAGAAAGAAAGAAAGAAAGAAAGAAAGAAACAAAAGGAAGAAAGAAAAGAACAAAAGGAAGAAAGAAAAGAACGAAAGAAAGAAAGAAAGAAAGAAAGAAAGAAAGAAAGAAAGAAAGAAAGAAAAGAAAGAAAGAAAGAAAGAAAGAAAGAAAGAAAGAAAGAAAGAAAGAAAGAAAGAAAGAAAGCTAGCTAACAGGAAGTTTCCACAGTGCAGAAAAGTGCCTCTTCTACCTGATAATAAACAGAAAAGAGTCTGCTTCAGTCTTTTACTGACAAAGAAGGGCAGATAGTAAGGAGTGGGATCCTGCATCTGTACATCAATATGGCATAAAAGTTATGTCCAAGTAAAAAAAAACCTAGATCCTGGCTTTTTCCTTCAGATACATTTTACCCACTGGAAGACGAGTCATGGATGAAAGAATGTTTTCTTTTCTACTGGTAGCCACTTTAGGTTAGATACTATGTTCTACAAAGTAGGATTTCAAAATCTTTGTTCCCATGCCTATACAACTGTCCTCTCCAGCTAACTCCGCCAGTCCCTTTCTGTGGCTAGAAAACTTCAGTGTGAAACAGCCATCCTACAGCTCTTTTTTAATTGCCTTCTCCCCATTTTGTTTGTATTGACTGTAATCGTAAGACATCAGAATCAGTCCCTTGCCTCACCGCCTATAATGGCCACTAGAATGGGACAAGTTTCTCACTTTCCCATACGTAGGGACATAACGACAGGAGTCTGTCAAAGTTTCGCTTTTTCTTTTCTCTCTTCAAAATCGAAGTCGATAGTCAGCAGTTTGTGCCAACATAAATCTTGTGATTGTTTATACCGGCTCACCCTTTCTAATGCCATTAGAACCCTGGCAGAGAGAGACCCCAGAGATTTGCTCATCTTAAAGCTCTAAAATGGCACCACTTTTATGACAACAGTAAAGCCTTGAGCTGTCACTTTACCCCTCCGACTGTTACTCACTGTGATTACTGGCGTTTCTTTCTACTCCCATCCCCCATTTGATTGTAAGGAGAAATATTTGGAACAAATAAGAAGAAGCACCAACAATGAGCAATGCTTAGTTGAGTTCTATAAAACTCTGCGGTGCCTAGAAAGTCGGCATTCCGTGTGCTGTTATATGTATGGCTTCCTCAGAAATTATTCTGGGGGGTTTACGGGAGCTCTGAGAACAAGAAGGGGGAGGAAAAGCAGGGCCTTCCCCTCTCTGAGGAGGACCCGGCTTGGTCCCCCAGGACCCTGCCTGGCGGTGTGGCAGTCCGGCCCCACACACCCAGGTCCAGGCTAAACTAGCTTCTCCGGCCTTCAGTCTCCTCACAGGAATCATCACATCTGTCCCCCGGAACTGCTGCGAGAATCAGATGAAGTAATGTGTGTGGGAGGGTGTCATAACCTTGTATCACACAATAAATACTCAAACTTAAAAAGCCAGTGGCTTAGAAGGAAGGGGAAGAAGGTTTGGCTATGCAATAGAGCCAGCACTCACCTGCTTAGGCATTTAAAAATCACAGTCAAATGGCCCTGTGATCTTTTGATTTAAAGTCAGATATTTCAGAGCATGTCTCTACACCATTGAAACTTTTAAAAATATTGTTTTAGGTTTCACAGCCTTGTAGAATAAGAAGGTGTTGTCATCTGACACATGAGGACAATGGCGTAAAAAATATGTCCCTTGCCCAGGCCCCATATCACTTGGAGCCAAAGGGGTTCCGGTTTTGACAGCCTGGGCTGTCTCAGCCTCCATGGGGAGTGTGTGTGTGTGTGTGTGTGTGTGTGTGTGTGTGTGTGTGTGAAGTATGTCCCTTGTATGTCCCTTGACCAGGCCCCATATTACATGGAGCCAAAAGGGTTCCGCTTTTGACAGCCTGGGCTGTCTCAGCCTCCATGGGGAGTGTGTGTGAGTGTGTCTGTGTGTGTGTATGTGTGTGTGAGTGTGAGTGTGTGTGTGTGTGTGTGTGAAGCTCCTCCCGGGAAAGGGCACATGCTCTCTAATGAGGCTCACTTTGCATTAACCCTTTGCTCCAGTCCAGAACTGTATTAACTGTACCTTCATTTTATTCTGTTTCCCGGTTAAAATAAGTCTGTTTTTCAACCCCTCCTTATAAAGATGCAATTAGAAGCAGGGTTAATAAATAGAGAAAACGGGGCAGAGAAACTTCCTAAGTGCCCATGTCAGTCGTACATCTTCAAGTTGAAAGCTTCCTTTTTCCATTATCTCCTTCCGTGCTCCACACATGTAAAACGTGCAAAATATAGGCTATTCAGGAGGTTTATACAAACACCCTGATGGTGAGCTGACCATTGCCATTGAGTCATGGGAGGATTGAGAGTGAAATCTATTGTCTTTCCTACCCATGAGAATTTCAAAAACAGATTCACATTAAAAACTTCACTTGGAAGAATGCTTTGCTTCACTTTCTGGCCAGTGGGTTTATGGGTGAACAAAATAACAATGCACAGGGTGAACGAGAGGAAGATCTGCAGTATGTGTCTTGGGATTTCTAGTCCTTTTGGTCTCTGAACCTTTTCAGGAAGTTACTAGCCCAACTTCAGTTTCTCAGTCAATAAGGCAAATAATCAACCTTGGAAGAATAATCCTAGAAGCCTTCAATGTATTAATGGGTTAGTACCATGGTCAGCAAACTGCAGCTCACAAGCCACATGCAGCATTTTGCCCCCTTGAGTGTGGCTCTTCCACAAAATACCACGGCCTGGGCAAGTCTATTTTGAAGAGGTGGCATTAGAAGAAGTTTAAGTTTAAAAAATTTTTCTCTCAAAAGAAATTGCAATTGTTGTACTGTTGATATTTGGCTCTGTTGACTAATGAGTTTGCTGACCACTGGGTTAGTATATAAGCCAATTGTCTGAAATTTGAAATTTACTTTTTCCCTGGCAGTATTTTTAGAAATGCCAATTGGTTTCTCCAGGAGTCTGCAAAATCCTCCCCCACAGACAATCAGGATCTCTAATGCTATTCAAGTAGCAGCTCACACTCTGACTCCTCATTTAAAGGACAGTGGCACCTTCAAAGAGCAGGTGGATGGGTATTTTCGAGGTCCAGTGACTTGTCTCTTACAGTTTGTTAGACAAAGTATTTCTCTGACATACTCCCCCTATGTGACCAGGGAACTAAGGGTTTAGGGTTTGCTTCCTCCAATAACTTCTCCCGCGTGTGAATTGTTCTCTAGCCAAGCTTTCATTACGTGGGAGCTCGCTGTTGGGATGCCTTAGCCCCATGTACTCAGGGCAGGGTCAGCAAGGGAATGTACTGGAAAACTAATCTGCCCCAAGCCAGGGTCCTGGAGATTTAGTGCCTAAGGAGCAAGTGTTGTTTTCAAAACAAAAATGATGTCTTAGGACTTGAAAGTGGCCATTAAAAATACGTAACCTATACAACCTAAAAAGCACCACGTTTGAGTTGGGAAATGAACTGTAATCTTTTGTTTTGAATAGAAACAGTATATCACTTAGCATCTTCTAGAAACTTCTTTGTGTTTAAAGAAGGAAAAACATATTCACAGTTTAGCTTACATGCTTAGAAGATTTACATTTAGCAGATGGTTCTTAGAAGAGGACAAATTAAAATTTAATGCTCTCCAAATGTAAAAGAGAACATGGGTTTCATGTAATCTTTGGGTAAAAATAAATGAACTTTAAGGATTAGCTCAAATACGTGAGTGAAAATAAAGCCTTACCTATACCCCAACACACTCTCTTTAGAAAAGACCATGGATATGATATCTTAAACTAAAAAGGAAACTAATTCCAATGGCAATAATAGCATAATAGCTGAAACCGGTTTGGCTCAATGGATAGAGCATCAGCTTGCGGACTGAAGGGTCCCAGGTTTGATTCTGGTCAGGGGCATGTACACTGGCTGTGGGCACATCCCTGGTGGTGGAAGTGTAGGGGGCAGCTGGTCGATGTTTATATCTCATTGATGTTTCTAGCTCTCTATTCCTCTCCCTTCCCCTCTGTAAAAAAATCAATAAAAATATTTAAAAAATAATAGCAGAATAAGTAAATCTTATTAATAGATGACTGCTCCATGCCTGATTTGGGATATAGGTCAGTATATCTATGTTATCATCCCTCTTAGCCTGCTGGCATGTGTGAGCTGGGCTCCTCTGTCTCTGAGATGACCCCCAGGGGGAGGGGGAGGTAGGGCACATGGCCACATATGAAGCGGTCTTATCCCAACACTCAGATCTTTGTGTTTCAGAGTATTAACCAGATTACAGGTCATAATCTGTAAAAGCTCTCCTGCTAGTGCCCTGCTTGACTTCTTTCCAGATGAAATCTCTTCAAACAAATCTTGGATCACAAAGATACTCTGTTTCGTGTCTGGAGCCAAAAAGAAGAAAAAAAATATGCATATAGAAAGACAAGTATCCGCCAAGGGTAAAGAGCTAGATTGATGAGGTTCTGCGTTTATCACCTCTGGGAAAAAAATGTTCCTGTGAAAGAAGCCAATTGCAACATTTAGGATGAAGTAATTCATCTAGTGATTCTTCTTCCATTTGAACTTTTCATTTCCTTGTACTTTTTTATGGATGCCCAGTTTGAATGTGTCTAGATAAGGACATGACTTATTTATTGGCACTAAGAGCTTTTTATAAATTTCATATAATTTGTGGACTTTTAATAATCCCTCTAATTGTTTCTTTACATGAGTTACCACTTTTTTTAAAAGCCAAATTTCATTTGCTTTATGACAGCAAATGAACGAAAGAGAAAATTATGGTTTAAATAAACAGTTATCCTACTTGGCAGCCCAAACCCATCCTTTGGCTCATAAAACACTCCTGATGGGGCACCCTATTATTTTTAAGGGGTTCATGAAATTGACAGAATTCAATTGTTCTCTTTTGTTCTTGCAGCATGCAGACAGGATATTTATGGAAAAGCACTCTGAAGAAAAAAAAAAAAAGCAAAAAAACCTTCCATTCTCATTGGGAGGGACTGGGGTAAAGCTGCTGTAATCCAGCTTGCTTGCTAAAGGCCCTCAATTTTTCACACACATTTCCCCCCAGAGGAGAACTTTTTAACTCAATGGCTATTTACTAGTGTCCTTTAGTTTTTCACATGTGAGTGGCTTAGAACTTGTTTCTGTGGCAAATAACCTGGTGACATTTTTAAAGTAGTTTTTAAGAAGACTGGGCCCTAACCGGTTTGGCTCAGTGAATAGAGCATCCACCTGCGGACTCAAGGGTCCCAGGTTCGATTCCGGGCAAGGGGACATACCTTGGTTGCTGGCACATTCCCTGTAGGAGGTGTGCAGGAGGCAGCTGATTGATGTTTCCAACTCTCTATCCCTCGCCCTTCTTCTCTATAAAAAAAAAATCAATAAAATATATATATTTTTTAAAAAGAAAACTGGTCTGTAACAAAAGGTCTTTGGTCCCTGGGCACACTAGCATGGGAGGTGTCCCCTCCTTCCCTTCACACAGCTGGGCACCACATGTATCACACTGGCCTCTGTGCTCCTCTCGCCTGCCACAGACATTCCTGTCCAGCCCGCCACAGTGGCTTCATTCCTCTCAGTGAGATCATTCAAAAGGTCTCCTTCCTCCCAAAGTCACCTTAAGTAGAACGTTGAGCCTCCTGTGTCTCTGAGGACGGGTGGCATTGAAACCAGATAGCAACATGAACAAGGGCACGTGAGGAATCTGCCACAGAGAAATAAGAGGTTCCCTCTCCTCGCCATTAGACGGCCAAAGCCCCCCTCTGCTGGGCATGCTGCATCTCCAGACCATGTCCCTGAGCTGTTCTTTGGGCCCTCCTACCGTGGCTCTGATCAAACCTGTTCCTACTCATAGCAAGTTCACTTTTAAATAGAACTCGGGAAGTATACACACTATATAGCCTCTGGCACAAGCAAGATATAGAACAATGCCACCACCCTAAGGAGGTTCTCTTATGCCTCTTTGTGGCAAATGTTTTCTGGTTCCGGCCCTAGCAAATCACTGGTCTACATTCTCTCATTGTAACCGTCTTTTCTAGAATTTCACATAGGAATCATACCATATGCAATCTGTGGTACTTGAACTATTCCACTTAGCCTAATGTTGGTTTTTTTTATTTGTTTGTTTTAGGTTAATCAGTATAGTTATGTGTGTTAATATTTTTTCCATTTTTTAATTTTGCTAAAAATATACCACAACATGTTTATTGACTAATTGACATTCATATTGATTTTGCTCCCATATCTTCAGTCTCCTCTGACACTGATTTGGAAGTGAATTCCTTGAGTTTCAAGGTGTCTGTCTGCTCTAAAAATAGACACTAATTAAACATGTACATTTGGATGTAATGGAAAAGGTCCAGAAATGCAGAGGGACCACTAGGGTCCTCACAAACAAAGAGTATTTCATTATACCAATGTTCTCTGGGAAATGAGGAATTGTTCCAGTGTAGGGAATTAGTGCCTGATTGGAGAAATAAAAAATTATTAGTAATTCAACATCTGAAAGGACAGACACTGAATAGTCATGTTCCTGCTGTGATCTGCCTTGATTCCTGCATCTCTTCAAAGCAATGTGACTTAATGTCAGCCTTTACCTCGAACCTTTCTTTTTCTTTTAATGGCCACTTAGATTGTGGGTAAAATTGATAAGGTATTTCTGAAGTTCTTTAAATATGTAAGTCCCATGATGGTTCCTTCACATGCACCCATAAGTAGTTACCTTTTTCTACCAACAATACGGGCATTTTAAAATATGATGGCCAATTATTTAAAAATAATTGCTCTTTTCTGAACTCACCAGCTAATCTGATAAAAACTGGTTGATCTCAGTTGACATCTAAAGTTATGACTAATGTGCATAAAATCACCAGCAGTAGCTTGACAAGCATGAGGTTCTTAAGTCTTGCTTTTATAGTTCTGAAGAAGAAGTTTGGGGTACAGTCTAAGAATCTGAATTTTTGTAAGCATTCCATCAGATTTTTAAGCAAGTGGTATGCAGATCTCCTTCTGACAAGTGCAGGAATGCAACAGATCTGATACCAAAGTCTGGTCAAACTGGTTGTTCGGCAAACTACATACATTAGTAGAGACTCTCAGTTGTGACAGGAACACAAATCAAGCTGGTTTACACAAAACAGATATATGTTGACTCATATCGTTGGAAGGTATGGGAGTAAAACTGGCTGTAGTAGAGATCTGACCATCTCTGGCTTTCAGAGGATGCCAACATGATTTGCTTTCTCTCTCCATCTTTTGGATTTGTTTTCCTTTTTGTTGATTTCTTCAGAACTCTTTGTAAGAATTGGCAAGATGGCCACCAACAGTAGTCCTACATTTTTATGCCATCTTCTCAACAACTTCATTTGAAAGGCAAAAGTTTCATGATTGAGTCTCATTGTACTGAATTTTATCACATTCCCATCCCAGTAATATTTGGAATGTGCTAAGTGATCAGATTTGGGTGCCCACTTGCCCCTCTGAGTGTACGTATGAGTGAGTATAAGCATAAGCTGGGTATGTTGAAAAATGGAGGGGCAAGGATCAGCTCCAATTAAACCCTATGAGTTGATCATGGGGGCAGGGTTGATTTTCTCCTTCCCCATCAACAACAATAAAAGATCACGTTAGTGGCAGGAAGCAGCCTGAGTCTATGACTTTACATCTTCATATAAATAGATGCTAGTAAAATGCTATAATATTTTCCTCTGGCTAGCTGAACAAATGTATAATCTTATATTTCAAACTCCTAATGACAGAGTACTAACACTAACTTAGTAAGTGCCTGTCAATACATGCTTAATAACTATACTAATATTTTAATCTTGTTCATTAGCATTGCTATGACCAAATAGCTTTTGGAGAGCTTAGCTACTGAAGAAAGGAGGGAGGGTATCTAATAAGACAGTTTCAGTAGATTAGAATCTTTTGGATGATTCTATTATTTTTTAAATTGTACTTTGAAATCCATAACTTAAACTGCCATCACTAACAATGATAATGGGATGAGGAAGTGTGTTTAAGGGAAAAAAATGTCTGCTAAAACTACTCATCCTTGATAGATGAGAGGCAAACTGGAGGAATTAAAAAACAAATAGCAGAAATAATTGAACGAGTCTGGATAAAGATGACGAATTTTAAAAGCTGTGAGTACACACTAAGCCATGATTCTGAGAGTGAAGGATTGTGATGTGCACAAATGTGGGCAGGTACAGGAGAGAGTGATGGCTCTGTGTTCAGAAAGACCAGACCTAGAATTGATATGGACAAGAGTAAAGAGTTTTATCAGTCTTATCATACTGTGAAAGAATTCATGTAGCATTATCTGTGAACAAATCTAAGGCTAGTGTGAGCAGTACACAAAAGGGAAAATAAGACAACACAGAGGCATAAAAAACAGCAGGAATTAGGGAGCACATGACCTGAAAGATTTCTTTTGATCTCAGTTTTCTATGATTCCAAAACAAATGTGTCTTCTTTGTGAACTTTTTCTAAGCAATAACAATCCAAGCTTCAGCTGAATGTCAAATATGTCAGCCCCTCTCCCAGGCTGTCTGACTTGGGTCTGGGGAGTCTTCATGGCATATGATTCAGCAGGTTTAGGAAGTAGCCACAGATGCCTGTTCTCTGTTTGTTAAAACTCATGACCACCACTTCTTATAATCTAAAATTTCAAACCAAATGGCCTAAAATGTTCATATATCTAAAATTAGAAGCCACATGTCTAAAAATGACTAAGATTTAGTTCAGAATAGATTCAAAACATTTTATGATTTTCTGCTTCAAATTTCAAAAGTACAAGTGATATGGCAAAGTTTGGTAGTAATTGCAAAAATTTCTTCAGGATCTAGTAATCTGTCTGAATTGTGTACTTTAAAAATATATACCTATATACATGTATATTTGTAAAACTTTCCCCGATGGACACTGCATGATATTATATGTGGCTTATTTCTTGACATTTTCTCTTAGATGAGCTGACCATGTATCCTACTTAGGACAAAGGAAGTTCAGTGAAACTATAGTAAATTTGGTACCAAGAAAAAGACAAAAGACGTGAATGTAACTTGAAGTGACTTTAAGGGCTGGATATAGGATGACATCAGCATGCTGGCAACAAATAGAGATACACAATGAGGCTAGCCTGTCTGATGTTCTGTTCAGGGTGGAACAAATGAAGATGAAGGCAAATGCAAAGCTATAAGAGATAAATACAACTGTCAAAATGTGCCCTTTATAGTTATTAGTGTATTTATTTTCTAGTGTAGAGAATATTGCTTAACATATACAATCCATACATCACCTCCCCCTTTTTTTTCTCCCATGCCTTCGTCTGTATCAGCCCTGCTTTGGCTCTGACCTGCCACCCACTCCAAGAAGATTCTTTTGAAGCCTGTGTTTTGCAATAAACTTCTCCCTTGTCTTTCAGGACTCCTTCCTCCTCCAGCTAACTGAAACTGGGTGTTTACTTGACCATAAAGCCTTCCTATTTCTCACTAAACAGCTCTACTTACAGATAAAGGTCTCAGGTTTTTTTCTAAAAATGTAGGTGTGCAACAAGGACTTGCATTTGGTTAGTGCATTTAAAAAATTGATTGAATAGAGGAAGACATGAGAGAGGAGAGAGAGAGAGAGAGAGAGAGAGAGAGAGAGAGAGAGAGAGAGAGAGAGAGAGAGAGGGAGAGAGAGGAGAAATATTGATTGATTGGCTCCAGACTGGGGATCAAACCTACAACCTAACCTGGATTCAATCCCGGCACCTTTTGTATGTATGATGACACTCCCACCAAATGAGACACACCAGCCAGGGCCAGTTAGTATTTTCCAAAGCAATCCCAGGGAATAGGCTGGGGAAACTGGAAGAATAAATCCTGGGAGCAGGAAAAGCCTGTTTAAAGATTGTTTCAATTTGATCACTGCCTGTGACAATGGGAGATCAATCTGTCCCTGGCGCTCTGAGGACTGGGGGATAGAAGAGGGGAGCATGTGCTACCAGCTAAGTGTTGGGGAAGTTTTGTCCTAATCAGTGCTAACTCCCCCCATTGTCAGATTGCACACAAGTGACCACCACATTTCAGTGTGAGAAAGGCCACAGGGCAGGAAGCAGGAAATGAGAGGCAGGGCTGAACTGAGATGCTGTCAGGATACTGTGGGAAGCTGATTGGGGCAGCAATCCCTGAATAAGCCATGGCCCAGGGAATGAGGAGGGGCACATGGCACGTTGCATACGAGGGGAAGCTAGTTCCTTCCTCTCTGCTGCGTCTAGCCCATTGTTTCCTGGCTTTACCCTGGCCTCTGTAATCCATGGCATCTCCCTCACCTCAGCTTCCAGCCCTAAGATGCTCTTCCAGTCTTTGCAGTGATGGTGGCCCTGAAACCTCCATCTTTCTCTGCAGACTGAGTCTGTCTCCATTCTCCCTGGTGTCAGTAAATGTGGTGATGGTGCTATAACTCCCTGACCTCAAAACTCATCTTCAGGTATCAGTCAGACTCACTTACCCCAGCACAGCCTCACCAATGGCTGCACGGACACCCAGGCCTTCCACACCCATATATCCTGAATACAGGAATTTCCCCCCAACACACAACCAATTGGCTTCCTCATCCTTCCTGCTCTCCTCTTTGTTCCCTGTGTGCCTTCTAAGGCCTACCTGCTTCCCAACTCATATCCAAGCCATTCTGGTTTTTGTGCTTCCTTACTTAGACTGGGCTTCTTGAAATGAAAAATCATGTCAATAATATGTGAGATACCACCTTTTGCCTACTGTCTTTCTTGATCCATATCCTTCATTTTTACCAAAGGTTACTGGAGAAAATTCTGAAAGCCATGATACCAGTAAAGCTACAGATTCATACTATTTCATATCTGCTTAAATGGTATTCTTGTTTTATTTAAGTACTAGAGGCCCGTTGCACAAAGAGATTCATGCAATAGGCCTTCCTTCCCATGGCTTCCAGCACCAGTTTTACTCCAGCGCCTGGGACCCAGGCCTTCACTTTAGCCAGAGTCTGCCATCTTCGTCTTTGCTGCAGCCAGAATGCTGCTCCTGTAGATCCCTTTGCCCCTGCCCTCTCTCCCATAACAGGCATCCTGTCCTGCCCAGCCACCCAGAGCCTGGAGCAGCTGGGTGGCCACCATCTCTGTCCTTCTAATTTGCATATTCCCTCCTGATTGGTTGGTGGGCATAGCAGAGTGATGGTCAATTTGCATGTTTCTCTTTTATTAGTATAGATGTTGAACTCCTAGACTAGTGCATTTCTTACATGCCTTTTCCACATCACCCATGTTTCCATTCCTAACCTATGTACTTCTCAGTAGGTGGCCTTGCTTCCTACTTCACTGAAAATGTTTAAAAGGGACATTGCAACTCAAACCCCCAATATTTCTCTTATTTCCACGAGTGTGCTAGAAGCCTTCCAAACTTTAAATGGTGTTTCTCTGATTTATTGCCATTCTGCTATGCCAATCCACAGCCAACTGCAATGCATTCATCTTTTAAAACCAACCATTTTCCTACCATTGCCTCCTGGAGGAGTCAGTCCTTTCTACCCCACACCTGGGTCAGAGCACTCGTTCCCTGGCTTTGGGATATTTTCATTGATCACTAATAGAAGCATTAGGGCCCAACCTGAAGTGGTGTTCAGGGCCTTTATGATCCACTTCTCACATGCCCACACATACTTCACACTTCTCCCTAATGTAGGAAATATTTTCCCCTTCATTATACTATTCACATTCTATTCATTCTCCAACGAAAGATAAAAGATGTAAATACTACTTGTTGGCCTATAAAGAGTTTTCTAGGTCACTTTCTCTTAGCTGTAAATTTTTTCCCTTAAATGTGTATCAATCATGTTTTGAAGGAAACCTTTTATTATTTAGCATATTAATTATTATTCATCCTTGTGTTCAGTGGCCAGTGGGGGGAGGAGGGGTGGAGACAGTGTATTTTTAGCAACTTGGATTTATGGGGACCTGTACCTGGATTTATATTTAACTTTGAAGAAAATCTTCAGTGGCCTGCTTCTAACTGGCCTCTAATTTCTGACTTGATGAGGACATCCCATTGCTATCTCTGCTCCTCCACTTGTCTTCCTCTGTCCCTTCTTCAGCCTTTTATTCCCACCAGTAAGAGGCCTCTAGGAGCATGTTCATACCAAGACTTTATTTCACAACAGCTCCACTGAAGCAGGGTTCTCAAAATAGACCAGCCCCCTACAATTGTCTGACAAGAAAGAAATCAATTAAAAGAAGAAACAAGGTTAATGTAAAAATTACAGCTTCTAGAAAAAACGAGCACTAACATTTCATTTCAGAAAAAAACACGGTGGGGTTGGGGGAGGGATGCAAATCTTGGTGAATAGGAAATTGCAGTGTGACTCAAGAAAATGAATAGCAGTTTAAAGTTGCAGGTCAAATACCCACTACTACCAGAAAGTAATGGTGAAAAAAAAAAAAAGTTAAAAAAAGAGGTGACAGATCTGCTGATTACAAACGATCTTAAAAATGAGTTTCCTTTGAACATTAAATGGAAAAATCTAGAGTTTGGAATTCCAACCATTTACAAAGAAAAGATGATTCAGAAGAACTACGTGACTTAAACAATAACATCTTTCTGATTCTTCTGGGAAGATTGGTAGATAATGTGAAATTTAAACTAACATTTGGACTTTGTCCATTTTGTGCAAAGTGAAGACAGTTTTGGCATGCTATTTAAAATATTTTCATATCAGTTTATCTCTCAAAATATAGTGAAAACACACACATCTGCAGCTGCACCCTGTGGTAAAAAAAAAAAAAAATGGAAAGGCTGAGGCCACTTTACTTTATATAAAAATAAAGATCAATTCCCTGTATCCATTTTATGCTTATTTTACCTTTGAATATAAGTAAGATGCAATTTTAAAGAATTCTTTGTAAGAGCAAAATCGTCGGGAAAATTTAGACAAGTTGCTTAGCCCGCGCTGTGCTTCAGTTTCCCAAATCTAAACATCCAAAAACAACAACTTACTCCCCAGGTTATTGTGAGGATCTAATAAATGCTTCCTAAAACATACTTAGGACAGTGTATGAATGTGGTACCAAAAATAAAGAGAAAAAAATAAGGCAGTGAGATAGTACTTACCATTTATTAAGTCACCAGCAATTAAAACATTTACAATTGCTAGAAAAATAATTAAAATATTATATAAGATGATTCTTATTATTTATTTATTTTTCCTCTTCTGATTGGTTTCTTTTAGTTTCCTCATATTCCAAATCATTGATTTGATTTTTGAGATTTTCGACTCTTGAACCCTTATACAATAAATTATTCTTTATTTCAGTTATGCTTAATTTCTGACTGGTCCTTTTTCATGTCCTTGATGTTCTGATTGAGGTTCTTGAAATTCTCACTAAGATCCTTGAGCAACCTATTGTTTAAAACTCTGTATTAAGTAGTTTGCTTTCTTTCATTTTTTTTTTTCCTGGCAATTTCTTCTGTTCTTTTATTTGTGCCATGCTTTTTGTTTGTTTTTGTTTTTGTTTTTTGCCTATTTTCCCAGTGTTTGTTTTTATGTATTAGGTAGAGCTGCTATGTCTCCTGGAATTGGTGAGCAGCCTTGTATAGTAAGTGTCCTATAGGGCCCAGTGGTTCAGCCTCCTCAGTTACCTGAACTGGACACTCTAGGTGTGCCCTGTGTGGGCTAAGTGGGCACAGTCTTGTTGAACCTTGAATGCTGTTAGTGTCACTGGAGAAAGTTATCTCCAGGACAACTGGCTGTGAGAACTAGCTGCAACTACAGTGGAAGAACTGCTTCAGTGGGTCTTTGATGCTCCCTGGGACTGCCCTTGTGTCTATCTCTTGTGGATGTGTAGAATTGTAATCTTGTATGGTATGAAGCTGTCTACTGGATGCACTGGCTGTGGGGTCTCCCAGGAGGTGCAAAGTCAGCCACTGCCTGGGGCCACTGGCAGGAGCTACACAATAAGTGTTACTTGTATTGGGCTTGGAAATGCCCAGGCAAGGACCAACTGTGAAGCAAGGCAGGCTGGTGCTAGTGCTGGGTCTTGGGCCTTTTACTGATAGGTATGGGGCACACTGGCACCATCTGCTGCTTGTTTGAGAGATTTTAGCAAAGTTTAAAGCCAGAGCCAGGATAGGCCACTCATATAGAAAAACAGCTGCAAACAGATTAGGTGGGCTGCAAATTAGATGGGGCTGGGTCTCAGAGTTAAGCAAACCTGAGTGGAGCAAACAGTGTGAGCCAGGTTGATGAAAACTCAAATATGGCTGCCAGTCAGCTCTGTGATGGGGAGGTCTCAGCACAAGGTCAATGACCCTCTGAGCACCCCTATCTGGGAGAAAGCTGTCCTCAACTTCTTGTTCTGATACCAGACAATCTAGTTCCTCCCCATATGTCCCTGGATTCTCCTTTCACCATACCCCATCACTGGAGCTCAGAGGAATCAAGTCTGAGTAAGACTGTATGCTGGCCCTTTAAGAGAAACTGCCTGGGCCTCCAGCGGCCTCCATGTCATTCAGCCGCAATCCCTGCTGGTTTTAGAGCCCGAAGTTACAGGGACTTCTCTTCCCAGCTCTGGAACACTGGGCTTGGGGTTCTGTGTGGGGCTGGGACCCCTTCTCCTCACAGGAGGCTCTTCAGCCAAGATATCCTTCCTGATTAAAAACAAACAAACATGTCACACTTGGGTGCCTGACCAGCCTGTTTCATACCTTTGTCCCTCTACCAGCCTCAATATATTTTCTTTTTACTTCTCTAGTTGTAGGACTTCCATTAATCCATAACTCAGGTGGTTCTCAATTATGGTTGTTCTGTATTTTAGCTGCAATTTTGATGTTGTTGTGGGAGGTGGTGAGTACAGGCATTTACTTATGCTGCCATCTTGGTTCTGGGACAATTTCAAGAGTACCAACATTCGAATTATGGGGGTGCCAGAAGGAGGAGGAGAAAGAGAAAGATATTGAAAACCTATTTAAAGACATAATGACATTAAACTTCCCCTATATGGTGAAAGAAATATATTTATAAGTCCAGGAATCACAGAGTGCAAAACAAAAGGAACCCAAAGAGGACCACACCAAGACACATCATGATTAAGATGCCAAGGACTAAAGACAAAGAGAGAATCTTAAAAACAGCAAGATAAAAGCAGTTAGTTACCTATAAAGGAGTGCTCATATGACTGTCAGTTGATTTATCTATACAAACTTTTCAGGCCAAAAGGGAGTGGCAAGAAATCTTCAAAGTGATGAGGAGCAAGGACCAACAACTAAGAATACTCTACCCAGCAAAGCTATCATTTAGACTTGAAGGTGAGATAAAAAGCTTCACAAACAAGAAAAAGCTAAAAGAGTTAGTTCATCATCACCAGACCAGTATTGCATGAAATGTTGAAGTGTATTCTTTAAGAAGAGGAATAAGGAGAAGAAGAAAAGTAAAAAATATGAACAATAAAATGACAAGAAATAAATAGCTATCAATAAATAAATCTAAAAGCCAAAATAAATGAACAAGGAATCTAAAGAACAAAATAAACTAATAAATAAAAAAGAACCAGATTCATAGAAACATGGAACAGACTGATGAATTTGAGAGAAAAGGAGGGCAGAAAGAGATTAAACAAAGAATTTATATGCATTATCTAAGAACAATAGGGTGGTTAAAGCTTACTAGTTAAATTCTTATGTTTTACCTCTGATTTGTATATCTAAAGATATTATAAAATTAAATCCAAAACTTGTTGGTGCCAACATCTCCATAAAAACTTTTTAAAACCAATCACATCTTTGTTTTTATATTTTTATATTTTGAGTGTTAATAATGTGAAAACACAGGCTATATTTATATTTCATCAGCTACATTGTTTTGGATCAACACTTAGCACTGTGCTTTGTTGGAACTTTAAATTCAGGGATGATTCCCTGGTCCAAGATTCCCATGAAACTGCAGCCAACATTTAAAGAAAAACAAGAATATGATCCTAATTGTGCCAATTTATTCCAATTATGAACTTTGAAAACCTGGTATATACTATTTGAGATTCAGGTACACACATGCACTTCTTCTTTCAAATGTAAAGCTCTGACTCATAAATGAAGTCAACGGGTATTTGTACAAAGTGCTTAATGAGTGGCCACCACTGTCCACCGAAAGATGTATAAGATCAAGTCCATTGGCACCTAGTCCCTCATTAAAGACAAGTTCTAAATAATAGAAATAATTAAAAATGATAAAAAATAGTATATGTATAACCATATATACTATAGACTGAATGTACAATAGACATTTGGAGAAAGGAAAGATTAACTGTGGAGCTTTGTCACCATCAATTGTCTACTTTTAAAATATGTGCTTATAGTTAAACTATTTATCTTTAGCAAGAACCTTAAAAAACACTTCTGGGGAAGTTTCCCCTCACCTAGAGCTGGTTTGTAAATATAAAGCAAAGTAAGGAAATACATCATATGGAATTTCAAACCTAAATCCTTATTTACTTTAATTTGGACAATGAAAATGGGCTAGAGAGTTGGATTTAGGTGCTATTATATCCAATCTACAAATCTTGTTTCCTTGAACACTTTCTAAGCATTTAGTCAAGCTTGTTATATTATAGTTCCAATCTGAGTTCTCTAATTTTACACAAACAATAGTTGAAAGAAAATATGCTAAATATCTCTGAAACTTTCAATTAAAAAACTTGGAATTTTAAATGCTATTGCAGATATCCAGTATTTGAAACACTATTGTTTCAACCTTTATTCTCCTAGTTATCATGCCTTTAAAACCTCTGACAGTGTTAATGTTTAAAAATTATATCATCCTTTAGATTGGTTTTTCTGCCTCAGTGTTCTTGTTTGTTTGGTTTGGTTTTTGTTTGTTTTTTACTGGCAATAAATCACCTTCAACCCCAAAAACCCAAGACACTGGCTGAAAGAGACTTTTTATTACTTTTATGTACAGAAAACTCAACAGTGCACACTTAGCCCAGCTTAGGGTCCATTGCCTCCCCAGTGGCATTAGATCTCCTTGTATCTGTCCTTATAATTGTCCCAATGCCTCCACCAGTGTAGCCAGAGCTCCCTCTTCATGTTAAGCTGTGTGAAGGCCAAGGTGGTGCGGATCTTCCTGTGGGCCAGCTGCCCCACCCTGTCCTTCCCCTGCTAATGCAGTGGGGGGTCCCATCTTCCGGTACAGTGAGAGCAAGAAGACCTCCCAGCCTGATGGGGTCCATGCCGTGTGCTATCACCATCAGCTGGCCATGTGTTCTCCACCAGGGTGGTGACCCTGTGAACCCTGCTCCAAGGACAGGGTCCTGTGGGTGGGGACATCCCCTTTGCCTGCAGCTGCTTTTGCAGCCCAGGCCAACCATCTCTGCTTCTTCTCTTGCTTTGTCTCGGGCTGTACTTGCGGGGCAGCTTCAGCAGTTGCGTAGTAGTTTGGGGGTCCAAGGTTTGGGCGAACTGGTTAATGCTGGAGGCACTTTTAGACGTTTGTAGGGAACAGCCCTTTGCTGCTGCAGCCAAATGTAGTGGGGCCATTTGGTAGCACGGGCTTGGTCCCTTTGGGCTGGAATTCCTGTCCAATGCCAAAATTCTTGGGCCTTTTCTCAAATAGGGGTTGACCACCTTCTTGGCTGCCTGCTTCTTCAGGACAGCAGTGGCCGGGGCCACCTTCTTCCCCTGTACCTGTCTTCCCTTTGGCATCTTGGGTGGCAGGAGGAGAGAGCCCTGTCTCAATATTTTAACTTATAAAACTACTAGCGGCCTGGTGCATAAAACTCATACACAGGAGTAAGGGGGGGGTGGGGTGGGGAATCAGCTTGTCCTGCACCCTCTCACAATCTGGGACCACTGGCTCTTAACTACTTGCTGGCCTGCCTGCTTGATTGCCCTTAACCACTCTGCCTGCCTGCCTGGTCACCCCTAACCCCCTCTTCCTTGGCCTCCACTGTCTCAGCTTCATTGGGAAGGTCATCCAGAAATATGTCCAGAATAATATCTGGAAGGTAGTTTGGCTATCAGGTCTAATTAGCATATTACCCTTTTATTATTATAGATATGTTATTTTTATCATGGTAATCTAATCAACAGGGTATACTTCTACCAGATTACAAAAATTATAAAGCATCTTTTCTAGTAGAATCAACATTAATTTTTTATAATGTAATAAATCATGATAAAAATGAAATAGAGTATATACAAGGAGTTCAAAAAAGGGAATGATTTTATATGGTGCTTTAAATCAACACTTAAAAATTATTTACTTGCCAATTTATTCAAGAACCTATTTGATATAGTTTTTAAGTTCAGGGACAAACGTATGATATTCTCTTAGTTGGTCTTTATTAAGAAAGTTCCACATGCAAGACCCTGACCAAGTATATTTGAATAGTTCACTGGAAATGGCGTTCGGCAGATGCCCACTAGTAAATACCAGCAGTTGCAGCTGATGGGGAAAGCCTGGATGTCTTTCCACATTGTAACAACCATTTATTGTGCAGAAAGGACTGATCTAATCAGGAAGATACACTCCTATAGAGAGGTGGGTGGATAATTAGAAGGTAAACACATAGGTCTATCTAGAAACAAATATTTACATGTAGAGCATGCTAGTTATTGTTAGATACTGGGAAGTCTTATTGAAAAACTAGAGGCCCAGCATGTGAAATCATGCAAATCCCATAGTCCCTCCCACCGCTGCCGCGGGATCCAGAGTCCCTCTCGCCTCCACCATGGGATCCAGAATCCCTTCTGCAGCTGCCACAGAACCCATCAAGGTGCCTCCTGGTGACTGGTCATTTGGTCATTATGGTGTTACAGCATTACAGCCACTGGCTTTTTATAATATAGACTAGAGGCCTGATGCATTAAAATTCATGCAAGAGTAGGCTTTCCTTCCCCTGGCTGCTAGCACTGGCTTTCCTCTGGCACCCAGGACCCAGGCTGCTTCCCTCCTCTGGCTGCCTGCAGGGACCCGGGACCCCAACTGGCTTCCCTCCAGCCTCAGCTTTGTCAGGAAGGACGTCTGGAATGATGTCTGGTCTAATTAGCATATTACCCTTTTATTATTATAGATAATATACGCGCAAAAATTGTAGGTGTAGAACTCCATGATTTTTTCAAACTACTTATATAATCAGCACCAGATCAAGAAAACAGAATCTTATCAGTACTTCTAAAGCTACTTCTTCCACCTTGAGGGTAAGTCCCCTTTTTATGGTCTAACAGCATGGCGTAGTTCTACCTGTTTCAGAACTTTACACAAATCGAAACATTCTCTGTGTAGCATTTTTTGTCGTTGGTGAGATTTAGCCACGTTGTAGCTAGTTGTAGTTATTTCATTCTCATTTGATCTTTAATATGCCTTGATTTATGTATCCATTCTGTTGTTTGGGGAAAATTTTTAGTTTGGGATTCATATAATAGTGTTGTGTGAACATTCTGTGCATGTTTTTTGGTTAATAGATGTACATGTTTCTGTTAGTTCCTTCCTGAAGAAGGAGATGCTGGCTCAAAGGCACACTTGTTTGGATTTACTGGACGATGCCAGTTTTCAACGTGGCTGGACCAGTCTTCATTCACTGGCTGAACTGAGAGCCAGTCCACATAGCTGTGGGCACTTGGTCCTTTCTGTCTTTTGCATTTTAGCCATTCTAGAGAATATGTAGTAGCGTCTCATTATTTTAATTGCATTTTCCTGATGACCACTGTGATGAATGTAAAAGCACTGCCACAATTATCAGATCCTCATAACAATTTATATCGATGAGGACACCGGGATTTAGTGGATTTGCAATTTACTTAATTTCACTCAGATTGGATGAGGTAAACCAGCATTGGAGATGATAGGTTTTTCTCATTAATTGGGCACATAATAATAGAATTTTAGAGTCAGAGGATAGTTTTGAGATCATGCCATCCGGAAGCTTCTCACAGATGAAGCTAAGACCAGAAAATTGGCTCTATTAATCACAGCAGGCGTTAGATCACATTTATTTTGGTTTTGTCCAGTGCAATGCACTGGCCTAAACATCTGGATTCTATTCTGGGTTCTACCGCCTACCAGCTGTGTGGTTGAAGTCAAGTCGTCTGCTTTCTCTGGGCATCTATTCTTCAATGACAGCTATCTCTACTAAAAAATATCTTCTTACATGTTTATTGCCAGCCAGAAGACAATTATGATAAAAAGTGCAACTTTCTGTGCTTTATAGCTGACACAGACTTGAGCGGTCTCCCATTGCCTGTCCTCCCTCTGTGCCAGGAATGCTGGTCTCCAGCAAGGCTCAGCAGCTGGATGATGTTCTCATTTTATGACTCCTAATTCATTGATCTACAGGGTAGATAGCTCCACCTGGAGACCCACAGCCCCTCAACTTTACATGACCCAAACCCACGTCTCTCTCCACCTTACCAACTCTTGACCCCAGTCCTACCTGTAAACCTGTTTCTCTTCCTTTTCTAACCTTAGTTAATATCCCCTGCATTTATGTCTTCTTTATTTCACTCATTACTCCATACATCATTGCATTATTAATCATCACAATGCCACCTTCTACTGGAACTTTTTTCTAACAGGGTCCATGCTCCAGTCTCTTTCCTCACTAATCTATCCTCTGCTATCTTGGAATTTTTATCTTTGTATATTCTGATATGATCATGCCATAATCTTGCTAAAATATTAGACATATTTTTATTAGACACTAGAGGCCTAGTAGAATCTGGCCTAAATGGGCAGTCAGACATCCCTTTCACAGTCCAGGAATGCTGGCTCCCAACTGCTCGCCTGCCTGCCTTCCTGATTGCCTCTAACCACTTCTGCCTGCCAGCCTGATCACCCCCTAACCACTCCTCTCCCAGCCTGATTGATGCCTAACTGCTCCCCTGCCAGTCTGTTTTCCCCCAACTGCTCTCCCCTGCAGGCCTGGGTGCCCTCCAACTGCCCTTCCCTGCAATCCGGTTGCCCCCAACTTCCCTCCTCTGCCAGCCTTGTCATCCCTAACTGCCCTCCCCTGCAGTCTTGATCACCCCCACCTGACCACCCTTGCAGACCTGGCCCCTCCCTGCTCTCCCCTGCTGGCCATCTTGTGGTGGCCATCTTATGTCCACATGGGCACAGCCATCTTTGACCACCTAGGGGCAGCCTTGTTGTGTGTTGGAGTGATAGTCAATTTGCATATTACTCTTTTATTAGATAATAGGATAGAGGCCTGATACATGAAAGGGGGCCAGCTAGTTTTCCCTGAAGGATGTCCTGGATCAGGGTGGGGGTTCCCTTGGGGCGTAACACAGCCTGGGTGAGGGCCTGTGATGGTTTGCAGGCTGGCCACGCCCTCTGGCAAACCAAGGAGAGGCCCTGGTATCTGGGATTTATTTATCTTCTACAATTGAAATTTTGTAGCCTTGAGTGGAGCCAAGCCTCCTGCTTGCTTTGTGGCTGCTGCCATTTTTGTTCAGATTTATTTATGTTCTATAATTGAAACTTTGTAGCCTTGAGTAGAGGCCAAGGCAGGCCAGAGTGTGCAAAAAGCTTGGCTTCCTCCATTGCTGGGGAAACCCAAGCCTCCTGCTTGCTCCATGGCCATAGCCATCTTGGTTGGGCTAATTTGCATACTCGCTCCTGATTGTCTGATGGGTGTGGCTTATGAGTATATTAGAGTGATGGTTAATTTGCATATTACTATTTTATTAGATAGGATGAAAAAATGACATATTTGATGACTGTCTATGGATACTGAGATGAAATCCAAATTCCAGGGCTTGGCATTCAAGGTCTTTAGAAACTGAGTTTAATTTCCTGGTGATCATTTTGCTTTGCTGCTTCTCCTCCTTGTCTCCTAAAGACCCTGTCTGCTCTCAAACCATGCTCTATTCCCTGCATGAGACACACATGCTTCCATTCACCTCCAAAACTGCAGATCCAGGAAACCCTTTCCATGTAAACCTGTTAAATTCCTACTGATTTCCTCATCCATGAAAGTCTTCTCTTATCCTCTCTTCTGTTGGCCTAGGTCATCTTCGTCATATCATCTCTGCTTTCACATAATCCTCACATTGTTCTACTGCAGCATTTCTCAGGTGTGACCCTAGTCAGTTGTTTTTGCATCTGTCTTCTCTGCCTCAAGCTCCTCAAACACCAGGACTGGATCCGTCCATTGCCCTATCTCCTGTGCTGAATGCACACAGATGCTCAGTGATGATTTCTTAAATGTATACATGAACATATTAAATTTGAAGATGTACAAAAAGGCTTTCTTTACTAGTGAAATACCAAGATGCTACTTTCCTCCTTTGTTATTAATATGCTTGTTTTATTTCTTTGCTTTCTTGCCATCAATATTTTTTTAATCTAGGTGTTTGCAATAATGGCATTTTTATATACACTTTGTATCATCTATTTGCAATTATGATATAAAAACATGAAGTTTGCGTGGAATTCCTTAAAACTTTAATTGACTATTATATATGAATAGCCTGAAATCTAATTTATCTTTTTTTTTTTTTTTTTTTAAGGGCCCAGCGAGTAGCCGGTGTAGTGTGTATAACCCAGGATAGCGTGCTGTCCTCATCGCCCTCTGCAATCATGGGTGGCACCTCTTTCCATTGTGCAGTGTGTAAACTGACCCACTAGGCTAACTATGTAACGATGAGCGCGTGACTGATCATACCGTTGCTTTTAGAAAAATCTGGAAAATACCACCAAATCTGGCATAGGAAACCAAATACATTTTAAAATTAGAAATAATATATGCCTAGGCAAAACAAATCAAACTCACAAGTAAACCTTCTCTGAATTATAAAGTCCCAGATGGTTGTTAACTGTTTTTCTAGAAAATAAAAAAAAATTATAAAAGAATCAATTAGTCACAAATGTATACATGCTTCACCCTTTTCTTAAGGTATTTTATGTGGACACAGTCATCATGCAAAAAATTAGCTTTTAATGTAACCTTTACAACTTGAGAATGCTGATTTTTAAATATGGGCCTATACGAATACATTATAAAAACTAGGTGGTGGCACTCTCAAGAGAGAAGAGGTTTTTTTTTTTTGTTGTTGTTTTTCCAAATCTTCACCAAAGGATAAGTTTTCATTGATTTTTAGAAATAGAGAAATGAGAGAGAGAGAGAGAGAGAGAGAGAGAGAGAGAGAGAGAGAGAGAGACATTAATCAGTTGCCTTTTGTATGTGCTTCTACTGGGACTGAACCCAAAACCTGGGCATGGGCCCTGACCAGGAATTGAAGGCACAAGCTTTTGGTGAATGGATGATATTGCAATCAACTGAGCCACCTGGCCAGGGCAAGAAAGAAGAGTCTTGAAGATCTTTACAGTAATTAGATAAACAACAATGCAATAGAAAAAGTTCGTTGAAATTTTTTAAATGTTTTTCCTCTTCCAATATTTCATATTTTACAAATAATTACTAAAGAATAGACATGTGCAGAACAAAGGAAAGGAACATTTTGGGGTACATCACAAACGGAAAACTTAACAAAGATTAAACCTTTTTTACACTTTGTTTGTTCAAAAGTCCTCACTTAAGTAATGCTAAATTATTGTATGAAGCCCACTTTGGTAACTACTTTCAATATCCACATTATCCAGGATTACTGGCATTAAATTCTAAATTAGCATTAGCTGACTGTTATTGTTTATAAATTAATTTTTTTTCTGTTTATGTGAGTTCCATGGATTAAATTGTGTAATCTCCCATCTCTTGAGGCTCGGGGGCTGGGAGTTACAATAAGAACAATAAGAATAACTGTGACCTAGAAACTGAAGACTTAGAAACAAAATGTGATTTGCTAGGAAAGGGCTCTATGACCTTACGCGAGTCACTCAACTTCTGCTGACCCTCCTTTAAAGGAGATGGAACTAGGTGATGTGTGAGATCTTTTCTAATTCTAACAGTAGTTGATTTCTTGGGCCCCTATGCACGAGGATTATGCCATATATAGCATGCCGCTGTTCCAGAACTAGTCCCTTCTCTACCATTTTGCCTTAAGATTCTTCTAGCTGACAGTGACTGAATGTATCTCAAACAGCCTGAAACCCAATAGATATTTTATTGGTCACAAAACTGAAAAGTCTAGGAGTGTATCGAGGTGTCAAAGTCTGGGGGGATCCAAGTGCTCCTGATGTGTCGTCAAAATCCAGTTTCCACTGGTGTTTTTCTGGGCACCTGGACCAGGCTTATCTCTGAGGCAGGATCTCTTCGGGTGGGATTCTCTGGATGTTCCAGACTTGTCATCTTTACAAGCAACATCAGTGGGGTTGGGGGAAGCATATTGCCAACCCTAATCCTGAGCCTCGCCTGGGGCTGAAGCACATCCTGACGTGGGGCATTTCCACCTGAACACAGAGAGTTTGCATAACAAGGGAAACGGAAGCTAAGCAGACACATATCAACAAATGTCCCCTGCAACTATGTCATTTGGGTGGCTTCTTTATGTCTTTTTGCCTCTGTGTGCTGCCAGTTCCTCGGGTAGCAAGAACTGTGTTTATTCATGCTGTTTTCCCACTCAGAGCTATCCCTGTTTGAGGTGAGGCGAAGTAGATATTGCAGCCAGCTGTCAGCTGCAGTGACTGCAGGATCCGCCATAACGTTTGAGCCCAGGCCAGGCTCTTCCCTGGATGCCTTTGCCAATGATGGCGTACTGCAGGGCTTTGGGGCCTGGCCCTTTCTGCCCAACAACTGTCCTCCCCAATGGGCAGTTTTTCATTGGATTGGCCTTGGTTTGGCCAACACTTTATTAGACGTGCAGGAAGCCTAAGGCTCTCCCAGTTTGCTTCCTCCCACTTTCCCTTCATACTTCCAGGACTGCATATCGTCTGAAAACTTTACCCATCCAAGTTCAGCTCTGCTTCTTTCCCCTTACCTAGGACGGTGTTGCAGTGGAGGGGAACACACTGATGGCCAGTCAGTCAGGACTTTGGAGAAGTCATTCAGGACTTCGAAAAGTGCTGAGTGGGAGATGGGTACAAGGTTAATGCATTTACATATTTGTTGTCATTAGATTGCTCTGTAACATTAGAGAAGAATAATGTAAAACTAAAGGCAATTCACAAACTAAAACCCGAGAGGTCCACAGGACCTCTTTGGCAGCTTAAAAAGGCGGTCTTTATCTCCTGGAGTGGGAAAGCAGAAAAAGCCCCAAACCAAACTCCAGACTTGAAATCACCAAATGCTCAGCCGAGGCAGGTCCAACCATCAGGGGCTAGTTAGGAAGGTCAGGATATAAGGGATGGGGCATAGAGCAGATATCCCCAAAGATGGGGCTCTGCATATTTCTTTGAATCTTCAGAGCCTGTGTAGGGGGGCTGCTCGTCCCCATGAAGAGCCAGAACTTGCCCCCGGTGGGAAGACATTGCTTCCTCTGGGTCTGGCTGCCACGTTGATAGCTAGGATCAAGTCTCAGCACAGCCCAACTAGATAGCACTGAGTTTAATAATAGAGAAAGCAACCAAATCCTAATTTTGCTACAAAAATTACCCAGCATACCCAACAGAAGCTGGGGAAATACCCTTAGGGTTAGATTTTCACGGTTCTTAAAGGGGGCCAGAACATAAGACTCGGAGAATATTTGTTGACTTGGGATACTCTCCGGGAATATAGGATTTCACCTTGGCAAGGTCACATACAGCCTTGGATTTGGCAAAATATACCTGCACAGTTTTGCCCCAGGGCTATGTAAATTCTATCCTAATATAGCCCTAAGAGATCTGGACCATCTATAATCCTTCAGATACCGTATTTATACATTTTATTGAATACTGTGTGGCTCAGGCATGTTGAGTAAGAAGCAGCTAGCACCCTGGAAGCCTGGTTAAGACATGGACACCAGACGATGGGAAACAAACCATGTGAAGATCCAGGGGCCTGTCACATAAGTAAAGTTTTAGGGACCCAATTGTTGGGAGACCCCCTGTGACATCCCCTCCAACGTAAAACAAAAGAAAATTGCTGCATCCTGTACGCTCCACAACAACGGAAGAAACGCAAAGCCTGGTAAGCTTCTATGGGTTTTGGAGGGAACACATTCTTACCTAGAAATGCTGCTTTGGCCAGATACCAGGATAGGGCTCTGCAGTCCAGACTTCATTTGCAAGCAGCCCTGCTGCTCAGACCATACAATCAGGCAGGCTCTATGATTTTGAAGATGTCAGAGGTGGACAAGATATAGTGGAGTTTATGCAAACCAGTTGGAGACTCTCAATGCAGGCCCCTGGGAAGAAAGAAGTCCAAGCATCTGCAGCACAGAAATATATACTTTGGTGAACCATCAGGACCAGTGGAGGTGAGGACTGAGGGCCAGGGGAATGTGGAGTGGAGAAGATAATGATAAATACCAGCTGCAAGGAAGATTATTTTTTGTTTTAGGAAGAAAGACCCACTGGTGTCCTGGAGGACTGACTGCTCCATTGCCCTGCAGGGAAGAGCGTGCCCTTCAGCTGTGAGGAGCGTGGAGAGCTGAGAGCCTGCAGGGGCAGTGCCTGCAGAGTGTGTCACAGGCCACACCCTTCCCTGGCGGGCCTCAAGCAATGACTAAGCATGGTGCGGCCACCAGGACCAAACACTTCTGCCCGGTGTGTAACACACAAATCTAACACCCTAACCCCCAACCCCGCTGTGTTTCACAGTCTGAATCCTTTCCTGCTTAATTTGGCCTCCTTTCACTTTCCACTCACAAATCTCAGATTGACATCCTGGTCTAAAGCCTTTCCTTGTTCAGTCCTGTTTCCTTCCTCTATCTTTCCCAGGCATGACCACCTCTCCCCATCCCACAACGCCCCAGAACCTTTCACTCCTATCTTCATCTTAGCATGTAATCCTCAGTCATAATAACCAAGTAACTTGATAAAAATTCTGATTTGAGCCCTGGCTGGACAGTTTTGTCAGTGAGAGCACAGTCCCAATACACCAGGGTTATGGGTTTGATCCTTGGTCAGGGCACAATGAATGCATAGATAAGTTGAACAACAAATCAATCAATCTCTCTCTCTCTCTCTCTCTCTCTCTCTCTCTCTCTCTCTCTCTCTCTCTCTCTCTCAATAAATAACCTCTGATTCTGGCTAACATCCACATGGCCCACCTGCTTCCAGAGCCCTGGAACTTTCCTCCATCTTGATGTACAGGGATGGCTCACCAGTGACCCATTTCAGTAACACCAGAAGTTTGCAGCAATGACTCTCAGTTAGCCTCATTTCTCAAAACTATAGTGCAAGCCACAGCTCTGTGTGAGAATAAAGGTTGGTGTCCTTGCTCCCTTCCTGTTTTATCTTGTAACAGGTCTCCGTCAAAGGAGTTTCTGAGTAAGTGTTGAAAAGGGCATCCGTAGCACAAAAGGGTGTGCACCTGAGGAGTATGTCTACACTGAAGGCTAAGCATAGTTTTGCATCCTTATATCATGTGTTCCCCGTATTAGTCTGAAGTTAAAGTTTCCACATATTATTTTGAATAATATGTTAGTCTCTTCCCCCATCTCAACAGTACCTGTGTTAGAACTTTAAAGATTTTCTCTCACTGACTAAAGGAACACTGATTTTAAGAGAGGGATCTGGTTTCCTTTTTCTTCCCTCCCTCTTTATTTTTCTACTAGTTTTAGTCTTTTCCTTAACTTTTATTAAGACATCTGTGAGTTCCTAAGGCTGAGAGAATTTTTCTTTTAAAAAATAAAGCTTGCCTGCCAGCCAGTTTTCTATTTTCCCCCAAGCACTCAACAGTCTAATCTTTTACCCATTTAAAATGAGAAAGAGTTTAGCAAGAAAACGACTTGATGTTAGGACAGGAGCTTCAGGAGGCTCTCATCTCAGTGACAGGTTTACCAGCCCTTAGGCTCCGGCCCTCCGCATGGAGCAGGACCTGCCTCTGGCCCTGCAGCCCGGAACGACCCCTGAAGCGCATGTGTGCGCACACGCTTGCTTTCGGTTTCTCTTCTGCACTTTCGGGATCTTGAGTCTGTCGTGTATTCTCTACTCCTTTTAGAAGCAGAAGAAATTGGGAAGGGAATATTTGATTTGGCTTCACCACCTGCCCAGCACCCACATCGGTAATATATCAAAATGCTTTGGAATTTTGAGTCCTTAAAAAAATCTTGTTTTTTCGTTTTATAGGAAGACATCAGTAACATGACTTTTTTAGACTAATCAAGGGAGACTCTTGCCTCAGAAAAAAAAGATAGAATTATAATGATCTGTAACATTGTGCGTTAGCAGTGGCCCTCCCACTTTAGGGTCCCTCTTAATCCCCTGAAGAGCATGTTGAAACTCAGCTTTCCCGGCTGCACGCTGTTATTTATTCAGTGGTGGGGGGAGGACTCTGCATTTCTAACGGGTTCCCACGTTGGTGATGGTGATGGTCTGGGGACTAGTATGCTCTGAGAATCATTGAGCTATACTGTTGATATCACTACCCAAAGGAAATTTTTTCTTAAAATATATTGAATTTTTACAGAGAGGAAGGGAAAGGGATAGAGAGCCAGAAACATCCATCAGCTGTCTCCTGCACACCCCCCTCTGGGGATGTGCCTGCAACCAAGGTACATGCCCTTGAAGGGAATCGAACCCGGGACCCTCAGTATGCAGGCTGATACTCTATCCACTGAGCCAATCTGGTTAGGGTGGAAATTTTTTTAAAAAAATCTAAAATTTCTATGAGCTTTCCTAATTGAAGTAGAATGTCATGAACATTTATATAATAACTTCATTAATTTAGTAGGGGAAATTAGAAAAGCCTGATGTATTTTAGGACAAATAATTAAGATATGAGAACTGTCATTTATCTTCTCAAGCTGATTGGTGGCATTACATTTGTTTATTTCTTATAGGAAAAATACACAGCCACTTAGTTATCAAACAGTTACTGACAACTACAAATATAAGCTATTTTAGTTGTCTTCAATTTTCTTTAGTTGTCTCAAAGAAGGACTGTATAATTTATAAAGTTTTTCCACCTGTAAAAATGTGGCTGAAAACATGTATTTCATAGGGTTGTTATGAAGGTTAAAAGAGTGTGTACAGAACACCTAACATAGTGCCTGACTAGTAGCAGATAATAAAAATATTAATTTTAAGTACCATTAATTCTTTGTGATATTTTAAAATAATAGGATGTTCCAAAAATGTATTCACAAACTTTGAATAATTGTAAAGGTAATGTTTATTAAAATATATTTCATTTTCAAAATTGAGCTATCAGCTGTTAAATGTGTATACATTTTCAGAGAGGAAATATATATTGCATGATGAAAAATAAGAGAAACAAGAGAGGGAGGGAGGTACAAATTATTTTAATATGTGATTATTTTCCATTAGATATTAAGGAAATGGGGATTTTTTCACAAAATAAGAATACTTTAGAAAATTTTATAAAAATTATTATAAAGGAGAAATAATACCTTCAATGCAGACTAGGCATGCTATTTTAGACTATTATTGTCAACTCAAAAGTTTTTATTCAGATCCATGTAATAGCATCAGTAATAGGTTCCACCTAAAGGTGTGTTTGCATGTCAGGCACTAGGCTGAATACTTTGTTGTTTACTGTATTTCATTTCTATAACGACCTTGTGAAGTTGTCTTTTCTGATTTTTACAGGCTTTCATTTGATGCTGTTTCCTCTTATCTGTGACAAAAACTCTGTGTGAGCAGCAGCTTTGTTTCTATCCTGCTGTAGCCCCATAGCTTACCAAGCGGCACTTAGCATCAAGTAGTTGCTCAAGGAGTATTTTTTAAAAAATAAATTCACGCACCAATGAAAGGAAATAAATGAAAGGAATTATTCCCTGAAAGGTTAAGTATGTTGCCTCAAGTCCTGTCCAGGTTAAAACTAGAGACACTGACTCAGGTTTTCCCTCTCCTGATCCCTAACATGCTCTGCAGAAACAGGTCTTTCTAAACTATTATTAGAATATCTGAGCTTTTCTCTAACTTCCAAATGCTAACAACGGTATTGACATTGAAATGTGCTGGAAAGAAACCTGGAGTTCAGATAGAAGTTTAAAATAAGTTCAACTTGAAGGTTGAGGGTCTTTGGTAGAAAATGGTTGGAGGGAGCAAGTTATTTTGTGGGTATATCTTGTCCTTGTGCAGAACCAGGTGGTAAATGGTAAGACATCTGAGATCACCAGAAGGAGGTTCTCTTCATTCTCAAACTGTTGAATATCTGCAGTCATTCCCTCAGTGAAAGGTGTGTTGACACTTCCTAGAGTCCATATTCATTCTACATCCCACAATGTATAAACATAGTGATGGGATCACCTTAATTCTTACCCCCTCCCCTCATATTCTAAATATTGGCCAAAGGGACAACAGCTGTCCACATTACTATTAATAAATAATATCTGCATCTTTGCCTGGGTTTAATTTTTCTGTCATAAATCAAATGAATATTATACCTATTAATACAAAAATTATTACACTGAAATACTTAAAAAATTGTCATCTTCCTTTTAACAAAAAGGAAAATGTCATCACATTTTAATCCTATATTCTTTTTCTTTTGTCTTTGATGGCAATCAGAAATGCACCTTTACCAGCTTCAATGGTGCATACTTCAGAATATGGTTATTATATTTCAAATATATACTGTGGGAAACTAATCCTCATTAACTTCAATGAGAAGTTACCTCTAATATTTTAGTTTCAGATTACCGGTAAGTGGATTAATTTTTGTCTCTTAATTTCAAGTGGATTTTGAATTGAACTGTCCCCTTCTTCTATACTAATAAAACTCCTGATTTTTATCTGGCCACATGACTCTTTGGAATGTGGACTTCATTAGCCAGATTATCTTGCAGCCATTCATGGCCAAGTAACTAAGTTTTGCTAAATGAGATGTGAGGGCAGTATGTGCTACTTCCCAAACATATTCTTAAGGGGATGACCATGCCCTCCTCTCTCCCTCTGATACTTTATCTTGCTGCCTATAGTACAAATGTGGTAGCTTATCATCTCTGACTATAATAGTTCAACATCCTTGGCATGGTGGAACATTAAGGTAGGAGGAATCCAAGTCTATGCACGATAACACAGAGTACAATTGCCTTTGATTATCTACTTTGAAACATTTATATGAGAAATAAATAAACTGCTATACTAATAAAAGGGTAATATGCAAATTGGTCATGATACCCTCACAGTAACAACCGAACAACAGGCTGCATGGACGACCAGGCAGAGGGGTTAATGAGGGATGACCAAATGACTGACCAGCAGGCTGTGTAACGTGACCAGGCTGGCAGGGGGGCAATAAGAGGTGACCAGCCCAGCGGGGGAGGGAGGAGTCAGTTGGGGGTGGCCATGCCAGCAGGAGAGAGCAGTTAGAGGCAACCAGGTCATGGGGGGGGGTGGAGTTGGGGGCAACCAGGCTGGCAGGAGGGACAGTTAGGAGCAACCAGGCCAGCAGTTGGGGGCAATCAGGCTGACAGGAAGAGGCAGTTAGGGGTGATTAGGCTCACAGGGGAGGCAATTAGGGGTAATCAGGCAGGCAGGCAGGTGAGCAGTTAGGAGCCAGCAGTCCCAGATTGTGAGAGCAATGTCCAACTGCTGGTTTCAGTCCAATCCCTGCAATCAGTCTGAAACTGGTATTTGAACATCCCCTGAGGGGTCCCAGATTGGAGAGGGTCGAGGCTGGGCTGAGGCCACCACCCCTCACCCCCGCCCCTATGCACAAAGTTCATGCACCGGGCTGCTAGTCTATATTATAAAAGCAATTATTCATTTGTTTTTGTTAAAGCTTAAGTGACTCCATATACAGTGCATTTTACTTCTATAATATTCAATACTTCTTTTTAGAAAAGTTAAAAATGAGGAAGTCATCATAAGCCAAGATTCTTGGCAACAAGGAAATTTCCAAGTGAAAATATTTTGTATTATTCCACAAAATAAGATTGACAGAACGTTGACACTTGAACAATTGATTTAAATGTTTTCCCTTGTATATGATAAGTTATAATTCTTCCTCACATTTATAGCTTGCTTTGACTGTGATCACACAGATCACTTCTCAGTCAGAATAAATAAAATCAAAACAGTCATGTTGGTGTCTTAGCATTGTGCAATGATACACAGATAACATTTATCAGATGTTTATACTTTCTTTATTCCCCTGAGATACAAACACTGCAAGGTTGTCCCTGTAAATAAGTCAGCCAAGAAGCTGCTGCTTCTAGAAATTTCATCAATATGTGTCTGACAGTTGGAAAAGATTATTTTAAGTTTTATATTTCATTGTTAATTCTTCAGTAGTTTTTAATCTCTCTAAGATATGCCTCTGATTGTGAATGACTAATAACAATTATTAAACTGCAAAAGGTTGAGTTACTCCTATTTAGTCCATATCTTGAGCAGCTGTCCAGGGTACTTAAATAAAATTTAATTACTCTATATACTTACATTCCCTTTTTCTTTTGGATTCTAGGTTTGGGCAAAGGGAAGATTCTTTGCACAATAACTAGTTTGTATTTTCTTTCTGAATAAGGCTTTGCAATCCTCCATCCTGAGAAGAATGATAATAAAGAAAATATCTGTGGTAAGCCTTGTTAGAAAGGTTGTACAACACTTTGAAAACAGTGTTATGATGTTTTGCTGATGGGATAATATGACTGAAATTATGTCTATATAAATTATGAACTTAAAGGATATTGACTCCTGCAGACCCCTAGTGAAAACTTCATTCATGTGAATTCCTAGAAGGTGGTCATCTTGTTCTTAATAACATGGTAAAAATTATTAAATTATGTCTCAAGCAAGGCAGGCTCGGCACCTTTAGGGTTCTTTCTTCAGGTTCTTCTTTCTGCTACTGAACTCAATCTAGCTCCCTGTGTGTCTCATCTGTCCATACTTCTGGAGCATCACTCTGATTTTTATATTCCCATCACTTTTTGGGGAGTACAGAAGGAAAATTGAGTTCCTGGGCCCAGACCTTCAACACTAAGTATTCACATGTTTTTGCTCAAAATTATACTCACTTCTTGGATGACAGTAAACACAGTACCTATTTCTGTGTTATCATGAGATCAAAATCCTAAGTACACCATTTCATAATAATTAATGATTTCATAGCAAGCAACATAAAATTTCAAAGGACATCTTTAGTCTTCAAAATAATGCAGCAAAAAGGAAGGTTTAAGCTTTTCCTTTTCCTGTTGGTCATACTGACAACTGATAGCTTCACACTATTAAGACAAGGGTTCTCAAAGTGTGGGCTGACAACCTTTTCAGGGTGTTCCTAAGGTCAAAGCTATTTTATAATAAGATTAAGGCATTATTTTACTTTTTCACTGTGGATGGTTGAAACTGATTGTGTAAAAGCAATGGTGAGTAAAATGGCTCGGGCATTAGGGTGGATCAAAGCAGTGGCACCAAACTGTACTAGGAGTCATTGTGTTTGCCCCTGCCACATTCAGGTTAAAAAGCTGCTAGTTTCATTTCAGAAATGGTAAAAACTATTAACATTATTTAATCTGGACCACGTGGCTTTTAAATTTCTTTGTGCTAAAATGAAAAATACATATATATCACTTTTGCTATTTTGCTATAACTATCTAAAAAGAGCCACACCAAAAAATGTGTGCCATTATTAAAGTTGCAAGCTGAACTATCCTAAGTCCATAATATAGCCAACTTTTAAGAAATTACTTTTTTAAAAAAAATATATATTTTATTGATTTTTTTTTTACAGAGAGGAAGGAGGAGGGACAAAGTTAGAAACATCAATGAGAGAGAAACAATTATCAGCTGCCTCCTGCACACCTCCCTTTGGGGCTGTGCCAGCAACTAAGTCACATGCCTTTGACCAGAACCTGGAACCTTTCAGGCCACAGGCCGATGCTCTATCCACTGAGCAAAACCGGTCAGGGCAAGAAATTACTTCTTGTTGAGTGTTGATGTAATAGTGAAAAAGAATACCCACAATTAAACACTTGGCCTTGACCACTCAGTCAGGATCCTGCCAAGTCAGGATCTGAATCTAGAGCTTCCATCTGAACACTCTATCATCCAAACAAGGCAGCTCAGTGGCTCTCAATTATGGTGCCTATGGGCCAACTGTATCAGTATTACCCAGGAATTTGTTCAGAATGGAATCCTGGAAAGGTAAGGCCCAGAAAGCTGTTCTTTAATTAGCCATTTTTATGATTCTGATGTACCCTAACGTTTGAAAATCCCTTCTCTAGCTGAGGAGACATAATAGTTCAATAAAAACAGAATGCTTGACTCAGCATGTAGGGTAATTAAACCATTTGTTTGATTTGCTGTGTGATTATGCCATCCTACTGAAAATGAAAAATTCAAGTAAAAACTCATCTAATATGGTTGATTTCATTTTTGGGGAAAACTCATTTCAAAGCAATTAGTCACTCCTCAATCAACCAGACCCTGAATTAATAATTTTACAATTGGTAAGAAAATTCAGTGAAGAAGACTCCATTTGCCCATAAGTTTGCCTATCCAGAGGAACCAAGTCAAACAAATAAAACTTCTACTTAGCACCAGGTATAATTTTCATTGAAACAATAAGTAGTATGGCCGGGACCGGTTTGGCTCAGTGGATAGAGCGTCGGCCTGCGGACTGAAAGGTCCCGGGTTCGATTCCAGTCAAGGGCATGTACCTTGGTTGCGGGCGCATCCCCAGTAGGGGGTGTGCAAGAGGCAGCTCATCGATGATTCTCTCTCTCATCGATGTTTCTAACTCTCTATCCCTCTCTCTTCCTCTCTGTGAAAAATCAATAAAATATATTTAAAAAAATAATATTTAGAAACAATAAGTAGTATGGCTAAGGTGTAGGCAAGTGCCTACTCACATCTCAGTGACTCTGTGAAAGCTCTGAGTATGCTGACAGTAACAGAAGAAGCAAACTAGAACCAACATCTGGGACTCTGTCATAATCGCAGGTAGATTTAAAATTGTCTCCTAAAAGTAAGAAATATTTCAACTCCAAAATTAAATCCACTATCATGAAAAATAAAAATAAGCAAAAGCAATTTCAAGATTGATGTTTAAAGACAAACTAGTGTTTTGAATATGTTGAGAGTATTAGTTATTTTGCATTCAAGTCTAAGATTAGCTTTAGTTAGATTCTATTGATTTGCACATATTTTGGAATAATTATGTGTTGTGATGTGTGAATATTTTAACTAAAAATAAAACCATGGATTTCAGACCCTTTCCCACTCACCATTTTTTTTTTTTTTTACAAAAAAATTTCTCCTCTCTTGCTGCCTACTGCTGACTTAAAAACTAGCTAAGGATTTCCTCTCTTTGATCTAAACCTTTTCTCTTTCTAGATATATTTATAAAGTTATCTGAGAATTAGTTTAGCATAATAGCTGGAGATGATCAGTCTTTGATATAGGTAGTATTGATATGAAAAAAAATCCTCAATAGTCTCTTTATGCATTATATATGGGTATATACTATACCCATATATACTATAAATTAGAGGCCCAGTGCACAAAATTTATGCATGACGGAAGGGTTCCCTCAGTCCAGCCTGCACCCTCTCCAATCTGGGACCCCCCCTGGGGGATGTCTGACTGCCTCTTGCAATCTGGGACCCCTGGCTCCTGTTTGCCTGATTGCTCCTAACTGCTCCCCTACCAGCATGATCGCCCCTAACTGCTACCTTGCTAGCCTGATTGCCCCTAACCACCTCTACCTTGCCCTACATCCAGGACCCAGGATTCCCTTCTCTGGCTGGTCACAGGCACCCTGGACCAGGGCTGGCTTTGTCTGGGCCCTCAGCAGGTACCCAGGACTGTGGGGTGGGAGGCTTGTTCCTCTCCTGGATCCAGGTGCAGGCACAACCACTGGTGCCCAGGACCATGGGGCGGATGGCTTGTTCCTCTACCCAGCTGCAGCCTGGCTGGTCTCCATTCCTCCTCTCTCCCCAATGTTGAATGTCTGAGCCATTAGGGTGTCATGGCATGAGAGCGTGATGACCATTTGCATATTAGCTCTTTATTATATAGGATAATTATTTATTATATATTCTTTCTTAATTTCTTAGTTTCTCTCCTTGAATATCAAGAAAGACTATAATGCTAAGTTTATATTATTTTTTGTCTCCTGATATTATTGTTTTTCTTTTGAATGGACTAGGGGACATATTAATAACATGGCAAATTTATCAGTAAGAGCTTGAATTCAATTTGGATTGAGGAACAAAGATGAAAATTGTTTAAATCAAATATTTAACCCCTCTACATTTGGGAAAATCTCCTTCCCAGGATATGGAGAAACCTTATTCTTAGCTCATGGCTCTTTTTACAACAAAGACTCATCTCTCATTGTTGTAAATCATCACATGGGATAATTCTACTTAAAAAAATCTCTATTGTAGCATGATCATTTCAATAACATTTCAGAGTAAAGCATTTTTTACCATATATATATATATATATATATATATATATATATATGGCATTTTCATTCTATTCATTTTGTTTTGCTTCAACTTATCTTGATCTCCACATACTATTTTATTTTCCTTTCAATATCTGACCAAAGCAAAGCAAAAATTAGTATAATCATATTTTGTAGCTCCTCTCTCCTACCTGTATTGGCAGCTTTGACAGCCAATGGTGAAAATTCAAAGTCAAACTATTTAACTCTTAAGTAGCTGAAAACAAATTTTCACAGAGGAGGTAATTTTGTCATATGAACAAAAGACACAGTTGTCCACTGACACAAATATGCGATTGTGATAGCTATTTATATATCAGATATACGTAATCAGGATTAAAACATCATAAAATATCTACATCTTTACATACACTGATGCATAGATTTCAGAGGCATGTGGGTAGGGGGGAGGGGCGGGGACAATACAAAATGAGAAAGTTAAATGCTAACTGCAGCCCTTTTGGTTGGATGAGTGCCAAAGCAACTTTCAAAATATTTCAAAACAGCTGCCAGCATGTAAAGATTTTAACTGAAGGAGCAGAATAATGAAATCTGAATCACTAACGAGCAACTAAACTTATATTTTGCTTAAGGTCTATAATGACGTGGAGATAAGCAGATCTAATAAGGAATTTGTCTCATACATGCAGACCAAAATTCCAAAACTATTCATGCAAGGACAAAATTCTGAAACATACTTATGTGCAGTCTGAGGTCACTTACTGTGCCTGTCTTCTCTGAGTATTCTGTGTATTTTAGTTACAGAAAAGAAAGTTTCTGGAGGGCAGGAGACATAGTAATTCTCAAATATGGGTCATTGAAAGCTTGGAACATTGAAGTTGAATGTGCTCATTAAACTCTAATTTAATGTTGTATTGTATACGTGATGTAGCTTCAGCATATCTACGTCTAAATGGCTAGCAACAGATCTTACTATTTTTTCGACTGGGACAATTCTGCCCTTTGGGCTTCCAAAAAAATATTGCCCCCCAAAAGGGAAGGGAAGCATAACCACATAGTATTTCTATATCAACTATTCATTAAAATAAGTACTTAATAAAATATAATCATTTTTATCCATAGAATCTGTATTGAAACAATGAATAAATAATGGTGATATTATCCATAAATGTATATCATTGTTGATGGTGCAGAAGGCCTTTACTAGGGAAAGTAACTTTAAAAAAAATTCTGCTCTTTTGGCCCAAGAGGGTTTCCCACCCTTCGGAGTCAGTTGGCACATTGGCGCTGCCTCAGGATCAACAGGAAGGAGCTTGGACTGTGTAGTGCCCTGGAGTCCAAGGGCCCTGGGAAGCAGGAGCCACTTGCTAGAAGCCTCCATCCTCTGGTTGGCCAAGATACCAGCTGGCAGGCACAGGAGCACTCCACAGTGGGCCAATCAATAGTTCTGACAAGTGCTATTTTTTTTTTTTTTTTTTTTTTTTTGGAAAGCCACTGCCTGCATCTGTGTTCATCTTTAGTCTGTGTACCAGGCTTCCTTTGGCCCTCAGTACTGCCATCCTTGACCTGTGCAGTCAGAGGAGAACTTTTCCCAGCCCCTAAAATAGTCCTGATCTCTCTAGAATTGGCATGCATTTTCAAAGGGAAAGCCTTCGCAGAGCCCAGGGATGTGTGAGATCGCCTCTTCCAGCCCGGCCCTGTGGGTGAGCTGGGAGGAGGGGAAGAGTGCAGAGAGGCCAGTGAACCTGCATCGCCTGGCGGTTGTCCTCCCAGTGGGAAGAGGACCCACATCTGTGACCGGATCCTTACAGGGTGGCTTTCCCCCTCCCCAGGCCCTCCAACCCTTTCACCCCCTCCCTCACTCACAGGCCTTGTGTTTGGCCAATGAAATGCCTCAAGTTAGAAAATAACTCCATCATCCCTGGAAGAAAGGAGTCAGGACCTCGGCGGGATCTAACCAGTGGCATTCCTCAGCATACTCCACAGATGCTCATTACGATTCTTTTTACGTGCAACATGTGGGGGACGAAGTCGTTTCTTATCTCCTGATATTATCTGCCGTCCAAAGCATTTTCATTGAGAGGAAAATGGAAACGCAGCTGCGCCTTGGGCCCCGCCAGCCAGAGCTGGGGCTCCCTCCCTCTGTCTCCCGCCTGGGCTGCTGCTGCTGCTGCTGGGCCGGAGGCTCCTTCAGAAATTGAACCCCGTCCGGGGAGCTGAACCCCAGTCCAGGGAGCGCAGAGGTGGCCGCGGCCCGCGCCACAGACGGGCCTTTGTGCGGCCAGAGCCATGAGGACGACAGGGGACTCGCGGGTCTGTGGCCGGTGCGGGCGTCCGGCCCCCGGACCCTGTGCGGGGCTGCGGGCTGGCTGGTCTCTGCCGCTCTGGGCCTTGGCAACTTCTGGCCAGCAGGACCTGCCCGCAGCCGCCCTGGGTCCAGGGGGTGAGCAGGTGCCTCGACCACCGGCCAGGCGCTTTGGGCGGGGGACGGGGGCTGCAGGACCGCAGCCACCACGCTCCCCCAGCCAGCCCAACGGGGGTCCGCGTGGCGGGCGCAGCGGCCGCCCCTTGTCCCCCGGCTGCCGGTGCAGCGCCAAGGAGGGCGGGAGCCAAGGGGTGAACGAGATGGGGAGCCCGCCAGCAACGCCAGCAAAGTGGGTCCGGGGTGCAGGAGCCCTAGAGGAGCGGAGCCCAAGCCCGCTGGGCGCTGAGGCTGCACTCCGTGCTGCTACCTCCGGGCCTGGCCCAGGATGGAAGAAGGAAGTGGGAAGACATGGGGTCCTGGTCATGGGGTGGAGGACCCATTCCCACCGCCCCCGCCCCGCCAGCTGAGACAAGTGCAAGTTATCGTTTAAAAGGCGCGCCCACACCCAGCATCCCTGCTCCCCCTTAAGGAAACACCGGGGTGCCCGCCGATCCGGGGAACTAACTATCAGGGAGACCCAGGGAAATAAACGCACGTGTTTTCCCTTTTTGTCTCCCTGGTGGTTGGAATTCGCAGAGTTCTCTGCAGTTGTGCCCGCTAAGTTACTGGTTTCATCGCTCGAAAGGGGCTTTAGAGATGGGTCGGGTGTGGGTGTGTGTGTGGGGGGACATCCGATCTCTCCAGCTAGACCTACACTCCCCACCTCGCAAGTCTGTCCAAGACCAAGCCGCCCTCCCACTGGGCGCGAGGAGAGTCCTTTCCTCCAAAGGGAACACACTGTCCATTGCACAAAAGCGGTTTTTTCTCTCTCCTCCTTTGCACGCTCAATAAGCATCAAGTTCCCCAGCAGCCCAACTCCAAGTTGGCAGCCTGAGCGCTGCCTGCTGTGCACAGGACGGGGGCGAGGGGGGTCCCGGCTGGGAGGGGACGCTCTGCAGGGGGCCCCATTCCTGCACACACTCGCTGGAGGAATCCAGGTTGCTGGAAGCCACGGGAGGCTCAAGCCTGCCTGGATGGTGGAAGCTGTTTCTCTGGAGAAAAGAAAGGGGATAGAGAGAGCTTGTCCTGCACTTCGAGTCGGAAGTGCGCGCTGTGTGTGTGTGTGTGTGTGTGTGTGTGTGTGTGCAGGGGCGGGAAAGAAAAGCACCCTCCTTGCTGCCCGTCATCCCTTCGCCCCGGCCAAGTCCTCTCAGAGCCTCCGGTGCATCCTTCCTCCGCCGCCCCCTCCCCTTCTCCTCTCCGCTGGGCTCGCGCGCCGCAGCCGGAGCAGCCAGTGAGAGCAACATCCTGGAAAGAGGGGGGCTGGAGGGGAGCACCACCACCCCCCAAAAGGGGGGGAAAAGGCCCCACCCTGACACGTTTTGCTGTTTGCAAGTCCCTCGCACCCCGCGCCACCCCCGCACCTCCTCCTCCCGCTCCCGGCCCCCCCAGCCCGCCGCGCTCACATCAAAGCTGCTCTCCGCCCGCCGCGCGCAGTGGCCGCGGCTCCCTAATGGGATTGCAGGCTGGTGCCTGGCTCCGCTGCTGCCGCCGCCGCCGCCGCTGCTGCTGCTGCCGCCGCCGCCGGAGCCCCAGCCCGAGCCCCCGCCAGCCCGAGCCCAGAGCCGCCGCGCCCCGGGGCCGGAGCCGCGGCGATGATCCGAATCTTCCCGGATTTCAGCGTGCAGGTGACGGCCGCGGCGGCTGGCGGGGCGGCCGCGGGGGTGCCGGCCGGCGCCGGCGGCATGGGGAGGGCCAGCGCCGCGGCCAACGGCGCCCCGCAGAACGTCCAGGGCATCACCTCCTACCAGCAGCGGTGAGTAGTCCCGCCCGGGCTGGGAGCGTGCCCCCGCCCCGGGGTGCTGGGGTGGGACTCACTTTGCCTCCTGTTTTATGTTGTTCCAACACACACATGCACATCGCTGGAGCTCACTTTGGCTTGCCCCTCGTTCTACGGATGAGAAAGAAGAAGGAAAGAAAAATAATAAGAATGCACAATTCGGATCGAAAGGCACTCCGAGGCGCTCGCTGACAGAGTGAAATCAGCTTTTGCCCTCTGCCTGGCCCTAAACCCAGAGCCCCGGTCGGCCCCGCTAGCCGAAGAGTTGCAGAGAAGTCTGAGACGCCGCACAAGGTGCTTCAGCAAAGTTTGGGTCCCAGCCCCTTTCGGCGGCTTCTCTCAATGCCTCTGCCGGGTGCCCGCTCTTGCTGATGCGCAAGCCAGGGCGGCAATTGATCACTGGGGGCTGATTGATCATTTGTTTCCAAACAGAATTGGAACGATTTTCACGTGTAGCTGTAGACTTGCAGTTCTACATAATAGTGTTATCCTGTCACCTGTTACTATAGGGAAATATAGCATGAAATCCGAGTCTCCTTGGCGCTGCTGCTAAGTATTCATCTTAAACGCATTATAATGCAAATGCCTAGGATTCTGAGATGTGAGCGAGCAAGCACATTTTACAAAGTTAGTCTAAATGGTGAGACAGGAGCAAGTTTTAAAGTATGACTTGTTTGCATTTCTCCCAAATATGTATACATTTAAACAAAAAAAGGACAGTGACGTTGAAATAGTAAACGTTCTTTGAATCAGTTAGGAAAGAAAAGGGTGGGGGGGGGGGATTACCACCACCAATGCCCCACAACCCTAAAGTTTTTCCTTAAGGACAACTTGTGATGTCTATCCCAAGATTTTATGGAAAATGTAATCCACAAAAATGCGCTGAGGGAAACTAACAATGTAGTATGAAAGGTAAGCCCCCCTCCCTCCCATTTGTGGGGCTCAGTTTTTTTAGATGGAGAAAAAAAAGAACACATGAAAATGTGAAATTAAATATTTGTGTTTCCCAGATTGCACACGATTAAACATCTGAGAGGTTTGCCAATGGCATTTAACTTAAAATATACACAATGCATAATTCAAACAACAGTTCCCATTTTTACCTTGTGTTTCAAACTTCATTGATTTGAGAACCTTTGATTTGAACCAACAGTGTTTAAACTGAAAAGGTTAAGATAATCTATCACTGCCATATTTTGTGCCTTCTAACCAATGGCTCAGCGACCAGAGCAGATTTTGCATAACACACTGAGTGTTTTCTAAGTTGATGCCCAGTGCTGCAAACATTCTGTGGAAGACTTCATTATATGCTTTGAGTAGGGTTGGAAGTTTGCAAAAAAAAAAAAAAAAAAAAAAAAAAGTCTTGAAAATAACTCAAGAAGAGGCTGTTCCTTGTCACAGAGAATTTATTTGTTGTTGTTGTTATTGTTTAAGTTATTCCAGTCTTGTTTTACTTCAGTGATTACAAGAACCTTTAATACAAAAGATCTGGGAATCTTTCAAACATAAAGGACTTAGAAAAGAATTAGGTTTAGAAAGAATGAGATTTTTTTTCATGGTTCAGGTATGGTTTTTTTTTTGTCACTTATAAAACATTTAAATGACAATAGACCCAGGCGGTCACTTTAACCAGGAAGTGGAAGCAATAGTCACAATAGTATGGTCTGTGGAGTAGGGATCAAGGGTCAGAGATGTCAGAGAGCTTTTGGACCTTTTCAGGGAATTCCGGGCAACTTCAGCCAGCCCATAAAATATAAGCTGGGCATAGAGGGAGGTCATGGATTCAGCCGGTACGTTTGTCCTCAGAGTGGTGGTATCTTTCACCAAGAAGACATTCCCACGTTCAATTTTCCTGTAAATCAGGGGCATCCAGAGGTAACTCACCACAGTCCCCCACTCCAACGCTGAAAGCTCAATGATGCCTTCCACAGTCATCTCTGAAATCGGGCCACTTCATCAAGTCACATAATCCCACCACTTGTTCTAAAAACTAAAGCTCTGAAAAAGATCCGCTCTAAAATTTAGCCCTTGGGGTGTATTCTTCCCTTCCTCTCTTTTTATGCCCTGTCCTATTGGCAGACCAGAAGGTGTTAGCTGTGAAAAATATAGCCTTCTTTGGTTTCTTTTCTCCAGTGTGATGACACCTGTTACTCCTTTGGGTTTCAGTTAATTTGGAGACGGGAGAGTGAGTCATGTGGGGCAGGATTACTGGCAGGTGTTTAAGGAGGGTCTGAGTCAAGAGTTAAATCCCCTGCCCTCTGGCACTTCATCAGGAATGCAGGCCATGACACCTTAGGCTTTGGGGGTTAGGAGGGGCAGATTTAGTTTCCACCTCAAGACCTGGCTATGATCTCTAAAGAAAAAAAAAAAAAAAGGCTTTTCATTAAAATCTTTTGGGAGTCTGATGAGGGAGTGACTTGGGCGGTGGTGATGTGGGTGTGGAGGGGTTCATGCAAAGAGTAGCCTGTTGAGAGAACACAGGCTTTTCTCATTTGTCATCTCTGGGCAGAAACATCCTAGGCTGGCTGCCCTGGAGTTGTCCAGCTGGCAACTTTCCTTCCTCTCTCCCAGCCCATACATCTTGGACTCAACCTTCTTAAGTTCACTTTTCAATCACTCTCATCTTCTACCTGTCGAGCGTAATCCAAAGAGAATTCAAACACCATCCTGCAGATTAAACACCTCTGCTATGAAAAACACATGTTTCCAGTTCCCAGCTCTGAGCCTCACTTTACTGGAGTAGAAGGGTAGGGCTGGATGGGACCCCTCTGCAGGGCGGCTTTTTTCTTACAGTGCAAAGCTTCCCGCAGGACTGTTTTCCTCCTGGCTTTTCCCTTTATTCAAGTGCTTTGGGAGTCCCTTCCACTTTCCCCGCTTGACATACGACTGACTCAAGCCTCTGCCCAAAAAGCTGCCCACACCCAGCAGAGTGCTTGAGTGGAGAGAGCGCTCTGAGCAGCGTCTGCCCAGGTAACAGGATCCCAGCACTGGCCCTGCACCCAGTCCAGAGCTTTCCTTAGGCCTCGCTGGGCTGAAAAACAGGGAAGGCAGCTAGACTAGACAGAACCAGAGGCCCTTAGTTTGGTCCGGTCCTATGCCAGGTACCAGGAGCCCAGCCATGTGCGACGTTTGTGCACAACTGCGTTTAAAGTCCTGGGGAGTCACCTGTGAACCCTGGGGTCTGCAGATGTGTACGTGCGCGAGTAATGCAGCCGCTCGGGGCCCGGGGAACCAGGCTGAGAGCACTGGGATCACCAGGTGCCTGTGTTGCCGGCGGGCCCATGCCGCGGGCTGGGCCAGCGCGCTCCCCAACGGCCGGTTCCCTCTGCCCCCGAGCTGCGTGCGGGACGGTGTCCAGCCCCCGCGGCCTCCGGGCTCCCCCTTGCCTTCCCGCGGGCTGTGATCCTCCGGAGAAGGGAAGTGTTCAAAACTGCAACTGAGTGGCGTTGTTGCGCCAGCAGCCGAGCATCCCAGTCCCCCAAGGAAAGAGAGGGAGAGAAGGAGAGAGGGAGGGGGGAGGGGGAGAGAGAAGGGGTGCAGGGGTGTGTGTGTGCCTGCGAGGGAGCACTTTGGAGCAAAGTAGCTGGAAAATGCCCCGAAATACTTTCGCTGCGGTCAAGCGGGGAAGCCCCCGGGAGTCCTCCTCCTCCCCCCTACCACCCCCCCTTCGCTCCTCCGGGCCTCGGCCCTGCCCGCCCTCCGCGGGGAGGGAGGGTGCGCGCCCACCTGCCGCCCGCGGCTCCGGGGGCGGCGGAGGGGGTGTGGCGGCGCGCGCGGGGGGAACCCGGAGGCGGCGGGGCCCGGTGCCCGGTGCCCGCGGGCCGTGCGGCGGCCTCCCCCCGCCGTCGCCGCCTCCCCCTCCTCCCGCTCCGGTCGCCCGTCTCCGCCGGGCATGTCTCGGGAGCCGGGGCGGCCCGGGCCGCGGGGGCTCTGCGGCGCATGGACGGCGGCGGCGCCCGGCGAGCAGGGGGAGGAGGAGGCGCGGGCGGCGGAGGAGGCGGCGACCTGCAGCGAGAGGCACCGGCGGCGCGAGGGCCCGGCCGGCCGGCGGCGAGGCTCCGGCCCCGCTACTTCTCCGTAGCCTCCCGCCCGCAGCGCGGCCCCGGCCCGGGCCACGGCCACCGCCACGGCCACGCCGCTGCCCGCCGGGCCCGCCGCGCCGCGCACTCACCCCGCCGCCCCCCGCACACGCACACCCCCACCGGGGAGGGGGGAGAGGCAAAAAGTAAGAGAGGAAAAAAAATAGCAGGAAGATGGCGCCCACCAAGCCCAGCTTTCAGCAGGATCCTTCCAGGCGAGAACGGTAACACTTTTCTGTTTATTGAACCTGCCGCCGCCGGGGCCCGGCTCCCCGCCCGCCCGCCCGCCTCCCGGGCCGCTGCCCGCGGCTCCCGGCCGCCGCCTCCCGCTCCCCGCATTGTCCCCCCGCGGCGGCCGCGCCGGGCTGCCGAGCAGCCGCACCAGCTGGGCTCAGCGAATAGAGTGATCGCTGCCAGCGGAGAGAGGAAAAAAAAAGGAAAAAAAAAAAAAAAAAAGAAAAAGAGAAAAAAAGAAAGAAAAGAAAAACAAACACAAAAGAGAAGGGGCTGCCGGAGAGGGGAGCAGAGGGAGGCGGGGGCCGGTATCCCCGGGGCGCCGCGGTCCCCTGGCAGCTGCTCTGCAGGAAGGAATGGGCTGGGGAGGGGAGGACGGCGGCGGGAGGAGGGGGAGGCGGGGAGGAGGGGAGGCGGCCGGGGGCGGGAGCGAGCTCGCGCCGGGCCGGGCTGAGCGGAGCGGCCGTGTCCAAGGCGCCGCTAGGCCGGGCGCGGAGCGGAGCGCAAGGGGCGCGGGGCCGCCGCCGGCTCCCGCCCCAGCTGTGTCCTCAGCCCCGGCAACTGGCAACTTGTGGGTCTCGAGCTTTGCCCTCCGCTCGCCTTTTCCCCCTCCTCTCCATCCCCCAACCTCCGCAGAAAAAGAAAAAAAAATCAGGGAAACCCCAAATTTCCAATAAGCAGCCACGCAGCGTGTTGTGAGATGTGCCAACAGTTGGAGCATCTTCTGCCCCGTTAGGTCCTGCGCTGAGACCTGTGCTACAAAAAGTTCCTGGTGAGAATTGCGTATCCAGGCAGGGGCTCAGCGGAGCGTGTCCGTTTGAAGTTAGTTAAACTGAAGCCAAAGGAATTTGTATTCAAATATCCTTCACCGTCCTTCCTACGTGGATGGCATTGTTAGGTTTCCGAGTAACTAACCCCCAGTGGTGTTCCCTCCTGCTGTCCACACAGCCTACCTTGTTTGGTATCTCTTTTTTTCTCTATTAATTGTCAGTGTCAATGGCATTAATTGCATATAGCATATTTGTTTGAGCAAAGTGAATATCTCTGTCTCTGAAGAGGAAATGCTCCATGGGAAATAGTAAATGTGACCCATTGATTCACGGGGAAAACAAATAGAGTTAGCTATAGGCCCCCCGCCCCCCACTTAGTCCCCAGCAGAAATGTTTACTTTCTTCAGATGTTTAACTGAACTTGAAGATGAGGGAAGTCCTTAGCTGCAAATTGTAATTGTTATTACATGGGACGGTTTAATTTTTGATACAACATAGCATTTAACCTATAGCTTATATATCCAGAGAAAGCAGAGAGGAATTTAAACTAGCTATTCATTTAAAAAGCTTCAGTAGCGTTGTTGCTTGTTGCCTTCATACAATAAGGATTTCCGGATTAATTTTGTTAAGGAGACACATACTAATTCTAAACTCTAGGTAATTTCTATATAAGCCATATTCCTGAGAGTAAATCAGTTCTTAGAGATGTTAAATGTGTATAGAATTTACTATCTGATAACTCATACAGCTAAAATAAATATTTAGCATTTATTTAGTATTTGTTTTATGAAAAATTCACATATTAACTATTTTGCTGTTTTTTAGATAGAAATAAATTATCAACATAGTGATGAACACTTTTGAAATCAGAAGATTATAATTTCCCTCCTCACCCTCCCCTCCCCTTCCCAGGTTCTGTGGGGCAGTAAATGTATTTACTGGGATGGCCCCAGGAATCTCTCTAGCAGAGGCCTATTTGTGTGCCATTTTGGGAATTTCTCTGAGATAGGAATCTTGAAGATAGAATTAATTTGTGCAGGAAACTTCACAGCCTGTGCATGAGCGCTTTCTTTATCACCTGTCTCCATTTGGCATTCGAAGAAGGTAAATCAAAGTGCACGATTTGGATGTTATTTTGCTCCACTTGAGAGCTGAACTAAATAACACTTGGTCTGAAATTCTGATTGAAGTTGTAGGAGGATATACTGTATTTAATTTAATGCCCTTTAATAGCATCTGCTTGTTCAGCTCGGATGCTGCTGTCGTTTTAAAGGTTGGATCTGAGAAGGTTTAACCTGTAGGGAGAGGGAGGAGTAATGAGGAGATAGGGGCCAGAGGAGCAATGCAGAGGAGCGATGGAGGAGTTATAAACCAAATGTTTCAAACAATAAGAACTACAGACTTGTCTTTGGTATCCAAACAGTTGTTTTATACACTGAGGGTTAACTTGGTTTTCAGGGTTTTCAGTGCCCTGGACACTTTAAGTGTAAACGTTACCCATGCCAGGTGTTTTGGTTTTGTCATGAGAAATGGGAAGTAGGCTGGTTTGTTCAGGAGGGGGATGGGCTGTCATAGTTACTTGCTAAGTAGAGTCATTTCACCTTGCTGTTCACTTTGTGCCTGGAACTTGTCGGTTAGTAGTATTATTTCTTAGTGATGGCTGAACACAAGTAGGTTTATAAAAGGTGACTTTCTGTGGACGTGTTTTAAAACCGTGATTTTCAGGCTTTTTCCTCTCATGGCACACATTAACTAATTATTAAAATTCCAAGACATGTTAAATATATTTTTTTTTGCTGCTCTAACAATAAAATAGGTATGATTTTGATTCATTCACATCAGTCAGCTATTGTTGTGTTGACTGTTGTCATTTTTTAATTTGACAACCTAAGGGAAAAGAGGTCAGTCCCCCTGACTAAACAGTCAGGTAGTGCATGTTTCAAAAAAGTCTTGTGGCACACACGTGTGCCATGGCACACCTGTTGAAAACTGCTCCTTTAAGTGATATCCTTTCAATTAATTTCAAATAATTAACATCATAATGACATTTATTGACATGATTCTTTACTGCTTTTCAAATACATCAGTAATCAAAAACATATAGAAAAAGTATCTTTTGAGTCATCCTTTTGCCTATCTATGAAATATTTGACCTGAATATAATAGTAAAGTAAAATTTCATTTCCTTCTAATTTTGTTCACAGAGTAGGTTTTGGAAAAACAAGGTGTTTCTTGATAATGTCTTTGGTTACTACTTAGTATCCCTTAAATTTCTCTGATTCATACACAGAGAAAATGCCTCTTTAGCGCCTCAAGAATATAAGTTGAAAACCTTATATATTTAAACTCGTTTGATTTTTCTTTAAACTCCAGTAGGCTGCAAATTATGTAGCATGACCACAGAGTTTTTCCACTATGTGGATGTATAACCAGAGAAATTAGACTGACAGAAGTGTCAAGCACGTGACATGCTCATGCTGGTTTGCAAAGCACATTCCTGTAGTCTGGGGCTTTTGGCTCAAAAAGTAAAGGTGGTGGCGGTGACTTTTGGGGAGGCATTTCTTGCAACAGTGTAAGCTTAAACACAGAGTGATAAATGATGATATGCATTGTCTAACACTTGCTTTTATATAAATAGCTCCACAAGATTGCTTAAATGATAATCGAAAATATGAAATAGGATGGCCTTCATATCACAAGGCCAAGGGTCTACAAATGGAAAAACTGAAATAATGAAATATTTCCAAGGCAACAGACTGTCAACAAGAACTGTAATGCATGGGCATATCATAGAACCACCCGAGAGGATATTAGATCGTATAACTCCAGAGCCAGGAGTGATAATGACCTTTATTATGTAGCACCCTCCCACAGTACAGCATCCTTCCATGTCCCCACTTTCGAATTTCTGAATGGAGAGTCCCATAGCTACTCCAGATCTGTAACATGCCAATTATTAGGCTTGATTTGTTACAATGAGCAAACTTGAATATAAAATTATTTGATGCTTTTTTTTTTTTTTTGTGGAAAAAAAGTTACCTGTAAAATTTTGGTTCCCCTCTCTTAACATTCTTGGAAATAGGACTTTTATATTTACTTAAAGGTAGGTGAAAATAATCTTTCAGCAATGAATTGATAAGAATTACATTGCAGGTTATATAGGATTTACAGACTGGAACAGCTTGATATTATTAGTTATATGAAGTCTTATTTTCCCTGAAATTCTTCTACTTGATGGTTGCCTCTACAATAGAGCTATTTTATAGGAAAGCCAGAATTTTCATGAACTCCTCACCTCTTTTGCTCTGTCTCAGATCTTAGTTTGCAATCCACTGGCTTGTCCAAATTGTATATGTTTAAAATAGGAACTGAACTTCAGAATCCCCTGCTCAATGGTGAAGTTTTCTAGAATAACTGTGTGTGTGTGTGTGTGTGTGTGTGTATGTATACATGTATAGGAATGTATTTATATGTATATACATGCTTTTGTAAAGCAGCACTGTATGTGTGTGTTTATAGGTATGCATTTATATGTATATACATGCTTTTGTAAAGCAGCACTGTGTGTGTATGCATATATGTATAGGTATGTATTTATATGTATATACGGTACGTGCTTTTGTAAAGCAGCACTGTGTATGTGTGTGGGGTGTATGCAGTGCAGCTTTTATTTAGTTCTTTTTTAAGCTGTAGCGCTTTATATTTGGTGGGATATTTGTGGAGCATATGTCATGAAGATTAGTAACAATGACCCCAATGTAAACCTCAGTCTATTTATGTTTTCTTTTTTTCCCTGCAATTCTTGTGATCCTTTTTCTTATGGAGAGTGCCATCTCTGAATTTACAGAGATTCAGCACATGAGAGGCGAAGCAGTCTCTCCCTGCGGGGGAAACAGGGCCCCTTATTCTGCATTGTAGCATTTCATACTTGAAATAATTAAAAACAATTTTTTTTGCATTGCCATTGGCTTAGAATCTAACTTCAGGTGTTGTATAGACATTCCTTAATTGTTTACCAGGAGTGAGGCTGAAACCTAGTGGAAGAGTTAGTGTGTTGAAAATTTTAGTTGATTAAAATACTAATTTTAAAATTTAAATGCTATCAAAGTTGCACGTAACAGAATGTGCAAAACTTTAAATATTTAAATCTGTGTTATGATTAAGTAAGGACTACCAACATTTATGGGATAATATATTTATGTTTGCTTTGCATTGAATGATGTTAGTATTTTCATAGTAAATAGTGCCCAGCCTCCCCTCCCCACATCCCCTCATTGGGCATTGTAATAAACCAACTGTAACCAAATGGTATTTTTCCTGTGCTGGGCCTCATTAGTGTGAATAGGTAGGATGTTTACACTATTAAGTTTGATAGAACCTTACATAGTTAGGATAATTTGAAGCCATATTAATAATACTACAGGGTACAAGTAGGATATGGCTCGGTAAGAGGGAAGTGATTGCAACTGTATCTGAATTGACCAGCGCAGTGACAAAATTAAACAACACTTGGAGTTATTGTCTGTATATATTTCTAAAGCATCATGTTTTGATGAACTAATTGGGACACTTGTGGCCTTTTGCAGAAAATCATGAGATGCAAAATGAAAGTCCCATATTGCTACGGCCTAGAGTGCTTGCGGCCCTTGCCGGCGCTTATTGACTGTCCCCACACTCAGCTTTATTTATCGAACTTCTACTAGGGACCATGGGTTCGCAGTGAATAATATATCCTGTAAGAGCAATTGCTCTGGTCATTGATTTATCCCTCTTTTGGACGTGCTAAATATTACAGAGATCCAGAAAACACCTTTTCTGAGAGAGAAAGAGGTGCAGAATTCATGGAAGTGTACATAAGGCTCTCCATTGCTTTTGACTTCTGTTAGCTTAATATCACTGGAGGGACAGATACTCAGCTTGTAAAATATTGGAATTAATGATTATGAAATGATTAGTTCTAGGTAAACAAAAAATGCTCTATAAATATACATTATTGGAAATTTTAAAGAAGATGTCTGATGGTATTTAAAAATAAAAAGAGGCCCTGGTTGACTTGGCTCAGTGGATAGAGCACCAGCTTGCAGACTGAAGGGTCCCTGTTTGATTCTGGTCAAGGGCACATGCCTGGGTTGTGGGCTTGATCCCCAGTGGGGGCGTGCAGGAGGCAGCCTATGGAGGATTCTCTCTCATCATTTATGTTTCTCTCTCTCCATTCCCCTTCCTCTCTGAAATCAATAAAAATATATTAAAATAAGTAAATAAAAAGAGATCACATATGAGGATAAACATTATTGGACATTACTATGTTTCAGGTCCTGTATTGAATACTTCATGGTAATTTTTCCCATTGCCAAATGAGGGAAGTGCTACTATCCCATTAATGGGTGAGCAAACAGAGGCTTCTCTATTCTCAGGGAGGACGGTAGAGTTAGAGTTTGGGTAGAAGTGTACCTTAGCAGCAGTGTGGAGGGGCCTGCGATTTTTGATTTTTGAAGTCAGGGTTTTCTGAAGAGATTCTGGAGAGAGTTCCTATGACAGAAGGACCAAGCACATGGACAGCGGTCAAGATCTCACCCTCTTGGTCGTCCTTCATCAGATGTTTGGAGAATTTCAGAAACACAGTGTTTATAAAGTTAGAGGAAGAATCAATGTTTAAATTATTCTTTAACATTTGGGTAGTTTTGTGAGCAAGCTCCAGGACCACTTATATTTCAGGGCAGATCTTTTTTTTTAAATGTTTTATTGATTTTTTACAGAGAGGAAGAGAGAGGGATAGAGAGTTAGAAACATTGATGAGAGAGAATCATTGATCAGCTGTCTCCTGCACACTCCCTGCTGGGGATGTGACCGCAACCAAGGTACATGCCCTTGACCAGAATTGAACCTGGGACGTTTCAGTCTGCAGGCTGAAGCTCTATCCACTGAGCCAAACCGGTTTCGGCCAGGGCAGATCTTTTTAGCGAGTGTTTAGAGAAGAATCTTTTTGCCACATGCATAAGCCTGTTTGGTCATAGCCTTGCAAGTACACCAGGACCTCTTCCCATCCTGAGACATGCCTCAGTTTGACTGAAGTTTACAGTTCAGGAATTTTAATTCTGTGATAGTTTTGCCACCAAGTGGTTACAAACAGCATTATAGAGCATTCTGAGTAACACACTTTAGTGTCTAACTGTATTTCTGGCTATTGGGCTATTACTGGATAAGGACTTGTACAAGTTGGCCTCTCGCCAACTTATCTGGCGTATTAATAATGGCATCAAGCAAGCATTTGTATAGCTCTGTGTGCCACGTACTTTTCTAAGGGCTTTGTATATATTGTAGGCCTTATTTAATAAAAAACATAACATGTTAAAAATGGACCACAATAAATACATAAGTGATGTTATCATCATTTCGTACCTCTCCCCCTCCTCCCGCACACACATCTTGAAGTCTTTGGTAATGTTTTCAGTTTGGTATAGCAATTTCTTGGCAAAACTATACTTTAGGAAACTTTGTAGCATTTGAAGCCATCTCTGCTCACTGTAGCATGTACACTAGATTTGAAGTAGCAGACAAGCATGCCACATTCAGCTTAATGTTTTTGGTTGTAATACTGTTAACCAAATAGCTTCTTTAAAAATGTGCATAGTAGAAATTTCAGAGTTTGAAGGTACTAAATAAGCAGTGCTTGAATATTTGTGGTTGGATGAGCTGAGGATTTCACTGTGTATCTTAATTACTCACTTTTATATTCAGATTCTTTTTTTGTTTACATGAAGAATAGTTTGCCATATGAAAGGTTGGGAATGGCTCATTTAGAGGGTTGGTCTGCTAAGATATTGAAGATAAAAAGCAGCAGTCAGTAGAAAGTATAAGTAAAAAAGTAGGCTGCAAAATTTAAAACAGCATTCAGAAAATCTTAAAAGAAATCACAGCTGATTGCAGTATTTTATACACTATGCTAATGTAGAATTAGAGGTCTCTGACTTGGGTATCTAGGTTGTAACTTATCAAATCTTTATCACATCTTTTGGAAAGTAGTACAGTGTAGCATTTTAAAACTACTTTATGGAATCATAGGTCATTTCAGTAATATCTCATGATGGTAGACTGGAGCCATTTTATTTGTAGGATTTATAAAAATATTTTATTATGAAAAAAATTAATATTGGATAGAAGGCCATTTTTATGAGAATATAACTAAAATTAACACCCTCTCCCAATCTATGAGTTATTTTTTCTGCTATTCTAACACTGCAGAAAATTATATTAGCTCTAAACTTCATTCAGAAGAACTTTACTTAGGAAGACTGTAGTATTTTGGTTGGGGCAAATGAAAATATTGAAACTTTGTAAAGCTTATCTCTGTCTCTTGTTCTGGAAAAAGGAGATATCAATTAAAATAGATATTTTAGGAATTAATATGTATTGCACTTATGAAGGAACATTTTTTCCCCCTACAAAAACAATTTATTTTTGGATCTATTTCTGAAAAATGTACCTTCTGTTCATATATATGAAAGGGATGGTTTTATTCACTGCACACAATTTCTATATATGATATACATGGTTTATATGTAAGCCATATATATATATTTGCATATGTGCATAAACCAGGTATACCATATTTGTGCCAATCTACCTAAAATGGGAAAATATTACAAAAATGTCTTGAACATATTATAAATATCTTACTTTAGAGCAAGTTAAATTTAAACATATGCTGTGGATTGGTGACTTTTTTGTTTTCCTAGAGCCGTAAAGAAAAGTAGGCTCATCATTTTTTTTGCACATTTTTATTGTTCTGTGTAAATGTAATTTGTTAATCCTGTGAAATTTGTCATAGATAAATTTGCTTGGATTATCTTGTCACCACCGTATCTGCATTCTTTTGTTCATTGCTTATTCATAATTTAACAGTCTGGCAGTGAGCCTTTTTGGGATGCTCACAAAAGATATACGACCTCTTCCAGCTGCTACTATAACCTGCAGAATGCACAGCAAGACATTAGGAACGTGAGGATTCCTCTACTGATTAGAGTGCTCTTCATTTAAACAGTCTGTTCAGAAGAATCTCAGGAATCTTTGGCGACCAGCAGTTTTGATTTTTTTTCTTCCTAACAGAATTAGTGCTAACAATTGAATCTTCATTTGGTATGAATTTTTCAGATTGCCCAAGGAAGTTAATTCCTTGAATGTTTCTTCTTTATAATTAAATACTTAAAATTTTTGTATTTGAGGGTGTTGAAGCTATTCAGAAATGTGCTTTTTTTTTTTTTGACAAGGAAGACTAGAGGGTGGAGGAATGATCACATCCTGATCTTAGAAGAAATGGTTGGCTTAATCCTACTTGAATCCAAGCCCTTTACAGTTTATACTCTGAACACCCTATATTGTGTTATGTGGCATATATTAAAAATAGAATGTTAGTTGGAGTATAACCATATCTTTAGGTTTTGTTATTCTGAATTAGTTTAGCATATAAATTTATTCTCATTCTCCCCTCATAAACACACTCCTCTCTCTCTCCCTCCCTCCCTCCCTCTCTCTCTCTCTCTCTCTCTCTCTCTCTCTCTCTCTCTCTCTCTCTCTCTCAGCAGGTCAGTTTATGAGTAATGGCTAGTTTTTGCCTCTCTTCCATGCAGGCATATGATTACAGTTCAAAATAATTCATTGCTAATCCATGCAGTATTGGTCCATCTCCATCACTCTGTACTGTGATTAGCGCCTCAGGCCTGCTGCCTCGCTTTCCACCCTGATTTCCTTTAACTGCAGCCCTTGTTTTAATACAGTTCTGTAGTCACCACGCTCCTGCTAGCCCCCTCCATCCTCATATGTATCGATTGCACTAGATTAATATTTATTTGAAGCTATTTTTCAGACTTTGTGAAGAATGTATTCATTTCTTGATGTGACTCTTCATCTAGAGGGGAGAGGGACAGTGAGGGACTCAGGTGTGCCCCTCTTTTCACAGAGAACAGCTATGACATTTCCCACCTTCCTTCTCTGCTATGGCCAAGTTCTTTATACACAACTCAGGTGCTACAGGTTCATTTTAGACAGGTTAAGCCACAATGCTAACAGTTGAACTCTTGTTCATAACAGTTCTAAAATGGCTTTCTGTATTTTTCAAGTATATACTGTAGTCCATGCAACCACCATAATATACACCGATCAGCTTACATTGAATATTTCCAGACAGGGACATGAAACTATCATTTTCCTTAACATGAGAATTTGCCAATTTTGCCAGGAGGTCACCTAGCAGATTTTTAAAAGACTTTGGTGCAGATCTCAGTAGTTCTGTGATCCTTTTAATAATTACTTCGGTTTCATTGTAGCCGTGTGTTTGAAAGTGTAGGTCAATGAGGATGATTGCATTCAGAATTTCATGATCTGTGTAGTGGAACAAATTGAAAGCAAAGCCTGTATCAATCACTGTGAAGGGAGGGTTAATTGTTACCGCTTCTCAAGCCTCTGGACAGATAAACCAGTAATGAAATACTTATTGCTCTGATATGTGAGTGCTAACGGATGAAACAATGGAAATAGAAACAGTCATAAGAGATAACAAAAAAGGTAAAGAAAAAATAATAAACTGGACGAAAGTATGGAACTGTGTACTGCATTAACTCTCTTAAAAGTAATATTGTTTTTAGCCTCCTACCCATCTCTTTTCTGGCAGGTTAGGGCAGTATCATATATCAGCTTGCTACAGCCAAATAAGAATATAAATGGAAAACTCTCCTTCTGTAAAAAAAAAAAAATCTATAAAAAGGTGCAGCCCTGTGCTTTATAGGAGCTCTGTATATTTTATAAAGTAATGTTTGAGTTACTATTTAAGTGTTTCTCTTTTAAGACTATGGATGCTACCCATGTTAAATAATTATAGATAAACAGATGGCTTAAATTCCAGAATGCTTGAAAGGATTGTTTTGTTATCTTTGACTAGATTTTGGAATTTGTTGGTCCACTATAGACCAAAGCATGGACAAAATTGTGAAATACATAAACAAACAATAAGAATAATAAATAAATAAGAATAAGTAAGAATTAGTGTTGCAAAGAAATCTTGAGATCGGAGTAAACACATTTAACCATTTCTTCCATATGAACTTAACATTTAAACATTTGTTAGCTACTTATATGTTGAAATATATGCAAAAATATTTAGCCAAATTGAAGTCTTAGGCCCATGACAATCATCTCAACACAGTGGGTAGTTCTGAAAATTAATGAGAATGATAATACTGTAAAGACTGTTCCAGAGTTTGCCCAAATTCATTATCTAAGATTCTTGTTAAGAACATCTCAAAGAATTTTAACCAGGAAAATATATTAATGGTTAAAAGCATTTTCAAAATCCTGAATTATAAAAGTATAATGGAATTATATATGCAAGAGTTATAGAGAGTAATACAGCTAGCAGAAGACATTATGAGGGCATATTTTTCCATAACCTGTATCTCTCTTGCATGTGGTTTCATCCATCAAGTTTAATCACATAGATTATTATTATTTTTTTTTGTATTTAGGATATAAAAATCAAGATCATTTAAAAAATACAATGGGTTTCTTTCCATTAATGTGGGAAAGCTTATAGCTCTAAAAAGTTAATATATGCCTCTTAGCAGTCATTTTAGATTTGATACAAACAACTACTAACAAGACAGAACATTCTTAGCAAAAAGAAAGAACTGTACCACATCTCTGTATTAGTCTTCAGAAAGTCAAGAATTTCCAAAGGCCTATTTCCATGCAGTATTACTGGCGGCATAGCATTTTTAACAAATGATTGGGGCATGGCCCTTTTTATGACAGTAGCACCATCTTGTAATGCAGCTTTGCATGTTGTAAAAGATAATTGTAATAGAAATGTTGTAATGTCTCTGGGCCAGGGGATATTTAAAGTGCTACTAAAATACCTTAGGGCTGTCAACGGCAAACTCCTTAGAAAACAGAGCCAAATATCAACAGTACGATTGAAATTTCTTTTGAGAGCTAAATTTTTTAAACTTAGTCTTCTTATAACACCAGTTCTTCAAAATAGATTCTCACAGGCTGTGGTATTTTCTGGAAGAGCCACACTCAAGAGGCCAAAAAGCCGCATGTGGGTGTCAGTCAGTTGAGAGCCCTAAAAGTCAAGCTGTTACCAAAGGGTGTCAATTTTTGTGTACAACAAAGAAGTGTCCTGTTACTCAGTAACAGATGTGTACTTAAGATAGTGGTCCTTGGATATGAAGGTATCAGGGCAGTACATTATGGATTACCCCGGGGACTTGCTCTTTGGTTCCTTGTAGAACAGTAGGTAATGGCATGAATCCTGGTCACCTGTGTGAGTCTTCCATCATCTTCACAGAAAGGTGTACTCTGCACAGGTCTTTTAACCATTTGGAGCCCGTTTCTTCATCTGTATAGTATTGAATTGCTAACATTTTTTCCAGCTACAAAAATTTATGACTACATGGGGATGTGATTATATGATATGAAATAATGAATTAAAATATTTGGTGGATTTTTTTCCCTAATGTATGACATTTAGAAACATTCTTTATTAGGAAACTATTAAATAAACTAAGTTTTTTAGATCAAATGTGATGCTTGCCAGCCATGCAAGTTTCAATCGAGAAAACATAGGATATTAAGATATGTTTTCTCCTATGAAAACATCTTTGGAAGGAAACTTTGTACTGCAAGAATGCCCAGAGGGACATTGCAGTGGAAGCAATAGACTGGATTAAGTTATTTTTTTTAAAGTGACATATTATGCACATGATCCAATGTAGCACTAAGGAAAAACACTAAAAGTGTTTAGTGATAAATACATTTGTTGGTTAAATTCAATTGAGCCAGTAGAACAGCTCTGAAAATATTTGAAAATTAGATGATATACCATAAAGAAGGAAGTTAACAATGTAATATTTGATGGACAGGCGAGAGCTTAGGGGAATAACTAATCTCTGAAATATTTCTATGTTCCTAAAACATTTATAATGGAATAAATTTCTACAGTGAGACATTTGTCCAAACAACAATGCCTATTTTTTTTAACTTTTTTATTTTTCAAAGGAGCTTTCTTCTACTTCCTCTGCCTTACTTGTAAGAGTGAACTGATTTAGTCTTCGTAGTATAGACAGATTTACATATTTATGATTGGGTAAGATTCCTTCTAAAAATTTAATAACTTCTAAAATAGATGTATCATTTAGTCAGTTATTGTTATAATTTAGTCGCTTTTTATCGTTTTAGGATATTTACAGTGAATGATATTAACAGATAATGCAAGTATATTACTATGAGAATTAATTCTTTGCTTAATTTCTACATCTGTAGATTATTTATACCTATATTCCATATGTTTTGTGTAGATTAATAATATTTTATTCCCTATATCTGTATTTTATGCTTAATTATCAGGGACAGTTTAATACCACTAATAAACATATTTTTCCCTAATAAACTCTTCCTCAAAAAGGTAATTTGCTATTTTTCTACTATGAAAACACTCAAGAAAAAATGGAAAAGCACGGTATAGTGGATTTCTGTAGTACCATTCTTTCCCTCTTCACTCATCAAAACCCTATTTTCTCAAAGCTAATTTTGGGTGGGTGTTAGAAGATAATCTCATTGGAACATTTTATAGTTAGGAGAGAAGCTTATTTTAATTGTATAAAGGGAGCCAACAATGACAAACCAAGTAGAACCCGGAGGGTCCTCAGTGTGCCCTTGCCCATCTCTTCACATCACACATGGATAGTCCTCCTCAGGACACGCTAGTCAGGGCTTTGACACAACTCTGCTGAAAATTCAACATCTCACAGTGACATTGTTTTAAAAATGTGCTAACTTTCCCACATTATTGTATAAAATGGGTACATGCAAGCATTCATTTGGTTAAAGCCACATGTTGTACATATTTTCATTGTCGAGCATTTTTTTTTTCAGTCTAGTTAGAAGTCTCTCCCTGTGGTAAAGAGCTACCATCAAGGAGGAAATTTAGAATTGGGTGGTATGTTGTGACACCGAGGCTGGCTGTGTTTTTACTCAGTGCTGACATGGAATTTAGACATGGAATTTATAGGTGCTGTAGTGTTCTCTGTAGGAAGGGATCAAGGCAGATGTTTAGACTTGGGTTGGACCAAACCGCAGCAGGCTTCACAGCAGACTTCAGTCTGGCCCCTCTCCCTCTTCTGCACTTGAGTTTACTTACCAGGTCTTGTTCATCTAGCTACATATTGCTGTTACTTGTCAGCTGTACTGGCTCCATACCTGGTTACAGAGCCTTTTGATAGGTCCTGATCGAGTGTGGCCTCTTTTGACTTAAACAGGATTTTTTTAACCCAGGGTCTATAATTGTTATACCAGTTGGTGTATAGGCTTTAGGGGATCAGATAATCTCCTGACATGACATATTCATACTTTTTAAATCAGTTTCTCAGGGGTACATATATTCCCCCAAAATCTGTGTCAAGAATTGTGAAGAGCCTGACATTTTACCTTACTTGCAAGCTAGTGAATTAGCTTGTGGCCGTTTATTGGATGCTGGTAGAGGATGCAAAACCCTAGGTCACAGGTAAAGAAAAGTTTAATATAGCATTAGCAGTAGCCAGAGTATCAGTATTTAAGGCAATTCTCTGAGCCCCAGTTCCTACAGGTGATGCAAAGAGGGCCAGGTAGTACCTCCACCTGCAGTTGGCTGTGTACACGAGGATTCTGAGCTTAGGGAACCTGAATCTTTTAGAATGGGTCATAGATATGGAAGGAGAAGCACTAGCTCTGTCCTTCCGAGGCTGTTCTCTTTACAGATAAACTTGGATGTATAGTCCAGAACAAAGGGCAGTTATTGCCGTACATAGAAGATGTGCAGAAATGCAAGACTCATACAGACTTGTCTCTCAGTAGTCTGAACCACTATTGTGGAAATTATTATAAAAGTGGTGAGAGGAGCTAGTGGTGAAGTAGTTCTATAGTTTAGAACTTTATTGCAACATGAAATCAGCTATTAAAAAAGAAAATAACAGAGGTTTTGAATATGTAATTTTTCCAAAATTATATGTGATACATAGTTTTAGCTGACTAAGTAGTGGGTGAGTCCTTATATTAATACTAGAGGCCTGATGCATGAAATTTGTGTATGAGGATGGGGGGTTCTTCAGCCCAACCTGCACCCTCTCCAATCTGGGACCCCTCGGGGGTTGTCCGACTGCCATTCAGGCCCCATCCCTGGGATCAGGCCTAAACCGGCAGTCAGACATCCCTCTTACAATCTGGGACTACTGGCTCCTAACTGTTCACCTGCCTGCCTGCCTGATTGCCCCTAACTGCCCCCTGCCAGCCTGGTTGCCCCCAACTGCCCCCCCATGTTGGCCAGGTCGCCCTTTACTGCCCCCCCCCCCCTGCTGGCCTGCTGCCCCCTCTGCTGGTCTACTGTCACCTACTGCCCCCCTCTGCTGGCCTGGTCACCCCTAACTGCCCCTCCCCTTGCTAGCCTGGTTGCCCCTTACTCCCTCCCTTAATGCTCCCCAACTGCTCCCCTCTGCCAGCCTGGTTGCCCCTAACTGCTCCCTCCCACTGGCTTGGTTGCCCCTTAGTGCTTCCCTTACTGCTCCCCAACTGTCCCCCTGTGCCTCCCTGGTTGCCCCTAACTGCGCCACTATCCCCCCCACCAGCCTGGTTGCCCCTTACTGTCCCCTCCCACTGGCCTGGTGCCCCCCCCCCCAACTGCCCCTCCTGCTGGTCTGGTCATCTCACCCAGCCTGCTGTTCAGCCTTTTGGTCGTCCCTCACTAACTCTCTTGCTGGCCTGGTCGTCCCACACAGCCTGCTGTTTAGTTGTCTGTCTGGTTGTTTTGGTCATGACAGCCCCTGGTTTTTTATATATTAGGATATTCACATTCTCATGATGTATGTTTTATCGGAGTAGATGTTTGTCCTATTTTGTAAGTACATTCTCTTTCTGGTTTGCTCTTTTTATCCATAAATTTTGTAATGTTGAGAGTTCACTTTGTGTCTTTGCGTTATATCACTTAACTTTCTTCATAACTCAATGAGATAGTTCTGTCAATATCTCCATTTTATAGGTAAAGGCACAGTTATAAAGGATTTTAAATTGGGCTCAAGCCGTGGTCTGTTTTTACTCATCATAGGAAAGAGGATATTGGCTTCCTTCTGACTCTTTTAGATTTTTTTTTTTCTTTTAATTGTATAATTTTTATTTTAAATTATATTTTTATTTATCAGTTACAGTTACATTCAGTCACTGTATATTAATTTCAGGTGAACAATCCAATGATTAGACATTACATAACTTATTAAGTTATCATCCCAATAAACCTCGCACCCATCAGACACCATACATAGTTATTAGTATACTAATGGCCTGGTGCATGGATTTGTGCACATTGAAAGGGAAATACTTAGAAAAAATATTTTAATATTGCTATTTGCCCTTTCTCCCTCAGCGCCTGGGAGCCCCACCCTCCTGCTGCTATTGCTGGTTGCCATCTGCAGGGTGATTGGTGGGGCACTTAGGCCCCTGCTTGCACCTGCATTGGCCTGGCAATGCCCACTCACCTGCTCCAGCATCCCACCACAGTCCTGCTCTTATCAGGGCCCATCTGGATGGCAGAACCTCCACTGTTGCCTGCTGCCAGCACTGCATTGCCAATGCCCGCCATGTTCTGCGCCGTCCCCTGGTGGTCAGTGCATGTCATAGCGAGCAGTCAAACTCCCAGTTGAGGGGGTAATTTGCATATTAGGCTTTTATTATATAGGATTATTGACTATGTTCTCTATGCTGAACTTTATATTCCCATGACTATTCTGTAAGTACCAATTTGTACTTCTTCATCCCTTCTCTTTTCACCTGTCCTTCCAATTCCCTCTCCTATCTGGTAACCAACACAATATTTTCTGAATCTGAGTCTTTTTCTGTTCTGCTTGTTTGCTTATTTTGGTTTTTGGATTCAATTGTTGATAGATAGGTACTTATTGCCATTTTATTGTTCATATTGCTGATCTTTTTTTTTCTTCTTCTTAAAAAGACCTTTTAACATTTCATATAATATTGATCTGATGGTGATAAACTCCTTCAGCTTTTTCAGTATTTGGGAAGCTTTTTATCTGTCCTTTGATTATAAATGATAGCTTTGCTGGGTAGAGTAATCTTGGATGTAGGTCCCCACTTTTTATCACTTTGAATATTTCTTGCCAGTCCCTTCTTGTCTGCAAAGTTTCTGTTGAGAAATCAACTGATAATTTTGTGGGAGTTCACCTGTAGGTATCTGACTGCTTTTCTCTTGTGCTTTTAAGATTCTTTGTCTTTAATTTTTTGCATTTTAGTTTGGTGTGTTTTGATGTGGGTCTCTTTGGGTCTGTCTTGTTTTGAATTCTCTGTGCTTCCTGGACTTATGTGTATATTTCTTTAATCAAATTAAGAAAATTCTCTGTCACTAGTTTTTTTCAAATAGGTTTTCAATTTCTTGCTCTTTCTCTTCTTCCACCATCCTCATGATGCAAATGTTGGTATACTTAAAATTGTCTCAGAGGCTACAGATTTATTTTATATTTCATTCATTCTTCTGGGGCTTCTCCATTTTCCCAAATCACCTTCCTACATCATAATGTTTTTATTTTCCCATATTCTGCTCCTCACCCCATATGGGCCCAGTTGATGCTATAGGTTCTTTCATATATATTAACTTACGATTTTGTTGAGAGAGTTATACACTGTATTTCTACTTCCTACATAGTTTTTATAACATTTAACTGATCATATATATTCCTGTCTTTTACATAGCATTTCATTTTTGTATATATCATAATTTGTTTGATGTAGCTCATTTAAAAGACTTGGTTAAGCCAAAGCCGGTTTGGCTCAGTGATAGAGCATCGGTCTGTGGACTGAAAGGTCCCAGGTTCGATTCCGGTCAAGAGCATGTACATTGGTTGCAGGCACATCCCTGGTAGGGGGTGTGCAAGAGGCAGCTGGTCGATGTTTCTCTCTCATCGTTGTTTCTAGCTCTCTATCTCTCTCCCTTCCTCTCTGTAAAAAAAAAAAAAAAAAAAAAAAAAAAAAAAAAAAAAGACTTGGTTAAAATGATCCATGATCCATTCAGAACCTACTATGCTTAGGCATTCATCTCCAATCAGTGCCCAATGACTTTGTACTTAGCTTTCTCCTTTTCTAGTCTTTTAGCCCAATTTTTATTCCAATGAGATTTAAGAATACTATATTGATATAATTTAATACAAATTAATTATCAAAACATCATTTAATAACAAGACCACTCAGAACCAAATATTTTTTATTGGGTATATTTTATAATTATTCTGTGTAATGGTAATGTTTACATAAATATCAATCAAATATCTGGAGATAATGCTAAAATGTCAAATTAGAAGATGCTCTTGAGGAGGTAATGATGGCTTATAGAAATCTTTCTGTTGAAAAGCAGATCATAGTTCATCATCAGAATCTATCATTAAAATTCTAAATATTGCCGAAACCGGTTTGGCTCAATGGATAGGGGAGAGCATCGGCTTGGGGACTGAAGGGACCTGGGTTCAATTCCGGTCAAGGGCATGTACCTTGGTTGCGGGCATATCCCCAGTAGGGGGTGTGCAAGAGGCAGCCGATCGATGACTCTTTCTCATTGATGTTTCTAACTCTCTATCTCTCTTCCTTCCTCTCTGTACAAAATTAATAAAATATATTTAAAAAAATAAAATAAAATAAAATAAAATAAAATTCTAAATATTTATAACCAGTATACAAGAACCTAATCAAAGTGATTGATGATCAAGAAATAATTTATAGGGTTTTTTTTTGTACTTGTCTTTCTAGATAGATTATGACATCTTTGGAAGGGAAGTAATCAGTTTCCTTCACTTTGCATACTCAGTGATGAGATACATTCTGGGATAGAGTTGGTGAATCAAGGAATGCATGAATTCTAGTCCTAATTATGCCTATTACATATTTATGTTTCATCCCATGATTCCCTACATCTATCCAAAATCTACAACCACCTCTTTTGCATACCTCAGGACTCTGATCTACAAAATAAATTAATTGGGGGGAAAAGCATTTTCTAATTGAAAGCAAAGGGAGTCCCAAAAAAATGTATACATACTTAAAAGCTGGTAGCTCAATTGATGGTTCTTTCTTTTCACAGTTAACCTATTGGAATTAATAATTATTCAAAGTGTATATACATTTTTGGGGACACCCTACATTTTTACAAATGCTTAGAAATTTCTAGTATATTCTGGGTTTCAAAGCGGACTCATTTACATAGTCTGTTCTGGATTCCATGGAGATTATACTCCTGTAACACTATAGAGAATAGATTTAGGTTCAAGATGTATCACAATTTTCTATTAAGCAAGGAACCAATTAGAACCAAATATACCATTGATAGTTTCTTTTCCTCGAAACAATAACACCAAATAGATGAACTGGAACAAAAGAACATTTCCAATTAGAATTATATTTAACTCATGTTGTACTCAATTGTAGTTACATAAAATTTGAATTCTACTAATTCTCTATTTCACAAAATTGTACCCATAATCATTTAAGTTGACTAGACCAAAATTTTAAAAATTATGTAAAATATAACAGGTTAGAAAGAGGGCTGACATTTTTCTACGGATCTCCCCTCTGGTAGCATGGTTATCACATGGCCTTGTGCACACATCTTTGTACAGAAAATCTCATGTAACCATGAGATTAAACATGGTTAATTTAGCTCTTTTTTTTTTTTTACAAGTGATTAAAGTGGCGAACATTGTTATTTTCATACAAACCAGAAGAGGGATAAAACTTGATACACTTGCTTGAACTAAATATATATAAAGAAATGAAATAATTAATAAATCTAGGGAAAGGATAGATCAGTAGTCAAATATACTCATTTCTTTCTCTCTTTACTCTGAACATTGTTCACTTTTTCCAAAGTTTATTATCTTTAGTTACTAAATTTTGGCTTCAGTGCCACAGTCAGTTATTGATGTTTGTCTAGAATAATTTTTGAAATAAAATTTAACTACAAACTTATTAATATACAGGTAAAGAAACACATACAATTCTCTGATACCAAAGTAATATCTAACATGTTGATGTATATAATTATGTCCACACACCCACCCACACCCATACCTACACACACACACACACACACACACACACACACACACACCCTTTGCAAATAGAAACATAACTCTATACCTTATAACACAGACATGCTATTCAGTGTTAGTAATGAAAACGCAATCTAATGGGCAAAGGCTTTCTATTTGCCCAGTGAGAGCATTGAATTCTGGAAACAAATATAACCATGCATGGCTATTTGGTGTGGTGCCTTAGCATGGAGATGATTTTATTTATTTTGTCCAGGTCCACTGTGGATTTCTAACTCCAGAAGAAAGTGATCTTCTACATTCAATGTCTATTTAGGAAGATTGCTCTGTTTCTGGAAAACACAAGCCATCTCTGGACTGTGTTTTCTTATTTAGAATATTTGAGCAACTACATATGTGTTACAGTTTTAATAATACTTTAACAGTTTCTGCTTATTTTATGTGTCAGACTCAGTGATAAGTTCTTTATAATACATTATCTTAACTTTCGGAACATTAGAATTTGTTGATTTGTAACTCATCTTTGGTGTGTTTAGGTGTTGCTCATTATAAACATTTATTTTCTATTCCAGGTATTTACAGAGTATTTGTGTCTTTTCTTAGAAATTTTGAAAGGTTCAGCCGAAACCGGTTTGGCTCAGTGGATAGAGCCTAGGTCTGCGAACTGAAAGGTCCCAGGTTCGATTCCGGTCAAGGGCATGTACTTAGGTTGTGGAAACATCCCCAGTGGGGGGTGTGTAAGAGGCAGCAGCTGATCGATGATTCTCTCTCATCGATATTTCTAACTCTCTATCCCTCACTCTTCCTCTCTGTAAAAAATAAATAAAATATATTTAAAAAAATTTTTTTTTGAAAGGTTCAAAACTTTTAGGTTTGTTTAACTGAATCACTCACTTACTGTTTGTGCTGACGTTAGTCTCTCAGTTTGGGGAATGTGCATTTCTTAATCCCAAATATGAGGGTAAGATCACGGTAAGCATTAACGGCTTAGGAAGCTCTGGTTTTATCTGAGTTATTGGTCAGGGCATTTTGTAGCCTAAATGTAGAAACTGTAGCTTTTGGATCACTGTAGTTACATTTGCTGCTCTCCAGCCCAACTCAGTATAGGAACCCCTCACTTTAGATGTCAAATTCTGATCGCTCTTCTTTTCTATGTTCCTTTATCTCAGACTTCCTTAAATACATATACTTAATCAGTTCCCTTAAAGTTGGGGATTTCCATTTTGAAGTGCAAACTAAAGGTTTCTCTTTTTGAAAATAATCTTGACCCTTATTTTCTACTTTTATTTTTATTTTTTATTATGCACTAGAGAAGCCCTGTCCATGAAATTCATGCATGGGTGGGGAATGTTTGTTTCTCTCAGCCCAGCCTCCACCCTCTCCAGTCTGGGACCCCTCAGGGAATGTCCAACTGCCAGTTTAAGCCTGATCTTCCAGGCAGTCAGACATCTCTCTCATAATCAGGGACTGCTGGCTCCTAACTATCAATACTTGTCTGCCTGCCTGTCTGCCTGATTGCCCCTAACCACTCAGCATGCCAGCCTGATAGCTCCCTAACTGCTCCCCTGATGTCCTGATTGACACCTAACTGCTCCCCTGCTGGCATGATCACCCCCTACTGCCTTCCCATGTGGGGATGAAGGGACTGGGTGCTGCCATCTTGTGGCTGTGGATGCTGCCATATTGTGAGGGTACAGCAGTCAATTAGCGTATTCCCTCTTTATTGGCTGTGAGTGCTGCTGCCTTGTGAGGGCATGATGGTCAATTATTCCTTCTTTATCAGATAGGATTCTTTAAAATGGCTCTCTTTACCCAAAGTAATACAAAGCTTTCAGAAATGTTAATGCTCTCTACCTTACCCCATGAATTGAGCAGTAACTTCAGCTTTTCTTCACCAGCTATATTCAGCTTCCTTGTCTACCTCCAAACCTGAGGTGACCTGCAACTGCTAAGAGACACTTTTATTTTTTATCTGCACAGTCTTTTGGCAGCATTTGACACTATTGATCACTCCTTGTTTTAAGGACTCTCTGTTCCCTTGACTTCTGGGGTGCCATGCTTTTCTGGTATTCCTCCCAGCTCTCTGTCCATTGATCAGTATTCTAGACTGGCTTTCTACTCTTTTCTTTCGCTACTCCCTTCAGGAATCTGCTATTCCATTCCCATGTCGTTATACAAAAAAATAGTAAAGATATTGATGATATCATAGCTGTCCATTTAGAGATCTCTCCTATTTCCACATCTGTGTATGCAGTTGTGTGTTGGCCACAGCCAGATAGATGTCCTGTGGGCACCTCAACTTCAAAGGACCCTAAACTTCTGTACAATGCTTGGCACATAAAATGTATTTAGTATATTGTATGTCAAATGAGTGAGTGGTAAATAAGTAAATACCTGGGCATGAAATGTAGCCTCAGTGCAGATTCATGCCAACATGTTGATGGAAATAGTTATCTCTCTGCCAAACTAGTGATACATACGCTCTTTCTGCCTTGACCTTTGAAATTTGTCCTATTTTTCTTATCTCTCTTTTGATTTCTTGTTTTCCAGATGCACCACTTATTTTGAGTGATTCTTGAACTTCTGTACTTGTGCCTTAATTTTTTTTGTTCCTAAAGTTTACTTTGCTTCTTATGCCCCATAAACCACAAATCCTTTATTCCCAAGCATGGCCTGCTTTTTGACAGGTGATCCCTTGTATTTAATAGGAGGTAGATGTGTGTGTGTGTGTGTGTGTGTGTGTGTGTCTGTGTGTGTGTGTGTTCTTTATCTGTGGTTAAAATAAAGAGTTCAGTGATGACTAATGACCTTGAATCTAGCAAAGTTAAGGTGGACAGCTAAAATAAGCTAACACTTCACAAAGAGATGGTTACATTTACATGAGTAAATGCTTCATGTACTTTGATTCTGTTATCATTTTGTCATTTTTAGACATCTCTTCTTTCATGGAATCTACAATTTGCGTGAATGTGTCCGGGTTTCTATAGACACAGACTGTCATAGTGAAGAAGTGAACCCGTCCAGAGAGAGCCCATGAATATGCATGCAATGCCTGTTTTAGAAGCGTTGGACACACAGCATCACCCTGTTGTATCAAAGTTCCTGGGTATTTTCAGGTTCACTGAGAGAAAACCTTATTTTCTGAATTTGTCAAGTTGTATGAATTTAGTGCTATAAGCCTAAGTTTTTATCAACTCAAGTATACTCCACAAAGGGGATATAGTGACTGCGTCAGGTATCTTCTATAAACTAGCAGAACATTTTAGGAACATTACATATGGGACACATCCTGTCTAATGTGTCTTGTGAGTTTCCACTTAGGTTTTTGTATGTGTGTGTGAATGATGATTAATTGTTGACTTAGGCAGACTCGGTAGCTCTTCCTGTCCTTACAAGTATGTATCAGGGGACTTCGGCATGAAAGGGGATATATTGGTTATAAGGAAGTAATCAAACACATGTAAGAACTTTAAAAGAAAGATTATCCAAGAGGGTTGCCTATTTTCATGTTTTCTTTTAATTTATATAGTTTTTTTTCTCATTGACTTAAATATCTTTACAGTCATTACCACATTCATTACATGAGTTTGTAAGAGATGCAGGAAAGATAATATTTATTATAGAAGCCATGCCTTATTAGGAGTTATTTTATACACTCAATTATAATGTATTCATTCATAAATAATAAAAATGGACTTTCCTCATTACTCTGTCAGTTAGTCAAATGTAGTCAAACTTATTTTTATGAGAAAATGTAACTTCTTTTACTTTTAACAAACTGTGAATTGTTAATTTATTATATACATATATATATATAATTTTATACATATATATATTTTTATTTTATAGTTTTTGTTTTATTTCTCCCATCACCATTTATTCTCCCATACCCTATTCCACCTCCAACTCCTCCCTCCAAATCATAAAATCTTTTTTTATCCATGAGTTTTATTCATACCATATGTAAACTTATGTGTTCAATGTGGAATTAGAAAAAAGCAAATAACACATGTAAACCTTAACAGTAATCATTTAATAAATAGAAGGAGATGAAAAGCTTAATAAGACAGTTCCATTGAGTCATGAGAACCCGAACAGCAGTGTCTTATGTTCCGGTTTGTTGTGTTTTCCCCAGCATATGAGTTTCAGGGTGCCTCCCAACCTCTGGAAGTATTTAGGGAAATGTTTGTGCTGCTTAATTCCCCACATAAATGGCAATTTCATGGTAGTTCTTGAAATAAACATTTTTAAACTTGAAAATACTTTGTGACTATTCCCATTACAGAAGCAAATATTTAAAACTCAAAGTAATATTTTACTAGTAATTTGAAACCTTAATAACATTTCTCTGAATTCATATCTGATTGTAGTGCCGCCGTCTTATATTGGTTCTGCTCTCTTTCACACTTAATCTGAATACTGTGTTGTGATAAATTACTTGCTCTCTCAAACTGAGGACGCCTCTTGGTTACTCAGAGTGTGACTATCGCCTGACATCCCCTATGGCCAAACGCTCCCTCTTCATCCTCACCCTCATGATGAAGGCAGCAGGGGTTGAACTCTCTGTGTCTCAGGCAGTGTGCTAAACGCTTTACACACATCATCACATTCAATCCCAACAGAAACCCTCCGAAGAAGAGCTGAGTCACCAATTTTAAGGGTGAGGAACTGTCTTCTCTGTTAATCGGTGTGGTCTTCATTGAGTTCTTTGAGAAAGCTATTTCTCAGTGGTAATAGGTGGAAGGAAAGAAGTAAAGAGAGTGGCTGATAGGTTCACATGCAGAACAGCATAGGACAACTAGCTACCTAGGTGTGACGTAAGTTAAAATCTCTGAGGTCAATAACCAAACACAAATATAAAATCCCTCAAACAATTGTCATTCAAAGTTACAGAGTCAAAAGAAGCAATTAGAAGAAGAAGAAAAAAGAAAAGGATGCTTTAAAACACAAGTTTGTACAGGGTGTGTTGGATCTTGATGTCGGTGAGAAACTGTCTCTTCTCTGGAGGGAGGGCTTGGTGTGTGAAAGGAGGCCAGGGCAGGATGCTGCTGAGATGCTGTGAAGAACTGCCTTCTACCTGTGGCGAAGGGTACCAACCAAAACTGAGCTGGTTGATTAATAGTCATTTGAATTGAAAAATATAGAGACTGGATTTTTAATCTTTAAGTTATTAAAAATGAAATTTGAAACTATTAAGCACTACTGATTTATTTCAAACTTCAAGTAATAACATCAGCATAAAGGTCAAACTAGATAAACCGTTCAATAAATCATTAATAAATAGTGAAAAATGTTATCTTAGTATAAGAGTTTTTGCTTCTAAATGGAACCGTTTTAAGTGAAAACATTAACAAGATAGATTACGAATATAATATGAAACCTAAGACTGCACTAAATTGAGGAATTATGTCACAATTTTAAAGTGTATATTTCCTTCTAATTCCAGATCCATTCATTTCCTTCCCCTCTGAAGAGATTTATTGTCTCAATGGGCACTATTGAGTGGCTTTTCTGAATTGAAAAAATAGGTACTATTTAATGGAGATAGGAGATGTTCTGGTAGAAAGTCTAGATAAACTTGAGTGATAAAAATTATAACTTCTTTGGGGCTAAAGAAGTTACTTTTAAAAATGCAAGCAGTTCTGAATGCAAATTAAGTAGTGGCGATAGACAGAGGTCTGTTCTGTGTTTGCCGCAATAAGTCCCAAATTAGCTATCTTTCACGATTTAAATACAGAGTAACATTTGATAAGAGGAGATTTGCCAAGTGGAAAGAAAACAGCAGATAAGAACATTAAATTGAAATAATGAGCTGCTAAAAAAGATAATGGGTCAGGCTGTTCCAGAGCAATTTGTAGGGGGCAGGGAGGGAAGAATCTCTGAAACCCAGTCCTCCAGCTTTTTCAAAGAAAGGTCTCCTTTTACCTCAGTGAAGTGCTGGCCACAAGGGGAGGGCATGGGTGGGTCTGGCTTGTACAGTGCCGCTGAGGAGGGTGTGCTGAGCTTTTACACGTGCTCACTGATCTGGTAGCCTGCACCCCCCAGCCCGCCCATCCCCTTCTTCCTCTGGAAGAATCCTTCAGGAGGCAGAAGCTGTTGTTAGTGCCATGATTAACTTAACATTGGAGTTGGGCTTCCCATTTTAATGTTTATATTAATTCCACATTTGAAATTAATAGTCAGTATCCAACTAGAACTAGTAGGTGATTCCATGAGATAATGCATGGGGAAATGCCTTATTGATTCTGAAGTTCTCCATAAATACTAAGTAATACGACAAATTGCATGGCATAAATAAAGCGGGTGTTCCGTATTTAGGACCTTTGCTATTGTTGCGAAAAAAGAAAAACAGATCAGGAAGAAGCTATAGTTTGGGAGGCCATTAATCAATGAATATTCAGTTGCTCATGGTTTGTTCTTCTCTGATATACCTGAAAACTATAGTCAAAGAATAATCATTCTACCTTTACCAAAATGTACGTTCCAAAGCAATCACACTTAATAAAAATAATGATCAGACATGGATAGAATGATTGATACTCTCCAATATTGTCTGCAACTGGGGAATATTCCGCAGCTCTTCGTTTTACTTTTTACTACACTAAAAAGTGAAAAACATTCATTGATTTAGTGCTTGCTGTATGCTTAAACCCTATGCTAAGAATGTTTCATGTATTAGTCCTTTCTCATTCAACCCTTTGGGATAGGTGTTACTGTTGTAATTTTGTAAATGAGGATGCAGCAAGACAGAGAGGTTAAGTATAATACATTGTCTGAGGTCACACAGCTAGTAAATTTTGTGGCCAGGATTTCAGCGCAGGTCTCCTGGACTTTAGACCCCAGATTCCTATTTGAAATACCACATTTCAGCAAATGTGCTGAAATCCCTCCCTTGTTTTACCATTTCTTTAGGTTTTTTTTTTTTAATCTAATTGTTACATATGTACATACAGTACACTATATACAGAAGGTGAAGGAGTATCTTATTGAAGATGTTTAAAATTCCATATGAGTAGTGGAAATTCTGAAGATTTAATGGAAGCATCTATTATCAATCAGGTAGCCTATTTATTCTGTCAGAGAGTTTGCATATTCTAGGAGGTGAAACTAGAGAAGCATAAGGAAATGGAAGTTGTGAAAGTCTAAAAAAAGCAGACTGTTAACAAAGTTCTTACTATAAGTGCCATAGAATACATAAAATACTTCAGTTGGAACCATTAGTATGAAAAATCTCAAGGGATCCAGTTTGGTGTCTCCTACATGTGGTGGTCAGCCCTGGGACCAGTAACCCCAGGGGTCCCCGCTCCCGGAGGGCTGCCTGGGTCTGGGCGGTGAAGGTCCAGGAGGGAAGCAGCAAAAGCAGTGGCTCCCAGGGCAGCAGAGGACTTCCGCGCAGCGCGCTGGCCGGTGTTCCTGGACGATATGGCGCGGACCCCCGCGGGGTTTTCAGTGGCACCAGTGGCGCAGCTGCCAGGTTCTCCTCAGGTTGATGCCGTAGATGCCGTCACTCCTCCTTTTGTGGATGGACTGTCCCAGCCGGAAGTCAAGGTTGGTGCCAGCGGGTTCCTGCCGCCAGGAATTTGAGGACATCCTCCTCCACCCTCCTCCTTCATTTGCAGGACATCCAGGGCTCCGGACATTGTGACCGTTTCCCTTTAAGTTACACGGGAGTGGAGAGCAACACCCCAGGGACATGTATCTGGGTAGCACGGAAAGGCGAAAGCTCAGCTTTCTTATCTGTAGAATAAGATTCATATTAGCCTGCAGACCTGCAGATTCTTCTCGTAAAAACTCGAATCAGGTGATGAAAAATAAATGGTAGGTAGTAGAATTAGTAGATGAGTAGACAAAACATGTTCCCGTAATATTAAAAAATATCTTTAAAGAAAAGATACATTAAACATTAATTAATTTTTATTGCTATGCCATAATTTAGGAGAGAATGACAGGTGGGATTTCCTCTTATAACAAAGCTAGAGGCCCCAGTGCATGAAATTTGTGCATGGGTGGGGTCCCTATGCCTGGCCAGCAATCAGGGCTAATAAATTCTCTGCCTTCCCACCTCCCTGCCTCCTCTTTCCCTCCCTGTCCGCATCTGCCACTACCCACCCCAGTTCCCCAATCCAGCTCAGGGCCTGGCCCTGATCAGGCCATTGGGACCTGTCAGCTGGGGTGAGGGGCCAATTGCCACCACAGCAGGCAGGTGGGCTGTGGACTGATAGGGGCCTGCTGGCCAGGGGAAGGACAGGAGGGAGAGACCCAAGAGGTTGGCCACCAGCCCTGTGGAGCGAGCTGGCTCTCAGCCCCCCTGGGGAAGGGGCTGCATCTGTCACCACCCACCCCTGGTTCCCTTTCCCAGCTCAGGGGCCTGGCCCCAATGGGAAACCAAGACCTGCTGCCTGGGTGAGGGATTGGGAAGTTGGCCCAATTGGGTCTACAAACTGGGGGCAGCTCCTGCATTGAGCATCTGCCACCTGGTGGTCAGTGTGCGTCATAGGGACAGGTGGCCCTGATTGTTCCATCTTAACAGTTGTTTAGGCTTTTATATGTATAGACTAGTGGCCCAGTGCATGGAATTCATGCATGGGGGTGTCCTTTAGTCCAGCCTGCACCCTCTCCAATCTGGGATCCTTCGAAGGATGTCCTACTGCCAGTTTACAGGGATCGGGCCTAAACTGGCAGTTGGACATCCTTCTGGGACTGCTAGCTCCTAACCACTCACCTGCCTGCCTGCCTGATTGCTCCTAACCACTCTGCCTGCTGGCCTGCTCACCCCCAAGAGCCCCCTTCCACTGGCCTGCTCATCCTCAACTGCCCCCCTGCTGGCCTGCTTGATCCCTTTCCCTCCCTACTGGCCTGCTCATTCCAACTGGTTCCCCTGCTATCCTGATCACCTACAACTGACCCTAACTGATGTCCTGCTCACCCCCACTGGCCCCCCTGCTGGTCTGCTTACCCCTAACTGCCCAACCCCCCACCAGCCTAATCACTCACAATGGTTGTCCCATCCTGGCCTGATCACCCACATCTGTTCGCCCCTCTTGGCCTCTACCTTGGCCCCACCACCATGGCTTTGTCCAGAAGTATGTCTGAAAGTTCTCTTGGGAGGTCTCCCAGTCTAATTAGCATATTACCCTTTTATTAGTATAGATAGAGGCCTGGTGCACAGGTGGGGACCAGCTGGTTTGCCCTGAAGGGTGTCCTGGATCAGGGTGGGGGTTCCCTTGAGGTGTGGTGCAGCCTGGGTGAGAGGCTGAGGACCGTTTTCAGGCTGGTCAACCCCCCTAGTGGGGACCCTCATCCCATATCGATGTGCCCAGCCTGGGTGAGGGGCTAAGGGCTGTTTTTAGGCTGGCTATGCCCCCCAGTGATCCAGGCTTCCAGCCCTCCTTTTTTTTAACCCAGCGCCTCCTTAAGTAGATGCCAGGGCTGCCTGGAATCAGGTATCTGGGATTTATTTATTTTCTATAATTGAAACTTTGTAGCCTTGAGTGGAGGCCAGGGCTGGCTAGGGAGGGTAGGAAGCTTAGCTTCCTCCATCGCCAGGGGCAACCTAAGCCTCCTGTTGCTCCATCTTTGTTGGGTTAATTTGCATACTTGACCCTGATTGGCTGGTGGGCATAGTGGAGGTATGGTCATTTTGCATGTTTCTCTTTTATTAGTGTAGATAAGTTAAGAAAAACCCATGTTACCAATAATATAATGAGGCTAATTCAGCATGTAGGCTGAAAGAAGAATTTAAAACATTTTTAAAAAATATATTTTATTGATTTTTTACAGAGAGGAGGAGAGAGGGATAGAGAGCTAAAAACGTCTATGAGAGAGAAACATTGATCAGCTGCCTCTTGCACACCCCCTACCGGGGATATGCCCGCAACCAATGTACATGCCCTTGACCAGAATCAAACCTGGGACCTTTCAGTCCGCAGACCGATGCTCTACCACTGAGCCAAACCGGTTTCAGCAGAATTTAAAACATTTTAAAAGTTATTTGCAATAGTGGAGACTAAAAATTTAAAACACATTGAGATACCTGGCCATTAATAAAAATGATTTTATAAACCTGGGAGAAGGTTTCAAAACAAGATAAAATCAAAAGTCATTAATGGTAAAGAAACTGACCTTGATTTTTTTTTCTATTAATTTATCCTAAGTTAGAAATAGGTTAAATTGACATCTAAAAATTCTCAGATTTTGAGGAAAGGTGAAGCACCTGGTGTCACAGTTTTGTGTTTGCTATATTCAGTTGCTTCTATTACCCTCAAGCTCTGTGACTTCAATGATTTTTCAACCTAGAGACCTTCCCTAAAATGTACATTTTGATTCTTGTGCAGAGGTTCATGGTCTTTTCTTGTGCAAAAGGAATGGGTTTTCTTTTACTTCTTGTTGTTAATTAGAACACATATTCAGAAAGTCCACACATCATATACAAGGAGTTTAAGAATAATTATAAAAAATTATTACCCACCGTAATCACATCCTAGGTTCTAGGGCTGTGTAACCGCAAACTGAATGGCTTAAACAGAAGTTTTATTGTCGCACCATTTAAGAGGATGGAAGTCTAAGATATGGTGTCAGTGAGGTTGGTTTCTTCTGCTGTGAGGGAGGATCTGTTTCCTACCTCTCTCCCAGCTCCTCCTTGTTTTCTGGAAATCTTGGGCATTCCTTGGCTTGTTGATGAATCACCCACATCTCTGCCTTCATCTTCATATGCTCTTCTCCCAGTTCTTTCCTTTATATAAGTATACTGGTCATACTGGACTAAGGCCAACCCTGATCAAATTATATACCATGTTTCATGCCATCAATTCTCCGGGGGCAGTGTTTGTTAAAAATGCCATCTTTTAAGTGTGAAAGTGAATAACCTAGAGATAATACTTATAACTTTTAGTGGACAAAATAAAGGTAATATTTTGTGAGTTCCATTTCAGATCACTTTTTCTTTTTTGAAATGCATACTGCCTCCTTAGTTGATGACTGATATCTATGTAAGCTTTTCTCAGTCTACTTTTATTTCCCCAATTTGTTCATATTATAATGAAATTCATGATCATGGTTTCCAAACTTTTCATTAGTAAAGATTCAAGTTATCTTTCTAAACCAAGTTCGAAATATTTTAATCTCGTGAATAGCACTTATGAAGATATATTCAGGTCTTGCCATTCTTTATTCGTTAGTGATACTTTTCCCAGTGGAACAACACTTGGTCTGCCTGAGAGAGCCCATGAAGTAAAAAACTGCCAGTATACCAGTGGTTCAAACCAGAGGATCTTGATGTTTTAGCTATCTTGTTAAGCCTTACTCTAAAAAATGTAAGACTTTTCTTAGCTTTTTAAAAAATGTTGAAAGTAGTTTATGGTCATCATTACTTTGGAAGACTTTTAAAGATCAAATTTTCAGCAAAGCGTGTGTGTGTGTGTGTGTGTGTGTGTGTGTACACGTGCGTATGCGCGCACACACACACACACACACACACACCTGCATGCATGCATAGCCTTTGCTGAAGTCTGCAGCAGGAAGGAACAGTTCAATTAAATTCCTTGTAATCACATTTTTTTGTTTTAATTAAAGTCTTCAACCCCGTAAGTACAGATGGTTGCCAAATTTCAAATGACCCATAATAAATCCAGCAAGTTGCCCCTGTTCACCCATTGCTCTCTTCTTTATTAGAATCTCTGCTGTGCCAACTGTAGGAAAGGGATAAAAAGCAATGCTTTTGCCACATAGTGTATCCTTCATATTTTTTTGTTGAGCAAAATGTATTTTTAGAAGGATCTTTGAGACCTGAAAGTTTAGGAATAGGTAATGTTAAATGAAGTGATAAAAGGGTTAGGATAGGGTAGTTTATCCTCCAAATTGACTCATTTCAGACGTGTTTGCTCACAAGAGAGCCCCCTCAATACAAAACTGGGGTTCTCCTTCCCTGGAAATATTCCATGTTGTTGGGACTGGAACTCCATCATTAGATACATTAGGGTTTAGCACATGATCTCTTTATTTAGTAGATGGTCCCAGAAAGCACCCTTGCAAATTACTTTAACCACATTCCCTTCTGTCTTATATCTGAAGCAAAGGGTATTTTGCTTCGGGTGTTCGGGTGGGAAGAGAAATGGTTTCGGTGGTGGTGAGGGGACCCTTCTGTGCTATAGGAATGAGAGTGGTTGTTAAGATTTGAATCAAGGCATTTTCAGCCTAATATCCAGGAAAAAGTGAAGAAATAAAAGACGATAAGATCTCATTTATCTGTTGAAAGTTTTTGCCTTGAGCTGACTCCAAACCCAAGCAAGAAGTGGGATAGGGTGAGGTTGATGCCTCTTTCTACATTTTTAAAATTCCCTTTTCACTGACTTATTGTTCAGGCTGGGAATATTTGGTCCATAATTTTGCCACCTTAAGGTTAAGCAGGTATCTGGGACTGATCAGACACCTAACCACAATCTGAAAATGTTTGAAAAAAAATGTTCTTAGTTTCCTATAAATATGTACTTTTATAACTTAATTTGTTCATAAGTTTGTACTTGCTTGTAAATGAAAATTTGTTTATAGTTCTGCGAGTTTATTTGAATGTTGAGTGTCATTTCTATAGCAGGGATACCTAGATTAAGAAACCCTTTGAAGTAATATCATCTGAAATAGGCCATAGGACATAGGTGAATATATTTTTACTTTCTATAATAAATTACTTTATTTGATGTCTAGAACTTTACCAAATGTATTTCTGCTGTTTTGGCACATAGTATGTTGCTTTGTACATGGATTAATGTTGAAGAAGGAATGAGTAAATGGTTGTATAGAGACAGAATGTGTGACTAGAATGTACACAGGAGTCATTTGCATGAGGAGATTTGAGTTTGATTATTGTCATCTAAGTGACAAGGGAAGTTATTCTTTGTTACCAATGAACCGATTCAGTAAGTATTAAACTGAATACTTAGGATTGCTAGTCACTGTGCTAAGTGCATTGTGGGAAGCCAAGATGAATGAAACAGGACCTCTGCCCTCAAGGAGTTTACTTTCCAGTGGGGAAATAGTCATAATAATATTGTAGCACATGGAAACATGACGAGAGCCTCAACCTAAACACAGAGAATGTGTGGGAGGAGTTCGGGAGAGTAAGAAGAATCCAGATGTTCGGTGAGATTTGGATTCAAACTTGGAAGTGTGATGAAGAGGAAGAAGGTAAATATCAGGGCTGTTTTCCATTGCCGACATCAGAAAAGCTGATGAATAGTGGCTTGAACAAAGCTTCACTTAAACAGCAATGAGGAGTACAGAGGTAGTGGCTATTGCCTCAGTGGGTGTAACACGTAAAGACGGAGCTGGTGCCTCCCTTGGCCTCTTGCTGCCACTGCGTGGTGAGAAAGCAGCTGCTCCCACCGTCCTGTCTGCTCTCCAGGCAGGAGGGTGGGGCAGGTGCAGGTATGGCCACTGCCATTCTTCGTCAGAACAGCAGGAGTGTTTCCAGAATCCCAAGCTGACTTGTGCTTACATCTGATGGGTTAGGTCAGTCCTCCATGGCCACCCTTAGTTATCATGGACTCATCCAGACTATACTAGAACACTATTTAAAAAGGTCAAAAGCAAACCAAAGCAAAGAAAGTGAACACAAAGAAGCCCTTATTTAGTGTTTCTAATGAGAACACATATAGAAAAATGACTGATCAGTAAGATAATCTGGCAATTTAGTATATAATCAACCATGAATTCAGGATTCTTCTATGATTAGAGGATGATGGGTAGAATCGTTTTCTGTGGTACCATAGTAGCAAAAATGACATAATACCTTGCATTAAGCATTTGAATAATTAAGGACTTATAATAGATGGAGTAATGTTGTTTTTTCAACATTATTTCATAATATTGTTGATGAGAAAAGATATCTTATTCTGGCCAGGGTCCCTGTCTGTGACCTCCCACATCCCAAAATGTGCACCACAGGTATCAATAAATGGGTGTGTCTAGATTGTCCAAGTCTGAGTGAGTGGGTGTGTGAGTGAGTGGCCCAGTGATGGGAGGGTGTCCGTCCAGGTCCGGACAGGCTCCAGCCACCCATGACCCTGAACTGGAATAAGCAGTTTTGAAAAGATGTATTTTACTTATTTTTATTCATCTTTCTTAAGTGTATATATAGCTCACATTTATTTCAATGTTAAATATTAGAAGTATTTGGATTTTTATTGAGAAGTTTTATGATGTTTTGTGACCACAACTATACCACAAGAACTTGCCTCTTGTTTATATCAGTTTATATCAATTAGCCTTTAGTAAAATTGGTGTTCATATGTCATTTAATTGAAAGTGGCAGTTTCCAAGAACCTCAACAATGTGAAGGTTTAGTGTATTTGAATAAAGAACTTTTTGCCTTCAGACCGCCTCTTAATATAATACCAGCCGCTTAGAGGACTTGTATTAACAGTTGGGTGATTCCTTGTCTTTGAGAAAATATGGTTGTTTTTTCCCCCTTTTGTTTCTAGAAGGGACTTGTTTTCATTATTTCGTTCAAAATGGCCACCTTTGTTGATGTTGTTAACAGAAGAGGATTATAAGGAAGCATCTTTGCTGTCTTTAAAACATTGAAACCAGGTGATGAAGTAAAAAGTGTTCACCATTTCTTATTATACTGACATATCAGCTTTTGCTCATTTAGTTCTTAAACACATTTTTATTAGAGGAATATAAAGTCCTTGGTAGGGAAGGAAGGCTAAAAATGCAACAGCTCATGGAAGAACCTCTATTTAATAGAACAAAACAGCAACACACGGGCCTCATTTTTAACAGCATCTACACCACTTAAAGTGATTTTCTTTTCTGCAAGATTTTTGTTACTATAGTTAAGGTTGTGGTGTTGGTGGTTGTGTGTGAACTCCAGGTGGTGTGCAAGAAGACCTGTTCTGATTCAGGAAAGAAGTAAGGAAACTCCCATTTATAATCATTAAAAATATATATATTTTTATTGATTTTAGAGAGAGAGGAAAGGAGACAGAGAGAGAAACATCGATAAGAGAGCAACATCAACATAGATCGGCTCCTGGGAATCAAGTGGGGAAACCAGGGCATATACCCTGGCCAAGAATCAAACAGGTTAACTCCTGGTGTATGGGCCAACATTTAACCACTGAACCACACCAGCTGGGCTATATTCATTTTTTAACTTTGCCTTTTAAAATTTATTTCTTTTTTAAAAAAATATATTTTATTGATTTTTTACAGAGAAGAAGGGAGAGAGATAGAGAGCTAGAAACATCGATGAGAGAGAAACATCGACCAGCTGCCTCTTGCACACCCCCTACTGGGGATGTGCCCGCAACCAAGGTACATGCCCTTGACTGGAATCGAACCCGGGACCTTTCAGTTCGCAGACCAACGCTCTACCACTGAGCCAAACAGGTTTCGGCTTAAAATTTATTTCTTGTTTTGTAATATACATGCTATATTAGTAGAGCTGTGCATATTTATAATTTGGAAATAGATAGCTACCTGCATTCTAGAAAATGTTTTACTGATAGTGGTGCATAACCAGAGAAGTTGAGAGTTTGCAGCTGAAAGGATTTACAAGATCAAAATGTGCACAGCTTTTTTGATTTTTTCGATTCCTTAATTGTTTTTTATTTAGATATCAACACTAGTCAGTGGTTCTTTTAGTAGTATATACAGATTAGAGACCCGATGCACGAAATTTGTGCAAGAGTAGGCCTTCCTTCCCCCAGCTGCCGGCACCGGCTTCCCTCTGTCACCCGGGACCCGGGCTTCCCTTGCAGCCCCAGCTTGGCTTCATTTGGAAGGATGCCCACCCGGTCTAATTAGCTTATTGGGCTTTTAATATGATAGAAACAGAGAGTGTAGCTAAAGATCGAGAGGAGGAAAGGACTTTGCACTTTATGTCAGGTAGAAATATCTGTGCCCTAAGGTTAATTATCTGACCAGACACCTTTGTTTAAGCAAACTTCTACTGAGCAATCAGAGGATCCAAGGTAACTTCAGTCCATCAGGTTATGGCCATCACTCACCCATTCGCACACTTGCTGGCTCTCCATAACACTCAGAGACCAAGGAGAGGGAGATGTAAATTTGGATGTTTTACAGACTCAACTCATTCTTTATCTTTTTAAAAAATATATATATTTTATTGATTTTTTACAGAGAAGAAGGGAGAGGGATAGAAAGTTAGAAACATTGATGAGAGAGAATCATCAATCAGCTGCCTCTTGCACACCCCCTACTGGGGATGTGCCCACAACCAAGGTACATGCCCTTGACCGGAATCGAACCTGGAACCTTTCAGTCCACAGGCTGATGCTCTATCCACTGAGCCAAACTGGTTTCGGCTCATTCTTTATCTTTAACTTTGCGTTAGCCCCTTCTCTTCTGTTCTCAGAGGATTTTTTTCCTATCAAGTATGTCTCTTCAAGGTTGAAAAAAGAGCACTGTTTTCACTGCATAAAATTATGCTTTAAATATATTTTTAGGTTAAAACAGTTAATTGTCATCATAATTATGAATATAGTACATTATGCAAACTTTTCATTTCCCTTTTCTGGAGCTGACACCAAGATTTTGCCCCCTCATATTTTCTATGCTTTAAACAGACTGTGGCTCCAAAGAGGCCATGGTTTCCTTTTCCAGGTTCCTCTAGTGCAGTGGTTCCCAACCTTTCTAATGCCGCGGCCCTTTAATACAGTTCCTCATGCTGTCGTGACCCCAAACCATAAAACTATTTTCTTTGGTCTTAGGCTCTATAGCAGCAGTTCTCAACCTGACACACAGGTTGAGAACCACTAGCAGGGTCGCCTAAGACCATTGGAAAACTCAGATATTCACATTACGGTTCATAACAGTAGCAAAATTACAGTTATGAAGTAGCAATGAAAATAGTTGCTATTTTCCCTGATATTTCTCAGAATTATTATTTGATAGGTCTGAGTAAATTGGAGAGGAATGGCAAAATTAGAATTAAAATGATAATAAATATAACTCATCGCTAATGGTATTTATGAAGCCCACATGTGCCAGACACTATGCTAGATACTTTATGATCTCATTTCATCTTTACAAAAACACATGATTTGGGCACTATTGTCATTATCCCACTTACAGAGGAGGAGATGAAGATGGGGGGAGGTGATAAAACTTGCCAGGAGTAAATTGAAAGGGAAGCTGGATTCCAGATGTGCAAGGCTCTGTTCTTTAGCAGGGTGTATATGTTCTGCTTTACTCTTTTGTAAGATTGAGAGTTGGGAGTTAGGATAGGAACAGACCACTTTGGGGAAAACAAATGTCCTTCTCTTTCCCAGAGGAAAGTCCTAAATACACAGCCATGCACAAATCACAGAACATGATTCCCCTTGTCTTTGAAGGAATGGTGCCCCCTGGAGTTGTGCATGAGCTCTGTTTCAGGCACAGGAAGTTGGAAGGGGGTAATGGAGTTTGTGTGTATGCAAACCTTAATAGCTCTGTGTAGGATGCTGGTGGAAGGAGGGTCTCCCCAATTCTGTAGAGGAGATCTGGCTTCTAGTACGGAAGGGGCTCACTGGGTGTCTAGCTTCCAATCTTTCAGATACATCCTGTTTGCACTTTTGAAACCTGTTCTTAATGCACAGATTGAAGACTTGATATTTCTGTATTTTGGTTGACTCCTCTGTGAAATGGAAACGATAATTATTTGCATATTGGGGAAATGTTGGATGGGTTGGTGAGAAAAGATCTTCAAGTGCTTGGTGGTTATTTTGTCTCCCAAAAAACAAAGTGTCAGGTAGTGACTATGTTTAGGTTTAGATTGTTGTCTTCCTCAGTATCTAAGGTGACAACCTTTCAGGACTGTTTAGGTGTGATTTTTGTAAAGGTGAGAGGTCAGGATTCTTGTTTGCCCTGTTGCGCTTTTACTCTTCATACCCGGGACATCACAAGAACTTAATAAATAATTGCTGAGTGAGTTAAAATTTCGCAACTATTCTGAGCCTCAGTTTTCCTTATCTATAAAATAGGGACAATAGTGTGAATCACATAAGGTCCATAAGAAGATTATTACATTGGATAACATCTTCAAGAGTTTGCTAGTCCCTGCCACAATGCAGACACACAACAAATGTTTGCTATTACTATTATTATTGCTATCTCTAAAACGTCTCCCCCTGGCCCTGCCATATAAAACCTGTGTGCCTGGGAACAAACTAGTTGAGCTGAGTCCCAGTTTCTCATTCTGTAAAATGCGAATCTTACTGCCCATTTCACTGATTGCCGTGAAAGTTAAATAAGGCTCAGAGCTAACAGTTATTTGGTGCATGTTATCTGCACCCCTGAATTAGATGCATTTTCTTGTTGAATCCTTGCAAAGGCCTCTGGTGGCAGGCACCGTTGTTTTCATTTTGCAATCCAGAGCACCGGCGTTCAGAGGGCAGGTTTCAGTAGAAAGGTCGCATACGTTGTCAGTAGCCAGTGTGTGTCTGAGGCCACTATCCCGTGGGTAACAATCTTTAAAGTCATTAAAAAGGGTCATAACCATTTGTGGAGCATTGTTTGTGATGTCTCTCTTGGAGGGCCCAAGGGCTGTAATGGAGCAAGGCGCCCTCCCATGTTTTGCTCTGTTCAGATATTTACCAGTAAAGGCATCATGGTGGCATGAACAGCTGTTGAAGTTACCCTTTTTGTCCAGATTTCTCTGATTTTAAAATTTTTAGACTTTTTTCTTTTTTCAGTCTAAAGGTACAGGCTCCTGGATTTCTCAGGTTAAGGAAGAGTAAAGCTAGATAACCCAATTTAGAATGAGGCCTTTTTGTGGGTTTTGAAGTGGTTATTAAGAAAAAGCAGCTTACTAACCTAGGAGGTCAGTTTAGTTTTAGAATTATGCCCATTGACTTGTCAGAAACTTTTTCTAAAGAAAAGAAATGACATAATATTGTCAGTTATAAGTGTTAACATTTTCCTGGAGGATCACTAGAGAACTAGAAGCTAAAACTAACTACTTTATCTCTATGATTTTCTCTGGGTGCATTAATTAAAACTTAGTTTGAGAAACAAGAAAAATCCATTCCTAGCTTGTAATATTGTTTCTCTGACAGATCTTTCCTTGCTGAGAGTCACTCCAAAGTTGTGTGAATTTGTCAGGTTTGGAGTTAATTGAGTTTGCCTATTTAGTGAGAAGAGAGAGTTCTTTTATTTCTGTCTGTCGTCCCTATAGTTGTGAAAAAGATTTGGGAAGGTTTGTCTCAGAAACCAAGAGATACCAACAGAAGCACCATAGTATTTTTTTACTCAGTATTGATTGACAGGGCTCTATTCAATGTAAACAGCTTGAAGGTAGAGCTGCTGCTACAGAAATGGAATTTGCATTTAACAATGTTCTCCTGTATGACATAATGATTAAGTTTCACATTAGTCAAAATAACCAAAAGGGGGATATTGGATTTTCTAGTGGTGAGTTGAAAATGAGAATACTGAATTGGAAATAATTAAATTGCATTTTTTGTTTAGGTTTTCCTCTCTGGATGCTACCATTTCCAAAGAGCACAGTTCATGCGAAAGTCTGAATAAAATTCACGGAGTAGCATCAAGGACCTCTGAGCTCAGGAAACTGAGTTTGGCAGTGCTAATTTGTATTAAAGTTGTTGTTGCATGACAGCCGGAAAAAGATTTAATGCTTGCCACCTGAATCAAGGCACGGAACATTGGTTTCTATAACTGCCATGAATTTGAATCGAGGCCAGTATCTCTAAATTTGAAATAAACTGATACTCTGTCTTGAAAGAAGATACAGGCCACTTAGGTTGTGGAAGGTACTTAGAGAAAAAATATTTCAATTTAATTTTTTTTAGCAACACACACACACACACACACACACACACACACACACACACACACATCTTTCAGATTGTTGGGCCCTCAGCACCGTGGCCTGTTAGATGCTCTTGCTGCTGGGGCTCACACGGGAGAACTAAGAAATGCCTGCAGCCATTTATTATCTGCTCTCAGCCGGGAGTTAGCAGTGAGTTTGCACCAGGTTCCAGGTTTGGCGTTTCTCCTCTTACCACGGAGGAGCTGCTCACTTCATCAGAAAGTCATTATCCCTCTTGGCTGTCACTATGGTTCAAAGTATTACAGTATTGCTTCAGGAATTTAGATTTTAACCCAGCCACCCTGCTGTGGCAAAACCTTAGAGTCACCAGATGCAAAATCCATTCACATGCCTAGCACAATAAAAATGATGATGATGACAATAACTCATATTTTGCATTCGCAAAAACATCTTTCATCTGAAGAGCTTTTGTAAACGGAACATGCATCTTGAGACTACTTTATAGAAAGTGATCTTTTGAGTCCAATATGGAAATGAATCCGCCTCTGAGGTGAAATATGGCAGCCATGTAATTATTTTTAACAGGGTACACACTAAGCACTGTTATATCTCCATGCAGGAAGTGTTTTGCAGAAAAACTATATAAATTATATGTTACATTAAAAGTTTCAAATTATTTTTATTTTTACTAAAAAAATAACATGTTCTTTTGATCAGGAAAATACTCAGAAGTTGACTACTTAAATGTAAATTTCTGTCGAGATATTTTTTTCAAGCCATAAATGATTTCCTTAAGGTATCAACAAATGTTTCTCAGGTTTTATTATAGTAGCACATGTCTTAAAATATATTTTTATTGATTTCATAGAGGAAGGGGGAGAGAGAGATATCAATGATGAGAATCATTGATCAGCTTCCTCCCTACTGGGGATCAATTCCACAACCCAAGCATGTGCCCTGGACCAGAATCGAACCCAGGACCCTTCAGTCAGCAGGCCAATGCTCTATCTATTGAGCCAAACTAGCTAGGGCAGTAGCATGTGTCTTACGGCACCATCTTGGTTGGGGAAGAAGTAAGAGCTCCATCCATATACTGTCTCCATGGGCACAACCAAAGCACACTTGATTCTTAATTGCACAGATGCAAATAATCACAGGCTAGCTTATCTTCTGTTCATATTTTCTCGCTGTGATCTCATCCATTCTCCAGGCTGTCACATGGCAGCTCTATGCTCCTGGCCTATTGCATTTCATCTCTGCTTCCTATCCCTTGCCTCAGTTTCTGCTTTATTTTTCCAACTTTCTCCTCTCTCAGGGAATCAATCCAGCACCTCAAATACCAGAGTAGGATGTCCCTTAAAATAATGCCTGGCTCTACTGGTATGTACTCCTTGAACAGTTAACCTTCCACCTCATGCCTTTACTTTTACATATGTTCAAGACCTGGCAGTTTTTAAGAAATTTCCAATTAGTTCCTAAATCATATACACTTACCTTTTGCATGGTCCCTTATATCTGTCCACTCCATTGTATGAACCATTCATTGGGCATTTTACTTCTAACTGCAGGGATAAGGAAAAAAAAAAAGTGAAATCAAAATCAATCCGTCCCCCCCCCCCCCCCCCGCCCTAATATCAAACAGATGGTGGAGACCAGTTAAAACTATTGGCTAAGATAAAGCTTGTGGGTACCTTGCAGCTTTCATTTATTTTTCTGTAGTGACAGGAATAATTTAACATTTTGAGACTCTACTAGAAATAATGTATGTCTGGTTTGGCCATTTGTAACAGTTTGTAGGATGGTATGTAATTATAAGTTATTTTAAGTAAATATGAAAGTTAATTATGCTTTTTAAAGGTATAATTAAAGAAGAACAACACATTTCAACATGCAGAATGGTAGGTGCTTGAATAGCATATTGCTATTGCAAAGGTATTGGATAACACTTTTGTTGTCCTTAACTAGTAATTATAGTGAATTGATTCGCCATCAAAAACAAAGAAATTCCTCAAGTTCTGTCTTTTAAAGAATATTTTAAATGGTGAACACATGTAAACATCTTTTGCTTGTGAAATTTTGTATTTTTCTTTAGACAATGGAAATTCTCTCTCTTCCTATTTCACCAATATTGTGTGGGTGTGTTGTATGTGTGTATGTGTTGTGTCTGTGGATGCTTTATGTTGATGGGATGATTAATTAGAATAAATGATTGTTTACATTTCCAGTATTCAGGGGGTAGGACATTCATTTATATTGAATCATTCATTTTTGAGATGAACATTTTCATCTGGCATTGCAGGTTTTCATTTAATTTTATTCTACCAACAATAATCTTAAATACAAAATTTCCCGTTATAAATGAAAAAATAACATACACCAGTATTCATTCCAAAAGTCTTTGCCAAAATTCATAAATTTAAATCTTTGGCTGAAACTATATATTTTGGGTTTCCTTCTTCGCCAGTAATGGCTATAAATTAGTGATGTTGTGCTATATTTAGGTAATTTAGCAAAGCTTATTGAACTAAATAGAATTATTAAGTATTATCCAGAAAACCTCATTCAGAAGAAAAATCGTTTAATAATATGTGCTTTAAAATGAAGCCTAACTGACCACATTCAGTAGATGTAACACATTGTATGCTGTCCCCTGACTGAGAGTGAGTTGCTTGTTTATATGTAACCCTGACCTGGGTTTTAATGGCTTAGTGGGTTTGGTTTAAATCCCTGCTCTATCTTAGAATTTTGTCTGGAGTTTGAAGCAGAAGGAGGATTCTTTATCATATTGCTCTCCAGAGACCTTCCACTTGGACTGGAATGAGGTCTTTATATAATACGGCCACTTTTTTAGTGCTTATATAAGGTGAAAATGCTCAGACTTAAGTAGGTGCAAAAAAGAAAAGAGATGAATAATAATAGAGATCTGGCATTCTTTTATCAATATTTGGTTTTCATCCATTAGAGATGTGGCCATATACACTCAGTAACTACCTAAACACTTACGTTTCAGTCCTTTATAAGCCTTTCTTGTGCTGTATTTTGCATGGAAGTAATATTTAAAGCAGTTTTAAATTCTCTTCTAGTATTTACAGAATTTCTTCCAAAGACATTATCAGGCAAATTGGATAGCATTGAGGTACTGGAATACTGTTGTGCTTGCATGTGTTTTTTAGAGATGGAAACTGTGTAAACACACACACACACACACACACACACACACACACACACACACACACGGTGGGACCAAAAGAATGTCTTTATTGTTCATTCTTAACAGAAGCTCTGTTTTCTTTTGTAGAGTGGAAATGGTTGACCTTAATTATCCTTCATCATGTGAATATTTTGTGAATCTTTGCCCTGTCTTCTCAACCAGTTTCTGGAGGAATGGCCATCAAGTCTACAGATCCAATTTAGTCACCTCAGTCTTCTAAAAGCACAGGGTCTGAATACACTGATGTGTGCCTTGTCAACCAGTCAAGTCCTGGTGTAATACGCATGAAGATGTAAAAGAATTTGAGGGCCAAACTATATCTGTCTTTTCATAAAGGAGGTTTCTTAAATTATGGTAATGATTATTACTTGATGGTTAATGAGGGCCATCTGGGCATGACATGCCAGAATACTGTCTCAGCAAGATATGCTTATAATCAGACTTAGACTAACAAGCAAATAATATATATTGATAAAGAAAACAGGAAATAAATTCTGTAGATGGGGCCTGATAATGTGGTTTTTATATATGCCAGTGTTGGATTGTTACTTAGTGTAGGAAGGGCTTCGGTGAGATGCCGTGGAGGAGAGAGGTATATGTATGCAGTCTAGAGGCCAATGAGTTTTTTTTTTCTTTTTTTTAAGAAAAGAATTTACAGTACACAAATAACACAGTGAGGAGCATTTGGTTATTAGAAGAGTCTACATGGCTGATGTTAGGCTGCTCCTTTATATTGTACATTTGGACTTTAGTGTTTCACAAATTGATATTTATACTTTTTGAAGCACACATATGATTATTTTAATATAACTTTAATGGTCCAACAGATCTTCCCAATAAAAGGAAGTACAGCATGAGGTGCCTTAACTGGAATCAAACTAGTGGCCACTGGTGCATGGGCTGACCCTCAGCCACTGACCACACTGGGCAGGCTATACTTTTTCCTTTTCTCTCCCTCCCTCTCTCTCTCTTTTAAATAAAGAGTTACCTAAATCCCTGGATATATGTTATATTTAATAAAGGAATTGAATATCTTTTAGAATTCTCAGTATACACTTTTCTGGGGAAGATGCCCCCCGCCCCATGTATGTCAATTAGGGATAGTTGGAAAAACAGACAGAGCAAAACACAAACTCTGAAGAAATTTCACATCATGGAATGGAATAGAAGGCAGAAAAAGGAACTCGGGCTTATAGCAGTGCACATGGCTGATTTCTGTTAGCATCCCACAAGGACGTTTAGGATTCAGATTCTGACCATGAATGGCAGCAGCTGGCTTCTCCATAATGTACACACATAGGCTGGAAGAAGCTATGAAGGTATAGCATGCAGTGGGTTGGTGAGCAAGGATGGATTTACAAGATCAAGGATATCAATGGCTTTGAGTGAGTCGTTAGTCTTAAGGTCCAGGATTCCTCATAATGGACGTGGCTTTCCCTTGTCATCAGACAGACACCACGAAGATATGCTGTTGTCGCCACAGCCCGGAGAGCCATGTGGACGCTGGGGCCAGGACTGCGCTCTGTGCAGGAGCGAGTTGTCTGCCCCCGGGTCAGTCTGGCTGCAGCTATGGTTTGGGATGTCTTGCATCCTTTGAAAAGTCATGGCTGGAGCACCAGCTTTACATCACGGGCTCATTTGCAGGACTTAGAGAGGAGCATAGAAGCAATGGGTTCCTTCCCCCAAGTGTGAATATGTAACTGGGTTTTAAGAATAAGAGGGAAATGTTCTCATTGCAATTCCTATGGGTAAGCACTAAAAAGCATAATCTAATGAGGAGACAGGAAAGGGCACTCTCTTCAACATAAAATATTTTGGATAAACTACCAGTCTACCTTCCAAGGAATCATGGGGATGTTTGACACACTCTGCAAAGATTTGGATGCAGCTGATTTCCTGTGACCACCAGGGAAAGTGTGGGGAGAGGGAAACTGGGTGCACCAGTTTGTGTGTGTTGATGTCAGTGGGAAGGGTGAGGTTTTGGGTTTCATTACTGTATGTCAAGCATATTTTTAAAGTGTGACCTAAACCTAAAGAAAGGCAATGCTAGCATGCCTGGAAGACTTGTTCATTCAAATGTAACATTATTTTTCATATATTTTGGGGGCATTTTTAATCGTGGCACAAGCTGTAAAACTTATCCTGAAGATTGGTGGTAGGTTAAGAAGTTAGCAGTTACCAGTGCGTAGGATTCAGTCAGAGCAGCTTTGATGGAGCAGGCTGTGGGCACACAGGCCTTTAGCAGAGGGTGGGTATGATCTGTTATTTTTTTTAAGGTGGAGACATGAATGAGGCATGCATTCATGTTTTTCACCTACGCCAAATGGAAGACTTTGCAGTGATGTAAGGCGTTCGGTGGGAGAAGCTTTTCTGTGGCGCTGCCCCGCGGAGCTGAGAATAAGTTATGAATGCCGCACTGTTCCAGCGCGGAGGGCCTTGCCGGGAAGGGAGCGTGTGCCTGGGCCCCAGCTATTGAGAAGATGCCAGTCAGGGATGAAAACGCCTTTCATGAAACTATAGCTAACTTCCCTGAGACACATTACCATAAAGCAGAGAGTATTTTTAAAACCAGTAGTGTGGAAATAAGCACAATAACTCATCAAAGTCAGAGGGCCTATTTTAAAGTACGTATGTTGAGGGACTGAAGAAATACAGGTTTCTGTCATATATATATATATATATATTTTTTTTTAGTGAATTTGTCTAAGCAGTTTTACTCCTCTCCCTCTCCTCTCCCTGTTCACAGCTCTGATTTCTTTTGCCTTTTGGTTACCAGTACAAAAGATGTGTTCTGAGACAAATGCTGGTGCATGACACCAGGACGAAGGAATGCTTAGTCCGGTCCAGCATCTTTAAAAGCATCAGCTGCCTGAAAAGATGTTACATTTTTCAGGGAGGATTCACAATTATGATGATTCATGAGAAGAAAGACCAAAGTGTAGACTTCCACAGTGATCAGAGACATAGTAAAATTGGACTTAGATCTTGAACATTAGTAATACTATAGTGTTTTTCCTTAAATAGAAGATGCCCCATAGTCTTTATAAAACAAGTAATAACAATAATAATAGGACAGGACATGCTTTACATTTTATAAAAATGCCAAACTTAAAATTGTAAATTTTAAGTACCGAATCATTACTTTTAGTTTTATGAACTTATAAGACCAATTATTAAATGTTTATATTACAAATAATTTTAATTTCTTCTTAGGTGTTACCATGTCTTAATTTGGAATTTTCATGAAATTTCTTATAGTTGGGTAAAGTGCACATTAATTGAAGTAAAAGCTAAACATTTTGTAATGGTTTAACATATAAATATTTCATTTTTTTGAAATTATCAATATCCTTATAGAAAAAAGGAAATTATTGTTATTAATTTCCACTCTTAGATCTATTTACATCAGTAGAAGAAAATGAAAATTCTGGAAAATTTTTCAACAAGTACTATTTCAATAAAATATATCAAAATGCCAATATGTAAAACATTCACATCAGATTGAAGAAGTTATTAGTTTGGTGATTTATTGCCTATATATTCAAGAATTATAATCTCTTAAGTATTGGAATTATGGCTTAAAGTATTAATCATGTTAAAAAGTAAAGTGAATCACATTCAAATTTTCAATTGATTCTAATTGGTCAGTGCCATTGAAGGTGGACAGGAGTCCTTCTCTGTGAGGAGCTAGGGACTAGGCCAGTGGTCGGCAAACTCATTAGTCAACAGAGCCAAATATCAATAGTACAATGATTGAAATTTCTTTTGAGAGCCAAATTTTTTAAACTTAAACTTCTTCTAATGCCATTTCTTCAAAATAGACTCGTCCAGGCTGTGGTATTTTGTGGAAGAGCCACACTCAAGGGGCCAAAGAGCCACATGTGGCTCGTGAGCCACAGTTTGCGAACGAGGGGACTAGGCTATTATAGAAAAGACACTGAAACAAAGACATTATTTGATTGGCTGTAGCTTAACCAGGTGCCTTATTTGGGAAAGCCTGTTTATAATTGGTTGTCCTGAAGTTTCATTTCCTGGGATTCAAGTGCATTGAATCTGGCTTAGTTTCAGATTTGCTTGAGTAGCTACTAAGGCATTAGAGCCACTCCAGGCTAATGGTCTCCTTCCTTAATTTCTTTAACAATCATTATGTAAAAGATGCTAAAGCTGTTTACACAAGAAAAGTATTCAGGGATCAAATGATTTCTACTTTCACAGGAAGGAAAAAAACAAACAAACACCAGGGAAAGGAAAAACCAAGGAGGGAGATAAGTGGGTCCTGTGGCCTTCCCATGGCCAGCCAGGCCAGTGGGTGCCTGGACTAGCTATCCAATGGCAGGTCAGATGGGTGTGACTTTTGAACAGAAAATGGGGGTTTGCTCACTTAACTAGGCCTTAAGGTCTTAGAGTGGACTGAGGCTGACAAAAGGCAACTTCTGTCTACTTTTTATATGTGCTTTCTTAGAAGTCGAGCCATTAGAAATGACAAGAAAATGATGGGGCCCGACAGACCTTTCACTTATTGCTCAGTTTCTTGGCCACATCCTCACTAATGGCTTTTCCTTGGGGTAAGAACATAGCTACCTTCATATTAAAACAAAGTGGGGGACGTTTATACACATAGAAGATAAAGCAAATATTTCTGGATATTTTTTCCAGTTTAACTATGGGTTGAACACATTTACTCCTTAATAGTTGCTGCATCTTTGACTTTCCTTCTTCTAATAGGTTTTCCTGGCAGTTTCCCTATAATACGTATGTATATGTAATTTTTATAGGTACATTATAAAGCATTTAGGGAGTTCATAGCCATTTATAGCATTCAGGTTTCTTTGGGAACAACAGAAAAAAAATTTCAGTTGAACATTTGTTATAGTTAATTTGGTGACCATTTAATTGAAGAGAAAACAAAAATACATCACAATTTTTTTTTATTCTATAAGACTGACTTCTGCATGCTCATAGTATACTTTTGTCAAAGAAAATATAGTTTTCTTTAATCTTTCATTTTTTAGTTAAAATTATAAAATTCCTTAAGGTTTATGTCTGGGGTATAGAAACATACACATCCCTATATTAATCATATTTCATTAAGATATGTCAACTAACATCCTGAATACTCCAGAAACATGTTCAGATTTTAAGCATTCAACAGGTCTGTTATTGTTTGTGAAGAATGAGAATAACTTGTGTTTATATAAAATCACTCATGTGAGAACCCTGGAGGCTGGATCTGGTTTTATACCCAAATGAGGTGTGTCCTCTTTGGGGTTCTCACCAACTACAACAGCACAACCACCAACTGAGTGCATTGGACACATGTGCCTTTTGTTATCTTCATTGGTGGACCAATGATGTACTTGTATTCTCACACTTCTCTAGGGTTCTTTTAATTTATCAAATATATGGTTAGTACCCTATAAGAAAACCTCAGTTCATATTTTCTTCTAGATTGTTTTTTTAATATTTCTAATTGTGAAATCCATGACACAACAGTAGAAAATTGTCCCATCATGTCACTCAGCACTTACTTATCGAGCATCTACTATACAACTGCTCCTGAGTGCTAGAGATCACAGATGTTAGTACTCTTGGTACCTGCCTTCTAGGACCCAATTCTGAGTGTGGAGAAGGGCAGGGTAGAGCCAGACATAGGTACAGAGCAACTGTTGCAACTAGGGTGACGTATGCTGTGGAAGAGGCAGGTGCAGAATGTTCTGGTGCCATAGAGTTGTGACACCAGACTCATTGTGGAGGCTCAAGAGTGAATGTCAAGAGCACTGGAACCCTTTAAATATTGGACTGTGAGAAAGAACTGGGCAGGTCAACAAAGCAGGGAAGGACATTTTAGGCACGGAGGCAGGAAAGCCATCAGGACAGCCATGTAGGCTGCTGTGATTGAACATGTGTGGTTATATGACAGGAAGCAGACTGGAAAGCTATGATTTGGGAAATCATTAAAACTTATAATTTGTGCAATTTTGAACTTTATTTTATACTTCCTATCAGAGTGCCTGAAAGAGCTGCAAAGGTTCAGTTTGGAAGTGAGCTGGCAAACTCTGGTGGTGATGTGGAGAGAGGCGGGAGGGCGCTCAGAGGAAGAAGATGCTAATGTGAGGCAGTGCGGTACTCTCCGCAAGAGACAGCACTCTGACCCAGAGCAGTGGAATAAAGCAGGGCTTGGTAAGGGGTAGGAGGCGAAGTTTACAGAAATTAGTAACTGAATGGCTGTGAAGGGGAAGGAGAGTCATGATAAGCCAAGGTTTATGACTCAGTTGGCTGTGTTTTTATTCTCAGAGCAGGAAGGAGAAGGAGCTTATTTTGCCAGAAGAGGAGGAGGCTCCTATTGGATATTTGAGACTGAGGACTTTCATTAGAAAGTGAAATGGCAAAAACTCAAAATGTGTAGACTAATTCAAAGTATGAAAATAATTGAAGTATGTGTTAAGTGAATGCTTGTGGAATGACTGAATAAATGTGTAGATTAGCCATCAACCCATTACATTTTAAATGACTGTTATTGACTTGCTGTAATTGTTTTAAAACCACATAGCGCAATAGAAAGCACTCTAATTATTATAAAAGCAAGAGAATAAGTAGCAGAAACAAATTTTTACACCGTATAAAAAATTTCCAAAGAGAGTAAAATGGCTATCTGCAACCTGAACTTGAAGTTGGTTACTCTGAGTGCTACCATTTTCCCCTTCAACTGATTGCCTATTTTTGGAATTTTAAAAAATATCAATGGAAGGCAACTAATAGGCAAATTCAGTTAGAAGAGGCATAAACTTCAAGAGAAGTGACCTAAAGCAAGTCAAAAACTAGGAGTGAGTATTGTTTTTAAAAAGGTGGTGGAAGATTAATCCATTTGGATTCTTGGTGAGATTTATATTATGGGAAGCTTGTCAGGATCAATGAGAGAGGTTCAGGATGGCTATAAATGACCCTATTTGTGATTATTTTGTGATAATGATTGATATTCTTCATGTTCCCTTTGGAAAGCCAACATTGTTAATGGGGCTATAATCCCGGAAGAATCAAATCCCGTATAAGATGTAACCTCAACAGGAGGGGCGACATCCCTTTCTAGACTTCTGGGGCGGTCTTCCCTCTGGCAGGATCAAGATAAGCAGGTTGAGGGATGCCTGGCTTTTGGCAAGACATTGATTTGGATTCTAGTTTTCTGTCCATCTGTCATAGCTTCCCAACAAAGTTAGTAGCATCTTCCTTTGGAGCTGTACAAGGTGCTGGTTTACGTCCTTGCAAGGGCAGTGGGCACTGATTGCAGGTAGAATTCTTTCCTCTGGCCCTGAAACGCTATTAAAATAACACACATCATTTATTTAATGACTAGACGACAAGAAATGTCAATGACATTTACTTACCTTATATTGCATCATGCAGCTCCTAACGCATGACTTAGTTCAAAGCAATTTATGTGAATTGTAAATGCTATCCCTTATATTCAACATTACAAGTTATCACTCAGATTTAGTTAAAAAAAAAATACTACTGCATCTCTCTTTGGACTTCATAGTCAGGCCTTCTGCGCCTTGTTTATTTGACTGTGTCTGGGACGAGCCTATCACTCAGCATAGTCAACTTGGAGTCTGAGGAAGGCAGCTCTCGGAGGGCATGTCTCAGATGGACTCACATTAACCACATTCATGAAGCTAATAAAACCAGATTGACAAATTATTTATTTGCACTGAGAAATAGTCACACAGATGGAATGCTTGTCTTAACAAGACAACGTTCTTTTCTGGCTTGGAGAGTTAGATCACACTCAGATGGGGCCTGTGAGCATGGGATCAGAATGGAGGAGGAGGAGAAGGATCGGGCTTAAAGCCCGCTGCCGCCACGTGCAGGCAGACTGCGGACTCAGTGGGACAGGACTCCTCGAAGTCTGTTAACCGAGGTTGCACCTCCGTGTACAGTGTGTAAAGGAGCACACCCAGCATTTCTCTTTGTGGTTAAGGAATCCCTTTTCTGAGTGTCATAGTCTTTCTAGGCTGCTAGGTAATAATTAAATCTTGATGTTGCACAAAATCATTCTGTCTCTTCACGAGGACATTACTTTTTCTTTACCCTCACTTATTAGTTATCGCTATAGTGGAAATTTCACAGGTTAGTTTAGCTTCCAGGTGTTTGGAGACTGGTACCATTCAGCTCCCAGGCACACGCAGTGTCTAGAGCTGAGGGAGAGGGAGATGACCCGCTGGGCTGCCTCCCTCCTTGGGCCTGAACCACACCCCTCATAGAGCCTGCATGAAGCTGCCCAGAACGTAAGTTTCTGTAGTTCTTAAGGTTGTAGAGATAGAGCAGAACATGAAACTAAAAGCTCATGCTATACCAGGGAGCCAGGGAGTGCAGTGACCACATTTTCTGGTCCAATGTCAAGGCACATGGGCCATTTTGTGCTTTCATATGAAGGCACTCAACATTAATGAATTATTGTTATTGAATTATATGAAATATACATAATATCACGATTGAAGGAAGAAGAAAGGAATGGAATCAAAGATAACTTTGAAATTTTGTATGATTAGAAGAAGAGAGGAAAATTGAATTATGGAGTGGTTTGGCAAAGAAATAATTCTGGTGATCCTATGCTGTGTATGAATTAATGTAGCTGCATTAAACTAAAAATACCCTTTGGCCCTTAAAAAAGGCTTGTGTGAGAGTACAGAGATGCAGATGTAGGTTTGTGAGGGACAGTTTTGGAGATTTGGGAGTAGGAAGAACAAAGAAACTCCAAAAGAAATAAAAACAACAACAATTTTCAAGGAGGTTACTGAAGAGTAGAATAAGAAGTTGAGAAATTCTAGAGGGAAATATAATTGAATGTAATCAAACTCTGTGCTTGGTGAGGGGTCAGGAGATCTAAGATGTAATAAATTAAGAGGAAATTTTAAACAAATGTGCAAAGGGGAAAAAAGATTTTAGACCTAGAAAGGGCCAGAGAATTTGATAATAATGTCATATATAACAAAAGATCTATTTATTAGCCATTTTGTATTTTTTATTAGTTCAACTATAGGTTATTTTCCATTTGCCAAGCAAAAGTGCTGGAATTCACTGACAGATTGTGGCCTTTATTTCCCACTGCAAATTAATCATTCTCTCTAATTAATTTTCAATTAACTTGATTTAAATTTTGAATGAAGATGAAGTTAATAAAAAAAGAAATAAAAGCATTAGAAAATAAGAATATTGTTATCTTTTTAAGGACTGATGTATCTTCATAGACATAGTCAAATTAAAAAAAAAATTGTTAATCCTCATCTGTGGATACTTTTTTTTCACTCATTGATTTTTAGATAGAGTAGAAGGTGAGGGACATAAAGAAAGAAACATAGATGTGAAAGAGTCATATATATTGGTTGCCTCCTGCGCATACCCTAATAGGAGCCAGGGATCAAGCCTGCAACTCAGGTATATGCCCTTGACCGGAATCAAATCTGTGACCCTTCAGTCCCTGGGCTTCCTCTCTAACCACTGAGCCAAAGTGGCTAGGGCTAGTCAAATTTTGATTATTAAAATGGTGGTATGAGAATCTTTCTCGTTTTGATATTATCAGATACTCTGTTTATTAGGCACTTTTGTTTATATAAACAGAATCTCAGCTTATCGTAGCCCACATGGAATTTGAAGAGGAGGATTTTTAAGTCAAATTAATTACATTCTGCCCTAGAAAGAGAACCAGCAAGTTTGCAGAGATATCGTCCTTTGAGTTTTCAAGTTAAAGAGCAGATAGAGAGGATAGGTGCCCCCTGAGGGAGAGAGAGAGAAGAGGTATGGATGATGGACAGAGATAGCTCATATTATTTTATTTGAAACATGATATTATGAGTTCCATGAATACCATAAATTTGCAAGTACTTATATTTGTATTTATATTTTTATTAAAATGTATATAAAAATACATACTACTAAGGAAAAAATTAAAGACTTTTGGGATTCCATGATACTTCATTCTTCTACTTGTTAGAACAGATACTTGCAAACTGACTCTTTGGAAATTAAATTAATACCTGATTATCCAAGAGTTAAGAGAGGTTAATCCTGCCCATACCTCTCTTTCAGCAAATACAAAAAATAATGCATTAAAACCGCAAATTGTAGAGTACATCACAGAATATTTTATCCTTGAAAAATATTAACTTAAATGTATAATAATGATTTCAAAAAAAGAGAAGATAACCTTTGATGAAATTTGCAAGATAATTATTTGCTATTAGGACCTTACATTAAAAAAAAATTGGATAACCATTCTAGTATTTATGTTTTGGGTATTTAAGAACTTTGAGTTTCTTGAATCAAGATTCTCTACTTGGAGCAATTATCACTTACTGAAGAAGCAAACAATCCTTGGGAAAATTATAAAGAAGACAGAAAATGAAGAAAACTAGTTTAATAGGAAATTGAAGCAGGAGCAGCTCAGCATAGGAGAAGGAATTCAGGTTTGAATCCTGATGCTGACACTGGTTTTGGATAAATTACTCATCTGAGCTTCAGGTTATCATTTGCAAACTTAAAATTATTTACAGCTTCTTTAGAAAAACAAAATGATATATATAAATAGGCCATACGTGGGAGGCGTTCAGTGTATGATGATTCTGCATATGAGGAGCCATGCTGAGCAATTTGCTCATGGAATTAGGACCACGCTTTCTGGAAGAGATACCAACAAGGAACTTTTTTTCTTCTTTGTCTGCTTTCTGTACACTCCCATGTTCTTGGTCACCTTGCATTCAAATGTGAGCGTTTCTCCAAACTGCTTTCCTCGGCACTCTTCCCTTCTTGCTCTAAATTTCTCCTTGAGCTCCTTTGTCCTGTGTGTCTCCTTCAACTATGCTCTGTGTTTTAATCACAATGAAAACTGCATTCCTTGACCAGAATTCCTGATGACAATTATACATATTTGGTCAATATTCAACTCTTCTAAATCAGCCCTTCAAATTATTTTCCTTTGCTAAGAGCTTTCTTCTTGTTGTCCTGTGATTTAGTTAGTGTTTGTACTATCCCTCCAGTTACTCAACTTAGAAACCTCTGAGTCACAGCTGTGCTTTTCTCCCGTAGTATTTCTACCTCCTCTTTGCGGTTCATTCTCCCAGATTCCTCTGTTTCCCATCACTGCTCAGGCACTGCCATTTTTCAGCTAGACAACTGGAATAGCCTCTTAACTGCCTTCATTCTTTCCATGTCATGACCTATCTAAAACTCTCACTGATGTATCAGCCTCTGTGGAAAACAGGTTGGTTTTTCATCACAAAGTTACCCGGCCGTTCCATTCCTAGGTGCCTACCTGAAATACTTCAGAATGAGTCCTCAAACAATTACAGTTATGTTCATGTTCATAGCGGCACTATTCACAATCGTCAAAACATGGAAATAGCCCAAATGCCCATCAACAGGTGAATGGATAAGGAAATTGTGGTATACACATACAATGGAATATTATTCAGCCATTAAAAGGAATGAGGTGGTGATATATGTATGAATGAGGATAAATCTCATAAATGTTGGGCTAAGTGAAAGAAGCCAGACACAAAAGGTCACACATTGCATGATTTCATTTATAGGAAGAGGTACATTCATAAAGACAGAACACAGATTGATAGTTTTCAGGGCAAAGGGGAATTAGGGAATGGGGAGCAAATATCAATACTTAATGGGTGATAAAAAATAATTTGGAACTAGACAGAGCTGCTGGTTGCAAGTCTCATTCAGTAAATGACATTTGAGTAAAGATATATTATGTGCATTTCCCCCCTCAATTTAGAAAACCCCCACAAACTTTCACTGGTTCCCCCTTGTGTCCAGAATGCAGCTCGCATTCCCACCCACTAGGAAACAGGTGCTGTTCCCTAAACACTTGGTATTCTTTCGTCACTCTCCACCTTGGCTTTTGCTGTTCTCCTTGTGTCCTTTCTTGGTAAAGCCCAACTGCATACTTTGAGGAAGAACAGAAATATCAGAAAGTCCTCTAAGACTCTTTACTCTTACCACCTATTCAGGTGATAACAATTCTTCCTCCCTATCCCTGTTCTCACAGGACCCTTTCACACCCTGCACTGTGCTGGATTGAGGCTAGCAGTATCTCGGCCTCTTTCCATCACTAGACAGGCCATCATTGGGCTGGCACTGCATAAGATTCAAGTCCATATCCCTCCTTCCCAGTATAGTGTGAGGGATGCAGTGACTACTCAAAGTTGGCTTTTAAGTTTTATTATTAAGGACTAATTTTTGCTTCTTTGACTAATTATTGACTGTGGTAAAAAAAAAAAAAAAAAAAAAATTCCAGTTGAACCTTTTTCTACCCCTTGTTTTATAACAGTAATACTATCAGGAATTATATTGGGATCATTATAAATGTTAACACAGTTGCATTTTGTGAATGATTATCCAGTGTATATTTCTATTCTGAAATACTTTAAAACAATTTTTAAATTTATTTTTTAAGAGAGAAGAAGAGATCCTGGCTGTTGTATCTAAGTGGCTGGTGTCGACCTATGAACCAGGAGAGCACAGTTTCATTCCGTCAGGGCACATGCCCAGATTGCAGGCTCAGTCCTCAGTGGGGCATGCAGGAGGCAGACGATCAATGATTCTCTCTCATCATTAATGTTTCTCTCTCTTCCATTCCTTTCCTCTCTGAAATAAATAAAAATATATTTTGTAAAAAGAGAGAGAGGAAGGGAGTGGGAGGGAGAGAAACATTGATATGAGAGGAACACATAGATCGGCTTCCTCCTGCATACCTCCTACCTGGGACCAAACCTACAGTCCAGGCATGTGCCATGACCAGGGATGGGACCAGCAACATTTTCATGCATGGATGATGCCCAACCAACTAAACTACACTTTCCAGGGCCATCCTGATGTATTTTTATTTTATTTCCATTAATTATAGGTACATTAAAATTTTTCTTTTATTTTCTATTTTAGAGAAGAAACAATTTTGACATGTTTCTTACCTTTGGTAAAGATCTTCCCCCTACCCTCCAATTACTTACTTGGGGGAAAAATTCTGTTAAAGATGTATTTTTCTAAGCCCAGTTACCCTACAGTTACTTGGTTTCTTTTCTCTTCTTTTCTTTAAACTTGTTGTGGGTCTTTTTACTTATAGTAAAAATACCCAGAATAAGGTCACTTAGTTTGCTACAAGTGCTATCTGGACTCCCAGGAGTGAGATTCAATCCTTTATCCCAAGTGTTTGTGGTGGGTTGGAGTGAAACAGACAGGAAACCCCACAGTGTGATGAATGCTTTCATTGGCATTTTTATAAAAAAGTCCTGGTATCTCCAAGGAGGGAGCCCCACCCTCTGCTGTGGGGAACAGAAGAGAGAAGGCACCACAGGTGCAGGGTCATGAGCTGGTGGCAACAGGGTCATATGTGTCTGGAGTGTCAGCAGCCTGACTTAAACTATATGTACCAGTTGTTGCCCAGATCAGATCTGTGTAAACCAATTTTGATAAATTTGAACTTACTTGCTACCAATGTCTAGTTAGACCTATCTTAATGACTGTTGCCAAAATGTGATTTACTACAGAGCCTTTCAGCTCAGATGCCAGCAAATGTGCTGTGTTGTTTTGCCTCTGTGTTCCACCTTGCTGCATGATAATTGGTTGCCAAGATTAACTCTGTGGGCCAGCTCATTCCCTGATGATGCCCAATAAACCAGGGTGCCACTGCAAAGCAGTGTGTGTGTGTGTGTGTGTGTGTGCGCGCGCGCGCGCGCGCGCGCGGGAGCATGCACACTTCTGTCATACATGCAGATTTTGTGAGTTGTTTCACATCTGGTGCAAGTATGTGAGTAGAAGTTCAAACTTCAATTGGTTGAGTTTATGAAGCACTGACAGTGTAGGGCGATATATGAGGCATGTAGGAAATTACAAAGGAAATAGGAAGCACAATCTTTGTTCATATTGAGTTTATAATCTAATGGAACAAATATAAATGGAGATACATGATAACAGATAAAATAAACATAAGAACATAGTCATAACCAGTTACAGATGGATAGAGATATTTGCACAGTGCTGTGGGGTTGGGTAAATGATTGCAGTGACTATTGTCAGCTAGAGGAATCAGGAATTGTTTTAATACAGGGTGTGAAACTTAGGCAAATATTTTAAGGACAGGAAGGACAAGGATTAGTGTGGGGGGAAATATCCTAGATAGTACAATTGAAAATGGATAAAAACACAGAGCATTAGTGGGCTATTTGTAGATGGCGGTAAGGTTGGTTTGAACAGCTGAAGTTTTGTAGCACATTGATTTATTTTGGAAAACATTAGAGTAGGCTCGCTGTTATAATAAACAGTGATTTAATACAACCAGAGGTTACATTTTATTTTATTTAAAAAATATTGATTTCAGAGAGGAAGGGAGAGGGAGAGAGAGATTGAAACATCAACAACGAGAGGGAATCATTGATTGGCTGCCTCCTGCATGCCCCACACATGGGATTGAGCTCATAACTTGGGCATGTGTTCTGACTGGGAATGGAACCATGACCTCCTGGTTTCATGGTCAGAGTTCAACCACTGAGCCACACCACTGGGGCCAGAGGCTACCTTTTCTTTCGGACCAATGGGAGTTTGCATTAGTGGGGGGAGGGGTTGTACTGTGTAGTTATTCAGGGTTCCAGGCTCCCCCCAGCTAACCTCTAGATTCTACGAGCCTTTCATTCAGCTGGTGGAAGGGACAGAACATGCTAGTCAAAGGTTAGTCCAAGGGAAGGCTATGAGGGCCCAGCCTGAAGTAACCCTGCATGCGTCCCACTGAGCAGAACTCAGAGCACCTCTGGGCACAAGGCTGAGAAAGTGCCCAGGAGGAAAATGGCATGAGTTTGGGGAAACACATAGTAGTCTCTTGCTATCACCTTTGTGCTAGTATCTCCTCAATCTAGATCACATCCTTATTCTTCTCCTGAATTTAGTTTGTTCTCTCCAGCTTGCCTAGTGAGTTTAGCTGCCTCAAACTCACCATTACTTTTTACCAACAAATTCTTCATTCTTTTATTGCCTTAACATAATTCAGAGTCACTGTTAACCTCTTCCTCTTCTTTGCTTCATATGTTTAACTGTGTTCTTTCAGAATGCCCATTCAATCTGTTCCTTCCCCGCTCCCCCCCCCCACTTTGTCCACTTCTGGACACATGTCAGTGGCCCCGCCTTCCAATGATTGGCTGATATCACCATTTCCCAGCTAGAATCACACCTGGGTATTGCTACTAGACAAATCCTTTCATCTTGCTCCATCTCCGTCAGCGATGCTTTTACTGTGAATATGAATTCCAAATCCCTCAGTTACACTAATCACTGTTATCCTGCCTCTACCTGCGTCTGACTTACTTTCTGCCCACTGAGCACTGAAAGCTGGTCACATTGGTCTCTGTATTGAGAGGGTGCTGATCCCCACGCTGCAGACATGGGATTCCCCTGGAGAAGGTGCTATCTGGCACCTTTTTGGAGCAAGACCCAGCACACGTCACCTGTCCCACACAAATACCGTGCCTGCTGGTGATCTGTGAGTTGTGTGCTCCACTCACTCTTGTGGACACTTAGTTACGGACAGCGTCATTTTGTTGTAAAAATGCTTCCTGTGTGCATGTTTTGCCCTTCTACATTGATTGGTAAGATCCATAAGGGTAGGGATTATGTCCTATATCTTATAATTTCCCACAGGGCCTAGCTTACAGCCAGACACAAAGAGATTACTCAACAGCTGCTTGCTGAATGAACATGTTGAATGGAGATGAAGGCACTTAGGTGTGAAGATAATCATTTAGATAGGACTTTTCATATGATTCAAGAGGCAGTTGGGAGCCATTGAAGGCTTCTGAGAACAGGAATCAAAAATTACTCATGGAAGAGGACTCTCATAGTGGAATGTAAGGTCCTGTCAAGTTGAAAATAGACAAATACAAAACGTTTGAGATGGAATTAAAGCAAAGAGTCTGCTTTGTTCATGCAAGCAACATAGGAGCCTAGAAAAGGGGAAATCTGAAGCAAGTGTGGATTCCTGGTAAACTTTCTAATTGAGGAACACAAGGCATAAAAGTAAGTGATAGGACGTACTGACACCCAGAGCAAAGGAGAGAGGGCTCCCAGGAACTGATGGCGATGCAATTTTGAGGATAACTAGCTGGGAATGAGTATTGATGTAAATGAATGTGATGTGTTGACTTAATGCAAGGTCGGTTTCAGGTTGCAGCAAGATTCTCAGATACAGTTATTCTACAGACATTAGCAGCATCAGATGTTTGAAAGAGCTTTGATTGCAGAGCTAGGAGACCAATGATCTAGTCCTAGCTCTGTTGTCATTGGGTTTGAGACCTTGTGCAATCATTCAGACTTTTTGTAATATGACTAGTGGGTTAGGTGAGAGCATGTTCATGGGATAAATCCATTGTAAAAGAATTTCATAATCAATAACTTTTAGAAATGCTGTATATTTTTCGACATTTTAAATGAATATTTCAAATATACAGAATACTTGAATGATTTTTACAGTAAACTCCCAGACACCCATCACTTAGATTTGCCAATGAACATGTTGCTACACTTACTTTATTATATATCTGTCTACCTGGCCACTTCTTTATCCATTCATCATTTTGTTTCTTTCTCCTATTCATCAATATTATATACTAGAGGCCCGGTACATGAAATTCGTGCATGGGGTGTGTAAAGGGGTGTCCCTCAGCACAGCCTGCACCCTCTACAATCTGGGACACCTGGAGGCATGTTCAACTGCCCGGTGGGATTGGGTCTAAATGGGCAGTCGGACATCCCTCTCACAATCCAGGACTACTGGCTCCCAACTGCTCACCTGCCTGCCTTCCTGAATGGCCCTAACCACTTCTGCCTGCCAACCTGATCACCCCCTAACCATCCCCTGCCAGCCTGATTGATGCCTAACTGCTCTCCTGCCAGCCTGTTTGCCCCCAACTTCCCTCCTCTGCCAGCCTGGCCACCCCCTAACTACCCTCCCCTGCAGCGTTGATCGCCCCAACTGCCCTCCCTTGAAGACCTGATCCCTCCCAACTGCCCTCCCCTGCTGGCCATCTTGTGTCCACATGGGGGCAGGATCTTTAACCACATTGGGGCAGCCATCTTGTGTGTTGGAGTGATGGTCAATTTGCATATTACTCTTTTATTAAATAGGTTAGAGGCCTGGTGCATAAGTGGGGGTCAGCTGGTTTGCCCTGAAGGGTGTTCCGGATCAGAGTGGGTGTTAACTTGGGGTGTGGGGAGGTTTGAGCAAGGGGCCCGTGATGGTTTGCAGGCCAGCCTCACCCTCCGGCAACCCAATCAGAGGCCCTGGTATCTGGAATTTATTTACCTTCTACAATTGAAACTTGTAGCTTGGAGCAGAGCCAAACCCCCTGATTACTCGTAGCTGCTGCCATTTCTGCTTGGATTTGTTTGCCTTCTATAATTGAAACTTTGTAGCCTGGAGTTGAGACCTAGGCCAGCCACAGCAGGTGGAAAGCTTGTCTTCCTCCATTGCTGGGGGCAACCCTAACCTGTTCTCTCCAGCTTCGTGACTGCAGCCATTTTTCTTGGGATTTATCTTCTGTAATTGAAACTTATTATTCTTGAGTGGAGGCTTAGGTTGGCCAGGGTGTGTGAAAAGCTTGGTTTCATCTATTGCCAGGGAAACCCAAGCCTCTCTCCTGCTCTCTATGGCAGCAGCCATCTTGGTTGGGGTTAATTTGCATACTTGCTCTGATTGGTTGGTGGGTGTGGCTTGAGCAGAATGATGGTTAATTTGCATATTACTCTCTTATTGGATAGGATAATTCTGGTCAAGAATAAAAAGCATAGTAGTAATGAAATGTAGGGTTACAGAAATGCTTATAAAGAATTTAGATTGCTTACATCTGAATCCTTGCAGTTATCTTTCAACATTGTCTTTTATCCCACATCTAGTCCATCAATTTCATTCTTCAGTCATCTATTTGATACTCGACATATAGTTTATCTCTTCAGCTCTGCTTTCAAAATATATTCCCAAACTCTTTATTTCTCATCACCTTCACTACTACCCTGTGCCAAGCCATCATTTTCCCTAATGATACCTGGGTCCCCTACTTTAACTTTTGGCTTTTACCCATTTGTGTTCATCTGTGAGGAAGAAGGTGGTATGGGCAAGCCTTCTTCAAGTGAGATGGGAAGTCACATGCTGGTGAGAGCTAATATGGAGTGAGCTGATGCTGAAGTGTAGAAGTTGAGAAACACAGTAAGAGGAGGGTTGAAATTTGGGAGAAAAACAGTAGTTTTTGTTTTGTAATTCGACATTTTCTTTTTTAGGTACTTATGTACTTATTTATTTTAAAATCTTTATTGTTGAAAGTATTACATATGTCCCCTTTCCCCCCCCATTGACCCCTTCTAGCCTGCCTCTCCCCCCCCCAGCCCCACACTCTAGGCCTTTACTACCCTATTGTCTGTGTCCATGGGTGATGCATGTATGCATACAAGTTCTTTGGTTGATCTCTTCCCTCCCTCACAAACCCTACTTTCCCTTTGAGATTCTACAGTATATTTACATTTTCATTTCTTTATTTTCCTTCAAATTGTAAGAGGAAGTTTATTTAGAAAGTCACAGAGGTAGTTGTAGAAGTGAGCCAGCTGTGCTGCGCAGACTCAGGAAACAAGTTTCAGAGGCCAAAGAAGGGCCCGTGGAGCTTCGCAGAGAGGAAGGTGAGGGGATAGGCCTGGAGGGCAGACAAGGGGGAAGGGAAAGGCACTGGAGAGGGAGAGCCCAAAGCCTTGTTTTTCTAAGTCAGCAATTGACAACTTGAGTTCCAAGTAGTCTTAATGCGTTTTTTTGTTTGTTTTTCTTTTTTTAAGTGAAGCAGTTTACATTCAGGTATTGACTTCATTGAGCATAGATGCAAGAGTGCTCCTGTACAGGCATGTGTCATAGCAACATGGGAATTCTAATTAAAATATTAACATTATTCATAAATTTTGTTTTGCTTTTTTGCTCAATTTATTACATCAACATTTACTTCCTGTTTTTGCTATAGATGTGTTTCAGTATTAGCCCCTTTTAATCCCTTTCACCTTTTAACCACATCCACAGAATAAATACTTATCAGTTACTGAGAAATTGGAATGTAAGCTCAATTATGTTAAAAACTAATGGGTAACACTAACACATAGTAACAGCTTCTTTTGCAATATTTATTCTCTTGGTGATAAAAAATAAAATATATAAGCCCAATAGCCTATAGCCGCAGAAAGAATTTAGCTACAAGTTTATCAATTTGAGCAGGCCAACTGCACAACTAAATGCATGTGAAACTTAACAAATCCCTCGGGGAAGCTGACTGTAAGAATTTTCTAGTCTGTGTCAAGTTACTGAGGTGCGACATGGTGGATTGGACTTAATGCCTTAGGCAAGCACAATCAAATAGAGACAGTTTAAGATTTTCCTGTGTCCATGAAGGGATCTCTGGTAGGTATCTAAATGAAGCTTTCGGAGAGGAATATAACACCATCATGAACTCTCTTTTCTGAATATGTTGGTGAGCTATTTTGGGTTAGAAGGAATTCAAGTAAGATTTACACAGGGTAAGCTTTGCAGCAGTTGAAAAACTTAAGATTATGATTTGCTTCATAGGAATATGGGAAAATACAAAGCACCTTTTTTCCCTTAGACTTTAATTTTCAAGAATAGTGTATGTAATTTTTTGGAATTACTTTGGGTTATGGCAATTAGATTTTGTGGTCTTTTAACATTGATTCTCCCAGAATTTCAGAACATGTTGGTGTAAGAAAGTTACTGTAGGACTGTGGTTGGGTAGTTTGTATCTGGAGCCTGATTACGTTGGTTTGAATCCCAGGTACACTACCAAGTAACATGTGAATCAGGGCAAATTAGTCCACCTCATTTTTTTAAATTTGTAAAATGGGAATAATATAATCAGTGTTAGGGTTGTTTGAAGATTAAATGAATTAATATGGAGCACTTAGGATAGTTTTTGACTCATAGCAGTCAGTAAGTGCTAGCTATCTAACATCAATGACTATAATAATATTTTTGGTATTGTTCTTATCACTCCAAAAATATATTACAGTTTCTTGGGAGCAGGAGTCATGCAGCATCCCAGTCCTTCAGCTGCCCAGGACTCAGCCCATGAGGATCAATAGAGTGTGGGGCAAAGTAGGTTTATAGTTTTGAGTACACAAAACACAAAGTTTATTCTTATACCAGAGTCCTGGTGCATGAAATTCATGCATTGGTGAGGGGATGTCCCTTAGCACAGCCTGTACCCTCTCCAATCTGGGACCCTTGGGGGATGTCCGGCAGTTTGACATCCCTCTCACAATATGGTACTGCAGGCTCCTAACTGATCGCCTACCTGCTGCCTGCCTGATTGCCCCTATCCTCTTCTTCCTGCAAGCCTGATCACACCCTAACCATTCCTCTGCCAGCCTGATGGATGCCTAACTGCTCCCTTCCAGCCCAATCACCCCCAACTGCACTCCTAAGAGGAAACTCACTCTGAAATCTATCAGAACGTAGAACCTCTAATCTACTCGGGAAGAACAGCAGACTAGAGTTGAAGGGTGGGATTGTTTTAGCTTTTAAGATGTTGGGAATCTTCTAAAAATTGTTAAAGCAACTGCTCCTTGGATTGGATTTTGGATTGGCTATTGGACTTTGGGATTTTCAGGATTCAGAGAGTTTTGCCCCATTTTTTTCACAATCAAGTCAGTCATTTGAAAAAGTTCTTTCAATTTAATTCCTGTAATCTGCTTCTTGGTACTGAGCTATATCCCTAACAACAGTCTTCCCACAGAAACCACGCCCCTCTCTGACCTTGGAAGCATGTAATTCCTTCCCCCTGACCAGGCTGACTGACCTGAAGGCAGGGAGTCAGGGACCTTGACCTCAGACTTCTCCCTTGACTTTGTGTTGTTGAGTGCTTTCCACATTTTCTCCTCCCTTCTGGCTCTCAGGAGCCCTGCTTATCTGTAACTCTTCCCATTGCTGTTTCCTGTGCTTCCTCTTTCTTCCTTCTGAATTTTCCTAATCAGAACTTACAATAATAAAGACTCTTGGGCAGGAAAGGATGAGAGAGAAAGCCTGAGTCTAAAGAGGGCAACCACATAATTTATGTTTCAACCTGGGACACTTTGAGGAAGAAGTGGGGCTATTAATAATTACATTAGAAATATCTGATATAAACTTGGATATCCTGAAAAACTGGGTTCAGAATCTATGTTGGGTCTAAGACTGTAGGGGAAAGAAATTATTTTACTATCCCTTTTCCTTACTCTTCCCACATAATAGTACCACCAACAAATTAAAGACTAAAGTAATTGCTGGGGAAGGATCAACTGTGACTTATTGAATATTATGATCTGGTCATCTGAGAAGCTAAGCAATGAAGTCTCCAGGAGGTCTCTCAAATGTCTGCCTATGGTCAATCAGCAAATCATGGCGCCATTATTATTACTATTAGTGTCCTGGTGCACAAAATTCGTGCACAGGTAGGGTCCCTAGACCTGGCTGCTGATCAGAGCTGATTGGGGCCTTCTGGCTGCCAGCCAAGGCCTTCCTTCCAGCTGCTGGCCATTACTTCCTTTCCCTGACTGCCATCCGAGGTCTTCCTTCATTTTGCACCACCCCCTGGTGGTCAGCACATGTCATAGAGAGTGATAGGTCTCCTGGTTGGACTCTTATGGGGACACTTTGCATATTAGCCTGTGCAAATTGCCTTTGAATGGCTTGTTTATTGCAATATCAAGAGTCTGAAGATAGGCCATCACTCCTGCAGGAATCATTATCTGATCTATTTTTCTTTTGTGAAGAAATGTCTTCATGTCTTTAGCACAGTGAGTCTGGCTGCATCCCAGACTAACAGACCTCTTTGGCTTCCTCACATAACAAGTGGAAGCATTAAATTGACCCACTTCCTTATAACTGCTTGTGTGGCCCAGGCTTTTTCAGGTTCAAGAATAAAAACACCCAAAACACATTCAATCTTTTCCTTCTTGCCCTTAGAAATGATTAAAGATGGGATTTTAGTGCCATCAAGATGAATTGCCAAAATACAGGAAACACATGCACTTTCGTAAGCAGTGGAGGGAATGTACACTAAGGAGGCACCCCACTGTTCAATTGTTGTTTGAGATGATTGGCCCATAAACACTGCAGTTTCATCCATAGAAATCATGTTGGAAAGATCGTATTTAGAGAAGTCAGCATCATCAATAAAGGACTTGAATGCAAGTGCTCACTTAATAACTTGAGTATTTTCCAACCTAAACAATGTTGTACCGGTAGATCTTCTTAAAGACAGTTCACTTCGCTGAAGGAAATTATCCAGCCAGTTTGTGATGCTTTGAAGTCTTCGGGGACTATGTCAAACTGTGGTGCCATTGCAAGGGCAAATTCTTGAATCTGAGCCCTATTCACAACCAAAGCCTTTGCTCTCCTGTCAACAACCCATTCACAGATCAGGTCTTCCAGCTCAGAAAATAATGGTTGCAGACCTGATTCACACTTGTGCTTTTTAGCATTTCCTTTGTCCCCTTGTTCAATGAGGTTACCATACTCTGCTTGCCATTTTCGGACGAATCGGATACTCAACATCTTCTCTTTGCAGAAAGCAGTAAGATTTTGGCCCCAAGAGTCTTCCACAATTCCTTTTTTGTGCTCCACGGAGTAGCTTTTTCCCCCTCTGATCCTCCTGTGTCATTTTAAGTGATCCCTCTCCCCCCACCCCTGTGCCACTGAACACCTTCACCAGACATTCCCCCTGCTCCTTTATCAGATATTTACCCCCTGGGGCCTGCCTGGGGATTGTCACAGGGCTTGCTGGGGCCTGGATCTGGGCTGGAGCAGGGTCTGCCACTGACTGAGAACCTTCAGTCATGGGGGCGGCCGCGAGCATCAGGTAGTGTCACTAGAGACAGACCAGCACTCACCTCCTTCTCTGAGTCCCGTCTGCTCTAATCCTCCTGTTCTTCTACACGCATCTGCGAAAGTCTCCTCCTCTCTCCTGCCCTGGCTCACCGCTCACTCTGACCTCTGCTTTGCCTCCACACAGCAGTGACATCAGGACTCTGAGTAACGTCACTGGTTGCTAGACGCCAGCCGGGGAGGCCCTAGCGACCAGTTTATGGTAAATTAATTTTCATTCTGAGACAGAGCCTAAGAGGGGCCTTATTTTTTGGGGGATGCCTTATATTTCACTCAGAAGGAAACTTGTAAATAGGTTTTATTTTTGGAGGATGTTTTATTTTCGGGGAAACACGGTATTTAAAATAAATGGAGTTCCTAGTATGAGTACCTCCTTTTAGGAGTGAATGGTAGATGCCTTAGCATGTGAAAACTGGGAAGGATCTTCAACAATAACTAGTGCCAGAGGCTGCAGGGGAGCCCAGAAGCCTGGGCCACGTGGCTTGAATCTCTATTTGTCTCATTCTATAATCTTGTCCGTATCTCAAAATTTAATAAATACTATTATGCTATAGTAGGTAAAATAGATAATTTAAAATGTTGTATTTTGCTTCAAAATGAAAACCTAAATCACCAGTCATGCTTAGGAACAACCTGCTTTTTTTTTTTAAATTTTTTTATTGGAATCCCTAATTGAATTAATTCACTTAATATCTTCAAAAGTTATAAAGGACCTGAAGCAGATACGGTTATACATAGCATATTTTCAGTTGTGGAATTCAAGAGATTGTTTTATTCAGCCAATATGGCCCTTTTCTTTCTTTTCTTTTTCTTTTTTTTTTTTTTTTTTTTTTTTTTTAGTGGCAGGTACCACTAGAAATGTCTTATACTTAAAACATAACAATACTGACTCTTTAACTTTCACTTCGTAGAAGTAGAAAAAGCTACCCAGAGGAAGGATATTTGATACTCCAGTGTGGGGGTCAATAAACTTTTAGTAAAAAAACGGATAGTAGATATTTCTGGCTTTTGGGGCCTTGTGGTCTCTGTGACTACTCAGTTGTCACAGAGAGTGGGCCATTATTGACAGTGTGTAAAATAGTGAGCAGGCTGTGCTCCATTCAGCCGAATTTACAAAAACAGGCCATGAATAGGATTGTTCTGTGGGCCATAGCTTGCCGACTCCTTTTTATTTTGTGATGATAGGTCCCTAAACTTATTATTAACAGAGATGAAAACTATATTATAAATTTACTCCAGTTACATATTAAAGAAGAAGCCATGTATCTTATAATTTATTGAAGAATTATATATGATTAGGTTGTCTGCTTAATTGAAATAACTTCTAATAAATGTCACAGAGAACAAAAGAGAAGCACTAGCAGAGGTGATTACCGCAACATTATTTGTAATAGCAAAAATGGGAAACAGCCTAAATGTTCACACATAAAGAGCTGGTTCAACAGAAATCTGCACAGTTAAAAAGATTGAGCTATAAGTATTTTTATTGACAAGAAAATTTCTCCCTAACACCATTATCTTGAGAGAGAAAAAAAAAACAAAAAACCACAAGTTATGGAATAATATATACAATATGACACCATCATGCTAAACAAACAAGACACAAAAGAATCCTGTATATTCTCTGTGGATATAGATGTATGTTCATGAATTTTTAGGAAAAAAGCTCTAATCTGGTGACCATGGGGATAACACGGGGAGAGCTGGGTTTAGGGGTTGCTAGAGGTCAAAGAGAATGCGAAGCCACAGAAGACATTAGACAATGAAATGCAGAAAATGCTGAACAGGTGCTTATATTTCAAAACAGTATAAAGAATGAGGGCTGTCATTTTTAAGTTTATAATTATAGGCGTGACATTATAATCTTGAAGGATCTATAGAAAATGCATGTTAGGTAAGACTTTTACTTCCAGTAGATTGGGCATATCATTTATTTATTACATTTGGCCTTGGATTACAGAAGACCTTTGACCATTATGAAATTTGAGAAACTCAATAACTGCAGAAGTGGTCAGCTAGTTTATAAGCTGTGTGCCAATGTCATGGTTATTCTGGCCTTAGGAATTGACGTGCTGGTACCATACTTGGACAGGGTGTCTTATTTTGCAGCAGGCTACCTTCTCAAGTGAAATATGTGTGGTTTTGATGCCAATGTACCTCACTTTAGTATAGTCACATTGTTCTAAAATGTGGCTTTTACCAACTAATATTGTATGTGAGTCAGACTTAGGATGGATGATATAAAACAAAAAGATGCTTATTTACTGTTGAGAAGAGGCTATATTTTCACTCTGGCAAGTGTTGTTGTAGACCTACTATGAACTCTTCACTGTATTGGAAAAGTAAATGATATTAAAAAAAAATGTGAAGGATGGCCTATTTGTTATCAGAAAATAAGAAGAAATTAGGTAACATCAAAAGACATCACATTGTAAAAGCCAACTTGAGAATCCGGTAACACATATATTAGTATTATAGATCAGGGGACCGATGTGGGCTGAAAGAGTTGAGGGCCAGTTTAAGAGAATTGTCTTGATTTAGGCCTCAGTGTAAAGTTTGGATAGATCGAGGAAATGGAAAGGCAGATTCTAAGAAGGAAGCTTGTGAGAAATGACTGAGTCAGAGAGCTACTTGTGGCATCTCCTCTGAAAAAGAGCATGAGGCATAATGATGAGAATGGCAGCATCAGTGCCACAGCTGCTGCTGCCGCTGCCTTTGCTCATGGCAGCATCAGAGTAGCATTAATAACAGTAATAATATGAGGTTATATTTTGACCCAGAGTTTTATGCTAGACAAGGTCATAAGTGTTCCACTTTTTCAATCCTCACTAAGCCCCATAGTACAACTCTTTCCCCCATCACATAGGCAAGGAATCAAGGGTTAGAGAGATAACACAACTTTCCCAAGAATACTGAACTGTGAGTGCCGAAGTCAATAAGTACATCCTGGCTGCCTGACCCCGAGCCCTGAACTTTCCAAGGCCAAACTGACCCAGAAGGTAACCAAACTCTACTGTTGGCTCTTATACCAAGTGGTCCCATACCCATCTTCCCCAGCATAAAATGAAGGCATTAGATAGCACAATTTCTAAGGCTTATAGTGCTCATCCTGTGGTTAGGTACCTCATCAGAAAATTGGGCTAATAATTGCACTGTGCAGATTAGATAAGACAATGAGAGAATATCTGGTAGTGTCAGGCAATAGTAGACACTCAATAAAAATTTAGAGTCCAATAAATAAAACATTGTTATCACCCTCTGGTCATCAACAGTCAAGATAATTGCTTCATCATTTGTTCAACTAGATATGTCCTAACCCCATTGTTGGCAAACAGCGGCTCTCAAGCCACTTGCAGCTCTTTGGCCCCTTTGGTGTGGCTCTTCCACAAAATACCATGGCCTGGGCGAGTCTATTTTGAATAAGTGGTGTTAGAAGAAGTTTAAGTTTAAAAAATTTGGCTCTCAAAAGAAATTTCAATCATTATACTGTTGTTTTTGGCTCTGATGACTAATGAGTTTGCCGACCACTGTCCTAACGTGTGGATGAGAGAGATGTGGCAGGGTTAGCATGAAACCTCTTTTTCTGTATTTACATTAAGTGGGAGAGAACTGCCCTAAAGATGTAGATTATAACCAGGGAGAGATCTTGTGAGAGATCCTCTTTAACTTTATTGAAATCCAATTGCATATATTATGTTTGGCTAAGTGGCAGTGGTTTCCTAAAAGTAAAAACATCTGTGGATTTTCATGAGTTCAACTTGAACAAGCCAATTTATGTAAGAAGGTGTAAGTATATAAATGACAAGAAACCAGACTTCCACTTTTTCCTACTTCTTCCAGTAGCTTTTAGCCTTTGTATCTTACTTATGCATGGGAAATAATTGAGTTGTAAACCAATTGTGCTCTTCTTTGCTTTCTCTTTTCTTCAGTTTAATGTTAGGCTGGGACAGTGAGGCAGCCTGCCCAGAGAGCATTCCTGGTTCCTGGCAGGGATGAATCTAGAATGCAGGTTTCTAAATTAGAAAGCCTGAGGTCATGTGCTCCCCACCCCCTCTCAAATATTCAACTTTTTTTTTTTTTTTTTTCATTTCTTCCTCTTTCTTTTTTCCTCTAAGCCACCTGTGTCAAACACAAGGCCCGCAGGCCAAATCCGTCCCGCCAGGCCTTGCAATGTGGCCCGCACCGCGCTGTCATCACTGCATTTCCATCACAATGACAGTTTATGACTGTTCAGTAAACCATTTGGCCCGCGATTTAGGCTGGATTTTAGATTTTGGCCCCTTCTCTGATTGAGTTCGACACCCCTACTCTAAGCAGTAGTCTGATTTCTCCAAATTAACTTTTACTCAGGACCCCACAGTGCACATCAGACAGGGGTGGCCCTGCGAAGGTTGAGTGGGGCCGGGGCCATGCCTGCATCTCCCTACCTTTTCTTCTCCCTCCCTTGGTCCTCCATCCACTATCAAAGCTTCCACACAGGACAATTACATTGAACATTGTCCTGTCCTTACAATTTCATTGATGATACAGGGGCACTGTGCCTTTTAAGACCTGGCGTATGGCTTAATATTTTTATCTTCTCAGAAGTAACTTCAGTAGGGGTACAGAATGAAAGAGAATTGAGATATCTTTTTACACAAAATGAATCTCTAATTGCTATCCGCTCTCAATATTTAATTTCTTATAATGCGTCACTACTTCAGTACTGACTGGCATGTTCTATTCCTAGAAGGTAACTAAAGTTTAATGGGAAGTATTAACTCAATAAATATAATGAATCATGTTTCTTAGAAGATCATATAAATCTGTCTTTTAAGTGAGAGTTTCACTTTTCAGACTGAGACCCTATGAGAATCTTCAAACTCTATCAGGAAAAATGTATGATAGAGTTAAAGCCATATCTTTTCATCAACATGTTTATATAAAAACAGTGGCAAATCATGACATAACTCAGAGTCTGAACTTGTTGATTATTATCATAAGTGATAGCATCCATCTTAGTGTTCTGGAGACTGAGAAAGCAGTGGGGAGGAATGGGCTATGACTGAAAATGCTCATTCAATACCCTTGAAAGATAGCAAATTCTAACAGTCTACTTCATTGGATTTCTGTTCTTTTGCTGATAAGATACACTGATTAAATGAGGAAAAGAAGTCAGAAAAACCATCATATTCTTCAGTCAAATTCTGCATATCTAAAGAATACATGGAGATTAGATTAGATTAGATGATTTCTTCCTACAACTAATGAAATTGTTTGCTGATATAATATGAATACTTTATTCCTCAAGGTCATCTTGCATATTTCTCTAGATATTAAATATTTACAATATTTACTGTACTTTACCAACAAATGTTTTAATGTTAGCCAGACTTGCTTATAGAAAAAATGTCTGAAATGGAATTCAAAATCATGTGTTTTGGCTTCTTTAAGTAGTTTATATTTAAATTAATGAGTTTAAAAGTAAAATTTATATTCTGGGTAGTTTTATTGTATTCCTTTTGTTATTATAAATGTGAAACATGCTTATTGCATGTGATACAATGTACAGACATATAAAGACAAAGTTAGCCCTGGCCAGGAGGCTCAGTTGGTTGAGTGTGATCCTGTAAACCAAAAGGGTTTCAAGTTCGATTCCTAGTCATACCTAGCTTGTGGGTTTACTTTCTGGTTAGAGTGCAATATAGGAGGCAACTGATCAATATTTCTCTCTGGCTTTTCTTCCCTCACCTCCCTTCTCTTCTCTTTTCTCTCCTCTCTCCTCTCCACTCTGTAAAATCAATAAACATATCCAAGGTTGAGAATCAAATAAATAAAGACAAAGTTACCTGTGATCCCGCCTTACATATATATAACCATTTAAAAAATTTTGGTGATAGTCTTGTAGACACATATTGCATTTATATGTATATAGTCTAAAAATGTATTTTACTGTTACATATTGATCTTATCAATACTATTAAAATTAATATATTGTAAAAATTTTATAAGATAATATAATCAGAGGTACTTAGTATTTATTATAGTTGCATAGTATGTCATGTAAATAGTTTCTTATTAATGGGTATTTAATTAGATTTCAATATTTTGTTTTTATAAACAATTCTGAGGATATCTTTGTGCATTTGTATGTGTGTGTTCAATTACTACATTGCTTAGCATAAATTCAAGTAAATAAATTTTGATAAATATTGTTAAGCTGTCCTCCAGATGTTTTTTCATTTTTTTCATGTTAGTAATAACACAGAAATGTCAAAATAAGCTGAAAAAAGAAATTAAATCATTGTCACTTTAGTAAATACTTTCAAGTGAAGAACACACACAAAATCAATCTGAAGCCTCTTCAGTGCAGGATCAGAAGGGTTGATCTTACTGCTCACTTCCTGAAAGCCATTACAAGTCAGAAAAGCACATGTTGAACAAAGTACCTTCATAATTTTGTCCAGAATAGCCAAAGATAGGCAAGTGGTAATTTTGGATAATATTAAGATATATTCTGTCATGTTATTTTGGGGAGGATGTGACCATACATTTTATGGTAGAGGCAGAGGTAAGGGACAGAGTAGATTATTCATTTAAGGGCTATATTTTATGGCATCATGACTTTAGAATTAAAAATGTAGAAATAAACTTAGTTGTAAAGAAAAATAAATTTGCTTTTTGTTCCTGTCAAAGTAGATAGGTTTGAAATTAGTGTCCTCAATTTAAAATAAAATATTCAAATACCAAAATGGGAACCCAATATTATATACCATCCTTTTGTACTAATAAATTACTTTTTGTTCAGGGACAACTGAATAGAAAAAATCTGCATAGAAGCAAACGTAAGAGGGCAATAATAAGCCAATATCAAGAGGTTGGTGAGTGTAGGAACTTGGTTCCACCTAGAGAGAGAAGAGGCAGTTCTGCCACACTGGTGCTGACCAGCAGATCTGAGATACTCCCCTGGAGCGTGAGGCTGGGGCATCCACAGAAGCTCCATCCTGTGCTTGGCTGGACTGTGAACAGTGTTCATAGAGGAATCTCTTACACTCACTCCAGAGCCTGCAGTAGTCTCCCTTGAGAAGTGGAAGGAGGCTGTATGTAGACCTGAAATGGTTTCCTGGGAGATACACGGCATCCTAGGAATGAGAATATTAGAACTGATGGCTTGTGTGTTGAATCTCATTAAACCCAGAGGCTGTTCAGTGCATATAGAGGGAAGATGGCTAGAAGGGCCTGAGAAGGTATCTCTAAAGGTCTGGATGAGAACTTATAAAGCTTGAAATTCATGTATTTCCCCAGTTTTCAGGGCTGGAAATACTGGATTTGATAAGGGTCTCATTAGTAAAGCCAGAGGGTTTTACATTGAAATTCGGAGCTGGTAAAGGAAAGAAGGAAATAAAACAAGCAAAACACAGAGAACTAATATTTGACAAATGAGGAGGAGTGATTGAAGACCCTGGAAATACTCTAGAAACCGTAGCAATGTATAATAATGGGGAGGGGGTCAGTATGGTCAGATATCTGTATGCCAGGTACGAAGTATAGATTTTAAGGATAAAACTTAATTATGATGTAAGGGATCTAAGCAAATCTTAGCCCTAGGACTAACAATGGAAGGATTGTAATGAAAGGGATTTTTCCCTTCAAGAAACAGATTTAAAAAAAATACAGATAGAACTCCTGTGTATTACATAGGCATACACAGACAGCATGCACACACGCGTGCGAGAGCACACACACACACACACACACACACACACACACACAATGTGTATGCATACACAGACATATTTTTAGGAAAGAAATACACCAAAATATTACAGAAATTACCTCTGAGTTGTAAGATTGAATAATTGTTTTGTTTTTCTGATTTTCTATATTTCCAAATGTTTCAACAGTAAACTTCTATTACTTTGATAATTAAAATAGAAGTTCAGCAATACTTATAAATAACAGAAATACCAAAAGTCACATTTGAGTAGTAAAAATCTGGGTGTGGATGAAATATTTAGATATAAATAGTTGTTGGCCATCTTTTGAAATGGATGAGAGGGATAATGCTTTCATTTTTGAGACTATAAAAGTGTCATTGAGGTGGGCATAGTAATGCTGGGGAGTCTTATCTCTACAGATTGTCTTCCAGGATTCTGAAAAATGTATGATTTGTCTTAAAAAGTCTCTCAAATAATGGAGTAATTGGAGACTCTTAATTCTAAATTAAAGGATAATTTGTTGATCAAGTAAAGACTGTACAAAGTTAGGATTGTAAATGCCCAAATAAAAAAAAGAGTTTAGGTTCTTAAATTCAGGGATAGTGTCCAGACAATATTTGGCCCATAATACATAATCTAAAAATATTATAGGTAGGTGTGATTCAATGACTTGTGACTGGAAAAGAATGCCTGGTATTTAATAGACACAGTAATATTTGTGAAAAAAAATGAACAAATGGAAAGAAAGGAAGGGCGTTTGAGAAAAGGTGGATCATTACTACAAGAGGTCCTAATAATAAAATTCTGACAATAATAGATGACCCACACAAAGAAGAGTGGTCAACCAAGAACATATATGTTTTCAAAGTACACTTGTAAAATATAGAAATAGGAAAGTAGATTTAAAGTTATGTTGGGAATCATAAAAAGAAGAAAAATAAAAGCTCTAGCTCATTTTTAATTGGTCACTCTTCTAGTGGATTCTGTAGCAACTTGTTTGTTCTCCTATGTGTTTAATTCTCTTTTGCATCACACTGGACCATTTCTGTCTCTGTGACTCTCTTCAGATTGCAATCACAGTTGTGGTTACAGCTCTGTCATTTTTATGTTCCCTTCATTCTCATAAAAATAGGGGAGGGGGGTAAGGGGGAGAGATCAACCAAAGGATGTGTATAAACATAACCAATGGACACAGACACCAGTGGGGTGAGGACATGAGTGGAAGAGTGAGGGGGAGGGAAGAGGGGTTAGGACATATGTAATACCTTAACCAATAAAGAAAGAAGAAAAGTAGGTTCACAGCTCTAGCCCATGTGGATAGAGTGATTAGAGTGTCAGCCTGTGCACCTTAGGGTCATGGGTTTGATTCCCAGTCAAGAGTACATACTTGGGTTGCAGGTTCTATCTCTTCCTTGGGCTTGTGTGGGAGGCAAAAGATGTGTTTCTCTCATCTCTCTATCTCTCTTCCCCACCCCCCCTCCTCCCTTCATCCCTTCCACTCTCTCTAAAAAGCAATGGAATAAATAGCCTTGGGCAAAAACAGATTCAGAGGCAGAGAAGCTTTGATAGAGGGAAGGTAGGATAAGGTGGAGGTAAGGGGGAGAGATCAACCAAAGGATTTGTATTCATGCATATAAGCCTAACCAATGGATACAGACACCAGGGGGGTGAGGACATGAGTGGGGGGATGGAGGAAATGGGGGATAATGGGAGAATAAGGACACATATATAATACCTTAATAAAGAAAGAAAATATAGCCTTGGGGTTAGAAAAAAAATAGCTTTGGGATTAAAAAATATCATTGGGATTATAAAACATACTTGCACATTCTAGATGTTTCATAAATATTTATTGACTAGCATTGTTTGGAACAGATGGTATAATGTTAAAAGATGACAAAAGAGTAGAAACTACTGAATTCTCTATAAAGGCCAATGAAATTGTAAAGGGCAACACAACCAAAGCTAAAAGAGCCTAAAAACCACAAGTAGATGTAGAGACCCTGTATTAGTTCGTAGTCGCTTTAAATTGGTACAGATTTAGACATTGCACTAAGAGAATTTTCAGTTGGGATTATGGAACCACTTTTGGAAATCTTTGAAAAGCTAGGGAAAAGGAGAGAAGAACTTACATCCTGAATACAGTGGATGCCTAAATTTACACCTGTCCTGGAATGGGAACTATTAAATGGATCAGTGAATTGGCACAGTGAATTGGCAGCTCTTTAGAAGATAATAGTCATTAGATAACACCCAAGTCAACCTCATTTCCTTTTAAAAAAATATGACTACTGTGTCTGTAGGTTAGAGAAATTCTCAAGGCATAGTGTACGTTAATTTGTGCAAGTATTTGAGAAAGTGCCTTATGTTATAGTTGTGGGCTTTTTGTGGATATGCACATTGTGTGGTGAGGAAGTCATGGGATTTAGTAAATGGTCCCCAAAAGGTAATCAAACCAGAGGCTAATCTTTTAAGAGACACTGTTTTAATTGAGTTCTGTTCAATAATTTTCATCAAGGTCCATTTATTAATGCTCTGCAAGTTAGAAAATTAAGAAGAACCATCATTGATAGTGTGGTGGTTAAGGGTGGCCTGAACTCAAACCCTGGCCATGTCACTAGCTGCTTGAGCCTTAGATTTTTCATCTGGGAAATGGATATAATAGTACTTATTTATATGGGTTGTACTGTGCGTGGCACTTGACAAATATTTCATAAGTGGTGGTTAGTGCCTGCTTAGAATTTATTGTGCTAAAGTATCTTATACACAAGGAAACTAAGGCTTGGAGAAATTAAATAGCATCAAATGGACAGGAATAAATTTCCTCAAGGTTAATAATAGATTAAGAAAATGAAATCCAAGAGCAATAACTATAAAGTTCACAAAATTTTTACTTTTGTTAAAAACAATTTAGATACAATTGATCTAGAGATTTTAGTTGGCTATAGATAGGATCCATTGTTATATCATGTCTTTAGAAACAGAAAAAAATGGTCCTCTACACTTGGGTAATTTGACCACATCTGGAATTTTTTTTTTTTTTTTCTAAGCATTTGCTAAAAGGAATAGATTGTGGAGGATGACACAAGGCATGCAGGGACCAGCTGCAAGATCCAGAGTTAGTAAGTTCGGAAAGCAGGAACTTTGAAGGAAGCATGATGGCTATCTTAAAATATTTGGAAGAAGGATTGAATTATTCTGTGACACTCCAGAATGGGTTTCAGGGACAGAAATTATGGGAAGCCACTTTGACCTTTAGATTTTTGATGACCTTCAGACTATTCAGAAGTGGGATAGTCTGTCTGCCTTTCAGTGCAGTAAACATCATCTTCTTTAAGTTGTGGCAAAGGCAGACTTCTCTGAGACGCTGTGGAGGGAATTTCCATATTATTAGTAATAGATGTAGGAAGATGACTTGTCAATTTTCTTTCAAATTTAAGAATTTATCATTTTGTAAGAAGCTGAATCTATTGAAATAATGCATTTTCTAATGATGAATGCTACTGGTTTAAGGCACCTATTCTTTAGCTTTATGGATTTAATTGATTTTTTTAGATCATAAACAAGTTGCAAATGTAAGAAATGTATGTTTCATTGTAGAAAATGATGACTATTTCACTGTTATTGAGAATACCATAATTTTAGTTAGTAAAATTCAAAGCACTGAATTCATTACATTACCAGAAAGACAATTTCCTCGTGATTAATTGTAAGATCTTTCTTCCATTATTGAAGAGAAATCATTTGTGTTTAAAGAACATTTATGTTGAGTTAAAAGATGACATTTCTTTGATGCTGTGTGTACATAAGGGTAGCTTGTAGAAAAATTTAAGGACACAAGAAGTGCAAACTCATAAAAAATAACTTCCACATGAAAAGCCATTTGATATGTATCAAATATACTCTTAGACTTCATAAGGTTATTCATTTTAGAACCTAGATTTTCTCTTTCTTTGAAAAAAATCTCTTAAGATTACTGGCTATGGTATTATCTTGCCCAGATTCATAACATTATGCTAGAATTTTGCTGATAAAAATGAGTCTGATTTCAGTAGCACACTGTGCTTGGTTAACCCCCTCCCCTCCCACCCAGGTGTCAGGCCAGCCAAGCTGTTCAGCACAATGAAAGTTCTTGTTTGACCATAACCGCACATCTCACTCCACAGGCAATCAGCATTTTAATTAGTGACTCAAAGGAAAGTCATTGTCATCTAGTTGCTTTATCATAATTGCCAAATAATTTTCCATTGAATAAATAAATAATGTAAAGGAGAAACCTCCCCTCATAATGCTGTCATTAACGCTTCATTTTTTTTCACCTCCTCATTTGTATTTGTATTAACACACAGCCCACTTGAAAAGCAGTAATTTGTAGCCTATCCTTTTAAAAACTGGAGATGGTTTCCTTTTCTATCGCCACTTTGTACTGCATGGCTTATTTTAAGGTTTAGATAAAGGAAGCTCATGGTGGCTGGTGTCTCTTCAAAGGTGTGTGAAAGTGAGTGATTGATTTGCGGTGTGCATCATTGGGACTAGGTAACTGGCATTATGACTCTGATGTACTGTGTAATTGATGCAAGTCCTTTCATAGCCTTCTGAGATTGAAATCAATATTCATTTGGAGTGCAACAACTGTAATAAACTGCATTGCTTTTGTAAGCAGTGGTCTAAGGCTTTGTAAAGGATCAGTTCGGAGTGACAGATTATGGTTGGGCTGGGGTCTATTTGAATAGATAAGAACAATGTCTTCAAAGCAACCCTGTTAAAACAGCTGGTTTCATGAAATTAACTTTTTTGATGTTGCTGTATAGAAGCTTCTTTACTTTTCCTTTATATGAGTCTGTCTTCTATATGATTACAAACCTGGACCCCATGGGAAGAAGGAGTAATTATTTTAATAAATAAGTTGATTTTCATGATAAACAGCATAGATGTCTTATGTACCTTGACAGATTTATGAAATCTCATTTTGTTAGTGTTATCCCTTTCAAATTATTAATGATTGGCAATTGGATTTGCATTCTTGGTTAAAAATGGATATGTCTGATGATATCTAGTACAAAGTAAAACTTCAGATACCAAAGAGATGCATTTTGAAGACTAAAGAAATCAATATCAATTAATTCTTACACTCAGATAGCACATCTATGTGAGAGCTGGCATAGACTAGAGGCCAGGAATGCTGGTTCGGGGGTCAGAGAAATCTGAGTGAAAATTCTGACCCCACTGTTGACCTTGAGCAAGTGGTGTAAACTATCCTGGGCTTACTCTTCTTCAATATGCAAGTGATACTTGTTACTCCCCCAGAGTAATGCTGGGAAAATTAAATGAAATAATTAGATATGTGCCCTAGCTAGTTTTGCTCAGTGGATATAATGTCGGCCTGTGGACCAAAATATCCTCGGGTGAGGATTAACAAAAAACAAATGAATAAACAAATAAATAAAAATAAATAATTATATACGGAAAACACAGTGCATTACTTGGCACACTCTAAGTAACTGATGATAATCGTGCCCATTTTGGGGAGTGGGAACAGAATTCTCACTGCCTAGAAAAGGAGAATCCTAGTGCCCATTTTGCTTCCCTGCTGTCCTGTCCCTTTTTAAATATTGGTCTGCCTGAAACTGTTCATCATGGTTACTTTTTCTATCACAAGTCCAACATTTTTTAATTCATCACTATCTCCCCCCCCCCCCATTTTCAGCACGTTGCCCTGTAGGTCTCAGGGTTATTGTGAGAAGGAGAAGATGCCCCAAAAGAAAACTACATCACCAGGGCCTGGTACAGCACCATCATCTTCATCATCTATTTATTTTAGTTTTGTTCATCCTTACCCTAAGGTATTTTTTTCCATTGATTATTTAGAGAGAATGGAAGGGAGAGAGGGAGGGGAAATTGAAGGGAGGGAAGGGAAGGGAGAGAAACATTGATTTGAGAGAGATACATGGTGGGTTGGTTGGCTCCTTTATGTGTCCCGCCTGGGGATGGGAATTGAATTTGCAACCCTGGCTTGTGCCCTTGACTGGGCTCTATCCACTTAGCCACACTAGCCAGGGCTCGTCATCATTTAAATCAAAGCCAGTGTTTGAGTTCTTACTAGTCAGAGGCAATGTTCTATGTGCTTTCCTGAACTAAGAACTATTATCCCCTTTTTACAAAAGAGGAAATCAAGACATAGAGGGGAATTGGCACATGATAGTTGCTCAGAAAGTGATAGATATTTTTACTATTACCTTCATCTAAGTGTCTGAAAAATCTCTAGTTTTCTCCAAACATATGCATTTCAGGAGAGACAAATTATACCCCAATGGTTAAAAGCAGCCTCCAGACATAGATGCAGGGTTTTTGGAACATAAAAATAAAAATGTCATTTAAAATGCCTCCACACGTGTTCCCACCTTCTCACCCTTCTAATCTTCCCACATTCTAGGTACCTATTTTTAAAAAGCAGAGGTCAAGACCTTTTTCATTGAAGTCATCCCTAATTATTTGCATCCTAGTGCTATATTTTATTCTCTGAGCGACTTGAGTGCTGTTAGTTTTTACAAACAATTTAATATTAAATTATGTAAATATACAATATGTAATATCTTGTGACAAAGACTCAGTCACATGCTTTATCCACTTAGTTCTTATAGTGAGAATTTATATTCTAATTAGTAGTAGGAGTGTTAGTACACAAATTTATTACTACTTAGTGAGTATACATATTTTTCACCTACAAAGGCTGTCCATGAAACCAGGTGCCACGGGAGGTCCTGTCACCGGGCACTGGTGAGGACAGCATAATGGCTCACGGAGGTAGGTAATGTGCCCGGTGCTACAGAAGGCGGCACTAACATGCAAAAGAGGGGGTCTGTCAGACCCACACCCCATATTTTTTTCTATCTCATTTATCAGAATACCTCTTTTTTCATTGCCTCCTGATCCCCTACTAAATTTTTAGTCAGAGGAAAAACATGTATGGCCTTTAATAGGTGTATTTACATTACAACATACAAGGTATAACTTTGACATGTCTACAAAAATGTTGAAGATAGAGATTATGAATCAATCCAGAATAACTTGATATATCGGGGCATATGCTTTGAGGATGAAACAAAGTATATACTAGTACAAGCCACTTAACTATCGTCTATAAGGATTATACATTGCCACTAAAGTTGTTAGAAAGTTCACATTTTCAGAGATTTAAAAATATCGGTTTGTATAAGAAAACCTTATTCATATCTGTAAGATTTGCAATGATTTCCTATCCCTAAACATTAAAAAATTTTAAAGATGTAAAGAATATATCTTACAGTTATTCATATTCATTAAAGACATATGATCGCTTATTTTATTTGTCAGTGTTGTGTTCAGCATTGTATGCTCTGTGCTTGCTTTGCAGTGAGCTAACCATGTTTTGATCAAAAGTTGGGATATGTGACTTTGCTTTTCTCAGTGCTGACAGAATCCATTGCCTTTGTATTTTTAATCCAAGACTTAACAATTTTGTAAAAAGAAACAACTCTATCTGAGGATGGCCGTCAATGACTATATCTATACTCTTCCAGGCAGACATAACAAAATTAGTGGCAAACACAAGCTTGAAAAAAGAGGCCACACTGCAAAGCCTTTCCAGCTCTGTCTTCTGGGTTGGCACCATCCAGGATTGCTGCCCATTTCACATCTCTGTCACAGATGGTTTGACAAGATGCAATCTGAAGGCTTTCAGAAAGAAATCCGTCTGTGGTAGTTCTTGTGTGATATAAATATTACAAGGTCAAATTCATTTTTTTCCAGTGAGGCAAAATGTTAACCTTACACTTGGATTCAAAGCTGACCCATGACATCACTTTTGGAATGAATATATCTTTTCATTGGAAGGTGTGACCTAATCTCCATATTTCTTCTATGTATCTTATTTCCTAATTTGACTTTGAGTCAGAATCACCTTTTTTCATACATGTGTTGATGCTTTCTGCTGCTGGAAATAGATCTCTATGCTGTTAACAATTATTGCCATTCCTAATACATTCCAAAAATGCATTATGAGGGTGGATTGATTCTGTAGTTGCATAATATCCAGAATGTGGCACTGGGAAAGGGGATGGAAGAGTATTCAGAATATGCCCTTTTTATATTAGACATTTAAATCCTTTGGTAGGTTTGAGGTTGCAGGGAAACATATTTTCCTGGTCATGATATAAAATGTTGACAGATATGAGCTTTTGTCTTGACTACTATTTTTATTTATTTATAGTATTTATATGAAAGTTGGAAGGTTATATTTGTTTGTTTATTATAAGTATATTTGTGGAGTACATCTCAGGTAGACATGCATTCAGATCAGATCAGCAAGCATTTACTATGTGTCAGACACTTTAGCAGGGGGGAAAGATGAATAAGACACTGGTTTTGCTCTTAGCTGTTCACACTGTGGATAAGTTTCAGGGAAAAAAGGTATTTTAACATATTTTTGGAAGAGAGTAGCCCGGTACAGGACAATATAGTAACATACATTCGAGTTCTTATACTTTAAGTAGTCACATATTGGACAGCACAAAAAATAGGATAAAAATACCTTTCATTTAATGAAATAAGGTATTGTTTATTGGCTACTATGGAAAATACCATATAGTATCAAATAAAAAAGCCAGTTATAAAATATTCACAATTTTGGTTTTATTTTTAAAAAATGCACACACATATATTGTATACACATACATAGGAATATAGAAATATATCAAAACAGACTAATTCTGAATGTTGAGATTGATCTTTATTTATATTTACTTGTAGTTCTCAAACTGTTCATAATGAACATATATTACTTTCATAAGCAGCAAATACCCAACATCGAGAAAATTAATTCTTTCAATTTGATAGAACACCAAACCCTTATAAAAAGTTTTTCAAGTATAAATTGTCAATTAGATATAATTTTACTATTAAAATGCCCCTTATCTGGTGTTTGCCAGAGGGGAGGATGGTTTAAGGGACTGGGTGAATGAGGTGATAGGATTAACCACTACAAATTGGTAGTCACAAAGTAGTTATGGGGACGTAAAGTACAGCATATAGGGAATAGAGTCAGCAACACTGTGTTGACTATGTATGGTGCCTGGTGGGTATGGAAATATTGGGGGGAAACATGTTGTAAAGTGTGTGATTGTCTAACTATTAAGCTGTATGCCTGAGACCAATACAAATAATATTGAATGTAAACTGCAATTGAAAAATCAAATTTAAAGATTAAAAAATATTTACCCTATAGCTATGCTCACAACACCATTTTATTTTTAACTATTGGTGCACTTCTGACTTTGCTAAGGCACACTGGAGATGGGCCTTCATGCCCACTAACAAATATGCATGTCTCCACAGAGGAGGCTGCCACCTCCGCAGCGATCGCTGGGATTTTGGAAAGCAGAGGGCAGCTAGCTTAATTGGCTCTGTGCATAGACTTTGGGGATCAGACAAACCTGGTTTTGGATCTTGGCTTTGCCAGTTTTGCCTATGAGACCTTGAGTAAAGCACTTTAAGTTTTTGTGAAACTTAAAAATGAGGATAACAAGATGTACCTTGCTGGGTTGTTGCCAGATTTCAATATATAATAACTGTAAATACACCAGGAATGACACATACAGTGGGTGATCAATAGACGTTAGTTGTTCTGTCTACCCTCCTCCATCCCAACCATAGATCCAGTCTTGGCGTGGACTGAATGGTATCCCTGCAAGAAAAACTGGTTAGTTCAAGTCTGCCAGGCGAGAAGGCACTAATGAACTCTTCCAGACTCTGAGTTTTACGTGGGTTCAACTGGAAAGTGACAAAATACTAGAAAAAAAAAAATCAACCCTTTGTCCTGTTATCTTTGAAGGCTTTATCTGCTAATATCAGACTAGACTCTTGTCTACTCCAGAAGTAACCACATTCCAGCTCAAGTCTTAACTTTAGATAAGAAGATGTATATGCCACATAGAAATAGTTCATTTATATCAGATGATTCTTATTTAAAGGAAACAGAGCAATTCCTCCTTACTTGTCATCTGGCTGGTTTCTGTTCAATTGCCAGATCTCAGTCTATTAATAGATGATACTTTCCAGCACAGCTTCTCAGATACCTCAAGTTTGACTGTGACCCTCCCAGTGCCCCTTATCTTGCTTAGTTTTAAGTATATGTTAATCACCAGTCTCGCTTCCCCACTAGCACGTTAGCTTTCAGAGGGCAAGGACTCTGTGTGGGTCCTTATTGTAACCGGGTCTTGAACACAGTTTTAACTCCTAGTAGCTATTCGGTTAACATCTTTTTAAAAAAATATGTTTTTATTGATTTTTAGAGAGGGGGAAGGGAAGGGAGAAGTAGAGAGAGAGAAACAGCCATGAGAGAACCATCAATCTGCTGCCTCCTGCGTACCTCCTACCGGGGATTGAGCCCACAACTGTGGCACGTGCCCTAACCCAGAATGGAACTGGACATCTCTTGGTGCCTGGGACAATGCTCAGCCAATGGAGCTACACCAGGCAGGGCAAGTTCACATCTTTCTTGTGCTTTGTTTGGGCAGAATTCACTTGTATCTTAATACAGCCTACATACTAACAATGATATAAATGTTCTCATTGCCTCTTTTCTGCTCCCTGTGCTCTTCTTGCTGCCTTTTTTCTCCTCACATTTTTTCTGAAGAGCCGGGAAGACTGTAATCTTTAACCTTCATTTATCCCTATTTTAGTTCTTCCTCATCGTGGGTTCACTATTTTTATACTCCTGCTTCCAGTTCACTCATTTCTACTTTGCAGTCTTCTTAGCTGAGTGTACCAGTTCATCTGACAGCTAGTCTCTTATATCTCTTTGGTTTATTTTCTTCATCTCTCATGTAAATAAAAAAATAGATTTTGCTTCTTGATTCCAGAACTCAGAGTTCCTTACCTCTCCCCTGTGATTCTCTTCGTCTTTTTCTCTCTGTACCACTGAAGCTGCTCCTCTCATCACAGAGCCTAGCAAGGCTGAATTCCAGAGACTCCCTGGGACCCGCCAGCTCAGGGAAGGGGGAGGTGTTAAATGTGATGCACTCCATGCCTGTTAAGTGCATCATTTTCTCCGTTTGACCCAGTGGAGGAAGGTTACTCAAACGCTTCTAATTCCTAAGTCAGATCATAGCCTCCAGCCCGGACCACCAGCGTTGGCAGGGGTTTGGGGATTGGGTCACGGCCAGATACTTGGAGATACGCACAAGGCTCTGTTTTTCTTGGGCTGAATTGAGTAGTCTTCCTGCTCCCTCCTCTTCTAGGAGTTTACATAGATGGAAAATAAGTTTTCTCTTTTGGCAAAATGGCAAGGCATTTTAGAGAAAGATGTATTTGGGCACTGAGTCAGAAGGAATAAGAATCATTGGAAAAGCTGTAGTCTATTCATTTCCCCCCTGATTTTCCAGCTGCCCTCCCTCCCCATGTAAGCTTCTTTCTCTTTCTGGAGGTATATATTGGTGTAATGAATTTCAGGATTGTTAAAAAGAATTTTACTTTTAAACTTGCAAATGCTTAACACATGGTTAACTGCTTATTCAGATGAGGTTGAGTTGGTTTTTCTCTCATCCTCCACCTCTCTCTCTCTCTCTCTCTCTCTCTCTCTCTCTCTCTCTCTCTCTCTCTCTCTTCTCTCTCTCTAATATTATAGTCCAGCTTCCACTTAATTTTGGCAGCTTGGAGATCCCATTTTATTTTATGCATGTTCACTGAGGAGAGGTGAAATATATGCCCCCACCCTCCTAGCCATCTACATTTGTTTTCTGTATTCTATGATTTAGTGCTTAGCTATAAATGACTCTATTACAGATTCCTTTTCCTTCTATACTACCCTTTAATATGTGAATTTACAAGGGGCAGTAGATCTCCCAGAAGCAATATACATATTTTTAACAGTATGTAGAGAGGCTGAACTAACTTGTACTGAGAGTAATGGACTGGAGATGAAGGAAATGGGGATTGTCACAAATAGCTGACCTCAGTTACAACCTTTTTCTGAACCTTCTCTTTTACGCCACCTGGTACTATGTCCAAACTATAGTCAGACCTTTAAAATAAAATAAAAAATCACATATATGTTAGTGAGTTTTCAATCTAGTATAACTAGGCCACTTTCACTCAATGCATAGTTGCTAATAAAATGTCACTTGTTCTTTTACAAACTTAAGACGTTTATTGGGGGTGAAGGTCATTGGCTCATGCCTTGGGCCATCATGTAGGTCACACGGCAGTCTCCATAGTGAATCTTAGTTGTGCTGTTTTGTGAACAGTTAGTCTTTACCTCCAAGGGCAAAAATCCATTTATATCTCACAAATGTGCAGAGAATATTTAGTTTTGAAAAAAAATTGTGATATTTTCTGAAGTTCTCCTTAAATTAATTGACATTTTTACTTTGTCATTTCTGGGATGTGTTTGGTGACTAAACTCCAGCTATTACCTGTTTTTAAACTGGGATGGAGGGATTTTGATAATTCTACTTTACAAGGGAAAAGCTTTCCCAGGGGTGGGATTGATTCAATAAAAAAATAACAAGTGAGTAAATGTAATACTAGAAACACTATTCTTCTGTTGCTTTTTTTCTTCTTTTCATGCTAGGGTCTTAGTATAAGGTAACTTTTGTCAGTTAGGATATATTTGGTGTCTGGAACTGTATTTCACCCTTCAGAACCTGGTATTATGATACTGAACAGAGGCAGATAATGAAATAACTGAAATAGTCATTTTCTTTGGCTTAGAGTCATGTGCAGATCCCGTGGGAACACCAAGAAAAGAATAAGTACATTTAGATGGGAAAATCACTGAAGACATCACAGAGGAGGTGAAGGGGGAGATATTTTGAAAGAATAAGAGCTTGATCAGGTGGAAGTGATTAGAAAATCATTTAGCCAGGGAGCACCACCTATGGACAGATCAAACTGAAGAAGAGTCTCAGTGTTGGAAGAAGAGGGAATCGATTGGTGGGGCTAGAATTGCTTAGGCCTGAGGTGCAGACATATGCCAGGTGAAGTGAGTGGGGCTTTCTTTGATAAGCAATGGGAAATATATTATGATGGGATCAGTTTCTTAGAATAACATTGATTTTAATATTTTAAAAGGAATTGAAATGTAAGAAGAGTCTTAGAGTAAAAATGAAGGGAAACCTTAATCAAATTGAAGGAGACCATCTAACATTCTGGAGAAAACTATTTGTTACATAGGTCCAGTTTCTTAGGGGAACTCTTGAATGTCCAAAAAATGATTTTTGTCAGCCCAGTATTTCCATTAATGGTTTTATTTTTATCAAGGGGACTCCAATTGGGTAGGATTTGAAAGAAGGACACATTATTCACTGTTTCACTGTAATGTATGAGCTGGAAGGGCAGCATTTCTGGCTTTTTGTTCAGACCCTCTGACACTGTGGTTGGGGAGGAATTGAGGACAATGGAACGTCTTGCTGGAAGGGAACTGGGTCCTTCATTTCCGGAGAGCCCACTCCGGACTGTTAGGGAGTGTACTGGGGATGATCGCAGTGCGAAAACACTGATGCCAAAACCCAGAGGAGCACCGAGTGCTGCCCAGATGATTAACCGTACTGTACAAAAATGATATTCTTTAAATATTTGTCCTCCAAATGGATTATGCCAATTTATACATTTTGTATTTGTTGATATTGTCAGTATAATGGCGGTGAAATTACAACTTTGAATCAGACTTACCCAATTAAACTGATGATTCAAGTGGTCTTAACTGTATCAGTGAGTTCTGGCACCCTTTGGCAATGCTTAATAAATGCAAATCTAAAACGCCGCATGGTTGCTTTAAAAATATGCACATTTTCTATCTGTTGAGAAAAGGAGAGAGTAAACCTGAATACTTGGATTTCAACCATTGAAGCAACGACAGAAAGATGATTGAATTTAGTCTTAAATTTTATAGAACTAAATTTAATGGCGAGCACAGTCGCACTCCGTAGTGATTGTTTTCAGTGCTGCTTTATTAAGTTATGTAATGGCAGGAGTTCAAATTCAGTGATTGTCGAAATGGTAAGTTTAAGGAGTATTTGAGATTGCCTGCCAATATGCAAGTACAAAGGGGTTTCAGAGTGCAGAAAATATTATATCCACCTCCCCATTTCTGTGGCTTATTATCCTTATTCAAACAGTTTTTAGGGATTCTATTTAATACACTGCCTTAGAAATGTTTAAAATCTCATTTTATTCCCCAAAGATTTGTTTTTTGCTGTTGCGATTAGATGATGACAGCTAGCTGGCTTTTAAAATTGATCAGGAAGTATTCTGGCAGTCATTCAGTGTTGTAATAGCACTTTAATGGATATGAGCTATTCACCCAGATCAGACTCAATGTCAAAACAGGCGAAAATACAGCTGTCACTCTGGACAACAAGATACTCATATGCAAGCAGCTGCTTAATACACTGTGGAAAGACAGCCTTTTAGTACTATTTAGAAGGTGTGTCAATGCCAGTGTATGAGTGTGCTATAAAGTTGGGATGTGCCATTTAGAAAAGAGGAGGATGAGGACATGCATGTATTTTATCTGCACACTTATTCAAGCATACCTATGAGAATCATCTATGTACTAGTATGTACTATATAGACAAGCAAAAGAGCCTTATACATTTCTTCTTTCTTTTAATAGACCTTTCATTCATTAAATACCTACAAAAATACCTACACACACACACACACACACACACACACACACACACACACACACACAAATGCCTCTTTGACTCTGTTGGTTAAGCTTGAGGTCAGAGTCCTTCAATCAATCAGTCTTCATGTGAGGCTGGTTAACCCCGTTCCAAACTAAATTCAAATGCTCATCCTTCTTCTGAGCTAGTCAACTCTATTTATAGGCACTGGGTTTAAGGAGAGCTGAAGTTGAGGCAAACATAATTATTGGTAAAACTACCCACAGCATCACAGCAATGGATTGAGTTCATCTCCATCATTACCTCACTACGTTAACACCAGTAACTTGTGAAGTTCTGTTAGTATAAAATTCAAAGCAATTTCATTGCCATTAGTTTGTTTAATTCTTGAGTTAGTTATGTGTAATATATGGAAGAGGCTTTTGATTTTCCAGTTTTATGGGTGAAGCAACTGAGATGCAGAATGATTAAATGAACACCACATGCCTACTTATGACTGCAGCTGAGATGTCAGACTGCAAGTTCAATTCCCTTTTTATGATGCAATGGCGTCTTCCTACATTCATAGTTTCAACTCAACACATATTTTGTAAGCCTCTGTTGCAAGCCAAGCATTGTTCTAGATATGGTAGGTGATACAAGTGAGTAAAATAAAGATTTTGACTTCATGGAGCTGATACTATAGAAGAAGAGTAAAGGCAATTTATATTGTATGCTAATAGCCATAATTCAACTCCAACAAATGCCAGAGTCGAGAAGGAAATCAGATGTTGTGACAGTACAGAAGGGAACATGTGTAAGGAAAGCTCACAAGAAGGAGATTCATCTCCTCAGATGTCTGTGGGCACCTCTTGAAATAGGCCAATAAAATCTACATTTTCCCAGGTAAAGAGCAAGGACAAAAGTATATTCAGATAAATAGTGACTGCTCGCAGTGACCAGAATACAAGATAAGTGCAGAGGAATAGTACATAATATGACTGGAAAAGGACACACTTAATTATGAAGGAAAAGGGGAACTATTGAGAGGTTCTCAGCAATGGCATGGCAAATTGAAACCATGATTTAGGAATTTACTTGGCAGTGGTGCTGGTCATATTGAAATGGCAACAGAAGACCAGTTAGAAGATCCTTACAACATTCAAGGGAGAAAAAAATGAAGGTCTCCACTTGGGTGGCAGCATATCTGTGGGTTTCCATGTGGAGCTCTGAGTGCATTAGAACACCATGGCACATGAGACCAGTGCCTAGGACTTGGCTTTAACTGCCAGTATCCTTATCCCCTAGTGGAGATGGCATCTATATATATAAAACCTTAATGTGCAAATAGACCGAATGGAGGAACAACCAAACAACTGAATAACTGGTTGCCATGACATGCACTGACCACTAGGGGATGCACGTGGAACACAGCGGGTGTCAGCCATGGTGGGATGGTGGAGCAGGTGAGTGGGGGTGCTAGACCAAGGTGGGGCGCTGTTTGCTGTTATTGGGGTGAGCTTCTGGTGGTTACTGAAAATTCTTTGTTCCCACTCACCATGATTCCACCTGGCACTAGAACCTGCTGCCAGTACTGGCTCCACTTGCACCTTGTGCTGGCATCAGAGCCACTGCTTGCACCCACTGCCAGCGCCCAGCGCTGGCCCCAATTGCTCGGCACCATCAGCAGGTGTGAGTGATGGCTACCAGCATGGATCCCCCCTCAGGGCTTCTTCACCTCCCCTTGCTCCTGTGGGGCAATCGGGGCTGGCAGTCGTTTCTTGAACCCTCTTCTGGTGAGGATCCCAATCACTCCAAGTGGTCAACAGGTGTGAGTGGGGCTGGTGCTGTCAGCGGGTAGGGTGGGAGCTGTGGTGGAGGGAGCGGGACCAGGGGCCATGGTGTGAGGGTCTGGGAGGGGGTGTGGAAATGGCTGAGATCTACTCCTGTGCCCCTCGCAGCCTTGCAGCCCACAGTTCCTTTCAAGGTGCATAAATCTGTGCACTGGACTTCTAGTATAAGTATAATCAGATTTTTCATGCCTTGAATGGGATAATTCTGAGGTCCAGTTTACATGGCTGTCAGGGTTCCTATGTGTGATAAAGATCCAGTGGCCCATTGTGGTCTTTGTCCTTATTGGCTGCTTTCCTTTCTCTCTGTGACTTCTCTTAAGCATTTGCAATATGTCCTTTCCCTTCAACTAAATTTTTCACACTCAAATCTCTACCTCATGATCTGCTTTTGGGGTCCTAAACAAATATAAACCTAAGTCCCAATTTTATCTTATGAGTATATATATATTCTGAGCTAGAAACTTTTAATGGCAATAAATTCGAACTTTGGTTCCTACTAGAAATTATAATTTGTTTCATTCATGATTCGAAAATAGTTTCAGTGTATCTGTAATCTCTTGATACCTAAATCAGGTTACCAGATTAAAAGGATCTGTAAGCAGTGACTTGATCCAATCTCTTTGTGGAGACAGACAGATGTAGATTTGAAAACATTTCAATGGAAAGTAGAAATAAAATTAAGCTTTCAATTGTAGTATATTGATACCTTCAGTTCATTCAAATAAATATATAGAGCTATATGTACATGCATATGTACTCCATATTGTATATGTCCTCATTAAAATCTGTGAACCAGTTAATATCCATTGCCTATTAGAAAATTAGTAGATCATGCCCATGGTATCACATCTATTCTCTGCCCAATGGTTCATTTGCTTAACTGATGACCACTCTTTCCCATTAAGAGCTATCATATATCATATAGTAATGATACCTTCTATATTTGCAGTCTACAGCTATACCAGTTACCTCTAATGACATTCTAGTACAGGCCAAATGTCAAGTCTTGCTTATATTTACTCCATGGTCTCCATAGTTGGTATATTGACATTTCATTCATGTGTTAAAAATATGTAGTAAACTGTTAAATTAAAACCAACTTACCATTGTAGGAACAATTATTCACTGGCCCTTAACCTTTGAACCTTATACATACTGTACAACTACATTTATTTAATGGTATTTAGGGACCTTATATAAAAAGCAAAATAGCACAACTAATTTATTGTAAATTGAAGTAATAATGATTATGTAAATCAGATAATCATCTACTCAGGATAAAGAAATGTAATGTTTTTTAATTGCTGCATTTTTTTGTGCTAGGTAAAGGGAAGTTTTCCTTCTAATTTGAATGAAAGTGTTGAGGCTTATTTTTTATTTACTGGTACTTTTTTACTTGAAGTGTATCATTATAGAACTTAACCATGAAAATATGCATTATTACATAAAATCAGGAGTCAAATTATAGTAGTGTTTCTAAAGAAGGATTAATAGTTTAAAATTTAAAAACATTTTATCTTAAAATATTACAAAATAAGTTATGTAATATTATCAACAAAACCCTGAGTCTTTTATGCTCATTCTGTTAAAATGTGATTAACTTCATCTATACTTGCTGGTGTACTTGGTGTATATATTCAGCTGGAAAATTATAAAAAGTAATTATATTTAATTTGGTAATTCTAGATACTCCTTTCCTGGAGCAATTGCAGAATATTGGGCCTTCAGAAGACCTCTTTCTCAGTGATCTCATTTCATGAATGAGGACCATGATTTGACTAAAGAGGCACAGGACTGGTGATAGACTACCCATTGAGACACTTTACTCACTGTCTTCTAACCCTAATACAGCCCTTCTGATTCCTTGCAAAAGTTTTGTCAAGGCATAGTTACTTTTCTGAAGATTATCTGTCAGTTTATAAGAAGCCAATTTTATAGAAAAGTGAGAAAAAAAAAAAGTCAGGCAGGCTGCTTTGTTTAATCAATGCCAATCACATTGAGCGGGTGGATTTCTTTTACTTAATGAACTAAACTGATCAGTTATTTTGATAGTTTGCAGACACCTAATGAAAGAGCATCATTTAAAAAGTTAGTCTTATATTCTGAATGGAATTAGTGAATTTTTCATGTAAATTATCCTAGCAAACTATTTAATACATACATAGCATTTGCTAAATGGGCAAGCAAAAATCAAGGATTTTTTAGAGGACATTTTCTAAACTGGCAGTGAACTCTTTGACTTATTTCCATCTGTGTTATTATTACTGGAAGGCAGATTTTTTTTTTAATTTTTATTTTTTTGGTGGGGCTAGCTAGGACTTGCTGAAGGAGAATAACAGTCTCACACTCTGACATGGAAACGCTTGCTGGTATTTTTTGACATTTCAAGTATTTTCATGTTGTGTTAGAGCTTAACCTCTACTGTGCTCATGTCTGATCTTCCCAGCTAAATTGTAAGCTCAGTCGTATACATCTTCAAATCCCCTGGAGTCGCAGCAGAGTGCCTCACAGTTGCTACTCAATAAATATTTGTTGTTTATTTTAGAGCTAGTTTTAATCTTTGTTGCCAATCAGGGCTTGGAAAATACATAACAGATATTAGGCAGAAACTTGAAATGCTTTTTATCAGTTGGTGCAGCATTTTCCAATTACTTTGCACAAGAGACGCCAAGGGACATCTAAGAATTGTCTGGGCCACCACAATGGCTTTATGAATAAACAGCCTTTTCATTGACAGGAGCTCTTTTCTTTGCACAAGTTGTGTTTGAACCATTCTTAGCATCCCTACACTCCTGGAATTCAGGTAAAGGGGAGTTGCTTATACCTCCGTGGAATTCCCCCAGGGATCTTTGGTTATTTCCTAGTAGACACGTGGTTTTCATAGGATTGCCAGATGGGAGGCTAATTTCATTGTGCGAAGGAAGAAGGCAGGCAAAGGATAACAAAAGCAAAAGCACCCGGTGCTTTTCTAATTAATTTTGAAACTGCCCCGGGAGCCACTTCCTTTTTAATCTGTGGAGTTTATACACAACCTCTAGCCCTTTGGTTGGAAAGCAAAGGATGCTGTGCCACATACTTCTTCTTTTCTCAAGTCTGCTTCTAAGGCAACAGCTCTGGAAAGCAGAGCTCCGAGAATTTGGGGGTGAGGTGAGAGTGGGAAGGGCAGGAGGTTATAATCCTTATTTAAGTCTCTAGCCATGGCTTCAGTGATGATAGGGATCCTGTGAGCCACAAGGTCTGGGCCGGTTCTCTGAAGAACGGAGATTACATTATTAAAGTATTTAATAACTGGTGACAGCTCAGTAAGAACAAGGCGCTCACAGGGAGCAGGGATCAAGGTGATGGAGGAGGTCCCCCGGAAGGGGAAGGACAATACTCCTGCTTGGGCCAGTGCAGGGTTGGTACTACAAAGACCTTTGGCCAAAAACAGGGTACTGGATGCCTAAAGGGGGGGAACCATCAGGGGTAGTACAGGAAGCCGAATTCCTGGACTCTGTAATTTTCCCAGGTTTGAATAAAGCATGTGACAATGTGGTGTATAGCATTTAGTACTGTGGTACATAACCCCTGAAGTAGATATTTTCTTCAAGGTAACCTGCAGATTTGTAAAGTGAAATAAAGCTTTCTGTATAGCAAATATAATCCTAGGATTAATTGTCATGTAACATGGAATGAAATCATTTTGTCTACTCCCAGATTAAAAACACAAACAAACAAGCCTTTACTGAGAAACCAGGTGAGAGTCTTTGAAGGATGTAGAAAGAATGGATGTTTTCAGGTAACTGAGTTGAATAAAGTGTGTGGGCATAGGCTATTAACTGGCTCCGTTTCAGACCCATCCAGGGAATGGTTACTTGCACACACATCTGGACGTCTTACTCAAGGCATCATTATTATTAGGTAGCAGAAAAGCCATAGGTAGCTTATGAATGGGAGATGCAATTTAATGTTGTACTTCTGACTAAGCACCCTCTTTTTAGCTTTGGAAGTTCTTGTGTGGAGATTGAACTGCTGTACTTTTGCTTAGATCGAACTTCCATACCATGCCTCTTGATGGAAGTGTGCATGCAGTGGGGAGACCGATAGGATAGAACCCAAGAATGATTATTCAGGAATGAATATGAGAACTGGGTGCTTTAATTCGGTTTAAAAATGTCATCAATATACAGCAGGTCCTCACATAACATTGTTTTATTCAGTATCATTTTGTTATAACATTGATGAGGTGCCATAGAAACTTAACTTGTTTATATCATATATCAATTAGCTTATGGTAAAATTGGTTTTGTTATATGTTGCTTTGCTTAAAGTCACAGAATCTATCAACAACATTAAGAGAGAACTTATTGTATTTTCGAATATGAATGGATATTAGAGTATCATTAATCCTTTCTAAATCCATATTACATATTATTGTAAAATAGGGGTGGGACTTTGCCAAAATTTATGAAAACTTCCTAAAGTATTTGTTGAAGAAATGTATGTATTTGAGATCCTCAAAAGACATATTTCTAACAACAAAAGTTTTTGTGAAATGCCTCGTTAAGTTGCTTTGATGCCTTGAAACCACTCAAAGGAATGGTAACATGCCAGCCAAATATAATTGCATAAACAGTCTAACAGAAAGTTTCTATATAACTCTATACTTCAATTATTTTACTCTATTAAACTGATTGTCAAGGATGACTCTTAGATTGATTATCCTTATTGATTCCTGTGGATGTTTAGTCTTGTTTGATACTTTGGATTCAAATTAGAGGCAATTCGGTCTAAAGGAACTTCATTCCACTTGACTTCTATCAAACATTCCCCTACACCATGCAGTTTCTTATTAGTTAGCTTCACTTGTGTGTGGAAAAAAACCCTCAACTATCCACTTGTTCCTTTCCTCTAGTTTAGTATTTCTCCAGATCTGAGCTTTTTAACTTTTCTTTGTAGAATAAGGAGAAAATGTGCCAATTCCCTCTTAGTTTTTAAACTCCTTAGGGAAGGAGGCTTGGGAAGGAATGAAATTTTTAAACAAAAAAATCTATCAAGATATATGCCATAATTGTCATATCTTTATTTCTGTGGCCGATAGCATATTTCTCCTCAATTATAAAAAGACAGACAAGAAGCATGCAGGAAGGACAATAAAAAGGCCTATATGATGCCCAGGATCAACTTAACAGAATAATGATTAACTGGAGAAATGATATAAATACATTGAGGGTGTACTTGGGCTCTTTCTAATATAATCTTGGTTCCATGAAAAGAAAAAAATACTTATTTTTCTAAACAGAAAACACACACACAGATGTTCCTTAAATAATGTTTACCCCCCCTCCACCCCCACTCTGTGGAGTGGAATTAGTATATTTTATAAGGGATATTGATATCATTACAAGCAAATTATTTCCCACACTAGCTAGGTAGTATTTGGGGTTGGTTGTACCATTTGTTGAATTCACACAGGGGATAAATCAGTTTTCTCCAATAGAAGACAGGAAACAAGGCTGCCCTGTTCCCAATTGTTTTGAGTCATAAACATTCTCAGCAGCTATTTAATTTACCTAAGCTTACCCAACTTATCCAAATATGAAGTTAGAAAAATGCTGATAGTCATAGTCAAGGCAGTATATGAGGTTGTTGTAAATTAATGGCATTTATTGGAAACAAACATGAGAATTAACTAGTTATCCAAGGCAGGATGAAGTTTGGCATAAATTGATTCCTAGTTTTACTGAGTATGAATGGCTTTTCAGACACGAGGAAGAAGGAAAGTGCATGTGCACCATGGGCAAACCAAATGACGTTTTTGGATTTCATCAATATCTCATCTGTAATTTCAAAGATTTACCCAGGAGGCCATGACCGAGAAATCTTTCTGGGAGGTTTATTTCTATTAGTCGACTTGGTTCATTGGGTGATCTGTAGCATCATCTTGATTATATAAATGATGCTCATTGTGAGGTCATTTTTTTCAGAGCTTGTCATTTGCATACCTTTTATACGTATACATTCATGTTTGCTTTTATTATTGCCTTTTAATAAGTGGAGGGAATGTTCTTCCCACAGCAAGGTTACCTTTTTTAAGGTACATCCTTGCTACCAACGGAAGCCTAATTTCTATTATATTCACTCTGCTACAGAACTACTTTACGCCAGGAAGAAGGTATTTACTGGAATCCGTGAGTCCAGAATTCATCATGATTCAGTGTGAAATCCACTGCCCTTTGCTCCCCACCCCCTCTTGGACTGGAATGAAATGTGCCTTAAACTGAAGTGAAATACATCACATGCAGCAACAGCGGGCCCTCCTTTGCCTCTGTTCCTGGTGTGAAATCGATACACTATCTTTCCTCCTGACCTGTTCTGTGACCTCCATTGCAGCTTTCATGCTGAACAGCAATTGCTTTGAACAATCTGGGTCTGCCACAGCTCACAAATGATTCTCAGCTTCTGTCTAAAACTGGTGCTGATAACAAAGGCTTGATTTTAAATAATGCAGTTGTAGTCGTCTTCTAATTATGAATTACATGAAAGTGAAAGCTCCTCTATTAAACACTTTCAATAGTAGGCACAGTCCATGTGCAGGCTACACGCAGGGCCCCGGGGCCTGGGAATCAAGCCTTTCCATTTCTGAGGCTAAGTTTGGGTTTATAGAGGAGGGAGAAGAGAAACAGAGTATATTTACACATTTTGGTCATTTTCTTGGTAAAACTATGGAGACACATTATTATTTTTTTTTTTTTCCCCATGGGAGGCTTTAATTAAAAAAAAAAGTTTTTTGAATACAGATATAAGATCTTGCACCAGAAATTGCTAGTTGAAAAATACTTGCTTTTTGATAAAGTGGATTTTACTAATGAAATTTCAGAGTTAAGCAGTTGGGATTCCGAGAGACTGGAAAAAGTAGCAGCAACTTGTAGGGAGATTTCTCCTTTTGATTATTTTATTGGAGGAAGGAGAAGTATCTTGTGTTGGCATTTTAGCCATTTTCAGGAGGCTCTTTAGTTGGAGGGATTTATTGTCTCAAGGAAGTAACAAAAATTGTTATGTGTACTAGGAAAATGAATGTGTAATTAATGGGATTGCTTTGCTTGGTTTTTCCAAACTAGAAATTCAGTGCATGAGTGAAGCGCTGGGTGGGAGTGGAGTTTTTCCAAAAATCATAGTATGAAATAGAAGAGATTGGGGGATTCTTTTGAAACAATTGTACATAAAACTAGTCATTCTTATGTCTATTTGGTTAGTGCTATTGGAATGAAATTTGTTTAATATGGAATGGCCATATACTCTCCACAGAATATTGTAGAGTATAATGTCAATTGCATTTTCAATGATACTTTAATAGTATGCATATACACACACTCACACACAGACACACTCACACACACACACACACACATACCCCTACAGATGAGGAGGCATTAACACATATATGCTTTTGTTTGTTACTTTATCCCATGAGTTGAATGGAATCATGGAAAGAACATTAGAATCCTAAGGAGGTGTTCCCAACAGAGCTGCTTTACCAAAGTCTTCTACTTCTCATCATTTTGGTTTCCTCACCTGCCAAAGTGGTTAGTGACTGAGGTTGTCTTGAACATCCTTTCTCCACTAGCAGACTTAGGTAATTATAACAGTTAGAATAACCCTTCAGCTCTGCATACAACTTAGGTTTTCCAGTGATTTTCCCCATGCTCCTCAAGCATCCTGTCTGACAGCCAGGGCTTCTTACTGTGCCCAGTTTCTTGAACTAGAAACCAAGACACAAAATAGTTTGAGTTTGCCAAGACTGCCTTGGTAGTAAGTGGCAGGAATAAAACTAGAATCACCAAATGAATGCTAGTCAAGAGCTGCTTGGAGTAGAAGAAGGGTATCTTTTATTAATATCAGAACTTGAAAGGTAAAGTCTTGCTATCACAGATACTCCATATTTTTAAATTGTTCAGATGAAGTAATTCCTTTGAAATTTAATACTTATTAACAAGGGAATCTTTAGTGATTTGTTCACTGCTTTAACTGAATATCTCATGATAATAGTGTGCTATCTTGGACAGCTCCAGGTTTGTTATTTATATGACTAATTACATATGAAGGGAAATATATACTTAAATGTACCAGTATTGAACACAGGAATATATTTATTTATTTTTAAATGTTAAATCATTTTTATCTTTCAATTATAGTTAGAATTGACATACAATATTATATTAGTTTCAGGTGTATACCTCAGTGATTAGATATTACAAAACTTACTAATTGTTCATCCTGAAAAATTTAATACCCACCTGACACAATACCTAGTTATTAGAATATTATTAGCTATATTTCACAGGCTGTACTTTATATGCCCCGTTTGTACTCCTTAATCCCTTCACTTTTTTCACCCATTCCTCCAATTACCCCTCCTATCTGGCAGCCATCAAAATGTTCTCTGTAATTATGAGTCTGTTTCAGTTCTTGTTTGTTTATTTATTTATTTATTTATTTATTTATTTATTTATTTATTAGATTCAGTTGTTGGTAGAAATGTATTGCTATTTTATTGTTCATATTTTTATTTTTTTCCTCCTTCTTAAAGAAGACCCTTTAACATTTCATATAATACTGGCTTAGTGCTAATAAACTGCTTTGACTTTTTCTTGTCTGGGAACCTCTTTATATGTCCTTTGATTCTAAATGACAGCTTTGCTGGGTAAAGTAATCTTGGTTTTGTAGGTCCTTGCCTTTAATCACTTTGCATATTTCTTCTCAAAACCTTCTGTCCTGCAAAGTTTCTATGATAAATCTGCTGACAGTCTTAAGGAAGCTCCCTTGTAGGTAACTAACTTTTCTCTTGCTGCCTTTAAGATGTTCTCTTTGTCCTTAACCTTTTGCATTTTAATTATGATGTGTCTTGATGTGATGCTCTTTGCTTTCATCTTGTTTGGGACCATCTGCACTTCCTGGACTTGTGTGTCTATTTCCTTCACCAGGTTAGGAAAATTTTCAGTCATTTTTTCAAATAGATCTCCAATTTCTTATTCTCTCTCCTCTCATTTCAGGCACCCCCATGATTTGAATGTTGGTACACTTGAAGTTGTCCCAGAGGCTCCTTACACTATCCTCATTTTGGGGGCATTGTTTTATTTTTGGACTGTTCTAATTGGTTTCTTTTTTGATTCATGATATTCTAAATCACTGATTTAATTCTGGGCTTCATCTACTCTACTGTTGATTCCTTGTAAATTATTCTTTATTTCAGTTAGTGTTTCCTTCATTTCTGACTGGTTCTCTTTTCCACCTTTTTAAATGCTGATGAAGTTCTCTCTAAGTTCATCTAAGTCTTCTTCTACATTTATTGAGCATCCTTGTAACCAGTCTTTTGAACCTGCATGTAGAAGATTGCTTGGCTCCCTTTTGTTTAGTTCTTTTTTCTGGAGTTTTGTTCTGTTCTTTCACGTGGGCATGTTTCTTTGTCTCCTCATTTTGGCAGACTCCCTATGTGTGTTTCTATACATCAGATAGAGCTGCTACATCTCCCAGACTTGGTAGAGTGGCCTAATATAGTGGGTGTTCTGAAAGGTACAGTGGCACAGCCTCTCCATTCATCCAAGTTGGACACTAAAGATGGCAACTGAACCCCCATGGGCTGTGTACACCCTCCTCTTGTAGTTGAGCCTTGATTGCTATTGACAATCTCAAGGGGAGGGATTCACCCTCAGGCTGATCAGCTGCAAAGACTAGTTGCAACTACTGTGGAGGATCAGCCGTGCAGGTGCCCACCCCACAAAGCAGGGCTTACGGCATTGGGACTCTGTGTCCGCTGGCCACCCATTGAGTGTGTCACTTGTGGACATGGTTGGGTTGTGCTTTGATGTTGCTTGAAGCTGTCCACTGGGTGTGCTGGATCTGGGGCCTTCTGGGAGGTGTAGGTCCAAGTTAGCTGCCACCTGTGTTCTTCCCAGGGCCACCCAGCATAAGCAACAATGTTACCTGCATATGGCTTCTACTTGTGCTAGGCTTGGAGATGCCTAGGAGAGACTAAGCTGCAAAACAAGACTGGATGCTGCTAGTGCTGACCTGGGGCCACTTAGCCAGCAATATGGGGTATGCAGAGACTAGATGCTGCTTGTTTGAGAGAAATTAAGAAAATCTGAAGCTTAAACCAAGACAGGCCGTGAAGTATAGACAAGACACTGAAAACAGCTTGGGTGGGGCTGTAAATTGGCAGTGTGTGTGTGTGTATGTGTGTGTGTATGCGCGCGCACGCGCGTGCAGCTGTGTCTCAGGAAATCACCAGGGTGGGGCAAACAGTGATAGCCAGATTGATGGAGACTCAGATATGGTGCCCACTTGCTGGCTCTGTAGGGAGAGGGCTCAGAAAAGTAGCAGTGTCCCTTCTAGCACTTCTGTGTGGAAGGAAGCTGCCCCTCAGCTCTCACCCTGATGCCTCACAATGCAGTTCCTCCATTCACATCCCTGGTGCTTTTAGAGCTGCTGTCCCAGTACAGGAGCCCAGAAGGAGTGTGTCTGAGTAAATCTATGCACAGGACCTTTAAGAGGAACACATGGAACTCCAGCAGCCCTCTTTCTCACTTAGCCACAATTCCTACTGGTTTTTATAGCTATAAGTTATGGGGGCTTCTCTTCCTGTCACTGTAACCCTGGGCAGGAGGTCTTGGTGTGGGATGGGATCCTGGGTTCCTCAGGAGGAACCTCCACTTATCTGCCACATTTGGGTATGGGACTAGCAAGTTCTGCATCTCTGCCTTTCCTACCAGTCTCCATGTGGTTTTGTCTTTATATCCTTAGTTGTAGGACTGTGGTTCAGCTAGGTTTTAGGTGTTTATGAATGATGCTTGTTTTGTAGTTTAGTTGTAGTTTTGATGTGGTAGTGGGAGGATGTGAGTACCACATTTAGCTACACTGTCAACCTCTCCCTATTCAGAGAGATATTGATGAACATAGTGATGTACAATCAAAACATGGCTACTAATCTTCTAAGACCCCATGATTTTGTGATTATGATTACTTCTTCACATGGATCCTTGGAATTAGCAAATTGAAAGTCATCAACAACTTGTCATGTTTTCTTTCCAAACATGTCACATTTTCTTCTTGTGGGCACATAAAAAAACCCCTGCTCTTTAAAAGAGTAAATAAAAATGGCAGGGCACTGAGTCTATATATCAACCAAAGAGAAAGAAATACCAATCACAGGAAAGGTACTATCACATTTCCACATCTTTAAAAGGATAAGTTTGGGTCCTATGTCTGGGGCCACTTTTGGCTATGGTAGTGTACCACTATTCCTCCATGCAGGTCAGTTAATCTTATTCTAGGGCTCTTCATGGCACCTGTGGTGACATTCCTACTATGTGGATTGCCTAAATCATTAGAAATCACACATAGTGAGAAGAGAGTAGTGCTAAAATGGATGCTTGTATCATAGGTATAGAATTCTCTATTTTGAAGCACCTATTCATACATGGATTTATTACATCATGAGAAAGACAAACATGTTCATATCCTTATATATTTCCAGATTATTTGTAAAAATCTTAGTAACATAAAATTATTCAAAGTTATGTGGAAAATCCCTGTCAAAATAAAACAACCATTTGCCAAAATATTAATAGAATTGAGATAAATTTTTGTTCTCCCCCATCCTATTTAATGATATGCATTATTTTCTTTACTTTTCAACATGCCACTTCACTGGACCATTGTGAACCACATTTCAGCATTAATATTATCCTTGATCACACTTTAGCATTTCATTTTTAAAGTTCCAGTTGGAAAGCCTGCTATTTCTATTAAGAGTTTTTCCACGAAAAGAGCAAATGTTGGCCAGAATTCTGTGGTAATTCAGTTTAACCAAGTTAAGAAAAGCCTTTTATTCACAGTGGTTATTTTGAGTACAGAATCGAGGGTTCTAGAGACAGAAAGACACAAACTTTTATTCAGAGCCATTTTTTTTTCTTTAAAGAAGACAGTGCTAATAAATCTTGTTGAATCAAGACCTTGAAAGAAACTGAAAAATATGTACAGATCTCAAATATACCCAAGAAAAGTACTTTATATTACCTTGCTGCTGCTGCTTCATAATGTAGTTTTAGTTGAATGTAATCTCCTCCACTCGAATTTATATTTGAGAAGTTGCCACACTGAAAGTTGAAACCATTTTTGTCATTCAAAAGCAGTAGAAGATCAATACTGAAGCTCTCCTATTAGTTTATTCAGTCTATGTTACTGTTAGAAGATTTATGATAAGAACATATTTCTAAATATATATTACCTACCAGTGGTACAGTAAAACCTCAAAATAAAACCTTTTTCTTTTCTTTTTTCAGGAAAAGGAGGTGGTCTATTTATTATTGAAATGCTAGACTAAACTATAATTCAGTGATATTTTATTCCAATTAAATTCTCCTTAGTACTAATCCCTTTTTATGATAAGCAAAACCCAATAATACAGGGTATGTTCCCTCCAATGAATTGTTGTGTAACAAGACTTGATGGTAATTCTACCTTTCCCAAAATCTGATATCAAGCAATTTATCTTCTAAATAATACTCCTGAGTACTAAAGCTGAAATGTTTTGGCTTCAACCCAAATCAAACTTGAGGAAGCAGATTCTCCAGAGCATTTCTCTAACTCTGTAAATTTAATTGTTATAATGAATAGAATACATGTGTCAAGATTACTTGCGATTTTACCTGTTTACTTCTCTTCCTAAGACAAAACTAGCAACATGACAAAGGCTGTTAACTCTTACTGGAGTTTAAAACAATAAAAAAAGCACTGAGCACAACACATGAAAATGAAACATAAGCTAATTTTAAAGGTCCAGTTCTAGTTAATTTCAAAACAGTTCAAATCTTAAAAATCTATTGTTATATAGATGGATGGAACTTAAAAAAAGAACTCCACAAGTATTTACCTACAGGGTTCAAAATAATCAGATAAAAATACTTATATATGCAAATAAATGTCTTCTAATTCTTGACTTCATAGTATTTAGTCATATTGCTTCATCTTCAGTTTCCTCTCTGTAATGTCTGAAGCATATTTTTCTTATATTTGACTTTTGTGCAGTATTTTTTATAGATAATGAAATCCAGTGTGGTACTTGGATCAAACCAATATTGGTATCAGTGGCATTCATGCCGGAAGTCAGTCAGAGGTAAAGTTCATATTACTTCTTTTTGCCACTTATTAAGAAAAACACACTGAAAAGGTAATTGATTGGGAAGGAGGCCAAAATGACTCTAACTTTTTACCATGGATAATCATGTTAATTTAAAATAAAAATGATCAATATTAAATAACTGTTGCTAATGTAGATGAGCTTATCAGAGGTTATTTTTTGCTATTTCTTTCCTCCATTTAATTATAGTTATTTTATTATCTTCATTACTCATATATATTTGAACCATGGTTCCTATTTAAGGTAACTGAAATATTTTTACTCATATTTCTATTAGGGAGAAAGGCCATTTGCTTTGGAAGACTTAAACATTTCTTGTAATGCTTAGCAGCAGCATTATTGTTGAGTGTGAACAGATAAATGTGTATATTAACAACTGTTCTTTACTTTCAAGCAATCTAGGAAGGTCATTGTGGTTCCCAGCTTGATTTATTCATGTGGGGCTCATTAACCCACAAACTTGTGCCCAGCATTGTGCAAAACAGAGCATATAATGAATTCTGGCCTTTAGAATTCTGAGTTGTTTAGGGGAGGCAATAGAGTAAACAAACCATTGAAATGAACTGTGATGGGAACTGTAATAGAAACAAGGGCAGAAGACTTTGGTGACTCAGGAGAGAGGTAGATATGCTATGGATGGCAGAGAGACTCAACAGAAGAGCTAGTTTTTGAAGGATGAGGAGGAGTAGGGAAAATATGAATAGGTATTATTATTATTGGTTAAATAAAAGCTACACAATTGTAACAAAGATACTATAAAATACACTAGCTCAAAGAACATTGAAGAGTAATCTCTCTCACTTACTAGCCCAAGGTGAGTGGCCAGTTGAAGAGGTAGGTCTGCTCTACAGACTCTTCCATGGTGGTGGCCCTTCTCTTTCGTTGCTCTACCATCAGCATTATTCTTGTCTGCATGGTCAAAGTTGGATTATAGTTACTTTAGTCCAGCTGGAGGGAAGGGAAAGGTATGGAAAAGCAAATGCCCAGAATCTTAGGGCCCAGGCTTGGAAGTGGTGCTTACCCCCTCCTCTCCCATTTCTTGGTGAGAATACAGTCATATGGCCATACCAAGCTGCAAGGGAGGCTGGGTAGTTACAACTCTTACTGTGGTCATTAGTAGATAGAGGCCAGACCACCAAGGGCCCCATATATCAACCTAAACTAAGAAAAGAACTTTGTAAGTTGTCTTTTTCTACGTGAATCTTTACTTTTTATATTTGCTGGAGAAATCTTAGTATTTTTCAGCCTCTCTCCACTTTTTAAATTTCAAATTCTAAGTTGTGCTCTGCTGTGAGGTATTTTATAATATGTTAATCGTTTCAGACTTTACATTTCTGAGTTTATTTTTGGTCACTATCACAAGTTGATTTAATTCATTGTGCAAGTGACCAAAAGAGCCTAGATACCATGTGCCTTTTAACCATGCCAGATACCAAACCAGTATTCCTGCTAATGGTGGGATATATACCATAACTGTGGTTTTGTTGACATCTAGGATCGATGAGGCTGATTCACACTAGCCTAAGGTGTATTGTTCTAGTGAAAAAAGTTAAGCTTAGTTCAGTTAGGCAAGAGGGCTACAAAGCAGGATCCAATGACCAGTTCTTAAGGGAGCTGATGAATTTTTTCAGCTAAAAGTAGTTTGGGGTAAGGCTTAACAAAGAGTCTCCAATTAGACCATAAGACTGTGTAGAAAAAGAGTAACTGCCTTTTAAAGAAGAAACATTTATTTCTAGGGCATTTAGACTATGAAAGAGGGAAACTGGGCTGAGTTGGTTGAACCAGCCACATGTATATTAGATGTCAACAAAACCTGCGGACATGGTATGTATCCTACCATTAGCAGGGATATTTGTGAATATTCACAGCCTATAGATATGGTTGGTCTTACCCCTCTTGTGAGTCTTTCCTGAGGTACAGATAGAGAGGACCTGACTATAAGGTTACTAATACAGAACCACTGTCTTGTCCATACTCATTGGCTTTTGTCTCTACAACAGTTTTTAGAATTAGAATTCTAAAGTGTAAAACATATTCTTAATTAGAGTTCACAACTCAACAATAAAACAAAAATCAAGAACAAAAGCTTTACTAGAAGCAATTTTATAGTAGATGCAAGATATGCTCTGTTTTCAGTGCTGGTCAAGTTAAATTCAAGACCTGGGTAAGTCTGGAAAAATACACATAAGTTAGATAGGAAAGAAGCAAGGCCATAGGAAGAGAGAAAACAGCCCATGAGAAGGCATGCAGGCACATGTAGAGTGTGGAAGCCACAAGTGGTATAGACAGTGATAAGCAAACGATTGATATGAGAGGATGGCTGTGGGCAAAGCTGCAGATGTAGGCAGGGCCGGATGCAGATAACACTTTGTATGCCAAGCTGTGACGCTGGAGAAGCTTTTCGGGACAGTGAGCTTGCTTCTAGTAACCACACTTGTATTTAGAAAGCCCATTTCTGACAGTGTGATTGATGGAGTGAAGGAAGGTGAGTCTAAGCCAGGAGAACTTGGAAGAAGAGATTGCAGTGATTCATATGAGGTAACCTACCTAAACTAAATATAGGGCACAGTGAAAGGAGAAGGGACTTTGCACCAATTTATAGGAGACCAATGCAAAAGAGCTTTTTGGCTGTTTGCAAAGGGAGGATGGGAAATGGATGAATAAAGGACCAGTTCTGGATGTGGTTCCTGGGATAAGGTGTGGGGCTGAGCTCTGAGGTAAGTCCAGAAGGAAATCGAAGAGCCAGTTAATGAGAAAAGGTAATGGGTTATATTTTAAAAAGATCAAGTAGAAGCTCCAAATAGAAATGTCCAGTAGATAGACCAATATAGAGACCTTAGGTTCAAGATTAAGATGAAAGCCGAGGATAGAGATTTGGGAGTCATTAGCATATAGGTGTAAGTTGAAGTTAAGTATGGAATAAAATTAGCCTGAGAAATGGTAAAGTGGTTATTAGTTAAAACAATTCCTGTTACTTTTATAATGTATTATCTTACTACTGATACTTTAATAATTCCAATAAGCCAAAAACTTTTGTTGTCTAAACTATTTCTTGAATGTGCAAGGTTAATCAGTAATGGTAAATGGCCTGGTAATCAATAAAACACTTGAAATGTGACAGTCACCCCTTAAAACTCAAATTCCCATTGGGCATGGTGCTGGCCTTCTACCCAGTACAAGAGCTGTAAGAAATCAGGTGGAAGCCAGAGGCCTTAGTATTAAAGAATATAATTTGGGTGAATCTTAGTTTATGCATTTGGAACTGTTTAGTGATTTATACCTATAGGGTGGGACAAAAGTAGGTTTACAGTTGTAAGTACATGAAACACAGAGTTTATTCTTATATTATTATTTGCTAATTATTGTATTATTTTCCTAACAACTGTAGACCTACTTTTGCCCCACTCAGGGTTTCTAATGAACCTTAGACACATGTCTGTTTTTTAAACGAGGCGAAAAGTATAAAGTAAAACATTTTAGGTAGTAACATAAGTTTCCAACCATTTTGAAACAGATCCTGAAGAATGTAAATAGGCCCCAGTAAGGGTGATTAGGAAAATCTCCTTACGTGAATGCTGAAGTTTTTTGAACTGAGAAAAGTATTTTGTTGTCTTTGAAGGCTGTTGGGCAGTGCCATCAAATGTAAAAAAAAAAAAAAATTGCCTTGGAAATCATTCAGTATTTGAGTCATTTTCCAACTCTGTTATTACTTCTCTGGGCGCAACCTAGCATATCTCTTGACCTTTCTGAGCCTCAGTTTCCTCACTGAAAAGCAAAGTTTCTGCTGTTTCTTCTAGCTCTGGAAGCTGTCCATCTGGGATTCATTGTGTAGAGTACGCTTCTTTAATGAAAAAGAGAAAGGCTATGAAATCTGAATAGATCACGTAGAGATGATATTTTATACGGGGGACTTGAGCATCCACATATATTGGTATTCATGGGAGTCCTGGGACCAGTCCCCTGTGGATACCAAGAGACAACTAAGTTTTGAGTGAGTCAAAAGTTATCTGTGGATTTTCAACTGTGTGTGGGGTGGACACCCCTAGCCCCCATGCTGTTAAAGTTATTCTTGCTCAAAGAAAACTGGTCATCTTAACCTAATACATACATTATTCTCTTGCCATTGGAAACTGGTTACTGGAAGTGGACTCTGAGTGAGCCCAGCACAGCAGGGCCACACTATGACATAGCCCTTAATGACAGATGGCAGGCATGCATCATTACAAATTGCTCTTTCCTTCTCTTTACATCCCTGAAGTCAGGCATGTCTTCAGGCATAGCTTTCCCCCCTCCAACCACTAAAGAAGCCTCTGGAGCTGCCTTAGCCTTGGGAGAAATCCCCTTCATTTCTATTTGCCTATTGATCTCTACTTACCTGTTCACCACCATCAGTAAGAGAGAGCTTCAAGCCAGTGCCTCAAGCCCTGTAGAATATGCATTTTAATGTCTTTTGTTTCTTTGTCTAGTTCCAGGTATGGTACTGGCATAATTTTCTCAGCCATTATGGTTCAGAACTATGTATTTGAACCCCAAATTAATGTAGAAAGAAAGGGCATAAAAATAAACAAAACACACCACTCTGCTGACATACTCATCTCCGAAAAGGTTATCTGAGAACCCTCAGTGGCTAAGAGGTTGTGCAGCGTGGGGTTCCAGTTACAGGCTAGT